>NC_134099.1:15152554-16604598 GCF_000715075.1 Nicotiana tabacum | reverse complement strand
GGCTGTTATTTTCTCATATGTACATGCCTCTGAAAATGAGATGTGAACTCGTTTTGGTAAGTAAACCTACCAACTTTGAAGTCCCATAGTGTTCATTCTTTGAAGAAGAAAATAATTACCAACCATAAATTGAAGTTTTATAGCGCGTTGATGTTCAGGGACGGATATACCGTTAAAGTTATGAGTTCAACAAAATCCAATAGCTTTGGCCTACACCTTTGTATTTTTTGTTAAGAAATTCATCAGATATATATACATAAATAACCTACTCAGAACCTAGTAAACAAAAAGGATTGCGGTTTGGAACTCACAAAATTAAAATCCAGCCTCTGTTGTTACAAAACAAGCTTTAATAAAATTCCTACTTGCCACGACTAGTCCACATTGACTAAATATTCACATGGCACATTAAAGGGATATGGAAATCAATATGTTCTAGGAAACAATACAAAACATTTTAGTTTCTTAAAATCATACTTATAATATTATATTTCAAAGTTTAAAAAAATGGATAATAGTGGTGTCCGAGTCGGCTTGCACGCAACTCGACTAATTGCACGGGATACTGCTACCTCTTACCAACAACATGTATCAAGTAACCCTGTCCACCAAGGCTTGGACATATGGAAAGAAATCACCTAGTAAAGTAGTATTTTTGCCTCCCCTAGGATTTGAACCTGAAGCTCATGGTTTTCAATCCACTTCATGACCAGTAAACTACACCCTTGGGTGTAAAGTTTAAACCTATTATAACATATTAACCATTTGAAGTCAATACTCCTTTTTTTCTTGCCATTTATTTTGAAAGATAGATATTTAAAAAAAAAGCTTTACGAGTACAAAGCATTTTTTGCCATAACATAAAAGTATTCTGCTAAGAAAACAACTGAGTTTTCTAAAAGGACTTCTGGTTAAAAGGATTAGGATTCTAATTCTGGTATGAAATACTGGATTATGTCTATCCAGTGTTTGTTTACGGTATTACCTAATACCATTATAAATTTTATAATAATATCTTGGTATTATTTGTTAATAATAGCATGATCAATTAACCTAGATATAGTTATCAACATGACAATGTTACCCCCCCCCCCAGGGCCCTATCAGTTTCATAACTGAAATATTCAACGTTCAAATTGGAAACAAAATTGTATCCAAATTTATCTATCTTCATACCAAACCAAATGGTTTGGATTATACATCGTATTATCCTATTTTTAATTCAATGAACCAAATAAAGCACTAGTACAAAACTATGGATTATTAATGCCAATATTAATTCAATGACGTGGTCCAAGGCAAAGTGGAAGCCAAGAAAGCGGCTTACATTAAGTTAGTAGAGAGCACCGACGAGGATCAGAGGAGAGCGATCAGAGAAAGATACAATGAGGCTAGGAAGGAGGCGAAATTAACGGTCACAGAGGCTAAGACTGCTGCTTTTGGTCAGCTTTATGAGGAACTTGGGGGCAAAGGTGGGGACAAGAAGTTATTTCGGTTGGCCAAAGCGAGAGAGAGGAAGGCTCGCGACCTGGATCCAGTGAGGTGCATCAAAAACGAGCACGGTCGACTATTGATGGAAGAGGCCCAGATTAGGCAAAGATGGCAATCGTACTTTCATAAACTTCTGAATAAAGAGGGGGATGAAAACATCGTGTTAGGGCAATTGGGCACTCCGAGAGTCACCGAGACTTCAGGTATTGTAGGCGCATTAAGGTTGAGGAGGTCGTGGGTGCGATGGGTAAGATGAGTCGGGGCAAAGCGACAGGACCAGACGAGATTCCAGTAGAGTTTTGGAGATATGCGGGTCGATCAGGCTTGGAGTGGCTGACTAGGTTGTTTAATGTTATCTTCAAGACAAAGAGGATGCCTAATGAGTGGCGGTGGAGTACAATGGTTCCGGTGTACAACAACAAAGGGGATATCCAGAATTGAAACAACTATAGGGGCGTCAAGTTACTAAGTCATACCATGAAAATTTGGGAGAGGGTGGTGGAAGGGAGGATAAGGAGGGCGGTGTCTATATTGGAAAACCAGTTCGGGTTCGTTCTACTACGGAAGCTATCCACTTTATTAGGGAGGTTGGTGGAACTATACAGGAATAGGAAGAGGGATTTGCATATGGTGTTTATTGACCTAGAGAAGGCATATGACAAGGTCCCTAGGGACATCCTTTGGAGGTGTCTGGCGGTGAAAGGTGTGTCGGTGGCTTACATTAGAGAGATAAAGGATATGTATGATGGAGCTATGACTAGAGTTAGGACTGTGGGAGGTGACTCAGAGCCTTTTCCGGTGGTTATGGGGTTACACCAAGGATCTGCGCTCAGTCCGTTCTTATTTGCTCTGGCGATGGACGCACTAACACACCATATCCAGGGAGAGGTGTCATGGTGTATGTTGTTCGTTGATGATATAGTTCTGATTGATGAGACGCGAGGCGGCGTTAATGGAGACTGGAGGTTTGAAGGCAGGCCCTGGAGTCTAAAGGTTTCAAGTTGAGTAGGACTAAGACGGAAGTTCAGCGACGTGACGGGGGAAGCGGATGTGGAAGTTAGGCTAGACTCACAGGACATCCTCAGGAGAGAAAGTTTTAAGTACTTAGGGTCAATTATCCAGGGAGATCGACGGGGATGTTACGCACCGTATTGGGGTGGGGTGGATGAAATGGAGGTTAGCGTCTGGAGCCCTGTGTGACAAGAATGTACCACTGAAACTCAAAGGTAAGTTCTATAGAGCGGTGGTTAGACCGGCCATGTTGTATGGAGCTGAGTGTTGGCCAGTCAAGAATTCACATATCCAGAAGATGAAAGTAGTAAAAATGAGGATGTTGAGATGGATGTGTAGGAACACTAGGCTGGATAAGATTCGGAATGAAACTATTCGGGAGAGGGTGGGCGTGGCTCCCGTGGAAGACAAGATGTAGGAAGCGCGGCTTAGATGGTTCGGACACGTGCGGGGGAGAAGCCTAGATGCACCGGTTAGGAGGTGTGAGCGGTTGACTTGGCAGGTACGAGAAGAGGCAGAGGGCGGCCTAAGAAGTATTAGGGCGAGGTGGTCAGGCAGGACATGGCGCGGCTTCAGATTTCCGAGGACATGGCTCTTGATAGGAACATGTGGAGGTCGAGCATTAGGGTCGTAGGCTAGGGGGGTAGACGAGAATTCTTTCCTCTTTGTACCGGGTAGTCTGATAGAGTTTTGTTTAGGTTTGTTAGCGGTCTATGTTGTGTTCACATTGTTGTTTTGCATAGTTTTGTGTTATTGTCCTTTCACTTATTCGTTGTTGTTATTTTCTTTCTGACATATTTTTGTTGTTACATGCCTTTTCTCTTGTTTCTTTTCTGATATTATTGTCTCTCCTGTTGAGCCGAGAGTCTCTCGAAAACAGTCTCTCTACCCTTTTCAGGGTAGGGGTAAGGTCAGCGTACACTCTACTCTCCCCAGACCCCAATAGTGAGATTTTATTGGGTATGTTATTGTTGTTGATTATCCATCCTACATAACTGTCTCTGAACCAAACGACCCCAAAAAGTATCAATAAACAAAATAATGTGGGTATCACTTGTCAGGATGAGCCCATCACAATAGTTAGGTACCGACAATATTATCATTTTCGAGCTCTTTCTATTTTAGAGTTTATGCCCCAACTATTTTAAGTGTAGAGTAACGATTACTATTTTTTTTAAAAGAATTCAACCAAAAACATATACTCCATCTGTTCCAATTTATGTGAACCTATTTCCTTTTTGGTCCATTCCAAAAAGAATGACCCCTTTCTAAATATGGAAACAATTTAGCTTAAACTTACAATTTTACCATTAATGAGAAGCTTTTATAACCACACAAATACTCTGGATCCCTTTTTGACTTGTTCAGGATCACAAATTCCAAAAATCTTCATTTTTTCTTAAACTTCGTGCCAAGACAAACAAGTTCACATAAATTGGAACGGAGGGAGTATTTTATTTGTAATTTTGCTCTCAAGCCTACAGGGTACAGTTGTTGTTCACCTTCCCCCAAAGTCAGGTTATTATGCGTTACTTATCCGCCACGGAAGCATCACTTCCCGTCCCACTTGCATGTGTTAAGCATGTCGTCCGCATCCATTCTGAGCCAATCGAACTCTTCATAAGACTCATAGTTACATTATTTGCAGCTTCCTTATTCACACACAAAGCGGATCGGAATTGTCTTTCATTCCAATGCATAAATAATATCTGTGCACTTCATATTCGCTCGTAGTTCGCTCCCAGAAGTATAGTCATCCTTCTACCAGGTATAGATATGTATAACAAAGATATCATTGGTTTCCAAGACGATCGACTACGGAAGCCCTTCAGCTCGTTAGGAGATTGGTAAAACGGTATAGGGAGAAAATGAGGGATTTGCATATGGTGTTCCTTGACCTAGAGAGAGCTTATGACAAAGTCCCGAGGGAGGTCCTTTGGAGATGTTTGGAGGCTAGCATTGTTCTTGTTACATATACGAGGGTGTTTAAGGAGATGTTTGAGGGAGCTAGGACCCGGGTGACAACCGTGAGAGGAGACTCAGAACACTTTTCAGTTCTAATGGTGTTGCACAAGGTATCTGCTCTTAGCCCGTTTATATTTGCTTTAACGATGGACAAACATTCGCGTCACATTCAAGAGGAAGTGTCATGGTGCATGTTATTTGCAGACGATATTATTCTGATTGACGAGACGCTAGGCAGTATTAACACGAGGTTGGAGGTTTGGAGACAAACCCTGGAGTCAAAAGGTTTCGAGCTGAGCAAGACCAAAACAGAATACTTGAAGTGCAAGTTTAGTGACGAGAACCATGATGCGGACGTAGTAGTGACGCTTGACAACCAGGTCCTCCCTATGAAAGGAAGTTTCAAATACCTCCGATCAATAATCAAGGAAATAGGGAGATTGAGAAGATGTCACACATCGTATTGGAGCGGGATGGATAAAATGGAGGCTTGCATCCGATGTTTTGTGTGATAAGAATGTACCGCCTAGACTTAAAAGTAAATTCTACTAAGTGGTGGTTAGACCGACTATGTGGGGCAGAGTGTTGGCCAGTTAAAAACTCCCGTGTCCAGAAGATGAAAGTAACAGAGATGAAGATGTTGAGATGAATGTGCGGGCCTACTAGGAGAGGTAAGATTAGGAATAAAGTTGTTCGAGATAAGGGGGAGTGGCTCACGAGGAGGACAAGATGCGAAAGTGAGGCTAAGATAGTACGAGCATGTGAAAAGGAGAGGTGCAGATACCCCCATGAGGAGGTGTAAGGAATTGGTTGTGGTAGGCATGAGGAGAGGTAGAGGAAGATTGGGGTGAGGCGATAGCCAGGACACGGTGCAACTTCAGTTTACCGAGAACATGACCCTTGATAGGAGGGTGTGGAGGTCGAAGATTAAGATATAGGTTAGGGGTGGTTGAATGTATTCCAATGCTATTGTAGTATTAGTCTTGTATTTTTGTTCGTAGAGTTATATTCTACCTGTTATTTCTTTCGCTTCAGTTATTTTACTATATCGATATTGTTACTGCTTGTTGCTACTGCTCCTTTCATTTTGTCATTAAGCCGAGGGTCCATCGAAAACAACCTCTCTAACTCCACTAGGGTAGGGGTAAGGTCTCCGTGCACACTATCCTCCCCAAACCCCACTTGTGGTATTATACTAGATATGTTATTCTTGTTGTATAAGATATATCATTGGCAAGGAGCGGAAGACAGGAAAACATTTCTTAAAACGATAGGAAACTAGCATTTAAATTGGAGAGATTAACCTGACCCGTGACCCGATATTGGAAGTTCGTAGGTAAACTATGGAGGTCTGTATAAACCTAAGTCCACTATCACAAATAAAGATTTTTAGTTCGTGTTAATCTAGAATTAACTTTCACATAATGCAAAGTACCAACACATGATTTCTTTTTCCGGAAAAATATTGAAATTTGCACCTGAACTATGATTTTCATTGAGCAGTTCTGAACTATGATTTTTGTTGGTCGATTCTCTGCCGGTCGTTGCTCATTTTCTGGCTGTTGGACGGAGTCGCCGAGGAAATCAATTCTCTGTTGGTTTACCTCTCTAATTGCCGCCGTTGCTGCGAATAGTTGCTGTATACTACTATTTTCTATTTGTTAGATGGATAGTATGGAAATTGGGGGAAATTCATATTTCTATGTGATTTCACTAACAGGATATATTCAAAAACTAAGGGCTCGTTGCTAGTATAATTTATATTGGGATAAGTTATGGTGAAATTATTGTTTATTCATTGTTTGGTATATTGTATTAAGAATGACAATTAAATAATTTATAAGAAGAAGGAATAAGTTATATCGGTGCTAAATACTCCACCTTCTATAAGGTATAAGGTATCTCAGTGTTAAAATTAACACCGGAATAACTTATACCTGGCTTGCTAACCAAACGAAGTATTACGATGGTATTAAATTTTTATATCACCCTTATACCTTCTTATACCTCATACCAAACGACCCCTAACGGTGTTACTCAACTCTCATTCATAAAACAAATCTTCTACTCTAAAGCAAAACGTTTCCTCTCCTTTTATTGGATAACGCAAATTATCACTTTAATTCCTCAGTTTTAGGCAATTTCTTGTATAATTTTGACATGGATAATATCCCCTTATGTGTCAATTTTCAATGAGAAAATGGGATTGTATAACCGCTGCAAAAATAATAGCCGAAAAAACAATAAATTTGTATATAAATATATATATTATATGTTAATATAAAAAAATTATATAAATTTTATATAATTTTTCGGCTACCATATGTAAATAGCTTCTAGCGCAGGCTAGGAATGATCCTCGTTATTCGTTTGCTTCAATAATATGCATTCGTTTTCGACTTCCTCCATGTGTTACATCATGTTTATGCCATGTAAACAAAAATAGTGGATCGAATGTTTCCAGAATAAGATACATTCATACAAAGAAGCAGTTATAAGAACAAATTACAATTTGCTATAGATAGCAAGGCCACCACATTTAAATCAGAAAAAAAGTTATGAAGGCATCATGGCATCTCCTAAAAAATATCACCATAAACTGAATACAGCATATATCTAACATAAGGAAATTTTGGTGCCTAAATCTGGGAGATGCATATATCATGAGTTTCTGGCAGGAATATCTAGTTGTTTATGTTAACGTATAATGTGGCTGTGAATTGATTAAGATGGAAACCAACAGCAAATATTAATTTCATAGCCAATTGTCATAACATTTTCACCGCATATTTTCATTAATAAGCTACAACACGTGATGTTTTTAAGCCACAAATATCACAAAGGCATGTTTTTAAGCTTTTGCCTACAGTTTTTCAAGTTTGCATTTGTGGTGATAGGGTGACACTACAATGAACATAACGTGAAACTAGAATTAAATATTAGATCTAGAAGAAACTATAATTTTAATTAGAAAATCTCCACAAATGTCGTCAAATTGTTTGACAAAAAAAGTATGGGACCTTTTTGTTAAACTAATTAAATAAGAAGATAGAGGGTAAATCCTAGTTAAGGATAATTAATTCTAGATCTGAGATGAATAACATGAATAGAAAAATATAGTTGAGTATAAATGTTGCCCGTGCTTATGGCCAGATTTAATAGTATGAAAAAAGATGCATTAAGTAACATTAGATGGCAATAAAATGTAAATAAAGGAAAAGGTTCACCCAATATTGAGTGAGGCGGATCCTCTTTCATTTGATAAAGATGAATGATAGACAAATACAAGAATCTTAAGACCCTTTTCGGAACTGATGGAAGGTATGGGATAACAGATAATCTAATCTCTTTAGAGATACGTGTTTACATATTTTCCTGAGAGAGAGCCTGCCCCCTTCAGAAGTCCACCTCTCTTCACCTCTCTTCCTATTTATAAGGGATATCCCTAGAAAACCCTAAAAAAAAGAGTACACTTAGAGGGAATATTCAGTAGAATATCCCCTTTGAAGATTCCAAAGTAAAACTAGTCGTTACTTCTATCTGCACAGCTCGGCCTCGGCCTTATTGATCATTGCTCGGCCTCGGCCTTATTGATCACTGCTAGGCCTCGGCCTTATTGATCACTGCTCGACCTCGGCCTTATTGATCACTGCTCGACCTCAGCACTATTGATCACTTCGATTCGCATGTTACTCATGATAATTGCCTCCGCATGTCGAAATTCTCTAATTTGATTTTAACTCATATAGTTAGTCCCTCCGCTTATCTAGGTCATCTTTTGGTCGAGCTCGGTGAGCGGACTTCATTAATCGTAGTTCGAGAAATTCGGATGGGGAGGTCGACTAGTGAGAATTGCGGCTAAGGGTGTCGATCTTCAAGTCAAAGTGGTATCCCCGCGGGCTGAACTTGAGCAGAGTTCCATCAGGGCCAATGACTCGAGTGTCTTTGATTAGTCCGAGTGAAGTCAAACATTACGATATTTAACTCGAACGAGGTCTAGTTGTGAATCAAGTTCAAGCTAGTCGAATGCGAGTTGAATTCGAGCGAGGCCGAATGTCACTCAACTAATTTGAGTGAGGTCAAAGGTTAATTCAGGCGAGGATACCGAATATTAATCCAAGCAAGGTCAAATGTGGTTCGAGCGAGGTCGAATGTTGATTCGGGCAAGGCCGAATGTTGCTTGTGTAATTGATGCAACGTCGCTTATCCTTACGGATAAAATAAGATCTATAGGGATGTAAAAATTATGTAGCGGTTCATTTAGTTTACTAACTAAATATTTTTGATGACTGCACTTCTAACATAGTAGGTGGTTCTTAATCCACAAGTGATTCATGCTGTCAAAACGTTGAATTATTATAAATAATAATGTCGAAAGTGATCATTCATTCCTTTTGTCGCAAAAGGCCATTTCCATGATTGACGGGAAAAAGTTAAGAGGGGAACGAAAAAGGAAATATTGCAAGGGTTGATAAATAACGTGGAAGTAAATTTTGCTCATTGTTGTAGTGTAGACTTATGACTTGCGGGTGAGCTTCATGCACTTATGCTTTGCTTACACATATCGGAGGGATTTACATGTTATCCGGGCTGGCAATCCAGTCTCAGTCTATATGGTCTCTTGGCATCTTCGGATTTATTTTGACGACGATTGTTCCCTATTCACGTATTTGGGAGAATGCTCCTGCTTCTATTATACTTAGAAAAATAGTCAGTTAAAACCAAATGAAATCATTTGTTACCTCGATTTGATCGGTCGGCGAGTGGAGGGGAGTGACCACATTCCCTTCTTCGATTATGCTTTTAGTGGCCGCTACCAATTTGGCAAGGCTGTCCGCTTTGATATTCTGTGCTCGAGGGATTTGGTTGAGTTGGCATTCGTCGAACTCGGGTAACGGCTTGCAGATCCCGGCATGGTATTTTTGCAGTCTTTGTTCCTTGATTTGGAAAGTCCCTCTGACTTGATTGACAACGAGCTAAGTCACACAGTAGGGCGACTCTTTCTGATCCGTACTCTAGTGATAGTTTTAGACCTGCAATCACGGCCTCGTGCTCGACTTCGTTAGTCCATCTTCTAGACTGGCAAATTACTTCGCATGTTGGGACCTCGAGTTCGAGTCCCAATCCCGATTCTGACGCATTTGTAACCCAATCCAATCTTGGGTGCACCAAACCAATTTTGAGCTTAGGAATTTGGTATAGTGCCAATCTGGCATTCATATTCCATTTGGGCTCTATTTGACGGTGTCAACAAAGCTTGTGGACTTTTTTCTTCTTTTTTTGGCTTCCTCCATGTATTACATCATGTTTATGCCAGGTAAACAAAAATAGTGGATAATGTTTCCAGAATAAGATACATCCACACAATGAAGCAGTTACAAGAACAAATTACAATTTGCTATAGATAGCAAGGCCACCACATCTAAATCAGAAAGAAGTTATGAAGGCAGCATGCCATCTCCTAAAGAATACCACCATAAACTGAATACAACATATATCTAGCATAAGGAAAATTTTGGTGCCTAAATTTAGGAGATGCAGATATCATGAGTTTCTGGAAGGAATATCTAGTTGTCTATGTTAATATATAATGTGGCGGTGAATTGATAAAGATTGAAACCAACAACAAATATTGATTTCATAGTCAGACGTCATAACATTTTCACCATATATTTTCATTAATAAGCTACAACACGTGAAGGCTGAAAAAGAATTGTGCCTATCAGAAAGGACGAAACACCACAAGGATCAAAGTAGAGGGAGGAAGTTAGGCCACAAATATCACAAAGGCATACTTTTAAGCTTTTCCCTATAGTTTTTCAAGTTTGCATTTGTGGCGATAGGGTTAAATAGTTTTTGTTTAAGATGAAATAGTCTTCTCCCACCAAGTTTATCTAACATAAGGAAATTTTGGTGCCTAAATCTGGGAGATGCATATATCATGAGTTTCTGGCAGGAATATCTAGTTGTTTATATTAACGTATAATGTGGCTGTGAATTGATTAAGATGGAAACCAACAACAAATATTAATTTCATAGCCAATTGTCATAACATTCTCATCGCATATTTTCATTAATAAGCTACAACACGTGATGGCTGGAAAAGAATTGTGCCTATCAAAAAGGACGAAACACCACAAGGATCAAAGCAGAGGGACGAAGTTAGGCCACAAATATCACAAAGGCATACTTTTAAGCTTTTCCCTATAGTTTTTTAAGTTTGCATTTGTGGCGATAGGGTTGTTGAGTTTTTGTTTAAGATGAAATAGTCTTAAAATTAGAGTGAATGGGAAATGGGATTTGAATTTGGATTTCGATTCGGATTTGGTCAAATGATCGATCGATTGATTAATTTTTTGGACCAAATCTATTTGTTAATAATGAATATTAACGTGATATAATCCGTGTTTGTAACGGATGTTTTCCAATCCGTGTATTGTGTTGCAACACTAAGCAATAAGCAGCCTAGTGCACCTCCCACAATGGTGCAAGTGCTCCTCCCACCAAGTAAGTGTACATTCCACCATGTAAGTGCTTCCTCCATGATATCCTAGTGCTTGTTGCACCATGGAGGGGGCGGATTTCTCTCAAATAACTGCTATAAATAGAGCGTAAGTTGGAAAGAAAGAAGAACACATCGGAAAAAACACTCGAAACACTCTGTATACACTTAATATACACTCTATATACACTGGATATACACTCTGCATACACTGCGTATACACTGAAAAAACGAATTGCAATCTGATATTCTCTTCAGTAAGAATTCAACATTGGCTATACTTTGCATTCCTTCCTCTCAGAATTTCCATTCGACTTCTGAGTTGTCCTTCTTATTCTGCATTGTTTTTAACTACAAACAAAGCATCCATAAGTGTGATTTGCTGCCGAACTTTGTGTTCGCTGAAACACTGGGGTTTGAAGTACCGCTACACCAGTGTGTAATTCGTTCTATCCTGGGAGGAAATAATCTATAATCTTTGGTACTAGGAGGGGATTAAATTCCTTAAGGAAACACTGTGAATTCAGTGGGCTCGAATTAATTTCTGTTTTATTTATATTTACGTTTATAAGCTAACGTCCTAATTTCCAGAATCATTATTTACAAGTACAGAGGGAACAACAAGCTTAACAAGCTTAAGGAATTTAATAATTTTAATTTCTGTATTTGTGTTACTTTTATTATTCTGGAAACTATAACCTTTGTGGTTTTTGTGTACTCCCGTTTGGAGAGTAAAGCCTTCGTGGCGGTTTGTTGGAGATTAAAATCTACGTGATTTTTTCTCCAGTTTTAAAGCCTTCGTGGCATTTTGTTGGAGATTAAAATCTACGTGATTTTTCACTCCAGTTTTAAACGTTTATTAAACGTTTGATTGTGTCATTTTTACAGTAAAAATGGCGAATGACGGAAATCAAGTTGTTCCGATGATGACTGCCAATGCATCGACAAGTCGAACTCCGGCGTTGGCACCAGCAGAGAAACCTGGAAAATTTTCCGGGATGGATTTCAAGTGCTGGCAGCAAACGATGTTCTTATACTTGACTACGTTATGTTTACAGAAGTTCATCAAGGAAGATGTTCCTGATCTTCCAGATGAAACTCCAGAGAATGATAGCTTTCTCGTGATTGAAGCGTGGAAGCATTCTGACTTCTTGTGCAGGAATTATATTCTTAGCGGACTGGAGGATAATCTGTATAATGTATACAGTAGCGTGGAGACGTCAAAAGAATTGTGTAATGCACTTGAAAAGAAATACAAAACTGAAGATGTCGGGATGAAGAAATTCGTCGCCGCAAAATTTTTGGACTACAAAATGGTAGATAGCAAGTCTGTTATTACCCAAGTCCAGGAATTGCAAGTGATTATTCATGATCTACTTGCTGAAGGTATGTTTCAAATAAATACTGATATTGAAAGTAAAAAATTTAGTAATTTTACTAACGGAATTTTCATTGAAGGTCTTGTCATCAATGAAGCATTCTAAGTAGCAGTGATAATTGAGAAGTTGTCTCCATTATGAAAGGACTTCAAAAATTATTTGAAACACAAACGAAAGGAGATGTCCCTTGAAGATCTCATTGTTCGATTGAGAATCGAAGAGGACAATAAAGCTGCTGAGAGAAGAGGTCGTGGAAATTCAACAATAATGGGAGCAAATATTGTTGAAGATAACAAAAAGAGAAAGAAGGCTTCTGGTTCGAAATACAACCCAAGCAAGAAGCGGTTCAGTGGAAACTGCTACAACTGTGGGAAAACCGGACACAAATCTACGGAGTGTCCTGCTCGGAAGAAAGACAAGCAAAGGGGTCAAGCAAACATGGTAGAAAAGCATGATGATGTTGATGACTTGTGCGCCATGCTTTCTGAATACAACCTGGTAGGAAACCCAAAGGAGTGGTGGATTGATTCTGGAGCCACTCACCATGTTTGTGCTGTGAGGGAAGCATTTTCTACATATGCTTCTGCTGGACCCGAAGAGACGCTCTCTATGGGAAATGCTGCTACAGCAAAAATTGAAGGATACGGTAAGATATTTCTCAAGATGACTTCTGGCAAGGTCATGACTTTGAACAACGTCCTTCATGTTCCCGAGATTAGGAAGAACTTAGTCTCTACTGGACTTCTTGTAAAGCACGGTTCAAGTGCATTTTTGTATCTGACAAGGTAGTGATTAGTAAGAATGAAATGTTTGTAGGAAAAGGTTACCTTACTGAGGGCCTTTTCAAGCTGAATGTAATAGTTGTTGAAACTAATAATAAAACTTCAGCTTCTTCTTACTTACTTGAGTCAAATGATTTATGGCATGTATGTTTAGATCATGTCAATTATAAAACCTTGCGAAAAATGATAAACTTGGAAGTATTGCCTAAGTTTGAATGCGAAAAATCAAAATGTCAAATATGTGTGGAATCTAACTATGTTAAACATCCTTATAAGTCGGTTGAAAGGAATTCAAATCCTTTAGACTTAATTCACACAGATATTTGTGACATGAAGTTAATACCATCTCGCAGTGGAAAGAAGTATTTCATAACTTTTATTGACGATAGTACTCGATATTGCTATGTTTACTTACTTAATAGTAAAGATGAAGCAATAGACGCATTCAAGCAATACAAAAATGAAGTTGAAACGCAACTTAACAAGAAAATCAAAATGATAAGAAGTGATAGGGGTGGTGAATATGAATCTCCTTTTGAACATATATGTTTAGAATATGGAATTATTCATCAAACAACAGCCCCTTACACGCCCCAATCCAATGGGATTACGGAAAGAAAGAATCGTTCATTAAAGGAGATTATGAACGCATTGTTGATAAGTTATGGTTTGCCACAGAACTTGTGGGGGGAAGCCGTTTTTACGGCCAACTGAATACTAAATCGAGTACCCCATAGTAAAACACAATCCATTCCATATGAAAAATGGAAATGAAGGAAGCCCAACTTGAATTATTTTAAAGTGTGGGGGTGTTTGGCAAAGGTGCAAGTTCCTAAACCCAAAAGGGTAAAAATAGGACCGAAAACAGTTGATTGTGTTTTCATAGGATATGCGACTAATAGTAAAGCATATCGATTTCTGGTTCATAAATCAGAAAATCCCGACTTTCATAATAATACGGTTATAGAATCAGATAATGCTGAGTTCTTTGAAAATATATATCCGTATAAAAAGGAATGCGAGTCGATTGGTGAAGGATCTAAATGACCTCGGGAAGAAACAAAAGAAAGTACATTTAATCAGGGGGATCCAAGACGTAGTAAACGTCAAAGAACGTCTACTTCGTTTGGACCAGATTTTGTGACTTTCTTATTGGAAAATGAGCCTCGAACATTTAAAAAAGCTATGTCTTCTTCGGAATCATTATTCTGGAAATAGGCAGTCAATAGTGAAATAGAATCCATATTGAACAACCATACATGAGAATTGGTTGATCTTCCTTCTGGAAATAAACCTTTGGGTTCTAAATGGATTTTTAAGAGAAAAATGAAAGATGATGGCACTATTGATAAATTTAAAGCAAGACTTGTTGTCAAAGGGTATAGACAACGAGAAGTTCTTGACTACTTTGATACATACTCCCCAGTTACAAGGATTACGTCCATACGAATGTTAGTAGCATTAGCTACAGTGTATGGTCTTGAAATTCATCAAATGGATGTTAAAACGGCCTTCTTAAATGGAGAGTTGGAGGAAGAAATTTACATGGAACAGCCTGAAGGGTTTGTGGTTCCAGGTAAAGAAAATAAGGTATGTAAACTTGTTAAGTCCCTTTACGGACTAAAACAAGCACCCAAACAATGACATGCGAAATTTGACCAAACAATGTTGTCAAATCGTTTTAAGATAAATGAATGTGATAAATGTGTGTACATTAAAAATGTTCCAAATCACATAGTCATTGTTTGCCTATATGTGGATGATATGCTGATAATGAGTAATAACATTGCCAACATAAATGCTACTAAGCATATGCTAACTAGCAAGTTTGATATGAAGGACTTGGGAATTGCGGATTTAATTATGGGGATTAAGATCCAAAAGACTCCTCAGGGTCTGGCATTGTCGCAATCTCATTATATTAAGACAGTACTTGAAAAATTCAAGCACTTGGGCTTTAAAGTTGCAAAGACTCCAATTGACGTAAATCTTGCACTAGCAAAGAATAAAGGCCAACGCATATCACAATTAGATTATGCTTGTGTGTTGTGATGCTTAATGTACATCATGAATTGTACACGACCAGATATAGCTTGTGCTATAAGTAAACTAAGTCGATACACGAGCAATCCAGGTCAATCTCATTGGATGACAATGAAACGAGTTTTGGGATACTTAGAACATACCCAAAACTTTGATTTGCACTACAGTAAATATCCTGCGGTGATTGAAGGATATTGTGATGCAAATTGGATCACCGGTTCAACTGATTCGAAGTACACAAGTGGATATGTATTCACTATTGGTGGAGGAACGGTATCTTGGAAGTCGTCCAAACAAACATGTATTGCCCGCTCTACAATGGAGGCTGAGTTCATAGCCTTAGATAAAGCCGGTGAAGAAGCTGAATGGCTCCGAAATTTCTTGGAAGACATTCCATTTTGGCCCAAACCATTGGCACCAATATGCATACACTGTGATAGCCAAGCGGCAATTGGAAGGGTTGGGAGCGTTATGTATAACGTTAAATCTCGTCATATACGACGAAGACATAAAACCGTTAGACAACTTCTCTCTAGAGGAATTATCACGATTGACTATGTAAAGTCAAGTGATAATGTGTCGGATCCACTTACAAAAGGCCTAACTAGAGAGGTAACTCTACCTAGAAGACTAGAGATCCCAAGATCTAGGTTCAAGGAGATCAAACAAAGTCATTAATGACGGTTCAACATTGTCAACAAAAAAAAAATTAGTCCATTCTCGTGATGAGACAATGTTCAGTACCAAGGATAAAATATTAAGGCTTTTTAATGATTTCTAAATTTGATACAGGGTATATCAAATAATGTATCTACGGGATGACACGTTTAGGAATCACCTATGTAAGTGTGAAGTGTTAGCCGCTTCAAGGAGAATTTTGCAAGGCCAATTCTCTACGCACTTATGAAACCAGACAGTGTTCATGACTGAAACGAACACAACAATGAGAACCAAAGACGGTTAAGGCATTGATTGTGTGACTTATGGTTGTCTAGGTATATACTAAAGTTCGACGGTTCAAAGATATCAAATCTACCGATTGATCGAGTATATCCAACATAAGTTCACTACGGAAAGTTCAAAAGGAAACCTACTTATCCAGATGCAATTAATTCTTGCTTGCAAATCACACAAGTTTTTCATGCATACTTCCGTGATATAGTCATTCCCCATTCATGTGGGGGATTGTTGAGTTTTTGTTTAAGATGAAATAGTCTTAAAATTAGAGTGAATGGAAAATGGGATTTGGATTTGGATTTCGATTCGGATTTGGTCAAATGATCGATCGATTGATTAATTTTTTGGACCAAATCTATTTGTTAATAGTGAATATTAACGTGATATAATCCGTGTTTGTAACGGATGTTTTCCAATCCGTGTATTGTGTTGCAACACTAAGCAATAAGCAGCCTAGTGCACCTCCCACAATGGTGCAAGTGCTCCTCCCACCAAGCAAGTGTACATTCCACCATGTAAGTGTTTCCTCCATGATAGCCTAGTACTTTTTACACCATGGAGAAATAGAGCGTAAGTTGGAGATAAAGAAGAACACATCTGAAAAAACACTCGAAACACTATGTATACACTTAATATACACTCTATATACACTAGATATACACTCTGTATACACTGCGTATACACTGAAAAAACGAATTGCAATCTGATATTCTCTTCAGTAAGAATTCAACATTGGCTATACTTTGCATTCCTTCCTCTCAGAATTTCCATTCGACTTCTGAGTTGTCCTTCTTATTCTGCATTGTTTTTAACTACAAACAAAGCATCCATAAGTGTGATTTGCTGCCGAACTTTGTGTTCGCTGAAACACTGGGGTTTGAAGTACCGCTACACCAGTGTGTAATTCGTTCTATCCTGGGAGGAAATAATCTATAACCTTGGGTACTAGGAGGGGATTAAATTCCTTAAGGAAACACTGTGAATTCAGTGGGCTCGAATTAATTTCTGTTTTATTTATATTTACGTTTATAAGCTAACGTTCTAATTTCCAGAATCATTATTTACAAGTACAGAAGGAACAAAAAGCTTAAGGAATTTAATAATTTTAATTTATGTATTTGTGTTACTATTAGATCTAGAATAAACTATAATTTTAACTAGAAAATCTCCACATATGGCGCCAAATTGTTTGACCAAAAAAGTATGGGACCTTTTTGTTAAACTAATTAAATAAGAAGATAGAGGGTAAATCCTAGTTAAGGATAATTAATTTTAGATATGAGATGAATAACATGAATAGAAAAATATAGTTGAGTATAAATGCTGGCAGTGATTATGGCCAGATTTAATAGTATGAAAAAGATGAATTAAGTAACATTAGATGACAATAAAATGTAAATAAAGGAAAATGTTCGCTCAATATTGAGTGAGGCGGATCCTCTTTCATTTGATAAAGATGAATTATAGACAAAAAACAAGAATCTTAGGACCCTTTTCGGAACTGATGGAAGGTATGAGATAACAGATAATCTAATCTCTTTAGAGATATGTGTTTACATATTTTCTTGAGAGAGAGTCTGCCCCCTTCAGAAGTCCACCTCTCTTTACCTCTCTTCCTATTTATAAGGGATATTCCTAGAAAATCCTAAAAAAAAAGAGTACACCTGGAGGGAATATTTAGTAGAATATTCCCTTTGAAGATTTCAAAGTAAAACTAGCCGTTACTTCTATCTGCACTGCTCGACCTCGGCCTTATTGATCACTGCTCGGCCTCGGCCTTATTGATCACTACTGGGCCTCGGCCCTATTGATCACTTCGATTTGCAGGTTACTCATGACAATTGTCTCCGCATGTCGAATTTCTCTGATTTGATTTTGACCCATACAAAAAGGCCAAAAAATGGTTAAAATTTTGGTTTGGAGAAAGCTTTTGAAAAAAAAAAAGTTTCTTTGCTAGGTTTCCTTAATCTCCCTTAAATTTCCCCGGACTTTATCGGCCTTATTATGTCGTGCATCTCAATCACCATTACAAATGGTTCAAATACTGAGTTTTTTAAACCCACGAGAGGCATTAGACAGGGTAACCCATTATCTCCCTGCTCATTTCATTAACTGTATGGAAATGCTCTTTAGGATAATACATCATGAAATAGACTCTTATGGGTGAAACCTAAATAAGATCTCAGACGATGGACTTTCACAATGCACATTTTATTTGCCGATAACCTTATCTTATTTATGGAAGCAAATAAAAAAATTATAATTATCTTATTGATACAACGACAAGTTTTGTACAGTTTCGGATCAGACTATACACTTTAATAAATCCAATGTCTTCTCTTGGATAATATCTCGTGCGGGAAAAAAAGATATTATTACTGACTAGTTATTTATCCATAAAACATGCAAGAAAATAAAATATCTAGGGTTTCCCATTATTACATCCAGATCCTCAAAAAAATATTTTCGATTCAATATCGATTGTCAAATACTAGGCTTACTCTGGTATATTTGGAAAGTTCGCAATAACAATAACTTTCGTAAAAAATAATTTTTTGTCTCAAATTACTGAACCTATTAGCAGGGCGGTGGAATACAAGATTATGACAAATGCAGGTAAGAACGTGGCCTCAGAATCCTTAGTATATTTTAAATGGACACCCCCCCCCCCTCCCCAGGACGAAAATTCCTACAAGCTAAATATCATGGCTCATGTATGGGAGTTAACCATGTCACTAAGTATTGGATAGAAAAATCTTTTCCCTTAATTATTGCTTAAAAATTGATTGACAATTGCAGGTCCTTACTATGCAATCCACCCTTGGAGCATAGAGAAGCTATAGTAGCGAACTAGTTAGCTAAAAATGAATGCATCTTGAACGTTTTTGATATTACCCCTATTCTTCCACTTTTGTTATTTCTGTTTTTGAACTAGATGGATTGGGTACTTTCTTGCCCGTACTAGTCTCCTCTTTGTAATGATTTTTAACTAGTAGTTTTGTTTAAATAAAGCCCTTTATTATAAAACAAAAGAAATTTCATTAAACTCTTAATTATTGTTGCAATTTCTTAAGAAAGCATTTGCAGCTTTCTATTTATTACTGCATATAACTCTCAAGTCTCATATAACACTTCAAAGAAATGAGCTTTAAGAATATTCACTAATGAATACTAATTCTTTTAGTGAAAAATTATACTTGATACTGTATAACAACTAGGGGTGTTCATAAAAGTTCGAAAAATTAAACCAAATCGATCAAAAAACCCGAAATTTTTTAGGTTTGGTTTGGTTTTGGTATTGAATTTTAGATACCGATTTTAGTTTTGGTTTTAATAAAAAATAACCAAAAAACATTGAACCAAACCGATTATAGAAGTAGCTATTTAAAATTTATTATTGCGCGCGCGCACACACACACACTTATATATATATACATACAAAGTTTCTAAAATTTTATGGTACATGTTAATCGTTTGCACTTTTTGTCTAGTTCTTTACTATTATAATAATCTAATTCTTTGCCTTTACATTCTAGTTTGATTGGTGGTTTTCTTTTGTTAAGTACAAGAATTTATTTTTATTATTTTTAATTGAATCCTTAAATTATTCATCACTACTTGATTCAATTATCATCAATACATCTTTGTAAATGATAGATTTCTCAAAGAATAATTGGTTTGACAGTGTTAGTTGAAAATTTAACCGCCGGAATATGTGTTTGGATAATGTATGTCTCATATTTTTAAGAAACCAGGTAAAAACCGAAAAATCGACATAAACCGAATCAATAAAAAACCAACTTAATTGGTTTGGTTTAGTTCCAATATTTGAAAAACTGACTTACTTGGTTTGATTTCTTTGTTGGAAAAAAGTAAGTCCAAACCAAACCATGAACACTCCCAAATTAACAACCCCTAGGAAAAAAATGAATATAATTCATAATATTTTGTGCAAATATACAATCTAAATAACATACACAAAAATAAAGGAGTAACATGTAATTACATAAAAATACTACGTGTAACTTAAATCATTTTCATGGACATTTTCATTAAACAATTAACTTAAATCATTTACAAATAATTTGTCACCATTTTTTGGGGGAAAAGGCCCAAAATTGCTCATCTACTATGATATATTGTTTACTTCTGCCACTCGTTATACTTTTCGTCCAAATTTATCCCTGCCGTTAACAAAGTTTGCAAAATTGCCCCTAAACCTAACGTCCTTCTACTATGGCAGCTGACCCCCTCAATTTTCTCCATGTCAGTTGCCAAGTCACTCGACCCCACCAAATAAAATGCCAAGGTGGAGTCCGTATCACCACTTTTAATAATATCTTGGTTATTGCATTTATTAAATTAGAAAATTTAAAAGAAATTTCTCACATATAACCTAGTTTTGGTTTTTAACTCACGTACTTCGTGTCTCCTTTAGCAGTTGTCAGTGATGGCAAGATCAACCGACAAGATAACCTCTAGATCAGATATGTGTATATAACTCTCTCCCTCTTTCTCCACCCTCATCTTTCTCCTATTGTATCCGCCTGCAACGTACCGGAAAACACCTACCACCACCATAAACTAGATTTGTTCGAACACCATCGAAAGCCTCCAGACCCAAAAACTCTTCGAAGAACATGATTCACCTTTCTTGCCTACCCAAATTTATATCCTAATTGAAAAAAATTAAATGTCGGTGAGCACTGCCTAAAAATGGCAATCGGAAAAAACACACATACATAGATCTGTACAAAAATAAGAAAAAGGGATAGAAACAACTCCACCACCAGTATCTTGCCGGAAGTTACTTCGGCGTTTGTCGTCGTAGGTAGCAGCGTCAAAAAGTGTACATTATTGGAAAAAGAACAAGGCAAAAAGATATGAGAATTCTTCTGCTTCGATGTTGTTCTTCCATATTGTTCTTCGATGTCTTAGCTGAGATAGAGAGAGAGGGAGAACAAGATGATAATATTTTAATAAGAAAATAAGTGGGTTAATTAGTGGGATCTACTCACTTATGCTGACATGAACAAAATATTAGAGGGTTGGATGCCACAGTGGAGGGACGTTAGGGCTAGGGGCAATTTTGCAAACTTTGTGAACGATAGCGATAGATTTGGACGAAAAGTATAACGGGTGACAGAAGTAAATAATATACATAGTAGAGGGGCAATTTTGAAAAGTCTAGAACCTTTTTGTTGTCTTTTGGACAAAAGATACGTAAATAAGTGTAAAAAAAAGTTATATTTATATATATAACGCCAAAACACACCACATTATACCTTAACGGTAACTTTTGCCGTTAAGGTATAGCGTGGCGTGTTTTCGCGTTATATGTACTGACATTTACATACACAGGTATAGCGTGCTATATTTTTCACGCTCTATATAGCGTACAAATACAACGCGCTATACCCCTTTTTATGGTCCCACCAATAAGTGAATGTATCAACCCTCGGGCTCACATATTTCCTATATAAACTAGTTAGGATTTTCGGAAAATCCATTCACAAAAAATTCTAACTCCCATTCAATCTTTTCTTCTTGTTAAATTTTCAAGCATTTTTCCATAATGTCTGAAGAGCGTAGAATAAGAGTTTCATTATATTGGGGAAGGGGTGAAGTTGTGATGGATAATAACTCAGTGAGGTATAGTATATCTCAACAGGGTCATGTTAAATTACCACTTACAATGGAGTACAATAAATTGATATCGTTGTTATGCAAAAAAATAAGTGTGAGGAAACACCGAGTGATACTTAAAGTAATCGGAAGATATTCGTATTCCGTCACTCCGCAAAAGGGCTGCTTTTTACTTAGAGTTAAACATATACGATGATGAAACTTTTAGGAATTTTCTGAGGACTCCAAATGAATACTGAGAATTTTTTGTAATCAAAATGTTGGATATGTACGTCAAGGTCGAGGACGTTTCCAACAATGAGGTTGCCGGACAGGTTCCGGATAACCCCCAGTCATCGAGTGGTTATTCTGGAATAGTTTTTGCCGGACAGGTTCCGGATGAAAGAGTTTTCTTTGATTTAAACTTATCACCACCTGCTTTTCCTAATTCACAAGACGAGTGGTAAACTTTAATTTTTCTTTGTGTTACGATTCTACATTTTTGTTGTATTGAACTTGTATTAACGCTCATACATTTAACAAGGGGTACCGACCAGATATGAATTTTACAAATTATGAACCCAAGCATAGTTTTGGTGTGTTGGATCATGGTTGTCCATTCGGTAGTCATCACCTAAATAAAATGTCCATCATGGAATTTTATCACATTACGACTTGTAAGTGAAGTGATACAACTATATGGAAATTATTTATTAATTTCTGTAGCTTATTATTTTATTGGTTGTGCAGTAAAAACGAGCAAGTTGAACCACATGTACTCACTCAATTGCCCGAAGACGACGTATTAAATCGGGATCTGGCAGATGCACAGAGTGAGGAAGAGAACAATGATTACGATGACAATGTTGATGAATCTGGAAACAAGACACCCTTTGCTCGTGAGGATGGTGATGAGGAGGATGAGAATGAAGGACCTGATTCGACCAGAGAGTATGCTCCACCTCCCTTAGACGAAGTGTGTACGAGTCCCAAGTGCCGTTTCATTCAAGTGAGATTCCTTACCTTGATAACTTGCCAAGCATACCAGATGTGAAAGCTCTCATAAGAGATTTTGATGAAATTCGGACAACAATGTGAGATGAGTCTAGATCAACGGTGCTGGCAAAGGGCATGTTTTTTCCTGATAAAGCGCGCGTAAGCATGGCTTGTAAAATGCACAACATAAAAGAGTGTCGTGAGATGACGGTATGTGAGTCAAGTCCGGTTGTATACAAGGTTGTTTGTTGCAGGTGGTTTTGGCCATGTCATTGGATGTTGCGTGCGAGCAAGAAGAAGACAGGTCTGTGGAAAGTGGGTAAATACATTCCCACCCACGCATGCGAAATGGACACATTAAACGGGAATCACTTCAACTTGGATATTGACTTAAGTTCTGTGGAAAACTTGTTTGCATGGCAAGAACCTTATGCCTACCACCATTACTGTATGAGGCACTTTAAAGCCAATTTCCAGAAGGCATATCCCAACAAGGATCTGCAATTTCCAGAAGGCAAAGCTTGGTTCTCTGCGCCTCAAAAAATCCCACAGATCGTCCACTCTCCTAGCGCATAGAGTCTGGGATAGTAACTCCCCGTCCCATATATGGGCGGACCTATGATCGCCCTGTAGCACTAATATCTCACGAGAGTAATGACCAGGATGTATAGGCGACGCGTCCATGTCGTCAACTGTAAATTAAACAACATTAATTGTATGTTTAATTATTTAATTATACAGAGTATATATACCTATTGGGTTCCAGGCTCAATATTTGAGGCTCAGTAGCACCAAACTATCATTAACAATTATGTTTGTCAAATTCAATATTTTGATAATTTTGTGTGTTTGTTTTAAAAATTGAAATTTTTAATTTTTAGTTATTTAATTGTACAAAGTATATATACCTATTGGATTTCAGGCTCGATATTTGAGGCCCAGTAGCACCAAACTATCATTAATAATTATGTGTGTCAAATTCAAGATTTTGATAATTTTGTGTGTGTTTGTTTTATAATTTAAATTCTTAATTTTAAATTATTTAATTGTACAAAGTATATATACCTATTGAGTTCCAGGCTCGATATTTGAGGCACAGTAGCACCAAACTATCATTAATAAGTATGTGTGTCAAATTCAATATTTTGATAATTTTATGTGTGTTTGTTTTAAAAATTTAAATTCTTAATTTTTAATTATTTAATTGTACAAAGTATATATATACCTATTGGGTTCCAGACTCGATATTTGAGGCCCAGTAGCACCAAATTATCATGAATAATTATGTGTGTCAAATTCAATATTTTAATAATTTTGTGTGTGTTTGTTTTAAAAATTTAAATTCTTAATTTTTAATTATTTAATTGTACAAAGCATATGTTTTCATCTACCAATAAAAGCAATACTTAAACTACAGGGATTCTACGCTAAAATACTCTACAGTTTACTACGCTAACAGGTTCTACAATTTACTACGTTAATAAATAATCTAAACTAAATATAAACAACAAATACATTTTAATCACATAACATTCACTAAATACATATAACATACTAGTTTCGCAAAAATAAAACACAAACCGGCTTGGAAACAATAATATCTAAATCCTGATATTAACAAAAAAAATATTTCTCAATTTTTCATTTTTTTAGAACACTAATATCTAAGTCCGGATAAATATAACATACTAGTTTCGCAAATAAAATACAAAACAACATGGAAACACATTCAATCAACTAATAAATATGCATTATTATATAAGTTTCGACATAAAATAAATTGAAATACCTCAATGTAGTGTTTTATGTGAAAATTTGAGTCCGAAAGAGTCAAACCACAACAATACGATGCTGTACTATGATGTGGGACCTACGTTGTTAACGTTTTCTGTGACGGATAAGGCCCACAATTTTTTTTAAAGAAGACGCTGGGAGGGTAGACCAGAAATTGCTTCAAAGTAAAAAAATGGGGGAGGGATCGTTTCTGATCGAGGAAGAAGACGAAGGGGATTATTTAATTAGGGGTATAGCGCGCTATATTTGTATGCTATATATAGCGTGAAAATATAAAACGCTATACCTGTGCAGTAAATATCAGTACATATAATGCAAAAATACACCGTACTTGACAAAAATTACCGATAAGGTATAACGTGGTATGTTTTGGCGTTATATATAAATGTAACTTTTTTAGATGACAAAAAGTTCCGGACTCCAATTTTGGACCGTTTCCATTTTTTTTTTTTTTTTTTTTTTTTGTATAAACTTCAAAGATTGCGTTGAGCTGGTAAAGGAGGGAGTGGAGTATTCGCGAGAAATTTGGGTCAGTAAATAAAAAGTTGTCTCTTACCACTATCATCTTCCAGCTCGTCCAGCACTTCACATAGAGACTGAGGTCAGAAATGGAATTTCGACCGTCGTCGTGGCGATCTCGGAAACCGCCCCCGCCGGCGAAACAATCAGACATTTACTCCACCGTCGTCATCCACGACAATGACCGGAAAGCCGAGGAAAAAGTAGACAATTCATCAGACCTCTACGCCACTATGGTTTGCAAAGACGACGACGTTGTAATAGATGACCTAAACGATGACGAATCACTTCCTCCTTTACTCAAACGCCTCCCTAAGGACTTCGGAGGCGGATCCGACGATGACGTGGCATCAATCTCCGGCACGATGATTGTGAAAACCGATCGAAGTTCAAAATTCACCACTCCTAAACAACATCAACCGCAGCAGCACACTGCTCGTTATATGTCGTATTGGGATCGAGATGAAAAAAGTCCTAGGAGAGCGAGATATGAGGATGATGATGATGAAGATGAGGATGAGGAAGGTAAATTTTCGACGTTTGTAGTGAAGGATAATGATGAGTTCGATTCGGGGACGCTGGTGAGGAGAACAATTAAAAGTGAAGGTGTGGGAGCAACTATGAGTAGAGCAGTGGCTAGTATGCAAGCAGTAGGTGAGATTGGAGGGATTGGGAGACAAAGGAATCGTGCTGCGTCTGAGGAGGAAGGGAGTGGCGGTGGTACTACATTGAGGCCTCAGGGGAGTAAGGTGTCCTCGAGTTCAATACCGGATAGTGTGACTAAGGAAGATCCTTCAACTAAGTATGAATTGCTCCACGAGCTTGGTAAAGTTTTAGTTTCCTTGTTTATTTGCTTTAGATGATTTCAATAGTGGAATTTATTCTGTTATGTTTTACTCAATCACTAGTTATAGCTAAAGGAGGAGCCATAAATTCATACAAGGGAATGCACCCAGTGTCGGAGGCAGGATCTCCACGAAGGGGGTTCAATTTTTTTTTTTTTTTTTTATCTAGTGGGAATTGAACTCATGACCTTATGTAGATTTTGAACCCCCTTGACCACTAAACTACACTTTTGGATTGTGTTAAGGGGTTCAAAACTTAATATATAGAGGTAAAAAACAGATTTTGCCTTATATATACAATGTATTTTTTCGGCGAAGGGGGTTCGGGTGAACCCCCTGCGCCCCCTAAATCCGCCCCTGAATGCACCCCTGTGGGGCCTATTGGCCAGTGAAGTTAGGTGGAGAACCCCAGCGAAAAAATTCTGATCTTTGCCCATCCACCTTAGCCTTGGTGGGCAGAGTTACTGGTACCCGTGCTGGTAGGAAGTAGCAAGTATCCAGTGGAATAATCAAGGTACACGCAAGTTGGCCCAGACACCACTCTTTAAAAAGAAAAATTCATGCAAGGGGATTTTGAAAAAACACTTAAAGAGTGTCACACCTAGGATTTGAACCTGTTATCTTTAGCAATTTTTGAACCCCCTTGCCACTACACTAGAATAGTGATTCAAGATCTATTATTTCAACCTAATCTCCCCCTCCCCCCCCCCCCCCCCTATTTCTGCAGTATAATTTTTCGACGTAGAAGATTTAATTGAACCTCCTTGCCTCCCTTTAGCTCTGCCGTAGTTATAGTATTGAGCATTGGAATGAAACAGGTGCAAATAGAGTAGAATGGATGCCAATTGTTCATATAGCTGAGACTAACTAGTTTGGTACTGATGCATAGATGTAGTAGTAGTTGTTATTGTTCATAGTTGGCACTTGTTGATAACGAGTATTTATGTATTGAGCATTCTTATGAGATCAGGTTATTGTGCAGAGCTTTGTAGTAGTTTTGCACTTGATGCAACGTTTTCTCTTTATTAAGAAAGGTCAGAAAATTGTATAATGTTGACTTGTTTTGAGCACTTTTAATAATCTAGACTTTGAACATACTCCTAAAAGAAGTCCTACAAATTGTGAGCGCGATTTTGTCTTATCTTATGAATGAGTATGATAATGGTTTTGCTGTATAAGGCCCAACATTGACTATAAATATTAGAAGAAATTGGATTTTGGTGCTAATCTGTGCGATTGGATAACAATGATGGTGCATTTTACTTTTTTCTTATATCTTACCATAATGTTTATTGACATGTGATAAGAAGTGGCTGAAAGTGGAGGGCTTTGATACTCGCAGGGAAAGGTTCATATGGGGCTGTCTATAAAGCTCGAGACTTGAGGACATCAGAGATGGTTGCCATCAAAGTCATATCATTATCTGAAGGGGTATGCTTACTTTGTGCTCTAGACTCTAATATTAGCTTATCCCTACTGGTTCTTTTGTGCCTCTCTCTATAATTATAGATATATTTGCTTTCTTTAGGAGGAAGGCTATGAGGAAATTCGAGGTGAAATTGAGATGTTGCAACAGTGCAGTCATCCAAATGTTGTCCGCTATCTTGGTAGCTACCAAGGAGAAGAGTACCTTTGGGTATGGAAGGGTCATCATTTTTCTGGACTTCTAAATTAAATCATGCTCCGTCAGATTTATTGGATAAATGTTTCCATATCCATTTCTTCCCTTTATAATCTCTGCAACCTATACTATTAGCTTTCCAGTTGATTGAATTTATGAGGAATATTAATTTGTTGGCAGATAGTAATGGAGTATTGTGGAGGTGGAAGTGTTGCTGACTTAATGAATGTCACAGATGAAGCTTTAGAGGAGTATCAAATAGCATTTATTTGTCGAGAGGCATTGAAGGTATGCTTTATTTTCCTTTTTGAAAAGGTAAATAAATTTCATTAGTGTCCTCAAAAAAAAAATCGATAATGGTTGAACCAAAACCAAAAGCGCCCGTATACAAGTAGTATACCAAAAGTTGTGCTTGTTTTAAAATATTGTTTTAGGGTTTGAACGTAAGTGCATATATATAATTATTTATATATATATATATATTCAAAATTCCTGAAAATGTGTTTCTATATTTTTTTTTGATAAGGTAAATTGTATTAATCAAAAGGGAGAGAACTCCCGTATACAGGAAGTATACCAAAAAGTAGAGAATTTACATCAGAAAATGATTCTCTACAAAAGACGCCCAATCTTCTATACAAATAGGAGCTATATGAGTACACCAAAAAGCGATCAAAGATAAAAGACAAAGTAAAGGTAAATATATATATATATAATTTTTTTTTGTTGAGAAATATGTAGCCTTATATTTTGTTGGCATGTAAAGCTTTCTAGAATGTTATTATATGATACTTAGAATACAAGGTCGTGCACTTGACCTTTTCTCGAGGGGTTCTTTTCCCCTTCATTCTATTCAAATTTAGAGGGTTGCAGAAGTTAGCGTAGTTGGTTTATGGAATCCTCCACTTAACTTTTTCTTCTTTATGATTGCTACTAGAGATAATACTGTGAATGATCCCTTCTTTTTACGAAGTAATAGTATAAATGCTCCCTTTCCATTCTATTTTGCTTCTCCTTAGTTGTTTCGATTTAGCTCCCATCTAAAATATAGTTAAAGCAAAATAACTCTTTTTTTGTTTTTTTGAAAACGGTGAAGTTTACAAGCGTACAAACTTTGTGCTTATCCATAAAGTCCTTAGGCCATGATTCGTGACTCCCCCCTTAGACTTGTTACGTTCCTCCTACATTTGTGACTCATAACCTATGATACTACTAGAGGATGTTGTAAGACGGGGGCTTTCTTTGAGACTTTCCTCTACCTTTGTGGTGGAAATAAAAGCTGCTCTTCTTCGAAAATATATTACCTTTTCAAGTTTAGCCTAAATGCCTAATTGTGTATACAAACATTGCCTTAAATACTTATAAAACATAGCTAGAATACGGCTTCTCCCTTTCTTTTGCATATGCTACCCCAAATAATCAATTCCTTGGAAGCAAACAATTCTGGGAGACCCTATATTGTCGTACTACACATTTAGAGTTTGGTGCTACCATCGAAGCAATATTCTACCTCTGAGTCAGCCTCATTTCCAGTGCTTTTAAAAGGGAAAAATGTGATGTTGAAGTGCACTACTAAGGGAAACTTAAATATGCCAAAAATATATGATTTTAGTACTATCATAATCAAATTCCAATCAAAGTAACTTATTTCAAATTTTCAGAGTCCAACAACAACAACATACCTAGTATTATCCCACACCGTGGGGTCTGGGAGGGTAGTGTGTATGCAGATCTTACCCCCTACCTTATGAGGATAGAGATGCCGTTTAAATTTTCAGAGTTCAATATACAATAATTATGATATTAATACAACTCCTCAAAGTCGAGCTTCAAAGAACCAAGCGCTTTCCATTGGATCATCTTATGTGTCATTGTTTGAAGCACACACTCCTCTATGGTGCATATATTCACCCATGAATCGATAACCCTTTGCTATGCTTTGCTTCATAGACAAGATATTTGTTCCCATATTGAATCCTTTTGAACTCGTGTCTCTGTCAATGTGGAATTATGAATTATTTGAGAAGAATATATTATATTCTATTATATGAATGTGTGGAGGTCGAGAATTAAGGTAGAATGTTAGTAGGTAGTTGAGCCTGTTTCTTTTCCATACCAATAGTATTAGATATTAGTGTTAGTGTTGTATTCTATTATTGTTAGATTTCTAGTATTACACGTTTCTTTCTCCTCGTTTTCTTATTATCTTGTTATTGTTACTGCTTATTGCTACTGCTTTCTTTTCATCTTTCCTTGAGCCAAGGGTTTATCGGAAAAAATCTCTCTACCTTTTCTTTTTTTTGGTGTAAAAGTCTGCGTACACATTGCCCTCCTCAGACCCCAGTTGTGAGATTATACTGGGTGTGTTGTTGTTATATTATATAATGTCAAAACTACTTAAATTGCCCTCTTTCAATATTTGCATCTGAACTAATGTTAGATGTGATGTAGGGCCTCTCCTATCTGCACTCTATTTTTAAAGTGCACAGAGATATTAAAGGTGGTAATATCTTGCTGACTGATCAAGGAGAGGTTAAGTTAGGTGAGTGCTTTCTTTATCTCTTTAACATCTATTAATTTTGATTTTATATTAATTATTTATTATATCACATCTTCAAAGTGTGGTTATTTTCTTGTTTGGTGTATCAGAAAATTGAATGCAAAATTTTCTTATATAAGAATTTCAACTAATTAGATGTTGCTTTAGGTTGGATGTCATGTTTCCATGCAAATTATGCTCTTTGCAGATAGCCATACATTAGAACACTTCTGTTAGATACATTACATACCGTGTACTGTTTTAAATTCTTATTGGCTTACAACTTAAGTTTACTTCATCATTGCTAAATCAAATTACAACTGATGGGAATCTTGTTTTACCCCCCAATAAAGGAATCAGAATCTTGCTAGCTAGTTTTGAAGGGAAATCTTTTTGGATTTTACACAATCTGGAAAGCTGGACTAACTTTTCTCTAAATGAGCAGGTGATTTTGGTGTTGCTGCACAGCTGACTAGAACCATGTCGAAACGTAACACGGTATGTATTATGCCTTTACCCTCATTTTATACGCAGGGCTGCATTGAAAATTTTGCAATCATTTATTGTCAGAGTGTGCTTTTTGGTGAAGCAGAAAAACAAAAATATAAACAAGAAAACAAGAAGCTGTTGCTCTACAGATGATGGCTAATTGATGTTCCATGTCCTCCACTAATTTTAAAGAATCCATCATGTATATTCCTTTTCTGCTTTTATTGATTTGGCTTGACATCACTCGCTAATACCTTCTGACTTAGCTGTATGGCACTACCCTCCCCAGACCCTACTTGTGGGATTCCACTTGGATTGTTGTTGTTGTTGTTGTTGTATGCTGCTCAACCTGCCAAGTAGTTTCTGACCTGTTTCTTTATCTGCTAAAGTTCCTGATGTTAGTACATTTATTTTTAGTTTATTGGCACTCCCCATTGGATGGCACCAGAAGTTATTCAAGAAAGTCGTTATGATGGAAAGGTATCACGTCTACTCCGTTTTCCATCTTTTCAAGGTGGTGCTTACTGGAGTTTATCTGAATCCCAATAATTGTGTGAACTATCCTGGCTTTGTGCAAACTCATTCTTTTTAGTTTTCTGATTATTATCTGATATTCACCAGGTAGATGTATGGGCTCTCGGAGTGTCTGCTATTGAAATGGCCGAGGTACATCTAGTTGAATCTCTGAACTGCCTTTTCTTTTTGATAAATTTTCTTATTTGTCTGCAATTGCATCCGAGACATAGCACTATGTTCTATGTGTTCATGTTGAACTTTTGTTTGTATCATTAATGCCCCGTGTTAAATTTAATATTTATTTTTAAATTTAAACAATGTGAAGAATGAACTTTTGTTTGCTGCTAAATTATTTGTATCTAAGATACTTCCTAATGAGGCAGTTTTGCCTATTGTTATGATATTGCTGGAGCTGAACTTTCTTTCTTTTTCCTTTTTTCAGGGTCTTCCTCCGAGGGCAACAGTGCATCCAATGAGGGTTAGTCCTTTAATTTAACTAATTTACATTAGGTGACATGCATTGCATGTTGTCTCATGTTGATGGACTTGACTTCGTAAAATATTGACATGATGATTGATGGTATCTGATAACTCAACTTCAAATTGCTCCCTGACGCTAGATGTTTGCTAAATCCTTTTAGCTGGATTTATTTTTCCCGTGTAATAGCTCTGATCATTTTTTGGATTTTGTCAGCTCCCTAGACATACTCTGATCTCTCTTTTGTACTTGGGATGACTTAATCTTTCTTTTGTAACCTTTGCATATACGTGATACTTTTTAATGATATCATCTTACTTCATAAACAACTATCTGACATGACGATGAAAGTTGATCTATATTGCTGATTCTGCCAGTGCATTGATGTTTTCTAATGTTATGCAGCATGGTTTTTGGATGAAACTGAGCCTGGCAACACAATTACGTGTCTTCCTTTTGTGGATTATCCTGCCACTAAACATACTGAATAAAATGCAAATGTTTAACATCATAAATGATTCAAGGCCGTGAGATGTCAAAGAAATAAGTTTCCAGTAGACTGAGACCTTTTATTTGATCAAGTAGGCTGAGGCTTGGTCTGTCCACCTTTCCCAGTGAGTCTCCTCCTCTGTTTGGTCAGTGTCTTACCTAGAGTATAGCTCTTTGTTCACTTATGAGTTATTAACATTTCCCATCAAGAGAAAAAAAAGGTTATCACATATCACGCGTCTTTCAAATCTGAGAGTATAGCCACTTATGTGATTGCTATTTGGGCCGTATTTAGAGTATATGATCTTTTGAAGAGTGCTTCCGGAGATGATATTTTAACTACCGCTAGGTATCATGATGGGGTGCTGGTGGTAGCTTTGAACTGTTTGCTTTGTGCTGACATCTGACGTCAGTGACATAGGTAGCCTAAGGACGCACATCATTTTTCTTCCACCTGGTGTGCTTCCTTCTTTTGCTTTCGAATAATTATTTCTTTTTTTGCTTCCTCAATTCTCTTTTTGTGGGGATAATTTTCATCCTGTGCCTCCTTTATTTTGAGATATAGTTTATTTTTCTCTTATTTGTTTCCCTTTCCACTATGGCGGTGGTTCCTAAAGGGTGGTGTAGGTGAAGAGTAAATAACTGGACATTTGACAAGAAAGATGAAATACATTTATATAATTCATTTCGTAGTTTTTGTATTGATTAATGAAACCTTATTCTTTTTCTGCACATTTTTGGAACAGATATGATGACTGGCTGCTCTTTGTGAATTTTTGTGTGTTTTTAATATAAGTTTACATATCTGTTATGCAGGAATTCCCTTGTTAGATCAATAAACTAGTAACATCATCAAAAGAAATTATGTATTGGTAATCAATATCAAAACATTTCAAGAATGCTGCTTCAAGAGCAGAAGTTGATCAAACATTATAACAATAAAAAAAAGTTTAATCAAACATTATATCTGCTTGAGTATATTGACAATGGGAATATAATCCATCTACCAAGGATGAATGCTTATAGATTGAGTTGCTAAAGCTTTGGCATGCTTTATAATTTGGAATCTCCTCTGGACTCCTTAAGTGAAACTACATCTTCAGAAAGTTGATATATCTGTAACTTTTGATAGGTGCTATTTATGATATCCATTGAACCAGCTCCAATGCTTGAGGACAAAGAGAAATGGTTTGACCTCTATTCTTTATGTTGGTTTCTATTCAGCTGTTTTTTGGTTTATATCCACTCTCCTTTTGAGCAACAATTCATGTAAAACTCTATTCCTATCAGTTGCAAGACTTAGAGCAACTTGTTTTATTGATGGATCAATCAACTATGCATCAATGTATCCATCCCGCTCTATTTAGGTCCATTTCATTCTCATTTTAAATAATTTTCGTTTTTATTGGAAGTTAGGAATACTTTAAGACTAAGGTTCTTTAACATCTCACAATTTTCCTTACATGGATATACAAATTTCTAAAACCCGTTTTGAAAAAATTTCTAATATATAAGTAAGTGTAATAACTACAACTAAGCCGGATCCCAACTTATGATATAGTCTATATGGATGCTTTGCTTCCATTGTGTTATGTTCGTAGCTAAGTTTGCGTTGTTTCAAAGAGTGTAAGTTTTTCAAGACAACTTCCCTTTCTATGATTTTACTGTCTACTTCGTCTTTTTGTCACCATTTGTCATAGTACTATTATGGTATAGCTATAGATAGGTGCATATGGAGGTCTACCTAGGACATGGTCAAACCATCTCAGGTGACCTTCTCTCTTTTTATCAATTATATGTGCTGCTTGCACTTTTATATATTAATATGGTCATTTTTAATCTATGTTGCTTGGACTCTTCGAAAATGTCGCCGGGTGTGTGTCGGATTCTCCAAAAGCAGTGCATTTTTGGAGGATCCGACACGTGGGAGACAATATTTTGGAGAGTTCGCGCAACGTAGTTTTTAATCTTGTCAAACTAAAATCTTGTTTGACCACGAATCCATCTTAATATCTGTACTTCTTCGACATTTGTTTTATGGATATGTTGGGTGTTAGAATGTTAGAGATCTAACATCCACTTCTATATAACATTGTTGAGCTTTATAACTTGCATTTGCACTTAGTTAGATATCTTTCTTTCACGTAACGTTTCCGTTGTACTTCTACCAAAAAAGAAAAAGAAAAGAAAACACACCTGTCGTACTCCATTTCAACAATCTTATTCTAATTTACGAGTTATATCTTCTGTCTGTCATCATGCCATTCTCTTGAAGAGTGTGTCTTGTCTCTGCCTATTTGAGTTTTGTGAAGCATATCTGATTCCAAACTGATAAAATAGGATGGTTTGGGTAGGTTAACAGCCAATGTGCATTTGTATATATGTCCAAAAATGTGTAATGACTTCTCTTCACTAAATAAAACTTTGCATTGATAATTCCCTCTTCCTGTTCCTAGTTTCCAAATACCATATTCAGCATTGCTAGCCCATGTAATGCTTATAGACATGTAACTTGGGCATGGGCTGCATCTTTGTAGATTAATTGCTGACCTGAAATTTTGAGCAAAAGTGATTGGTCTGCTTCAGTTTCACTTTGTTTTGTGTTTTATATCCTTGTCAATTACTTCCCTTCTAATACATGTTGTAGTTGTGATTCTGGAATGTGGTGAAATATGTTCAAGCAAAAATTAACCATAACTACCCTTTTTGGAATCAAAATATCACTTTGCTGCCGATTAGTGTAAATCAAGCCTTTAAAGTCTTGAAGATGTGCTAGTTGCACATTTTTGTAAAATAATGAGGTTGTGCCACATGACATGCATAATAATTACTTGTGTCCAGCTAGTCAAGTTAAACTTTAGCAATTATGCACAGACCCACTTATCTTATGGTTTATACTAATATTCAGAATAGAAACTAGTGGATGCAAATATTACTCATTAAATTTTTTTTGCTTTGGATTGCCTTTTGGATAACAATTTCATACATTTTAAGTCAATAGCTCGTTATCTTAATAGTTATCAAGTCTCAATCATGGAATAGTTGGAAAGTTGGTACAACCATCAAGAAAATCTGGAAACTAATCCCTTTCTGTATTTTTTGGTGTATTTGGAATGAGAGGAATAGGAGATGTTTTGATGGAATAGCAACTCCAAACCACTTCCTTAAGGCTAAATGTCTTTTACTTTTGTACAGTTGGAGTACCTTAACACCTGTAAACTCCCCTGACAATTTTTTGGACTTTGTTAGCTCTTTAACATTAGTATAGGACTCTTTGTACTGGAGCTAACAAATCTTTTGTATCTATATTTCTGCATCTTCTTGATGCCATTTATAATATCTCTTACTTAATCAAAAAAAGTCTCAATCATGCCGTCTTTAAATTTACGCACCAAACACTGACAGGCTGATATTCAGGAAATAACTTCAAACTTCTCAACCTATCTAAACAAAAACATATTATTAAGTTCATGTTTCTTTTGCAGCTGAGATGCTCTTCTATGTATTGGCTTATTATTTGCATCAGTAAAAATTCTGGAATTGCTTTGACTGGCTATACTACTGTTGATAACCGAGAAATTCCCTAGGGTCAGATGCCACACTATTCTAAATCGATAGATAATGGATGCGCCCCTCTACCCTTCTCCACTTGAAGACTAAGCTTTAGGCAGCGTTCGAACTCGTGACGTTCACCTAACCATGCGTCAAGTGCTTTGCTCTTACGACTGAACCGGCCTTGGGAGCAAATTTGACTGGCTGTACTTGTCACTGTGTAGCTCTTCTCATTCCATTAGAGTTCAATTATGCATAGTGATTAGGAAATTAAAAAGCTCTTAAGTTTCTGTCAAAAGGAGACGAATATAGAACTTTGAGCTCTTAACCGAGTATCCATGCTATGCTTTTTCTGCTTTACTGTGAGCATTTAAAGCTTACATGCATAATATGTTGTATCTCGTTTACTGTGAGCATTTAAAGCTTACATGCATGATATGTTGTAATGTCTCGACTTCGATAGAAGAAGTGAAGCACAGGTCTCCGTTTAATCCTCTTCTAAAGTGCCTTATAATAGGTTCAGAAAATCAGTTTATCGTTGTTTAATTTTAAGGAAAGCATCGGAAAGTATGACCACATGGAAATGCCCTCTGGATTGGAAAAGGACGGTAGATCCTTGTACCTCTGGTCCATGTGCCCTCGTGGCTACTGCTTCAGAAATCTAAGTTTCATTTGTAGTTTTCCTTTCTTCTTTGCGGTAAAAAAACTAATGGTTTTTTGGGAATATGGTTCCTGTAGACCTGCAACTCAGATTGTGGGTGCTGATAGATGAAATTTCTTTTCTTTTTGTTTGCTAAATCATATTTTTTTTTGTTTTCCTGCTGAAGAATATTTTGCCACCCATGTAACCTCTCCTTCTTGAATGAAATTTCTTTTTCAGTATCGTAAAATCATGGCCAAGATTCTAGTTGCCATCCTTCTGTTCCTTCCTCTTCATACTCATTTAGTTATCTATTTAGGAATTGGAAATGGATTGTTGATTATTTCAGGTCTCTTGTATTCCATGATTTTGTTGCCAAGTGCCTTACAAAAGACCCACGACTTCGTCCAACTGCCTCAGAGATGCTAAAGGTATTTGTATAAGTGTACTGTCACTTGGCAAATTGTTTTGTTTGTTTAGCTCGTGAGCCCTGTGGTCTTTGCCATATACTAATTTTTCTTCCATTTACATTGAAAAGCATAAATTCATCGAAAAATCCAAAGCTGGAGCTTCTGTAATGATGCCGAAGATTGAGAAAGCAAAGCAAGTTCGGGCATCAATGGCCTTGGAAGCGGAAAAGATTGCTTCAGAGACTCCTTCACAACGAGACGAGGTACGCCTGATTAATTTACATCCCTTTTTATGAACTTCCTTTGGTGTTTCCTTATTGAGCATGGAGTGAACCCCCCACCAAGAAAGTGAGATTCTGTTTCTCAAAGCCTTTTTCTCCAATTTCAGGCCATGGGAGGTCCAAAAGTGAATGATGAATTTGGGGATACTGTTCCCTCTAAGCCTAAAAATGATGATGCACCTTCTACAAGCTTGGAGCCTGTTGGAGAAGGTAACCTACAGTTTCATCTTGCATTGTGTATTTGACTGAGGTTCTCTAGGAGATTCTGTTCGTTGCGAGAGAGAAAGCAAGATACAATTGATAACGAGTTGTATCTGAACATATCCTGGAAGTTCAATTATCTTATTTTTATGGAGAATTTGAAGAAGAATAAATCAAACATATTATACATCTCATTCTTTGGTTCTCACCGCCAAACTATTATTTCGATCTCTGATTTTGTTGTCTGCCAAACATAAAAATGCAAGACTATTTTTTGATATTTTATCAGATAACTCATTATAAAACATGTGATTTTATAACTAAGTCTGACAGATTGTTGTCTAGTTTAATCGAATCTAAAAGCTGTTGCATTTTTCTCAGTGCCATCTTACCTTCACGCTCAGCTCAAAATTACCCCCATCCACTGTGTTTTGAGACCCTCCACAGTTACTTAACCCCTTTCTCCCAATTGAAGAAGGTCTTTCGCGAATATTTAACCAATATTATTACTACTGACATCATCCCGAAAGACATGATTTATTTTTTGGCTCGTACTAAAAGACTTTACTCAGTTTCTTAAATGGTAGCTTTCTTTCCTTCTGTGAGAAAGCACGGGAGAAAATATTATTGATATTATTCTCATATATTAAACATGATACAATGAGCCCGATATATATATACATAACATGTCCTACTCCTAATACATATGGGATTAGGATTATTTACTCCTATTTACATAACTATTCTAACGCTCCCCCTCAAGCTGGTGCATATAAATCATATGTACTGAGCTTGTTACATATGTAGTTAATACGAGGACCAGTGAGGGACTTGGTGAAAATATCTGCAAGCTGATCATTCGACTTTACAAACTTTATAGCAATATCTCCCGAGAGTATCTTTTCTCTGACAAAGTGACAGTCAATCTCAATGTGTTTAGTTCTCTCATGGAACACTGGATTTGACGCAATATGAAGAGCAGCTTGATTATCACACACAAGTCCCATCTGACTAATCTCACCAAATTTCAACTCCTTAGCAACTGTTTGATCCAAATTAGCTCACATGTCACCATAGCCATTGCTAGATATTCTGTTTCGGCACTAGACCGAGCAACCACATTCTGTTTCTTGCTCTTCCAAGACACCAAATTTCCTCCTACTAAGACACAATATCCAGACGTAGAACGTCTATCAGAAGGTAATCCTACCCAATCAGCATCTGAGTATCCAACGATCTGCTCATGGCCTGAATCCTCAAACAATAAACCTTTGCCTGGAGCTGATTTTATATACCGAAGAATGCGAACAACTGCATCCCAATGACTATCACACGGAGAATCCATAAACTGATTCACAACACTCACAGGAAAGGAAATGTCAGGTCTTGTCACTGTAAGGTAATTTAATTTACCAACCAACCGCCTATATCTTGCAGGATCGCTAAGAGGCTCCCCCTGTCCTGGCAGAAGTTTAGAATTCGGATCCATCGGAGTGTCAACAGGTCTACAACGTGTCATTCCTGTCTTCTCAAGAATATCTAAGGCATACTTCCGTTGTGAGATCACAATACCTGAGTTAGACTGAGCGACCTCAATACCCAAAAAATACTTTAGTTTGCCCAGGTCCTTAGTCTGAAAGTGTTGAGAGAGATGCTGCTTCAATTTAGTAATACCATCCCGATCATTGCCGGTAATAACAATATCATCAACATAGACCACCAGATAAATACAGAGACTCGAAGCAGAGTGCCGATAAAACACAGAGTGATCAGCTTCACTCCGAGTCATGCTAAACTCCTGGATAACTGTGCTGAACTTACCAAACCAGGCTCGAGGAGACTGCTTTAGACCATAAAAGTGACCGGCGCAAGCGACATACAAGGCCACGAGACTCCCCCTGAGCAACAAACTCAGGTGGTTGCTCCATAATAAACTTCATCCTCAAGGTCACCGTGTAAAAAGGCATTCTTAATGTCCGGCTGATAGAGAGGCCAATAGCGAACAACAACCATGGATAGAAAAAGGCGGACTGATGCTACCTTATCCACGGGAGAGAAGGTATCACTGTAATCGAGCCCAAATATCTGAGTATATCCCTTGGCAACAAGACGGGGCCTTAAAGCGATCAATCTTGCCATCCGGACCAACCTTGACTGCATATACCCAGCGACAACCAACAATAGATTTACCTGAAGGAAGAGGAACGAGCTCCCAAGTACCACTCGTATGTAAAGCCGACATCTCGTCAATCATAGCCTGTCGCCATCCTGGATGAGACAATGCTTCACCTGTAGACATATGGAGGGAAACAGAGGACAAAGAAGATATAAAAGCATAATAGGGTGATGACAAACGATGATAACTTAAACCGACATAATTGGGATTAGGATTAAGGGTGGTTCGTATACTTTTTCGTAGTGCAATCGATGTACTAGGAAGAGACAAGTCCGCAGTAGGAGCAGGGTCAGGTGCAGGACGTGAATCAGCTGGGCCTGATGCTGGGTGCGGACGACGATGATACGTTAAGAGTGGTGTTCCTGTGGCGGGGAGTCTAGAAGGAGCCACACTAGACTCCCCAATGGTTGGAATGGGTAAGACTTCTGTGGCGGAAGGTGAAGGAGGAGCTATAGTAAACTCCTTAAAGGTTGGTATAGGTAAGACCTCAAATATATCAAGGTGGTCAGAATGGTCAGAAGAGGTAAAGAAAGGTTTAGACTAAAAAAATGAGACGTCAGATGACATAAAGTACCTACGAAGATCAAGTGAGTAACAACGATATCCCTTTTGAACACGAGAATAACCAAGGAAGACACACTTGAGAGCATGAGGAGCTAACTTATCTTTCCCAAGGGCTAAGTTATGAACGAAACAAGTGCTCCCAAACACACGAGGGGGAACATAGTATAAGGGTGACTGGGAAACAATACTGCATATGGAATCTGATTCTGGATGGGAGAGGAAAGCATCCGATTAACCAAATAACAAGCTGTGAGAACTGCATCGCTCCAAAAACGCAACGGAACATGAGATTCAATGAGAAGTATGCGAGCAGTCTCAATTTCTCTCTGCAACCCCATTTTGCTGAGGGGTATAAGGACAAGAGGTCTGATGAATAATTCCTTGAGAAGTCATAAACTACTGAAATTGAGAGGATAAATATTCTAAGGCATTATCACTGCGAAAAGTGCGTATAGAAACACCAAATTGATTTTTAATTTCAGCACAAAAATTCTGGAATATAGAAAACAACTCAGAACGATCTTTCATTAAATCCAAGTACATCTAAAATGATCATCAATGAAACTAACAAAATAACGAAATCCCAAGGTTGAACTGACTCTGCTAGGACCCCATATATCAGAATGAACTAAAGAAAAAACAGACTCTGCATGACTCTCAATACTACGAGGAAAAGAGGCTCGGGTATGTTTCCCGAGCTGACATGACTCACACTCTAATGTAGATAAACTAGACAAACTAGACAAACTAGGCACCATCTTCTGAAGCTTGGATAAGCTTGGATGTCCTAAACATTTGTGAATTAGGTTCGGAGGATCTGTAACTAGACATGCCTCGGAGGAATTGAGTGAGTTAAGGTAGTAAAGGCCTTCTGATTCAAGTCATGTTCCAATCGTCTGTCCCGTACTGCGGTCCTGCATAATAAAAGAATTATCAATAAAATATATACCACAATGGAGGGCACGAGTCAAACGACTAACAGATGCAAGATTAAAAGGACAACCAGGGACATAAAGAACGGAATCTAGAGTGACAGAGGGTAGGGGATTCGCTTGTCCAACTCCTTTTGCTTTAGTTTGAGATCCATTGGCTAAAGTAACAGTGGGAAGAGACTGTGAATACGTAATATTTAACAAAAGTGATTTATTACCAGAGATATGATCAGAAGCGGCTGAGTCCACAACCCATTGTCCAAGAGTACTAGACTGGGAAACACAAGCAAAAGAATTACCAGCAACAGAAGTATCAGTCTGAGTAACAGAGGCTACTTGTGGAGATGTCTGCTTACTTGCTCGATACTGAAGGACCTCATTATACTCCCCTTCAGATAAAGAAAAACCCTGGTTACATGTAGTCTCGGTCTGAGCAACATAAGCATTTTTGGGTGGAGGACCATGTAAAGAATAGCACACGTCAGAGTGTGTCCAAGTTTATGACAATAAGAGCACTTGGGTCTAGATCTTCCAAAACGACCTCCTCGTCTATTCTCCATAGTTTGAGATGCCCGATTGTCGACTGACTGGGATACGAGGACAGATGAGTCAAGTGTCTGTGATGAGCTCACTGGGTGACTTGGTGCTGCAGCAAGGCGAAGTAATTAAGGGAATAATTCATCAACCGTGGGGACAGTTGGACTAGCCAAAATCTGTTCACGTACTGAATCAAGATCATTGGGGAGTCCAGCGAGTGTAAGAACTAGAAACATCTTCTGTCGTTGCTCTTTGTTGCTTTTCAATACTAGCAGAAACTGGCATCAACATTTCAAATTCTTTCATGACTGCCTGTACTTGTCCCAAGTAAGTAGACATATCCAATTCCTGTTTCTTCAAGCTTGTCATTCGTGATATTACATCATAGAAACGAGATATGTTATTAGTGTATAAATTACGAGCCTTTTCCCAAACTAAATAACATGTTTGGGATGGACGGAACAAGGGCATCAACTTGGAATCAATGGATCGCCACAGGATACTACATAACTGAGCATCGACCTTCTCCCAAAGTGTTTTGGCCTTTTCATCACCTTCGCTAGCCTTTTTTGTTAAATGATCTTGAACTCCTTGACCTTTACACCACAACTCGACATGCGAAGCCCAAGCTAAGTAGTTTGAACTTCCCATTAAAGGTTCTGAGGTAATCATAACACCGGAACTGCCAGAACCCGGGTTTTTAGACCTGAAAGCATCGACTCCCAAAGACATTGTTGGATTGAAGTGAGGTCTATAAAATTATCACCAAATAACAGAAAGAATCAATTGAAAACTCGCTGAAATAGATGAAAGAGACATTGTTTTTGCCGGAAAATTACTGTAGCTGCCGGAAAAAATCAATGTAGTCACCGGAAAAACTCAAAGTGGTCAGAATTTGGTTTGAACTAGATGGGTAGGCTCGGAATTATGAGGAGAGCAAGCTGTCTTGAAGAAACTTTTTCAAAATCTGACCGGAAGAGGTCACACGCGCCGGCGCGTGTGACAGACGCGCCGCCGGAAGCAGATCTCCAACAGGCGCGTGGGGGCGCGTGGGTGAGTATTTTCCGGTGAATTTTTCAGGAGTTTGGTCGGATCTCTCTTGGGAACCTTTTGGTAGTGTCGGATTTTGCACAATACTTATAATTAGTGACTTTGACGCAATCAGTCACTTAGGTCACCGGAAAATTGCACGGTGACTGAGTTCTTTCTTCCCGAATGTCGCTGGAATGACGCACAACGATCTCTTCTCATCAGAAAAGAGACTGTGAGAAAGCACGGGAGAAAATTGATATTATTCTCATATGTTAAACATGATACAATGAGCCCTATATATATACATAACATGTCCTACTCCTAATACATATGAGATTAGGGTTATTTACTACTATTTACATAACTATTCTAACACCCCCCCTCAATCTGGTGCATATAAATCATATGTACCGAGCTTGTTACATATGTAGTTAATATGAGGACCAGTGAGGGACTTGCTTTGTATTTTCAGGCGTTAATTCTGACATATCTCTACTTAACTCTAGTATAGTACACTATTGGAGTATCATATCTCTATGCTTGTCAAGGGAGTCATCTTAATTCAGACAATTGGGAGTTAGTTTGAACATGGTGACTGGCAAATCCTGTAGTTTTTTCTTAGGGCTTGCTATGTAACATTGGTGAAACTATTGAACTCTATTTCTGAAAATATTAACTAAAATATGCCAATTCGTCCTGAACGATGAAAGTTTATTTGAAGATTAAGTAGTCTGAACAAATATGTTGGATGTGTTTTACCAGGTGATTTTGGGACTATGATAGTCCGAGATGGAACTGATGTGGATAAGACAGCTAGTCACATCAGAAATGCAGAAGTATCATCTACTCTCCAGCGTGCTGGAAGTCCTTCCATCCCCACTGTTGCTGGCAAATCAAATGTTCCCTGGTATTTTTTCCCCCTGTTAATCTGATTATTGACTTGTTTATTGCGAAGGTGAAACCTATTAAATCGGAAAAGTAATTCATCCTTGTCACTTAAATTCACTCTTAGAAACTTTTTTGCTGGTCATGTCTTCTCTCATAGGTGATCTTGGTACTAAATAGCAGACTGATAAGTTCTATTAAGTATCAACTTTATGTACAGTTTGATCTTGGCATTACTTTGAAGTTTGAACCGTGGATCTTGGTTCTCTTGGTTATGGCTGTCTTCTTTCTTTAACCTATACTACTAATAAAGCCTAACCTCTTATAGTAACTAGCTTGGTCTCTAGGTGGCTATGTCGTTTCAACTGTTTATAAACCAGATTGCCTCCATGGTCTTACTCCTAACTCCAAACTACGATCAACGGATCAACAGTAAAGTAAAAGTAAACTTGCAGACAGAGAGAGAAAAGAGAGTATCTTTTTAGTGGTAATGCATTCGAGTAGCCCATTTCTTAAAAAATGTACACTTCTTGTCAGGTTGCTCAATGACGTTGATGTCAGTTCACCCGTTGGAATGTCCCAACTACAGAACATGCAAGTGTCTTCTCCTGGAACCTTCCCTTCTCCTGACCCGGGCCTAAAGGGAAGTACTACATCTCAAGCAACTGTTAGTAGTGGTGGCTATAATACTGGAACCTTAAAAAGCGAAACTGTCAGTCGGAAAGCATTGGACAAGGTACTCTAATTGCTCTGTCATGAAATCTGCAATGATGAAAGTGTGAAATCTCTTTCAATTTCTACCCTATCCCATAATGCGAGGAATGTGTTCTGTGCTATACCCTTAAGTTACCGAATTGTCAACTCAGGAAGTGGTTCAATTTCATGGAAAAACTATCTAAACCACCAGTAATCGGACAACAACAACAAACCAGTGAGTTCCCACGAGTGGGCAGTAATCGGACTAATTCTCCCAAAGCACTACGGAAAATTTTGATCGACATATATATTCAGACGTTTCATCACAAGTGATCCTACATCTGTAGATTCTTTTTTTTTTTTCCTTTTATTTGAAAGTGGCAACAATATTAACATCTGTAGATTCTTAATTACATAAGCAGAGAGAAAGACACAGGATGAACTTATAGCTACGAGTTTGAGGTTTCACACTTTAAGTTTTAGTTTGCACTGTAGTATTAGGCCATTTCCATTATTCGTTGAGCCATATCTCCTTAAAGTAACATGTTGCATCTGAAACACATTCTTTACCTCTTCGAGCTCTGTCCAAGTAGTAAATTAATCATAGCTCTGTTATGCTGGGCTTACTTCTGAGGTTAGGCTTGTCGGTACTGTAAGTCACTGTGAGTTTTCAAGATTTTCTTTCAATGTAGAAAGACATCCTCCCAATAGCTATATTCAGAGGCGGATCCAAAATTTTCACCAAGGGGTGTCAAAATATTAATAATTAGATACATCGAAAAGTCAAGGGGAGTCGACATACAGTAAATCTACATAAAATAAAAAAATCTATCTAGCGATATATTGTAATTTCCGGCAAAGGGGTGTCGCTTGACACCCCTTGGTTCAATGTGGCTCCGCCACTGGCTATATTTCTAGCTTTGTGTTTATTTATATGCATCTCTTGCAAAGTGTTTTCATGAGGTGAAACTGCCTTTCCATCGACACTAACCACTACTTTTCCTTGTTATAAGATCTTGCTTTTGGCTGTCACTGCATTACTTTATTTTTCTTTGTTCAACGGGTGCAAGTATGATTCTGACTCCTGCTAATTTGTGCATATACCAGCTTTGGTCCATATACTCGGCTGGTAACACGGTGCCAATCCCATTTCTGAGAGCAACCGACATATCACCAATAGCACTCTTGTCTGACGATGTGCTTGGGGACTGGCAAAGGGATAATAGTGGAAAGATTGCTGTAGAAGCAATGCAGGAACTATTCTCCGGTGATTCTCAATCCAAGAAGGGCCGAAGCAGACAAAATGAGGTCCTCTTTACCTCCTCCTTACAAAGACCTTTATTCTGGGCCTTTCTTTTTACCTTCTAAAAAAAGGATAGCCCGGTGCACAAAGTATCCCGCGTTGTCGCAGTGTTCGGGGAAGTGCCGCAACCTAGGGGAATGATGTAGACAACCTACCCTAATGCAAGCATTAGTGGCTGCTTCCACGGCTCCTTTCTTTTTAGCTTCTCTCCTTTTATACTCATTATTATTAGTTGATGGATTGCAGGTTCCCCTTCCTCCAAGTGTGTACCAGAGACTAACCTCGAGTCCTACACTAATGAATCTTGCTCAGGCCTTAGCATATCATAAGATGTATGATCATATTATCCTTGGACAGTAATTTATTCAAATATTATCTTTTCATGCAACTCACTATTTTTTTGATGAAGTCCATTTGACTCACTACTATGTCTGTGTCCTTGGTTTTATTATAACTTGAATATTAGTAATTTATTAATTTAATAGGAAAAAATCTCAAGACATGTTGTGTTTCATCATTTTCTCTCCTTGGTGATGCCCAAATGAATCGATGATATCATTTTTTGAATGTAGGTGCTATGAAGAGATGCCTCTTCAGGAAATGCAAGCATCTCAGGAACAACAAACGATTCAGAACCTCTGTGATACACTCAGAACTATTTTACGATTGTAAATAATTCTTGTTCTTAGTTGAAACCGTAAGATTTTCTTCACCGTGTAAATGTAGTCATATGTGCATTTCTTATCTCCTAAATCTTGGGGTAGTTTTCTCTCTTCAGCTCCAGACCAAGCATGCATAAATGCTGCTTTCCTTTCATTTCTGTTTTGTTTTTTCTTCTTCTTTTTCTTGTGGGCGGGGGGGTTGTTCTTTTTCAGATTATTTTGCAGCGAGCACAAAATGGATCCTATGATGTTTTGTACTTACCTTGTTTATATGAGCGAATTTGTCTTATATTTCATACCACTGTTTGAGCTCTTATTTTACTTCCAGAAATGGAACTAAAAATTGAATAATTCACTTCAACTTGATTAGCATTCTGTAGAATTTCGACAGTTCAAGTACGTTGTTATTTCAATCTTCCTCCTTTTGGCCCGAGTAATTGGGTAAAATTTACAAATAGCCACTTTGCAGCCTCTATGATTGAAACATAGACGTGTCGTGGAGTTTTATATTCTACGTGTGAAATTTCATGACATTGTCATGGAATTTAAACCAGCGGATTCAGAATTTGCACCTTGCGAGTTAGGGATAACATTGAACCCAATGTTCATTTGAGTTCATGACTTCGAAATTTGATATTTATATAATGTTTAGTAAATTTTTTTACACATATACAAGGACAAAGCAAAAATTATTGAGTTTAACTGAACTCATAACTTATACTATGAATATTTATTCCAAAAATATAAATGTAAGTTCTTTTTAAAATTTCGATATGGTGAATGTGTTGGTTCATTATTTAAAAAATAATTACAAGTTTGTGCATATTTGAACGAGAATACCTTACCCAATTCTCTTTCTCCCTATTTCAAGCAATTTCAGAATTTAACAATTGAATTTAGCCGCGGGCGGAAACTTGTAGAATGCAATTTAAGGGAAATTGCATAAGTCGCATTTAGTGGGAAAAAAGATAAAAGACATTTAAGAATTTATAAGTCGCATTCTCAATAAGCGACTTATGTAAAGAGTGCCGCAGCAGAACAAAACCAGAGCTCCACTCTCAGTTTGCGACTTTCGGCTGCTCAAAGGATGGTGAGAAGTAAACTGAGTAGCAAAATCAGCCATTTCTTGCGAAACCCTTTATTCTCTACACCTCTCCGTCACCATCACCATCGTTTTCCAACAATACTGCAACCAAAACAAAGCCTTCACAATCTTTGTAATGTTTTGCAAAATGGTGTTCCTTTTAATAAACACATCTCGGTTTCAGCTCTTCGGTACTTGAGCACTAATTCTTTAGAAGAAATAACGCCAGATAGAAATGGAAACGACTCACTTCACTGTATGCTCTCTTGTTTCATTTTTTTTGGTGTTTCTCTATTTAGTTGCTCCTTAGGTGTTTGATATCTTGTTTATGTAGTGCTTTAAATTCTAGTTGCTTATTCTTGATGTTGTGGTGATACTTGCTTGTTATTTCAATGTAGAAACAATGATGAAGATATCGGATATATATGCCAAGCGTGCCCTAGTTGTGCTTGAATTTTGTTTTCAAGAAAACTAAGTTATGACTTACCCATATGAATGTTAATACCTTTTTTGTTAGGGATTAGAAAGATGGTTTTTTTTATTTATGACGGTGGTGTCTTGGCCAGCTTGTGCGCACCTCGACTATTCCACCAAGTACTTGCTACTTCCCACCGGCACAGGTACCGGATAACTCTATCCACTAAGTCTTAGGCAGATGGGAAGTAATCACTTAGTATTTTTTTGCCTCCACTGAGATTTGAACCGGAAAGGTGGTTCTCCTCCCACCCCTAGGCCACACGTTTGGATGAAAAAATGCATCCATTTTGTTATGCTTATATTGTTATTTTAGTGAAGCAACAAATGAATATGTTGACGAGAAGTGGCGAAGCTAGGAATTTATACAAGGAGATTCAAGGAAATACTAGAATGTGACATTTAAGATTTGATCTTGTGACCTAAAGCAATTTTAACCCCCTTAAATACTAAAGTAGAATTTTTACTTATGTCAAGGGGATTCAACAACTTAAATATATCGGGAACAAAATGTTTTTACCTTGTTTACGTGGTATAGTTTTTCAACAAAGGGGAGAATTGAACCCGCTTCCCTCCACCTAGTTCTTCCATTGAGGCTGCTGAAGTGGTAGAGTACCTCCATCCCCAATTGGTAGATTGGAGGTTTGATTTGTGTGGAAATTAATTTGTAAACATTATTTATCCTCCCTATCGGGAGGTAAATGAATTGGAAATGTTCATCGACTTTGAGAAATATAAGGGTGTTCGCTCTTTACTTTTTCCACATTCTCATTCAATTAAATTTAGTGAAATTTTATCAAATTCGTCAATTTCTGTTCTCTCACACAGTCACATTTTGTGTGTTTATGTTTGAAGATGAAACGATTGAGGACGTAGAACCAATAGATTTATGGGAAGAAGAAGACGAGGACGCTAAGCCTGAGGTACGTGATCTTTTCGAGTTATACAAATCAATTTTATTCTTTTCGTTCATCTTTTTTGGCATGTATGTTTATGTTGATTTTAGCAGTTCAAATGTTTAGATCGGTGATGGAGGTGATGGTGGAGGAATTGTCTTGCAAAGTTGCCCTTGGGGTGAGCAAGCATTATCCCTTGCCCATGATGTGCTACTACAGTTTGGTGATGAGATGAAGCTCTATGCATTCAAAACTAGTCCTCGCGGATACATCTATGTGAGAATTGACAAACTTCCAAACGAGTAAGTTGCTGATTGCAACACAGGCTTCTTGTCTATATCTGTATCTCTTCCAGAAATGAAGTAGAGCATGTTTTTCTTGTGTTTGATCTTTAAACTTCAGATTCTAAAAAAAGAACAATGATACAATCTGTCCTCCAGATTGATGTCACTATTAAGTACAACCCTCTGTCCCACTTGATGAAGTTTGGATGGGTACATAATGTAGGGAAATAACACGAAAAAATAATAATAATACTGCAATAATATTATTTGTAAGCGTATACACGGATTGGCTTGAGTCGTGCTAGACACTGTCCTAAGAAACTATTTCAGCAATATGAAATGTCTTCCCAGGATTAAACAAGCCTACCACTATTTTTGAGGATATAGGAATCAGCAAAATATTAAATTACAAACCCAGCTAGTAAAAAAAAGAAATAAGAAAGGAAACAACTAATATTTAATAGTAGACAACAAAGAAAGAAGAGAGGCGTAGAATGAATGTTTCTTCTGTGTTAGAGATGTGCTGAAGGAAGTACCTTTTATAGGCAACAAGCTGAAAGCTTTTCTTGCCATTTGTCAAGCTTAGTTGTCAAAAATGTTGCATGCATCTTGCTAGAATATGGTATCAATTGCCACTCTTTTTTGTTTATAGGACACATGGATATAATAAGCTATTTGTCCATATTAGCTTTGAAATGCTACCACACTTCCCCACTATTTCAAAAGTTTATAACAAAAGGTTGGGGCCAAAATTGTAGGGAAATAACACGGGAAAATAACAATAATACTGCAATAATATTATTTGTAAGCGGATACACGAATTCGCTTGAGTCGTGCTAAGCACTGTACTAAGAAACTATTTCAGCAGTGTGAAATGTCTCCTCAAGATTAAACAAGCTTACCTCTATTTTTGAGGATACAAGAATTAGCAAAATATTAAATTACAAACCCAACTAGTAGGAAAATGAAATAAGAAAGGAAACAACTAATATTTAATAGTAGACAACAAAGAAAGAAGAGTTTGTGGCTCTAGAGTTAGTTGGTTCTGAGGCTGAGTGGCTATGGAACTTCTTAGCTAATATTCTTTTAATAAAGGACGTATTGCATCATGTGTCTATGCATTGTGATTGTCAAGTGGCAATAGCTATTGCCAAGAATAAATCTTATAACTGTAAAAGTAGACACATGAAATTGAGACATGATGTCATAAAACAGCTATTGAGAGATGGAATAATTTCCATTGACTTTGTGAAGTCAGAGATAAATTTGGCTGATCCTCTGACTAAACCAGTGGGAAGAAAATTTATTCTTCAAACCTCAAAAGAGATGGGGTTAAGGCCGACACGTTGTCAATAGAGATGGTAACCCAACCTATGTGATTGGAGATCCCATGAAGTAGGTTCATATGGGTAATAACAAGTCGATATTGACACTGAAGCACTAAAATAGAGTGCTTGACTGCTAATAATTGAGAGATTGAGTTATAACTCTTAATGAATTCATATTCCTTATGGATGATGTATTTAAAAGCAGTATACACTTGATGAATTCACCTATATGAGAGTGAAGTGGGGCCGCTCCTTTGAGATTTTGGCCTAGTCTCTAGACCTCTCATAAATAACCAGGCACGCGCATGGCCTAATGGCGCAAAATCGCGTTGAACAGCAAAATTGCGAGGGTCGAAATGTGATTGATAAAATCTCTAGCTTACAATAAGAATTATTGGTTCATAGAAATATTATATTTCACCAGCAATTCGATTGTAGGGAAATAACACGGGAAAATAACAATAATACTGAAATAATATTATTTGTAAGCGGATACACGGATTGGTTTGAGTCGTGCTGCACTGTCATAAAAAACTATTTCAGCAGTGTGAAATGTCTCCCCAAGATTAAACAAGCCTACCTCTATTTTTGAGGATACAGAAATCAGTAAAATATTAAATTACAAACCCAGCTAGTAGGAAAAGGAAATAAGAATGGAAACAACTAATATTCAATAGTAAACAACAAAGAAAGAAGAGAGGCGTAGAAGTAAATGAAAGAAAGTACTTTCGGTGACAATATATTTAAAGCTTTTGTTGACAAATGTCATAATCAAAACCATGTGACATCTCTTCGAGAAGCCATTAGAAAAATGGCAAAATGCCTTGGTAAAGTGGCAAATTTCATCTGCCACGTTTTTGCCATGCAAAACAAAGCTTCATGCAAATGAGGCTATAAATAGCCACTGTCAACATTTCCTTTTCGTTATTAGCAATTAGCAAGACAAAAAAAATTCTTCTATCTTCTTTCCCTCTTATACATCCTTCCCCTTCTAATATCTTTTTCTATATATTTTAATTGACATAAGATATTAGTTGCTCTTTCTCTTCCAACTAGCCGAGTTTGTAATTTTAATATTTTGCTGATTTCTGTATCCTCTAAATAAAATAGAGGTAAGCTTGTTTAATCCTGGGGAAACATTTCACATTGTTGAAATAGTTTCTTAGATTGTAGGGAAATAACCTAGAGCATTAAATGCATCATCTTTATTTCTAAGCAACTACAACTTAGTAAATCTAGAATGATCATCAATAAAAGTCACATAATATTTTTTACCACCTCTAGTCATAGTCTGCTTTAAATCGCCTAAATCAGTGTGAATCAAGAATAATAATTCAGTTTCTCTATTTATAGAAAAACAAGTCTTTTTAGTACTTTTAGCTTCAACACATATTTCACACTTGTGTATATGGTTTGAGTCTAAACTATATATTAAACCTAATGATTGCATTTTTCTTATATATGCGATATTAACATGTCCTAATCTAGCATGCCATAAAGAAATAGACTCAACTATATAAGCAAAAGCAGATGCATTTCTATTGATAACATCAGAAATGTTAAGTACAAAGAGTCCCTGGTTACAATAGCCCTTTCCGACAAACACATTATTTTTGGTCATTATAATCTTATTAGATTCAAATGACACTTTCACTCCGACTTTTCCCAACAAGGCAACATAGATCAAGTTTGCCCTCATAGTAGGAACATGCAGTACGTCAACAAGAGCTTTATATTTATTTAAAAATCCATCAGGATTAAATTTCCTTTTGAAAATCTATTTACAACCAATAGGCTTTGCACCAGGAGGTAAATCAGTTAAAATTCGTGTATTATTTTTCATAATAGAATCAATTTCAATTTTATTGCCTCTTGTGCCTATGCATTGTGATTGTCAAGCGGCAATAGCTATTGCAAAGAATAAATCTTATAATTGTACAAGTAGACACATGAAATTGAGACACGATGTCATAAAACAATTGTTGAGAGATGGAATAATTTCCATTGACTATGTGAAGTCAGAGAAAAATTTGGCCAATCCTCTGACTAAACCAGTGGGAAGAAAATTTATTCTTCTAACCTCAAAAGAGATGGGGTTAAGGCCGACATGTTGTCAATAGAGATGGAAATAACACGGGCAAAATAACAATAACACTGCTATAATATTATTTGTAAGCAGATACACGAATTGGCTTGAGTCGTGCTGGGCATTGTCCTATGAAACTATTTCATTAGTGTGAAATGTTTTCCCAGGATTAAATAAGCCTGCCTCTATTTTATTTAGAGGATACAGGAATCAACAAAATATTAAATTACAAACCCAACTAGTTGGAAGAGAAAGAGCAACTAATATCTTATGCCAATTAAAATATATAGAATTAGATATTAGAAGGAGAAGGATGTATAAGAGGGAAAGAAATAAAAGTATATCTTTTGTCTTGCTAATAATGAAAAGGAGAGGTTGACAATGACTATTTATAGCCTCATTTGCATGAAGCTTTGTTTTGCACGACAAAAACATGGCAGATGGAATTTGCCACTTTACAAGGGCATTTTGCCATCTTTCTAGTGACTTCTAGAAGAGATGCCACATGTTTTTGATTATGACATTTGTCAACAAAGGCTTTAAAATATTACCACATTAATTTTTCCTTTCCCAAAAACGCTGTTTGTTCTTGAGTCACCAAAATAAATAGTTTCTTCTCCTCTTCAACTTGGATGTAAGAAAAAATTCATTTTTGCTTGCACAAATGTGCCTAGTAGCACCAGAGTCTATCACCCAATCTCTCACATTGGTCACATCATTTATTTGGAATATGACCGCAGCTATATTATCTGCTTTAGTCAAATTTAATTTTGACTTAGCGAGATTGTCATTTATCTCAACTTTTCTCTTGCATTGAGGTGCATTTTTCTTGAAGGTTTTAATATTAGCATTGGATATGTAACCACGTCTATTTACATACCTATATTTTGACATTAGTGTCTGTCAAAGTTGTGGATGCAATAACGTAGTTGCAACATCATGGATATATGGCAGGTCAACTGGAACAGTAGCAGCGTGTACAACACCAAAATTGGTAGCACCATCAACGATTTCCGTAGTGGTATTACTTGCCGTAGTTTCTTAGATTGTAGGAAAATAACACGGAAAAATAACAATAATACTGCAATAATATTTTTTGTTTCAACAGGTGTATGAGAAATTTTATCAGACAGTGGATAAATATATTCAAAAAACTCAGCATTCTTTGTATCAATTATAATATTGCAATCAAACACATCACTTTTTAAAACAAAAAATCTATATGCAACACTATGTTCAGCATATCCAATAAGCATACAATCAATGGTTTTAGAACCTATTTTTTTTTCTTTTTAGGTTCAGGTAAAAGTGTGACAGTATTTCAAAGCTAATATGGACAAATGACTTATTTTGTCCATGTGTTCTACAAACAACAAAGAGTGGCAATTGATATCATGTTCTGGCAAGATGTATGCAATATTTTTGACAACTAAGCTTGACAAATGACAAGAAAAGCTTTTAGCTTGTTGCCTATAAAAAGGACTTCCTTCAGCAAATCCCAACATAGAATAAACATCCATTCTTTCATTTACTTTTACGCCTCTCTTCTTTCTTTGTTATCTACTATTAAATATTAGTTGTTTCCTTTCTTATTTCCTTTTCCTACTAGTTGGGTTTGTAATTTAATATTTTGCTGATTTCTGTATCCTCAAAAATAGAGGTAGGCTTGTTTAATTCTGGAGAGAGATTTCACATTGCTGAAATAGTTTCTTAGGACAGTGCCTAGCACGACTCAAGCCAATCCGTGTATCCGCTTATAAATAATGTTATTGCAATATTATTGTTATTTTTCCGTGTAATTTCCCCATGTTATTAGAAGTTGAATTGTTTCAACAATTTGTTTTTTGGTAAAAGTGCGAATACTGTGAAATATTGATGTAGGGGTGTGTTTCATTACTCTAGTGTAGATTCACGCATAGGTTATTGATCTTAAAGTTGAGTAGGTGGAATTCTATTATTTTCTGTTAACACTTTAAGAAATGGAAATCAGGTTAGAATTGAAGAGGTGAAAACCAGAAAAAGGAAAAAAGAAGAAAATCAGATGGCCGAAATGAGCATTAATGTCACAGAAGCAGCTTTCAATAGGTACAAGAAGTTCTATTAAAAGTTTCATGACTTATTTTAAAATTTTAAAACATATAGAGAGATTTGGTAAGGTCCTGGAGTATAATATATTGTTATTACTATTATTTGCTACTTGTTGCTTTATCTTCGATGTTCCTTGAGCCGAGGGTCTATCGGAAACCACTTCTCTATCTTTATAAGGTATGGGTAAGGTTTGCCTACCCTCCCCAGACCCCATTTATGGGAATACACTGGGTTTGTTATTGTTGTATTATAATCTGTGCAAACATGTCCAACATTTTGGATGTTCCAAAATAAAGCTAGCGTTTGGACATAAATTTAGTTGAAACTTGAAAAAATAATTTTTGAAGTAGTTTTGAAAAATAATTTTTGGAAGTTGAAATTATGTTTGGACATGCATTTTATTTGAAAAAAATTTGAAGTTTTGTGAGTGGGAGAAAAGTTTCACCCAAAATCTACCTTAAACTAGATTTTGGGAACTTGAAAAGTAATTTCAAAAATAGATCATTAATCTATGAACAAACAATGTTTTCAAAAAAGATTTGAAAAAACGTTGTCAAAATGTATGGCCAAACGGGGATGTGTGCTGTTCAAGTTAAACAATCTCTAATGAACTGAAATCTGAGTGCATACTTGTAGTAGTTTCACTTGGTTATTCTACGCAAGTTCTTTTGATATGCTGTTGCTGGTGGTAGTGTAGATTGTAACATACTCTTTGCATCAGATATGGCTGTCCGAGTATGGATGAGATGGAAGAATTTAGCCGCCAATACAAGAAAATGTTAGACGAAGCTGGTGCACTAGGGAAAATTCCTGATGATCTCGCCCTTGAGGTAACTGTTAAAACTGTAGCTGTCTTCTCTTTCTGTAAAAAATTGACAATGGCCATGGGAGTATTGATCTTTGAAATAAACACTCTCTTTCCTGTGATCCTAAGGTATCATCTCCTGGTGCTGAGAGGCTACTAAAAGTACCAGATGACTTATCCCGCTTCAAGGACATGCCTATGAGAGTTAGCTATATCGAAGAAATGAACTCGAGAAACCTTGAAAAGGACGGAATATTCTTCTTAGAATCTGTTGATGCAGAATTAGGAAGCTGTATGTGGAAGTTGGCAGATGTGAAGGAGAATAGAGATCCAGCGGCCAAAGGAAGGCCTCTAAGCCGTAAACAGAAAGATTGGAGGTTAAGACTGCCTTATGCAATGGTTAAGAGAGTAACTTTGTACCTTGATTATTGAATTCTGTCTAATTGCGTAGAACTCAAGATGTTGATGTATATGCTGTTGCTTTATACACACTAAAGATTTTGACATAAAATTTTGATGATATTGTCTGTGTCCCTGAGGAGGCTCCTAAGTTCTTATCACAATTCCTTTGGGTTAAGATACCACCCAGAATCTGATCAATGTGAAGAATAACTCAACTTCTGCTGGAGTTTTTGTTTTTCTTTTTTGAGTTTTTCCTTCTACATTACTTAATAGAGTCGTCTGTCTACATTATGCTATGGCTGTTTTCCTTCTCTATTTTTTTGGGCAAGTTACATATTTGGACGCCAAGCCAAAAATGCGTGCATCCATTAGGAATTGAACCTACGAATTCGCAGATTATGAGTTGGGCGCTTTAACCATTCAGCCATAGATGCTAGATCCTCGTACATGGTGAATAACCAAATTCCAATTGAAATGAAATATTTAGGATAAATCAATGCAGTTTAGGAGAAATCAATGAGAGGACATCAATTCAAATCCTGGATTTTCGAATTGAGAGATATTGAGAGAGATCAAGAAAACATGGGTTTGATTCACATTTCATGTTCTGAGAAAGATTTATCATCCGAAAAGAGGAAAACGGAGTCTTTGTCTAAAGAAATGCGTTGAGAAAGGGCAGATGTATAGAACCTTTCAACAAGATAGTGCTTTTTCATCTCTCTCAAAATGGAATTTATTCCAAACATATATGCCATGGTTCCTTACTTTGATAGGGTACAAATATTTAAATTTGATATTTTTAGATACTTTTTGAGACCTATTGTCAATACTAAGTAGCAGTCAAAAATTTGTATCCATTTTTCATGATATTATGCATGGATCAGGTATATCATGGCGAATTCTTCAGAAAAAATTGTGTCTTCCATAATGGAATCTGATAAGTGAGATCTCGAGTAAGTGTTTACATAATCTTCTTCTGTCCTAAGAAATGATTCATCGAAATAATGAGTCACCATTGATATCGCCACATCTGAGATAGCCAAATGCTCGGGAGTTCCTCTATTCAGTCCTTTTCCTTCTTGTTGTTGGATATCTCGTTCGTACACATCTTCTCTTTGCTTCTCGGGCCTCTAGTGAGTTACAAACAGAGGATTCTGTATGTTTTCTGGGTTTGAAAAAGTGGGGATTTTCAAGAACAAGAATCATATGATATGTTGGGAATCTCTTTATGATAATCATCCACGTTTGAAACGTATCTTATATTCGCTAATCAAATATACAAAATATATGTATAAAATATGTATATTATATATTAATATATAAAAAATACATTTTGCCGGCTATTATTTTTGGCAGTGGCTATACTGTGTAGTTTTTCCCTTTTTTCCCTTCTTATTTCCTTATTATTGCTTTATTATTCTTACTTTTATAAATGCTTGTATTGATCTCGAGAAAAATTATGAGAGAGAAAATTAAACTTCACACTCTCAAATGTTTGACCTTTTCAATTCTCCTTTCCATAGTTCCCGTAGAACTTATACCACTAAGTTTTAGAGAACTGTATAAGTTTAGCCGCTCTTAAAAATAATAGCCGAAAAGATATATTTTTTTTGCATATATATGCATTATATACATATAATATACATATTTTTTGTACACTTTTTGACTAGTAAATGTAATTAGTTTCGACTGACCGGCCAATTTGTACTTCGCCCTAAGTTTTACGACTTGTACTAGCTCTACTAAAAATAGTGTATTGGGCAAATGGTTTAAAGGCTAAATTTGGCCCATGAATGATAAGTGGAGACCAAACGTCTCTCAGTCAGTTGTCCAAAATATTTAGAAAAGGAAGAACAGGAATATGAAGGGGAAAAAGAAAATATTCAGATAAAACAAAAAATCAAAATCAAAACCAAAGATAGAGGAAATGTCCATATTTAGAAAGTAGGTATATTAGCTAAGGACTAAGCAGCTAGAAAACCGTAGAATATTGGTCCACAAGCCAACAAGTTATTTATTCTCAATCCTTTCAAATTAAATAGACCTTTCTTTTATTAGGTACCCAACCTATCACTCTAATTTAAAGAAAAGTTCTAAGTTATATACACGTCAATCAATGTACAAATTTTTTTATACTATCCGGACACTTTAACCTAATATAATAGTAGGTAATTTGCCTTAATTTTTAGATTACGAACTCACTTTTTATGGAGATTTAAGTTACAATTTATTGATTAATATTTTATTTTACGATAGTATTAATATTTCGCGAAAAGAATCTTCTCACCCTATTCACATGCCTTTTCCAAAAAATTGAAGAAAAAAAAAGGGAAAGAAGATTATGAAGAGAACGAAAACTAAAGAGGACCACATAATTTGGATTGTTGAGCCGCATTTGATTCAAAAATATCTCACAAATGCTCAACCACCAATACCTTTCATTTCTTGGACTTGTCTACCATTCTCATTCAATTCTTTTCTTACTTATCTTTCTATTTTGTCAATCAATTTCTTTCATAAAGAACAAAAACGTGAATAGTATGAAAAAAAATATGTGGACGAAAAGACTTTTGTTAATCCTAACTGAAATAAAACGTGAAGTTTCATCGATTATGTTAGTTGTCGGCAGAGGCGGACCCAAAATTTCAAGGTAGGTGGGGCGGGCACATGAGCGAACTGCTCAACCAGTAGTCCAATCGAACTTTTGATCTTAATGGTTCCAAGCAAAATATTTGACCGTCTTCAACATATCTACACTTATATATTTAGAATTATTACCGAAGTTAATGGGGCTCGATAACCCTTTTCTTCAAGCATAAATAAGCCTCTAGCCGCAGGTTAATGATGAAAATAGGAAACAACAACAACAATAACCCAGTAGAATCCCATTCGTGGGATCTGGAAAGGGTAGAGTGTACGCAGACCTTATCTCTGTCGTGGAGGGATAGAGAGGTTGTTTTCGGAAGACCCTTCGCTAAAAAAAAGACAATAAATCCATAACAACAATAGAAACCATAAAAATAATATCAGGATTATAAAAATAGGAAAATAAATCAAATTTAGGTATCTTTAATGTAAGGATTATAGTTGCCAAATCACTGATTGATACAAGACCTAGAAATTCTTTTATTAGGGAACTATTCGGATCCTCCAGCCTTCAATTAGAGATATCGGGTTTGAATTCGAACTTTGGGAATGAAAAATCTTTTGGCAGAAAGCGTTTTACCTACTACAACTTATCTAGTGTGGATTCAAATTAGTCGGGCCAGTAAATTTTAAATACCGGACAATTTAAAAAATGAAATGAAAGGACAATTATGGATTAGATAGGAAAAATCTAAAAGAGGAGAAGCATGCTTGCCTAAGTTAAAGAAAAAAACAACTATTAGAAGGGGCCATTTATGGACCCCTACAATTGATTTGAGTTCCCAAATCCAAGTGAAAAAACAATATACGCAATACCTTATTCTTCATTAGTTGTAACAAAGGAAAAATAATGTTTATCTCTGTAAAATCAAAAAAGGAAACTTTGATTAATACTTATCTCTGCAAAATGTTCAACCTAAAAATAGCAGGGATTTTAATTGGTATTTTGTGGGGTTTTCCAATTAGGATTGAAATCTTTTATAATTTTGGAGTCTTTTAACTTCTTGATTTGGCATTTCACTAATTCTTTCTAAATGTAGTAATCTTTTATAATACAATATTCACTCTCTTGGCACTATATTCCATTATGTCTAACTACCACTCTAATAATACTCCCTCTATATCAAATTATCTATCGTAATTTTTAAAAACAGTTGTCTCAAATTATTTTTTATTTTAGAAGTTCAAGATAAATTTAATTATTTTTTTCTATTTTATCCTTAGTAGTAATTGTTCTTGAAGACTACAAACACGTTAATTATGGAGTAATATTATGATTATTCAAATACCAATAAGAAATAAATAAGGGTAAAATAGCTCATAATTATTATTTTCTTAAATGACGTCTAAAACAAAAATACGACGTATAATTTGACACGGATGAAGTAGCTAATTAAGCACGAAGTGGAGGGGAAATTGACATTTCTTGGAATAGGAAGAAATGAAGAAAATATATAAAATATAAAGTTGGAGGAAGAATTTATTTTTCAGACAAAGCAGAAAGGAGAAATGATTTTCACCCTTTTCATAATTGATCTCAACATAATTTAAGGAATATGACTTTATGACCATTAAAAATGAAGTAGTACTCCTTCCGGTCCAACATAAGTAATTTTTTGGCTTTTCTTTGTGGTCCAGAATAAGTAATTTTTTCATATTTCAAAAATAAATTAATTATTTTTTCCTACATTATCCTTGGTGTTGGAGTATGTGTTAGGAGTGTTTATGTGAAGAGATATTAAAGGTTAATATGGTCAATTTCGTTGCTAATTAATGTTAAAAGGTAGAATTCTTAATCTATGTGAAAACGGCTAAAAATCACTTATTGAAGAAGTAGTGTGTTTTTGCTTTTTTTTCATTAACTAATTAAATAAATGGCAAGTGAGATATAAAGTTCTAATGATTTAAATATGAACCAGAAGTTCAAAGGTAAAATTAAATAAGTCAGTTGCACTCATTGTAATTGATGGTCCAAAATCAATTGAACAAAAAGTTGACATTAAAGATGAACCTAAAAATTTCTTCACAATGATGTCATAGTAGAAAACTTGCAAATAGGGCAACTAAATTGGGTAGGATGTGTTGATTTATTATAGTGTGGGGTTTCTAATTACTAGTTGAGAAACTTGATTTATCTATTATCATTAAGTACTCATTCCCCGAATTATTTCTCACGACTTTTAGAAATAGTGTTATTACTATGGGTAAAATTGTAAAATATACATTTCATTTATTGTTTTTTAAGGGCGTTAAAAATTCAAAGTGGACAACTAAAGTACACAGAGAGAGTAGTTGAGAAACTTTATTTATCTATTACTTTGAACTCTTCTATCTTCCATGTTGTTTGAAAATGATTGCTTGTAACCACCAAGGATGTGGTGTGATGGATGAGACTGCTCCTCCCTTAACCAGAAGTTTCGGGTTTGAGTCCTAGTTATGGAAAAATCTTTGGTAGAGAGTGCTTCCCCCCAAATGGGGCCATATACGGCGCGAATCCGGATATAATTGGACTCTAATACGGATACCGGACACCGGGTGGGAAACCCGAGAAAAATGATTGCTCGTAGATTCCAAAAAATCTCTTTGATAATGTGCTCATTATTTCTCTCACTTTTTTTTTCCTTTTTTCTTTTTTCTCTTTTTAGTGACGGTGGACAGGTGGAGGTTTGAGAAGAACCGAAGAAATTGATGTTTGACAAGATTTCTTGAATACAAAAGACAATAAAATGACATAACTTCTTTTTTTGCCTTTTTGAGGTCTGACATTAAGGGTTTCGATTAATTTAAACTTGCGCCACATAAATTTAATTTTAGGGAAAACTGAAATATCCAATTGTAATGAATGGCACAATTCTTTTTCACATTTAATTTGCAATGTATTAGTATCACAAGCATACACTGATAATACAAAAAGGTAGTCCATACCTAAAAAAAATTTGCGCAAAATGCAAAATTGACCCGTCGACCAAAATTAATTACATTCGTCAGTTCAAAAGTATATAAAATATATATACAATACACACACACATATATATTATCAATTATTATTTTTGGGAGCGATTAAAAATATATATTTCTCAACTACTTTTTAAGGATTTCTAGGGAAAAATAAAAGTGAATTATTGCATATATAATCCTAAAAAGTATCAAAAGATTCAAAACCCTATTATAGAAAATCACCTAGTTATCCAAAAAGGTACATGATTGGCTTAGTATACATTGTTTAATGATTCATTTAATAGTATTTACATTGATTATGACTAAACTAAAGAATGCCTATTACCCACAATGAGCTCATCTTTAAGGACGATTGACTAATAACAACTATTCTTATCAAGTAGTTATAATACCTAATATTATATTACTCGTTTACTCTCTTTTTTTAATTAGATAGCGAGGACCGAAAAAGATAGAATTGGATCCAAAATTTAAATTTAATGGGTTCAATTTTTTTAGGATTTTTAGCATTGCCTTTGTTGTATTGTTAAAATTATGGGTTCAAATCTAATATATGATGAAATTTAATAGGGGTTTATATATAAACTCATACTTCGGTATCAAAAATTATATATTCAATTGAATCGCAATCGAAAAGCTACGTCCGCCCTGGAAAAAGGGGTAGGGCAGTGAGAATCGAACTCAAGAATACTATGTGAAATATTCCCACATTTTCATAAATAGGCTACAATAGTTGGTAGCTTTCTCACTTAATCTTGGTATGAATATTTACTTAATTTTTTTTCGTAAATTAATAATAATACATAATTAGGTGTTATTAAGTGGTTTGGATAAGATTGAGTGTGTTAAAAATGGTTAAATAAAGTACGAGTCATAACCTTTTTTGTTTAACCATTTGATATTCGGAAATTACTGACTTGAGTAATTCGAATTCGCGCAGCATAGCACATTAAAATAAAAGTGCTTCTAATTTGAATTTTTTTGATTCTTCAGACTCGAACCCGAAATCTTTAGTTGTGGAGGGAGAAATCACATCCACGCCATATCTTTGGTGGTACGTGTCGTAACTCAGTTAGCCAACTGTTTTTTGGATTAACAATATGATAATCAGTGATTATCATCTAACGTTTTAAATAATCAAGCATTACATGTGAGGTTTACTTTATGAATTTGGGACCACAAATAGTTTATAAACACAATAAATACAGATGGCAAAAAAATAGTGAAAAGAGACAAGTAGCTGGTTTTAGGGAGACAGCCAGTGGAATTGATTTTTAAAAATAAAGATAAAGTTAAAGATGGAGATAAAATTAAAAGAAAAAAAAAGGAAGATAAAGTTAAAGATGAGAAATTAAAATAAAATAAGGTAAGGAATCCTACCACCTAAGATTAAAAACTAAAATTTAAATCGTGAAAGTCACTTCTACACTTGTCAAATTACTAATTGAACAAGTGTTTCCTATCAATATTTACTACTAGTATTAAAGATAATCTTCAAAAAAAATTGAAAAGTAAATAGTTAAACAACATTTTTTTTTTTGCTTTCTTTATTAGTTTGAGTATTTTTTTTCCTTCCCTCTTTTCTTTGAAGATTACTCAAATCTCCTTTGTGATATTGATATACATTTTTTTATATTGATAGTGTTTGATTAGTTTACAAGCACTTCAATTATTCAACTTATTCATCTATAAGTACAAGTTATTAAGATAATCCTGAGCGAATAAACTCACATAAAATATTATAATTATAATCTGTTATACAAAGACATATATTAATTTAGTCAACATATATATGACCGTACTAATTACATTTTACTTAATAAATTATTACATATAGTTAAAAAATATTTATGCGCGCAATATATATATATATATATATTCCAAATTCATTAACTTAAAAATCATAAATTTACATCTGTACAAATAATTAAAAACTAAATAAAGATCATGTATAAAAAACAAGCCTCATAAGAATCAAATATTGCACCCAATACAAAACTCATGGCACTCAATTTTTAAATGTGTACTAATTTCAAAATCAAGGGTTCTTATTTTTCCCCATTAAATCCAAGATTAATTAATTAATCAATTAATTACACAAGGATTTATTTACCTACTAGAAAAAACACAGCAGAAGATTTAGGAAAACAAAAGAAAGAACAAAGACTTTCTTTTGTTTTACATAAATATATTACTTTTTCTGACACAAAGTTTTACATAAATATTTTTTCATTTATCCTATCTGTATTTTTAAGAAGTAGATAAGGAACGTGATTCATCTTTTTCTCTCTCATTTTTATCCACTAAAACAAAAGGAGAGAATTTTCTGTTCACATTTTCTTGTCACCATCATCAGATGCACGTGTTACCTCATAAGGTAAAAATTCCTAATATTTATTATATTAAACTCATGTTCTAGTATTCAGTAAAATAAATAAATGTTTTTTTTAAGATTAGTTTTTTTTTTTTGCCTGGGCTGTTTATTTATACATTTATTTATGTGTTTGTAAGTTTATACTATTCAGTAAAAAATCCATTTCAAGATTAATTTTTTTTTTGGCCATGGTGTTTATATATACATTTAATTTAAGTGTGTGTGTGCGTTTTGTCCTTATATATGTTATAGAAACTGCTGATACCCATCTTCTCAGCTCCTTCAATTTTTTTCCTTTTTCTTTTTTTGGCCTAACACATCACTTTCCTTCACCTTTGTAAGAACCCCATCTCTCTGTTTCTCTGTTTTTTTCATAGCTCCTATGGTTTATATTGCAGAAATATTATATTGTATTTTAATGATATTTCAAGAATTGATTTTTATTTTGTGTTTCTGTTTTTAGCAGTTGGTGTTTACTTTTGGTGGTTTTTTTTGCAATTCAAGATTATTAATGGAAGAGGATGATAATTGTTTGTGATCTGGAGTTTTGTCTGTAATGCTGTTTGTTTCATTTTTTTTCTATTCACGTGCATATTCTTGATTCAATGATTTGTGGAGTCATGATCTTCTTGTTGATCAGTCTTTTTGATGTTTGTGAAGTGATCATTCATTGCTACTTATTTTGTTTGATTTCTGTGTTTCAAGAATTTCTGAACCTTGAATTATGAGTTTGAATAATTTCTGAATTTCAGAATTTGATTACTGGTTTTGTTGTGAGCCGAGGGTATACCGGAAACAGCCTCTCTACCTTCGTAAAGTAGGGGTAAGGTCTGGTCTCCATACACACTACCTCCCCAGACCCCATTTGTAGTATTTCATTGGGTTTATTATTGTTGTTGACTGCTGGTTTTGCTGATTCTTGGTTTTTGGTTTGGTGGTTTGGGGGGGGGGGGAGTAGAGGGGGTTTGCAAATGTCAAAGATCAATTTTTTTTGATTATGTAATGTTCAGTGAGTACATGTAGTACAGTTGTTTACTGAATTTTTGTTTTGCTTTAGTGTTTAACCAAAGTCAGAGTTTTGCCCCTTAACTTTTCTTCAGATTGTGTAATTGGAGAATCTGTGTTTTGTTTCATGCTGAATGAGCATTATGGAATTGTTAAGACTTTTTTAAAAAGAAAAAATTTATAATTTCAGTTGTCCAAATTGTAGCTGACTTGTTGCTTGCTATGTTATGATTTTGTGCAGTAGTGGCAGTGTTATCTTACATTTTCTAAAGAAGGATGGCTCTTTCTTGGGCTAATAAAGATGGAAGAGAAGTGAGGATTTATGAGTATTTGGATGAACTCAGCACAGATTTGGCAGATTATATTGCAGAATTATCAGAGGCTTCTGTGAAGGAGAGGGGTGTATTTGCTGTTGCTTTATCTGGTGGTTCCCTTATCAGCTTAATGGGGTATGTAAGTGTGTTGTATTTTACTTTTTCAAAATATTTTTGTTTCCCTTTATATATAAGGTATTGAATTGGTTTCCGAAATTCTTGGGAAAGCAGAAAATTATGTGAAGCTCCTTATAGCAAAACTGTTGATTGGGCAAAGTGGTATATATTTTGGGTGGACGAGCGTGTGGTTGCGAAAAATCATGCTGACAGTAATTACAAGCTAGCCAAAGATGGACTTTTGTCGAAGGTAGAAAACTCAAATTTTACTTGATCATCTTTGATCTACTGATTGTGGGATTGTTCATACGAACCTTAGTTGCAACTAGTGGTGGTAAAGTGGATAAAAAAATAGTTATCCATCCATATTATCCACTAAAAAATGGGTTGGATAATGAACTTTTTAAAAATTGGTCAAATATGGATAAGAACCATATTATCCACTTAGAAAATGGATAACCAATGTGTTTAATTTTTACATGACTCAAATTAGGGGTTTCTAAGTTTGAAAGTCTAGGTATTCTTCCAAAAGTGATCATATTCAAGAAGCCATGAATAATAATGGATATCCATATTATCCCGCAGCTAATCCGTATTCTATCCATATTAAATATAGGTCGGGTAGGATAATTAATCCGTTTTTGCACTACCCGTTCTTGACCCGTCCATATCCGATCCAACCAGCTCGTTTACCACCCCTAGTTGTAACAATGGCTCTCTCTGTTTTGCATTGCGATCCATGATTACATATACCCTTCTCAAGAAATCTTTAAGACAGACATCAAATGAAGTAGTTCTCTTTTGGGTTGATTCAGTTCATCATAAAGATACAATAATCTTTCAGCTTTAAAACACAGATACGGTGCATCTCAAATATGCAAGGGAAGCTCCAGGCTGTAGTAATTACTAATTACTGCTAACTGTCATGCTAAAGACCGGCTATAAACTTATATGTTATTGTTGATATTAGTTTTCATACCATGTCGCTTGTGTTCATCTTATATAGAAGTGAGGATTTTCTTTCTTCTTTCTTCCTTACTTTTTTTTTGGGGGTGGGTGGGGGGTGGGGGCGAGGGTGAGAGGGTGAGCAGCCATTTTTGAGGGTCTGTTCGGAACATTGACAAGCAATCATGCTACAGTCAAGCATGGCTATTGTTGGTATTGTAGCTGCAGCCAGAAATTAAGGTGTGCTGTAACATATTTCTTTGATCAGTGCTTTTCCTTGATCTCCAACAATGTTTTGAGCTTGCAATTTTGCATAGTATGGCATAGTGGGGGTGGGAACGTCAGAGTTTGGATGGCGAGGAGATCTGGCAGAAAGAAAATGGATCAGGATTCTCTAAGCTGCAGTATCTGATCGTTGGGGTTTGGATGTGGTAGATAGCCATGTATAGTAAATTCCCATGAATATGGTTCGTTTTTCATTTTATTCCTGAAGCAAGATGATGTTCAAATTTTTTTGAATCCAGATCTTTGATGTCTCTAGGTATTCCAAGGGCGTATACACCTTGTCCTATGCGGTGTCACGGGACACCGATTCGTTGTTATTTTTTACTAGTTATGTATAAGAGAAATAAAAATATTGAAGATGACTCCGGTTACAACTACAATAAGTTATTTGTTTGTTCATTTCTTCAAATTTTGACACGCTTATGAAAAATCCTGTGTATGCCACTGAGGTATTCTACCTATCATCTGTTACTCTCTAGTTAATTTACTTTGAACTATCGTGGTGAACCAGGTATATATGGTATATTTAATGTGTCCATACTTAGAGGTGGTGACATCTATGGATCTAAGTTTGAAACCTGTAGCTATTTCCTTTGAACTGAATGCACTGGGCCAACTGAGGATGCGTATAAAGCTGAATTGAGGTAGTGCTAATAGATGGATGAGTATTGTATGTGCACATAGTGATCTGTAAAGTCATACAAGAGAATCTTCTTGAAAATGTTCAATTGTAGTCGCTCACTATAAGCTCTTAGGGATCCTGAGGCAGTTGAAATACTAACTTGAGGTCATACTAAGACCATCCACCTGATTGCTGGCATGAAGAGATCGATTTACGGATTGGTGATGCCAAAACGAGTGATGTTCCTTGTTAACAGAGAAGGGAGGGTTTTTAGTTACTTTACTTTTTATTTTTAACTTTTTTCTTGATTGATAAGAAATTTCAAGAAAAACTTCTCTGCATTACAAGCAAACTCTCTCTGCAGATGCTGGGTTTAACCAATGCTGATTGTTTCCCGCGTAAAGATTGACATAATGATATTTGGTAACTTCTATAGTTTTCTTTGCTAGAGTCGCGAACGCAGACTTACACTGGAAACATGGTGGCCTTGGTGTCTCATGTGTCTTGACTCTTCGAGCTTACCGATGTCCAGTAGATCTGTCATGCTGTCGTGTCTAACAATTTTGAACTTTGATGTAACCTGCTCGTTGTGGAAAATTATTTCAGCTTGAAAGCTTACTGCTGTTTTATCACGTTTAACATATATCTTTTAAAGCTCTTGTATTTGTTGATATCTTACACGATAAGTATTTAAGATATCTAATGAGAAAGAAACGAACAGTCTTTGGTTTTTTCTATTTCCTTCAGGGTCAGTATTATGGGTTGACATTAGAACCACCACCTATGTTGCTCGGACTGTGTATATTTGGAGAATCCGATATGGGTGCGTCAGTATTTTGGAGAGTCCATGCAGCATAGACCAGACAAGGTCCATGTTTTAGCAATTGTATTCCATCTCTTCATTTTTTTGTTGTTTTGTTCCTGTGTTTCCCCTAGAATTTGTGAGGGAAATGGATGTTCCTATAGTATGAATTCAATAGGTATAACTTTGAGGTTTGCTTCTCAATGTGGGAGGAGAACTGGTACTTCAGTTCCCAAATTCTTCATCCTAGGTATTCTCTCAATTACCAGAAATACAACTGTACCATCTTAATAGATACAAATGCTAGTTAGCTCTTTCGAAGTTACAGCATCTTCCATTTTTTTCATTTATCCTTTCGTCTTCCCCCGGCATTAAAAGGGAAGTGGAAAAAAATAAGGAAAAAGAAAACAGGACGGTTGAGCTGAATGCGTAGATTTGAAATGCTGTTTTGTACCATGTAGCTGAATTTCATTAGTGAAATTTTGTTCCAAGTCTGAAGGGCTTCCGGATTTGATTTTTGGTACTGATCTTACTTTCCAAAGTTTTGCATTTCTCAGCTGGATTGTGCTTTTATCTTTCAGGTGCCTATTGTTCCAAGCCATGTACATTCCATTAACGACACGGTCTCAGCAGAGAAAGCTGCCGAAGACTATGAGTTTGTTATTAGACAGCTCGTGAGGACTCGTGTAATCAGCGTTTCTGACATCAGCGACTGCCCCAAGTTTGACCTCATCCTTCTAGGAATGGGACCGGATGGACATGTCGCGTCTCTTTTCCCTAATCACTCCATACTTGATGAGAAAGAAGAGTGGGTAACTTTTCTCACCGACTCACCCAAGCCCCCTCCAGAGAGGATTACTTTCACTTTACCGGTTATCAACTCTGCATCCAATGTAGCTATAGTTGTAACTGGAAGCAGTAAAGCAGAGGCTGTGCATTCAGCGATTGATGGTGTTGGACCTGACTGCCCGACGTTGCCTGCAAAAATGGTCCAGCCAAGTAAAGGGAATTTGGTTTGGTTTCTAGACAAGGCAGCCGCCTCAAAACTTGACGGCGCAAAATTTTCAGAGTAGTAGGGCCAGGCTTTTAAATGTGTATGATTGTGTATTTAGAAAAGGCATATGCAACTTAGTTCATTCTCATCTTTCATCAAGTCTTATATTTTGATCTTCCCTTTTTTCCCAAAATTTTTGATAGCTTTTCCTGTTTGAGAAGAAATATAGGAACTTTTTCTTCTGTTGGATTAGGTATCTTCCACCTGCAGTCCTCTCTTCTGAGGTGGGTTTTGAGAAGTGTGGTTATCTTTTTGTTGGGGAAGATGGCAATAAAATTGGATCCTTATATAGAAAATCTAAATGTCCTTTTTAAACTTAGCTAGTTTGTTTTTAGCTCTTTCACATCAGTTACCTAGAAATAAAATTTTGATACATAAAGTTAGTGGCATTAAATTCATCATTAACAATTTTAATTAGTGGAGGTCCAATGTAAGTTAATATGACAACCTAGTGATATCTTCTCATCCGCCTAATCTTGGCAGACAGAATTATCTTATACTTGTGTAACTGGTAAAGTTGCTAATATGTGACCAGGAGGTCACGGCTTCGAGCTGTATAAACAGTCTCTTGTAGAAATGTAGGGTAAGACTGCATACAACAAACTCTTATGGTCCAGCCTTCCCTCGGATTCCACGCATACCGGGAACTTAGAGCACCAGGCTGACCCTTTTTGTGTGTGTGTGTGTTTCGATGAGAATCCTTTTTCTTCAGAGAAACTGAGTTTTAAGAGAACAAAATGGTTCATACTCTAACAAGTTCATTCAGAAATAACAAAAAGGAGATGAAATGATATTGGTCTATGATACACAGCAATGCAAAGCCTATTCTGCTAGTAAATAATCTAAATTTCTCCAATATGTCAAAAAAAATAGTGCAAATGTTACATTAAAGGCAGAGCAATCAAGAAAGCCTTGGAAAATGGACTTGGTGATGTTGTCTTTCCCTCTTGTATGATTTCTCTGATACCATGTTGTATCAAAACTCTAAAAATTCGTGTACAAGCAGTTACAAGCGTCGGATAATGGAAACAGGGCATCTGACATAAGCATAATCGGCTACAAGCGTATACACCATCAACTTACAGGCACGAGTGTTCTGTATTCCCTCTCTGTTACTGACTTTATGCCATGGTCGTCTGGGACCACATCGTCTTCCATACCTTCTTTGGGAGGATACCCTAATCTCCTCGCCTGCAACCATTGATCTACTACCCCACAGCTAATAGCATACTTTAAAGTTCGTTCCAAGTACCCTTTATCGGTCATAAGATGAGGCTGAACTGTCAGCATTCTGATGATACCTGAACCAAAAGTTGCCACAGAAATTAAGTTGTGGAGCACCAAAAACACGAAAATTGGATATTTCAGTTGCAAATATTTTATAATGGAACATTTCTTTTTAAAACAGGTAATGATACTTTTTTTAGGTAACAGTAGAGTACTAACAATGAGAATTTGATCGAACAGCTAAAGATATTTGTTGGCCTGCAAAACTTGGACGGATAACATCACTGTCCAGATGTGACATGACTCCACTCAATATTTATTGTTCCCTTACTGCTATCTCTTGACCCAAAGTTAAGTAAATATCTCCAATTTGGATAGATATTGCAGGGATAAGTGAAAAGGCATAAATGCATCACATAGCAGACTATCGTCTCTAATGAGCAAACTTCTAAAGGAACGACTTATGAATATACAGAAGGTGTCATTCTTTTACCTGCAATAATGCCATCTCCAGATGCAGACATATCAGAAGTATAAGGGGTCAGCGGCACATCTTCCAGCCCAAGAACAGCACCATGATGCTCCTTGGTGTAGTAATGAATCTTAGAAGTCCCGTTAGTCACGAACAAAACCTTTAGATTTTCATGCCAAAGTGGAGCAATTACTTCTGGTGGATAGTGAGTGAACTTAGACCTGTCATTATCCTTGGTGTCAAACCTCTCGGACGGTTTTATGCCACAGAGAAACTCTAACTCCTGTTTCGTAACTTCTATAATATCTGCAAGATCCCACGCTTGCTGTATGAATGTCTTCGCTTTATCACCCGATTCCCATAGCGGAAACGGGAGGTTGACATCATAAAAGACAACCCCTCCCAGCTTCTTCGAAATCTTTGTTGCTCGTAATGTGGTTAATCTCATATGTGGGTCAAGCAATGAGAATGTATTGAAATAAAACATTTTTGCCTGTGTAACACATTAGAATGAATGAAAACAACTTCAGCATTAACAGAACATACAAAATGAGTTCGAATAAATAAAGTAACATGTAATTTTTTTCAGATTCTTACCTCCTTAAGGACATCTATATTGATCTCAGACTTCAATAGAGAATCCTCAGCCGATGGTTTGGTGGTAGTCATCCTCAAGCCCCCTCTCTTACCTATTTTCATATGTGTAATGGCAGTTGCTTTTTTACTGTCAAGGCGAACTGACCGCGTTTGAACTTTGTTGATATTCATAAAATATACCAAGGACTGACCGAAATCATCATCGCCAAGTTTCCCCATGAAGGCAACTTTACCGCCCAAGCTCGCAAGAGCCACGGCAACATTACTCGAACATCCCTCGGGAGCCCTGGTAAATTTTTCGGGATCCCAAATTGCATCTTTCATTCTTTCATGCCATTCATGGTCTACAAGCCGATTGGATGGCCTCCCTGAAGGAACAAACGCATGCTGTGCGGCACCAAAGCAACACACCAGAGGTGGCCATCCGTATGAGAAGCTAATATCCTCTCCATCATCGAAGTCCAGTTCTTCCTCACTATCAGCATCAACGTTTGCAACGTGTAGCTCTTCTTCGATATCACTAATTTCTGTCTGGCTACCTTCATCCTCTAAATCGTTAACCTTCTTTCTCCTCCGCCTTGTGACCTTCTGAGTTGGTTCTTTCTCGAGGCTACTAGAGCTAGAAGCAGCTGCAAAATTATGCATAACGAGATTTGCAATTAAACTTCTAAACTTACCAATTTAAACTTCTAAACTTACCAAATGATGAGGAAGTTTGTAAGTTTTTGATATAGAGATTTTACCTTTCTTTGAAGTTCGTTTTCGTACTTCCACAGAACCTTCACTTGATCTTGAAGTTGGTAAGACTTCCTCATCTGTGACATTGCCCTCCACATCTGACGTAGAATCCTCAAATGTGCTCTCCACTGTCTCTTTTTTCTTCCGAGTTCGTCGGGTTTTCTTCGGTTTCGCACTTGATTCTGGTTCTGTTACAGCTTCCGCATCAGTGACATTACCCTCCGTATCAGATATGGAATCACCAAATGAACTCTCCACTATCTCTTTTTTCTTTCGGGTTCGTCTCTGCGTTTTTTTGGGTTCCTCAATTGACTCTGAAGTATTTTCGGCTTCCTCAACATTCATTGGATCATCATTTGAAGTCTCGACTACTTTCTTTCTCCTAGCCATAACCGGAGCTCGTTTTGATATCCGGGCGGTCTTTTTTCCAACAACAAACACCTCTGTCTTCGATAACTCCTTGGCTATAGCCTCTGGAGTTCCTTCTTTAGAGACTGCCATAAGAACCCATTTGTTTTTAAGTCCAAGATCTTGAAGGTGCATTACTTTCATATTTGGGTAAAAGTTCCAATGCAGATGCTGCCTGCATGTTAGAGAAACATAGAATCTTACTTTCTTTTTCCTGTTTGAAGCATATTTTAGTTTCAGCAGCAATTATCCTTCAAATTTTCCTCCATGTTTTAGATCAGCAAATCCAAGATGCATAAAGAAAAAGCAAAGAAATTGAATCTCTAATTGATGCTCATATTAGAATCAAGAAAAACACCCTCTCTGCACTTTGATTCGTTTTTTCAATTAAAAGTCCGCAATTGTAAAGACACTGAATTTGTTTTGGTTTTTGGTGAGTGAATGATTTCATTCCGAATGAACACCAACTATGCACTATTAAAAAGCACAAAGTGCACATGTTGCTGGTTGGAGGTAGTAACAAGCCTTGGTAGACAGAACTACCTGGTACACATTGCTGGTGGGAGGTAGCAGGTATCTCGTAGAATTATTATTCTAGGTGCACGCAAGCTAGCCCGACACCATGGTTATCAAAGAAAAAAAAAGCACGACGTGCACTCGGCTAGTTACCTACAAGTCACCAAAAGAGCATCTCTACGACTGAAGCCACCCTATGTGCACTAATCAAAATCCTATAGAATAACTACTACTACGCCTCAATCCCAAACAAGTTGGAGTCGGCTATATGAATCCTCACTAACCATGTTTTCAGCGGAGCTAGTCTTGAAGATATGGGGTCAGCCGACCCCAATAACTTTTGTCCAAATCTGATTTTGTCTTCAGAAATTTATTTAATATTTATAAATTATATAATTTAGAACCTAGCAGCTTAAAAAGGGCTAGAATACCGAATCCATAAGCTTCAAATTTTGGTTCCGCCTCTACATGTTTTTGATTATATGATGGATCCTCACAATACAGAATCATATAGAAAATGGAAGAAATTCAACTTGCTCTCAAACTAATAGCATACTACAGCAGGGACACAGAAATTCAGCTTTAATTCTAATTTTCACCACAACATAACGTTATCCACATAGAAGACAGTTGCAAAGGTGACAACTTTATAAGTTACATGATAATTGTATGCTTCTGGTATCATTTTCTTCACAGGGTAAAGCAGATGACACAATACAGAAAAATAAAAAAAGGAACATAAATGAGAAAAAGACTAAAGAATTAGGGAAAAAACCTGGGGAGAGTAGAAAACAAGTTGAAGGAGAGAGCAGCCATAGCAAGAAGAACATAAAGTTACAATCTTTACAACCCAACAATGGGGTTTTAGACCTTCAAGTTCAAGGTAGCTGTGAAGCAGTAAAGAGAACTGGATGAGGAGGGGTTTTTGGGATTTGGGTTTTTGAGGGAATTACAGAATTGTTTTTTCTTTTCTTTTAATATTATAATTATTTACTTATTTTCTGAAAAAATTATTCATAGTGATTAGTATATTGAATATTGAATTGCTTCGATTTATTTGTCTGTTTATTTTTTCATATTTGATTCTCCCTAATGAAAAATCTAGTTTTGTCAAAAGAGCAATTTGATGCATAAAACATCTCGTATTCATGCATGTTACATTAAGGGTCGCAACCCAAGGGATATAATATAAACAGTCTACGATAATGCAATCATAATGGTTTTGTCACTTATTTTAAATTATTTTATTAAAAAAAAAAATTTTAAAATATAAAAAGTTGACATGGTCAATTAATTTTTTGGCTCTTAACAAACTTACTCTTAGATTTATGACCCTATCTTTTTTTTTCATACATGAAAGATTTATTTTTATACGTAAAAATTTTGCCTTTTATATATCTAAATATCATTTTCCGCATAAATTGAAACAAAAGAGTACTACGTTAAAATCTCGTCTTTAAACCCATGTTCTAAAGACAAACTTTCTCATGACTAAAATGACCCTAGTGTACTCCACAATTTACCAAATTGCCACTAGGTATGTTTTCTGCGCTGCCTTTGTACTATATTCTGGCAAAGCAGGGAATCTAATCTAATTTCCAAGATCCAATTCCACTGTATATTTCATGTTCATTCATAGGATGATAGTCCTGGAGATTTCTTGCAATTCTATGAATCTTGAAATATTATTGAGACATCAACATCACTATCTTCAGTGAGTTTTTGTATCGTTATTGAGATGAATATCTTCAGACGCTTACTCCCCACAAAGTTTGGGTTCAAAATATCCAAGAATTCGTGTAATGGTAAGCTCTTTTTACCCCTCTTTATGTGGTTTCCCTATCTTTTTGTGCTCTATTAATCATAAAGTTACAATCTTTGTAAGGTTCTGATGTAATTGGTATGTGTTGTATTTACCCTTGAAGAGGGGATGTGGATTGAAATGTTTAATTAGATTAGTATTAGTGCAATTAATGACATTAATGGAACCTCTACTATAGTTTTTCCAAATAAATTATAAAGTCATATCTATCTTTTTAAATAGTAATAAGCCTTGGTGGGCAGAGTTATACGGTTACTGTGGTAGTGGAAGATAGCAAGTAACCAATAAGATAGTCGAGGTGCATGTAAGCTGGCCCGGAGATCACTGTCATAAAAAATGGTTTATTTTGAGCTTTCTTGGGCTGTTTTGATGGGTTTAAGCTTCTTTTCAGCATTTTAATGGGGGGTTTTATTGAATGATGATGGAGATAGAGGCTGTTTTTTTCTAAAATGTTCGTTTTGAATCTTTAAAGATTGAGATTAAATGGACCATAATAGCGCAGAATGGATACAAAGGATTCATATAACCGACCCTCAACTAGTTTTAGGATTAAGGCGTAGACTCATAGTGATTGATTGATTGATGTTCTTTTACAATCTTGTTTGCAGCATGGGGCATTTATAGTATCCATTCGTCCCCGGATTGTGTGGTGGAAGTACATTCCCCGGAGCAGGAAGTAATAATTGCTTTGGGAAGTAATGTGGGAAACAGACTTCAGAATTTTGATGAAGCATTGCACCTAATGAAGAAATCAGGTATACAAATTACCAGGCATGCTTGCTTATACGAGACGGCGCCTGCTTATGTAACTGATCAGCCTCGGTTTCTGAATTCTGCTGTTAGAGGTGTCACGAAACTAGGGCCTCACGAGTTGTTGGGAGTGCTCAAGAAGATCGAGAAGGACATGGGTCGTACAACTGGAATAATATATGGTCCTAGACCTATCGACTTGGATATTCTGTTTTATGGGAAATTCAAGATTCATTCTGAGATACTTGACGTTCCGCATGAAAGAATCTGGGAGAGACCATTTGTGGTGGCACCTTTGATTGATTTACTCGGTTCAGACATAGATAGCGATACAGTTGCACGGTGGCATTTATTTTCAAAACATTCAAGCGATCTTTTTGAATTGTGGGAGAAACTAGGAGGTGAATCTCTTGTAGGAAAAAATGGGATGAAAAGGGTATTGCCAGTTGGAAACAACCTATGGGACTGGTCTTCGAAAACCTCCGTTATGGGTATTCTGAATTTGACTCCGGACAGTTTTAGTGACGGTGGGAAGTATCTATCTGTAGAAGCAGCAGTTTCCCAAGTTCGTTTAATGCTCTCAGAGGGTGCAGATATAATTGATTTTGGTGCACAATCTACACGTCCAAACGCTTCAAAGATATCCGTTGAAGAAGAATTAGATAGACTAATTCCTGTTATAGAGGCCGTTAACAAGATGCCCGAGGTTGAGGGGAAGCTTTTATCTGTGGATACCTTCTATTCAGACGTTGCTTCAGAAGCAGTCAAGAATGGAGTTCATCTTGTAAACGATGTATCTGGTGGACGGTTGGATTCCAATATGCACAATGTCGTTGCAGCACTTCGAGTACCCTTTATAGCAATGCATATGAGAGGCGATCCGTCTTCCATGCAAAATCCCGAGAACTTGCAGTACAACGATGTTTGTAAGGACGTGGCATTTGAACTTCATGAGAGGCTCAAGGAAGCAGAGTTAGCCGGTATTCCTGCTTGGAGGCTAATAATTGATCCAGGAATCGGATTCTCCAAAAATACTGAACATAATTTGGATATTCTAACGGGTTTGACAACCATCCGAAGTGAGATTGCAAGGAGGAGCTTGGCGTTGTCTCGTGCACCCTTATTGATTGGACCTTCCAGAAAGAGATTCCTAGGCGAAGTCTGTGCTCGCCCTGCTGCAGATGAACGAGATCCAGCAACTGTTGCTGCTGTAACGACAGGGGTTCTGAATGGTGCCAATATTGTAAGAGTACATAATGTTCGATATAATGCAGACGCGCTTGGGCTGTGTGATGCGTTATTGGAAAGGAAACAGTATGCTTAGATATAACAGTTAACACGAGCTATGTTTTGTTTTCTCATTGTAAAACATCTATCAGTCTGAGATTTGTGTTTTTTGCCAAGAACTCAAAGCTGAAATGATATAACCAGAAAGAGCAAAGTTTTGTGAGTGAAACATTTTACTTGAAAGTTGACTAGTTCCTTGATTCATTTGCTTCCTTTCGGTTCCCAAGTTTGTAAAACGTATATGAGATTCGTTTTTTACTTTTATGTATTTTTGGTTCTCCCTTTACCAGTTTCAATCAAGCAATAAATTATGATGCTAAACAAAGAAATTTTCCTCAATCTCAACTTGCTATCTCCTCTCTATATTATCTGTTAAGATTTTTGCACACCTCTTTGGAACAATAACTGAAGTTCTCTAAAAATAAAAATAAAAAGAGGCAACCCGATGCACAAGCTCCGGTTGTGCGCAGGTCGGGGAAGGGCCAGACCACAAGCGTCCATTGTATGCAAACTTACCCTGCATTTATGCAAGAAGCTGTTTCTAAGTTCTCTAAAAAAAAAGTAATAAATGACTTGTTTTTTCTAACAACAAATATGAAAAAACAAATTCAAGTTTGAGGTGTCACGACGCTTCTCTCAGATTGACATATACTTATTTGCATCTAAAAGGCTTTCTTGATGTCATAAAATTCGAGAGCACAAGCTGATTGGGACAAAACCAAAAAGAAATTAAAATAAAAGAAACTCGCGAAAGAAAAAAGATAAAATGCCCTTGCTGGATGCACTTTATTCTGTATCCTCAGACAGGTTATATGGATAGTAAATGTCAACTCTTATCAATATGATGACAGCCACTGTGTATTAAAATGGCTATTTGACAGCACTTGCTCTGGGACAGAATATCAATTTCCCCGCATCTCATTCAGCAACAAAAATGTGCATTCAGCAATCATGTCCCAAAATTCTTGGACCTCTAAAGATATGATGAATACTTTTTTCAGTCTATGTTTCACAACAGTACTAACATCCGAGAGGGAATATCAAACTGATTTTACTTCTTGCGTGTGTACAAGAAGCCCACCACCACAGAGATGCCGACAACTGCTACAGGAATGAACCAGTATTGCTTAGTAATTTCCTTAACCTTCTGAGGAATATTTTTGGCGGCCTTCTTTACAATCTCAAGTTCTGGGATGGGAGGGGATGTCGAATCAAGCTCCCCAATGAAGAATTTCTCCATCAGTTCCCTCGCATCTTTGCTATGTCCAGCATCTTCAAATTCATCAGTGGCGTCTTTTCCTACAAGAAATTGCATAACAAGTCAAATCATTCCATCTTACTTATGATCCTTGCATTGACATACTCAAAGGTAGATCCAATTACTTCACTATTTTGAGTGTACAGTAATTTCAAAGCAAAGAATACAGTGATACCTGTAGCAGCAAGTACAACATCATCTCCGCCTGGATGTTCGTCCAGATAAGATGAAACATCATATACCTGCTCATGCACCAGGGCAGGCAGAGAAATTAAGAATTTGAAGTAGCAAACGGAGAATCAGGTATACTAAGAATCTTTAATAAAACATTCTAGAAATATAAGATCAGATCAGCCCAAACGTTACGACATTTTGCTGATGAAGCAATACGACAATCAAAACATTGCAGACAAATTTTTGCAAAGACTACTGGAACCATCAGTCTCACTTAGCGTTGCTGTAAACTATTCTTTCTAGCAAACCGTGGTGCTCTAAGGCATAAAGCGTGTTAAGCCATATTACCATCTGATTTAAAGCCATCCTCCTGGCTCATGTCTAGACTAGATATCAAACCAAAACCAGTTTCATTCTCAGAGGTTCAAGACTGGCAAGTTGCATATTAAGTAGTACTGTGTGCAGGTTTATTTTTACCACGACAAGTTAAATATGGGTTTTGACTTCTAGTGAAAATTATTTTGATGACTAACACAGGAATGTAGGTGTACTAAAGAATATGAATAGCAAAGGTGCAATAGGTAAATCCTCTAAATTCCACAATAATTAGAGCTTGGATAAAAATAAAACAGCTCAACTAACCACAAGACGTAATATCAGGAAGTTGACGCTGCATGAAGTGCATCAGTTGAACTCGATTGTCATATTGTACAGGTTGCAATGTAAAAATATATGAAGAAAACAAATCTGGGGCCTTAAATTGTAGTAGTAAATGTAGTATGTCCAAATCATAGGACAGAAACAAGATAAAATTAATCAGCATAATATGGAAAATAATGAGGAAAAGCATGGATGAATAACCATGATTAAAATTCCTCTGAACACTGTCCAAGGTAAGCTTGCATAAATTTTGCACAGCATTATAGATTTAGCATGAGCACAAATTCAATGCACCACCTTATCCACAAAGAAAGAATTTTATATAGTTTTCAGGAAGAAGCGAATTGTCAAATCATAGATATAACTCCGTGCGAACATTTACAGCCCGCCCCAACCCTCCCACCTTCCCAAATACCACGAAGGAGAAAGGTAGCGGATGAATTTTTATTGGTCCTGAACCACAGCCACTTACAGCTGCAAATTATTAATCTAAGGATAAACTTATAAGGCCCTGCGGCATTACTCACAAGGTTAAGGAGCATTTGAATCAGGACGTGTGATGGTTATCAATCTTCTTGGTCTTATCTACAATTTGTATGTGTTTCACATTTTTGAGTTGCCTCATCCTGGTGGCATATTTTGAAGCTGAGGAATCTTCATTACTTCGTTAATCACAACCAATCCTCATTACTTTGTTAATCACCGTGATAACAATGCACCCAGTGATTATCTTCTAAATCCAGCAAAATTAGCTTTTTACCTTTCTTTTCCTCATTAAGAACTCGCGCCAATTCCAACAGAGAACCAGATACCTATAACTTTCTCTCAGTTCACTAGGGCCACTACCTCAAACAGCTTGACACTCTACTACGGTCATTATACTTTTTTTTTTTAAAACCATCGTGCCAGGGCAGCTTATTCGGACCTCGACTAATTACACGGGGTACTTGCTACCTCCCATTATAGTCATATACTTTGTACAAACGTAGCAAGATTGCTACGTTAATATATCCTCCATTTGCTTAATGCACCCGTATTAAAGGTTGCGATATGCACGTGGCCACTTTTCATATGAATCCTTCAACACAAAAAATTAGCGAGAAAATGGGCACAGCCATATGGATACGTCCACTATATTTCTTTCTCTTAATTCCATTATTACATAGTCAATAAAGGGAATTTAAGACTATTCCAATCATATACACACTACATATTCAATGGTTAAGGGTCGGTCTAACCCGACACAAGATACATATCATAACATTCATAAGCCTAAGAAAACTTCAACATGGCAATTGAGTCAGATAATTATTATGAACATAAAACTTAAAACTAGCACCAATGGAATTAAAAAAAGAACCATTAATCCTAGTAATCAATGTGTGTGAAGAAAAACTAAAAAAAGTTGTAAATAGACAAATACCCCCATTGGGTCCGTCTAAAAACTGCATAATCACAACGCAGAGGCGGACCTAAGTTGCAAGTTATAGATTCATGCGAAACCAATAGCTTTTGCCCAGACCCTATATATGTATTAAGAAATCTACTAAATATCTAAATGTGAACTCAGTTATTATTGTATATATTAGCTTGAGCTCGATGTTGAAACTCATAAACTATAAATCCTGGATCCGCATCTACCTAGGAGAATACATAACCAATCACATTCACAACAAGAATATATTCCAAAACAAAAACAATAAAAGGGCAACACTGACAATTTTCAATATTGGTTAGTCTATCTACCAATTGAGGACCACAAGCACAGTTACTCCCCATAAAAAGAAGAAAAAAACAGATAAAACCCAGGAAAAAAATGTAAGAAAAAAGAAAAACACCTTGCCGTCAATGACAACCCAGCAATCACCCTTAGTGTTGTGCTGAGAGGCTTCTTCCATTGTGAATAGCTTCGTTAGTGTTGGCATTTTCTCTCAATTAACTTCTAATGGCTTTTTACTTGCAAATTTCTCTTCTCTCAAACAAGTTATACTAAACCCTATATGGCTGAAATACAGAATAATATGGTCTTGCGGCAGTGGTTTTCGTGTGAAAGGGGTAATGTTTTGGTGTGGGTAGCTTTCGGGTCGGGTAGAACTAATCCAAATCCCTAATTATACGATTTGATGTACTACTGTGGTTCGAATATTTGCATTCGGTGAGTTGAATTAAGTCGAATCGTGTGGACTAAGTCAACATGAGTTTATTATATTAGCATTAAATTATAGTTAATTATATAGTACGAATTTTTATCTTAATTGATGATTTAGCCATAATAATTTATTCTTTGTAATCCGCGTCTCATCCCAACTATTCAATATTATTCATTATCTCGACCCTTAAACTAATTTATTGGTGAAACTACAATTATAACTGTAAACAAGTTTCTTTTATGTTGAGGCACAAATACTCCACTCTCTTTAAGAAGGTTGAAAGCAATTAGAGTGAACTTTTTTACTAATATCATAATTATTTTGTCTTGTTCCCCGTAAAATTAATTCAATTTAGCAATATTGTTTTATTCCGTCAATCCAAAGCTTCACAAGAACATGCTTTACCATGAGTAAAACACTATGTTCTTTTAGGTGAAAGATTTATCGGTAAAATTACACCAATAAATCTCATAATGGCAATTAAAAAAAAAAAGGAAAATCTACACAAAAAATTTACCCTCTTTTTCCTCACATTCTCTTTCCCTCATTAATTATTTTCTGTCTTTTTGTGTTTTCTCTCTTATGTTTTTTCCTACATTGCATATTATTCATCTCTTCACTATATGTGTTTTTCATTGAAGGCTTATTTGTACTCTTTTTCCTGCATTCAATCCAGAACATCTTGTTAATAAACTCCATGGATAAGTTAACTCTTCAATCACATACTATGTTTGACTAACTCTGAGGATTATTATTACTAAGAGTTATGATATGATACACAATCTAATGAGAGAAAAGAATAGTGAAACAAAATAAGATTTAAAAAAAATATTGCTAACAAATGGTATACTGTAATAATATGCAATATTTCAGCTGAAATATGAATAAAAATACAGTATCCAACAGTATACCGCTATGGTATCACAATATACTGTAAGAGTATGCAACTGTGTGTGTGTGTGTGTGTGTGTGTGTATATATATATATATATATATATATATATATATATATATATATATATATATATATATATATATATATATATATATATATATATATATATATATATATATACACACACAATATATAAGGAGGGTCGGATAATTATTTTGTACGGATAGAATCAAGGTAATTATTTTGATTTCTATGAGTAATCATGTACATATTATTTTGTTTAAAGGGTAACAAATTAAATTACACAAAGTATATAACATGTAAATTATAAGATATCAAGCTAAACATTCTAACAAGAAATATGCATTGCATTATACAATTCTTGCATTACTAATCCTCACATTACAGTCTTCTTGCAAGATAACGGATCATTGAAGCCGCTAGCAATTGAACTAAGTTTGCCACATCCAGATGGAGACCAATTTGGTGCTATTAGCAAAGTGTATACCCCAGCTGATGAAGGTGTCGAGGGCTCCATCTGGGAACTGGCTAAAGCTTATGTTGCAGTGAATGACATCGATCTGGTCATCTTTGTAGGTTGAATACACATGCTGTGATTGAGCCATTTGTGATTGCAACAAATAGGCAATTAAGTGTGCTTCACCCGATTCATAAGCTTTTGCATCCTCACTTCCGTGACACAATGAACATAAATGCTATGGCAAGACAAATCCTAATCAATGCTGGTGGAGTTCTTGAGAGTAAATATGCCATGGAAATGTCAGCTGTGGTTTACAAAAACTGGATTTTCCCTGATCAAGCACTTCCCACTGATCTTGTTAAAAGAGGAATGGCAGTTGAGGACTCGAGTTCCCCCCATGGCATTCGTTTGTTGATACAGGACTACCCATACGCTGTGGATGGTTTAGAAATATGGTCAGCGATCAAAAGTTGGGTAACAGAATATTGCAGCTTCTATTATAAATCTGATGACTCGATTCTAAAAGACAATGAACTCCAAGCTTGGTGGAAGGAACTCCGCGAAGAGGGACATGGTGACCTAAAAGATGAACCATGGTGGCCTAAAATGGAAAATTGCCAAGAGCTAATAGATTCTTGCACCATCATTATATGGACAGCTTCTGCACTTCATGCAGCAGTCAATTTTGGTCAGTATCCTTATGCAGGTTATCTCCCAAATCGTCCTACAGTAAGTCGAAGATTTATGCCAGAGCCAGGAATTTCTGAGTATGAATGGCTAAAGACAAATCCTGATAAGGCATTCCTAAGAACAATCACTGCTCAATTGCAGACACTGCTTGGTGTTTCCCTTATAGAGATATTATCAAGGCATACTTCAGATGAAATTTACCTCCGACAGAGGGACTCCCCTAAATGGACAAACGACGAAGTACCCCTTGCTGCTTTTGAGTGACATTGAAAATCGGAGGTGACCAGATATGGAGGAACAGGTCAGGGCCTATTAAGGCTCCGTACACACTACTCTTCCCAACAAGCGAAGGGGGACTAACAGGCAAAGGAATTCCTAACAGTGTCTCTATATAAACCTTATTATTAAGTAATGAGCCATATGAACAAGTCTGCAAATGGAGAATGGAGAATGAAGAAAGCTGGTGTTTCAATAAATCTTGTAATGATGTTTCATTACTTTTAAGTTTATTTGCCTTATTTCTATATGTTTGATTTACTTCCCTTTTAGCACAACCTGTCATTTGGTTCCAGTTTGTTGGGAGAATAATGCAGATAATAAATCCTGATATTCTGCAACTTGTAATTATTCTGAGTATTAATGATATGCATCTCAGAATCATGTATTAAAAAAAATATATATATATATATCAAATTACAAAAATATTTCTTTAGACTCCAACTTCTTAGTTGACTGAAGGATAGATGCAAACATGAAACGTAAGATAACTAGAGAAGACAAACAAGATTGAAATGAAAATAAAGGTGGCCAATGAAGACTAATAACCTGTGAGAGGTTGTAGAACATATCTAATTTAATGGGTTTTGCTTATTTCTTTGATATCTTGATAGATACAGAAAATAATTATTTGGCGGATTGGAGTTTCCAATAGATTAGAGGCAAAATTTAAAATTTTGCTAATCAGGGGTATTTTTGTTTGGATAACATAACAAAAGTTAAATATAAATATTTTTTTAGAGTAAAAGAGTAAATTTGACCAGTTTTCCAAGAAACGCTAAGGAAGTTTTATAAAGTTCAAAGTAATATGAACTTCTCACCCTCTTTGTATAGATGGAATACACATGCTGAAATTCCATTAAAAGTGAAGAGTAGATGTGATGCAGTTGATAACAAGAGGTCACTTTTTTTGAAATTTTTTTCTATATATATTTGTAACTATTAGACCGTGTAATTACTAATATAGTAATTTTAAAAATTGAGTAAATATATGGTGGTTTTAAAACTCACGCCTAACAAAGAACATGAATGACTAGTTTTACAAAGGTTAGCACAAATTTGTATCATTTCATTTTAATTTTACTGTTAGGAGTTTCAAGGCGTGTTTGGTATGAAAACATTTCTTGCTTTTTTTTTTTAATTTTCATGTATGGTTGGCTTAAATATTCTGGAAAATATTTTTCTTATGAACTCATTTTCCTCTAATTGAAAGAAAATGACTTTCTTACGAGAAGGAAGAAAAACATTTTTCAAAACTCTTTTGTCAAACTTCCCTATCTCACTTCCCTCTCACCCCACCCCTAATCCCTATACCCTTACTGCCTATCACCCATCACCCCTAACCCTCCCACCCTCTAAATCAAATTAGAAAATTTCATAATAGGCTAAAATTCCAAATGAGTTCGCACAAGTCCACACTTTGAACGAGCATATCTAAATATATAAGGTTTTATATGATGAACGACCTATCATATTAAAGGTCTTCGAGTCTAGTTTCCAACTCTTCATATCGTTCATCATTTGGACCTACACAAAGTTATGACCAAATTACCAAAGGTTGGATTTGCGACCAATTTTGAGTTATTTTTGGAAGACCGGAAATGTTTTAGGGTTATTATGGGAATTGTTACCTATTGTATTGTATTGTTATATCCATCGTTACGTAGCGATGAAAATTATTACTTTATGAAACGACAAATTTGATGTGGTGACGTCGTTTCTGTTTAACCAACAATGAGATTTCGGTCAAAGCTTTAACTTTAGAAGAACTCGGGTTACTGATAATCAAAAGTATATATGAAAGAAAGTAATTTTACTAGCAATGATATAATCAGAAGAAAGCAAGTAAACCAGTATATTCAGATAGTTTTTCGTGTGTGTTACAATTGACCCACTCTCCCCCTTTTATAGTTATTTTGGGGATATGCGTTTTGCCTTTGTAATAATAAGCCCATTATGGACAATTAAAGACATTAAATTCTACGTTACATAATCATTGCATTTAATACAGATTCTCTAATGTTTATAGTATTAAGGCTCAATAGATATTGTATCTATACTCCCATGTAGTGTCAGATTCATTCCCCTTAATTCTTGGACTTAAATAAGTACGAGCATTGAGTCTTTTACATAACCGCTCGTGCTTCTTCCTTTGCCTCTACTCGTATCTGTTGCAACTCGTGCCTCTTTACCAGTTGTAACTCTTTGACCAGTCTATGTGCCATGACACGTCATCTTTACACCACTTTAATATATAAACTCAATTTTTTCCAATACAGATAGTCCCCCCACTTGCCATTTATTCATCGATTGAATATTTGGGAAGTGGATTCCATTAAAAATGAGGATTTTTATCACCATTAATGCTATGACAGAATCGATGCTTTAATTGTCACTTCCGTTTAATACTCTTCGCGCGTGTCATCTTTTCATTAGTTCTGCAGTTTTGCAGCTCTTTTTAAGGTTTTTTCACAGCTTCACTATTCACGAAGCATCAGTTATCATTATTATGGTTCTTCCATCATTGTACCTTTTCCTTTAGCGATTGCTTATCAGTATAAATATAACTTCCTTCTTTGTCTTTACCACATAAAGTTTTTTGAACATCCAATTTTTTTAAATCTCTTTTTGCTTCTTCATCGTATCATCATGTCTTCATCAAACCCTAACCCTAGAAGGGTCCCCATAGTTGATAACTTCCCTGATGTCCCCAGTAGGAGCAGAAGAGGAGGTAGGCTTTGTAATTTAGGATCTTCATCCTTGCATGGTTCTTCCCTTCCTTCGCCTAGTTCTGGCCCTTCTTCTAGAACTAGAGGTTTTCTTTCACAAAGATCTTCTTCTAGAGGTAAGGAATCTTCTGAACCTCTTCGTGAACCTCTAGTAGAGGAGATAGTTCCCGTGGAACTATCTTTCTATAATGACAGAGAATCTCTTAGAAATCAAGTATCTTCTTTAGATCACGCCAATATCTATCCCACTCAAATCACTGAAGGTTTGATTTCTTTAGTTCGTAGAGACTGCCGTTGGGATCATGACTTTCCTATAATTATTCCCTATCCGAATCAAAGAATTACCTCCTACTTAACCGGATTTTCATTTGTCTATACCTACCCTTTCACTTTAGGATTAAAACCTACTATTGATCCTGTTATTCTCGAGTTCTGTCGTTTCTTTGATGTTTGCTTAGGTTAGATTGGCCCAATAATATGGAGGGTTGTCGCTTTTTTGAGGCATTTGACCAACACAGTCAGTGTGCCTTTTACATTTCCGCATCTGATTCACCTTTACTCCCATAGACTCTTTCGCAATGGTGTTTTTACACTAGTAGCCAGGAGCAAAAGAATTCTAGTTAGCCCTGAAGATGATAAAGACCGTGGCTGGTATGCCAGGTTTGTTGCTGCTCTACTGTTGGTTTAGTGGGTTATGAGAACGTTCCCTTCCCTGAGAAGTGAAATTTTGCACGTGAGTCTTCTAAATTTCTCGTACCTTTTTCTTCAATTTTGTTGATTTTTCTAATTTTGCCTTTCTTTTTCAGCAACCATGGGAGTTGTAGAAGATGTTCCCAATTTTCGTGATTGGGTAGACAAGCTATTGAAGATTGCACCAATGGATGGTAGGTCTTGGAAGACCATTTCTCAACGATTTGGTTGGAAAGTAAAAACTCATGGTAAGAGCTTTTATCTTACATATATTTTTTATTTCTCTGAACTAATTTCAATCCTTCTTTCTATCAAGATTTTCTATTCGAGGAGTTACTGCCGAGGTGGTCACGGCTTCTCGTATCTCTTTGAAAAGGTCCCAAGAAATAATCTTGGGTTCTTCATCGAAAAGAAAAGTCGTTAATGACCAAACCTCTGAAGAAGAGGAAGACGTGGGCTCTTTGATAACTAGGCCACGAGCTCGAAGACGCATCATTTCTGATGATGAAGAAGAAGCATCCCCCCGCTGTTCCATTCCCCTTACTGAGTCTATTGAAGCCCCGGTAGTGATTCTTGATGATGATGTTTCTCCCGCTGATGCTCATGACTCTATTGAGCAGCTTTTTATCAGCGGATTTGGTGGTGAAGGCTTAGACCCAGTTTTGGATGAAGCACCTCTGGCTTCTTTTTCTACACCTGTATCTATGACTCCTTCTTTGTCGATCTCGGTTGTTTCTGTTCCTCCCCAGACTGTCTTTACTACTTCCGCAGTCCCTGCTTCCACTGTTCATCCTTCAATAATTCCTCCCCCAATCATTCACCGTGCTGAAGTTGGCTCCTCAAGTAGGAGTGGTGCTATGAGGCAAGTGATCATTGAAGTCCCTGCTGAGGGTAATCTCTTAAGGAAATCAGGTCAAGCAGATGTATAGCTAAAGCCCTTAATCGGACCAATTGAAAGAGCCATAGCTTTTTGACTTTGATGAATAATATTGTGCACGCTTCTTTAAAGGTATTTCCCTTATCTTTTTTCCTTTGTCGTGCTTTAAAATTTTCCTATCTTTGAGATTCTCATTTCCCTTCCTTTTTTTTATAGGCCAATCTTATCAACACGGAGATGATAAAAAGGGTTGCCCTCTCAGAGCAATTAGTGCGTGATTCTCAATTAGAGGCGTGCAATCGGAGGGAACATTATGAAAGCCTTCAAATTGATGTGGAGTACTTAGAAGAAAGTAAGAGTACCTTGGAGCATCAAGTACGGGCCTTGACTTCAAAGTTGGCAGTTGAAAAGGCTTCCTCAAGTCAAGCGGATAAAGAAAAGGCTCATCTTGAAACCTTTTTCTCCGAGCAGCTGTTCAAGGCAAGTGAAGAGATTAGAGAGTTGAAGGCTCTCTTGGATGAGAAAGAGGCTTATGCTGGAGAGCTCGTGCAGAATTTGACTCAAGCACAAGAAGACCTCCGAGCTTCTTCTGATAAGTTTTGTGCCTTGGAAAGTTCCCATGCCTCTCTTCAAGCTTCTTACACTTTTGCCTTGGCTGAAAATGAGAAATTAAAGAATGAAATTGCTGACTGGGAAAGGGATTATGAAATCCTTGAGGATAAATCTACCATTGAAGTAAGTTGGGCGTTTTTGAATTCTCGCCGCGATATCCTAGTTGAAGCTAGCCAAGAGACTTTTAACTTGGAATCTGAGTTAGCTAAAATCAATGAAACTATTGAGAAAGTTCAACAAACTCAAGATTTTCCTTCTCTCATGACCGAAGCTTCCGCGAATGTTGAAGTTGATACGGGTATCCCAACTCCTTCAATCCCAGTTGAGCCCACTGCTGTTGATGCACCTACTTCAGTTCCTACATCTTCTTAGTGATAAGTTAAGTCACTTGATTTTCTTTGTGTTGTTTTTTTTGTGTTTTTTTTTTAGAAACATTAAAACCTTGGTCTCATTTAAGGGTTTGTTTTGGAAATTCAAGTCCCCGGACCTTTCATGGGGCAATTTGTATAAACAATTCGCAGTTTATGACTAAGTTCGTACTTAGTCTTAAGCTTTTTAATATTAAGAAGTTTTCTCGTTACTATCTTGAACTTCCATTTAGTTTATTCTTGCCTTTATTTCTAAGGACTTATAGAATAATTTGCATTTTTATTCTTTAAAAATGCTTCTATTAACTTCATGAATATTTACATTAATCATGAATTTATAAAAGAGCCCCCTTTTATATTCGACACTTAATGAAGAAGACGTCTTGACTTTATAATGGTGTTAATATACGATAAAAGAAATAGGAATATACATGTTTCTTTGAAATAACTTTGACAAGTTTTTATTTGAACTTTGTCTAGTTTGGAATAACACTTTAACGTATTTGAATTACATCTATAACTTTCTCGTAACTGTTTTTCTTGTAACAGATTTAAAAAAGAAAAATAAACACGAGGTTTTTATCTATAACCCATTTCAGTACATAACTTTTACCCTAACTATGGTAAGGTAATAAACACGAGGTTTTTATGTATAACCCGTTTCAGTACATGGCCTTTACCCTAACTATGGTAAGGTTTTTCTTTGGCCTTAGCTCGTGACTTTGCTCTGTACTTCATTCAATGAGTGAACTTTTCAGGGCTTGATCTTCTTTGCCTTCCTTATACACATGCCCGTATATATTATGTAGTCCCCCAAGTATTTGAGCGTTGAAATATGAAGCCTCGAGCACTTGATTGTTCCTCTCATTTGGTCCTTTCCCTGTAAAGGAAAAACATACGGGACTCGGAGGTACGATATAGATGAAGACTGCTTAACCCGTTTGAATTTCTATCAGAATATTTGTAACCCTAGGCCAGGAAGTTTAATTTATTCCACGTGCCTTGTAGGTCGTGACTCATCATTTAGTACGAGTTAGCGTTTTGCCTATCATCTAAAATCGTTAGTAAAATTTTAACAATTCAAAAATTAAATTTTAAAATATGGATACCTGACCGTGGGTATTCTTCAGAAATAATATCTCTTTAGATGAACAACATTCCAATGTGACGGAAGTATCTTACCATCCATTATTTCCAGCTCGTATGCTCCTTTACCTGCAATATCATGAATTTTATAGGGTCCTTCCCATGTTGGACTTAATTTCCCTGAGTTAGCTGCCTTCGTAGATTGAAAAACCTTTTTGAGCACGAAGTCCCCAATTTTGAAGAATTTGAGGCGTGCTTTTTGGTTGTAGTATCATTCTATGACTTGCTTCTGTGCTGCCATTCTTATTAGTGCAGCTTCTCTTCTTCCTTCAAGTAAATCAAGATTTACACGCATTTCCTCGTCATTAGATTCTTCTGTCGCATGTGTGAATCGTGTACTCAGTTCTCCTATCTCAACTAAAATTAAAGCTTCAGCTCCATAAACCAATGAAAATGGTGTTTCTCCTGTACTTGTTTTTGCTGTTGTGTGATATGCCCATAAAACACCACGTAACACTTCTGGCCAATTACCTCTGGACTCCTCTAAACGTTTCTTTAAATTGTTGATAATGACTTTGTTTGTTAACTCAGCTTGCCTATTACCCACCGGATGATAAGGTGTGGATGTAATCCTTTTGATTTGCCAACTTTGAAAGAACTCTATGATTTGAGTGCCTATAAACTGAGGGCTATTATCACACACGATTTCTTTTGGCACACCAAATCGGCATATGATATTCCGCCAAATGAAATCTCTAACTTCCTTTTCTCGCACCTGTTTGAATGTTTCTGCCTCCACCTATTTAGTAAAATAATCAGTGAGTACGAGCAAAAAATTTACCTGACATTTTGCTTGTAGTAGTGGACCCACGATATCCATCCCCCACTTCATAAATGGCTACGGTGCAATGACCGGATGTAGTAACTCCGCAAGCCTATGCATATTATTACTTTACCTTTGGCATTTATCACATTTAGCCACAGAACTTTCTGCTTCTTCTTCCATTTTGGGCCAATAATAACCTAACATAATTAAGGTTCTTACCAATGACCTTCCTCCTGCGTGATTCCCACAATGCCCCTCATGTATTTCTCTTATTACATATTCCATCTGATAAGGTTCGAGGCATCTTGCTAAGGGACCACCAAACATTTTTCGGTAAAGATTGTCTTGCTTTAAACAATATCGAGCAGCCTTTTTTCGAAGCGCATGAGTTTTTTTCTTATCTTCAGGGACGGTACCATACTGCAAAAAAACAATAATCTCATTCCTCCAATTCCAAGTTAAGTTATTAAAATTTACCTCATTCTTATCGAGGTCGAGAACTGAATGAGACAAATGAATAACTGAAGCATTTTCATTGCTTGTCACGTCTGCCGCAGATGCAAGATTAGCTAGGGCGTCGACTTCAGCATTTTCATCCCTTGGTCTTAGTGTTACTTTCCAGGTTTGAAATTGCTTTATCAAATCTCGTACTTTCGCTAAGTATTGCTGCATCCTTGCTTCACTGACCGTATAAGTCCCCAGCATTTGATTAACTACGAGTTGTGAATCGCTTTTGATTATAATCTGATTTATGCCGAGTTCTCGTGCCAGTTCTAAACCTGCAATCATAGCTTCATACTCTGCCTCATTGTTAGTTATAGAACGATATTTTATGGTTTGTCGAATGATTTCACCCGTAGGTGGTACCAAAATAATCCCTAAACCAGCACCATTTACATTAGATGAACCATCAGTAAACAAGGTCCAAGTTCCTGGGTTAGCTTCGTTGAACACCTGCAACTCTTTTTCTGCTTCTAATTGCATCCATTGGCTAAAATCAGTGACGAAGTGAGCTAACACTTGAAATTTTATAGCAGTTCTAGGTTGGTAGGTGATATCATATTCACTTGATTCTATAGCCCACTTAACTAACCTACCTGACAATTCATGCTTATGTAATATATTGCGTAATGGATAAACAGTTACTACAACAATAGGATGACATTGAAAATAAGGCCTTAATTTTCTAGATGTCATGATTAATACAAGTGCAAGCTTTTCCAACTGAGGGTACCGTGTCTCCGCATCTAACAAAGATTTGCTAACATAATAGATCAGAAATTGTTTACCTTGGTCCTCACGGACTAAAACAGTACTTACCTCTACTTCTGAAACAACAAGGTAGATGATCAGTCTTTCTCCAGCCTTTGGTGTTGCGAGCAATGGTGGATTTGATAAATATGTATTTAAATTTTTGAGTGCCTGCTGACATTCCTCGTTCCATTCAAAGTGATCTTGCTTTTTAAGAGCTGAAAAGAATTTAAAGCACTTTTCTGATGATTTAGAAATAAATCTTCCCAAGGCTGCAATTCTCCCTGTCAACCTCTGCACTTCTTTTTTGCTTGAAAACATATCAGGAATTTCTTCAATATCCTTAATCTGTGGGGGATTCACTTCAATACCACGGTTAGAAATAAGAAAACCCAAAAACTTACCAACGCGACACCAAATGCACATTCTCTGGATTTAATTTCATATTAAATTTGCGGAAAATCTGAAATGTATCAGACAAGTGTGATATATGATCTTTCGAATGCTGAGTTTTAACGAGCATATCGTCTATATAAACCTCTATAGTTTTCCTAGATGTTCTTGAAACATTTTAGTAACCAGCCTTTGATATGTTGCACTAGCATTTTTGAGACCAAAAGGCATTACTTTATAACAGTAAGTCCCCTTGTCTGTTATGAATGAAGTTTTTTCCTTATCTACCGGATCTATTTTGATATGATTATACCCTGAATATGCATCTAAAAAACTTAATAGTTCATGCCTTGCAGTAGCATCAATTAGCTGATCTATATGTGGTAGTGGAAAAGAATCTTTAGGACAAACTTTATTAAGGTCTGTGTAATCTACACAAACTCGCCACTTACCATTCTTCTTTGGAACTACGACAGTATTGGCTAACCAATTAGGATACTTTACCTCGCGGATGGATCCAATCTTTAGCAATTTTTGAACCTCTTCTTGAATCAACTGATTCTTGAAAGCTCCTTGCTTTCTTTTCTTTTGTTTGACAGGAGGGTACGTTGGGTCTTCATTCAATTTGTGAGTCATTACCTCCGGTGGTATTTCTGTCATGGGGACCAAGCAAAACAGTCCACGTTAGTTTTCAAAAATTCAATTAATTTACCTCTCATGCCTTGGCTTAAATTAGCCCCTACGTAGACTTTCTTATCAGGCCATTATTCAAATAACATCACAGCCTCTAGTTCTTCAATTGTTGTTTTGTTATTTTCGTTTTCTTCTGGTTCTTAAATGGTATCGGGCCTTGAATCCACATATGTACTCCCTTGTTCAGTTGAAGTTTGTGCTGTGGTGCCCTCAACTACCTTCTGTGATTGCTATTTTTCTTCTTTTTTCGTACTTGAATTTGCTACAGAGTTGATGCTCCTAGATGTATGTTGATCTTCGCGGATTTGACATATTCCCCATGGTGATGGAAATTTAATAACTTGATGCAAGGTTGAAGGAACGACATCCATTTCATGGATCCATGGTCTCCCAAGGATCATATTGTAAGCCATCTCCATCTCTACTACTTGAAACTTTATATCTTTGACAACTCCTTATGCGAATGTGGTGAGTGTTACCTCTCCTTTCGTCACAACACTAGAATTGTCAAATCCAGATAAAGTATGAGCCTTTGGTATTAATTTATCCTCAGCTTGCATCTCACGTAATACTCTTAGCAAAATAATGTTCACGGAACTACCTGGATCAATAAAAACTCGTTTCACACTAGTATCATGTACAATTAAAGATATTACCAGGGCATCGTTATGAGCAGATAATACGCCACTTGCATCAGTATCATCAAATGTAATGTTGTCTTCCTCTAATACATGTCGCACCCGTTTCCCTTGAGTAATTGTGACTTTGAAATTTTTATTAGCTGCAGTGTACGTTACGCCATTGATGTCTTCACCCCCGCTTATAACGTTGACGGTCCTTTTTAGAGAAGGTGGTTTAGGGGGTTCTTGCCTATCCTTCATGTAAGCTTGCTTACCTTTCTCACTGAATAACTCGGTGAGATACCCTTGTTTTAATAAATGATCAACTTCACTTTGTAAAAACATACAGTTTGCTGTTTTATGCCCGTGATCATTATGAAACTCATACCAATGATCAGGGTTGCACCTGTTTGGATTCGATCTCATCTCTTTTGGCCACCGTACCTTGTCACCAATGCTTCTCAAAATAACTACGAGCTCGGAAGTGCTCACATTGAAATTGTAACCGCCAAATCTCGCCTTCAAATTTCTATTATCATCTCGTGACTCATGGGTGTTTCGGTCATTCCTAAATCTTGATGAAGAGCCTGACTCTCTATTCCTTGATCCGTGATCATACCTTTGATTGTCATGTTTTGACCGTGAATCTTTTCCCGCAGGTCCCATGTATGGCTCGTACCTGTTTTTACCGAACCTCTTTTCGGTTTTCGCCCGTCTCGAACTTGTTTTTTTTGGAATCGTGGAACAATATCTTCTTCTATCCTTAGCTTCGTGCTATACCTGTTGTAAACGTCATTCCATGTTGTAGCTGGGAATTCACGAAGACTTTCATTGAATCGCCTCGTAGCTTCTGAGCTCTTTCCATTCAAGTTACTTGTGAAAGCTATAGCTGCCCAATTATCAGGTACATGTGGTAATGTCATTCTTTCACGTTAGAATCCATCCACGAACTCCCTAAGAAATTCTGAGTCCCCTTGCTTGATCTTGAAAATATCTTCCATTCTTTTTTTGACTTTTTGAGCTCCCGAGTGTGCTTTGATGAAAGAATCTGCAAGCTAAGCAAAAGAATTTATAGAATTTTCGGGAAAATAAGAATACCATGTTAATGCACCCTTGATGAGTGTTTCACTGAATTTTTTGACTAATAGTGATTCAATCTCGTGCTTGGTCAAGTCGTTGCCTTTTACACCTGTTGTGAATGCAGTCATGTGGTCTCGTGGGTCTGTTGTTCCATCGTATTTAGGAATATCAGGCATTTTGAATTTCTTCGGAATTGGGAGGGGAGCAACCCTTGGCTTCCAGGGTTATTGCGAATATTTATCCGTATCTATCCCTTTGATTACAGGCGGCACCCCGGGTATTTGCTCTATGCGGTCATTTTGCTCCTTGAGCTGTTTCTGCAATGTTAGTACTAAATTTTGTAAATCAGAATTGACTAAGTTACCTGGTTCTCCCTCCTGTGATTCGCTGGGAGTTCCACCGTTACCTGAATTAACAAGCCCTGAACGAGGGTTCTCCAAAGTGTTGTTATTTGAAGTGAGTGTGGGTGGTGCAACAGGTAACTGGCTAGCAAAAGCCTCAAGAGCTTTATTGACCTGTGCATCAATTAGTTTCTGCAAAGCTTTATCGATAGCTTCAACATTTTCAAATTAAGCGTTTCCATTTGTATGAGATCCATCAGGAGAGCCTTCACAAGACCGCCGAGGAGAGCCTCGTGGAGAAGGGACCGGGGTTTGATTATCCTGTGGATTTCCCTAAAGTTGTTGGTTTCCTTGAATGCTGTCATTATTGTTCGACATGGTTGATACAACAAGGAAAGTTAAGCTAAAAGAGGGTAGATTATCAGATTTTCGGTAACAGAACCAATTTGTTTAACCAAAAAATGAGATTTCGGTCAAAGCTTTAATTTTAGAAGAACTCGGGTTATTGATAATCAAAAGTATATATGAAAGAAAGTAATTTTACTAGCAATGATATAATAAGAAGAAAACAAGTAAACCAGTATATTCAGATAGTTTTTCGTGTGTGTTACAATTGACCCACTCTCCCCCTTTTATAGCTATTTTGGGGATATGCATTTTGCCTTTGTCATAATAAGGCCATTATGGACAATTAAAGATATTAAATACTACATTACATAATCATTGCATTTAATACAGATTTTCTAATGTTTTTAGTATTTAAGGCTCAATAAATACTGTATCTATACTCCCATGTAGTGTAAGATTCATTCCCCTTAATTCTTGGACTTAAATAAGCCCGAGCGCAAAGTCTTTTACATAACCACTCGTGTCTCTTCCTTTGCCTCTGCTCGTATCTGTTGCAACTCGTGCCTCTTTGCCAGTTGTAACTCTTTGACCAGTCTATGTGCCATGACACGTCATCTTTACACCACTTTAACATGTAAACTCAATTTTTCCCAATACAGTTTTGTTGATTTTTTCTCTAGTCTTGCCTTTTCATATTATTAAATAATCATATTTTATCATTTACACTACTTTTTCTATAATAATTCTACTTCATGTTTTATTTTTTCATAGTAATATTACAAATTTATTTTTCATATTCATCAAATTATGATAAACAATATAATCTATAATATTTATGGAACATACAATATAATGTTCGCTCAATAAAAATCGCTCCGCACAGGTTTATCGCAAACACTTTTCTGCCCAGGTCGTCTGTTTTTCTTGCTCTTCTTATTCTTCTTTCTTATCTTGTACGACGGCTTCCATCTAATAACTCTATCGTTCTACTCCTTGTCCAACCGGAAAGAAGAAAAAGTTTCAAAAGAGTTCGGTTTTGCTAATAAACAATATAGAAGCCGCATACTTTCCCAAACAAAACCTCGTTTCTCACTCATACAAAAATCGAATTTGAGAATTTGGGACTGAGAAGAAGAAGAAGGAGCCATGGGAGAAAGGAAAGTATTGAACAAGTATTATCCGCCGGATTTCGATCCAGCGAAGATTCCACGGCGGAAACAGCTTCCGAATCAGCAGATGAAAGTGCGCATGATGCTTCCTATGAGCATTCGTTGTGCTACTTGCGGCAATTACATCTATAAGGGCACCAAATTCAATTCCCGAAAAGAGGACGTAGTTGGCGAGGTATTTACAATTTTTACCCCTTTGCTGTTATTGCTAACCCTTGCAATTAGGGAATCTGGGATTTCTGTTATATGTATTGCCCAATTGAGAATTTTGTGATATTGGTCCGGTGAACTTTAATTTTTTGTTCTTGTGTTATTTTGGAGATGCTTTTGTTTCATTTTGAAGTGTCATGAGTATCTGATAAACCTATGTATGTAGTGGCAATTGGAATTCTTGTTAGGTTTTAGAATGGCTGACTGTTGGTTAAAAATTGGATAATACTTATGTTCCGAATCTCAATTGGATAGTACATATATTGGGTGACTGTTGGTGAAAGATTCGAACTTGGCTTTGAAACGGATAGCTGAATTAAATCAAATATGTATAGAGGTTTGGCAAATTGCTGTTAATTAGTACTAGATTTGTCTGTTTAGTTAAACACCAAGGAATTGCTTCTTCGTGCTGCTAATGTTCTTAAATTTGTTTGTCACCAGATATATAGAAAGCTTTGACATGATGACATCTATGTATTGGCCAAGAAATCCGCCGACTTCCTTTCCTTGATCGCAAGCTATAAGATTCCTACCATACACTTTGATATCTTGGATGAACTTACGACTTAAAACCATGATAATATCCCCTTAAAATACCTTAGTGGTCATACTCAGTGTCACTCTAATTAATACATCATCGGCGAAGTAAATTGACCTACCCTGCACTATGTTGTTATCTTCCAGTAGCTTGGTAGCCATTTATATAGCTCTTTCCCTGCCCTTATCCATCATTTGGCTGAGGACCTCCATAGAGAAAATGTATAGGATAGGAGCAGATGATTTGCTGATTTAAATCCGCATTGTAATCTGAATATATTTGGATGCAACATAATCAGGAACCGGAACATGAGAATGAAAATAAACAACCAGATCCCACCTTAAACCCATTTTCCCCAGCTGAATATTAAGAAAAAAGTGCTTGGTGCATGATTTTTGCAAGTCAAGATTGCACAGAAATTTGGAATTTCATCCTTCACTCTTGAAAGTGGCTATTTTATCCCTAAATCATAGAAATTGATAATGGCTCAATAACAATTAGTGAAACATCTAAAATTTGTTTACAAAAAAGCAACAGTAGAAATAAATCATCTAGTGTCTGTCTTCTTGCAATTAAAACAGGTTGTGTATAAGTCTATAAGAGGCATCTTGTTAAGAAATTTATTTTTTAGTTTAAGAGAGAGTAGCTTGACATTAAACATACTAACTAGCCAGTCTGAAGTCCTTACTCAGTATGCCCCTTTGTTTTTAGAAATTTGAGCAGTAAGTTAGGCTGTGATAATTCTTTTTTTTGGAATGGTCAGGCAGTGATAATTCTTTCAAAAGTTACACTGTAGTAGAAATCACTCAATCAGTCTAATATATTCATATGTTTCTGTGTATATATCTCTATATCTATGTATGTATATGTTGTTGATGTGAATTATAATCACGTGTCAAATTATGCAGACCTACTTAGGAATACAAATCTTCAGATTCTACTTCAAGTGCACAAAGTGTTCCGCAGAGATTACCTATAAGACAGATCCAAAAAATTCCGATTATACTGTTGAATCAGGTGCAACTAGGAATTTTGAGCCTTGGCGTGGCCAAGATGAGGTAAGAATTTTATCAACTTAAAGTCCTATTCACCACTTTCTTCCCCAGTGGAAGGAGTGCGAACCCTATGTTATATAAATTTCCAATTTTTAGGTAGTAGGTTCCAGAATCTTGTGAATTCATGTTTATGTTTTTATGTTTGTTTAGGAAATGGAGAAGGAGAAACAGAAAAGAGATGCTGAAGAAATGGGTGATGCAATGAAGTCATTAGAAAATAGAACCTTGGATTCGAAGAGAGAAATGGATATTATGGCTGCATTAGATGAGATGAAATCCATGAAAGTGAGTCTTGAAGTTATTTCTTCACTTTTTTCGTGACTAAATTATTTTGTGATCTGGATTTACACTTATGTATGTTTTTTTCGCACTATATTGCTGTGTTTTAATATATATTTTTCTGCTAGTTTCTTACCTTGTTCTTCCATTTTTCCAGTCGAGACATGCAACTGTGAGCGTAGATGCAATGCTTGAAGCTTTGCAGCGGGCAGATGAGGCAAAGGTATGATTGTGTTTTATATTGTTTTCCCACTTGAATAGGAGTGAAAATGTTGTCCTTGATGACTAGCGTTCAGCATTATCACAATACTGCTGGTTGATAAATTTGGAGAACTTCAAGTTCATTCCTACATAAAGTTGCTAATGTTATGAACTTCTTTTGACATATACTGTGGCTTTTGCTTGAGATCAGTTGTGACCAAAGCTTTCAAAAGCCTTAGTAGTTTATCAGATCAAATTAACATGCTCCACTATCGGGATTCTGGACCTTTTTTTTGGGATTCTATATGCTCAAATGACGATATAGCTCCTATAATTAAGAATCAAATCACAGGCTAAATTCTTCTATTTACTTCTTGAACACCATCTCGTATTAGATGTTGAGTGGTTGCCTACCTCAACCTCAAGACACCTGTTCAAACTCTGGGAGAGAGGGGATGACCAAAATTAAAAGAAATGGGTGAAACCACACATTTCAAACTCTATGAGATCATTGGAGATGTTTAACCGGTAGCGAAGAATCACAGAGGTTCTTAGCACTGAAAATATCTGTAGAAGGTTGAGTCCAGTAAGAAGTATGAAGAGTCGAAGGAGTTTAAAAGAAAGTATTCACTTAAATGATTGGTTATTCAGGGTGATGAAAACAATTATGTGATTAAGATCTACTAACTAATAGGGGAGCCCCAGTAGTGCCACTCTTCACCGGATCGTGATGGTTTATGAAGATCTGTTGAAGAACATTTTTATAATTATTTGATGAGTAGGTGAAACATTTGATGGACTGCCTTGTTTACCATATTAATGCTTGTCCTGACAGGCGAGGAAGCTGGAGGAAAAAGATGAAGCTCTCATAAGATCAGTTTTCCAGGTTGGTATATGATAGTCTGAATACCTGTTATTTGTTCATAGATATTTGTAAGAGCTTTAATTTCTTAAGAAGTTTTGTTGGTCTTGTGATTTCAAATCAGGGTTCAAGAGAGATAATCAAAAGAATTCCTGATGAAGAGCTTGAGGAGGACGATGATGATTTAGCTTTTTTTGCCCCAGAAAGTTCAGGGTCAGAAAACAACTCTCTTAAGGTACAAGTGGCTGGTCATTTAATTCAGTTTTCCATCTTTTATGTTGCATCAACCTGCTTCTATACAAAATAGACTCTAATAAATGTCGTGTATGATTATGCTTTGTTCATGGGTTTGAATACCAAGAAAGTACCATACATTAGATCTACAGTTTTATCTATGTGATTGTCCTGATGACATGTACAAATTTTCCGCCTGCCTTCATATAATTTGTAAACAATTTCCTACTTTGTTCAGTAAATCAGACATGAACAATTTGCTATGTCCTCCTGAGTTAGTCGTAACTTTGAAGTTGGTGTCTTATTTTCTCTTTGTAGCATCTTGCAGATACAAATAGTATACAAACAATAATCACGTGGTCCACAATCAGAAAAAAATCAGGTGGTCCATGTAGACTTAACTAAAGATAGAGCACAATGGAGACCTACCATCCTTGGAAGTTGTCTCAAAAGATCTATAATCTTTGGAATCGGTGTAGGCTTAGCTAAAGATAAGATAGAAAAGAAGAAAAAGATCCATATAGGTGATACTTACTAGTTAGGAATATGCTTTAAATTTGTTAGAGAACTATTAACGTTAGTACTATGTTTTATTTTTAATTTATTTATTTATTTATTATTATTATTATATTATTATTATTATTACTAGTGGGATAAGGTTTGCGTACACACTACCCTCCCCAGACCCCACTAGTGTGATTTTACTGGGTCGTTGTTGTTGTTGTATTATTATTATTACTATTACTATTCCCTCTGTTTCAAAAAGAATGAACATATTTCCTTTTTTGTCAGTTCCAAAAAGAATGACCCCTTTCTAAATTTGGAAATAATGTAACTTTAAACTTCCCATTTCACCCTTAATCAGATGATTTATAGCCACACAAATATTTACACATTGATTTGGACTACAAGTCTCAAAAGTCCTTTTTTTCCTTAAACTCCGTCCCGGTCAGATAGGTTCAAACGAATTGAAATGGAGGGATTATTCATATGTATGTATATGTGTGTATATATATATATATATATATATATATATATATATATATATATATCTAACTTATTTTCACTACTATCATTTTGTTTTGGTATGATTATGATATGAGTTGAGCTTAACGAAAGAAGTAGGATTCATATAGTCGACCCCAACATTATTTAGGTCTGAGGTATAGTTATTGACGTTATTGTCCATAGAACTAAGAGAATAATAAGGAGGATTGGTTTGAGTAATAATTAGAAAATTTTCAGGGCTAGCTCTTAGAGTCTAGCACCCCGAAAATGGGGTGTGATGTGATGGCGCCCAATCTATCTTACTCGCGGAGCAAGCCCTGTTCTTTCTAATTGTAAGCGCTAACAAGGTTATTAAAGCTGACCAATTATGAATAACTTTTAATAATACCATCTAAAAAAATAACTAAGAAGAGTTTAGAAAAACTTTATCAGAAAATCTGAACCTACCAATCACAAGTCATGAGCCTCGAAGGACTGAAATTGAGAACAATGTATTCGGGGCATTCTCTTGGAATAACAAAAATATCTAAATAACTGAATGTCTGGAATAGTCAACCAACAACAACAGCAAACCCACTTTAATCCCATAAATGGGGTCTGGGGAGGACGCAGACCTTACCCCTACCTTATAGAGATAGAGAGGTTGTTTCTGATAGACCCTCGACTCAAGGAACAATGGAGATAAAACAACCAAGTAGCAAACAATAGTAACAATAATGTAATATGGTAACAAGCGCGAATGCCACAACATGTAATAATAAAGAACCATGAATACGAAATTATAAAAATAGCCCTAGTACTACTGGTAAGCCTAGGAGGAAGACACTACTATCTGTCAACCTATAATCTTAATCCTTGACCTCCACACCTTCCTATCGTGGGTCATATCCTCGGTAAGCTGAAGCAATAACATGTCCTGCCTAATTACCTCTCCCCAATACTTCTTAGGCCTATCCCTTCCCTTCCTCAGACCCGCCATGGACAACCTCTCACGCTTCCTGACCGGAGCATCTATGTCTCTCCTCTTCACATGCCCGAACCATCTCAGCCTCGATTCCCACAATTTGTCCTCCACAGATGTCACTCCTACCTTGTCCCTAATAACTTCATTGCTAATCATGTCTTTCCTGGTATGCCCGCACATCCATCTCAACATCCTCATTTCAGGTACTTTCATCTTCTGTACATGGGACTTCTTGGCCACTCAGCCCCATACAACATAGTCGGTCTAACCACAACTCTATAGAACTTGCCCTTTAAGTTCAGGTGACACATTCTTATCACACAAAACCCCTGAGGCGAGCCTCCATCTCATCCACCCCGCACCAATACGATGAGTAACATCCTCGTCAATCTCCCTGTTGCCTTGAATAATAGGCCCAAGATACTGGAAACTATCTCTTTTGGGGATGACTTGAGTACCAATTTTCAGTTCCTCTTCTTCTTCAGGCATCCCATCAATGAACTTGCACTCCAAGTACTCAGTTTATGACCTACTCAACTTGAAACCTTTAGACTCCAGCGTTTGTCTCCAAACTTCCAACTTAGCGTTAACTCCGCCTCACATCTCGTCAATCAAAACTATGTCATCAGCAAATAGCATACACCATGGCATTTCCCCTGGTATGTGTCGCGTCAGCACATCTAACGCTAAGACAAACAAAAAGGGCTAAGAGCCGATCCCTAATGCAACCCCATCTCCACTAGGAAATGATTCGAGTCTCCTCTCGCAGTCCTCACACGAGTCTTCGCTCCCTCGTATATATCCTTAATCGCCCTAATGTACGCTACCGGGACACCGCTAGCCTCTATACATCTCCATATGGCCTCTCTCGAGATTTTATCATAGGCCTTCTCTAGGTCAATGAATACCATATGCAAGTCCTTCCTCTCCCTATACTGCTCCACCAATCTCCTCACAAGGTGAATGGCACCGTCCCAGCATAAACCCGAACTGGTTCTCGGAAATAGTAACACTATGTCGCTCTCTAGAGCCGTCAAAATGGGTTTGGCCCGTGAGACCAGCCCAACCCAACTCGCTATTTGGGTAGGGTTGGGTTGGGATTTTTTTAGCCCATTTAAAATTGAGGCTTATAAACCGGCCCAAGTCAGCCTGCTGGTCCTTGAGGCTTGATCGAGGCCAGCCCGTGGGGCAAAAATTAATTAAATTCAAATTTAAATATTTTAAAAAGTAAAAATTAAAAAACTCTTAAATATAATCCCCATTTTCCAACCTTAAATTGCTCATTTACCTTTCCATATCAACTAGAATTTATATTTTTGATATGCATGTAGTAGACAAGATTAGTTTTTCTATTGCTTAATTAACAACGAACCAGGAAAGTTTTAAGTGGCCATTAATAATTTTTTCAAAAAGAAAATATTACTTTAAGTGGCCAATGATCAATTTGGTTACTTTAACATATTATTAATTATTAAATTGCTCTTAAGTAGAAAAAGATCAAGTTTTAATAGCCAAAGAAAATTAACAACACTAGCAAATTTCATTAATTTTAAAGTTTTTATGGACTATAATGATGAAATCAATAAATAATGTTAAACCTAAATTAAAAAACCTTAACATATAAACTTATTGAAGCAATTCCTGAACCTAAGCACCACCAAAGGATGTGGTGCAGTGGATGAGACTGCTCTTCCCTTAACCAGAGGTCTCGAGTTCGAGCCTTGGGTATGGAAAAATCCTTGGTAGGGAGCGCTTCTCCCCGAATGGGGCCCTACGCGACGCGAATCCGGATATAGTCGAGCTCCAATGCGGGTATCGGACACCTAGTGGGAAACCAAAAAAAAAATTCCTGAACCTAAGGAAAGTGAAAGAAAAGTACTAAAAAAATATTTATGTAATGTTAAAAAAAGAAGAGCTAGATATATAGAGAATTTGCATTTCAATTACGAGATTCCTTACCAATTATCAAGATTCTTGTACACTCTAAATAAACAGAAGTCGTTCATATGATTAAGAGATTATGCCACAGAAAAATATCTAAAGATTTAAAAAAATATTTTTTTCTAAAAAAATTGAAGGGCTCACCCGCCCTAGCCCACGACCCTCTTAGGGCTGGGCTGGAGGGCCGCAGGCTAGGGCTGGCCATTTTAAGGCCCGTATAGATGGAGGGCCGGTCCGTCCTAACCCACCAAATTTAAAAGCCCACGAGGCTTGGGCTGGGCTAGCCCGCTTTGACAGCTCTACTCCCAAACTTTCATGGTATGACTCAGCAGCTTGATACCCCTATAGTTGTTACAGTCCTATATATCACCTTTGTTTTTATACAACGGGATCAACAAACTCCACCTCAAATCTTCGGGCATCTTCTTCGTCCTGAAAATGACATTAAACAAACCGGGAAGCCACTCCATGCCTGCCCGACCCACTTCCTTCCAAAATTCCGCTGGGATCTCGTGAGGCCTAGTAGCCTTACTCTTGCTCACCGTCCGGCGTCCGCATTGCCCCCTCCACCTCCTCGCTGATAATATGCGAACAAAACCCAAAATCCCTTTGGCTACCTGTATTTTTCAACTCACCTAGTACGATGTTCCTGTCCCCTCCCTCGTTCAAGAGTCTATGGAAGTACTCCTGCCATCTACGCCTGATACACGCCTCTTCCACTAGAACCTTACAATCTTCGTCTTTTGTGAGAATGTACGGGAGAAAAATCTATTTATTAACAATGATAGAATGAGCCTTATATAATACATATTCTACTCCTGCTACATATGGGGATATATTCTATTTCTACTACATATGGGACCAGGACATATTCTACGCCTACTACATATGGGACTAGGACTATTTACACATAACTATCTAACACTCCCCCTCAAGCCGGTGCATACAAATCATATGTACCGAGCTTGTTACATATGTAACTAATGAAAGACTTGGTGAAAATATCTGCAAGCTGATCATTCGACATACAAGGCTACTAGAGTCCCCTTGAGCAACAAAACCAAGTGGTTGCTGCTGATAAACATAAGTTGGCCGGAATTTGATTTAAATTGGATGGGTAGGCTCGAATTTGCGAGGAGAAGACATTGTCCTGAAGTTCTCCCAAAAATTGGTCAGAAACAGCCTCACTCGCCGGCGCGTGGACGTTAGAACTTCGTCGGAGAAATATATCTGGCAGCCCGTGCGTCCTTTTCTGCCGGAGATTTTTATAAGGGTTATTCGCCGAGCCCTGATCTACTTCCTGGTGGTGTTGGTTTTTGCGCAATACTGGCAGATACTATTGTTTTTGCGGATAAACTTGTTTTTGCCGGGAAAAGGGCTTCCAGTTGAATATTTTCTCTTTCCGAAGTTGCTGGAATTTATGCACAGCGATAAATTTCTCACGATTGCTCTGATACCATGTGAGAATGCACGGGAGAAAAATCTTATTGATTGATAATGACAATGATACAATGAGCCCTATATATATAATACATGTCCTACTCCTAATACATATGGAATTAGGGTTATTTACTATTCCTACTACATATGAGACTAGGACATATTCTATGCCTACTACTTATGGGACTAGGACTATTTATACATAACTATCTAACATCTTTGATGCACCGCACTTGGTCCAAGTCCCGAGCCTTCCTCTCCCTAATATTGGCTAACCTGTACAGCCTCCTGTCGCCTCCTGTGCTCCCAAGAATCTCATACAATCGCTCAAAAGCTGCAGTTTTAGCCGCCGTGACTGCCAATTTTGCCTCTTCCCTTGCCTTCTTATAACACTCCCTACACGTCCTCTTCTCCTCCTCGTCTGTGCTCTCCACTAGCTTCAAGTGTGCCGCTTTCTTAGTTTCCACTTTTCCTTGGACCTCCTCATTCCCTGATTGCTTGCCATTTTATATAGGTTGCGAAATTCATCCGTTAGTGCCACAGGTCCCAGCCACTTATCCTTCCTTACGTCTTAGTATTAAAGTTAGTAACTTTAATACTAGGAAGTAACAAAAATTACCTTCAAACAGTGCCTCCACAAACCCTAAGTTTTGGGTCTTGAAGAACTCCTTGATTCATGTATGGAAACCTAGATTTTAGGAATTAGAAGGTGTTAAGTGATGATAATTTCTTTTTTATAATGTGAATTCATGGTAAAGATCTAACCTTGCGGGAGTAGTGTGGAACCCTAGTTTGATTTTTCCTCAAAAGCTCTTAAAAAGTGATAAGAGAAAGAGTAATTTTTCTTTCTTCCCGTCTCCCCTTTTTATACTTGGAGCAGGGCTTATGCGTGCCAACATGTAGCTATGCGTGCCAACGTGTAGAGAGACCCCATCCCTTTCTCCCCTTTAGCTTGTTCTCTTGTAAGTGTGGCCACGCCTTGGCAGTTATGCCACTCTTTGGTAAACGGGTCTTTACTTTTCGTAGTAATGTCAGAATGATGAACGGTTTGAAGTTCTGGACACTAAACTCAGAGACCTTTTATTTTATAAATGGCTCCTATCTCAATTCATTATAAATTGGGAGATATGACAGTTTGAAGTCGGGACATTTGCGACTATGTTTGCTTCTTCTCTGAAATACTTATTTGTTTCATACCTCCTCGCCCCTCTCCTAAACAACCGTGCTACCTTCCAAACATAAAATGTAGGAATCATATACCTTCAAAACTTTTCAAACACCCGTATGTCCCACTTAGAGCCTGAACATGGACGTAATGCTTAGCGAAAAATCGGGGGCAACGCTAGAGATAGTTGTTATGCTCTAAGGTGAAGCACCTTGTAGATCTGTTATCGTCACTTGAGCAATCTTATATATTGTTTATAAAACTGGTAGTGTTCCTAATTTGTCGTCCATCAATGGTTGAGTAAATAGACTTGGGATTATGTGCGGGAACTCACTTTTAGGCTCCTTGGCTACAAACTGTGTTTTAGGTTCACTTATGATATCAGAACCTTTTCTACACTAGAATAGTAAGCTTAGTTCCCTTTGCTCGGCAACTTGAGTGCACAGGAAAGTACCATAATGCTGTTGAATTAGCTCAAATTACCCCCAAATGACAATCTTGGAAGTAGAGTTTTCTTTCAACGCCTTGGCTGTAGCACGAAGCTTGTCTTGGAATCTTTTACATTATGATATATGAATAGCATAAGATTGATATTATCATTAAATGATCTGTATATTATTTTTTCATTTATTTAAATAGAACATAAAATGTGCGAAGGAACTATAAAATTCTGTTTATTATCTTCCTTTACTAGGAGGCCCAATAAGTGGCAGCGTCTACCAAATGATCAATCTCTTTTGCATTTGACCTGTCGTATGTTTTACATGCAACTAAATAGAAGTAGAAAATTACCATCTCAAAAAAAATAGAAGTAGAAAATTACAATGTCCATCCGCAAAATTAGAGGACAGTTTTGTTGGGAGCATTTACTGTTAGATTGAAATCTCAAATTTCATCATGCCTGAAGTCTCAATCTTCTTTTTGTTGTTTCTTATTAACATTAAGCTTGTTATTCTTTAAATGCAGAGGAGAAAGGTTTCTGAGGAACCTAATGAAAAACCCACAAATTTTTTGACAAAAGCCAGCGTTACTGACAGCTCTATCAACGAAGGTTGGTTTAGTCGACCCATCTGATTCTTGTTCTCAGTGTATCATTGCTTCCTACTCTTCCTATAACCTTTTATGTCTCTATATATTTTTTGGATCAGAATACTCTTCATTTATGACTATCATGTGAGTGAATTTCCATTTGAAGAAGTCTTTGAAGTGATTTCCATCCGTTGCGTGTAATATTTGCTTCCTGAAATCGGAGGCTGGTGATGATAGTGATTGCATAGTTGCCCACAAAGCAATCTGTTGTCTTTCACTTTTTTATTTTTTATTTTTATTTTTTTTCCGCATGGCTTGTTCTCTCTTTTATTTCCTTGGGGAGGGTTGAGGAAAGATTGGGGGTGGAGGGCTGTGAGTTAGAGGTTTCAGCCTGGAAATTTGATGGATGAGATGTCATTAACTCTTCAATTATCATAGATTTTGCTGGTTTTACTTTGAAAATAAACTAATAATGGTCATAGATACTTTTTTTTGGGGTCATTTGGTGATTAATACTGAGAAAAATAGCCTTTTAGGGATCTGACCCTGTTTCATGACTTATGTTGCAGATAAAGCATCATCGAGTGATGGTAAAATCATTTTCAAGTCCTCATCAATCAAAATATCCGTAGTTAAGAAGCCGCTCTCAGATTCCAACAGCAAGAAGAGAGTAGAAGGAAAGCAGCAAGAGGCAGAAAAGACTGGTGGGACAAGCAATGGTCTACTATCGCTATGTCAACAATATGAAAGTGATGAAGATGACTGATTCAATGATTCCTATAAGCTGTCAATGTCCATATATCCGCCAAAACTATTAATTAATTGCGGGGTGCTATTTTCATCGGGAATGCTCTTTCTCTGTGCACTTGAAGCTTAAGCTTTGGCTCTCTGCAAATCGCCAGTTTGTAGGTATAATATAATAACTATCCTCTTCGGTTCACGCACCAAATCTCAAGTTGCTTTCTTCTGAATTATTCTTGTGACAATCTGAGTCTTTTTTACTGCTCGACAATTTCTTTTTTTCTGAAGGATTTTTTAATTTGTAGGTGATATTTTTGCGAACCAGGTTTGCTGAGTTTATAGTTGTTACAGGAACGAAATCTCCTCTTCTTTCCCCTCATCCAACCACCCACCCACCCACCCAGCTAATTTTAATTTTCATTGAAAGTATAGTGGCTGAGAGGATTACATTATCCATTTTTTCCTAGGTAAAAAGAAAAAGGAGAGGAGAAAATTGCAGCCGTTTACTTTATCTGCTGGACGTTTCCCTAACTGTTTGTTTCTACTTATTGGGTTTGAACTTGAATTAATCAGATTTGAGTCCATTAAGTACAGTTTTTGTAACCATTTATTTGGTTAGAGCATAACAGACTTGTCTTTAATTTACTCATTAGAATTCGTCTTCTCTCATTTAATTTCCTTTTATTTCTAACTAGTTTCTGCACTCAATTAATGTTACGAATATGGCCAATTTTGGTAAATTCCACTAGAAAATATATTGTTTGTATTTATTTAATAATTTTTTTGCACATATACATAATCCGAATCAAAACTACTGAGTTTGAATGAATTCATAAGTTATACTCTAGATCGAACCCTGTTGTTAATGCACCGATCTTAATTCATATATCCTTAGATTATATTCTTTAAACTCCAATCTACTTACTGAAAATACAATTTGTACTGGGGAAATTTTTATCACATTTTCAAATAATTTGGTGCAATTACAACTTCTATTTTTAAACTAGAGTTAATTACATTGTTGACAACTATATAAATTGGATTTATTTGTCATAGAAAATTTGGCATACGACAAAGTCGAGCACCAAAGTGAAAAGTTCATAGTCAATGCCAATAAGAGAAAAAAGGCGGATCTAGAATTTGAATTCTATGAGTTCAATATTTAAGGCTCTTAGTATTCTCAAAATTATATTATATAGTTTTGGATTTTATATCTATTATTTATTATAATTTTAGTAAATTTTTGCGCATAATCTTATGCTCTGCATCAAAAATATTAGATTTAGATGAACCCGGAACCATTACATAGATTCGCCCCTGCTCATAAAAAAACAAAAATAACACTTAGAACTTTCATTTTCTTAACACAATTAAAGCAAATCACACATGTACGTTGCTAAAAGCAAGTGTTGTTATGTGAAGTTTTCCCGATACAAATTCAACCAAGTGTTAGGAACTAAAAGTCTACTCTAGATCGACTTCATATAATGTGGTTCATCTTTAAATAAAAATTAGTCACGCCAAACAAATCTTTCTTATTATAAAGTATATATATTTCTATTATTTTATGCCGTTCTCCTCCTCCCCCTCCTTTTTTTTGGCTTTCCCCAAGTTTTTCAAAAGGTTGCATGCAGAGCAATTCATGGCATGTGAAGGCATGTTAAGACAATATAAAAGACGTGCAAATTAGCTGTGAAACAGTGAACATGTCAAATAATATACGTGAATATGTGTTGTTTTCTACGTGACCATTTGCTGTCACCCCACGTTATCTTTGAATTGAAAATTTCCTTTTTTTTTTTTTTTGTGATGGATTGTAAATGTTCACGAACAACCCCCCCCCCCCCCCCAACCAACACACACACCAAAAAACAAAAAAGCTAAACCTCTAATAAAGAAGAAATAAAAAAAGAATATATATATATATATATATATATTATTAAGAGATCGTTTGGTAAGGTGTATAAAGATAATCTTGAATAGTGTGTATTAGTAATGCTGAGATTAATAATGTTAAGATTAGTTATAAAGGGCAGCCCGATGCACTAAGCTCCTGCTATGTGCGAGGTCCGGGGAATGGTCGGACCATAAGGGTCTAATGCTAGGATTAGTTATGCTGGACTTATTTCCGATCGATTGTTTGGTTTATTAAAGGTTTTAAAATGTCAGTTCTGTTTTTATATATGCTTATCCATGTATTAAAAGCCATGGTAGTTCTAATATCATAGTTTGTTATGTATAAAAATAGTTTTGAATAGTGTGTATAACTAATATCATAAGTTGAAAAACAATATCAATAAGGAATAAATAATACCAAAACTAGTACATATATTGTTTTCCTTACTGAAAAGTCATTCATAGTATTTATTTGTAGTGTGAATTACACTGCTAATTAAAAATTGGATGAAAGTAGCGCCTAAGATTAAGTTATTCTAGGGACTAGGAATGGAATCTTCTCATTTGCTTAAAAGTCATTCCTAGTATTATTAGTAGTGTGATTACTACTTAAAAAAGTAATTACTGTACTGCTAAGATTAGCTATTTTAGGGTTGGAATCTTCTCATTCTTAACGCCCCCCTCCCTTTTGTTTTCTCCGTTTCTTTTTTCAAGGTCGAATGGTTTAATGTTTAATGTAAGAAACTAAGTAACATCTACAATAAGTACTCTAAGGTTGTCACAAGGTGGTATCTATCCTTAATTAGAAATATTAGGTTCAAGTTTTGAGAATAAAATTGTGTTTGATAGGAAATATTTTATTCTCAAAATGTGACTTCCATGCACAAATTCGAATTAATCAAACTCTAAAACGAGTACCGGATATCGAGTGACAAAAAATAGTATAAAGTCACATCTTCACATTAATGAGGAAAAACAGTCAGGAGTGATAGTCATTCAATTTTTCGAGAACAAATCTTATATCTAATTGATTTGACATATTATAAGTCTAATTTTATTTTTGTGTAATGATCTATTCTTTACTTGAATAATTGAATTACATGAAGAGACAGTAGATTTGCCAACCTTTACTCACTTTCTAAGTAGATGGAAACTGACCAAATAAAAAGGAAATTGTGACCAAATCCACCACTACTATACTTTTCCATCGAGAAAAATCTTTTGGTGTCGTCTGAACAGTTCTTTGAAAGAGATTTCCAAAATATATTTGATTTTTTTTTCTGAAACTCATAATAGTTTTTTGCTTGATAGACTAATTAGTTACTAAATAAAAGTATTAGATTAATCATCAATTGTTTCTTATGATTCTAGGAATTTAGAATAAGAAGAGGGTTAGTGTTGCTCCCAAACGCACACGCAAGTATACGTGGTCGACAAGTAATATAATGATAAGTTGAGTGTCGAATCCACAGAGACTTGTATAAACTACTCACTAAATCACTAAAATTGTTATTCAATCCAGCTAAAATCAAAGTCCAATAATGTGATTATACTATACTACGATTCTAAATAATAACAAAATTATCAAGTAACAAATTGATTGTTGTGTATTCAGTAGAGACAAGTATTCCAGGGTTGTGATCGATTCACCTTTTGTATTGTGTTCTAATTAACTTTCCCTTTCACATAATTCAGTCATGGTTGCTAATTAATCGATAAATGCTCTCATAGCCTTCTCCCGAAGTACCACTCACTACTCACTAAATCACTAAAATTGTTATTCAATCCAGCTAAAATCAAAGTCCAATAATGTGATTATACTATACTACGATTCTAAATAATAACAAAATTATCAAGTAACGAATTGATTGTTGTGTATTCAGTAGAGACAAGTATTCCAGGGTTGTGATCGATTCACCATTTGTATTGTATTCTAATTAACTTTCCCTTTCACATAATTCACTCATGGTTGTTAATTAATTGATAAATGCTCTCATAGCCTTCTCCCGAAGTACTACTCACATATTCTCAGTAGATTAACGCCTATATTCCTATGAAATCAATCTATTAAGAATGAATTAAGATCACGATATTTAATTAAGCACGGTGACTAGGTATATTCCTATCCTAACCACAAATCCGCTCCCCCTAAGGGTTAAGATCGTGCTCTCTTCAATTCTTCTCTAATCTAAACACGGCTTTCCCAAGCATAATATAGATAGTAAATAGAACCTAGCTGTTGGCCAGACAATTAAGCTATTAATCATAGAATTGAAGAAACAACCATATATTGGTAAATTATAATCAAGGTCAAGCTAATATCAAACAACAATATTCATGGCTAAATCACAACCCCAGAACAATGGGTGTTTAGCCACTCATGATGTAATCAAATAATTGCATAAGTGTTGAATCAATTGAAAATACTAGAAAAAGATGAAGAAAACTGAGAATTCTCCGCTTCCTCACGATCCCATGTGTATTTCCTCTCCAAAGTGGTGTCTCCCCCTTCAAAAATAGGTTTAGTCTTGCTTTTATACGTGTTGGATAGGTCTAGGGCCGAAATAACCTTGTCCCGGGCGAATTTGGAGAAATTTCACGGCACTGACGCCCTGGCTAGCGCCCTCCATGGCGCCCTAATATTTTTAGCTACTGTTTTTGGTGCCACAGGTAGGGCTGGTGGCGCCCAAATTCGCAAGTTTTCCGATTTCGTTCGTTTTGGCTCAAATCTTGTGCGTTTCGCCCCCAATTGCACCCGAATCATTCCTACACATAAAAACACTTCAAATTAATATAAATCATAGCATTTAACATCCCAAATTCACGAAACAAAAGTAAAATATGAGGCGATATACATAAAAATATATATGCTTTAAGCTAAACATCAACACCCCACACTTAAACTCTTGCTCGTCCTCGAGCAATGGGACTATCTAATAAACCCCCAACTACGTACAAGTATCAATTATAGAGGAGCACTTTAACTTTTAACCACACACTATACCCTTGACTATGATCAATACCGACACACAAGAATGAACACGCAAAATTTCACTTTCTTCCCGTTTAAGCATGCCCAAGTATAACCCTTCAATTCAATCAATTCCAACAGCCTATTTGTCACCACCCAACCTCAAAAGCTGACTTGTAACCACTAAGCACCCTCAATTCATGCACTTATCCAACAAGAAAATTTACAACATTACCAATCATTCATGAGATCATGTGCCCTCACCAACAAACAAAAGAGTGAATATAGACTAGTCCATACATTCAAAGATGCTTTTGAACATAATTTAAGGACATCACACAATTGAACCAAATTCACTCACTCTCACAAAGAGTTCATATGCATCCCGTGATCGTACCATAAGCTTGCCCGTAGTGTATATTTCTACTAATTTAAGCTAGTCAAATCTAGGATCAATTATGACTTTAAGTTTGTAATGTAGGCTAAGGGGAGGGTATGATACATTTAGAGATAGTGACTAACCCTCCTAAGTACTTTAATACACTACATTCACAATTCAAGTGCATATTCTTCTCAACCAATTCACTTGCCACACACCATATGCAACATTGCCCTCTTTTCAATTAAGCACTTCTATAATTCCACTAGCACAAATCAATAAGAATTAGAGGTGTATGTGTTTTTCTGCATTATTTGAACTATCATTTTTTTTTCTTGTCTTGCAATTTTTTTTTCTTTTTTTTTCTTTTCACACACTCCATACATTAAGGTTCATTGGCTAGTGTCTTTTGATTTCAACTTTAGTGCACTAACGGGCCCTTCCATGGTTCCACCCAAAAGCTACTCCCCAATCTCTAACCTTACTTATTTTAGCGACTAAGTGCCTTAGGAGGTAAAGGTTCGATCAATATCCAACTAAGAACAAAGTAGGGGTATGACTTGTAATGTGGGTGCCAAAAGAAAGGTCTATAGGCTCAAAGGGGCTAGTGTCATACCTCCTTTTACTACATCCCACAAAGGGTATAAATATAAGGGAGTTTTTCCAATTAAAGGACAGTTAAAACGGGATTTGTTTGTTTAAAAATTCAGAATCGCCACTTGGGATAATTTATGGTGTCCCAAGTCACCGGTTCAAATCCCGAGTCGAGGAAAAGATTGACTCTATACTACGGTCTGCGAACCAGAAATCCGGGTAAGGAATTCTGTTAACTCGGGAGAAGGTGTTAGGCATTCACGAGTTCCGTGGTTCTAGCACGGTCGCTCCGATCATACTTGGCTTATTAAAATTGTCTAATTACTCACTTTAAAACCTATGCGCTTTAGCCTTTTACCGCTTTTAAACTAAGAAAAATTATCTTGAAATGGGTCACGCGTACGTGTACCCATTTGTTTGGTGCGTCAAAAATCATGTCACGCGAACGTGTCCACAATTAATAACACTTTATTATTGTTAAGAAAGTTTAGCCGAAGTTGCGCGAACGCATATTCCAATTTTGTTTTTAGAAATCGTAATCATGTCACGCGAACGTGTCCACAATCACGGTGGTATATTAAACGGGCCTAAAGCAAACTACGTACATTTGTTATTTTATATCTAAATCATAAGAAATTAGTAGAGGGTCATGCATTTTAAGAACTTGAACTAACTATGGAAGGCCACTATTATAACTCGCATAATATGACTCACCTCGAAATTACCTTAATAATCCAGTTAATTTATTAAAAGACTATTTGAACTTCTGATTTAATTTCAAACCAAACTACTTTGCAATTTGAAAGCTAAGGGATTATTAGAAACGGAACCCACGTTTGATTGTTAAAAGAATTTAGGCTAGCTATGTGCCTAACTACCAATTGCCAATAGTTTGAACAGGACATGAGAATTCAATTGGGCTCCACATAAAGCCCAAATCAAAAGAAGAGCCTGCCGCTAAAAGAAAAATTCAGTAACTGGACTAATGATATTAAGCTCATGCAATATATGATAAAATAACTCCCATTTACAAACAACCCTACACTCATGCTCAAGCGATTCTGATTTCCCAAATGAATTTAACAGTCCCAAGCTAAAAGTAAACAGTATACTCATTGGATAAATAGGCTCCCGATATCACAAAGTTAAATCACAAGTCTAAAGCAAATATCATTCATGCATTCAAATACTGATGACAGGGAGGCAGAATTCAAGTACTGACTTTAACAAGGTTAAATACAATCCAAAAATAGCTCTCAAGCAATTGCATTGAGCTTTAAAGTTTTTCAACAGAACTCCCAGCATTAGACACTTAATGCTTTCACCCCTGTTGCTCACAAGCCAAACAATAGACTCTGAAGCCATTTAAACCCAGAATATAACAAATGACCATAAAATTAACCTGAAATCAAACGCTACCATACAACTCACATATTGTTCAACTAAGTCAAGTCCATATCTCAACAGCCCAAGGTTAAATACAATGGCAGGAATTCAGAGATTAAACTACGGAACGATTAAGAAATACTATGAATCTGGAAGTAACACCATGTAATTCAAAGAAAGACAACTAGATTATAAACAGAGAATTTGATGTCATGCTTTGAACAACCATTTTCATTTCATACTTCAAACTTGCTTTGCATCTAGTATAGTCCAAGAATATGTACCTGATTGCAACAATCAAACAAGGAAAAATGAGTGAGAAATCTAGAAGAAGCAACAACAACAGAACCAATTTTCAAACAGAAAAATGATGTGCAACAGTCCAAAATCCAGTTTCAGTCGAGCAATAACCATAACGAACTTCAAACCAGACTTTTAAACCCAAATTCAGTCCATTTTTACCCCAGATGAGTCAGAAATTGTTTCAGAAATTGAGAACCTCAGAAATCACAGAAGAAGTTCAATAGAATAGTGATTTTTAATGAAATTTTAGCTGTTTTTGATTTTTTCTAAATTTTTTCTCCTCTTATCTCTGAATTCTCCCTTGAAATGCAAGATAGAGATGCCTTTATAGGCAAAGTATTAGGCCGGCCCTAAGATAATCATACTAGCACTTACCCCCCTTTTCAATTTTCGTTTTAGCTAAAATACCCCTAATCAACTATCAGAATTTCAAACACAGTCCCTCATCCCATTTCTTGGAAGCTTATTAAGGTTGTTACATAAGATTCCCCTACCCTAAATTTCCTAAACTAACCCTTAAACCCCTTGTTATTCACCTTCTAACCCTCAGACCAAAATGTGGGCCAAGTTGAACCTGGGCTGACCCCTTTCTTTTGGACTCAAGATTAATTCACTAACTCAAATGACCAAATATATCAAACAACCAAACATACTTCAATTCATAGAACTCAGGCTAAAAATCCCCTTCAGCCCACAATTTTATAGTAAGGATAAAAAAACTAAAACTAAAGAATTCAAAAAACAAACGAGAAATGGAGACTAGTTTCAAAACTAAACTAAGACGAGACATGCAAAAACGGACGGACAGAAGGAAATAACAGAAGAGAACAGTGGGAGAAAGAAAAGAAAAGAGAAAAGAAAGCTGAAGGAAAATTACCTAAGAGAGAGCATCAGACAGAAATAATGGAGAACTTCGAACTCTTTGATTTCGACCCAATCCGAAGTTAATCATTTGTCCTTAATATCAAAGACACACGAATAACCTCGATTTGAGCCTAAAATCTTTCATGGAACCTCGGTTTGCAACTTTAGGGCTTTTATGATTGAACCTCTAATCTGAAATTCGAACGGCTCTGATGACGTTCGATGGAAACTGAGTGGAGCTTTGTCAAGAGGAGAGTGGAGTGGTTGTTTGGTGTAAATCTGGTCGGGATTGGAGACTCGCCGCCGGCGGATGGCGGTGGTGATTTAGGGCGGCGGTTTCTAGGGTTTGGGTGAGCTGATCTCTGAGGTGAGGTGAGAGACGAAATGGGGGGGGGGGGGAGGGGTAGGGGCGTTAGGACATATATATATTAAACGAACCCCAGTTTTGTATCGTTAGATCCAAAGAGATCAACGGTCCTGATTTGGTCTATTAAAAAACGGGGTCGTTTTGGAATTATGGGGCTGGACCGGTTTTAGGAGCGGGTTTGGGCTGGGCCGACCGGGTATCTGTGTATAAGTCAATTGGGCTTGGAGAAAAATTAAACAAAAGGCCCAAAAATCTGATCTTCTTCAACTCTTTTCCTTTTCTTTTTCAATTAATTCCTTTTATTTCTTTTAAATAAAATTAAAACCTAAATTAATTCCTAATCAAATTATCTGATCACATTGAATTAATTAATTCTAAATAATAATTACCACCACTAATTAAATGCCAAATTAAAGAAGAAACTACCAAAATTTGAAGAATTAAAATTAAAGTGGCAAAATGAATTATTTTGTGATTATTTCCAATTTTATAAAACACCAAATTACTAATTAATTTAAAAATGCAAAAATTAAATCCTAAATGCAAATGCAGCATATTTTTGTATTTATTAATGAATTAAATAAAATAAACGTGCACAGACAAATGCAAATAATTAACCGAAAATGCCACGAAATCCGACAAAATTGCAAACACTGAAAGAAATTATTTTGTTTTGAATTTGTTGGAGTAATACATATAGGGCAAAAATTACGTGCTCACAACTGCACCTCTTTGCCCGGAAACACGAAGAGTTTTCGTGCAAAGATAAGTGAGCGGATACGAGCGATTTTTGCCCGTTTGAATACTCCGTGGGAAGCATTTTTGAAAGATTTGACCGCACCCTACTTCCGAGGTTGCCTACAAATCCTTGGATAAAAAGGAATCAGGTTAGTGTAGTTCAGGAATGTTTGGTAGCTGGACTACCTGGAAGCTGTGATTTCACTGTTGCTGCTGCTGTTGCTACTACTTACTGAACCCCCTTATTACACCATGTCAAAATAAAACAAGAAGCTAGACTAGACTATGATCTATGGATTACAAAAGTCCTATCTATATCTTCAAACTTAATCTTGTAGTTCTTGTTGCCCTGTTATCCTCTATTCTCTCGGTGACACCCATTTGTTGCCACCTTGAATTGTAAGCTGAGATGTTTTCCCCTTCTTTAGATGGGTGCCTGACTGCTGAACTTGATATGTATTCCCATGCTCTCCAGGCGGGCTCCTGATTGCTGAACTTGAATGTATTCCCATGCTATCCAGACGGGCTCCTGACTTCAAAACGTGAATGTATTCCCATGCTATCCAGGCGGGCTCCTGACTTCAAAACGTGAATGTATTCCCACACTATCCAGGCGGGCTCCTAACTTCAGCAAAATAGACAAAAACAAAGAAAATTTCCTGCCCCAGTTTGGGTATGTGGGCCCACGTGTAAGTGTATAACGATTCACATTACCGAATATCAATAAGAATTTTGAAAACCAAAACTTGAATTGTACTCCCTTGTTCTCCAGGCGGGCTCCTGACTGCTGCGCTTGAAAGTATTCCCTGCTCTCCAAGCGGGCTCCTAACTGCTGCATTTGAAAGTATTCCCTGCTCTACAGGTGGGCTCCTGACTGCTGCATTTGAAAGTATTCCCTGCTCTCCAGGCGGGCTCCTAACTGCTGCATTTGAAATGTATTCCCTGCTCTCCAGGCGGGCTCCTGATTGCTGAACTTGAAATGTATTCCCTGCTCTCCAGGTGGGCTCCTGACTTCAACAAAATAGACAAAAACAAAGAAATTTTTTTTCCCCAGTTTGGTGGCTGGGCACAGATGTGAGTGTAAGACTAAGTCATATTACCAAGTATTACTAAGAATTTGAAAGCTAGGCCCCATTATCCAGGGGGTCCTGACAACTCTTAATTTAAACGACAATTTTAAATCTAAGTTATATCTTCTAAAGGTGTGTCTTCTGCTAAATCTTATTATCTAAGAGGGTCTTTAAACTACTCCCCATTATCCAGGAGGGTCCTGAAAATCAAAGGTCAAATTTTATCTTGAGGGTGACAAATTTCATGGCTGAATTATACTACCCTACAACAGAATTTACGCTAAATATTGCTATCTAATCGAAATCTTAAAGCTAAGTCCCATTATTCAGGAGGGTCATGGAAACTCCCAATTGAATCCTATCTCGAACATGCAAAACTCTAAGCCAACTTATTCCTTTGGGATACATTTATGCTAGATTATGCTATTTTTGAACTTTAAACTAGGTCCCATTTTCCAGGAGGGCCCTAAAAATCAAAAATCAAACCTGTTTGGTGACTGCCTTTCTCCACGGAGAGTTCTTCTGAAACAAACGAACTTTTCTGCCCCTGTTTCAATCAAAGAAAATTTGTTAGTTCAAAATGGTGGTTAGCCGATGGCATTCTTGCTGAAGATCTTTTCGCTGCATTGTTTTGTTCTGACTGGCTTCCCCGAACTGGCCTTGAACTGCTTTGACTTTCTGACTGACTTTCACACCCCATGACCTTCCATGAACCGAGTGTTCTATACCCATGCTGTTGTTTTACCTCTGACCTTTTATTTGAACTTTTGCATCTCCCATGACATTACCAATCCATTCCACCGATGAAACTTCCGGTGATTCCTTGTACCCCTCTCTTACATCATGTTATCCTTAGTATGCTTTGACCACTCCGTGCTTTGCAATTTTGGAAGTTGGTAGTAAGCTTTGAAATCCTTCTCACTTGATTTGAACAAGACTGACATTGAAACATCTTTAGATAAATACCCAAAAGAAAATGAAATACAATGACTTTGTGGGTTAAGAATAAGAAGAATCCAAAACCAGATGACTTCTACAAAAGGAAAAAGAAAAAGAAACCTATCTAAGTGGAACAACTGGTACCAATGATCATGACATGCATTTCGGATTAATCGGCCCAATCTGTCCAACCAATCAACTTTCAGTTGCCGTACTTTGTTGCCCCAAAATTTACATGACCTGATTACTTTACCCAAACCTTGACCTTGTTCGTCCTGCGGTGCCTTGAAAGGTTTTTACCAGCAGACCTCTTTCATTCGTTCATCTCTCAACTCACTTTCGCCTTACGGTGCCCGTGAGGGTTTTCACCAATAAGACTCTCTCATAATTTCTATCAACTCCCATCGCCTTACGGTGCCCGTGAGGGTTTTTACCAATAAGACTCTCTCATTTTTATTTCTCTCAACTCCCGTCGCCTTACGGTGCCCGTGAAGGTTTTCACCAATAAGACTCTCTCATTTTTGTTTCCCTCCTTACTTGAACCAGAGTGTTGCCCCCGACATGAATTACATTTGCCTGCTCGACTTAGCATTTCTCAAAGACTGATCAGAAGGTCTTTCTTTGGACCGTAATGTAGGCTTCTGGACAGGGTTAGAAAGGAAGGGCATAAAAGGCTCAAAACTATACAAATGGGTTGAAATTACAACTTTCGGAATCAGGTTTTCTCACAACAACCTTAACTTCTGCCCCAGTTTCTTGCTTGGGGACTTTTGGATTTTTGTTTCGATGAGACCGAACCGTGAGGCCGCCTACGTATCCTTAAAAGGAATCAGGTCGAACGTAGTTCATGACATAGGAATTGCTCTGTTGTTGTGATTTTTCTTTTCTCTTTCTCTCTTCTTTTCTTTTCTTTCTTCCTTTTTCTCTTTTTGTTGATTTGCTTTTTTTTCCTTTCTTCTTTTTCCTATTTTTTTCTTTTTTTCTCTTTTCTTCTCTTTTTTTCTTCTCTTTCATTTTTCCTTCTCTCCCTTTTCGTTCTTTTCTTTTCTCCTTTTCCTTTACTTATCTTTCACGCTTGTGTTTCTGATCTTTGCTACTGATTCCGAAAGAGGGGTAAGAAAGAAAATAAATAAGGCTCAAAAAGGGTGACGAGGGATCAAGTTTTTAGATAGCAGAACAAAACACCTTCGTCATTTCAATCTTCAAAATATGCCAAATACAAACAAGTACAATCAAACAAAGAAATCATATATAGTATCTCTTGATTGCATAGGAATTGATAGCCATTTCCACACATTTCCCTTCTGCATCTGTCAAATATAACGCGCCATTGGACAACACTCTAGTTACGACAAATGGCCCCTGCCAGTTTGGGGCAAACTTTCCTTTTGCTTCAGCCTGATGAGGCAACATACGTCTCAACACTAACTGACCCACTTTGAACTTTAGTGGACGTACCTTCTTGTTATATGCTCTCGCCATTCTCTGTTGGTACAATTGGCCATGACATACTGCTGCCAATCTCTTTTCATCAATCAGACTTAATTGCTCCAAGCGGGTTTTGACCCATTCAACGTCATCAATTTCTGCCTCAGCGACAATCTGAAGGGATGGGATTTCAATTTCTGCGGGTATTACTGCCTCCGTGCCATACACCAATAAATAAGGAGTGGCCCCTACCGAAGTGAGAACAGTAGTGCGATAACCCAACAATGCGAAAGGTAACTTCTCATGCCATTGTCTGGACCCTTCCACCATTTTCCGCAGTATCTTCTTTATGTTCTTATTGGATGCCTCGACTGCTCCATTCGCTTTAGGGCGATATGGGGTGGAATTGCGATGTATAATCTTAAACTAATGACAGGTCTCCATCATTAGATGACTTTTGAGATTAGCACCATTGTCTGTGATGGTTACCTTCGGAATCCCAAACCGACAGATGATATTTGAATGCACAAAATCGACCACTGCTCTCTTGGTCACAGATTTGAAAGTTTTCGCTTCAACCCACTTGGTAAAGTAATCAATGGCTACCAGAATAAACCTGTGTCCGTTTGATGCTGCTGGCTCGATTGGCCCAATGACATCCATGCCCCAAGCAATAAAGGGCCATGGTGCCGACATTGTATACAATTCAGATGGTGGGGAATGAATCAAATCTCCATGCACCTGACACTGATGACACTTACGCACAAAACTAATGCAATCCCGCTTCATAGTGAGCCAGTAATAACCTGCTCGGAGAATCTTCTTTGCCAGAATGTACCCACTCATATGCGGTCCAAAAACTCCGGAGTGTACCTCAGTCATGATTGCTGTGGCCTGTCTAGCATCTATGCATCTTAGCAATCGCAAATCTGGAGTTCTTTTGTACAATACCCCTCCACTGAAGAAAAATCCACTTGCCAATCGTCGAATTGTTCTTTCCTAATCACTTGTGGCCTGTATCGGATACACCTCCATCCTGATGTATTCTTTGATATCATGGAACCATGGCTCCCCATCAAGTTCTTCTTCCACCATATTACAGTAAGCATGCTGATCACGAACCTGAATCTGCAAAGGGTCCACATAAGCTTTATCTGGATGATGTAACATTGACGCAGAGTAGCCAAAGCATCGGCGACTTCATTACGGATCCTTGGGATATGCTTGAATTTTATCGACTGAAACTGCTGACAAAGATCATGCAAACATTGTCTGTACGGTATAAGTTTCAAATCCCGCATTTCCCATTCTCCCTGAATTTGGTGCACTAGGAGGTCCGAATCTCCTAAGACCAAGACTTCCTGGACACCCATATCCACAGCTAACCTCAAACCCAGAATACATGCCTCGTACTCAGCCATGTTGTTGGTACAGTAAAAATGAAGCTGAGCCGTAACAGGGTAGTGCTGCCCTGTTTCAGAAATAAGTATTGCTCCTATCCCCACACCTTTCATGTTTGCGGCTCCATCAAAGAAAAATTTCCATCCAGGCTTCTCAGCTTGTTCCAACTCATCAATGTGCATCACCTCTTCATCAGGGAAATAAGTTTTCAAAGGTTCATAATCTTCATCAACCGGGTTCTCGGCCAAATGGTTCGCCAAGGCCTGTGCCTTTATTGCAGTTCGAGTCACGTAGATAATGTCAACTCTGTGAGCAGGATCTGCCACTTCGCAAGCCTCCCTGTGGGCATAGGCTTCTGAAAGACATACTTCAATGGATCCAAGCGAGATATGGGATAGGTAGTGTAAGATGACAAATAATGTTTCAGCTTCTGCGCCACCCAGGTTAGGGCGCAACATGTCTTCTCAAGCTGAGTGTACTTTACCTCGTACGGTGTGAATTTCTTGCTGAGATAATATATGGCCTACTCCTTCCTGCCATTGATGTCATGTTGACCCAACACGCAGCCGAATGAATTGTCCAAAACCGTCAAATATAGAATCAACGGTCGCCCTGGTTCTGGCGGGACCAACACGGGTGGATTTGACAAATACCCCTTTATCTTATCAAACGCCTCCTGACATTCATCTGTCCACTTGACCGCAACATCTTTCTTTAACAGTTTGAAGATTGACTCGCAAGTTGTCGTGAGCTGAGCGATGAACCTGCTGATATAATTAAATCTCCCCAACAAACTCATCACCTCGGTCTTGTTCCTCGGAGGTGGCAATTCCTGGATGGCCTTGAATTTTGATGGATCCAGTTCAATGCTTCGGCGGCTGACTACGAACCCCAACAACTTTCCAGACGGCACCCCAAAAGCACACTTTGCAGGATTAAGCTTGAGATTGTACCTGCGAAGCCTCCGGAAGAACTTTTTCAGATCCCTGACATGGTCAGACTGCTTTCTAGACTTCACGATCACATCATCCATGTACACCTCGATTTCCTAGTGTATCATATCATGGAATATTGTTGTCATTGCCCTCATGTAGGTTGCCCCAACATTCTTCAAACCAAATGGCATGACCCGATAACAGTACGTTTCCCACGGCGTGATGAATACCGTCTTTTCTGCATCCTCCTCGTCCATTAAGATCTGATGGTAACCCGCGTAACAATCCACAAAAGAACCAATATCATGATTGGCACAATTATCGATCAAGATATTGATGTTCGACAGTGGGAAATTGTCTTTTGGACTTGCCTTGTTGAGATCCCGATAGTCAACACACACCTTGGTCTTGCCATCCTTCTTTGGCACAAGCACAATGTTGGCTAACCAAGTGGGATATCGGGTGACCCAAATGACTTTGGCATCGAACTGCTTGGTGACCTCTTCTTTGATCTTTACACTCATATCTGTTTTGAACTTTCTCAGCTTCTGTTTGACGGGAGGGAATGCTGGGTCAGTGGGCAACTTTTGAACCACTAAATCAGTGCTTAGACCCGGCATGTCGTCATAGGACCATGCAAAAACATCTTTGTATTCTAACAACGCTTTAGTTATCTCCTCCCTGAGTTGTGGTTCCAGATGTACACTTATCTTAGTTTCACAGACATTTTCTTGGTCCCCTAGATTAACTGCTTCTGTGTTATTCAAATTAGGTTTGGGCTTTTCCTCAAAATGACTTAGTTCTTTACTAATTTCTTCATAGGCCTCATCATCATCAAATTCCAACTCGTCATCACACTCAATTTCTTGTATTATTATTTCAGAATTAGATTGGCTCTTAAAACTAGGCCGAAGATTCCTCATGCATGTCATGTCATTGATATCAGCATAAAAAGAACTGTACAAAAGAAGAAAACAAAAATAAAATTAGAAGAAATGAAGGAAAATGAACAATTGCATTTCATTGAAATTAACGATAATAGGGTTTTAACACATCCAACTGGACGGAACATAATATCTGAATTATAGACCCTGGAATAATCCAGACAACTAAAGAAAATCAAAACCTATTACCAAGACTCCCTCCGGATAGGAAGAAGAGTAGCTTCCCAGTTGTTGACTTTTGCACGTGGTCCCACAAATTGCACATCTGCCCTGCTGGACCCTTCCCCAGCCTGAACCATGTTAACCTCGGTGAATAACCTTTCAAACCCCTTCTCCATGTCTCCATCGGTACCAATCAGTGGTCTAGGAACCTTTGACAACAATTGCTTTCTGATACCCGGACTGACGAATGATTTGGATAGACGCGGGATTGGCTTTGGCAATGCCCATGCTTTCTGTTTCATTTTCTAGCTCTTCTCACGTCTGCAACGGTAGGCTTGAACCCCAGACCAAAAGTATCCAGATTCTTTGGAAGAGAAACTGGCTGCACAATACCTTGCAGAGATGCACCCAAACCCTTGCCCCTTACGAAACCATTTTTCAACATTTCAACAGCTATCATAACTGATGCCGCAACCATCTTGGAGTTGGAACGCATTTTCCTTCCGGAATTTTCTCTACCGATACTATGTCGAAAACCTGATAAACCCATGGTCCCTTGTCATCGTCAATCTCTATGAATGGAACAATGGCACCGTTGGGCACACACAAATTATCTTCGCCATGTACAATAATTTCCTGTCGATCCCATTCAAACTTGACCATTTGATGCAGCGTAGACGGGACTGCTTTGGCCGCATGGATCCAGGGTCGTCCCAACAACAGATTGTATGAAACAACCACATCGAGCACCTGTAATTCCATAGTAAATTCAACTGACCCTATTGTGAGCTCAAGCACTATGTCCCCGACTGAATCCTTCCCTCCACCGTCGAATCCCCGAACGTAAATACTATTCTTGTGAATTCTTTCATCCTCCACTTTCAGCTTGGTCAATGTGGAGAGAGGACAGATGTTTGCGCTAGACCCATTGTCAACCAATACCCGAGTAACCACGGATTCTTTGCATTTCACCGTCAGATAAAGGGCTCTATTGTGCTCGGTACCCTCCATGGGCAACTCATCATCAGAAAAAGTAACTCTATTTACCTCGAATATCTTGTTAGCTATCTTTTCCAAGTGGTTTACTGAGATTTTGTCAGGAATGTGGGTTTCGTTCAAGATCTTCATCAAAGCGTGACAGTGCTCATCTGAATGGATTAATAATGACAAGAGCGAGATTTAAGCTGGTGTCTTCCTTAACTGTTCCACAATGGAATAGTCTTGTACTTTCATCTTTCTCAGAAATTCTTCTGCTTCTTCCTCAGTCACCATTTTCTTCACCAATACTGGATTATCTTTTGAGGTCTTAACTTTTCTCATCTCTTCGGGGGCAAAACATCTCCCCGATCGAGTCAAACCATGAGTCTCACACACTTCTTCTTTAACCACTTTCCCTTTGTAAGTCACGGTCACTCATTCATAATTCCACGGGACTGCCTTGCTGTCAACTATCGGTAATTGCATTACCGGTTTGATAACAATAGGATCTGTAGGGGCGCCCTTCACAATTACCACAGGCTTGTTCGTCACTCCTGGCACAACCACTTTCGCTCTTCCATGTTTTCCTGCGACGTCACTGGAGGACCCCTTCTTGAACTCCATAGATGGTTCATTATTTTCCCTGTTCAACTTGATCACAGACTTCTCACTTGTTGACTTTTCAAATGGTCTGGCTTCACTAGCTCGAATCATCATGACGGTTTGTGAAGGCTTCTTAGGCTCCCCTCCCTTATGCACTATCTCAATCACATTTGTTTCATGATAGGCTGGCAAGGGATTCTGATTGATATTGGGCGCCTCCAGAGCTTGGACCTCAATCCGATTGGTGTCAATGAGTTTTTGAATGGCTATTTTCAATTTCCAACATTTCTCTATGTCATGTCCCGGGGCCCCTGAACAATACTCACAACTCACCGAACGGTCAAGATTTCTGGGAGAGGGATTCGGCAATTTAGCCTCGATCGGATTCAACATACCCAACTGTCTTAGTCTGTGGAATAGGCTAGCATACGATTCTCCCAATGGAGTGAAAGTATTTTGCTTATGCAACCTCTTATTCTTAAAGGTTTGGTTGGGTCAAAAACCCGTTCCAGGAGGATTTCTGTGGGCTTTTGGGGGTGGGTAGTTATTTTGTGGAGCTTGGTATGGTTTTGGTGGAGTTGGCGCGCGCCATTGTGAGTGAGCGGGCGGCTGGGTATAGGTTTGTGCATGATGGACAGAAAAATGGGGATCTAGCGGTGGGTAATAGTGTTGTGGGGGGTTATATGGAATATGGGGGTAAGTTTGGAGATAGGGTCGCGACTAGTTGTAGTAACAGGGAAGGTTCCTGGATCCAACCCAAGCTCCTGACTCAATTGTCGCAACATCCTCCTTCTTCTTCTTCCCGAGCACACCCCCAGTACCGTTTTGAATGGCCTGAGTGGTTGCCTTGATTGCTGAATAACTCATGATCTTGTTGGACTTGAGTCCCTCTTCAATCATGCCTCCCATTTTCACGACTTCATTAAAGGACTTACCTACTACTGACACCAAGTGACCGAAATAAGTGGGTTCCAAAGCTTGCAAGAAATAATCAACCATCTCGCTTTCTTTCATCGGAGGGTCAACCCTCGCTGCTTGCTCTCTCCAGTGGAATCCGTATTCCCTGAAGCTCTCACCGGGCTTCTTTTCTAGCTTTGTCAACAACAGACGATCTGGGATAATTTCGAGGTTGTACTGAAAATGGCAGGTGAAGGCTTGGGCCAAGTCGTCCCATGTGTACCACATGTTGTGATCTTGTCTGGTGTACCATTCTAAGGCTGATCCACTTAAACTTTGGCTGAAATATGTCATCAGCAATTCATCCCTTCCACCTGCTCTTCTCATTTTTGCTACAAAATCCTCTTAAGTGTGCTACTGGGTCACCATGCCCATCGTACAAATCAAACTTGGGCATTTTGAACCCCGCTGGAAACTAAACATATGGGAACAGACATAAATCCTTATAGGCCACACTCACTTGACCTCCCTGTCCCCTCAGATCTCGGAACGATTGCTCTAAGCTTTTGACCTTTCTGATCATCTCTTCATGCTCAGGATTTTTGGGCGGCTTCTCGGTCTCTGCCGAGATATTAAGATGAGGGGTGTAAGGATATGGTTCTGGAACTTTGAAGGTGGGTTTAGGGGAATAGTACTGGTTATCGTGAGTTTGGAACAGGGGTTCATTGGAAGATCGATATAATGTAGCAGGTGGAGGTGCCACAAAAACAGGTGTAATTGGTAGAGGAGGGTATGAGACTTGTTTGGGTAGTGGAGCTTGAGAAGTGTGGGAAGTGGCGCCATGGCATTGTTGGTAGAGGGGAAAGGCTGGAGATGAGTTCACAGTGGGAGGCTCTGGAGGTTGGGCTGATGGTGGGATATAAGTAGGGTTGGCGGGATAAACTGGTGGTGGGTGCCCCTTCGCCCAGGCTTGGTACATTTCAGCCATCTACTGTTTCAGCTTATACATTTCTTCCCTCATCGCATTAACGTTCATTTCTTCCACCTCTTTCGATGGGTCGACAATACTTGTTTCCAGTTCCTGGTCGACCATATTCATCCTGTCTTTCGATCGGGTATTGTAGGAGTGAGTTGCCAGAATTCCAGTCAACTAACCACCTGCCTGGGCTCAATACATCAACAACAACCTTGTTAGCGATTAGGCTTTAACAGATTGGTAATCGCACATTGCACCTAAACAGTTAACCGTCTCTATTATGTATTTGATCGGTTGCATGCGTCATCCCGACCTTTTCTTTCTTTTAATTGCAAACATCCCCTTTTCTTTTCTTTTCTTTCCTTTCCTTTCATTTTTGCCTCTGTTCTCTCTTTGTTTTTACTCTCTCTTATTTTCTCTTTTTTCTTTCTTGTTTTTCCACTCTTTCCTTATTTTCTCTTTGGTTGATCTTTGTTTTTTGTCACACCTCCTTTTACTACACCCCGAAAGCTAAGGGATTATTAGAAACGGAACCCACGTTTGATTGTTAAAAGAATTTAGGCTAGCTATGTGCCTAACAACCAATTGCCAATAGTTTGAAAAGGACATAAGAATGCAATTGAGCTCAACATAAAGCCCTAATCAAAAGAAGAGCTTGCCGCTAAAAGAAAAATTCAGTAACTGGACTAACGATATTAAGTTCATGCAATATATGATAAAATTACTCCCATTTACAAACAACCCTACACTCATGCTCAAGCGATTCTGATTTCCCAAATGAATTTAACAATCCCAAGCTAAAAGTAAACAGTATACTCATTGGATAAATAGGCTCCCGATATCACAAAGTTAAATCACAAGTCTAAAGCAAATATCATTCATGCATTCAAATACTGATGACAGGGAGGCAGAATTCAAGTACTGACTTTAACAGGGGTAAATACAATCCAAAAATAGCTCTCAAGCAATTGCATTGAGCTTTAAAGTTTTTCAACAGAACTCCCAGCATCAGACATTTAATGTTTTCACCCCTGTTGCTCACAAGCCAAACAATAGACTCTGAAGCCATTTAAACCCAGAATATAACAAATGACCATAAAATTAACCTGGAATCAAACGCTACCATACAACTCACGTATTGTTCAACTAAGTCAAGTCCATATCTCAACAGCCCAAGGTTAAATACTGTCACACCTACTTTTTCCGCCCCCGCAAGGGGTGAAGGAGTTTTTCCAATTAAAGGACAATCGAAACGGGATTTGTTTATTTATTTCAGAGTCGCCACTTGGGAGATTTAGGGTGTCCCAAGTCACCGGTTTAATCCCGAATCGAGGAAAAGAATGACTCTGTTTAACAGTCCGCGAACCAGAAATCCGGATAAGGAATTCTGTTAACCCGGGAGAAGGTGTTAGGCATTCCCGAGTTCCGTGGTTCTAGCACGGTCGCTCAACTGTCATATTCGGCTTGATTATCTGATTTAAAACATGTTGAACCTATGTGCGAATTTTAACTTTTAACCGCTTTTGTCATTATTATTATTTTTATCAAGAATTACAACATCGTGGAAGTACATCTCGAACCACGTCACAATCAATGTACCCTTTATTAGAGACACATTTCGACTCCGTTGAGATTTGGATTTGGGTCACATAAATGTGCACCCGAGTTTAAGAAGGTAAGATTATTAAAATGCGCGCCTAAAGCGATTAGCGTATTATTATTTTGGGTAAGGCCGTGGAGTTCGCTAAGCGGCCTATCCCGAGTTCTAAGTAATTAACACATACATTTTTGTGAGGGCCCCGCAATCTGTGCGTTTTATTTGGCGAGGCTCGTCTCATTTTTATTTAAAGGGATAAACCTACAGCGACTACATTTTTCTATTAAGTTCATCTCTAAAATAAAAGAAGATCTCCCAATTAATTACACGCTAAAAAAGGGACGTAACTTATTAGTTATTAGTTTACGGCTAATGCAAATGGAAAATTGCAGTCGAGTTTGTACAAAGAGAGATTGCTTTCATTCTATATTCTATTATTTAATAACACTAGAACATGAGATTGACACACGATAATATCAAAACAAATTGACTATTCTTTGATTAATTTAAACTAACATTATTAGATGAAGGAGTTATTATATATATGCAACCCCCATTACTCATTAATCGGTCAACTACATTTTTATACAAAAAGAAAGGAAAACTCTATTCAAGCACAAATCTAAACAGGAGGAATTCAACAGGAACAAAGCCTGGTCAATACTTCATTTCGCCTCAAGCCGAGAGTGTACAAATGTGTACCTGGAAATGGCAGTACAAGAAGAAAAAAAGGAGGAGTCAGCAGCAGTAATAACACAGCAACGCAACAGCAACCCAACAACAGCAATTCGAACCAGATTCAAGGCCCAGAAAACTTTGAAGAAAACCAAACAAGCTCAATAGAACAAACCCAAAAGTTTGTGAAAAGACTAAACAACAACAACCCACGCGTGTATTAAACCCGAAACTAAACTCGTTTCTCACTTTGTTTTTGCTTTCTCTTTTTCAACTCTCCAACACTCTCTTGAGATTTTCAGAATGTCTTCCTCTTCCAAAAATCCTCTCTAAAAAACTATCTCTCTAAAAAATGTCCTCCAAAAATGTCCTTTTAAAATCTGTTTTTTTCTTTTTATTTTTTGAAATCTTAATATTTTCGGAATTTTTTCTCTCTCTTTAATATCCAGTTCTCTCCTCTTCTTTTTTTTGTGTCAAATCCTCTTATTTATAGCAAGACCCTTGTCTTGATCCACTAACCCAAAAATATTCTTCCACCCCCACACTTGCATGCTTTTTTTCCCACTATATTAAACAACTACATTATTCCCCACTAAATTATGTCTTGTCCCCCACTATATTAAATAATTATATCAACCCCCACTACCTCATGTCTTGTCCCCCACCATGTACTATTTTAATATTATTAAAATATTATTTAATATTAATGGACAGAGCACTCAAAATAAATAATTGTTCAGATTTTCAATTCCAAAAATACCCTTCCGACCTTACTGAAATTACCATTTTACCCCTGAAAGTACTGCAATTTACCAATCTACCCCCATCAGCTATAACCAATTCACCTAATCAATTCCAACCAAAATACAATAAATATAACCAATTCCTAAACAAATTCAAACAACAAATCCCATGAACACAAATTGAATCATACAACGTCAGATTAATGGGAATAATTTAACCATATTGGGAACCAATCCTAGTTAACTTAGACAAAAATGAATGAGCAAGGAGACAACAATATTAACAACAAAAGTGAACTGAAACAACATGAATCACAATTAACCGAATCGAAATGCAAACTGAAATCATATGATGAACAACAAAGAGTAGGAAACCAAACAATATACAAAACGAAATTATCCGAACCAACTCAATATTAACAGAGATACTATACATTCTACAACTAATAATCACGAATGACAAACCAATCGAACTCAAATTTGATTAAATAGAATTCAAAAAAAAAAAAATTACGACCAAGATTCAAACTCCTTAAACCATAATATTTAAACAGATTTTAGCGGCTCTTATCTTACTCACATATAGATCATAAAAATGAGAAAGGGAGATGAGACGGATCTTAAAAACCTTTAACAATCCGGACCTCGACTGCGTATGAACTGTTTTGACGACCTCGACCAAAGCTCGAACAAACGAGATGGTGAGGTCTCATTTTTGGACTGAAGGCGACGAACAAAGGTGAAGCAGTAGCGATGGGGTTTGTTTGGACGTGATGGACATGGTTGGACATAGCAGAAGCAGCATAAGTGAGCTGGGAAGGTTTGTTGGTGGAGCTGGACGTCGACGAAGGTGGAGTTGGAGCAGCAGTTTTGGAGATGTTGCTGCTCGTTGGTTTTCTGTCCAGCGGCGACGAGGTGTTTTGGTTGGAGCTGGACGATGGTGGCTTGTGCAGTGGTGAACGGAGGAAGCCATGGGAGCTCAAGCTCGAGCTCGACGAAGACGAAGAAGATGAAGCGACAGTAGTGTTTGGATGGTGAAGCAGAAGAAGCTATGGAGGCATCGAACATGGAGCTCGACGAAGAAGACAACCATGGGAGCTCGAGCTCGACGACGAAGAAGATGAAGCAATAGTAGTGGTCGACGTCGTTGGTTCGAAGGCAACCTTGGATGTGTGTGTTTTGGAGTTTTGGGGAAGATGGTGAAGGAGAAGAGGTAGCCATAGTTGGGAGCTTGGAAGCTTGGAGAAGATGGAGAGAAAGAGAGGGGGGGCGGGTAGTTTAGGTGTTAGGGTTTTTGGAGTGAAAAATAAAAAATGAGAAGATAGGGGTGGGTCTTTGGGGTTATGGACTGGGTTGACCTGGTTTGAAATGGACCGGGTCGTAGGGGAAGGTTGGGCCTGTGATTTAAAATTGAAGAAAAGGCCCAATCTGGTCTTCTTCTATTTTTGTTCTCTTTTCTTTTACTTATTAATAAAACTAAAAATGTTAAATTAAATTATAAAAAACAAAATTATCTTAAAATACTAATTAACTCCTAATAATAATTATCACCCAAAATTAAACAACAATAAAATAAAATCACACAATTTGGACATTAAATGCTAAAAATGCAAAAGATGTCTATTTTTATGATTTTTTTTCATTTTGTAAAACAAACTATATTATATATCAAATGCAAATGCGACATATTTTTTTATTATTAATTTAGCAAATAAACATGCACAAACAAAAAATGAAAACAATACAAATAACACAAAATTCACAACAATTGCAAACAAAAAATATTTTTTTTTTTTGGAATTTTTTTTGGGAGTAATTCTCATATAGGGCAAAATCACGTGCTTACAACTGCCCCTCTTTGTCCGAAAACACGAAGAGTTTTCGTGTAAAGATAAAGTGAGCGATTTTTGCCCATCCGAGTACTCCGTGTGAAGTATTTTTTGAAAAAGATTTAACCGAACCTTTGCATCAAAGGTTTCCTACATATTCCTGGCTAGAAGGGAATCAGGTTAATGTAGTTCGGGAAGTTTTGGTAGCTGTGATTACCATGGGACTGCAATGTTACTGCTGTTGCATGCTACTTGTACTGCTTGGTGACTTCCTTATTACACCATGCTTAAAAGAAAAATCAAGAAGCTAGGCTAGACTACGGATTACAAGATCCCATCTATCTTCCATTTGTTCTTGATGCCTTGCTTTCTTGTCGGCTTGCGTCTATTCCGGTGCTTCTTTCTTCCAAAAAATGACGGGGATGACACCGACCTCTTGCTTTCCCGAACACCAGTTTGCTTCATTTTGTTCTGTCCGCTTGAGTATTTGGCTTCTTGCATTATGCTGTGGATCTTTTATTGTAACCTTCTGCCTTTCGGTGGGTTACGGATTTCAAGACCTGAAATGTAAAGACTAAAAAATATTCCCTTGTTATACAGGTGGACGCCTCATGCTAAAGACATGAAAGTATTCCCTTGTTATACAGGTGGACGCCTAATTGGTAAAGACATGAAAAGTATTCCCTTGTTATACAGGTGGGCGCCTAATTGGTAAAAACATGAAAAGTATTCCCTTGTTATACAGGTGGGCGCCTAATTGGTAAAGACATGAAAAGTATTCCTCTATTATATGGGCGGGCTCCCAACTTCAACCAACAACTTTGAAAAATAAATCGCCATTTTGTTCTTCAGGGGGGCTCCTGACCTCAACAACAACTTTGAAAATAAAATGTCATTCCTTTCTTCAGGGGGCTCCTGACTGCTACAAAATAGACAAAACAAAGGAAATTTTCTGCCCCAGTTTGCACTAGGAAGATTTGTGAATTGTTAGCAATATTGTAAACCACTTATACTATATGCAATGGTGAGACTAAACTAACGACTAGGCCAAGATGTGCGTCTCCTATGAGTAAAACCTGAAACTCTGACGAGCAAATGCGTTTGCTAAAAAAATAAAACCTGAATGAACCAAACTAGGAAGTGCATCTCCTACGAGTAAAACTTGTATGAACCAAAATCAGGAAGTGTGTCTCCTAGTGGTAAACTCTCATTTTTAGGAAGTGCGTCTCCTAAAGCAAAATATAACCCGAAAGACCCAAACTAGCAAGTGCGTCTCCTAGGGGTGAAACTTCAATGATTTAAACTTAGGAAGTGTGTCTCCTACGAATGAACTTAAATGAACCCGACTAGGAAGTGCGTCTCCTAGGAGGAAATCTCAATTTAGGAAGTGCGTCTCCTAAAGCAAAAAATATATCCTGAACGTCCCAGACTACAAAGTGCGTCTCCTAGGGGTGAAATTTCAATAAAATAAACTTAGGAAGTGCGTCTCCTAGGGGTAAAAATAAACTTAGGAAGTGCGTCTCCTATGGGTAAAACTTTAATGATTTTAAACTAGGAAGTGCGTCTCCTATTAATGAAATCTTAATTTAGGAAGTGCGTCTCCTATGCATGAAATCTTAATTTAGGAAGTGCGTCTCCTATGCATGAAATTAAACTTAGGAAGTGCGTCTCCTAGGGGTAAAAATAAACTTAGGAAGTGCGTCTCCTATGGGTAAAACTTTAATTTAGGAAGTGCGTCTCCTATGCATGAAATCTTAATTTAGGAAGCGCGTCTCCTATGCATGAAATTAAACTTAGGAAGTGCGTCTCCTAGGGGTAAAACTTTAATGATTTTAAACTAGGAAGTGCGTCTCCTATGAATGAAATCTTAATTTAGGAAGTGCGTCTCCTATGCATGAAATCTTAATTTAGGAAGTGCGTCTCCTATGCATGAAATTAAACTTAGGAAGTGCGTCTCCTAGGGGTAAAAATAAACTTAGGAAGTGCATCTCCTAGGGGTAAAAATAAACTTAGGAAGTGCGTCTCCTATGGGGTAAAAATACTTAGAAAGTGCGTCTCCTATGGGTAAAACTTTAATGATTTTAAACTAGGAAGTGCGTCTCCTATGAATGAGATCTTAATTTAGGAAATGCGTCTCCTATGCACGAAATCTTAATTTAGGAAGTGCGTCTCCTATGCATGAAATTAAACTTAGGAAGTGCATCTCCTATGGGTAAAAAATAAACTTAGGAAGTGTGTCTCCTATGGGTAAAACTTTAATGATTTTAAACTAGGAAGTGCGTCTCCTATTAATGAAATCTTAAACTAGGAAGTGCGTCTCCTATGCACGAAATCTTAATTTAGGAAGTGCGTCTCCTATGCATGAAATTAAACTTAGGAAGTGCATCTCCTATGGGTAAAAAAAAAAAAAAAACTTAGGTGCGTCTCCTAGGGGTAAAAATAAACTTAGGAAGTGCGTCTCCTAGGGGTAAAAATAAACTTAGGAAGTGCGTCTCCTATGGGTAAAACTTTAATGATTTTTAACTAGGAAGTGCGTCTCCTATGGGTAAAAATAAACTTAGGAAGTGCGTCTCCTATGGGTAAAAATAAACTTAGGAAGTTCGTCTCCTATGAGTAAAAATAAACTTAGGAAGTGCGTCTCCTATGGGTGAAACTTTAATGATTTAAACTAGGAAGTGCGTCTCCTATGAATGAAATCTTAATTTAGGAAGTGCGTCTCCTATGCGTGAACCATTTCCTTCTTCCTGAATTACCTTCTTACAGAACTGCTTTCCTTAAAAACTTGTGTTGTCTTCCCTCGAAACTGCTGGGGATAACACTGCTGGGGAATTATTTACTTACCTGTTGGGGGATAATACTACTGGGGGAATCTCCTTTCTTCACCTTTTTCCAAAACTACTTCCTTCAAAACTTTTCTCTCTCAGCCTTGCTGGGGATAAAATGTTATCAGCTGGGGATAACACTGTCGAGGATAACACTGTTGGGGGATTTTGATTCCTTCAAAACTAGTGCTTCACTCGTCTGAAGGCTGCTGGGAATGGCACTGGCCTTTTGCTTCTTCGAGCACAAGTTTCATCCTTTTATTCTGTCCGCTGGGGAACAACTTCCTTCATTAAAACTTATTATGCTGGGGGTAACACTGGTTCAAAGACCACTTCCCTTGAGACTGGTGCTATCTTTATTCTTCCTCAAATGGGTACCTGACTTCCAGAAAATTTTCTAAATGAAAAGAAAATTTTCTGCCCCAGTTTGATAATCTCCCTTGTGGCATGCATTTCCGTCATCAATGCCATTTCCTTTACCTGTTTCAAATCAAACAAAATTTGTTAGTTTTAAACGTGGTGGTTGGCTGTGATACTCCTACTGGGGATGGCTTTTCCCTTTCTCTTTCCCTGCTCTGCATTCCATTACACTATCAAAAGTTTCTTGGGATGATATTATTTGCTAGGGATGATATTCCTGCTGGGGATGATCCCTTTCTGCTGGGGATATCCCTCTTCTTTTGTGGCATAGCTCGGAAACTGGCATTTTCCCGACTTTTAGTCTCATATGAATTTCCCAAATCATGCTCATTTCTCTCCTTGATTTATCCACGGGCCTTGGCCTTGAGGTTTATAACCTTTGATTTCGGCAAGGATATCCCTCTTGACACTCATCAATCCTTTTGTCAATTCCCTTTGCTAGGGATATCTTTCTTGACACTGGCCTCACGCTTGTTCCTTGCTGACTATACCACTTGGATGTACTAGTCAGATCTCATTTTGTATAATTGGAAAGCTGATGGCATATTTTGAAGTCATTTCTCACTTGTTCTGACTAAACAGACTCTACTGGGGAATTTTTTCTATGAAAGGAGGAAGATAAGAAAAAAAAGAACAGAATAAAAAACAAAGGAAAGAGATGACTCCCTAACAAGGAAACTATAAAATAAAAACCTATCAAATGCGGATACCAACTCTAATGATCATGATATGCACATATGGCCTATCCTCTGCCGTTAATCGCCTTTCACAATTTTTTGTCTGGTGATTTCCATCTGATTCTCAATCTTTATTCGACTTGTAGTGCCCGAAGGGTTTTCACTATCAAGCCTCTCTCATTTTGTTTTTTCTCTCAGCTTTCATTGCCTTATGGTGTCCGTGAAGATTTTCACCGATAAGACTCTCTCATTTGTATCACTTTCCAGTTGGAGATTTGAAGTGTTGCCGATATGACTCTCTCTGCTGGGGATTCTTTTTGTCTATCAATTCATTTCCAATCCATGATCCTTTTCTCTATTGGGAATCGGGGTGCTGTCTCTGACTTCCGTTTGTATGACTTGGCATCTTTCGAAGACTGGTCAAAAGGTCTTTCTTTGGACCGTAACGTGGGGTTTTGGATAGGGCTAGAAAGAAAGGGTATTAGCGGCTCAAAACGAATCAATTTAGGTTCAAAATTTACAACCTTCGGAATCGGCTTTCTTTACATCAAGCACAACTTCTGCCCCAGTTTCTTGCTTGGGGATTTTTATTTTTTGCTTTACACTATGACCGAGCCGTGAGATGCCTACGTATCCTCTTTGAGGAATCAGGTCGAACGTAGTTCACAATTCCTCTTTTTTTTTATTTTTTTTTCATTTACCTATTATCTTCTTTTCCTTTCTTTCTTTTTCTCATTTCTCCTTTCTCCTTTCTCTTTTGTCGTTTTGTTGTTTTTTTTCTTTTACCTTCCATGCTTGTGTTTTCTAGTCATTGCTACTGATTCCGAACGAGGGGTACGAAAGAAAAAACAATAAGGCTCAAAAGGGTTAACGAAGGATAAAGTGTTTAGGTAGCAGAATAAAATACCTTCGTCATTCCAATCTTCAAAACATGCTAGGTGCAAACAACACAATTAAACAAAGATTTGTAGCCTCTTCTGATGGTGCTGGACTTGACAATTATATTCACACATTTGCTTTTTCATTTGTCATATCTAAAGCACCATTGGGCAACACTCTCACTCTCGACCCTCATGTCAATTTGACGAATCCTGCCTTTAACGGTTTTCTTTATGTTTTACTTGCCCCAGTTCCACATGACTCGAGCTCCGAATAATCTCAAACCGTCCTTATTTCTTTTAAATGTTCTGATCACCTCTCAATGGTTTTATGATTACCTTTTAAGATTAGGCCCAAACTGTGTGTGCATGTCATGTCACTAGAATCGGCGCTGAACAAAATGATAAAAGAACTAAACAAAAAGATGACTGGAAATAATAAAGACCGGATTTTGCATTAAACTAATGGTGAAATGGTTTGAATAACAAAACAAACAAAAACAAACCAGAATAAAATCCCAAAACAAACCTGGACAAAACTAAGCAAACCGCTATGACAAAATGGAAAGATAAGAAAGTTTGACACAAGACAATATCCGGATTACAACCCTAAGAATAATTCGGACAACAGAAATGACAACAAAATAAGCCACCAAAAGCTTCTCTCTTGCTAACCAAGGAATGGAGCGTCCTCCCACTTTATCAAACCTGGCATCTTAGCCACTGAGCTTTGCATCAGTATTGACCAGACCATTACCAACTTCAATATCATCAACCTTAGTCAACAAGTTCCCAATAGGATTCGAGTGCTTCTGTCATCAGGCCTCATCCCCGCAAAGTGTGCATCACGATGTGCACGTAAAGGATTCTGCGTGATATTCTGGGTGTCATTGTCTTGGATTACAATCAGGTTTTCCTGGATCTTGTGTTTCCGGCTTACCACAAACCAACCACCTTAACTTTCTTTGTGATCCAAAACAAAACAGGTTAGAATGGACTCAGTCGGTCCTCATTATTAACAACATCTTTTTCCCTTTTTTCTTTATTTTCATTTTTCTTTCTTTTTTTTCGATTTTTTTCTAATTTTTTTTTCTCTTTTTTTTTGTTGTGGTCGAATCTTATGGAGATTGCCTACGTATCATGACCCTGCATGAATCAGACCTTGCGTAGTTCGGACCAAAAAGGATAAACAACAATAAAATATTTTTTTTTCATAATAAAACAAACATGATTAGAACGGTTTAAAAACTGACCATATTAACAGATTTTGACGAAAGAACGACCTACAGACTTGAAAATCAAAATATACCACACCCTAATCAAAAGAATTACAAACTCAAAAACAAACGGCCAGATTCCTTTCCCTATTTGCTAATTTTAACCAAATGGTTGTTTTTGCAAACGTGGCACATTCCCAATTTCACATAAATTTTGAGACCGGAAAGGATTATTTTATGACACTTTACAAATTTGTCCGTTCTTTTACGAAAATATCCTTTCGACAACTGAAAGATACTCTAAGGCTATTTCTGCAAGAACAGTTTAAGACACTGCCGAAGTTGGCTCGGCTTATTTTGTCCAAAAATCCAAACAGTATTCACCTGACCGCTGACTCTTTGTTTTGACTCTTTGTTTTTTTTTAAATTAAAATAAAAGACCTGGTGTTGCAAACACAGCCTTTCAGCGTCTCGGGGACAAAGATTTTTAAGTTTGTGTGGGTCAACTGGACCAAATCTAAAACAATGACCCAAAGATGGCTGTTTATGCAAAGTAAGCCTTCCGGCGTCCCTTTCGGGAACATTCGGCTATGTTTTGACAAAACATCGCCAACCGACATATTTATGACCTTTTCTTGTTTTTCAAAATAGAAGACTCAATATTGCAAACACGGCCTTTCAGCGCCTCGGGGACGAAGATTTTTAAGGCTGTGTGGGTCAACTGGACCAAATCTAAAAAATGACCCAAAGGTGGCTGTTTATGCAAAGTCAGCCTTCCGGCGTCCCTTTCAGGAACATTTGGCTATGTTTTGATAAAACAACGTCACCCGACTTCTTTATGATGAAATTAAAATTTGACATATTTTTTGGCTATTTTAGCAAAAGGGGAGGTTGGACATCACCCGACTTATTTATGACAAAAATTGACATATTTTTTTTTAGCAAAAGGGGAAGTTGGACCCGATTAGGGCTGCCTACGTGTCTCACATCCGGTGAGAATCAAACCAGCGTAGTTCGCGCAATTAACTGAACTATTTTAAAACAAGATTTTTTTTTCATTTTTGGCAGCAAATAACAAAACCACTTTCAAAGCACGACTCTTTTCATTTTCATTTTTGGCATTTTCATAAACAAATAAAAAAACTATTTTAAAAATAAAACTCTTTTTCATTTTCATTTTTCATGGGAAGACAAACTATTTTCCTTTTCTATTTTTGAAAACAAGACCGAACAACGACTCCTTTTTTTTCTATTTTTCCTTTGCTTTTAGTAAAACGAACTAATAAAACATTTTTTCCATTTTCTCAAAATTTCGGCAGAGTTTCGACTGTATTTGGGCATTGGGTTTTTTCAAAAATAAACAATTAACTCCCTAACCGCTATTTCTTTTTTTCTTTCTTTTCCTCAATTTCACAATATTCCTGATATTCAAAAACCGGTCAACACACAAGTCCAAATCAAATAAATGCACAAGTAGAAGTAAGTAAGATGCATCAGGATGGTCATTTTCATTTTTGGAACACCTGTCCTAGACAGACCCAACCCCTGTGTTGAGCCTCCAAAGTCAAATGCACGTGATGCAAACAAACGTTCCTACTAGGGATCCGGCATGAAGCTGAGTTATTCTAGGTTCATAACCTGGGTATTTGTTCTAGACTGTGTACCCGAGCGGACAACTCGAGTCGAGGAGGGGGCTACGTACCGGGGACCCGCGGGATCGTCCGGCTTTGTAACTTGTCCGGCCTCTTTCTTATTTCAGGTATTGACACTAACAGAATAGGGAGTCTCGACCAGCGAGCTTCTCCCCGGAGGTAAGAAGAGAAGGGTTTCGGCACCGTTTATATACAGTTCAGATAATATCAAAGCGGTAAAAGCATCATTTAGCACATTGAGCCCAACCATGTAACAAAATCAGATAGAACCAAATATAACAATTTATCTAAGCTCGAATTTCTAACCCTGAACCAGTGGTTCTGGGTCTCTTCCCCAACGGAGTCGCCAGAGCTGTCACACCTACTTTTTCCGCCCCCACAAGGGGTGAAGGAGTTTTTCCAATTAAAGGACAATCGAGACGGGATTTATTTATTTATTTCAGAGTCGCCACTTGGGAGATTTAGGGTGTCCCAAGTCACCGATTTAATCCCGAATCGAGGAAAAGAATGACTCTGTTTAACAGTCCGCGAACCAGAAATCCAGATAAGGAATTCTGTTAACCCGGGAGAAGGTGTTAGGCATTCCCGAGTTCCGTGGTTCTAGCATGGTCGCTCAACTGTCATATTCGGCTTGATTATCTGATTTAATACATGTTGAACCTATGTGCGAATTTTAACTTTTAACCGCTTTTGTCATTATTATTATTTTTATCAAGAATTGCAACATCGTGGAAGTACATCTCGAACCACGTCACAATCAATCCCGTGATTAGAGACACATTCCGACTCCGTTGAGATTTGGATTTGGGTCACATAAATGTGCACCCGAGTTTAAGAAGGTAAGATTATTAAAATGCGCGACCTAAAGCGATTAGCGTATTATTATTTTGGGTAAGGTCGTGGAGTTCGCTAAGCGGCCTATCCTGAGTTCTAAGTAATTAACACATACATTTTTGTGAGGGCCCGCAATCTATGCGTTTTATTTGGCGAGGCTCGTCTCGTTTTTATTTAAAGGGATAAACCTACAGCGACTACATTTTTCTATTAAGTTCGTCTCTAAATAAAAGAAGATCTCCCAATTAATTACATGCTAAAAAAGGGACGTAACTTATTAGTTATTAGTTTACGGCTAATGCAAATGGAAAATTGCAGTCGAGTTTGTACAAAGAGAGATTGCTTTCATTCTATATTCTATTATTTAATAACACTAGAACATGAGATTGACACACGATAATATCAAAACAAATTGACTATTCTTTGATTAATTTAAACTAACATTATTAGATGAAGGAGTTATTATATATATGCAACCCCCATTACTCGTTAATCGGTCAACTATATTTTTATACAAAAAGAAAGGAAAACTCTATTCAAGCACAAATCTAAACAGGAGGAATTCAACAGGAACAAAGCCTGGTCAATACTTCATTTCGCCTCAAGTCGAGAGTGTACAAATGTGTACCTGGAAATGGCAGTACAAGAAGAAAAGAAGGAGGAGTCAGCAGCAGTAATAACACAGCAACGCAACAGCAACCCAACAGCAGCTATTCGAACCAGATTCAAGGCCCAAAAAACTTTGAAGAAAACCAAACAAGCTCAATAGAATAAACCCAAAAGTTTGTGAAAAGACTAAACAACAACAACCCACGCGTGTATTAAACCCGAAACTAAACTCGTTTCTCACTTTGTTTTTGCTTTCTCTTTTTCAACTCTCCAACACTCTCTTGAGATTTTCAGAATGTCTTCCTCTTCCAAAAATCCTCTCTAAAAAACTATCTCTCTAAAAAATGTCCTCTTAAAATCTGTTTTTTTATTTTTATATTTTGAAGTCTATAATTTTTCGGAATTTTTTCTCTCTCTTTAATATCCAGCTCTCTCCTATTCTTTTTTTGTGTCAAAATCCTTTTATTTATAACAAGACCCTTGTCTTGAACCACTAACCCGAAAATATTCTTCCACCCCCACACTTGTATGCTTTTTTTCCCCACTATATTAAACAACTACATTATTCCCTACTAAATTATGTCTTGTCTCCCACTATATTAAATAATTATATCAACCCCCACTACCTCATGTCTTGTCCCCCACCATGTACTATTTTAATAATATTAAAATATTATTTAATATTAATGGACAGAGCACTCAAAATAAATAATTGTTCAGATTTTCAATTCCAAAAATACCCCTCCGACCTTACTGAAATTACCATTTTACCCCTGAAAGTACTGCAATTTACCAATCTACCCCCATCAGCTATAACCAATTCACCTAATCAATTCCAACCAAAATACAACAAATATAACCAATTCCTAAACAAATTCAAACAACAAATCCCATGAACACAGATTGAATCATATCAGATTAATGGGAATAATTTAACCATATTGGGAACCAATCCTAGTTAACTTAGACAAAAATGAATGAGCAAGGAGACAACAATATTAACAACAAAAGTGAACTGAAACAACATGAATCACGATTAACCAAATCGAAATGCAAAACTGAAATCATATGATGAACAACAAAGAGCAGGAAACCAAACAATACACAAAACGAAATTATCCGAACCAACTCAATATTAACAAAGATACTATACATTCTACAACTAATAATCACGAATGACAAACCAATCGAACTCAAATTCGATTAAACAGAATTCAAAAAAAAAAATTACGACCAAGATTCAACTAAGATTCAAACTCCTTAAACCATAATATTTAAACAGATTTTAGCGGCTCTTATCTTACTCACATATAGATCATAAAAATGATAAAGGGAGATGAGACGGACCTTAAAACCTTTAACAATCCGGACCTCGACCGCGTATGAACTGTTTCGACGACCCCAACCAAAGCTCGAACAAACGAGATGGTGAGGTCTCGTTTTTGGACTGAAGGCGACGAACAAAGGTGAAGCAGTAGCGATGGGGTTTGTTTGGACGTTGTAAGCACGTGATTTTTGCCCTATATGAGAATTACTCCCAAAAAATTCAAAAATAAAATGATTTTTCTTTGGTGTGCAATTTTGTGATATTTTGTGATATTTTGATTAATTATTTGTATTTGTCTGTGCGTGTTTATTTGCTAAATTAATAAAAAAATACAAAAACATGTCGCATTTTGTGTGTAGGATTTAATTCTACAATTGTTAGTAATTAAATTTGTTTTACAAAAATTAAAAATTCCAAAAATAGGCATCTTTTGCATTTTTAGCATTTAATGTCCAAATATACAATTTTACGCTTAATTATTACTTAATTGCGCGTTAATTGTTATTGGGAGTTAATTTGCGCTTTTATAACTTAATTTAATTCTTAATAATAAGTTAAGTATTTTTATAATTTAGTTTTTAGAAAAATAAAAGAAGAAAAGAGAGCGAAAATATAAAGAAAGTCGGAATTGGGCCTCTTCTTCGATTTCAAGCCACAGGCCCAAAAAATGGCCCAATCTTCCCTACGACCCAGTCCATAACCCAACACCCCTAATATTGTACAAACAAAATAAAACAAAAAAAAAAAGAAGAGAAAACCCTAAAAACACAAAATACCCATCCGCCCCCTCCTCTCTTTTCTTCATCTTCCCAAAGCTCCAAACCTTCCAACCATGGCTGCCCAACGTCGACAAAATCAGCAGCTCCAACGAACTCCATCTTCTCCAAACAAAACGCCGAGCAAGCTTCCTTCTTCTTCGTCGTCACCATCCATGTTTGTCGACCACCATGAACGCTCCCTTTGTTTCTACTTCATCCCGTCATCGTCCCCATCTGGGCAGCCATGAACGACCCCCTCCAGCTTCATGTTCTTTGCGACGCACCCAGCAGCTCCCAGCCTTCATCATCGTCGTCGTCAAAACCGAACCAGCGACGACCAAACTTGCCCGCGTCGCCGCTGCTGTTGCCGCTCCAGCTGTTGCTGCTTCACGCCAGTGTCCAGCTCTCATCGACGTTGATGTCGCGTCCAGCCGCGTCCAGTCCGTCGACCTTCTTCCATCTTTCTTCGACGCTGCTGTCGAGTATTTGCTCCCTCGTCCATGGATTTTATTGCTACTGCTTCAACCTTTTTCTACTGCCCCGTCCAGCTCGAGGGCAGCAATGAACGTCGATTGTTCTCCGGCTTTAGTGTTGCTTTCAGCTTCTCCGCGTGGGTTCATCCAAACGCGCCCCCAGCGATTCTGCCACGTCAATTGTTGTCGCTGCTTCGGCGTGGCTTCATTTGTTTCTTAGGTTCGTGTTCATCGTTGTTTGGTCGAGCTTTGGTCCAGGTTTGTCGAAACAGTCCGTACATATTTCATTTCAATCCGGTTAGTGATTTTTGAGTTCTATTTTGTCCGTATTTTGTTTTGATAAAATCGGCAAATGTTTGTTTTGTTTATCGTTTGAATTAATTTTTAGTTCATGTTCATGTGTTGTTTGTTAAATTAATTTTTCAGATTCCAAATGAAAGATTAAGTACTTGTTTTTCATGTTTATTTCATGTTCGTATTATTGTTGAAGTGAATATTTGTTAGTTTAATGTTTGTTAGATTCAAATTGAAATTTAATTGGTTATTTCTTCAATTTGTTTCATGTTGTTATGTATTTTCCGGAAATCATTAATGTTGTTTGAGTCATTTGAATCCGTCATGTTTTGTTGTTTAAAAAAAATAGATTCATTCATGTTCATACTTTGTTTGGATGATTTTGAATCCGAATTTTGTATAGTTTGATTTCTTGTTTATCATTTATGATTATTTCTTGAATTGGTCTCATAATCTTGTTTAAGTTTAAGATAGGAATTGTTTGTTGTAATGTTGTTAGAGTAGTTGATTTTAAGTTCAATATTATTGAATTTAGAAATCTAAATATACTTGTTTGTTGTTGTGTTCATGTGATTTGTTGTTGAAATGTTGTTGAAATCATGTTCATGTTGATTTGTTGTTAAAATGTTGAAGAAATCATGTTCATGAAATTTGTTGTTTGAACATTGTTAGAAATTAATCATATTGTCTATATTTTGGTTAAGTTTGATTAATTGATGTGTTATAGCTGATGGGTAGTTTGGTAATTTATAGTACTTTCGGGGGTAAAATAGTAATTTGTAATAGGGTCGGAGGGGTAGTTTAGGAATTGTACATTTTGTAATTTTTTATGTGAAGCATGGGGGACAAAATGAAATGGGGTGGGTTGTGATATAGTTGTTTAATATAAAGGGGGGACAAGACAAAATTTAGTGGGGGGAATCTTGTATTTATTTATGTTAGGCATGAGGGACAAAATATAATGGGGTGGTGTGATATGTTTATTTAATGTAATGGGGATGAGTGGGAAGATAATGGGTTTGGTAGAGAAAATGGGTTGATTTTAATTGATTAAAAGATTTATGGGTTATGGGATATAAGTAGAAGTCTTGAAATCAGATTTTAGAGGACAGACAGACAGAGATAGAGAGAAAAAAAAGAGAAAAATTTAAGAGAGAAAATTCCGGAAAAAAAAATACTAAGACTTTAGAAAAACAAAAAGAAAAACATTCTGGAAATTCAAAAGAAGAAGAATATACACCTGATATATAGTCCAAATATTCTGAGATACGGATTGAGAAATTAAGGGTTAAACACTAACTAGTCTTTCAAAAATCTGAAAAGTTTCCCTTTGCTTCTGTCCGTTGGTTGTTGTTGTTTCCGGATTTTGTCTTGATTTTAAAATCTGTCACTAAGTTTCTCGTCGCTGGTTGTTACTAGTTGCTGGGATTGCTGTTGTTGTATGCTACTGAATTTCTGCTGATCTCTCACTTTTCTTTTGCTTCCAATATCAGGTACACAACTGACACGCTGATTATTGTAAACTGAAACAGGAAGCATGAATACGAAAAATGAAGAATTGAAGTTCTAAATTTATTTTGAATTATATTCTTAATTTTATTTGTATATATAAATTATTTAGCTTACAAAAATCGGAATCATGTAGCTATTTAATGTATATATAGTGGAACATCCAACGATAGCTTAACGGATTAACTATCTATATATTGCTTAAAAATAAATAAATGGTGTAGTAACTCCGTCTAAGTTAAAAATCAAACGAATAGACCATTTCGGAACTTGTAAGAAAATTGTTTAGTTAAATAATATTGGTTAATTCCAGCATGTAATTGTTTTAGGATTAAAATTAGATTGCCAAGTTTTTTTTTTAATTTGACAAATTGAGAACATGCCTAGTATAATATAATTAGGTAGTAATACGTGAAGCCCAGGTTTAGTTTAATGCCATATACGTTGGGCATGTGCTCGTATTGGCAACGGACTGCCTTGCTTGTATCATTTTTCAGAATTTACGAATCATATTCGAAACTCAACTATAACAACTCAAGCATGTAAATAAATTAAGACCTTTTCTCTTTCATTTTTGTAGAGACAATTTTTAATAGAAAATGTAGGCACTTTAGGATTATCCTGATAAAAATAAATGAGATGAGCCTCGCCAAATAAAACGCACAAATTGCGGGGCCCTCGATAAATGTTTAATTAAAATTACTTAGACTTCGGGATGAGCCGTTTAGCAAAATTCCACGGCCTTACCCAGAAATAATAATACGATAATTGCTTCAGGCGTGCATTTTAATAATCTTACCTTCTTAAATTCGGGTGCGCATTTATGTGACCCAAATCCAAATCTCAACGGAGTCGGAATGTATTAACAACCATGGGCGCATTGATTGTGACATGGTTCGAAATGCATTTTTACAATGTTGCAATTCCATAAAAAATAAAAAATAATAAAAGCGGTTTTAAACTTAATGAAAGCACATAAGTAATAACATGTGATAAATCAGATATCTAGCCATTATAATAATTTAAGCGACCGTGCTAGAACCACGGGATTCGAGGGTGCCTAACACCTTCCCTCGGGTCAACAGAATTCCTTAATTAGAATTTCTGGTTCGCAGACTTCATTTGGAAAGTCGAATATTTTCCTCGATTTGAGATTCAAGATAAACCGGTGACTTGGGACACCAAAAGCTAAACCTTTCCCAAGTGGCGACTCTGAATTAAATAAATAATCCCATTTTCGAATATTGTCACTTAAATTGGAAAAACTCCCTCGCGCATTCAACCTTTCGGGGCGGGCGCGCAAAAAGGAGGTGTGACAGCTCTGGCGACTCTGCTGGGGACTATCGAACCCAGAACCTTTGGTTCAGGGTTCAAGAATTCGAGCTTAGAATAATTGTTATATTTGGCTTTATTATCTGATCTTTATTACATGTTTTTGGCATAACGTGCTAAATGTTGTCTTTTACCGCTTTGATATCATCTGAACTGTATATAAACTGTGCCGAAACCCTTCTCTTCTTACCTTCGGGGAGAAGCTCGCTGGTCGAGACTCCCCATTCTGTTAGTGTCAATACCTTAAATAAGAAAGAGGCCGGACAAGTTACAAAGCCGGACGATCTCGCGGGTCCCCGGTACGTAGCCCCCTTCTCGACTCGAGTTGTCCGCTCGGGTACACAGTCTAAAACATATACCCAGGTTATAAACCTAGCATAACGAAACCTCATGCTGGATCCCTAGTAGGAACGATTATTTGCATCATGTTGCATTTGACGTAGGGGACTCAACACAGGGGTTGGGTCCGTCTAGGACAGGCAACCTGAAATGAAAAGACCATCTTGCTGCATCCCGTTTGTTTTGCGCATTTATTTGCTTCAGTTCTGCATGCTGACAGTTTCTAAAAAAAAACTTTTACAAAAAAATAGCGGCGTAGGGACATAATTACTTATTTTTGGAAAAAATAAAACCAATGTCCAAGTAGTGTCAAAACCTCGCCGGAATTTTCTTAAAAAAAAAGAAAAAAGAAAAAATGAAAACGAAGTTTGTCTTTTAGTTTGATTTATTAAAAAAAAACATATATAAAAAAATTCCTTTTAATCACTTTCAAAATCCAAAAAATAAAATATATATTTATTTAAAAGTAAAAAAAAAGGAAAGTCAAAATTAAAAAAAAATGTTGTTTCTTTTGTAGTATCTCTTTTATAAATTCAGACTAATAGTCCAAATACTTCCTTAAAAGATTTTTCGAAATTTCAAGAAAAAAAGGCAAAAAAAAAAAAAGTTCAAAGAAAAAATATTTCTTTAGTCTTCATCTCTTTTCAAAATATAAAAATCCAGAAAAAATATTTTCTCCTTTTCTTTAAAAGTTTGTATTCAAAAATGATTTAGTTTATTTCCTCTACGCCTGATCGGACCGAACTACGCGGGTCTGATTCTCACCGAATGTGAGATACGTAGGCAAACCTCATCGGTTCCGACCCCAATTCTAAAAAAAAATCCAACAATATTTTCCTTTAGTTCCTTCTTTATAAATCTTTCTTTAGAAAATAAAAAAAATAATAATATAGAAGTTTTTTAAAAAAAAACTCAAATAAAATATATATATAGTTTCCTTCTTTCTGAAGTCTTTCATGCGAAAAAATGAAATAAGAATTAAAAATCAGCAACAAAAATCCAAAAATACTCTTTTCTTTTAGTCTTTCTTTTGTAAATGTCCATAAAAAAAAATTTGAAAAATTGAATTCCAAAAATATTAAGGTTTTTCTTTAGAAGTGCTTTTGTAAATAAATAAAAACTCAGAAATTCCACATCATTTTCTTAAAAGTCCCTCTTTCAAAAATTTAAGAGGCAACATCATAAATAAAAAAAAAATATATTCTTTCTTCCGTAAAAAAGGGGTGAAACAAATGGAAAAAAAAAATCAACCAAACACATTTTCAAAAGCAAATAAATTTTTAGAAGTCTTTCTTTAAAAAAATAAAACAAAAATCAAAATAAGAAATATATATATTTTCTTTCTTCTTTTAAAGCATTTCTTTCAAAATTTCAAAAAAAAAGGTTAGTTTAGTTACTCCATTTTCGATTCCCGAACTACGCAAGATCTGATTCACGCGGCATCGTGATACGTAGGCAATCCTCATCAGATCCGGTCACATTTTTTAACTGCAAATAATAATAATAAAAAAACAAAGAAAGAAAAATGGTGATAAATAAAAGAAAAGCCTAAGGAGAAGCCGGAATGACACATGTCTTTGTTGCAAGCATGTAGAAACTCCCCTGACTGAATAGGTGCATCACACCCCAATGTGAGATTACCTGTCTGTTATTTGTTTTAAACTAACCGTCATGTTTGCTGATAAGTTCAGGTTCCTAGAAAAGTGGTTTGGTTTTGTGGTAATCTGGCCTCTCATACGTACTTCATGAGATCAAAAGGAAACGTTCAGCCACCCGTCGCTAAATCAAGAGGAATTGCTCATACATATTTCACAAGGTCAAAGGGAAGTGTCGAAATATCTTCAGAAATTCCTCTGCAACGATTCCTATTTTGGAGGAAAGTTCAATCTCAGCCATCCCAACTTCTGAGTCAGCAACTGTCGAGGAAAATAGGATTCTGCGTCTCCGCATGATGGAAATGTGGGACGCCTGGGCCAATGGAAAAGAGCCACCAAGTGCGATCCCTGGATTCCCTGAGCTTTTTCCTAGGGCAAGTGGGACCTCCAACATCCCCACAAGTTATCCAAATACCCCACTGGGATTTCCTACCATCTCAACCTACTTTACTGGAACACCTTCTGAGTCTCGCCCCCAGGTGTTAGCTGCCGGAGCGGTTTCAAACATATTCACTGCTCCACCTTGTTCATCCACGGCACAACCTGTTTTACCCAGGCCTAACTTCGATTCATCATCCTTCACATTTCAAGCACCACCTCTTCCATTGGAACCTAGTCAGTTCACTACCAACGCTTACCCTCAGCCATCTCGGTACGAGTTTATCGCAGGACAGGAGAAAGCCGAGAAAACGCCTGAACAAGAGGAAATGACCAGAAAGATGAGGAGTATGGAACAGAGTCTCAAAAGCATACAAGGCTTGAGCGGACAGAAAAGTGTATCCTATGCCGATTTATGCATGTTCCCTCATGTGCACCTGCCATTGGGATTCAAAACCCCAAAATTCGAGAAGTACGATGGGCATGGTGATCCTATTGCTCATCTCAAAAGATATTGCAATCAGTTGCGGGGAGCCGGTGGAAAGGAAGAACTACTCATGGCCTATTTCGGAGAAAGTCTGGTTGGCATCGCATCTGAGTGGTACATGGACCAGGATATGTCTCGCTGGTACATCTGGGATGATCTTGCTAGAGATTTCGTCAAGCAATTCCAGTACAACGTCGATATTGCTCCAGATAGGAACTCTCTGACAAATCTAAAGAAGAAACCCTCAGAAAATTTCAGAGAATATGCAGTTAAGTGGCGCGAACAAGCTTCAAGAGTGAAACCTCCAATGGATGAGATAGAAATGGTCATTGTCTTCCTGCAAGCCCAAGAACCCGATTACTTTCAGAACATGATGTCGGCCATGGGAAAACCTTTTGCAGAGGCCATCAAAATTGGTGACATGGTGGAACACGGTTTGAAAATAGGTAGGATTTTAAGTCAGGCATCCATTAGAGCAACCTCCCAAGCCATCCAAGGCGGGTCCGGAGGAATGGCAAAGAATAGGACAAGAGAAGAAACAACCATGGCAGCATCATGGGGAAAAAGATACCGGGCCCCTAGACCTGTGTTCTCTGAAATAACCCCTCAACACTACTATCCTCATTCTGATATGGTCTATGCTCCACCACTTTATGCGGTTATGAACGCTCAACCTTTCAGCCGACCGCAACCACAGGCTAACAGAAATCAAGCTCCACCTCCTAGAAGTCAGCCTCCTTACCGAAACCGCTACAATCCTCGGCCTTCCCAAAATAACTTCCGTCCTCGGGAACCACCCAGGAGACCCAACTATACACCAATCGGTGAACCCTACTCCACCCTATTCCCTAAGCTTGTCCAGATGAATTTGTTGCAGCCCATACCACCAAACGGGCAAAACCCGGAATCACCATCATATCAGCGGGGTGTCAGGTGTGCATACCATTCAGGGGTAGAAGGGCACGATACAAACGACTGTTGGACATTGAAACAAGCGGTAGAGAATTTGTTAGAGCAAGGGAAAATTGTGTTGAAAGACGAGGATGTCCCAAATGTGACCAATAATCCGCTGCCCGCCCACAACAACGGGCCGATGATTGGGATGATTTGTGAAGACAAGGAATTTGATCCGGCACTTAAGGCCATAATTGCTATTGCTAAAACAGAAAGGAAGCCCAAGTCAACCCCGAAGCAAGAGAAAGAGGAAAAGAAGAGTAAAATCACCGAGACTGAACCGGAAAAGAAAATTGATGTATCCAAGCAGGCCTATGTGGTATGGGGGACGATCAAACCACCCCGGCTGAATGAGCCAGTGGTTATTGGACGCATACCACAGAAGCCAAAGTACAGTAAAGAGGAAGATGATAAGGTGTTCACGCTCGAAGAGAGCGAGGGAACATGTGAGGCGATGAGGTATAAGTTATGCGAAACACACATGGTCCAGCCAGGAGAGGGCACTAGCACCGCTGAGGTATCATACATGAGACCAAGTGCCAAGCTTCAAAACTGGAAGGCTACGCCATTCCTGATCAAACGGAAGTCCTAATGGACCTGTCCTGCCACTTTCTCTACATCACGAGCTACCCCAGGGCGTGACTCAGATGTTTTCTTTAGATTCCTGTTATTAATTTCCTGAATGTCAACTTTTTTTTTTATCTCCCCAAAATTCCAAGAAATGAAATCATGTTTCATCGCTCACTTTCTTTTTCAAGAGATCTGCTATATTTTCTTTTTTTTTGTTGTTTTTGTTTTTGTTCTCTTCAATTCTGATGATGCAGCTTTAAATAAATATGACATGCTTGCGGACTTCATGCCCAGAACCCGAGAACTCCGTCAGACTTCAAATAATGAGTCAAAATTTGAAATATAAAGAATTTGAGAAAATAGGGACAACTAAAGAAAATTGGTTCATGATTTGGAAAATGTCCGTCACTAAAGCAGAGTTTGAGGACAGTAAATGGGTTTAGACCCGTACAGAATGTTAACCTTAATGACTGCAGTTTGTCACGAGCAATTGTACCGACAAAGAAAGGTCCATACGTCATTGGAAAATATTGCCAAGAGGAGCATTTGTATATAGGCGACGTCGAAAGAAATGACGCCGACCCCGCTTTGAAAGCAGATGCATTACTATGCCTATATCGCCCCGGCGATGTCTTCGCACAGTTTGAGATGACGAAGGCTTTCATTCTCGCTACCCAAACACTATCAACCCTTTGCAAACCCATTTGAGCCGGTTACTCTTCTTTGATTACCCTCTTTGGAACCTGAAAGTATTATTAAAAATAAAATGAAAGAAAAAGAGAAATTGAAATGAAAAAGACAAATAAAGAAAAAAAGGGAAGAAGAAAGAATTAGAAAAAAAAATATACATATATAAAAAAAAAGATACAATGAAAATGAGAAAATGAAAAGGAAGTGAAAAACAAAGTAAAACAGAAAAACAAAAAAGGAAATTCCAAAAAAAAAAAAGTGGCCTGAACTACGTTTGACTTGATTCCGAAAGGATACGTAGACAACCTCTCCCTGGGGTTCAGTCACACCAAAATAAAAATCCAAGAAGTCCCCCAAAAGTGAAACTGGGGTAGAAGTTATAATGGTTCGGCAATGATCCCGCCCAAAAGGTTCCAAAGTTGTAGTTCAATCCCGATTCTTTTCACCCCAAACCTTGTCCAAGTCCTTCTGATCAATCAGCAAAGACAGGAAAGTGGAAAACATCATTGTTGGAATCTGATAGAAATCAAATCGAGAAGAATAAAGTGAGAAAGTCTTATTGGTGAAAACCTTCGGGCACCATGAGGCGATGAGAGTAGAGAAATCAAAAATGAGAGAGGTCGATTAGCGAAAACCCGCAAAGGGCGTGGTCGACCGGAAAAAGGATACTTCATCACTGAAAGTCCTGGAAAGGTTCTCCGGTTTAGAAACCCAGATCAATAGGTTCATGAGAAGCTGGAGTTTGATACGGATCGGACATCCAGTCCAAAAGGCATGTCATGTCAGTTTGAAGCCAGCATGCACTCCAGATAAGTCCTTTTTCCCCCCGAAAGGGACACTTCTCTTTAAACTCATATGCTTTCCTTTTGCATAGTTTTCTTTGAATCCCTTTCGATCTAACTCTGATTCCGCAACAATTACAAAGAGAAGGTGGCAGGACCGGTTTCACAGGGCCCCGCCTGGCAAGAGTCAAAGAAAATACGCAGCATCAGTGGTGCGTCAGTTCCATCCCGACTGACCATGGTAGTTGATTTGCTTCCAAAGTAAAGATTTCGAAAGAAAAGAAAAGCCTACAAAGGAAAAATAAAGTTGGAAAGGTTAAGTCCCACGCGGTTAGCCACTGCAGTTTAGGTTTGAGGATCAAAATCCCTGACACAAAATCGACAAATCCCCACAGGGTCTCCCTTTGTAAAAAATCCCAGTCTCCCTTATAAAAATCCCCAAAGAGTCTGCCCAGCAAATCCCCAACAAGTCCGCCTTGTACAAATCCCCACAGAGTCTCCCCAATAAAAAATCCCCACTGAGTTGACCTCGTAAAGAATCCCCAAGCAGAATGAGATGAAAGAACCAAAGCCTTACACGAACAAATCATCACAAATCCGGAAATGCGAGTCTGATCAGTTTAAAACGGGTCACCTGTGAATCCAATCAATTACAAAGTTTCTCAACAGGAATTAGTCCAAGACCAAGCAATTGGAACGATCAAGGCCACCGAATCAACCACCGTTTTCAAACTGACAATTTTTCTTTGCTTAGGAAAATTGAGACAGGTGCAATCCAAAGTAACCATGCAAGAAGCAGGTTAGCCCAAAAGAACTGAAGTGCGCGAGCATCGAAACAGCTTTGCAGCAGGAAAACGACCAAAAGTAAGTTTCCCCGGAATTCTTTCATGCATTTTTTTTAAAATAAAAAATAAAATAAAATAAAAATAATAAAAATAAAAATAAAATAAAAATAAATATATATATATATATATATATATAAAGGAAAACCAAAGAAAAGAAAGAAGACAAGAAAGAAAAATGAAAATCCCCAGAAGAAAAAACAAATCATGGTAACATAGGACCTCATTCCTCAACTATCCCGGTATAAACCACGGATCTCCCTGGCATCACCCAAGGAGCTTTTTCTATCCAAATTCCCGGCATAACCCAAGGACTCTTACCTTTTCCCGGCATAACCCGATGAATCTTCCCGGCATAACCCGTGGACCTTTCCCAGCATAACCCGATGAATCTTCCCGGCATAACCCTAGAAATCTTCCCGGCATAACCCGATGAATCTTCCCGGCATGATCCGATGAATCTTTCCGGCATGACCCGATGAATCTTCCCGGCATGATCCGATGACTTCCCCGGCATAACCCAAGGAATCTTACCTTTTCCCAGCATAACCCGATGAATCTTCCCGGCATAACCTGTGGACCTTTTCCGACATAACCCGATGAATCTTTTCGGCATAATCCGATGAATTTTTCCGGCATAACCCGATGAATTTTCCCGGCATAACCCGATAAATCTTCCCGGCATAACCCGATGAATCTTCCCGGCATGATCCGATTAATCTTTCCGGCATGACCGGATGAATCTTCCCGGCATGACCCGATGAATCTTCCCGGCATGATCCGATGACTTCCCCGGCATAACCCAAGGACTCTTACCTTTTCCTGGCATAACCCGATGAATTTTCCCGGCATAACCCGTGGACCTTTTCCGATATAACCCGATGAATCTTTTCGGCATAACCCGATGAATTTTCCGGCATAACCCGATGAATCTCCCGGCATAACCCAATGAATCTTCCCGGCATGACCCGATGACTCTTCCCGGCATAACCTGTGGACTTTTCCGGCATAACCCGATGAATCTTTCCGGTATAACCCGATGAATCTTTCCGGCATAACCCGATGACTTCCCCGGCATAACCCGACGAATCTTCAGGCATAACCCGATGAATCTTCCCGGCATAACCCGATGAATCTTCCCGGCATAACCTATGGACCCTTTCCAGCATAACCTGGCAATCCTCCCAATTTAGGGCTCCGATCCCTAAGTTGATCAAGTTTCTATTTAGCCAGCATTAGGGCTCAAATCCCTGAATTGAGCATTTTTTATTTAGCCAGCATTAGGGCTCCAATCTCTGAACTGAGCATTTTTCTGTTAGCCGACATTAGGGCTCCAATCCCTGAGTTGAGCGACCTTCCTTTAGCCGACATTAGGGCTCCAATCCCTGAGTTGTGCATTTTTACCTTTTGCGACATTAGGGCTCCAATCCCTGGGTTGCGCTTTGTAGACTAGGGTTTTTTCCAATCCCCTCATCAGTGCTGTAAATTTTCATGACAATTAACTAACGAAATTTTCCTAGTGAAACTGGGGCAGAAATTTCGTTCGTTTGTTTTGTTGTCTCAGCAGGTCTGACCCTGAGGTGCATGGATCGAGACGACCTACGGGGTGAGTCTCAATCCAGAATAAAGAAAAGAAGAAAAAAAAAGAAAAAAAAGATGTTCCCACATATTGGAACAAACAAAGGGCAGGTCGCTCAAAAATTGGATCAAATTCCTGAGCTCCGCCAATCCCGTTTCATTCAATACTGCAGAAATAAACAAACGCCTACAACTTGCGAGCATCAAGATTCGGATCGAAGTCTACAAGCAGAATTAGCTGAGACCCAAGATCAAGTTGCAAAAGAATTATAGATAGGAATCTTGTAACTAGCGGTTGACAGGCATAAGTAGTTAGTTCAGTTTCAATTTCCTTTGGTTGTAATAAGGAGGTCAGTAAAGCAGTAGTGGCAACAGCAACAGCAGTAACAGCAAGCATTGCAATCACATGGTAGTCCCAGCTACCAAAATTTCCCGAACTACATTGACCTGATTCCTGTTTAGCCCAGGATATGTAGGAAACCTTTGAAGCAAAGGTTCGGTCAAATCTTTTTAAAAAAATGCTTCAACGGAGTACTCGGATGGGGAAAAATCGCTCGCTTTATCTTTGCACGAAAACCCTTCGTGTCTCCGGGCAAAGAGGGGCAGCTGTAAGCACGTGATTTTTGCCCTATATGAGAATTACTCCCAAAAAATTCAAAAATAAAATGATTTTTCTTTGGTGTGCAATTTTGTGATATTTTGAATAATTATTTGTATTTATCTGTGCGTGTTTATTTGATAAATTAATAAAAAAAATACAAAAATATGTCGCATTTTGTGTGTAGGATTTAATTCTACAATTGTTAGTAATTAAATTTGTTTTACAAAAATTAAAAATTACAAAAATAGGCATCTTTTGTATTTTTAGCATTTAATGTCCAAATATACAATTTTATGCTTAATTATTACTTAGTTGCGCGTTAATTGTTATTGGGAGTTAATTTACGCTTTTATAACTTAATTTAATTCTTAATAATAAGTTAAATATTTTTATAATTTAGTTTTTAGAAAAATAAAAGAAGAAAAGAGAGCGAAAATATAAAGAAAGTCGGAATTGGACCTCTTCTTCGATTTTAAGCCACAGGCCCAAAAAATGGCCCAATCTTCCCTACGATCCAGTCCATAACCCAACACCCCTATTATTGTACAAACAAAATAAAACAAAAAAAAAAAGAGAAAACCCTAAAAACACAAAATACCCATCCGCCCCCTCCTCTCTTTTCTTCATCTTCCCAAAGCTCCAAACCTTCCAACCATGGCTGCCCAACGTCGACAAAATCAGCAGCTCCAACGAACTCCATCTTCTCCAAACAAAACGCCGAGCAAGCTGCCTTCTTCTTCGTCGTCACCATCCATGTTTGTCGACCACCATGAACGCTCCCTTTGTTTCTACTTCATCCCGTCATCGTCCCCATCTAGGCAGCCATGAACGACCCCCTCCAGCTTCATGTTCTTTGCGACGCACCCAGCAGCTCCCAGCCTTCATCATCGTCGTCGTCAAAACCGAACCAGCGACGACCAAACTTGCCCGCGTCGCCGCTGCTGTTGCCGCTCCAGCTGTTGCTGCTTCACGCCAGTGTCCAGCTCTCATCGACGTTGATGTCGTGTCCAGCCGCGTCCAGTCCGTCGACCTTCTTCCATCTTTCTTCGACGCTGCTGTCGAGTATTTGCTCCCTCGTCCATGGATTTTATTGCTACTGCTTCAACCTTTTTCTACTGCCCCGTCCAGCTCGAGGGCAGCCATGAACGTCGACTGTTCTCCGGCTTTAGTGTTGCTTTCAGCTTCTCCGCGTGGGTTCATCCAAACGCGCCCCCAGCGATTCTGCCACGTCAATTGTTGTCGCTGCTTCGGCGTGGCTTCATTTGTTTCTTAGGTTCGTGTTCATCGTTGTTTGGTCGAGCTTTGGTCCAGGTTTGTCGAAACAGTCCGTACATATTTCATTTCAATCCGGTTAGTGATTTTTGAGTTCTATTTTGTCCGTATTTTGTTTTGATAAAATCGGCAAATGTTTGTTTTGTTTATCGTTTGAATTAATTTTTAGTTCATGTTCATGTGTTGTTTGTTAAATTAATTTTTCAGATTCCAAATGAAAGATTAAGTACTTGTTTTTCATGTTTATTTCATGTTCGTATTATTGTTGAAGTGAATATTTGTTAGTTTAATGTTTGTTAGATTCAAATTGAAATTTAATTGGTTATTTCTTCAATTTGTTTCATGTTGTTATGTATTTTCCGGAAATCATTAATGTTGTTTGAGTCATTTGAATCCGTCATGTTTTGTTGTTTAAAAAAAATAGATTCATTCATGTTCATACTTTGTTTGGATGATTTTGAATCCGAATTTTGTATAGTTTGATTTCTTGTTTATCATTTATGATTATTTCTTGAATTGGTCTCATAATCTTGTTTAAGTTTAAGATAGGAATTGTTTGTTGTAATGTTGTTAGAGTAGTTGATTTTAAGTTCAATATTATTGAATTTAGAAATCTAAATATACTTGTTTGTTGTTGTGTTCATGTGATTTGTTGTTGAAATGTTGTTGAAATCATGTTCATGTTGATTTGTTGTTAAAATGTTGAAGAAATCATGTTCATGAAATTTGTTGTTTGAACATTGTTAGAAATTAATCATATTGTCTATATTTTGGTTAAGTTTGATTAATTGATGTGTTATAGCTGATGGGTAGTTTGGTAATTTATAGTACTTTCGGGGGTAAAATAGTAATTTGTAATAGGGTCGGAGGGGTAGTTTAGGAATTGTACATTTTGTAATTTTTTATGTGAAGCATGGGGGACAAAATGAAATGGGGTGAGTTGTGATATAGTTGTTTAATATAAAGGGGGGACAAGACAAAATTTAGTGGGGGGAATCTTGTATTTATTTATGTTAGGCATGTGGGACAAAATATAATGGGGTGGTGTGATATGTTTATTTAATGTAATGGGGATGAGTGGGAAGATAATGGGTTTGGTAGAGAAAATGGGTTGATTTTAATTGATTAAAAGATTTATGGGTTATAGGATATAAGTATAAGTCTTGAAATCAGATTTTAGAGGACAGACAGACAGAGATAGAGAGAAAAAAAAAGAGAAAAATTTAAGAGAGAAAATTCCGAAAAAAATACTAAGACTTTAGAAAAACAAAAAGAAAAACATTCTGGAAATTCAAAAGAAGAAGAATATACACCTGATATATAGTCCAAATATTCTGAGATACGGATTGAGAAATTAAGGGTTAAACACTAAATAGTCTTTCAAAAATCTGAAAAGTTTCCCTTTGCTTCTGTCCGTTGGTTGTTGTTGTTTCCGGATTTTGTCTTGATTTTAAAATCTGTCACTAAGTTTCTCGTCGCTGGTTGTTACTAGTTGCTGGGATTGTTGTTGTTGTATGCTACTGAATTTCTGCTGATCTCTCACTTTTCTTTTGCTTCCAATATCAGGTACACAACTGACACTCTGATTATTGTAAACTGAAACAGGAAGCATGAATACGAAAAATGAAGAATTGAAGTTCTAAATTTATTTTGAATTATATTCTTAATTTTATTTGTATATATAAATTATTTAGCTTACAAAAATCGGAATCATGTAGCTATTTAATGTATATATAGTGGAACATCCAACGATAGCTTAACGGATGAACTATCTATATATTGCTTAAAAATAAATAAATGGTGTAGTAACTCCGTCTAAGTTAAAAATCAAACGAATAGACCATTTCGGAACTTGTAAGAAAATTGTTTAGTTAAATAATATTGGTTAATTCCAGCATGTAATTGTTTTAGGATTAAAATTAGATTGCCAAGTAAATAAATAAATAAATGGTGTAGTAATTCCGTCTAAGTTAAAAATCAAACGAATAGACCATTTCGAAACTTGTAAGAAAATTGTTTAGTTAAATAATATTGGTTAATTCCAGCATGTAATTGTTTTAGGATTAAAATTAGATTGCCAAGTTTTTTTTTTTTTTTTAATTTGACAAATTGAGAACATGCCTAGTATAATATAATTAGGTAGTAATACGTGAAGCCCAGGTTTAGTTTAATGCCATATACGTTGGGCCTGTGCTCGTATTGGCAACGGACTGCCTTGCTTGTATCATTTTTCAGAATTTACGAATCATATTCGAAACTCAACTATAACAACTCAAGCATGTAAATAAATTAAGACCTTTTCTCTTTCATTTTTGTAGAGACAATTTTTAATAGAAAATGTAGGCACTTTAGGATTATCCTGATAAAAATAAATGAGATGAGCCTCGCCAAATAAAACGCACAAATTGCGGGGCCCTCGATAAATGTTTAATTAAAATTACTTAGACTTCGGGATGAGCCGTTTAGCAAAATTCCACGGCCTTACCCAGAAATAATAATACGATAATTGCTTCAGGCGTGCATTTTAATAATCTTACCTTCTTAAATTCGGGTGCGCATTTATGTGACCCAAATCCAAATCTCAACGGAGTCGAAATGTATTAACAACCATGGGCGCATTGATTGTGACATGGTTCGAAATGCATTTTTACAATGTTGCAATTCCATAAAAAATAAATAATAATAAAAGCGGTTTTAAACCTAATGAAAGCACATAAGTAATAACATGTGATAAATCAGATATCTAGCCATTATAACAATTTAAGCGATCGTGCTAGAACCACGGGATTCGAGGGTGCCTAACACCTTCTTTCGGGTCAACAGAATTCCTTACTTAGAATTTCTGGTTCGCAGACTTCATTTGGAAAGTCGAATATTTTCCTCGATTTGGGATTCAAGATAAACCGGTGACTTGGGACACCAAAAGCCAAACCTTTCCCAAGTGGCGACTCTGAATAAAATAAATAATCTCATTTTCGAATATTGTCACTTAAATTGGAAAAACTCCCTCGCGCATTCAACCCTTCGGGGCGGGCGCGCAAAAAGGAGGTGTGACAGACGTGATGGACATGGTTGGACATAGCAGAAGCAGCATAAGCGAGCTGGGAAGGTTTGTTGGCGGAGCTGGACGTCGACGAAGGTGGAGCTGGAGCAGCAGTCATGGAGATGTTGTTGCTCGCTGGTTTTCTTTCCAGCGGCGACGAGGTGTTTTGGTTGGAGCTGGACGATGGTGGCTTGTGCAGTGGTGAGCGGAGGCAGCCATGGGAGCTCAAGCTCGAGCTCGACGAAGACAAAGAAGATGAAGCGGCAGTAGTGTTTGGATGGTGAAGCAGAAGAAGCTATGGAGGCGTCGAACATGGAGCTCGACGAAGAAGACAACCATGGGAGCTCGAGCTCGACGACGAAGACGAAGAAGATGAAGCAACAGCAGTGGTCGATGTCGTTGGTTCGAAGGCAGCCATGGATGTGTGTGTTTTGGAGTTTTGGGGAAGATGGTGAAGGAGAAGAGGCAGTCATGGTTGGGAGCTTGGAAGCTTGGAGAAGATGGAGAGAAAGAGAGAGGGGGCGGGTAGTTTAGGTGTTAGGGTTTTTGGAGTGAAAAATAAAAAATGAGAAGATAGGGGTGGGTCTTTGGGGTTATGGACTGGGTTGACCCGGTTTGAAATGGACCGGGTCGTAGGGGAAGGTTGGGCCTGTGATTTAAAATTGAAGAAAAGGCTCAATCCGGTCTTCTTCTATTTTTGTTCTCTTTTCTTTTACTTATTAATAAAACTAAAAATGTTAAAATTAAATTATAAAAACCAAAATTATCTTAAAATACTAATTAACTCCTAATAATAATTATCACCCAAAATTAAACAACAATAAAGAAAAATCACACAATTTGGACATTAAATGCTAAAAATGCAAAAGATGTCTATTTTTATGATTTTTTTCATTTTGTAAAACAAACTATATTAGATATCAAATGCAAATGCAACATATTTTTTTTATTTTTATTTTTTTATTATTAATTTAGCAAATAAACACGCACAGACAAAAAATGAAAACAATACAAATAACACAAAATTCACAACAATTGCAAACAAAAAGTTGTTTTATTTGTTTTTGGAATTTTTTTTTTGGGGAGTAATTCTCATATAGGGCAAAATCACGTGCTTATAAATACAATGGCGGGAATTCAGAGATTAAACTACGGAACGATTAAGAAATACTATCAATCTGGAAGTAACACCATGTAATTCAAAGAAAGACAACTAGATTATAAACAGATAATTTGATGTCATGCTTTGAACATCCATTTTCATTTCATACTTCAAACTTGCTTTGCATCTAGTATAGTCCAAGAATATGTACCTGATTGCAGCAATCAAACAAGGAAAAATGGGTGAGAAATCTAGAAGAAGCAACAACAACAGAACCAATTTTCAAACAGAAAAATGATATGCAACAGTCCAAAATCCAGTTTCAGTCGAGCAATAACCACAGCGAACTTCAAACCAGACTTTTAAACCCAAATTCAGTCCATTTTTACCCCAGATGAGTCTGAAATTGTTTCAGAAATTGAGAACCTCAGAAATCACAGAAGAAGTTCAATGGAATAGTGATTTTTAAATGAAATTTTAGCTGTTTTTGATTTTTTCTGAATTTTTTCTGAATTTTTTCTCCTCTTATCTCTGAATTCTCCCTTGAAATGCAAGATAGAGATGCCTTTATAGGTAAAGCATTAGGGCATCCCTAAGAGAATCATACTAGCACTTACCCCCCCTTTCCAATTTTCGTTTTAGCTAAAATACCCCTAATCAACTATCAGAATTTCAAACACAGTCCCTCATCCCATTTCTTGGAAGCTTATTAAGGTTGTTACATAAGATTCCCCTACCCTAAATTTCCTAAACTAACCCTTAAACCCCTTGTTATTCACCTTCTAACCCTCAGACCAAAATGTGGGCCAAGTTGAACCTGGGCTGACCCCTTTCTTTTGGACTCAAGATTAATTCACTAACTCAAATGACCAAATATATCAAACAGCCAAACATACTTCAATTCATAGAACTCAGGCTAAAAATCCCCTTCAGCACACAATTTTATAGTAAGGATAAAAAAAACTAAAACTAAAGAATTCAAAAAACAAACGAGAAATGGAGACTAGTTTCAAAACTAAACTAAGACGAGACATGCAAAAACGGACGGACAGAAGGAAATAACAGAAGAGAACAGTGGAAGAAAGAAAAGAGAAAAGAAAGCTGAAGGAAAATTACCTAAGAGAGAGCATCAGACAGAAATAATGGAGAACTTCGAACTCTTTGATTTCGACCCAATCCGAAGTTAATCATGTGTCCTTAATATCAAAGACACACGAATAACCTCGATTTGGGCCTAAAATCTTTCATGGAACCTCGGTTTGAAACTTTGGGGCTTTTATGATTCAACCTCTGATCTGAAATTCGAACGGCTCTGATGACGTTCGATGGAAACTGAGTGGAGCTTTGGCAAGAGGAGAGTGGAGTGGTTTTTTGGTGTAAATCTGGTCGGGATTGGTGACTCGCCGCTGGCGGATGGCGGTGGTGATTTAGGGCGGTGGTCTCTAGGGTTTGGGTGAGCTGATCTCTGAGGTGAGGTGAGAGACGAAATGCGGGGGTAGGGGCGTTAGGACATATATATATTATACGAACCCCAGTTCTGTATCGTTAGATCAAAAGAGATCAACGGTCCTGATTTGGTCTGTTAAAAAACGGGGTCGTTTTGGAATTATGGGGCTGGACCGGTTTTAGGAGTGGGTTTGGGCTGGGCCGACCAGGTATCTGTGTATAAGTCAATTGGGCTTGGAGAAAAATTAAACAAAAGGCCCAAAAATCTGATCTTCTTCAACTCTTTTCCTTTTCTTTTTCAATTAATTCCTTTTATTTCTTTTAAATAAAATTAAAACCTAAATTAATTTCTAATCAAATTATCTGATCACATTGAATTAATTAATTCTAAATAATAATTACCACCACTAATTAAATGCCAAATTAAAGAAGAAACTACCAAAATTTGAAAAATTAAAATTAAAGTGCCAAAATGAATTATTTTGTGATTTTTTCCAATTTTATAAAACACCAAATTAAGAAGTAATTTAAAAATGCAAAAATTAAATCCTAAATGTAAATGCAGCATATTTTTGTATTTATTAATGAATTAAATAAAATAAACGTGCACAGACAAATGCAAATAATTAACCGAAAATGCCACGAAATCCACCAAAATTGCAAACACTGAAAGAAATTATTTTGTTTTGAATTTGTTGGAGTAATACATATAGGGCAAAAATTACGTGCTCACAACTGCCCCTCTTTGCCCGGAAACACGAAGAGTTTTCGTGCAAAGATAAGTGAGCGGATTCGAGCGATTTTTGCCCGTTTGAATACTCCGTGGGAAGCATTTTTGAAAGATTTGACTGCACCCTAATTCCGAGGTTGCCTACATATCCTTGGATAAAAAGGAATCAGGTTAGTGTAGTTCAGGAATGTTTGGTAGCTGGGACTACCAGGAAGCTGTGATTTCACTGTTGCTGTTGCTGTTGTTGCTGCTTACTGAACCCCCTTATTACACCATGTCAGACTACATACAATGGCAGGAATTCAGAGATTAAACTATGGAACGATTAAGAAATACTATCAATCTGGAAGTAACACCTGTAATTCAAAGAAAGACAACTAGATTATAAACAGAGAATTTGATGTCATGCTTTGAACATCCATTTTCATTTCATACTTCAAACTTGCTTTGCATCTAGTATAGTCCAAGAATATGTACCTGATTGCAACAATCAAACAAGGAAAAATGGGTGAGAAATCTAGAAGAAGCAACAACAGCAGAACCAATTTTTAAATAGAAAAATGATGTGCAACAGTCCAAAATCCAGTTTCAGTCGAGCAATAACCACGACGAACTTCAAACCAGACCTTTAAACCTAAATTCAGTCCATTTTTACCCTAGATGAGTCAAAAATTGTTTCAGAAATTGAGAACCTCAGAAATCACAGAAGAAGTTCAATGGAATAGTGATTTTTTATGAAATTTTAGCTGTTTTTGATTTTTTCAGAATTTTTTCTCCTCTTGTCTCTGAATTCTCCCTTGAAATGCAAGATAGAGATGCCTTTATAGGCAAAGCATTAGGGTGGCCCTAAAAGAATCAAACTTGCACTTATCCCCCTTTTCAATTTTCGTTTTAGCTAAAATGCCCCTAATCAACTATCAGAATTTCAAACACATTCCCTCATCCCATTTCCTGGAAGCTTCTTAAGGTTGTTATATAAGATTACCCTACCTTAAATTTCCTAAACTAATCCTTAAACCCCTTGTTATTCACCTTCTAACCCTCAGACCAAAATGTGGGCCAAGTTGAACCTGGGCTGACCCCTTTCTTTTGGACTCAAGATTAATTCACTAACTCAAACGACCAAATATATCAAACAGCCAAACATACTTCAATTCATAGAACTCAGGCTAAAAATCCCCTTCAGCCCACAATTTTATAGTAAGGATAAAAAAACTAAAACTAAAGAATTCAAAAAACAAACGAGAAATGGAGACTAGTTTCAAAACTAAACTAAGACGAGACATGCAAAAACGGATGGACAGAAGGAAATAACAGAAGAGAACAATGGGAGAAAGAAAAGAAAAGAGGAAAGAAAGATGAAGGAAAATTACCTAAGAGAGAGCATCGGACAGAAATAATGGAGAACTTCGAACTCTTTGATTTTGACCCAATCCGAAGTTAATCATGTGTCCTTAATATCAAAGACACACGAATAACCTCGATTTGGGCCTAAAATCTTTCATGGAACCTCGGTTTGAAACTTTGGGGCTTTTATGATTCAACCTCTGATCTGAAATTCGAACGGCTCTGATGACGTTCGATGGAAACTGAGTGGAGATTTGGCAAGAGGAGAGTGGAGTGGTTGTTTGGTGTGAATCTGGTCGGGATTGGAGACTCGTCGCCGGCGGATGGAGGTGGTGATTTAGGGCGGTGGTCTCTAGGGTTTGGGTGAGCTGATCTCTGAGGTGAGGTGAGAGACGAAATGCGGGGGTAGGGGCGTTAGTACATATATATATTATACGAACCCCCGTTCTGGATCGTTAGATCAAAAGAGCTCAACGGTCCTAATTTGGTCTGTTAAAAAACGGGGTCGTTTTGGAATTATGGGGCTGGACCGGTTTTTAGGAGCGGGTTTGGGCTGGGCCGACCGGGTATCTGTGTATAAGTCAATTGGGCTTGGAGAAAAATTAAACAAAAGGCCCAAAAATCTGATCTTCTTCAACTCTTTTCCTTTTCTTTTTCAATTAATTCCTTTTATTTCTTTTAAATAAAATTAAAACCTAAATTAATTCCTAATTAAATTATTTGATCACATTGAATTAATTAATTCTAAATAATAATTACCACCACTAATTAAATGCCAAATTAAAGAAGAAACTACCAAAATCTGAAAAATTAAAATTAAAGTGCCAAAATGAACTATTTTGTGATTTTTTTTCAATTTTATAAAACGCCAAATTACTAATTAATTCAAAAATACAAAAATTAAATCTTAAATGCAAATGCACCATATTTTTGTATTTATTAATGAATTAAATAAAATAAACGTGCACAGACAAATGCAAATAATTAACAAAAAATGCTACGAAATCCAACAAAATTGCAAACACTGAAAGAAATTATTTTGTTTTGAATTTGTTGGAGTAATACATATAGGGAAAAAATCATGTGCTCACAGCTAGCAACGGAAAATTTTATTTTTATGTGACAAGCACATCCATGATCAAGCAAGAAAATGCCTACGTCATCTCCTAGATTAGCACAACTTACAAATTCGCTTCAATTAACACAAGGGGCAAGTTCTAGACTACACATGATAGCACAGAAAATCACAAATCCTCACACACACGTTGCACATGACTCAATCAAGATGGTTCTGTTCAACTCTCATGTCAAGCAAGCACACATAATTGAGAAATTTAAGCAATATTGCACTATGTGGCATACGAGTCAAACAACTGAAAAAGGGCGTCACAAAATAGGTTGTTTACTTTACTTAGGCCTCACAATTCAAACAAAATACACGGAAAATAGAATGTATGTCATAGCCTAATGTGACAATATCAACCATGTCAATGAATATCTCAAAGCGACTCAATTTCTTCCTAAACTACTCCTAAAAAAATAAATAAAGTATCCGGTTCGAGCTACATTCTTAGAAAAGAACCGGTTCCTAAAGAAAAACCAAGGAATACTACTTAGCTATTCTATAAAAAAATCTTTTTTTTTTGGTGTTTTTAAATGGGACTTTTTCTAAAAAAAAAATTCAATTTTCGTTTTTTTCATAACTAGACTATGTCTACTACGAGTTCTAAAAGAAAAGCTAAATAAAAAAATTAGTTTTATACAATTACACTTCAGAAAGTAATTTTCCCACCCCACACTTATATTATGCATAGTCCTCGATGTATGATCACAGAGAAAATTATTAACCCAAGGGTGAGAAATACTCCCTGAAACCCTCTTGGGCTTAGCTCAGACATGATCCTCAATCTTTAGAGTCGGGACGACCCCACACTTAAGCTCAAACATGCTCCTCAGCTTCAACTTTGGGTACTCGGACTTCCCCTACTCTGCAAAATAAAAACAACACAAAACTTGACACTAACAAAAATAATCAATAAATAAAAGATATACAGGTTAGGTTGCCTCCCAACAAGCACCATAGTTATAGTCGTGACACGACTCTGCTACTCTGCTCAGGCTGGGCGCTTTCTCTTCTTCTTTCTCCCATGAAGTCTAGCCTTTTTGCACACTCTCGGAAGGTCTCCTCTTTCATCTCTAGCTCTTTTCTCAATCATCTTTACACGCTCAGCTGGAAACACCACCTCCTCTAACTCAGTTCTCCCATCTGGATCACTATAATTCACATACTGACTCTGCTCTATTCCCTTCAATTCAACCATAGTAATCATGCACAAGTCCTCATAATGCTTAGGGAGCTTAAGTGCCTTGTACACATTAAAAGTGACCTCCTCATCGTCAACTCTCATTTTTAACTTCCCTGCCCTCACATCAATAACTGCTCCACCAGTAGCTAAGAATGGTCGCCCCAAAATAATGGGCACTTCCTCATCTGCCTCGTAATAAAAAATAATTAAATCAGCAGGAAGAATAAACTTTCCCACTCGAACTAACACATCCTCAATAATTCCTTCTGGGATGACTAGTGACCTATCTGCTAACTGTAAAGTGATTGTAGTAGGTCTAAGCACCCCCAATCCGAGTTGCTTGAACAAAGAGGATGACATCAAATTTATACTAGCCCCTAAATAACGTAGGGCTCTACCAACTTCTTGTTTTCTAAGAGACAAAGGAATTGTGAAACTCCCAGGATCCTTCAACTTAGGAGGAAGTTTACTCTGAACTCTGGCACTGCATTCTTCAGTAAGTGCAACTGTTTCGAACTCTGCATGTCTTCGTTTGTTTGCCACAATATCTCTAAGATACCTTGCATACTTAGGCACTTCCTGCAAAATTTCCACCAAAGGCAAATTCACACTCACTTGGCTCAAAATATCTAGGAATTTCTTATACTTAGCATCATCTTTTTGCTTCTGCAGTCTTTGTGAAAACGGAGGTGGTGGCCTATTCCCAATTACTAGCTCGAGTTCTTTATCATCTTTCTCATTCCCCTCAATTGGCTTGGGAACTAATTCTCCTTGGGGATGAGCTATATTCTTCTTTTTCTTTGGAACTTTTTCTAATGCTCTTCCATTTCTCAAGGTAACCACATTGACTTGAGCTTTAGGATTGGGATCAGTATCACTCGGAAGAGCCCCTACTGGTCTGGTATTTTGGGCTCTGGCAAGTTGGCCCACATGGTGCTCCAAATTTCTCAGTGTTGCGGCTTGTGCCTGCTGATCAGCCATTATTTTCTGATTGAAAGTTTGTTGATCTGCTATTAATTTCTGATTGAAAGTTTGTTGATCTGCTATTAATTTCTGATTGAGGGCTTGCTAGTTGGCCATCAAGTTCTTCATAATCTCCTCAAGGCTAGCTTGTTGTTCAGCCTGAGGTGGTCTGGATTGTTGTTGAGGTGCTTGAGGCCGGTATTGATTCTGATTGCCTTGATTTCCACCCCAAGAGAAGTTTGGATGATTCCTCCAGTTGGGATTGTAGGTGTCCCCATACTGATTTGTTTGGCCTCAATTTGCATTACCCATAAAATATACAGACCCTGGATTTGCTGGGCATAGATTGCTCATGTGACCCTCTCCACATACTTCACAAAATATTTGAACTTGTTGCACTGGCTGGGCTTATTGCTTGTTAATGATCATGGTCATCTGATTGACTTGGTTGGTCAGCATAGAGACCTGTGCTGACAATGATGAGACAACATCTAATTCAAGAACCCCTGGTGATTTTTGTACCATGTTCCTACCCATCTCTCCTTGCCAATCCGGATTGCTTTTGGAGAACTTGTTCAATAATGCATAAATTTCATCAAAACTTTTCTCCAATACTTGACCTCCAGCTGCAGCATCGACTACAATTTTTGTTTGGGGATGGAGCCCTTCTATGAAAGTGTGAACTAACACTTCATTCGTCTTATTGTGATGAGGACAGTCTTTGAGTAGCCCCTTGAACCTTTACCCCCCTGATTATAAAGATTCTCCTACTTTATGTTTGAAGGCAACTATCTCACTTCTGATCTTTGCAATTTTGCCTGAAGGGAATAAACTTGCCAGAAATTTTCTTGCCAAATCATTCCATGATGTAATGGAATTAGCTAGTTCTGCCTTTAGCCATCGCTTAGCTTCGCCCAACAGAGAGAATGGAAAAAGTGTGAGCCTCACATAATCTGGATTGACCCCGTTAATGAAATAAGTATCACTAATCTCCAAGAAATTCAGAATATGCTATTGTGGATCCTCGTGTGGAAGATCCATAAACTGCTCGTTTGCATGAAGTAGCTGGATCATGCTCTGTTTCAGCTCAAAGTGCCCAGTGATTTTGGACTTCACTATGCTGGAGGTAACATTAGCAATACTGGGCATTGCTACCTCCTCAACAACCATATGTTGCTCCTCTGCCATGTTCATAGGAAATTGAATGAGTGCTTGAATATTGTTTGTATCATTTGCTTCCCTCAACCTCCTGTGAAATGTTTTCTCAGGTTCAGGGTTAAAGCCGTTGAGTATGTCATGGCTTCTGACCCTACGCATTCAATCAAAGTTTCTGAGATTATAGCAACAATCGAGTAATGTTAGACTAGAAGAAATAAACAATTAAAGCAAAAACTAGAAAGTAGTTTATATTCAAGTCCCCGGCAGCGGCGCCAAAACCTTGTTGCTCCAAAACGCACACGCAAGTATACGTAGTCGACAAGTAATATAATGATAAGTTGAGTGTCGAACCCATAGAGACTTGTATAAACTACTCACTAAATCACTAAAATTATTATTCAATCCAGCTAAAATCAAAGTCCAATAATGTGATTATACTATACTACGATTCTAAATAATAACGAAATTATCAAGTAACGAATTGATTGTTGTGTATTCAGTAAAGACAAGTATTCCAGGGTTGTGATCGATTCACCATTTGTATTGTGTTCTAATTTACTTTCCCTTTCACATAATTCACTCATGGTTGCTAATTAATCGATAAATGCTCTCATAGCCTTTTCCCGAAGTACTACTCACCTATTCTCAGTAGATTAACGCCTATATTCCTATGAAATCAATCTATTAAGAATGCATTAAGATCACGATATTTAATTAAGCACGGTGACTAGGTATATTCCTATCCTAACCACAAATCCGCTCCCCCTAAGAGTTAAGATCGTGCTCTCTTCAATTCTTCTCTAATCTAAACACGACTTTCCCAAGCATAGCATAGATAGTAAATAGAACCTAACTGCTGGCCAGACAATTAAGCAATTAATCACAGAATTGAAGAAATAACCATATATTGATAAATTATAATTAAGGTCAAGCTAATATCAAACATCAATATTCATGGCTAAATCACAACTCCAGAACAATGGGTGTTTAGCCACTCATAATGTAATCAAATAATTGCATAAGTGTTGAATCAATTGGAAATACTAGAAAAAAATGAAGAAAACTCAGAATGCTCCGTTTCCTCACGATCCCGTGTGTATTTCCTCTCCAAAGTGGTGTCTCCCCCTTCAAAAATAGGTTTAGTCTTGCTTTTATACGTGTTAGATAGGTCTAGGGCCGAAATAACCTTGTCCCGGGCGAATTTGGAGAAAATTCACGTCACTGGCGCCCTGGCTAGCGCCAGGAGCCCTCCATGGCGCCCCAATATTTTTAGCTACTGTTTTTGGCGGCACAGGTAGGGCAGGTGGCGCCCAAATTCGCAAGTTTCTCGGTTTCGTTCGTTTTGGCTCAAATCTTGCGCGTTTCACCTCCAATTGCTCCCGAATCATTCCTACACATAAAAACACTTCAAATTAATATAAATCATAGAATTTAACATCACAAATTCACGAAACAAAAGTAAAATATGAGGCGATATACATAGAAATATATATGCTTTAAGCTAAACATTAGTTAGGCTCAACTCAAAATTGCTAAATAAGAATATTCATTACAATTTCTAGGGGTGTTCAAACCGAACCGGAAAATCGCACCAAACCGAAAAACCAAACCAAATCGATTAAAAAACCTGACTAGGTTTGGTTTGACTTGATTTGGCATTGAGTAAAAGAAATCGAACCAAACCGACATATAAATATATAAATTTTATTTATATTTTTAAGACTTTATAGTGAATTTTCTTTAGAAAATGCAGAAATATTTGGGATCCTCTCATATATTAACCTTGAAGGCGTAAATTAACGAAAAATTATTGTTAGACGACTAAGAAAATAACTATCATGTGTTACTAAAAAAATTCTCTCATTAGAATATTTTAATAGATCATATGTTTGTCAATTTTTTCCATATTTGCTAAACATATATTCACTTATCAAAGCTTTATCTATAATTTTAACAAAGTAAGATTGAAATAATATTCATGTAACAAAAAAAACCCGAAAACCCCGACAAAATCGAACCAATCCAAACCGATATAGTTGGTTTGGTTTGGTTTTGGTAAAAACCGAACTAACCCGATCCATGTATACCCAATTTTAATGCGCATTGAACGAGTAGTTAAATTATTTTGACGAATAAAATTATATTCCAAAAAACTGCATATATTTAAAAGGTTTGTTCTACCTCTCAATAAAGCTTTTTAAGAAAAGTGTTAAAGTTTTCTTTCCGTGTGGTTATAATTCTATTTGTTCTCTTACGAAGAAGAAACGTATTATTCAAACATAGAATGATGCGAAAAAAGATATTATTTTATGTTTTGATCTCTTTCTGAACATCCACTTTAGTTATCGTAATAAACATTTTAAAACTTTATTGTGTTTATGTATGTTCCATCGTTGTGGAAAACACGGTAAAGTTCTTAATAAATCAATTAATATAATAAAATTTGTCATTTTCCTTTTTTTTTTGTTTACGTTCAACATCTCCTCCATTTACTTCCTTGGCAATTTCCATTTAGTTGGAAATCTAAACAATTTTATGAATAAAATTATACGAGAAGAAAGATTAATGTAGGTTGCCTTTTTAATTGTAGATTACGACAAATCTCCTCAACCCGCCTTCCCCAAAATCTCCATGTTTTCTGTACTCCTTCCCCCCCCCCCCCTCCTCCCCCTCCCGTACTCTATTTTCTTCAAGAATTTAATTATTCTTTTCAAAATTCACACAAACTCAAAGGAACTAATGTGCTACTTTATTTTTTCACACAAGAGTAACATTAAAATTTGAGCGAGATGACTAAAAAGAAAATACTTTATTTTGTTGAAAAAGAAAGTATCATTTTTACAATATGAAAAGAAACTACTTAGTTTGTTCAAATGAAACAAAATACTTTTTCTATATCATGAAAAGAAAGTACTCTTTTTGTTGGGAAAAAAAATACTTTTTCTATTTCGGGAAAAGAAAATAGTTAGTTTGTTGAAATGAAAGAAATACTTTTTCTATATTATGAGAAGAATATACCCATTTTGTTGAAATAAAAAAATACTTTATCTACAACATGAAAAGAAAGTACTCTTGATAATAGTTCTATTTAGGGTGGGTGGTGGGCGAGGTTGGGGTTTGTGAGGGTAGAGGTGGGGGTGGGTGGGATGGGGTGCAGTAAGGATGGTTTGGGGTTTGGGGTGGGTGGGTATGGATTGATAGGGATGGGGAATAGGGTGAGGAATGTTGAAAAAGTGTTTTGGAAAATATTTTCTATTCATTTGATAGAGAAAATATTTTGGAGAAAAATGAGGTGATGAGGAAAATGTTTTCATAAATATTTAAGCCAACCAAATATGGAAAAATTAGAAAAAAACATACCCAAAGATCTTACAAGTGAAGAGATTTTTAATTAAAGAGATTTAAATTTCCAACCTTTTCAATTTAATCACTTCGTCAAGATCAAGAACTCATTATCTAAATTTTCTTTTTATATAGTATACAAAGAAATAACGAATTCCTAATTTGAAAACAGGGATCAGAAAATTACATTCTCTAGGCTTTCCACATCTTAGTATTGCAATTTCAATTGTGATATCTTAACCACTAAATTGTTTATCTATACAACAAAATTTCTCTTTATTTAGAGTAATTAATTAACATTTAATCCTTGTGAATTAATGCCGTTACTACGTTTCAATGTTTTCAAAGTTCAAACGAACGAAACCGTTTATGAAACATTATAGTATTCATGCACCGAAGGTTCAACAATTTTTACATAATCTAAGTAATCTGATAAAATAGTAACAACTTGCCTTTAGAAATTAAGATTCATTATAATGTAACTTAAATCTTACTTAAATTAGTCCTAGAGTTATATGGTAAAATTAAATGAGACGTGTACAAACTCAGGAACGGACCTAGTCTTTAGTGTATTGGTCAAAATCTGACCGCTATGGTCGATCCAACTGGGACCCCGTCCAAACGGCGGGATAAGGAAAGACGTCATGATTTGCTCCAAACCACATACTCACAGTGCCCCCTAAGTCGAAGAATAATACTCAGGGAACGACGAAAACGGATGTGGTATGAAGGTGCCTTGACCCAAAAACATAGCAAGGACTTCATGACTATATATAGGGAGGGAACCTTCCTAGAAGGGGGGAGGCATTTTCTCTCTTTCCTCTTCTCTGTAATCTTCTTAGCAAAAGGAAGACAAAACAATCTTCCATTGATTATGTAAAACAGTCATCTCCATCAATTGGTGAGAGAAGAAATGAAAAACCTCAATAAGACTGATCGCCCCTATCTCATCTTATGCATCATTTTCTGATTTGCTTATAGATCTTGAGTTTATTATGCTTGACTAAGATTTACCTCTTCATATTCATTAACTGATTTAATCAAAAATGTTTCGATATCTTTTGGTCAAACAATTTGGCGCCGCCTGTGGGTATTTTAGTGAAATTCCCTAGTCTCTTCCAGATAAAAAATCGTAAACATGATCGCCCACCAAAAAAGCGGTAAGTAAACCTCACATGCCAACCTAGATCATGATGCTACATGCAAACGGAAGCCACAACCAGCATCCTCCCCACACGCCGGGCAGCCCAGGACCAACCAAAGCAAGCCCAAAACCGCGCGGGGCCAAAGCACGAAAAAGGTGGGGAAAGAGAGCTGAATACGGTTGTCGAATTCAGAAGCCACCGCCCTATCAGCCATCGAAACACCAAGCAAAATGATAGCAACGCTACAGATCCACCCTCATCCACAAACTCCACGAATTGGGGAAAGGGGAATATCATGTTGGTCCACCTTCCGATGTTCACTCAAACAGGAACGCGAGCGCCACGCGGGCAAATGAGCGAAGAAACATCTCAACTGGAAAATGAGAAATTACTACAAAACAACCAAAATATCGTTCGCTTGTCGACCCGACTTTAAAAAAAAACTAGGACTCACCAGAGAATACCCAACTCTCCAAAAAAAAAAGTTGGGAACAGCGACGGGTTAATATTTTGAAAAATTCGAAATAACACCTTTAAGGCCAAGGTCCTTCCCCAAAAATAAAAAGAGTTCGACCTCGATCGAGCAGCGACGGGTTAATATTTCGACGAAAGTTCGAAATAACACCCTTAAGGCTAAGGGCCTTCGCCAAAAGGAAAAACGTTCGACCTCGATCGAGCAGCAACGGGTTAATATTTCGACGAAAGTTCGAAATAACACCCTTAAGGCTAAGGGCCTTACCCAAAAAGAAAAGAGTTCGACCTCGATCGAACATCGATGGGTTAGGATTTCGACAAAGTTTGAAATAACACCCCTAAGGCCAAGGGCCTTTGCCAAAAATAAAAAGGGTTCGACCTCGATCGAACGACGACGGGTTAATATTTCGACAAAGTTCGAAATAATCCCCTTAAGGCCAAGGGCCTTCGCCAAAAATAAAAAGGGTTCGACCTCGATCGACCAGCGACCGGTTAATATTTCGAAGAAAGTTCGAAATAACACCCTTAAGGCTAAGGGCCTTCGCCAAAAGGAAAAGGGTTTGACCTCGATCGAGCAACGACGGGTTAATATTTCGATGAAAATTCGAAATAACACCCTTAAGTCTAAGGGCTTTCGCCAAAAAGAAAAGAGTTCGACCTCAATCGAACATTGACGGGTTAGGATTTCGACAAAGTTCGAAATAACACCCTTAAGGCCAAGGGCCTTCGCCAAAAATAAAAAAGGTTCAACCTCAATCGAACGACGATGGGTTAATATTTCGACAAAGTTCGAAATAATACCCTTAAGGCCAAGGGCCTTTGACAAAAATAAAAAGTGTTCGACCTCAATCGAACGACGACAGGGTAATATTTCAACAAAGTTCGAAATAACACTCTTAAGGCCAAGGCCTTCGCCAAAAATAAAAAGAGTTAGACCTCAATCGAATAGCGACGGGTTAATATTTCAACGAAAGACGAAATAACACCCTTAAGGCTAAGGGCCTTCGCCAAAAAGAAAAGGGTTCGACCTCGATCAAACGACGACGGGTTAACATTTCGACAAAAAGTTTGAAATAACAACCTTAAGGCAAGAGCCTTCGCCGAAAAGAAGATTTCGGCCTCGATCGAACAACGATGGGTTAATATTTTGATGAAAGTCCGAAATAACGCCCTTAAGGCCAAGGGCCTCCGCCAAAAATAAAAAGAGTTCGACCTCGATCGAGCAACGACGGGTTACCATTTCGACGAAAGTTCTAAATAACAACCTTAAGGCCAAAGGCCTTCGCCAAAGAGCACAGTTCAACCTCGAATCGAACAATCACGGATTAGTATTTTGACGAGAGATCGAAATATCCTCGGGGCAAAAGGTCATTTTAAATATATAAAAAAGAAGGGGGAAATAAAACTGGGACTCGCGACGGGATAATATTTCGATATAAACTCGAAAGTAACATCCCTGCGGCTAAGGTCGTTACCAGAAAAAGTGCTCGATGCCATCCGAACCATGATGGGAAATGCTTCGACACAAGTTCAAAAATATCACCCCGACAGCTAAAGCCGCCATCGAAATCCTACTCAATCTGTGTGGCGCTAAATTCCCTAAGAATCAAGAACTCGGCACATAGAGATCTACTTATTTGCACCAGAGTTATGAAAAACAAAACAGGAAAAGAAATACAGGAGACGTGCGACAATGAAAAAATTCCTCTTTATACAAAGCTACTGCGCAAACAGTCGCAGATTACATACGGCGAAACCAATATAATTCAAGAAAAGGCAATAAACAACCAATATAAGAAAAAAAAAAAAGAAAACGAACAAAGACAACAATTTTTTCACTCGATGTCATCACCGCCACCCTCTTCACCACCATCTCCAGGAAGTCCTCTTTCATCATCACCATCCTCACCGGCCTCCGGCGTCGTAGGTTCATATCCACAGTTAATACGAGCCTCACGTGCCTTCGCCCATACTCCTTTATATGCAGCCTCGGGAACACTGCCCGCCTCCCACAAACTCTTATAGATATCACGCTGGGCTTCAGCATAAACCCAAAGCTTGTGCAAATGATGGGGAACATCAGCGGAGGAAGATTCGACTTAAGCCAACAGTTGCTCCTTTTCGGCCTCAAGAGCAGCGACCCGGTCCCCTAAGGTCGATGCCTCCCGATTGATCTCACCAATACGTTCCTCGAGCTTTGCCTCTTTTAGCGTGGCCGTCGCTCTCTCTGATTCCTGCTCGGATTGGAGGATGCGAATAGTGTTCTCTAGAGCTTCCGCCCTCGCCGACGCCGATTACCAGGCACTCTCGATGTTTTCCAACCCGACAACCTTTCTCTCCAACTCGGCCAATTCCCCATCCACTCTGCTCTCATTGCCTCGACGCTGATAAGATTCTTATCCATCTTAGATTGCATCAACCTCAGCTTCCCCTGAAGATATACACACTCAGCAGCAACCCTTTTGCCCAACTCAAGCTCTTCGTCCTTTGCACGAAGTTGCTCCCCGAGTACGTTACTCCTGTGAATAGCTTGCATTAATTGTTGATCCCTCTTCTCCAACTCCTCGTCGAGGGCTCGATCACTAAGGTTTACCTTCAGCCGCTCGTGCATCTCACGACACTTATTACGATAGCATCGATATTTCTCCAGCATCGTCAGGATAATCTTGGCCCAAGTGTTGGCCCTAGGAGCGTTCTCAATCTCCACCATGTATGTATGAAAAACGAAGAGACAGTCTAAGGCCAGATCGTTCAGAAAAATAGAATGAACATGAAAGAAAAATGAAACATACCCTCAAGCCCATAGCGGCCACTTCATGCATCAAGTTAATATCAAGAATGTTCCGAAGAGCCTCGCTCTCGATAGCAAAACACAAGAGGTCAAACTGCGGCACCAGGTCCTCCGTATCTCCAGAAGGTTGATGTCCGATGAGATCTCAAGAATACGAGTCGGGCCTCCCGCATGAACCACCGAATGGGTAAGAACCTCTTTAAATATCCTGACATCATTAGGATCAAGATCAGACTTAGATTCGTAGTCATCGACCATGACACCCTTTCCCCTTTCTACGGCCGAGAAGGAACCACGACCAGGCACCGAGGACGAAGCCCGTCCAAAATAGTAATAGCGGCCTCAGAAGTCTGACCCACCATTGCGGCAGATTGTTGATCAATCATAGAGGCAGGGATCTCCGTCGATAGGGCAGACTCAATGGCTGGCTTTGTCTCTACAGGCGGAATGGCATCAAATCCCACCTCAGACCCTGTCAAGGGAAGGTCTTCCTCTAGATGTATCATGGCCGAAGGAGCCATTTTAGAATCAATTCGCCACCTCTTTGATAGCCCCTCTCCTTCTTCGACACGGGAAGATTCCCCCGCTAGGTAGGTAACAGGGTTCAGAATCTCAGTTCAAGGGGTAGCCTCCGTGCGTACGGCCACATCTGTAGATTCAACTGAAGCGGCCCTTGACGAAGATCGGGCAGTAAACACTGAGGCAGGGCGAGCGGATGATGTAGGTTGACGAAAATCTAGTGGATGACCTTTCTCTCCCTGCACTCTCCCTGACATCGACGAATATCACATAAGAAACTAATTAAAAAAGGGGCGGGAGAATAATAGCGAACAGAAATGATATTACTCACCAGTGAGTGGCTTGCGTCCATATTTCTCTTAAAATGAGTACCATGTGCGAACCCCTGACGTATGAGGAAGGATGGCATTCACCCACTCGCGGATACCGTCAACAAGTACAAGGGGTAGTTTCGCGGCTGTAAAAACAAAAGAACAAACTTCAAGTACTGCCAGAGGGAAGTGGTCGAGCATTATTCCGTCCAAAAGTATAGAAATTTATATGCAAAGTTCCATTTCTTAGTGAATCATGTAGGATCCGCTACAAGGTGCTCGGTCCGCACGTAGAAGTAATTCTCGTAAAAATGATGATTGGCTTTGTCATCCATGTTCACGACCAGACTCTTCGTCCCTCGGTGGCGCATATGAATTATTGTGCCACGAATAAGTTGAGGAGCAAAGATATTGAGCATGTGCCTCAAAGTGATCTCCCGGCCAGCAAGCTCCGCAAACTTGAGAAGCATGAGGAACAGTTTATATAGGTACGGCTTAAGTTGAGTCGGGCATACCTCGTAAAAGCAGCAAAAAACTACCACTAAGAGAGGGAGAGGGAGCGTGTACCCAACAATAAAGGGGTAGGCGTAGAACGCGCAGTACCTTGGGCGGTCAAAATGGACTATGCCGTCCCCCACTGCCGGTAGCATTTCGACGTGGTGAGGGATTCCCCACCTGGCCTTCAATTGTGCAATCCCCTTCGCATTTATAATCTAAGGAGCAGGTTCCAGCTCTTCCCCGGCGGGACTGTGGAAATCATTCCATGGTCTCCCAGGGCGGGGCAAGATCTCAGCCACCATCGGAACCTCCACATCTTCCACCACTTCTACTCCTCCAGTGACAAGAACATCGTTTTCTGGCACCGGAGTTGTGGCAGGTTTGTCAGCATGAGAAGAATCACCAGCCATTTGTATCGGTTTGACTAAACAAAGAGATATAGGAAAAAAAAAGAGACTAAGCAAAAGCTCCTGGTTAACCGGAGAAAGTCAAAAATCTAAAGTATCAGGAGAAAAGAAGATTCCCAATTTTATTTCAAGTAAAGACAGAGAAGTGTGCCAATTGAAAGGTACCTTCCATCTACTTATAAGAAACATAAATTCTCCAAGCACGAAATCCAAAAGTCGCCAACTGAAGCTGATAGGGCATGAAACGGTTCAATCCCCTGGGAACGTGTGTCATAATGGTGGTAACCACGAATGACGTTTCAAGTTAAACGATGCTTCGGTTCCGAAATGACCGCAACGGTCCAAGGGCATTTCTAGAGCGTCGTTGCATCACTTGAATCTAAAAATCACACCCAAGGGGTAGTTAGTCAGATTTCTCTTAGATAAGAAAAAATCATAGTCCATCTACCGGGCCCGACAAGAGACGACCCGCAGACGGAGGGACTAACTGTATTGGCCAAAATCTGACCGTTGTGATCGACCCAACTAGGACCCCGTCCAAACGGCGGGATAAGGAAAGACGTCATGATTTGCTCTAAACTACGTACTCACAATGCCCCCTAAGTCGAAGAATAATACTCGGGGAACGACAAAAACGGATGTGATACAAGTGGGCTATAACCCAAAAACATAGCCAGAACTTCATGACTATATATAGGGAGGGAACCTTCCTAGAAAGGGGGGTTTTTTCTCTCTTTCCTCTCCTCTGTAATCTTCTTAGCAAAAGGAGACAAAACAATCTTCCATTGATTATGTAAAACAGTCATCTCCATCAATTGGTGAGAGAAGAAATGAAAAACCTCAATAAGATTGATCGCCCATATCTCATCTTATGCATCATTTTCTGATTTGTTTGTAGATCTGGAGTTTATTATGCTTGACTAAAATTTACATCTTCATCTTCATTAATTGATTTAATCAAAAAGGTTTCGATATCTTTTGGTCAAACATTTAGTTTACGCGTTTAGCCGAAACCAGTAGTTTTGGTTAAAATTTTGTATTTATCTTAAGAATTCATTGAATATGTATAAATAATTAGTTTATAATCTAATAATTTAAAAAGACTAAAATCTTGAACTCATAAGCTTGTTGAGCAAATTACATTCAATGACCTTGAAAATGGTCGCTCTTGATCTTTTAACCCCCACTTGTCTCATGGTCAAACCGGTAAGGTCAAAAGTCAAAAACGTTACTCATGGGACAATATTTGATATACTTCGGGGTCGTTTGGTAGGATGTATTAGAGGAAAATAAATACATGTATTAGCTTTGGCATTATTAATCCCTTGTTTGATAGTGTTTTTCAGCCTACGTATAACTTATTTGTTATATACCCTATTTGGTATTATCCTATGTGTAACTAATACATAGCAAACCATGACATTAGCAGCCGATTGAGTCTAAACCTTAATTTAAAGATGGAAGGAAGACCCAGATGGACTTAATTAAGAGCATTGACAACCCTTCACGCAAGAGATAGCAATGACAGAAGATTGATCGGTCGGGATCGAGTGATCCTCAGGGTTTATGGGTCCTTCTACTGCTGTGACTACCACTCTTCTCTTTTAGAAAGGTAAAGGACCACCAGAGAAGCAAGTGCTTTCATGAATGCGGTAAACTAATCAATCTTTTTGTTACTTATCGGGGTGAACTCGATTTCTCGAAGAAAAGAGAGGGTGCTCTTCTAATATTTAACTCCTAGTTGCTCTACCTCTCTATTTTCAAACACCCTACTCACTTATAGCCCTATAACCAAGAAGGAAGGCGAGACATCAGAGAAACTGTAATATTATGATTTTTAATACATCAAACCAAACAGTGGATAAGAAATAATCCAAGTATATCTAATCTCAGTATACTTAGTCTCAGCATTACTAATACGTCATATTCAACACTATTCTTATATACTCTACCAAGTAACCCTTTAAAGTTATGGCCATGAGGTAAGTGGTCAAAAAATTAATAGTGGCACCGAAGTGTCCTATTTCTGTCATTTGCCCCTTAGAATTATAGCTCTATTTTTGGTAAAAATAGCACGATCTAGCCAGTTTTCGGACTGTTATTCAAAAATAGTTAGCGTTTACCAAGTCAATGAAAAAAGCCACTATTTTGCTGTAACTGAGACCGGTCCAGCATAATATACTGGAGTTCGGTGCACCTGTGTATGAACTTCCAGCATATTATGCTAGATCGATATAATATGCTCCAGTATAATATACTGAAGACTGGAGCACTGGTGCTCCAAACTCCAGTATAATATGCTGGACCGGTATATTATACTGGAACTCCAGTATATTAGACTGGAGTTATACTGGAACTCCAGTATATTATGTTGGAGTATTTTTCCAGATTTTGAATAATATTTTCGTTCAGATTTATCTTTACACGAAAAGTGACTAAATTTCGATTACTTTTTGAAATTGAGTTATTTTTGAAGGAACACTTGTAAATCCGGTTATTTTTTAATTTCTCCCCTATTTTTGCGCAAACTGATCGGAGCACGCACTATCAAAATATTCTAATTTAGCCGTACAAATACGTGTAAACTACTTCGCCGAAACACAGAGCCAGTCACCGACGAGATTTAAGTAGTATTTCAGTCAACAATAACATCATACTCTATTTTGTACTCTTTCTACTTAATATAAATAGGACACAACCCCTCAATACTCGTTACCAAAAATCTAATTCAATCTTTCTTCATCCAATTTTCTGCAGCCATGGCAGCAGCAACACCATTGTTGAAAGATGAGCTTGATATAGTAATACCCACAATAAGAAATCTTGATTTCTTAGAAATGTGGAGACCATTTTTTCAGCCATACCATTTAATTATTGTTCAAGATGGTGACCCTTCAAAAACCATTAAAGTACCTGAAGGATTTGATTATGAGCTTTATAATAGGAATGATATTAACAGGATTTTGGGTCCTAAAGCTTCTTGTATTTCCTTTAAGGATTCTGCTTGTAGGTGCTTTGGGTACATGGTTTCCAAAAAGAAGTATATCTACACCATTGATGATGATTGCTTTGTAAGTATTTTCTCAAAATTCTTGTCTTTTTTATGGGATTATTTTGATTTGAATTTTGTGTGGTGGGGTTGAAAAAAATTGGATCCTGGTGAATTTTGAGGGGGTTTAAGGTAAAGTTTGGATCTTGGTAAATTTTGAGGGGTTTTAAATTATTGAATTTAGGGCTTTTGTGGGGTTTATGTATGTTTGAGCCAATTTGGGAAATTTAGTAATGTGTTTTGATAATTGTTGTGGATCTCTTCAGCTGAACTGCATTTGGTTATGATTTTATGTTGGACCAAGAATAGCAGATCTGATTGATTGGAAGCTTCTGATCTGCAGTTATATCAATGTTTGTTGTTCGATGTTATATGATTTCTATTTATAAAACTGTAATTCTTTATTAGTGTCTCTTGAATTGTCTACCTCTTTGTAAGTTTTTTTATAGTTTTTTTGTGAAAATTTTCACGGATCTATATGGTTTTTATTTAAAGTAATGTCGGTTGACAACTGAATGCAGGACTATATCAATTGATCTTACACTTTTGCACCATAGAGACTAGGTCTTTGGTATATATTTACGCATAAACGAGGTGCCAGATCTTGTAACAACTTCACGCTTTGTCATTGTTTTTTTTTTCTGCATTGTGGTTTAGTTAAATGTTGTATGGGTTGAGATTAATGTTATATTTGTTCTCTACTGGTTGAGCCATTGTTTGAATGTAATCAATAGTTATGGTACCTCATTTCATGTTTCCCCCCACTTCTGGTAATGAACGGTTCATGTGATAATCATTGTCGGTCTGATGTTGCAAAGGCTTCGTTTCTGTTTCCACAACCAGATCTGTGTGATTCTTTAACTTGGTCCCATGGCGTTGATGAAATCCACTTTAAGTGACTGAGTTAATTTTCAATAATAATGCCGGAATCTTCAATCTTAGGCCCACAAATTGGCAATTTGTTTATCCTATTGCCGTATGCACTTAAATTGGAAACTACTACTTTGATTATCTTGTTCCAATGCCATGATTTCAGAAACTCTAGTGCTGAAAAGTTGGTATGTTTAGTATTCGTTTGCTCCCGTGCTGAAATATTATCTGCTGATGTGAAGGTGGCCAAAGACCCATCTGGCAAGGAGATCAATGCACTTGAGCAGCACATAAAGAACCTCCTGTGCCCATCCACCCCACATTTCTTCAACACTCTGTATGATCCATACAGAGAAGGTGCAGACTTCGTCCGCGGCTACCCTTTCAGCATGCGCGAGGGTGCTCCAACAGCTGTTTCTCATGGCCTGTGGCTCAACATCCCTGACTACGATGCACCCACACAGCTTGTTAAGCCTCATGAGAGGAACACAAGGTACTTATACTTTCCGTAAGCCAAATTTTAGAGCTTATCTAATTACTCGTAGGATTGAGCTTATCTAGTTTGTCATTATCTGGAAGCTCTATATCGAATTAACATTAATATGTTATTCCAGGTATGTTGACACAGTCATGACAATTCCTAAAGGCACTTTGTTCCCCATGTGTGGAATGAACTTGGCGTTTGACCGAGAGCTCATTGGACCTGCAATGTACTTTGGTCTCATGGGTGACGGTCAGCCAATTGGTCGTTACGACGATATGTGGGCCGGCTGGTGTACCAAGGTACTCTTACTTCCTATATTTCCTGTAATAATGTGACTTGGTAAAATAGAGATCTTGTTTGTGTATTATGCCTTTTATGATGTCCTATCTCTTTGTGGGGTTTGATCGTATGCTAGATTACTTAAGTGAACATTGATGCTTTATGAAGCATTTTGAAACTCAGAATTCTGACATAAAATATCGTCAAACTTGTAGGTCATATGTGATCATTTGGGCCTGGGGATCAAGACTGGTCTGCCCTACATATGGCACAGCAAAGCCAGCAACCCTTTTGTTAACCTCAAAAAGGAGTACAACGGCATCTTCTGGCAAGAAGAGATCATCCCCTTTTTCCAGGCTGCAACCCTTCCTAAAGAGTGCAAAACTGTTCAACAATGCTACCTCGAGCTATCAAAGCAGGTCAAGGATAAACTTTCCAAGATAGATCCCTATTTCACCAAGCTCGGAGATGCCATGGTCACATGGATTGAAGCTTGGGATGAGCTCAACCCTACTGGGGAAAACTTGGCTAAGCTATCCATCGCCGATGGTCCAGCAAAGGCGGCAAAGTAGATGCTATTTAGCTTTTGCTCCTTTTCTTTAACGGCTAAGAGATTTTGAGTTGAGCAGAGCTTGGATTACTTATTTATCTTTATCTATTTACTTGTTTTAATTTTGGTTGAGGATTTGTCATATTGCTGCTATGTAGACCAGCTTTTGCTTCCCTACTCTGAAACATCATAGGAGTATTATTTATTAGGTTTAGCTCCAAACTTGAGATTAGCTTGAGATTATTATCTATATCAATAAAAATGGTTTAGTTGCAGCTAGGCTTCTATAACCGTCTCTTTTTGTTTGAATTTGGTAATTGAAGATTGATATGTTGATGCTGATTTCTACTCTATCATGCTGAATGCTGGTCGGCGCCCTTTAGCTTTGGCAACTGCGGTATGCAACTTAATTAGAATTCTGCTACTCTATGATGCAACACGAGTAGGTAGCTCACGTAAAGGGCAGTCCGGTACACAAAGTATCTCGCGTTCATGCAGGGTCCGGGGAAGGGCCGCATCCCATTGGGTATGATGTGGACAACCTACCCTAATGCAATTATTAATGACTGCTTCCATGGTTCGAACCAATGACTTATAGGTCATACGGAGAAGGGCCGCATCCCATGGGGTATGATGTGGACAGCCTACTCTAATGCAAGTATTAATGACGGCTTCCACGGTTCGAACAAATGACTTATAAGTCATACGGAGATAACTTTACTGTTGCTCCAATGCGGCATTCGAGTAGGTAACTCACAAGAAATGTTTACCTTGATACAAGTACTAAATCATGCAAGCAGAAATCTCGTGAAGAGCTTGAGGTACTTCAAAATGGGACACAGTTTTATTGTTGGTTAGACCATGTTTGATTAATGTGGCCTTTGGGTGCCCATCAAAACCCGTGGGCAAAATTACCAAATAGTACTGCCCAGAGGCCAGATCGAAAGAGCCGGGTACCTCCCTTTTCCTTTATTTTGGTTTCTTATTTGAACATTGCGACTTGATTGAGTAGAACAAACAAAAATATTCATCCTATGTCAACTGATTTGGAGTTTAGGCATAATTGATTGATTGATTAATTTAGACTTTTTGCATAATTGATCGATTTGTATGTCTGTCTATGAGGAAAAAATGGTCCATCACATGTACAAGAAGTCTATACTGTCATTGGTAAAATCGTATTTTGGCAACCACTCTTTCAATTTTTGCTAGCTCGAAAGTTTAGCTGATGACTGGAAGTAAATTAGCCTAAAGAGAGATACTACCACAACAGCTTAACTGATCATTTGATGTTAAAAGTGCACGTCAAACAAATAACCAAAGAACTAGATGGCAGTTCTAGAAAATATTAAAGGGGAAGCCAATCTTCGTTATTTAAGATCCAACTTTAACCTGTTATTTACAATCTATGATTGTACTGGATTTGGGATCAACTAGAACCATGGCAATACACTATCTGAAACAGACTTACAAAGAGCTTTGCACCCCAATCAAAACCTCATTTCTTGGTACCAATGCCTATCAAAGTTAGCGGGTTCTAGACATTAGGCGAACTCGGGAAAAATGGGGCAGATACGTCCATCTAACTTGTTCAAGATGGAGTAAAAATTACTTATTCAATATGTACAAAGCCCGTCAAGATCCCATATATACCAGCACCTGACCTCGATCACTGGCTATGGCCACTGCACCATGGCTTGAATCATCAGTAGTAATGCATGAAACTGTTGAACCTGAAAGAGAGATCAGGAATGTTAGTAAAATTCTAACCTCACCAGAAGACATACACCAATTAGTTGTGATTGAGTAAATAGAGCAATCTCAGTAACTCAATGCTTCCTAGAGAGATGGAGGAAACTGATATAGAAAGGAAACATCTAATTCGTATACTGAGTATGCCACTCAGTGGTAGCGGGATTAAGATGCTGTAGCACAACCAAAGTGAACTGTAAGGATGAGAGGTGAAGGATGACTAGATCTAGGGAAAGGCTGACCAAACATGACTAGATCTTATTTAAAGACGACCACTGTCACTACCCTTCAGAAGAAGTAAGTCAATATTTTTTTTTAAAAAGTCAATATTTTGAAGTTGAAGTGTGTTCAATAAGAAGAGATTGTGCTACGGCACTCTTACCCCAGCCAAAGGACAATTAAAATAATAAAGTTTTTAAACCGATCAAAAAAAAAAAAAAAATCAGTGCAGTTGAGCGAATCCTGCTGTTTAAATCTCTAAAAGAGTTAAAAGTCGATACAAGTATGCAGTATGCTACGATGCCACAATTTTGCCAATGAGTGATCTTTGGGAATTCTTAAATTCCCTAGTTCCTGAAAGTGATAATGTGAAGTAACTTGATGGTAATTGCTGAAAATCTAATTTTTGCAGCTGAAAGTAATTTTGTCCAGAGCCCAAAAAGAAAGAAGCACATTTAGCATAGGAATTCGACTTCACTTATAAGCTTTACATAGACCAAAGATCTCAACAATCACTACTAAGACTTGAGCAATAAACTAAAGCACTTGCAAAAAAAAGAGTACCTTTAAAGTGATGCAGATTTTGGAGTCTTTTCCCAGTAGTTAATTCCCACATGTAGACCAGTCCATCACTTCTCCCAATAATCCCATGACCAGCTGAAAAACCAAGTGCAGTAGCCCTGAGAGGCAGATAGGCTGAATGGTCATTATTTATCAGAGGCCACTAAATTTACATTTTAGCACTTCTTTTGTAAACATTTTAGCACTTGATGCAAGAAACCAACCTGCTATCAATCTTTAGAGGATTAGTCTAGCAAATACTATAAATTTCAGGAATCTAGATTTCAAAATATCTTAGCCTACAATGTGCAGAAACCTTCTTGCATTGCAGGCAGTAACAAACCTTCTTCAAGCAATTTTTAATGTCTCCAAGAATGTTTTAACAAAGTTTATTAAAGGGTATGACTGTTTAAGGATATTCAGTTCGCCAAATTGTCACCTGATATAAAGTAGCATACAGTATACAAAGGGAGACAAGTGTCCCATCATTATAAGTGAAAGTAGAGCTCCTATCTCCCTCAATTATCTCTAATACCCCCCCCCCCCCCAAAAGAAAAACCAACCACCACCACATGAAAGAAGGCCCTTCTTGAGCACCCAAATCCCAGAAAACCACCAAGGTAAAATCAAAGTTGCTGGAAGTAAATTTTGAATGTCTAATTTAAGCGTACAACAACTTTGAGAGATATCTAATCTTTCAATTAACTCTACCAATTAAAAAAATGTTTCAGTTGACTCAAGATGTTTTAAGATAAAAAATTCCAGTATTTGAATGGCTCCTGCATACATTGATTAATCTTTTGGTATTCAAGTATCAGAAATCTCACATTACCCATCATCAGAAGCTCCATCATGATAATAATCTACAACATACATTATTTGCAGTGGCGCTCTAACTTTACTCATTTTCTATCCCACAGCATTAACTTTTTCAGGTCAACTTCGTAACACCGTGGTATTTAAGCAAAGGTAACAAATTATAATAGGACAAAGGGCAGATGACAAATACTCCAGTAGCACATCAGTTAAAGGCTAATTGACTTGAAACATCGTGCTACTATGAGTTTCAATGTCTCTTGTTTTGGGTTGTGAAGACAGGGATTTGGAGGACAAGCTTTCAAAGGTTTCTGGGAATTCATCTCGGGAGCATGAATCATGTAAAGAACTACATGATTTTGCAATTGACCACCAAGTGAGGACAAGCCAGTTTGCCAAACCCCAAAACCTGATATCAAGCATGTATGCTTACCCTATCTTCAACAACCACAATCTCCTTTAGTCTTTTAAACTGTAGGATGAATGATGAAATATACAATGGCCCTTGGAACTAAACGGGCACACCTTCGTTTTGTGATATCAACGATAGCCAAATCAAAAACGATTTTAAAAAACACTGAATTAAGATTCTCAGATATGTTTTCCAGAATTTTCTAGTACAAGATTTTGGGAATACCTTGGGTCAAGAGAATTTCCCATGATCATTGTGTTATTAACCAGTAGAGCGAGCCTCCACCAATGAACTGGGCTGGACTGCTGCTCGCTAGATTCATAAGCAGGCTGATCTGGGTCAGGAGAAGTCAAAATCAGAAGCCAAATTGCCACATCTTTATCCTCTGATGAGCAAAAGAGTTGATTGTCACTCGTTTCCAAGAAAGACATCCTTGTGACATCTGTTATTTCGTCAATAGTCTCTTCTGTGACCCCGGCAGGATCACTGTACTTTCTTTGCCATCTAAAAAGACTGACTGGAAGGCATTGAAAAGCAGAAGTACTGGCAGCAGAAAACTTCGACACAAGCATGCACTTCTTTATATCCCTGAATATAACCAAAAAACTCTGAGTGGGGGCAGTAAATAAAAAGCTCTAGGAGTCTTAAGCACCAAATGTATGCACCAAGCTCAGCAGAAGTTCTCATCTTTCTGGATTTGCTTTGTATATTTATTTATCTTCTGGAATGGAAGAAAAGAAACAAGCATATGCATATCACATCCTTCGCGACAAAGAAAAATAGTGAAAACAAAAGTAAGAAGAAGAAAACAATTAAACCAAAATCTATCCAAATTAATAAGTTATAAAGTTTGCAGTAAATTAGCTGCTATGAAATAATACATATTAATTTCAAGCAAGAAGCATTAAAGCAAAATTATGTGCAGTATGCATATTCATTAAAACAATAACACTGCAGCCAGCCCTGATTTTCTGACATACTGCTTCTAATTGATTCTCTTTTTCGGTCTTCTTTTCAGCTCTAATCGAGGATAACAGTAGACGTCTTCATCATATATTTACTTATTTACATAAATGTGTATGTATATGTTTTTCTGGGTGTATATGTGTGTATTCTTGAAGCTATTTGCACATACAATTGTGTAGAAGGTGGAGTTATAATCATTAATCTGTTTAATTTTTTGACAGAATGAGCATGAGTTGCTGAAGAAAGAAGTGAACTATGAAGAGAAACAATATAAGAAAATTGATCAACAGTAAAACGTGGTGTGCGCTTGAGATGGAAAGAGGTATTTTACCATAGGCTAAATTCCCCAAATCCATTGTACCCAAGAACCAAACTAGAAAACTTTGGTATTCTTTTCAACTTCATTGAACAAAAGGGTGGGCAGTCGGGTGGCAGCAAACAGCATTCTTCCGTCTCCGCACTGCAAATTCAGAATTTCGGGAGCAAATCAAACTACATAACAAAAAAAAACTAAACAGAAATCACATAAAGAAGCATCACAAATTCTAAGCTGGACACCAGTTCATTGACAACAACAACAACAACAACCCAGTATAATCCCACTTAGTGGGGTCTGGGGAGGGTAGTGTGTACGCAGACCTTACCCCTACCCTGGGGTAGAGAGGTTGTTTCCAAATAGACCCCCGACATCCTTCCCTCCAAGAACTTCCCACCTTGCTCTTGGGGAGACTCGAACTCACAACCTCTTGGTTGGAAGCGGAGGTTGCTTACCATCAGAGCAACCCCTCTTGGTTGGACACCAGTTCATTGGAGTGAAGAAATTTTTATATAAGTGGCAGAGTACAATAAATGATTAATAAAGCACATAGTTACCGTCAAGTGGACTAGTATTGCAAAATTTTCGACCCTAGAACTGATAAAATGACTGGTTATATACAAATACAAGAAAGATAAATTTAATAGTAACCCATCAAAGTTATAATCACTGCAAGATCAATATTATGATGGACATGAACAAACTTGAAAACCACAATGCTCAAGAAGAGTCACCTCCATTTTGAATTCATGACCCATATGTACAGCTTCCCACTTTCATCCACAGCAACAAGGTGATCAGGTGGACAAACCAATATATAACATACACTTAGAATTGTTTTCAGTTTAGCAATGATAGAGACATAACCATTTCTAATTTGCATGATTTTTACTGCATTTTCCTCAAAATGATTCGAAGCACATGATGAGCACCGACACTTTATGTCACCCTCCCTGAGAGCAAACATGGCAGATCAGCACATTAGCATTCATCTATTCTGCAACTAAAATATAAACAAAAGACCAAACACTTGTGTCAAGTGAAAATGCAACCTGCAGCCTGGGGCTTTTACACTGTTGAACAACACAAGCGATTGACCAATTGGTGTCAACTGCACAGCAGCACTATCCAGTTCAATCTGCATAAAACAATTATAGATTATGAGATGCTACACACCAAGCCATAGGCCCACAACATACCATTGAAGAAGAGCAAACATCTCACATCTCCACCGAAGGCACCGCCAAAAGATGGAAAACTTATGGAAGCATGACCAATAAAAGAAGGGGACCCCCTTTCTTCTCCTGCCATTGGGACCTTGTACATGAAAATAGTTCTATCCTCGTGCAACGGTTGACCGCATAAAACACAAATGTAAAGATCATTTTCTTGTGTGCTCAATAGCATTGATGAAACTGGCATGGGATGATCATAGCCTGCAATAAGCTTGAGAACACCACTTCTTTCACTCTCAGTCTTTAAATCTTTATGGGCCTCCATGCTTATGTTCTCAGTATTCTCGTTTTTCTCAGTGGTGTCAGCAGAAACATTTATCTTCTGGTTTTGATTATGTAACAAAGGACCAGTAAACCTGACAAAGCGTTGGTCTCTGGACAATTTTTCAGTCAATTTGTCTTCCGATTTGATTGCAGTTGAATCAAGAAACTTTGAAGTTTCAGTATGGTTTAGCATCCAATCCATTTCTTCTTCTTGTGATCTCGAGGCCATGTTAGAAGGTGTACCACTGGTATTAGTGAACCTTTCTTTTGTATGGAAGTTAAGGGGCCATCCATCAATGTGGGGTTCATCAGCAGATATCGATTGATCGATTTGGTGCTGCATAGAAGAGCTTCCTTGCAAGGAACGTGAGGTGCGCATCCCATTTATGCCGGCACTTGTCTCTGGAACAGAATCATCTCTGACATCTCTGCAGATGATACGTTTCGATAAAGAAACATGTTGCACCATTGATTCAGCAGAAGGTGGAACGTTAGCTAAGCGCCCACTGATAATTGCACCTGTCCTTTGGGTTCCACTAATTTCCTTTTTTGGTGCTTGAACAAATTTCTGTGTGCTTGGTAAGACATCATTTTCTATTTCTGTCCCTGTTCAACAATTTATTACTTTCAATCAATTAATCTACAGAGAGTAGTTCAGCTCAAGAGACCGCGAGCTCCTATCTCATCACTATATAGGAAGCTTTGAAGTTCAGACTAGCTACATAAAGAATAATCACAAAAAAAAGATGAAGTATGAAGTATTACAGGGTTATATCAATCAGTCTATTCACCTTTTGTCAATTTTGAAAAATCAGTCTAGGTAAAACACGCAGGATAAGCTTAATAACCATCTTTCAACGTTAGTAGACAGGAGGGGAAGCCCATTTCCTAACATCTCAGATAGAGAGAGACAAGCTGACAAAGAACATGGTCATACTTGAATCAAGGGGTGCAGTGAGTTTTGAATAAACTGACAATGGCAAACTTAGAATTCACGAGAGAACATTTTTCACTAACAAACTGGAAAAGAAGCCAGTATTAAATCTGCAGGGAAGCGGAAGGCTTGAAATGCAGAAATTTTAAAATGCCAGCGATACAAATTAAATGGCCTTGGGGCATGTGACATCCTTTTAAGCTATCTGCTCTGCACATGCTAATTGGAAGAAAATTGGATGAACAGCAGCTACTCAGGCCCCACAATCAAAGAATCCACAGATTGAAAGGGAGATAAAGTCACCTGTTTCACCATTGCAAACTGATGGCTTTGCTTCTGAATTATCATTCATTGATGGCCCCTCGATTTCAGATCTGCAGGTTTGTAGACCTCGAACACTTTGATCTTCTTTAGAAGCTTCAGCTACTTGTACGATCTGAGCTAAACCCTGACTTGGAGTATATCCAACTTCAGCATTATCAAAACTATCAGGAACAACAGCTTCTGCAAGGGAACAAGCTGTAGATGCTGGAACATAATCTTGAACTGGAAAGTTAATATTTTCCTTCTGTCTGAGCATTGAAGTCTCATCAAGCTCACTGACTGCAAAAGAAAGAAAGAGGGAACTAAAAGAAGCTAGAATTAAAAGACTTCATGATAGATCTTCAAACAAGCAATGATCGAGATAGAAACTAAGAAATTGCTCTATAAGAGCAGCAATAATCAGCTGAAATTTGAAAGTTACAGGCAACAGTTTACCAGATGTGTCGATCTTCTTATTTTTGTCTTGAGAGTTACGACCAGATATTTCTGGTGAATTTTTAACATTCTTTTTCTTTCTAGTGTATGTACTAAGCAGAGGAAGTGCTCGAGGAAGGAGAAGTGTCATCATTGAGTTGGCTATTTCATGCCCAACAGAATCTGACTCATTTCTCTCTGAGTTCACTTCCAAACAAGACGTATCCATTTCACTTTGTGGATGTGAATCAATTATTAGAGAATCAGGACTAGCGGTAGTAACAGCAGCTACACCATCCTTCACCATATCTGCGGCGAGATTGAAAGAATCATCTACAGAAATGACAAGACAAGCATTTAATAATTTAATCAAGGAAGAGAGTTAGAAGATAATGCAAGATGCAGCACTATGGGACACGGCACAGGTAAGTATTAGCACATAGCCTCATAGTACCTGGCGGGTGATCCAAAGTATCAGGTGCCCAAAGATTGGCATCATTAATTCTTAGTATTTCATTTGTAACTGGTGGTTCCTCATCCTTCTCTTCGGCCATTTGGTTTTTGATCACCTGCTCTTCCAGAACTTTTGACCTATCAAACTGTGAGAAGTTAAGAAAATGTAGCTAGCTAACATATTCAGTACACATGTAGAAAAAGGCCACTCTTGGTTTTGTTGTTTAAATGGGGAATATTAACCAAAAAACAGGGCAAAAAAACTAGTAGAAAAAAAAAGAGGAAAAGATGATGCAAAATGAAGTGTATCGAAGCATTTGCTTTAAATGAAAGGGAAAAAGGAAGAGTAGACACACTAACCGGCTTTCCATCTTTTAGTATTTTCATAGATTCTTCTAAGGGTAAATTGTTCTCAGGATTTAAATGCTTCATCCCTCCCTGAGAACTAAAACTATCCACTTTCAGATGATCATCTTTGTCAAAAGATTCTTCGACCAGAACCAGAACTTTTTCTCGTTCAATTATTGTTTGTGAGGCCTCTGACTCTTGCAATGCTTCTGAACTATTGGGAGACCCTTTATTTGCGGAAAAGGGATGCGGATGTTCACCATATTCCTGTTGATCAGAATTCAAAGCTTTGACGTTGCAACTTTTATTCTGACGTCGAGGTTTTTTGAGACTGCTATTGGCAGGTGACTTGGTATTATTGGTTCTAGATTTCCTATTTCTCTTTGCAGCACTTTGTGGTTTTGCCATGTGCGGTAGCAGATTAGGATCTGCTTTTGATCCCGCGTTTTCAGTTGGTTTTACTGCCTCGGATGTCTCATTCCCAAGAGAGTTAGACGACAAGATATTCTGCTCTGGCATTCCACTGATATTCGTCACCAACTCCCTGAGTAACCTCTGAACAAATGTGTTCTTGAACCCAAAAAACTGCACTTATTCACGCAATGAGGAGAAAAGAAATAAGAACGTTAGGCCCGTTTAGTTAAGTTTTGATCTTTTAATATTCCATTCAAAGTTAAAAGAATCTTAACAACTTAAGCACTCTGCAAGCCAGCATTCAAAAAATTGACACAAAGGTAATCTTACTAGTACAAGACAGTCCATTGAACAGATAATAAGACACTGCCCTGAGTGTCTTTACAAGTTACAACAAGCCTCAAAAAATTCTTTTGGCGAGCTTAGATTCACATCTCAAGGACTAAATTTGACGTGTAGGCTATTTACAACATATCTTTCAGCAGTATGATGTATAAGATCAGGTACTAAACTATTTTAACGATCATACTCCAAAATGATATGATAAAGGCATTATGGTCGCTTCCAGAAAATTTTAGGATTAGCAAACCTTTCTTTGAGGTAGTTAATTGCGTCGAATGACTTTTGGCAACAAAAGAAAGCATAATGTGCCTAAAAGTACTGAAATCATTTGTTGTTCTGCCAAAAGGAAATGCACAAATCTTCTCAAAAGATGCCATAGTCCAGGAACCAGAAACACGAGTTCATTGGGCTCGTAACGGTATATACTATCTCAATTCGGATCAAACTCCTTGAAAATGACTCAGTTATTGAAGAATCTTTAGATACAGATACACAATAACTAACTAAGGACATTTCAAACCATCCTGCATAAGAATAACATCATAAAGGAGCCAACTCATAAAGCAAGGCCTTACAGGTCCCTAAAGGAGCTTGATGAAGATAGGGTTTGAGAATTGAGTGCTCTTGCAATATTTTAGCTTTTATCCTCTGAAACAATAGACCAATTCACCATAAGATTGGACCCACCTACGGTGACTGCATGTCACTCACAAAGGCCAACATAGTTCAATTTATGTCCATTACTGCAAATAGAAGCATTAATGAAGGCAGAGTTATTTGAACCTTCTTTCCATCAGTTCACTCCAGGCCAAAGGTTAAGGTTGTTAAGTGAAGACTTAAGCTCATTTCTAATTTCTGCAGTAAAATCCACTACAAAAATGACCTTTAGAAGGAAAATGGAGATTCTTATACCCATATATCTATAGTCAAGGTACCAACTAATGGAAGCATGAATCTTCAGATAAATAGTTTGCCACTCTAGCTCTGAAATGTGGATGCCTCGTGTAATTTCCAATACAAGAAACTACCAACTTAGACATACCATCTTAAAACAATTTGAGAAAAAAATTCCTTCATTTGACCCGTTCCATTAGTTTCAAAATATAAAGTACTTTTGATATGACCTATCCTCCTTTAGTGTCCTTATTCTCTTCTAAAGACTTCTGGGAGAACGTACTGATTGCACTTCTTATTAGAGATTCCAAAATGAATATAGAAAAATGGGCATGTTTTGTGCGCACAGTCTTTTGGGTGAAAGCTCAATGACAGTCCAAATGAATCCTGCCAGCCCATCAGAACTCCAAACCCAAAAACATAGTTCTTCTTAGAACAAAATTGCACGCACGTTTTGACTTCAGAGTAGACCAAGGAGACCAACTCTTGTTACAACAGTATCAATATTATCAAACATTTCAAAGTTAACATCTAAAAATGGAAAAGAACAGAACATTTTACTATCACAGTATGTTAACTGGTTCATAAATATGAACAAGACACACCTCCACACCATCAATCTTACTGGAGTATCTCTTTCCACGCAACAATTTTATTTGATATCCTCTTTTCTGGAAACTCTCCCAGACAATATCTGCAGTTTGCCCACTACATGAATGCCCATCTGTAGAACTGATCTGTTGAAGGCCGAGAGAAGGAAATTATTTAATCCAAAGCTAGAGACGAAATAAAAATCCATTCAACATGTTAAAAAAACAAAAACAAAAAACTGAATCTTCGTACACACCGTAAATAATGGCCCGTTAAGGCCTTCATGAATTTCCATTTTGTAAGTGATTCCATTTTGGGTCCTTAGAGCATTGTATCCAATAGGATAAGGATAGCGGTCTTTGCCCTGCAAGTAAAAAAAAAAGCCAAATTAAGTGATACTGGAATATCTCTTACACGGTACATTATATAGAGACAGCTGTAAATCTGTGAGTCGTGCTTTCTTGATGATATTTAGAGCAGAAGTTTCAAGCAACACTGTAATCTATATGAAAACGAGACAAACAAACTCTGCCTGTGGGCTCCTAAATAAAGGTATACTATCTCTGTAACACATAAAAGATAAAATGGACCAACATAGATCAACATATTATGCTGAATAGTCAATACAATTCTGCTAAAACCGGATACCTGTACACAAATGAGGATACTCATCTTACATCTATTATGGACGCAAGTCATTTCCATTCCAGTCCTACTCTGTACTTGCTCATACTAACATTTAAACATTGTTTCCACAGTGATAGCGATAAAATCACCAAACACTCCTTCCCGATGCCTCACCTCATCCTACACCATTGTCACATTCCAGTAATGCTATATCCAATCAAACATCAGGAAATGATTTAAATGATATTTGACTTAGGGAACATTTTTCATCACATCAAACAGCACCCAGATCAATACGAGAAATGGTCATACTGAGACGTGAACCACAATCGCAATGTTTCTCGATTTCTCTTTTGCCTCTAAGTGATCCATGATTTCCCTCAAAATTGATTCTCAAAGATTACATGACTGGAAAGCATAAATCTTCAACCTAAGCTCCAAAGATCTACCATAAATTCAAAAATCACTAGAATTTCTCGGCATATTTTGCTAGTATAGAATACTTAGTTTAACTTGCCAATGTACAGCATTTGACACAGTTCAGGTAAGATAAACTTAAGATCACGTAGAGCATTTGGCTGCAGCTAGTCATCCATAATCAATCAAATCATGGAGCTTTTTACTTAACAGTCAGAAGGAAATAAACAAATCCATTTCACACTGATATTAGCGCAAAAATTTAGCTCATTAGTTTTCAGGTAGGCAAGAAATCCGGGAAAAAAACTCATGTAACACTAATTAATGCTTCAAAAGCTCCAAAATTAAAATATAAGCTACATCAATGAGCTGAATAGTTCATCAATTGATCTATAACCAGAATTTCTATTCAAACTACGTGGACTTTAAATTTTATGCAATTTTACAGACAGAGAAGAACAAAAAATGGCAATACACTCATATGTACAACCACTAATGCTTCAAAAACTTAAAAAATCAATATACTAGCTACATCGCTCAGCTAAATATAAAGTTCATCAGTTGATCTATAAATAGAATTTCCGATTCAAAATACTTGAGATAAGAATTTATGCACTTACACATATAGTAAACAAAAAAAAAGAGTTTAATTTCTATGCACGGACGGTATAAGAATTATATACACGATCAAGTCACTTAAAAAGTAATTGTAGATAACTCTATCTAATAGCATTGATTGCTAACCTAGAGTAAAAGGTAAGTAGGCTGTTATAACATGTTAAATTGCGCTAACTCATTAGTATAACATAAATCCGAAAAAAATAAAACAAGTTGTTCGATCGAAAAGGAACTCACAAATTCGAAACATTTTATAGAAATAACGGAGATGAAATTGTTATACCCTAGAGGAGCTCCAGTATTTTTTATCCCATTGACCAGTGTAAAGCTTGCCAATTGATAATATCTCCAATCCGTCTGATTTATCCGAGTTACTCTTCGCCATTGAGATTCTCTCACACACACACCGTCTCTCTTTCTCTTTATCTCTCTAGAATTTTTTGGAGAGAGAAGTTGCAGGAGAAAACCGAGGGGCCAGGAGAAAGAGGAGAGTTGAAATGGCGGGAATGGAATTCACAATTATCTTGCTCCCTCCTAAATTTCGTGCTCGTCAATTTTTTTTGTTATTTCTCCTCTAAATTGACCAAATTATGACCGAAACCGAAATGATATTTGGTGTTTGATATTTTGGTATTTGATTTAAGGTTTCAAAAAAAATTAGGTAGGGTATTTGGTATTTAAAAAAATAGTATCGAAATATCGATATCATACCCGAAACATATACTAAGTAGGCGTTTGAACATAAATTCCAAGAATTTTTTTCAAATTTGGGATTTCATTAAAATTTGATTTGAAGATGAAGTTGTGTTTGGTTATAATTTTTCCAACATATTTGGATGTACTTTTTTCAAAATCATAAAACGTGATTTATACCCCATAATTTGTAAAAAATATCAAAATCACCTTGACTTTATTATCCTACTTGAAACAAACATGTTGATTGTTTAACTGTACGAACAATCTCTAATAGAAGTTGTAGTGTATAAATTATAGATCTCAACAGCCAAGACCACTCATTCAGATGGTGCATAGTTATAGGTGTTACCTAGATTTAATAACTTATTTGGGTCCTTTTATAAATTTTAAAAATATAGGGTAAATTTGTAAAACTTAAAAATACCAACTTTCCAATTTTTCAATTGAAAAACTTGTTCTCAGTAGTTTTCAAATTCGAAAATACATTTTCAAGTTGGATTTGAAAAAATGTAAAATTTTCATAACCAAACATTGGTTTGAATTTTTTATTTTTATTTTTAAAAATTCCTATGTTCAAACAGGCTCTAAGTTACATAAACACGTAATGTACTAAGTTACATAATACTTTTCTTTGGCATTCATATTGAGCCTGTCAGTAAAGCTCAGAGCTCCTTTAGAAAAATAGAGGAACAAGTTAGGCTGCAGATTTTGACTCTTATTCTTCAGGCTGCCAAACAAGTTAATGTAATGTTTCTATAGTTTTGGAGTGTTTCTTGCGCGTGTATTAATGTTGCATTTGTTGGATTAGTCTTTGTTGTATTCTCTAATGTCATCAATTAGCTCTACGCAAGTAACAAGACATTTTTAATGATCAAAATTATTCTTTTATGTACTTTTTTTTCTCTACCTGCTAATTATGGACAATGATTTTGTCAAAATTTAGGTAAACTTATAACGTTTTTATTTTTGCATTTGTGACTACTTTAATTAAGAATATTATAGTCTATGTTTCTATGCACTAGTTAATATTTAAACCGAACAAACTGAAATTACAATATCGAAAAAATCGAAATCGAACCATATCGAATCTAATTAGGTATGGTATTGGTATAGCATTTTAAAAAATCAAATACCGAAAATACCGAACCAAACTGTCTAAATACCATTCCGTACCGACGATAAACACCCCTACTTGCACGTATTGAAGTGACAGTTTAGTCCCTAAAGTCGAAACTTCTTTTGGCATTGACCCTGCTTTTTCTATAGTTTGAAAACTCATAACTTTTATAGTTCATGATCTAGTGATTTTTTTGTTGCTTGAATGACAAAATATTATTAATACTTGACTAGTAACATTGCATAGGAGTGATGCCTAGCTAAGGACATCTAAAGTACTTGAGCCAGAGGGGCTGTTAGTAATAAGATTACAAAAACAATTGAGATTTCCAAGTTCAACTAGCTTGTTTAGTACATTAGTATATACTAGTTTAGTAGTAGGTGCTCTAGTTTTGTCTTCCTTTAGCAAGTTCCAAAAAGCACTCGGCGGGTAAAGTATGGTTGATAAAGGAGTACTGCTTGGTTGCCTTGATCCTTCCGTAGCCAAAACATGCGCAAGCTTGTTACCTTCTGTGACGACCCGGCCAGTCGTCTCATGAATTACCGTTATTTCCCCCATTTCTGCTTTTTATTGCTTTGTCTATCGGTTCTAAATGTAATTAGGTTGGTTGGCTCGGGTTCGGAAAGGATTTGGTAAGGTTTGAGATACTTAGTCTATTTTGAAGAAGCTTAAGTTGGAAAAGTCAACCGGATGTTAACTTATGTGTTAGAGGGATCGGATGTGAGTTCCGATGATTCGGATAGCTTCGGGAGGTGATTTGGGACTTCGGAGCGTGATCGAAATGTATTTTGGAGGTCCGGAGTAGATTTAGGTTTGAATTGGCGAAGTTGGTATTTTGGCAATTTTCGGTTGATAGGTGAGATTTTGATATAGGGGTCAGAATGGAATTCCAAGAGTTGCAATAGTTTCGTTGTGTCATTTGGGATGTGTGTGCAAAATTTCAGGTCATTCGGACGTGGTTTGCTTGGGTTTTTTATCCAAAGCGAAATTCGAAAAATTTTGGAAACTTAGGCTTGAATCCGATGTGGTTTGGTTGATTCAATGATGTTTTGAAGATTGGTATAAGTTTGAATAAGGTTATGGGTTATGTTTGTGTTTTGGTTGAGGTCACGGGGGCCTCGGGGTGATTTCGGATGGTTGATGGAGAGTTTGGAGTTTTTGAAGAAGCTACAAATTTTCTGCTTCTGGTATTTCCGCACCTGCGGATTGGGGACCGCAGGTGCGATGCCGCAGATGCGAGGGGGAAGGCCGCAGAAGTGGAAAATGGCTAGGAAGGCAGGAACAGCAGATGAAGTAGATTGACCGCAAATGCGAAAATGCCTGGGCCAGAACATATAAATTGTTTCCTTCGTGATTTTTGAGCTATTCCACCATTTTTAAGTCGGCTTGGGAGCTTTTTGGATGATTTGAAGAAGGATTTCAAGGGAACTTTATTGAGATAAGGCTTTTGGACCTAAAACTCATTCCTATGGTATTATTTCACGAATTAGAGCTATAATTAATGGAAATTAAGGGTTAAAATTGGGGGAAACTATGGCTTGGAAACTTAGACCTTTGATTGAGGATTTGAAGGACCATTTGAGGTAGGATTTCAGAACTTTTGATATGTATGAACTCGTGGGGAGATAAGGAATCTATTGATGTAAAAATTATCGAATTCCGAGACGTGGGCACGGCGATTGGGTTTTGGTAATTTCGGGATTTATGCTATAAATTGATTATTTTAGCTTGGGCTTCGTTCCCTTAGCATATTTTGACGATGTGATTCTGATTTTGGATAGATTCGACGCGAGTAGAGGTCGATTCGAGGGGCAAAGGCGTCACGGGCTAGAGATTTGACCGGATTGAGGTGGAGTAATGATTGTAAATGATGTTCTGAGGGTATGAAACCCCAGATTGCACATCATGGTGCTATATTGAGGTAACCCACACGCTTGATGACGAGTGTGGGGTCGTGCACTATTGAGGATTGTGACTTAGTCCATTCCGAATGACTATTTTACCGTGTATTTGACTGAAATATATTTGCTATCATCATTATTTGGGCTGGATGTCATATTTGGGCTTCGTGCCGACTATTTGAATCCTAAGGGGATTATTATTGATATTTCCTCACTGTTTTGACTTTATACTTGAACTCAGTCATGCTATATTCCATTATTTTCATAACTCAGCCATGTTTACTCTGTTTTAATACTTAAATGATCTTTTAAATGATATTTTGACCTGATAATCATGTTTTGATATTGTCCGAGTGGCTTGTGAGTATTTTGACTGAGTAAGGCCGAAGGCTTATTTATGAGGAAACACTAATTATGATTATGAGGCCGAGGGCCTGAGATATGTATGCCATGGGGTGGCTTGTTGATAAGAGGCCGATGGCCTAGTGATGATGCCACGAGATGGCTTGATATTGCGCTTAGGCCGAAAGGGGCCCCTCCAGGAGTCTACACACCCCTAGTGAGCGCGGTACCCATTGTGATGTGAGAGATAGCGCGAGGGGCTCGTATTGTTGACATTGTGCCCGAGGGGCAAAAACCTTTATGTGCTTATCTGTCTTATTTGTCTGTCATTTATCTGTTTAATTGTTGAAAAGGTATTTCCTGAAGTTTAAATTGGACTTATATGATTATTTGTACCTTTACTGATCCACCATTTTAATGGTTTTACTGCTTCATTATAGCATGCAATGTGCCTTACGTGATTTTCTGCTTTCATTCTTTATTTATGATTATTATTCACTGAGTTGGAGTACTCACTTTACTCCCTGCATCCCGTGTGCAGATTCAAGCATTGCGGATCCTACCGGTACGAGTTGAGAACTCCCGACAGATTTCGGAGTCCACGAGGTAACTGCTTGGCATCCGCAGTCCCGTGTTTCTCCCCCTTATTATTTCTATCTCTTTATCAGACAGTTTGTAATAGTTTATGGACTTTTCAAACTTGTATTAGAACTTGTAGATGTTAATGACTAGTGACACCCTGGTATCTGGCTGTGTTGGGTTATTCTTCCGCACATTTGTATTGTTGACTGCTTACACCTTAGTTTATCATGCTCTAGACTTGAATCTTATTATTTAACTGCTTAAAATTGAAATGGGAAGTGTGGGTTGGCCTTGTCTTCACGAGAGGGGCCATCACGTCCGGGTCCTGGTTTAGGGTCGTGACAAGTTGGTATCAGAGCCTAGGTTACATAGGTCTCACGAGTCATGAGCAGGTTTAGTAGAGTCTCGCGGATCCGTACGTAGACGTCTGTATTTATCCTTGAGAGGCTGTAGAACCTTTAGGAAAAACTTCATATTCTTGAAATTCTTGTCGTGCGACTTTGTTGATCCGAGTACTAAACTTCTGCTATTCTATCCTCTCACAGATGGTGACGACATGCGCTACCGATCAAGATGGTCGACCACCAGTACCACTAGTTGTGGCCACTAGAGGCTGAGGACGCGGTCGTGGTAGGGGCAGAGGTGTGGCTCGCACAGCAGCTAGGGCAACACTTGTAGATCCACCAGTCGCCCCAGTTCAGGATCAGGTCCCAGTTGTTGATGCTCCAGCAGCACCAGCTCAGGCACCAGCTGCGCCCATTGTGATTCCAGGTCTTCAGGAGGCCTTGGCTCATATCCTATCAATTTGCACTGGCCTATCTCAGGCGGTCTCACTTACTACAGCCGCAGTTACTTCTCAGGCCAGGGGAGGCAATCAGACTCCCGCCACCCGTACACTTGAGCAGGTCATGCAGATACTTCAGATACCTGAGGCGCATCCAGCCCAGCCGGTTGCAACTGCTCAGGACTATGTAGTTCCTGCCATGCCAGAGGACGAGCAACGTAGGTTAGAGAGGTTTGGTAGACTTCAGCCTCCGACCTTCAGTGGTGCAGGGGGCGAGGATGCCCAGGGTTTCTTGGATAAGTGTCAGAGGATGCTTCGTACAACAGGTATTCTGGAGACCAGCGGGGTCGCTTTCACTACTTATCAGTTTTTGGGAGCTGCATTCACTTGGTGAGAGGATTTTGAGAGGCGTAGGCCTGTTGGTGCATCACCCCTTACCTGGCAGCAGTTATCCGTTCTCTTTCTGGAGAAATATGTGTCGTAGTCTCGCAGAGAAGAGCTGTGTAGGGAGTTTGAGTGGTTGCATCAGGGAGAGATGACTGTGATGCAGTATGAGATAAGGTTCTCCGAGTTAGATCGTCATGCTATTTTGTTGGTTCTGACAGATAGAGAGAGGATTACGACGTTTGTTGATGGCCTCACTTATCAGCTTCGTATTCTCATAACCAGGGAGAGGGTGACTGGTGCAACTTTCGAGGAGGTTGTGGATATTGCCCGTGAGATTGAGTCTGTTCATCGCCAGGAGTGAGAGGAGAGAGAGGCCGAGAGGCCGAGAGGATCTGGTAGATATAGTGGTGCTTCTTTGAGAGGTCAGTTTCAGCACGGTAGAGGCCGTTCATTCAGGCATGCTTAACCAGCTCGCCTAGGTTATCGTGAGGTGTCATCGGGTCATGGTTCTCACAGTTCTCATCAGGGGCAGTCATCACTTAGTGCCTTTCTAGCTCAGAGTTCGTCCCGTGCCCCATCAGTTCAGGGCTCTTCTATGCCAGGTGCATCATCTAGTCATTCTGGTGCGAGGGGTTCCCTTCAGTCCCCTTCTCCAGCACCTGGAAGTTGTTATGAGTGTGGAGAGATGGGTCATATGTGGAGGCAGTTCCCTTATCGTCTTACGAGTTCATCTTAGCAGAGGGGTCAGTTATCGGCTTCAGCGCCAGTTATTTCACCACCACCCGCCCAGCCAGCTAGGGGTGGAGGTCAGTCAGCTAGGGGTCGCCCTAGAGGGGGAGGTCGATCAGGTGGCGGTCAATCCTGTTTCTATGAACTTCCAGCTAGACCCAATGCTATTGCTTCTGATGTTGTTATAACAGGTATTGTTTCAGTCTGCCATAGAGATGCCTCTGTATTATTTGATCCCGGTTCCACCTTTTATTATGTGTCATCATACTTTTCTCATTATTTGGGTATGTCCCGTGAGTTTCTTGCTTCACATGTTCATGTATCTACCACGGTGGGCGATACTGTTGTTGTAGACCGTGTATATCGATCGTGTATGGTGACTATTGGGGGTCTGGAGACCCATGTGGATCTTTAATTATTATGTATGGTGGATTTAGATGTCATTTTGGGCATGGATTGACTATCTCCATGTCGTGTTATTCTGGACTGTTATGCTAAGACAGTCACATTGGCTATACCGACTGTGCCATGGATTGAGTGGCGAGGTGTGACTGATTATGTTCCCAGTAGAGTGATCTCATTCTTGAAAGCCCAGCATATGGTTGAGAAAGGCTGTCTTCCGTATCTAGCCTTTATGAGGGATGTCGGTGCTGAGACTTCCAGTATTGATTCTGTTCCAGTTGTGAGGGATTTTTCGATGTGTTTCCTACAGACCTGCAGGGTATGCTACCGGACATGGATATTGATTTTGGTATTGACCTGGTGCCGGGTACTCAGCCCATTTCTATTCTGTCGTATCGTATGGCACCAGCAGAGTTGAAAGAGTTAAAGGAACAACTTTAGGAACTCCTTGATAAGGGGTTCATTCGGCCTAGTGTGTCATCTTGGGGTGCGCCGGTTCTACTTGTGAAGAAGAAGGATGGCACTATGAGGATGCGCATTGATTATAGGCAATTGAACAAGGTAACAGTTAAGAACAAGTATCATATTCCTCACATTGATGATTTATTTAACCAGCTTCAGGGAGCGAGAGTGTTCTATAAGATTGATCTCCGTTCGGGTTATCACCAATTGAAGATCAAGGACTCGGATATTCTTAAGAGAGCTTACAGGACCCGATATGGTCATTATGAGTTCTTGGTGATGTCTTTTGGGCTGACCAATGCCCCAGCAGCATTCATACATCTAATGAACATCGTGTTCCGGCCTTATTTCGACTCGTTTGTCATAGTTTTCATTAACGATATTTTGGTATACTCGCATAGCTAGGAGGACCACTCGGAGCATTTGAGAGTTGTGTTGCAAAGATTAAGAGATGAGAAGCTCCAAGTGTGAGTTTTGGCTCATTTTAATGGCTTTCTTGGGGTACGTGGTGTCTAGTGAAGGTATTCAGGTTGATCTGAAGAAGATAGAGGCAGTTCAGAGTTGGCCCAAACTGTCCTCAGCCATAGAGATTCGCAGCTTTCTTGGTTTGGCGGGTTACTATCGCCGGTTTGTTCAGGGATTCTCATCTATCGCATCGCCCTTGACCAAGTTGGCTTAGAAGGGTGCTCCATTTATGTGGTCGCACGAGTGTGAAGAGACTCAAGACAACCTTGACCATAACTCCAGTGTTAGTTTTGTCATCAGCTTCAGGTTCATATACCGTGTATTGTGATGCTTTGAGAGTTGGAATTGGTTGTGTAATGACGTAGGAGGGTAGAGTTATTGCTTATGCTTTTCGTCAGTTGAATCCCCATGAGAAGAACTACCCCGTTCATGATTTGGAGTTGGCTGCCATAGTTCACGCGTTGAAGATTTGGAGGCATTACTCGTATGGTGTGTCTTGTGAGGTGTTTACCGATCATTGTAGCCTCCAACACTTGTTCAAGCAAAAGGATCTTAATTTGAGGCATCGAAGGTGGTTGGAGTTGCTTAAGGATTATGATATCACTATATTGTACCATTCGGGAAAGGCCAATGTGGTGGCCGATGCTTTGAGCCGAAAGGCGGTGAGTATGGGGAGTTTGGCATATATCCCAGTTGGGTAGAGACCTCTTGCAATTGATATTCAAGCCTTAGCCAATCGGTTCATGAGGTTAGATATTTCGGAGCCTAGTCGGGTATTGGCTAGTGTAGTTTCTCGGTCTTCCTTATATGATTGCATCAGAGAGCGCTAGTATGATGATCTGCATTTGCTTGTCCTTAAGGACAGAGTTCAACACGATGATACCAGAGACGTGACCATTGATGACGATGGGGTGTTGAGGATGCAGGGCCGAATTTGTGTGCCCAATGTAGATGGGCTTCGGGAGTTGATTCTGGAGGAGGCCCATAGCTCGCGGTATTCCATTCATCTGGTTGCCGCGAAGATGTATCAGGATTTGAGGCAGCATTATTGGTGGAGAAGAATGAAGAAAGACATTGTGGGATTTGTAGCTCGGTGTCTCAATTGTCAGCAGGTGAAATATGAGCATCAAAGACCAGGTGGCTTGCTTCAGCGGATGGATATTCCAGAGTGGAAGTGGGAGAGGATCATTATGGACTTTGTAGTTGGACTTCCACGGACTTTGAAGAAGTTCGATGCTATTTAGGTGATTGTGGATCGGCTGACCAAGTTCGCAGACTTCATTCCTGTGTGTACTACCTATTCTTCAGAGCGGTTGGTAGAGATCTATATCCAGGAGATGCAAAGCAGATATCCTCACCTGTTTGAGGCTTCAAGTATGTTTCTTGACTCGTTCGAGGATGAACGTTTATTTAAGTTGGGAGGATGTGACGACCTGGCCAGTCGTCTTATGAATTACCATTCCGTTTCCCCCATTTCTGCTTCTTATTGCTTTATCTATCGGTTCTATATGTGATCGGGTTGGTTGGCTCGGGTTCGGAAAGGATTTGGTAAGGTTTGAGACACTGAGTCTCTTTTGAGGAAGCTTAAGTCAGAAAAGTCAACCGAATCTTGACTTATGTGTTAGAGGGATTGAATGTGAGTTTTGATGGTTCGGATAGCTCCATGAGGTGATTTGGGACTTAGGAGCATGATCAGAATGTATTGTGGAGGTTCGGAGTAGATTTAGGCTTGAATTGGCAGAGTTGGTATTTTGGCGATTTCCGGTTGATAGGTGAGATTTTGATATAGAGGTCAGAATGGAATTCCGAAAGTTGCAGTAGTTTCGTTGTGTCATTTGGGATGTCTGTGCAAAATTTAGGTCACTCAGACTTGGTTTTCTTGGTTTTTTTTATCAGAAGCGGAATTCGGAAGATTTTGGAAACTTAGGCTTGAATCCGATGTGTCGTTGTTGATTCGATGTTGTTTGAGGTGTTTTGAAGATTGGTATAAGTTTGAATAAGATTATGGGTTATGTTTGTGCTTTTGGTTGAGGTCCCAGGGGCCTCGGGGTGATTTCGGATGGTTGACAGAGAGTTTGGAATTTTTGAAGAAGTTACAGATTTTCTGCTTCTAGTATTTCCGCACCTGCAGATTGGGGACCGCAGGTGCGATGCTGCAGATGCGAGGGGGAAGGCCGCAGAAGCAGAAAATGGCTGGGAAGGCAGGAACTGAAGATGCGGTAGATTGACCGCAGATGCGAAAATGCCTGGGTCAGAACATATAAATTGTTTCCTTCGCGATTTTTGAGCTATTCCACCATTTTTAAGTCGGCTTGAGAGCTTTTTGGACGATTTTGAAGAAGGATTTCAAGGGAACTTCAATGAGGTAAGGATTTTGGACCTAAAACACATTCATATGGTATTATTTCACGGATTAGAGCTATAATTAATGGAAATTAAGGGTTAAAATTGGGGGAAACTAGGGCTTGAAAACTTAGACCTTTGATTGAGGATTTGAAGGACCATTTGAGGTCGGATTTCAGAACTTTTGTTATGTATGAACTCGTGGCGAGATAATGAATCTATTGCTGTAAAAATTATCTAATTCCATTATGTGGGCCCGAGGGTCGGGTTTTGGTAATTTTGACGTTGTGATTCTGATTTTGGATAGATTCGACACGAGTGGAGGTCGATTCAAGGGGCAAAGGTGTCGCGGGCTAGAGATTTGACCGGATTGAGGTGAGTAATGATTGTAAATGATGTTCTGAGGGTATGAAACCCCGGATTGCACATCGTTGTGCTATATTGAGGTGACGCACAGGCTTGATGACGAGCGTGAGGTCATGCACTATTGGGGATTGTGACTAAGTTCGTCCCGAATAACTATTTTACCGCGTATTTGACTAAAATATATTTGCTATCATCATTATTTGGGCTGGATGCCATATTTGGGCTTCGTGCCAACTATTTGAACACTTAGGGGATTTTTATTGATATTTCCTCACTATTTTGACTTTATACTTGAACTTAGTCATGTTATATTCCACTATTTTCATAACTCAGCCATATTTACTCTGTTTAACATGTAAATGATCTTTTAAATGATATTTTGAGCTAAGAATCATGTTTTGGTATTGCCCGAGTGGCTTGTGAGGATTTTGACTGAGTAAGGCCGAGGGCCTATTTGTGAGGAAACATTGATTATGATTATGAGGCTGAGGGCCTAAGATATATACGCCACAGGTGGCTTGTTGATAAGAGGTCGAGGGCCTAGTGATGATGCCACGAGATGGCTTGATATTGTGCTTGGGCCGAAAGGGGTCCCTCCAGGGGTCTGCACACCCTCAGTGAGTGCGGGTACCCATTGTGATGTGAGAGATAGCCCTAGGGGCTGGTATTGTTGACATTGTGCCCGAGGGGTAAAAACATTTATGTGCTTATCTATCTTATTTGTCTGTCATTTATCTATTTAATTGTTGAAAAGGTATTTCCTGAAGTTTAATTGGACTTATATGATTATTCGTACGTTTACTGATCCACCATTTTAATGGTTTTACTGCTTCATTATAGCACGCAATGTGCCTTACGTGATTTCCTGCTTTCATTCTTTATTTATGATTATTATTCACTGAGTTGGAGTACTCACTTTACTCCCTGCATCCCGTGTGCAGATTCAGGCATTGCGGATCCTACCGGTACGAGTTGAGAGCTCCCGGCAGATTTCGGAGTCCACGAGGTAGCTGCTTGGCATCCGCAGTCCCGTGTTTCTCCTCCTTATCATTTCTATCTCTTTATCAGACAGTTTGTAATGGTTTATAGACTTTTCAGACTTGTATTAGAACTTGTAGATTCTCATGACTAGTGACACTCAGGTATCAGGCTGTATTGGGTTGTTCTTCCGCATATTTGTACTGTTGACTGCTTAAACCTTGGGTTATTTTATCATGCTTTAGACTTGAATCTTATTATTTAACTGCTTAAAATTGAAATGGGAAGTGTCGGCTGACCTTGTCTTCACGAGAGGCGTCATCACGACCGGGTTCGGGTTTAGGGTGGTGACACTTTCCCGAAAGTTATGCTGGATCAGTGGATTCCCCAGTTCTTTCAGTAGTAACCTACACTTATTAAAAAGATTATAGTAGAGGGAACAATTATTGTAGGAAAGCAATTGGTGTATTTCAGTAGCATCAGTTTCGATTTCTAGGCTATGAAAATTATGAAATTTAGCTATGTATAGGCCATTTTTTAGTGCAAGAAGTTCCATGTAAATAGAGGTGTGGCCATGAGCGGGCATTTTGTATCCCAGAACCCAGTCTCCAGAGTTATTTCAAAATATACCAACAATCCCTTCTTTTTATAACTACCTTTGAACACCCCGTCAATATTGAGTTTCTACTCAGTTGACGTTGGGGGGGTTCCATTTTACAGTTATTGGGGAGGTGTTGATCTTATTATTTGGAGAGTTAGTGGTATATTTTATATTTCATACAACGTATGGTCATAAAATTATGGACGAGCAGTTTACAGAGGTTATTGAAGTGATCGTTATTTCTGTTCAACCATAAGTTCCAAATGACAAACAGGAAGAATTCATTCCAAGTGTGACTTAAATGGGCTATATTAATGGTCCAGTTTTTGAGCTTAATGAGCCAGTAGTTAGAGTTGTAGTCCGTTGCTTGATTTTGAGGAATTATTTCTTCTAAAATGATTGAGCTATTGAGCATTCAAAGAGTATGTTGACTATTGATTCATTGGCTCCTTTACAAATTGAGCAAACTGTATCAATATCTAAGCCTATGTGATGAATATAGGAATTTTTAGGTAGGCGGTTGTGGGAGCATTGCCATAAGGAAAATTTTATTTTGTTAAGAGTATTTAATTTCCAGATTGAGTAAAATCTATAGCTAGTGTTGCCCTGTGGGGAGATGAGTTTATAGACCGTTATAGTAGAGAAGGAGTCATTGGAAGTAAGAGCCCAAATCAAAGTATCTTTGTAACCTTGTAAATTTGAAATATTAATAGAGCAATTTTTTGAGCAATATGGAGAGGTAGATCATAGGAAATTTTGGAGAGGTCCCATCGATTATTATCCCAAAAGTTTTTTACTTTGAGGGAAGAGTCTAGTTGGGTTAGAGGCCCATGGATAAGGGAGCTAAGTGGAAGAAAATTGGGGATTCATGCCGAGAACCAATAACTAGCATTTTCTGGTCCAATTATCCATGAGTGTCCATCGGAGCACTACTTCCAGTCCGTCAAGATGTTAGACCAGATGAAGGAGTGGGAGGTGGGGTTTCTTTTATGGATATACCTACTAATGAGCATGGTGGCGCAAATATAATTTGGATTTGAGAAGAGGCGCCAGGATAAACTGGAGAGTAATGCTAGATTTTTGTCCTTTGCCTTCTTGATACCCAGACCCCCATCTTGTTTTGATTGAGTGACAATATCCCACTTAACATAGTGAATTTTTTTCCTTGTCATTGTAGTACCCCATATAAAATAACGTTGGATCTTACCATTTTTTTTAGAATGGAGGTTGGAAGTAAGATATTTTGCACGGAATGGTTTGTGAATGATTTAAGAGTGGACTTAGCAAGCGTTATTCTACTAGGACTGGATATAATATTTGTTTTCCATCCAGCTAGTCTGGAATTCATGTTATCAATGATATAGTGGAGCTCAGATGCTTTTGATTTGCGAGGGAGGATTGGTAATCCTAGATATTTTCCAAAGTTGTCACTTGTATTGGTATTAAGAATATTAGCAAGTTGATTTCGGGTATGAGTGTCACAATTTTTAGAGAAGACTATTTTGGATTTATTAGTGTTAATTATCTTTTGACCCGAAAGTTGGCTAAAGAATATGAGGCATTGGCTTATAGTCTGAACGGATTTTACATTAGCATTTGCTGCAAGTGTAAGATCATCTGCATAAAAAAGATGAGAGAGGGGTGGCCTTGTATGGTTAAGTTGAATAGGGTCCCAAAGGCCGATGTTAACCTGGTGGCAAAAATATTAAGAGAAAAGTTCCATGCAGAGTATAAATAGGTAGGGGATATTGGGTCACCTTGTCTGATGCCTCTAATTGGATGGAAGAACTCCGTCTTAGAGCCATTGACTAGGATTGCAATTCTGGAGGTACTTACACAACTCATAATGAGCTTAGTAATACGCGGGTGGAATTTGAAAAAGAGAAGGGCTCTATAGATAAAAGACCATTCTAATCTATCAAACACTTTCTCGAGGTCTACTTTTAAGAGGAGTTTCCCCCGGCGCCTCTGAGTTTTTTGAAATGGTTCATTATTTTCTGGATGATGATAGCGTTATCACTAGTGTGTCTTCCTTTTAGAAAACTAGATTTATAGAGGCTAATAAGCTTCTCCAGGAAAGGTTTAATTCTACTGACTATGATGTTTGTGATGACTTTATAAATAGTATTGCATAAACCTATAGATCAAAAATTAATGAGAATTAACATTTTGAAATTTCGGATGAGGATGATGTGAGTCAAATTGAGGTTTTCTGGGACGGAGAGAGTTTTAAAAATTTCATGGTAGTATGGTATGACAAGTCCTTGACAATATGCCAATATTTTTGGTAAAAAAAGGTGAATATCGCCCGAAGCATGTGCTTTAAGTGGTTTAAAGGAAAAGATTGCGCGCACAATCTCATAGTCTTGTAAAGGGCGATCTGGTTGCGTGAGATCAATATTGTCAAAACTAGTAGAAGAATGAAAAATATTCTTCCATAGAGTTACTATATGATTGGTTGTGAAGGTATTTTGAAAGTGTTTTAAGTGGCTAAGAATTCGGTGCGGGTCAGTTATCCAAGTACCCTTACTATTTTAAAAAAAGGCAATATTATTGGTTCTATATCTGTTGACAACACTAAGATGAATTTTTTTGTATTAGCGTCATCGTCGTTAATTCAATTGATGCGAGAACGAATTTTCCAGTAATCTTCTTCAATTCATAGTAAGTTATTATAATCATTAATGAGGTCTCTTTCTGGAAGTTACAGGAAAAGGCTAGTAGGGAAACAAGGGGAAGCCTGGATTCCTTTAAGCCTTGCAAGAATTCGATGTTTCTTTTTGTTAGTGTTACCAAAAGTCATTTTTGCACATTTGTTAGGCTTATATTGGAAAGCCTCAGTAGCCTCTATTAAGGGTTTTCTATGCCAGCTATTATTTACCATATTTTCAAAGTTGTGATGGTGGCACCAAAAAGTTTCAAGCTAGAAGGGTTTTTCTAGGTCGAGGGGTTATCTTAGTATTATTTAGAAGAAGAGGGGTGTGATCGTGTCACGACCCTAACCCGGACCCCAATTTGATCGTGATGGCCCATCTCGTGAAGACAAGGTCAACCAACTATTCCCAGTTCGATGTTAAACAGTTAAAACAACAGTAAAACAGTCTAAGACATGATTAATAATACGAAGTAGCAGATAATATCAATAAAAATGCGAAAGTGCAACCCAACACAGCCCTAACCGGGGCGTCACAAGTCATGAGCATCTATAAAACCTAATACAAATCTGAAAAGTCTACGAACTGTTACAAATGTCTGATAAGAGATAAAAATGATAAAGAGAGAGAAACACGGGTTTGTGGATGTCAAGCAGTTACCTCGTGAACTCCGAATGTCCGCCGATAACTCTCAACTCGCACCGGCAGGATCAGCGACGCCTGAATCTGCACACAGGGGTGCAGGGAGTAAAGTGAGTACTCCAACTCAGTGAGTAACAAATGTAGATAAAGACTAAAAACAAGAAATCACGTAAAGTACAAAGCGTTCTATAATGAAGCAGTAAAACTATTTAAAAATCAGTGATTTAGTGAAAGATAGGCAAAATCCTTTGTATCAAATTTTACTTCCTGAAAAGTCTTTTTTAACAATTAAGCAGGTAATTGACGAGCAATTATGAAAAATAAACACATAAAGTGCGCCCCTCGGGCACAGAATCAACAAATCCACCCCTCGGGCAACATCTCAGAACAGTACCAGCCCCTTGGGCTCAATCTCACATCACAATGGGTACTCGCGCTCACTAGGGGTGTGCAGACTCCTGGAGGGGCCCCTTATGGCCCAAGCGCAATATCAAACCACCTCGTCGCATCATAACTAGACCCTCGGCCCCATATCAATCAAGCCATCTCGTGGCGTACGTATCTTAGGCCCTAGGCCTCATAATCAGTATCAAATGTTTCCTTACAATATAGGCCCTTGGCCTTACTCAGTCAAAAATCTCAAAAGCCACTCGGGCTATAGTAAAATAATGTTTCTCAGCCCAAAACATCATTTAAAAATATCATTTAAGTATTAAAACTGAGTAAACATGTCTGAGTACGAAAACAGTGGAGAATAATGTGACTGAGTTCAAGTATATAGTCAAAACAGTGAGGAAATATCAATAAAAATCCCCGAAGTGTTCAAATAGTTGGCATTCAGCCCAAATATGGCATTCAGAACAAATCATGATGATAGCAAATAGATTTCAGTCAAATACGCGGTAAAATAGTCATTCGGGATGGACTAAATCAGAATCCCCAACAGTGCACGACCCCACACTCATCATCCAGCGTTGTCTCACCTCAATATATAACTACGATGTGCAATTTGGGGTTTCAAACCCTCAGAACATCATTTACAATCATTACTCACCTCGAACCGATCAAATCTCTAGCTCACGATGCCTTTTCCCCTCGAATCGGCCTCCATTCGCCTAGAATCTATCCAAAATGAGAACGAGGACGTTAAAATAGGCTAAGGGAACGAAGCCCAAGAAAAAATAATCAAAATACTACACAAATCCCGAAATTACCAAAACCCAACCCCGGGCCCACCTCTCAGAATTCGATAATTTTTAAATCAATAGATTCCTTGTATCCCCACGAGTTCATACATATCAAAAGTTCTCAAATTCGATCCAAAATGGTCCTTCAAATCCTCAATTAAAGGTCTAAGTTTCCAAGCCCTAGTTCTTTAATTTTTGGCTTAATTTCCATGATTTTCTAGGTGGAATTTACATAATAATCAAGTTTTAAGTCCAAGAATCTTACCTTCAAGCGATTCCCCTTGAATCCCTCTTCAATCTCCTTCAAAAAGCTCCAAAAACGACCAACTATGGAGGAAATAAACTCCACATTCCCGGACAAGACGACCTTTTAAACTTCTGCCCAGGCCTGAAAATCCTTCTTTGCAAATGCGGTCAAAGCCTCGCATTTGCGAAGCACAAAAATAAATTTGACCACAATACTCTTATGCGAACGCGACAAGACCCTCGCAAACGCGATGCTTTACCCAGACAAACCTTCGCAAATGCGTTCCATCCATCGCGAATTCGATGAGTTAATTCCACTGAAGCTCAGCCTCTCAATTCCTTCTATGCGAATGCGACTACACGCCCGCGAACGCAATGCACAATCTCGTAGCCCTTTGCGAATGTGTAACCTGCCTCGCGAACGCGAAGGCTAAATTTCCACCTCCCTCAGCTGACTCTTCACAAACGCAAAGAGTAAATACCTGTAACTGCTGAACCTGCAATTTTTGCAACTTTCTTAACTTCAAAATGATCTGGTTGACCACCCAAAACTCACCTGAGGCCCCCGGGACCTCAACGAAAGGCACACACACATCCTAATACCTTATTCAAACTTATTCCAATCATCAAAACACCTCAAATAACATCAAATCACCCAAAACACATTGGATTCAAGCCAAACTTTTCAAAAATCTTCCGAATTCCGCTTTTGATAAAAAAACCCAACCAAACCATGTCCGAATGACCTGAAATTTTGCACACGCATCCCAAATGACACAACGGAACTACTACAACTCTCGGAATTCCATTCCGACCCCTATATAAAAATCTCGCCTACCAACCGGAAATCGCCAAAATATCAACTTCGCCAATTCAAGCCTAAATCTACTATGAACCTCCAAAATTCATTCCGATCACGCTCCTAAGCCATAAATCACCTCCCAAAACTAACCGAACCCTCGAAACTCACTTCCTAGCCCTCTAACACATAAGCCAACATCCGATTGACTTTTCCGATTTAATCTTTCTTAAAAGAGACTAAGTGTCTCAAACCTTACCAAAATCATTCCGGATTCGATCCGACCAACCCGATACCACAAAACACGGATAATAAAGCATAAAGAAGTATAAAATAGGGAAAACGGAGTGGTAACCCATGAGACGACTGGACGAGTTGTCACATCCTCCCCAACTTAAACAAACGTTTGTCCGCGAACGAATCAAGAACTATACCTGAAGCCTCAAACAGGTGAGGATATCTGCTTCGCATCTCCCGCTCGGTCTCCCAGGTAGCCTCCTCCACGGGCTGACCTCTCCACTGCATTTTCACTGAAGCTATATCCTTTGACCTCAACTTTCGAACCTGATGACCCAAAATAGCTATTGGCTCCACATCATAAGTCAAATCATCATCCATCTGAACCGTGCTGAAATGCAAAACATGAGACGAATCCCAATATACTTCCAGAGCATAGAAACATGAAATACCGGATGCATACTCGACAAGCTAGGTGGCAAGTCAAGCTCATAAGTCACATCCCCAATCCTCCGAAGCATCTCAAAAGGCCCAATGAACTGAGGACTCAATTTCCTTTTCTTCCTAAATCTCATGACAACCTTCATGGGCAAAACTTTCAACAGAACCTTTTCACAAACCATGTAGGACACATCCCGAACCTTCCTGTCAGCATAAATCTTTTGCCTCCCCTACGCTGTACGAAGCCTCTCTTGAATCACCTTCATCATTTCTAAAGCATCCTGCACCAAGTCTGTCCCCAATAGCTTAGCCTCACGGGGCTCGAACCAACTAACTGGAGATCTACACCGCATCCTATACAAAGCCTCATATGGAGCCATCTGAATACTCGACTAGTAGATGTTGTTATAAGAAAACTCTACAAGCGGTAGAAACTGATCCCATGACCCTCCGAAATCAATGACACAAGCACGCAACATGTCCTCCAATATCTGAATAGTATGCTCGGACTGCCCGTCCGTCTGAGGATGAAAAGTTGTGCTCAACTCAACCTGAGTACCCAACTCTCGCTGCACAGACCTCCAAAACTGCGATGTAAACTGAGTGCCCCTATCTGAAATGATGGAAACTGGGACACCATGCAAACGAACAATCTCCCGGATATAGATCTCTGCCAACTGCTCTGAAGAATAAGTAGTACACACAGGAATGAAGTGCCCAGACTTGGTCAGTCGATCTACAATCACCCAAATAGCATCGAACTTTCTCAAAGTCCGTGGAAGTCCAACAACAAAGTCCATAGTGATCCTCTCCCACTTCCACTCTGGAATATCCATCTGCTGAAGCAAGCCACCCGGTCTCTGATGCTCATATTTCACCTGCTAACAATTGAGACACCGAGCTACAAATCCCACAATGTCTTTATTCATCCTTCTACACCAATAGTGCTGCCTCAAATCCTGATACATCTTCACAGCACCCGGATGAATGGAATACCGCGAGCTATGGGCCTCCTCCAAAATCAACTCCCCAAGCCCATCCACATTGGGCACACAAATTCGGCCCTGCATCCTCAACGCCCCATCATCACCAATGGTCACATCTCTGGCATCATCGTGCTAAACTCTGTCCTTAAGGACAAGCAAATGCGGATCATCATACTGGCGCTCTCTGATGCGATCATAGAAGGAAGACCGAGAACCACACAAGCAATACCCGACTGGGCTACGAAATATCTAATCTCACGAACCGATTGGCCAAGGCCTAAACATAAACTGCAAGAGGTCTCTCCCCTATTGGAATATATGCCAAACTCTCCATACTCACCGCCTTTCTGCTCAAAGCATCGGCCACCACATTGGCCTTTCCCGGATGGTACAATATAGTGATATCATAATCCTTAAGCAACTCCAACCACCTCCGCTACCTCAAATTGAGATCCTTCTATTTGAATAAGTGCTGGAGGCTATGATGATCAGTAAACACCTCACAAGACACACCATACAAGTAATGCCTCCAAATTTTCAATGCGTGAACTATGGTAACAAACTCCAAATCATGAACGGGGTAGTTCTTCTCATGGGGCTTCAACTGACGAGAAGCATAAACAATAACTCTACCCTCATGCATCAATACACAACCAATATTAACTCTAGAATCATCACAATACACGGTATATGAACCTGAAGCTGATGGTAAAACCAATACTGGAGTTGTGGTCAAAGCTGTCTTGAGCTTCTGAAAGCTCTCCTCATACTCGTCCGACCATACAAATGAAACACCCTTCTGAGTCAACTTGGTCAAGGGTGATGCAATAGATGAGAATCCCTGAACAAAATGGCGATAATAACCCGCCAAACCAAGAAAGCTGCGAATCTCTGTGGCTGAGGACGGTTTTGGCCAACTCTAAACTGCCTCTATATTCTTCGGATCAATCTGAATACCCTCGCTGGACACCACGTGCCCCAAGAAAGCTACTGAACTGATCCAAAACTCACACTTGGATAATTTTGCATAAAGCTTCTCCTCCCTCAATCTCTGCAACACAACTATCAAATGCTCCGCGTGCTCTTCCTGACTACGCGAATATACCAAAATATCATTAATGAAGACTATGACAAACGCGTCAAGATAAGGCCGAAACACACTGTTCATCAAATGCATGAACACTGCTGGGGCATTAGTCAACCCAAAAGACATCACCAAGAACTCATAATGACCGTATCGGGTCCTAAAAGCTGTCTTAAGAATATCCGAGTCCCTAATCTTCAACTGGTGATAACCTGAATGGAGATCAATCTTGGAGAACACTCTCTCTCCCTGAAGCTGGTCGAATAAATCATCAATGCGAGGCAAAGGATGTCACACCTCCTTTTTCCGCGCCCGGGAGGACGCAGGGGGAGTTTTTTCCAATTAAAGGACAATCGAAACGGGATTGGTTTAATTATTTCAGAGTCGCCACTTGGGAGATTTAGGGTGTCCCAAGTCACCAATTTTAATCCCGAATCGAGGAAAAAATAATGACTCTATATTACAGTCTGCGTACCAGAAATCCGGATAAGGAATTCTGTTAACCCGGGAGAAGGTGTTAGGCATTCCCGAATTCCGTGGTTCTAGCACGGTCGCTCAGCTGTTATATTCGGCTTATTTTTCTGATTTTTAAATACAATTATGAACCATGTGCAAATTTTATCTTTTAACCACTTTATTAATTATCATTATTAGGAATGTGAACGTCGCTTAAAACATGTCTTTGGATTGCGTCACATGAAATGCACCCGCAATCCGGAACATATCTTACTTGACGTTTTGGGATTTGGATTTGGGTCGCATGAAATGCACACCCTAAGTCTTAAGAAAATAAATTATTAAACACGCGCCTAAAAAGACTATCGCGTTATTATTTTTGGAAAGGCCACGGAATTCACTAAGCGGCCCTCCTGAATTCTAAGTAATTTAAAACAAGTATTTACTGAGGGCCCCGCAATCTGTGTTTTTATTCGGCGAGGCTCATCTCATTCTTATTTTTAAAGGATATCCTATAGCAACTACGTTTCTTGTCGTGTTTGTCTCTATCAATCGAAAGCAGTAGATAATCCTAATTAATTAATGCTTGCAAGTTATTTTATGACAGAATTCGGAAATGCTAAAATCAGGAACAAGGCTGCGCGCACAGTCAGTCGAATAAGTAGTCATGGGCCCAAATTCGACCCATGCGTGATGGGCCAAACCTGGGCCCCTGCTTGCTCGAAGCAGGCCGACTAGGCCTGTTTTGGTCTGAACTCGACCTTTACGGGGTTGATATTGCAAGTTTGGTATTCTTTGTCTTAACAAGTGGTTTACTAGTTATATGAGACCATCAATCCGAAAAAGGAAGAACTTAATCCAGGATGTACAGTGTTCATACTTGGTATACATATCAACATATACTGCAAAGTAAACTAGAATCTGAAATGCAACATATCTCATTGAACATATTATCACCTATCAGCATACATATGTAAGCTACCATTTAGCTAACTTATATTAATATACATTAGGCATATAGGCTGCTTCGATTGTCAATACAAGAATGAAAATTATCATACAATACATGATATCTAATATAACAGTATATATATGAAAATCAACTTCAAGTCTTTTTCCTTTCTTTTGCATTCATGCTCAATGTTCTAATTACATTTGATAGTGCCTTGGTTGTGTACCTGATGTAGAGGAACAGAAGAAGAAGGAAAAGGGTCAGCTGAGTAGCACACAGCAAACAACAGCAATCAGCAGATTCACAGCAACAACACAGCAACAAACAACCAGCCAATAATGATGAAGCTCAGCAAAGAGTCGAACAACAAATGGACAATCCCAGTAAAACAGAGTAGGAAATAACAGCCCAGAATGTTGAATGTAACAGCAACATAAATCCAATGACCACAAGAAAACTTGGCAAACGACAGAAAAAGCAAAGCCACGAAGACAACCTGATCAAACTGGATTCTTACACAGTTTCTTCTAGGCAATACTCCTTCACAATGTTCTGAAATTTATTCCTGTTTTTTTCCTTTTCCAGTTTTCTTACTCATAGACTCTCTCAAGACTCAAAAATCAACCCCCTTTTCTAACGGATGGTCTCCTCTTTTATAGCCTAACCTTAACACTTTACAGTCTGTTTTACAACTCAAAATTGCCCCCCCCCATGTTGCTTTTCCACTCACTTGTTTTAAATAACCAAGCCCCCATGAAATCCCTGACAGCCCCTCTCTCTTTTTGGTTGTTAAAGTGTACTGATCACTTGTTTGTTTAAACAAAGTATGGGCAGTAGGAATATAATCTGACAGCACATGCTGTCCGATTATTTTAATTCCTTAAAGCAAACCATACACATGCTGCCCACAGTCCAAACCAAATGGCATTGTGTTTAAAAACCAAAATCTGAATCTGCCATTATAACCTTTCCCCTAGATGTTCTTTTAATTTAATTTGAACAAAATCAACAGGCAATACAATTCAGTTCCTAATGAGACTCAAATACGATCACAGCAGAAATAAGCAATACGAATCAAGTTGTTACCATTAACGATTGAAACTAATTGACGACATATATCGACTCGACTATATTAATCGTAACATATAACAATCAATCGTTCATATAAACAACACGTATAGAGTCCCGAATGACCTCAGATAAATTTGTTCAAACACTGGGAACTTATATGAATTAAACTCGCTTGACGATTAATCTAATTGATGAACACGTATATCACAGGGTATATTCAGAACACAAACAGAAGACAATTGGCCAAATAAAAGGCCTTTAACAGATATGGAAGAAATCCGAATGAAAAATAACAAAATAACAAACAAACACAAAGAAATATGCTGACAACTTAATTAGAACCAAACAAAGAGAAAAGGAAACTTACTGAAAAAGTTTGAAATCAAACGGACTCAAATCAAACTCGACTTCGAACTTTTGAGGCCGAACAAACTTTAATCAGGGTGTTCTCACATGAGAACACCTTGATTAAGGTCTATTAGACCTCAAACCTATGTCCAAACCGGCCGGATTCCCCAAGTGCATGTGTTCTAAAGTCTGGATTTCCAGATCTGGATTTTTGGGAGTTGTGGGTAGATTCGGACCTAACCAAGTTTGGTTTGGTCACGAGGAAGGTCAGGGGAGTGTCTGGTATGAAGATGGGATGATTTGGCATAGATCCGGGTTCGACTCAAATCTTCAAATGAAGATTCGAGACGAACGAAAGTGATTCGAGGTTCATGGTTAGTGGATTCGTGTTCAGGGTGGTTGGATGCTTTAGGGGTGTGAAGGGGGTGGTCACCGGCGTTCGTGCCGCCGGGTTTTGGTGGAAAGGAAACCAGGGCGGCGTTAGGGTTTGGGGGTTTCAGGGTTCGGGGAAGGAGATGACTGAAAGGGGGGGGGGGTTCGGATAGGGGGTGCGGGGTAAAGGGTCAAGTTTATATATGGAAGGGGAAGAGAGATTGGAGCCGTTAGATCAAGTGATCTGAACGGCTTAGATCTATTGGTGGGTAACAGGACGGGGTCGTTTGGTATGGGAACGGGGTCGTTTTGGTTTAGGTGAGGGGTTGGGTTAAACCGGCTAAATAGGTCGGGTCATGAGGGAACCAGGGACCGTTGGATCAATGAGGTTGGACGGCTCAGATTCAACTTGCCTGAAACGGCGTCGTTGAGGTGAGTTGGACAACCTGATCTGGACCATTCCTTTGAATCAGATCAATGGCTTCAAATGGGGACGCCGATACGACGTCGTTTGAGTCCGTGCCTGGGCAGGCTGGGTTTGGACCGGGTCAGATCGTTGGTTTGGGCCTGTTTTTGTCTTATTTTTTGGGCCCAACTGATTTCAACTTCTTTTGTTTTCCAATTTAAAAAAATAAAAATAAAAATAAAAATAATTAATAAAACAAATGAAATTAAAACAAATAACAATATGGCATTTCAACATAATTATCATACCAAGTAAGTTAAATCACAACCTAAAACGGACGATGCACGTATATTTATATTTTTTTTGAATTTTCTCTTAACGCCACATATATTTTTTGTATTTTTGTTTGATAAGGACTAGATGCAAAATGGACAGACTCACAAACGACTAACAACACATGTCACGGAAAGATCGAAAAATTGTACAGCGAAATCATTTGTCACTATTTTTATTTTCTTTTGGAGCGATTGCTCGTAAAGCAAAAAATCACGTGCTTACAGCTGCCCCTCTTTGCACGAAGACACGAAGGGTTTTCGCGCAAAGATAAGCGAGCGATTTTTGCCCGTCCGAATACTCCGTGTGAAGCATTTTTTGAAAAAGATTTGACCGAACCTTTGCTTCAGAGGTTTCCTACATATCCTGGGCTGAAACAGGAATCAGGTCAATGTAGTTCGGGAAATTTTGGTAGCTGGGACTACCGTGTGACTGTAGTGTTTGCTGTTGTTGTGCGCTGTTGTATGCTGCTGTAGGATGCTACTGCTCAACCGATCTCCCTATTACATTGCTCTAAAAGGAAAACAAGAAGCTAAGTTAAACTGAGGATCCTGGAATTTCATCCATCTTCAACTTGTTCTTGTTGCCTTGCTTTCTTGTCGGCTAATGCTTTCCTCCGACGCCTTTATTTTGTGAACTTGGAGATGATGCTGGTCCTTCACCTTTTCTGAATGTCAGTTCTCATCACTTTGCTTGATTTGCTGGGGACACGGCTTTCTTCTTTAGATCTTCCAATGGTTTCTTCAGTGGTATGGCTTTTCATCAGAATTGTTATACTGGGCATGCTACAACGTTCCCAAACTACTTCTTTTGAGACGCGTTCCTTCTTCCCTTTGAATGTGCGCTTGCTTTTGCAGTTGTCTGCTTCTTGGTGCTGGGGATTTTATTGTTTCCCGTTTGGGGATCTCTGTTGTAACCTTCTGTCTTCAGGTGGGGTGACTGATTCCAAAATCTAGAGCTGAATGTATTCCCGCATTATACTGGTGGGCGACCTAGAACTTAAATGTATTCCCGCATTATACTGGTGGGCGACCTAGAACTTAAAAGTATTCCCGCATTATACTGGTGGGCGACCTAGAACTTAAATGTATTCCCGCATTATACTGGTGGGCGACCTAGAACTTAAATGTATTCCCGCATTATACTGGTGGGCGACCTAGAACTTAAATGTATTCCCGCATTATACTGGTGGGCGACCTAGAACTTAAATGTATTCCCGCATTATACTGGTGGGCGACCTAGAACTTAAATGTATTCCCGCATTATACTGGTGGGCGACCTAGAACTTAAAAGTATTCCCGCATTATACTGGTGGGCGACCTAGAACTTAAAAGTATTCCCGCATTATACTGGTGGGCGACCTAGAACTTAAATGTATTCCCGCATTATACTGGTGGGCGACCTAGAACTTAAATGTATTCCCGCATTATACTGGTGGGCGACCTAGAACTTAAATGTATTCCCGCATTATACTGGTGGGCGACCTAGAACTTAAATGTATTCCCGCATTATAATGGTGGGCGACCTAGAACTTAAATGTATTCCCGCATTATACTGGTGGGCGACCTAGAACTTAAATGTATTCCCGCATTATAATGGTGGGCGACCTAGAACTTAAATGTATTCCCGCATTATACTGGTGGGCGACCTAGAACTTAAAAGTATTCCCGCATTATACTGGTGGGCGACCTAGAACTTAAATGTATTCCCGCATTATACTGGTGGGCGACCTAGAACTTAAATGTATTCCCGCATTATACTGGTGGGCGACCTAGAACTTAAATGTATTCCCGCATTATACTGGTGGGCGACCTAGAACTTAAATGTATTCCCGCATTATACTGGTGGGCGACCTAGAGCTTAAATGTATTCCCGCATTATACTGGTGGGCGACCTAGAACTTAAATGTATTCCCGCATTATACTGGTGGGCGACCTAGAACTTAAATGTATTCCCGCATTATACTGGTGGGCGACCTAGAACTTAAATGTATTCCCGCATTATACTGGTGGGCGACCTAGAACTTAAAAGTATTCCCGCATTATACTGGTGGGCGACCTAGAACTTAAATGTATTCCCGCATTATACTGGTGGGCGACCTAGAACTTAAATGTATTCCCGCATTATACTGGTGGGTGACCTAGAACTTAAAAGTATTCCCGCATTATACTGGTGGGCGACCTAGAACTTAAAAGTATTGAAATTGCTTTCCCGTTCTTCCGAGAAAATTTTCGACAATTGGCAGAAAATTTTCTGCCCCGGTTTTTGGTGACTTCCATGGCGGTGCATCTTGCTGCCATCATCAATCCTTTGTTTTCCTGCAGCAGACAAAAGGATTTAATCAGTTTTAATCGTGGTGGTAGAGGGTGCCTTTCTGGCGAGCCATTTTTCTCTCTTCCCCTTCTCTTGCTCTTTGTCCCCATAATTGGTTGGCGGGCAAAGTTGCCTGTTGGGGGGTTTCTAGCCTGCTGGGGATCGGTTTTCAGTTTATCCCCTTTTCTGCTTTCTCTTTAAGCATATTCTGTGGGAGTCTGCTTCTACCTCCCGAAACCACTCCCTTTTGGAGCTTACTTCTTTCAAAATTTCCGAGCACAATCCCTGCATTGCCTGGGGCCGGCTTTTAGGACTGTTTGTATTCTCCTGCATTGGATGAATTCCCCTTCGATTTCTGGTAGTAAGCTTTGAAAAATCCTTTAAAGACACATTTTAGGAAAAGAAAATAAAGATATGGAAAAGAGAAAAACTTTGTGAACCAATATTTTGTGGGAGGAGCTAATCAAAAGAACTTATCTGGAGGACATGACTGGTCCCCGTGATCATGGCGTGCACCATAGATTCCCGACCCAGTCTATTTGTATCAATCGATTTGTCCGATGGTCTGACTTGCTGGGGATGATAAATGGATGTTCATCTTGTTGCGAATGTGGTAGCTTTTGCTGCTCTATCTTGTCGCCTCATAGTGCCCTTCGAGGGGTTTTCACTAATGAGACTCTCTCTTTTCTCTCATCTCCCGGCGCCTTATGGTGCCTGTGAAGGTTTTCACCAATAAGACTCTCTCATTTCATATCCCTCGTCTTACGTCGCCTCTCAGTGCCTGCGAAGGTTTTCACCGATGAGACTCTCTCATTTTATTTCTTTCGATGAATCGGGGCGTTGTAGATACGACCCTCTCTTCTGGAGATTCCTTTGACTATCAATTCATTCCCAGTCTCACGATCCTCTTCTTTGCTGGGGATCAGTGTATCATTCTTGGTCTTATTTGCCGGATTTGGCATCTCTCGAACATTGATCGGGAGGTCTTTTGGATGTTGACGTTGGTTTTGGTGTGGGTTTGAAGAAAGGCTATAAAAATGAAAACAAATTTGAAGGGTGATGTGCTACGACTTTTGGAATCAAACCTTTGTTGGAACTCAAAACATAACTTCTGCCCCAATTTTCTTGCTTGGGGAATTTATCTTTTATGCTTATGTTGAGCTACGTGCGTTACGCACATTGTGCCTATTATGCACACTATGTACATTATGCATCCTATATTTGCTATGATGCATACTATGACCGAGCCGTGAGGCGCCTACGTATCCTCTTTGAGGAATCAGGTCAAACGTAGTTCCCACGGTTTTGTATTTGTGATTTTATCTTCTTCCTTTTGCTTTTCCTTCTTTTCATTTTTTTTTCATGTCTTTTTCTTTTTTTTTTTTTTTCGTATCTTTCCCATTAGTGATTCCAAAAGAGGGGTATTGAAGGAATTTGCTTAAGGCTCAAAGGTGGAAGCGAGGGTTAAAAGTGTTTGGATAGAAGAAAGAATTGCCTCCGTCATCTCATTATTCAATAAATGCCAAATACAAACGAATAAACCAAAATTGCCATAATTTAAAGAAATTACGCATAATATCTCTTGACTGCATCTGAATTGATAGCCATGTCGACACATCTACCTTCGACATCTGTCAAACACAAAGCACCGTTGGACAATATTCGGGTCACGATATAAGGCCCTTGCCAATTTGGGGCGAATTTGCCTTTTGCCTCGACCTGATGTGGGAGGATCTTCTTTAATACCAACTGCCCTATTTCAAACTTCCTGGGGCGCACCTTCTTATTATACGCTCTTGCCATTCTCTTCTGATATAGTTGACCATGGCACACTGCTGCCAATCTTTTCTCATCTATCAGGCTCAACTGTTCCAAGCGAGCTTTGATCCATTCATCATCATCAATTCCGGCTTCAGCGACAATTCGGAGGGACGAAATTTCGACCTCCGCTGGTATCACGGCCTCAGTTCCATACACCAACAAATAAGGAGTTGTGCCTATGGAAGTCCGGACGGTAGTGCGGTAACCCAACAAAGCAAAGGGTAATTTCTCGTGCCATTGTCTGGACCCTTCCACCATTTTTCGCAGTATCTTCTTGATATTCTTATTGGCTGCTTCTACTGCTCCATTTGCCTTAGGACGATATGGGGTGGAATTGTGGTGTATAATCTTGAATTGTTGGCATACCTCTCTCATCAAGCTGCTATTAAGATTCGCACCGTTATCCGTGATGATCACTTTTGGGATCCCAAATCTACAGATGATATGGGAGTGAACAAAGTCCACCACTGCCTTCTTAGTTACTGATTTGAAGGTTTTAGCCTCAACCCATTTGATGAAGTAATCAATGGTCACTAGAATGAACCTATGACCGTTGGACGCTGCTGGCTCGATGGGCCCAATGACATCCATGCCCCATGCTACAAACGGCCAGGGTGCTGACATCGTATGTAACTCTGTTGGCGGAGAGTGAATCAAGTCTCCATGTATCTGGCACTGATGGCACTTCCTCACGAAAGTGATACAGTCGTGTTCCATGGTTAGCCAATAACACCCTGTTCGAAGGATCTTTCTTGCCAATACATATCCGCTCATGTGCGGCCCACAAACTCCGGCATGTACTTCCGCCATAACCGTCGTTGCCTGCCCGGCATCTATGCATCTCAACAATCCCAAATCCGGGGTTCTTTTGTACAATACTCCTCCACTGAAGAAGAAGCCATTCGACAAACGCCGGAGGGCTCTTTTTTGGTCTCCAGAGGCATGTTCGGGATATATCCCCATTCTGAGGTATTCCTTGATATCATGAAACCAGGGTTCGCCATCCGCTTCTTCTTCTATGGCATTGCAGTAGGCGTACTGATCACGGACTTGGATGTGCAGAGGATCAACATACATTTTGTCAGGGTGGTGCAGCATTGATGCTAAGGTGGCTAAGGCATCCACAACCTCATTGTGAACTCTCGGGATGTGTTTGAACTTTACCGATCGAAATTGCTTGCTCAGATCATGCAAGCATTGTCGGTATGGTACGAGTTTTAGATCTCGTGTTTCCCATTCTCCCTGAATTTGATGTATCAAGAGGTCTGAGTCTCCCAAGACCAAGACGTCTTCGACATCCATGTCGGCAGCCAGGCGCAGACCCAGAATGCAAGCCTCATATTCGGCCATATTGTTGGTGCAATAGAAGCGCAGTTGAGCCGTAACAGGATAATGCCGTCCTGTTTCAGAAATGAGTACTGCCCCTATTCCAACCCCTTTTGCGTTTGCAGCTCCATCGAAGAAAAGCTTCCAACCCGGTTCCTCGGGTAATTCCAACTCATTCGTATGCATCACCTCTTCGTCAGGAAAATACGTTCTTAAGGGCTCGTATTTTTCATCAACGGGATTCTCTGCCAAATGGTCTGCCAGTGCCTGGGCTTTCATGGCCGTCCTTGTCACGTAGATGATATCAAATTCTGTGAGCAGAATTTGCCATTTTGCCAACCTCCCCGTGGGCATAGGTTTCTGAAAGATATACTTCAATGGGTCCAAGCGGGATATGAGATAAGTAGTATATGAAGACAGGTAGTGTGTCAACTTCTGAGCTACCCAAGTTAGGGCGCAGCACGTTTTCTCGAGTTGAGTGTACTTGACCTCATGTACTGTGAATTTCTTGCTAAGATAGTAGATGGCCTGCTCCTTCTTTCCTGTGTCATCATGTTGCCCCAGTACACAACCAAATGAATTTTCCAAGACCGTCAGGTAAAGGATTAGGGGTTTCCCGGGCTTAGGCGGGACCAATACGGGTGGATTAGACAGATAGACTTTGATTTGGTCGAAGGCCTCCTGACACTCTGCTGTCCAACCTACCGCAGCATCCTTTTTCAGCAGCCGAAATATGGGTTCACAAGTTGCTGTGAGTTGAGCGATGAACCTGCTGATGTAATTGAGTCTACCCAGCAAACTCATCACCTCCGTTTTGTTCCTTGGCGGTGGCAAATCTCGGATGGATTCAATTTTGGATGGGTCTAACTCAATCCCCCGTCGACTGACGATGAATCCTAGCAACTTTCCTGATGGAACCCCGAATGCGCATTTGGCCGGGTTAAGCTTGATATCATACCTCCGGAGTCTTTGGAAAAATCTCCTTAGGTCTGCCACATGGTCCTCCTGACGCCAAGATTTGATGATCACATCATCGACGTACACCTCTATTTCTTTGTGTATCATGTCATGAAACACAGCAGTCATTGCTCGCATGTACGTTGCCCCAGCGTTCTTTAACCCGAACGGCATTACCCGATAGCAGTAGGTTCCCCATGGCGTAATAAACGCTGTCTTCTCAGCATCCTCCTCATCCATTAGGATCTGATGATAACCTGCATAGCAATCCACAAAGGATCCGATCTCGCGCCCAGCGCAATTATCGATCAAGATATGAATGTTGGGTAACGGGAAATTGTCCTTGGGACTTGCTTTGTTGAGGTTGCGGTAGTCGACGCACACCCTGATTTTTCCATCCTTCTTTGGGACTGGTACCACATTGGCCAACCACTCGGGATACCGAGTGACCCGAATGACCTTCGATTGTAATTGCTTAATCACTTCTTCTTTGATCTTTACACTCATTTCTGTTTTAAATTTCCTTAGTTTTTGCTTGACCGGAGGGTATGCCGGGTCAGTGGGCAATTTGTGAACCACTAAATCGGTGCTCAATTCAGGCATATCATCATATGACCATGCAAAAACATCTTTGAATTCCCTGAGAGTTTCGATCAATTCTGCTTTGACATTCGGCTCAATGTGGATGCTAATTTTGGTCTCTTGGATGTTATCAGCGTCTCCTAGGTTCACAGCCTCAGTGTCATTTAGGTTAGGCTTGGGTTTCTCTTCAAATTGGCACAGTTCTCGATTTATTTCTTCGAAGGCTTCCCCTTCGTCACATTCGGATTCATTATCACAAACGACCTCTTGCATCATTGAGTCAGATTCAGATTGATTTATTAGACTAGGTCGAAGATCCGCTGTGCATGCCATGTCATTAGGACCAGTAAAAAGAGAACTGTTCAGAAAGAAAAAGAACAAAACAAGAAATTAAAACGGGACAAAAGAAAAGAACTTTATTAAATTTGCAGGATAAAAGGGTTCACACTTTTACAAAACGAAAGTAAAATTGGGATTACACCCTTGAATAATCCGATCAAACAAACAAACAAAACATTAATCAAAGCCTACTACCAAGACTCCCCTCGGACAGGAAGAAGAGTAACCGTCCAATTGTTGGTCTTGGCCTCAGGCCCCACAAATTTTATCTCTGCTCTGCTGGAACCCTCTCCAGCTTCCACCATACTGACATCCGCGAATAGTCTCTCAAAACTCTGATTCAGGTCTTCACTTATGCCGATCAAAGGTCCTCGAATCTTTGGGATCGCTGACCCCTTGGCACTAGCTTTAACAAAAGACCTTGAGAGGCGTGGCACTGGTTTAGGCAGAAACCAGACTCTCTTCTTCATTTTTCGTGCTTGCTTCCTGTCTGCTGCGGTTGGTTTGAACCCCAACCCGAAAGTTTCCAGATTCTTAGGAAGGGAGACAGGTTGGACTATCCCTTGAAGTTCAACTCCCAGGCCTTTTCCCGGCACAAACCCATTACCCAGCATTTCTGATATCATCATGACTGTTGCGGCAGCTACCCTAGGGTGCGGGATGATTTCTCCTTCAGAAATTTTGTTGGCCGACCCTGTATCGAGAATCTGGTAGACCCAGGGACCCTTGTCATCAGTGGTCTCTATGAAAGGCACAATGGTTCCGCCCATGGTGCATGTTGTATCCTCGCCGTGCAACACGACCTCTTGTCTTTCCCACTCGAACTTCACTGTCTGATGTAGGGTGGAAGGCACCGCTTTAGCTGCGTGAATCCAGGGTCGTCCTAACAGCAAGTTGTAAGATACCGTGGCGTCCAATACCCGGAATTCCATGGTAAACAGGACCGGGCCAATGGTTAGTTCAAGTACAACATCCCCCACAGTGGCTGTTCCGTTTCCGTCAAACCCTCGGACACAGATGCTATTCTCCCGGATTCTTCCACGGTCAATCTTTAACTGGTCCAGGGTGGATAATGGACAAATATTGGCGCTTGAGCCGTTATCCACCAATACTCGAGTTACTACCGAGTCTTCACATTTGACAGCTAGGTATCGAGCTTTGTTATGCTCCGTACCTTCCACCGGCAGGTCATCATCTGAGAATGTTACCCTGTTCACCTCGAAAATCTTGCTGGCAATGGTTTCCAGGTGGTTTACAGAAATCTCACTGGGTACATGGGCCTCGTTCAATATCTTTAACAGGGCCCGGCGATGTTCCTCGGAATGGAGGAGTAATGACAATAGTGAGATCTGGGCAGATGTTTTTCTCAGCTGCTCAACCACAGAATAGTCTTGCACTTTCATCTTCCTCAGGAAGTCTTCAGCCTCTTCTTCTGACACTGGCTTCTTGGTTGCCACTGGGTTGGTTTTCCTTAACTCCACCGGAGCAAAACATCGACCTGATCGAGTCAGCCCTTGCGCTTCACAACTGACTTCTTCCACCTGTTTTCCTTGGTACGTCACCACTGCTTTTTCATATTTCCAGGGCACAGCCCTGCTGTCAAGCATTGGCAGTTGGACCACCGGCTTTATGGTCACCCGTTCTCCACATACCCCTTTCAACATGACTGCCGGTGTGGGCAGGATCCCTGGTATTACCAACTTGCTTGGCTCGGGTTTGCTTGCTATGACGGACGGGCTCTTCCCCCATATTACTACCGGCTTGACGCCTTCTTCCTGCGACTGTACATTTGTTCCTCCACTGGTTAAGACTTCTTTTGGGGCAGCCTGGATCATCATCACTGTTTGTGAGGGTTTTCTTAATTCTCCTCCCTCACACACCAACTCAATCATGTGAGTTTCGTGGTGCGCTGGCAGTGGGTTTTGGTTGATGTTAGGAGCCTCCGGTGTCTGGACCTCGATCTTATTGGTGTCAATAAGATCCTGTATGGCATGCCTTAACTTCCAGCACTTCTCGGTGTCGTGCCCGAGCATCCCTGAACAGTATTCACAACTGATTGAACGATCCAAATTCTGAGGCGGGGGATTTGGTTCCCGAGTATGGACAGGACTAACCAAACCTAATTGCCGCAGCTTGTGGAACACAGCGGTGTAGGTTTCTCCCAGTTCGGTGAAGGTTCTTTGCTTCCGCAACCTGTCATTTCTGGCATCTGGATTTCCCCGGAAACCTGCCCCTGAAGGATTTCTATATGCCCTTGGTGGAGGGCAAGTGTTTTGTGGTGGTGCATATATGTTCTGGGGAGCCGGTGCGCGCCATTGTGGGCGAACCGGAGGCTGAGTGTATACCTGGGCTTGGTGTACGGAACAATGTGGTTCTCGAGGTGGATAGAAATTTTGTGGTGGGTTGTATGGGTAGTTTGACCTGTGAGGCTTGGGTTGGTTGTAGTGCGGCCTGCCAGCCCTGGACCAACTGCCTGCCTCGATCGTGGCAACCTCTTCTTTCTTTCTTCTTAACGCACCTCCCGTGCCGCTTTGAATAGCCTGGGTTGTGGCCTTAAGTGCCGAATAGTTTAAGATCTTGTCCGACCTCAAACCTTCTTCTATCATGACCCCTATTTTGACCACCTCGTTGAAAGATTTTCCAACCGTTGTCACCAAGTGACCAAAGTAGGTTGGATCCAATGTCTGCAAAAAGTAGTCTACCATCTCTCCCTCTCTCATGGGAGGATCGACCCTAGCTGCTTGTTCTCTCCAGCGGAACCCGAACTTGCGAAAACTTTCCCCGGGTTTCTTCCCAGTTCTCAATAACGTGAGACGGTCAGGGACTATCTCCAGATTGTATTGGAAATGACCTGCAAAAGCCTGCGCCAGGTCATCCCACGTGTACCACCTGCTGAAATCCTACCTGGTATACCATTCCAGTGCAGATCCGCTCAGACTTTGGCCGAAATAAGCTATCAAAAGCTCATCCTTGCCTCCTGCCCCTCTCATTTTGCTACAGAATCCCCGCAAATGTGTCATGGGATCACCGTGCCCTTCATATAAATCAAACTTGGGCATCTTGAACCCAGCCGGGAGTTGGACATCTGGGAAAGGGCACAGATCTTTGTATGCCACGCTGACTTGATTGCCCAGCCCGTGTAAGTTCCTGAAGGATTGCTCCAGGCTTTTGAACTTTCTCAACACTTCATCCTGTTCAGGGGCCTTAACCGGCTTCTCATCTTCTGCCGGTACTTCCAGATGGGGATTGTAAGCCTGTGGTTCCGGTGCGTGGAATGTAGGCTCAGGGGGATAGTATTGTGTATCGTGAGCTTGAAACAATGGCTCACTGGTCGTTCGCTGCAAAGGGGCTGATGCAGGTCCCACAAAAATGGGAATATTGGGTGTTGGGAGAGGTTGATGGGGTGGTGGAGCTTGGGAATCATGAGGGCTTCTTTCTTGATGATAGATGGGATTTGGGCGGCTTGTGGAAGGGCCAGAGTGAGGGTACTCCGGCACGTGTCCCAGTGTCTCAGGGCTCTTTTGCGTTTTGGCCAGGGCTAGCTGCATTGCATGCATCTCTAGTCCCATCCTTTCAATCTTTTCCATTGCCTCTTTTAGCAACTGGCTCATCGGCCTTTCTTCCTCATTACTATTCTCAGAAGTAGTCATGCTTGTTGCCACCGGTCCTTTGGATCTGGTTTGGTATGAATGTGTTGCCAGAATTCTTTAACAACTAACTGTCTGATGTCAGACAACAACAAACTTTGTTAGTGTTAGAGCTTAACAGATTTGATCATAACACATAGAGGATGCAATGCACCTAAGCAGTTAACCGTTTCTACATGCTTTGCTTCAATCCACATGCGTCATCCCGGTTTGTTCATTCGTCTCTTTTTAAAGTATTTTGCGAAACCCCGCGTTTTTTTTTCTTTTTTTTTTATTTATTTATTGAAAGCGGTCGAATCTTATGGGGATTGCCTACGTATCACGTCCCCGCGTGAATCAGACCAGGCGTAGTTCTGCCTTAAAGCAAAGACACACAGTAATTCTTCTGGAGTCACTTAATTTCATTATCAAAATTTGCTATTACACAGTACTTAAATAAAAATAGCAGAAGTACAGACTCCACAGTTTTAAACTTGGTTTGATGAAAAGAAAACAACATATGGAAAAACAACCAAAGCCAAATAAACAGGACTCGACCAAAACTAATTCTCCAATTTAAGGGCCCGCGAGGCATCATTCAGCCTTTCCGCGGCTCTAGGTGTAAGGTCTCTTTGCAGGTTCTTCAACTCGCTCATAATCCGGCGGACGCAGCCCATGATGGAAACAAGGAGGGTCTTCCGAGGTGTTTGCTCACATGCCAAGCATTTCATGTAGATGTAATGCCCTATTTCATCAATCCTTGCTCGGATGTCATCTCTTTCACTGAGCAACTGCCTGATTTGTTGGTTTTTTAACCCCAGTGCCTGAGCATCGTCAGCAATTCGATCCTGAAACAACCCCATTTGTCTTTCCATGCAGGCCATTGCATCATAGCACTGTCTTCTGTCGGCCTGGGCGTCTCGTGCTTGTTTGACGATCCGATCATGTAGAGTGGAGCTCGTTTCCCTTAATATTCTGACGCTCATTTCATAATCCCTTATGACCTGTTGCAAATGCTGCTTCCGGGCCATTGCGTACTTTGCCCCTCTGACCTTCATCCTTGTTATGCAAGCTCTTGATTGTTCTAATTCTTCTTGGCCTTGGATGACCTGATTTCTCAAACTTGCTATCAATCTTTCATCAGAGCGACGCTTCTGTCGGTCAACGTTACTCTTACTGGCTTGGCGAAGGCGGGCCTTCAAGGTTTGGTTTTCTTGGGCTAACTTGTTTCTTTCAGCCTGCTCTGAGGCGACTTGCACATTGTTCTCAAATACAAGCCTTTCAACTTGTTGCTTTAGCTTCCCGATTTCGACCCGGTAACCTTTCTCCCTTTTTAACCATCCCCATTGCTCTTGTGAATCATTGGTGAAGTGTTGGACGTGGGCCCTTTTAGCAGGTCTTTGCCGAGTCTGAAACCTTCTTTCGAACCAAGCATCGTACTTTGGGTCTACCTCACCTTTAGCTAGCTCTCGTACCATGGTTTTGGGCTCCAAGAATCTACATTCATGCCACAGTTTTCTAATCTTCCCCTCGGGGAATATGACTCCCGGGCTTAATTCCAAGGCATGCTTGCTCAGATTTTCATCATTAGGGACTACTTGAAACCTGCCCAGTTGTCGTAATACCCGATGAGGGGCATATGGCTGGATGCTGCGAAGCCCCATTAAGAGAACATGACATTCTTCAGCCGACATGTAGATAACCTCAGTATCAGTCAACCAACCAAATGCCCATTCAATTTGGTCAGATGTTGTTGACCTTAACCGTGTAAACCATTCTTCGACACCTTTAGGAAATCTGGCGCCTGTCATGCGCTCCTTGAATCCGCTGATACAGTTCCTCTCGGTCAACCCGTGGTTCATGTATCCTACTCGGTGATGGAGGTGTTCCTGCATCCATAGCTGAAGTAACAGGTTGCAACCTTGGAAGAACTTGCCTCCTTCTCGGCATATAGTCAGAGCCCGGTAGATTTCGGACAAAATTAAAGGAACCACGGTACTATTGGTTCTTTTGATTGCCACGTCGGCCATCCCTACCAGACCTATCTCTATCTTTTTGTCCTTCCTTGGGCAGACCATGACTCCCAAGAATGCTGTGATAAAAGCCAAAGTACGTCTTGCTTCCCATTTGTTTCTGTTCCCGCCGTGAGTTAGCCCAAGGTTCGGTTCCTCGAAACCCTGCGGGGTCCCGTACCGCTGATACAAGAAATGGAGATCACAACACCCTCTCGACAAATCGTCATGTTGTACCTTCCGACTAATGCTTAGTAGATCCAGAAACGCATGCGGGGACACTGGCCTTGGCGAAAGCAAATATTGCCCTCTTAACTTCTCATTCAGTCCCGCATACCCGGCAACTTCCTCAAGTGTCGGTGAAAGTTCGAAATCAGCAAAACGGAATACATTGCAGGTGGGGTCCCAAAATGGTATTAGAGCTTCAAGAATATCTGTCCTCGGCTCAACACCCAACAAATTTACAAAACCTCCCAATATTCTTCCTATTACCCCTTTGCTATCGGCTTCCAAGTCATTCCACCACATGTGGAGTTGTAGAGGGACCTCGCTGAGGGCTGAGAATGGTTCATTTTGCTCTGTGTTCATCCTGCACACTTATTAGGGTGACCTTTTAGGTGAAAACAAAAACCTTTATTTTGCCTCTAACCAAAATCTTTGGACAAAAACAAAAAAAATTATTTATATACATGTGTATACATATATACATATATGCTTTATGGTATATCTTTTTTTTTTTATATATATATATATATATATATAATTTTTTTGTAAAATTTTCCCAACATTCAAAACCGGTCATCATGCATGTTTGAAGCAAATAAATGCACAAGCAGTGAGTAGGATGCATCAGGATGACCCTTTTCTATTTCAGGTTGCTATTCCTAGACGGACCCAACCCCTGCGTTGAGTCCCCTAAGTCAAATGCACGTGATGCAAATAAACGCTCCTACTAGGGATCCGGCATGTGGCTTTGTTATACTAGGTTCAGAACCTGGGTGTTTGTTCTAGACCTGGCTTACCCGAGCGGACAGCTCGAGCCGAGGGGGGCAGCGTACCGGGAATACAGAAGCTTCACCGGCTTAGCAACTTATCCGAACCTCGTTCTAAATTGGGATTTGACACTATACAGAAAAGAAGTCATACGGAGTATGCCCTTCTTCATGATTTAGAAGACTCAGAAAGTATAGGGGTTTCAGCACAGTTTATATACAGTTCAAATAATATCAAAGCGGTAAAAGCAGCATTTAACACATTAGGCTCAAACATGTAAAAATCAGATAATAGATAAAGCCAAATAATAACAATTATTTTAAGCTCGAATTCTTAACCCTGAACCAGTGGTTCTGGGTCCATCTCCCCAGCAGAGTCGCCAGAGCTGTCACACCTCCTTTTTCCGCGCCCGGGAGGACGCAGGGGGAGTTTTTTCCAATTAAAGGACAATCGAAACGGGATTGGTTTAATTATTTCAGAGTCGCCACTTGGGAGATTTAGGGTGTCCCAAGTCACCAATTTTAATCCCGAATCGAGGAAAAAATAATGACTCTATATTACAGTCTGCGTACCAGAAATCCGGATAAGGAATTCTGTTAACCCGGGAGAAGGTGTTAGGCATTCCCGAATTCCGTGGTTCTAGCACGGTCGCTCAGCTGTTATATTCGGCTTATTTTTCTGATTTTTAAATACAATTATGAACCATGTGCAAATTTTATCTTTTAACCACTTTATTAATTATCATTATTAGGAATGTGAACGTCGCTTAAAACATGTCTTTGGATTGCGTCACATGAAATGCACCCGCAATCCGGAACATATCTTACTTGACGTTTTGGGATTTGGATTTGGGTCGCATGAAATGCACACCCTAAGTCTTAAGAAAATAAATTATTAAACACGCGCCTAAAAAGACTATCGCGTTATTATTTTTGGAAAGGCCACGGAATTCACTAAGCGGCCCTCCTGAATTCTAAGTAATTTAAAACAAGTATTTACTGAGGGCCCCGCAATCTGTGTTTTTATTCGGCGAGGCTCATCTCATTCTTATTTTTAAAGGATATCCTATAGCAACTACGTTTCTTGTCGTGTTTGTCTCTATCAATCGAAAGCAGTAGATAATCCTAATTAATTAATGCTTGCAAGTTATTTTATGACAGAATTTGGAAATGCTAAAATCAGGAACAAGGCTGCGCGCACAGTCAGTCGAATAAGTAGTCATGGGCCCAAATTCGACCCATGCGTGATGGGCCAAACCTGGGCCCCTGCTTGCTCGAAGCAGGCCGGCTAGGCCTGTTTTGGTCTGAACTCGACCTTTACGGGGTTGATATTGCAAGTTTGGTATTCTTTGTCTTAACAGGTGGTTTACTAGTTATATGAGACCATCAATCCGAAAAAGGAAGAACTTAATCCAGGATGTACAGTGTTCATACTTGGTATACATATCAACATATACTGCAAAGTAAACTAGAATCTGAAATGCAACATATCTCATTGAACATATTATCACCTATCAGCATACATATGTAAGCTACCATTTAGCTAACTTATATTAATATACATTAGGCATATAGGCTGCTTCGATTGTCAATACAAGAATGAAAATTATCATACAATACATGATATCTAATATAACAGTATATATATGAAAATCAACTTCAAGTTTTTTTCCTTTCTTTTGCATTCATGCTCAATGTTCTAATTACATTTGATAGTGCCTTGGTTGTGTACCTGATGTAGAGGAACAAAAGAAGAAGGAAAAGGGTCAGCTGAGTAGCACACAGCAAACAACAGCAATCAGCAGATTCACAGCAACAACACAGCAACAAACAACCAGCCAATAATGATGAAGCTCAGCAAAGAGTCGAACAACAAATGGACAATCCCAGTAAAACAGAGTAGGAAATAACAGCCCAGAATGTTGAATGTAACAGCAACAGAAATCCAATGACCACAAGAAAACTTGGCAAACGACAGAAAAAGCAAAGCCACGAAGACAACCTGATCAAACTGGATTCTTACACAGTTTCTTCTAGGCAATACTCCTTCACAATGTTCTGAAATTTATTCCTGTTTTTTTCCTTTTCCAGTTTTCTTACTCATAGACTCTCTCAAGACTCAAAAATCAACCCCCTTTTCTAACGGATGGTCTCCTCTTTTATAGCCTAACCTTAACACTTTACAGTCTGTTTTACAACTCAAAATTGCCCCCCCCCATGTTGCTTTTCCACTCACTTGTTTTAAATAACCAAGCCCCCATGAAATCCCTGACAGCCCCTCTCTCTTTTTGGTTGTTAAAGTGTACTGATCACTTGTTTGTTTAAACAAAGTATGGGCAGTAGGAATATAATCTGACAGCACATGCTGTCCGATTATTTTAATTCCTTAAAGCAAACCATACACATGCTGCCCACAGTCCAAACCAAATGGCATTGTGTTTAAAAACCAAAATCTGAATCTGCCATTATAACCTTTCCCCTAGATGTTCTTTTAATTTAATTTGAACAAAATCAACAGGCAATACAATTCAGTTCCTAATGAGACTCAAATACGATCACAGCAGAAATAAACAATACGAATCAAGTTGTTACCATTAACGATTAAAACTAATTGACGACATATATCGACTCGACTATATTAATCGTAACATATAACAATCAATCGTTCATATAAACAACACGTATAGAGTCCCGAATGACCTCAAATAAATTTGTTCAAACACTGGGAACTTATATGAATTAAACTCGCTTGACGATTAATCTAATTGATGAACACGTATATCACAGGGTATATTCAGAACACAAACAGAAGACAATTGGCCAAATAAAAGGCCTTTAACAGAGATGGAAGAAATCCGAATGAAAAATAACAAAATAACAAACAAACACAAAGAAATATGCTGACAACTTAATTAGAACCAAACAAAGAGAAAAGGAAACTTACTGAAAAAGTTTGAAATCAAACGGACTCAAATCAAACTCGACTTCGAACTTTTGAGGCCGAACAAACTTTAATCAGGGTGTTCTCACATGAGAACACCTTGATTAAGGTCTATTAGACCTCAAACCTATGTCCAAACCGGCCGGATTCCCCAAGTGCATGTGTTCTAAAGTCTGGATTTCCAGATCTGGATTTTTGGGAGTTGTGGGTAGATTCGGACCAAACCAAGTTTGGTTTGGTCACGAGGAAGGTCAGGGGAGTGTCTGGTATGAAGATGGGATGATTTGGCATAGATCCGGGTTCGACTCAAATCTTCAAATGAAGATTCGAGACGAACGAAAGTGATTCGAGGTTCGTGGTTAGTGGATTCGTGTTCAGGGTGGTTGGATGCTTTAGGGGTGTGAAGGGGGTGGTCACCGGCATTCGTGCCGCCGGGTTTTGGTGGAAAGGAAACCAGGGCGGCGTTAGGGTTTGGGGGTTTCAGGGTTCGGGGAAGGAGATGACTGAAAGGGGGGGGGGGGGGGTTCGGATAGGGGGTGCGGGGTAAAGGGTCAAGTTTATATATGGAAGGGGAAGAGAGATTGGAGCCGTTAGATCAAGTGATCTGAACGGCTTAGATCTATTGGTGGGTAACAGGACGGGGTCGTTTGGTATGGGAACGGGGTCGTTTTGGTTTAGGTGAGGGGTTGGGTTAAACCGGCTAAATAGGTCGGGTCATGAGGGAACCAGGGACCGTTGGATCAATGAGGTTGGACGGCTCAGATTCAACTTGCCTGAAACGGCGTCGTTGAGGTGAGTTGGACAACCTGATCTGGACCGTTCCTTTGAATCAGATCAACGGCTTCAAATGGGGACGCCGATACGACGTCGTTTGAGTCCGTGCCTGGGCAGGCTGGGTTTGGACCGGGTCAGATCGTTGGTTTGGGCCTGTTTTTGTCTTATTTTTTGGACCCAACTGATTTCAACTTCTTTTGTTTTCCAATTTAAAAAAATAAAAATAAAAATAAAAATAATTAATAAAACAAATAACAATATGGCATTTCAACATAATTATCATACCAAGTAAGTTAAATCACAACCTAAAACGGACGATGCACGTATATTTATATTTTTTTTTGAATTTTCTCTTAACGCCACATATATTTTTTGTATTTTTGTTTGATAAGGACAAGATGCAAAATGGACAGACTCACAAACGACTAACAACACATGTCACGGAAAGATCGAAAAATTGTACAGCGAAATCATTTGTCACTATTTTTATTTTCTTTTGGAGCGATTGCTCGTAAAGCAAAAAATCACGTGCTTACAAAGGATACTTGTTCTTAATTGTTACCTTGTTCAATTGCCTATAATTAATGCACATCCTCATAGTGCCATCCTTTTTCTTCATAAATAGAACTGGCGCACCCCAAGGTGACACTAGGCCGAATGAACCCTTTATCAAGGAGTTCTTGAAGTTTCTCCTTTAATTCCTTCAACTCTGTTGGTGCTATACGATACGGCAGAATAGAAATAGGCTGAGTACCCGACACCAGGTCAATACCAAATTCAATATCCCTGTCCGGTGGCATGCCCGACAGGTCTGTAGGAAACACATCGGGAAAATCCCTCACAACTGGAACAAAATCAATACTGGGAGTCTCAGCACCGACATCCCTCGCAAAAGCTAGATACGAAAGACAACCCTTCCCAATCATACGCTGGGCTTTCAAGAAGGAGATCACTCTACTAGGAACATGATCAGTCACACCTCGCCACTCAATCCGTGGCACACCCGGTATAACCAATGTGACTGCCTTAGCATAACAATCCAGAATAACACAGCGCGTAGATAGCCAATCCATGCATAAAATGTCATCGAAATCCACCATACACAATAATAAAAGATCTACTCGGGTCTCCAGACCCCCAAAGTCACCACACACGACCGATACACACAGTCTACCACAATAGTATCGCCCATCGAGGTAGATACATGAACAGGTGAAGCAAGAAACTCACAGGGTGTACCCAAATAATGAGCAAAGTATGATGACACATAAGAAAAGGTGGAACCGGGATCAAATAATACAGAGGCATCTCTGTCGCAGACTAAAACAATACCTGTAATAACAATATCTGAAGCAATAACATCCGGTCTAGCTGGAAGTGTATAGAAACGGGTCTGGCCGCCACTTGATCGACCTCCCATACACCTCAAACTAGAACCAACATAGCACATAGCCGTACAGTCAACTAACCATAGTAGACTCCCCTACTTGGCTCGAAGCCATAGATCAGAACACACTCAATAACTCATAATACATATACTCTATTGTTGCCATAGTACCATAGTGAGATTAAACTCGATCCTTTGTAAGTTCGTGAAACACAGAACATCTGGTACTTTAACTCTTATGCAAATCTCACATTCACTCTCATAGTAGTCAAGCCTACTCTCTTAAGCAACCCAAATTCAAATTGTGAAACATATATTTCCCTGGTAATAGAGATCTTCCAATAAATGACACAAGGGATTATGCAAACTTCAGAACAATCCGCAGGAGATAACCCTACCTGCTTTGCCTCAAACTAACATTTTCGTATACCTTCCACCGTCATAAATATTACGCAGTCACTTAAACTTCCTGTGTCTGAACTCAGACCGCAACATGAAATTTACTCCACTCCCAACTAGGAAACATGGAAAGATTCTTCACACACCCATAACTCGGGGCTATACCTCAAATCGAGATGAAAATCAAGTATCTAATAGTTCTTCTATCCTCCAACAGATCCTTCTCGTCGTTTCCAAATCATATGAATAAACCTCGCAGTAATAACATACTTATCACGTAGCTATCCAGTCATTACTCCCCTTAATAGGGACACATCGGAACATATAGATCCAGAAGCACGCGCTCACAAAATCAACAGTTCAGGGATCGAGCTATAGGCAAAAAAATATCCGGCCTCAAGTCTTCCAGACTGGCCCAACATCAACGCACAGAGATCTCATCTCTCCCTTCGATCAGGGAATCACAAGCCATCGATGCATATCCGATACCGAGCACTCATGTGCGTATACGAACGCGTGGAAGGAATTCAAAGAGTTGCTTTTCAATCTGAAACAAGGATGCACGATAAGAATTTTAAGAATATGAAGTTTCCTAAAGGTTCTGTAGTCTCTCGAGGATAAATACAAACATCTTCATACCTATCCGCCAAACTCTACCAAACCTGCTCATGACTCGTGAGACCTATGTAACCTAGGTTCTGATACCAACTTGTCACGACCCTAACCCGGACCCGGTCGTGATGGCGCCTCTCGTGAAGACAAGGCCAACCAACTATTCCCAATTTGATGTTAAACAGTTAAAACAATAGTAAAACAGTCTAAGACATGTTTAATAATACAAAGTAGCAGATAATATCGATAAAAATGCGGAAGTACAACCCAACACAGCCCTAACTGGGGTGTCACAAGTCATGAGCATCTATAAAACCTAATACAAGTCCGAAAAGTCTACGAAATGCTACAAATGTCTGATAAGAGATAGAAATGATAAAGAGGGAGAAACACGAGTCTGCGGACGTCAAGCATTCTAGAATGAATCAGCACTGGCAGGATCAGCAATGCCTGAATCTGCACATAGGGGTACAAGGAGTAAAGTGAGTACTCCAACTCAGTGAGTAATAAATGTAAATAAAGAATGAAAGCAAGAAATCACGTAAAACACAAAGCATTCTAGAATGAAGCAGCAAAACCATTTAAAAATCAGTGATTCAGTGAAAGATAGGCAAAATCTTTTGTATCAAATTTTACTTCTTGAAAACCCTTTTTCAACAATTAAGCAAGTAATTGACAAGCAATTATGAAAAATAAATACATAAAGGTTCGCCCCTCGGGCACAGTATCAATAAATCCGCCCCTCGGGCAACGTCTCAAAACGGTACCAGCCCCTCGGGCTCAGTCTCACATCACAATGGGTACCCGCACTCACTGGGGGTGTGCAGACTCCTAGAGGGGCCCCTTACGGCCCAAACGCAATATCAAGCCATCTCGTGGCATCATCACTAGGCCCTCGGCCTCATATCAATCAAGTCACCTCGTAGCGTACATATATCAGGCCCTCGGCCTCATAATCAGTATCAAATGTTTCCTCACAACATAGGCCCTCGGCCTTGCTCAGTCAAAAATCTTACAAGCCACTTGGGCTATAGTAAAACAGTATTTCTCAGCCCAAAACATCATTTAAAAATATCATTTAAGTATTAAAACTGAGTAAACATGGCTGAGTACGAAAACAGTGGAGAATAACGTGACTGAGTTCAAGTATATTGTCAAAACAATAAGGAAATATCAATAAAAATCCTCGAAGGGTTCAAATAATTGGCACAAAGCCCAAATATGGCATTCAGCCCAAATCATGATGATATCAAATAGATTTCAGTCAAATACTCGGTAAAATAGTCATTCGGGACGAACTAAGTCACAATCCCCAACAGTGCACGACCCCACGCTCGTCATCCAGTGTGTGCCTCACCTCAATATAACACTACAATGTGTAATCCGGGGTTTCAAACTATCAGAATATCATTTACAATCATTACTCACCTCGAACTGGTCAAATCTCTAGCTCGCTATGCCTTTGCCTCTCGAATCGGCCTCCACTCACCTCGAATCTATCCAAGATCAGAACGAGGACGTTAATGTAGGCTAAGGGAACGAAGCCCAAGCGAAAATAATCAAAATACTACACAAATCCTAAAATTACCTAAACCCAACCCTCGGGCCCACGTCTCGGAATTTGATAATTTTTACATCAATAGATTCCTTGTCTCCCCACGAGTTCATACATATCAAAAGTTCTCAAATCCGATCCAAAATGGTCCTTCAAATCCTCAATTAAAGGTCTAAGTTTCCAAGCCCTAGTTCTTTAATTTTTGGCTTAATTTCCATGATTTTCTAGGTGGAATTTACATAATAATCAGTTTTAAGTCCAAGAATATTACCTCCAAGTGATTCCCCTTGAATCGCTCTTCAATCTCCTTCAAATAGCTCCAAAAACGACCAACTATGGAGGAAATAAATCCCACATTCGCGGACAAGACGACCTTTTAAACTTCTGCACAGGCCTGAAAATCCTTCTTCGCGAACGCGGTCAAAGCCTCGCGTTCGCGAAGCACAAAATAACTTTGACCAAAATCTTCTTATGCGAACGTGACAAGACCCTCGCGAACGCAATGCTTTACCCAGACGAACCTTCGCGAATGCGTTCCATCCATCGCGAACGCGATGGGTTAATTCCACTGAAGCTTAGCCTCTCAATTCCTTCTATGCGAACGCGATGCACAATCTCGTAGCCCTTGGGAACGCATAACCTGCCTCACGAACACGAAGGCTAAATTTCCATCTCCCTCAGCTGACACTTCGCGAACGTGAAGAGTAAATACCTACAACTGCTGAACCTGCAATTTTTGCAACTTTCTTAACTTCAAAATGATCCAGTTGACTACCCGAAACTCACCCGAGGCCCCCGGGACCTCAACCAAAGGCACACACACATCCTATACCTTATTCAAACTTATTCCAATCATCAAAACACCTCAAATAACATCAAATCACCTAAAACACATTGGATTCAAGCCAAACTTTTCAAAAATCTTCCGAATTCCGCTTTTGATAAAAAAACCCAACCAAACCATGTCCGAATGACCTGAAATTTTGCACACGCATCTTAAATGACACAACGGAACTACTGCAACTCTCGGAATTCCATTCCGACCCCTATATAAAAATCTCGCCTACCAACCGGAAATCGCCAAAATATCAACTTCGCCAATTCAAGCCTAAATCTACTACGAACCCCCAAAATTCATTCCGATCACGCTCCTAAGCCATAAATCACCTCCCAAAACTAACCGAACCCTCGAAACTCACTTCCTAGCCCTCTAACACATAAGCCAACATCCGATTGACTTTTCCGATTTAATCTTTCTTAAAAGAGACTAAGTGTCTCAAACCTTACCAAAATCATTCCGGATTCGATCCGACCAACCCGATACCACAAAACACGGATAATAAAGCATAAAGAAGTATAAAATAGGGAAAACGGAGTGGTAACCCATGAGACGACTGGACGAGTTGTCACATCCTCCCCAACTTAAACAAACGTTTGTCCGCGAACGAATCAAGAACTATACCTGAAGCCTCAAACAGGTGAGGATATCTGCTTCGCATCTCCTGCTCGGTCTCCCAGGTAGCCTCCTCCACGGGCCGACCTCTCCACTGCATTTTCACTGAAGCTATATCCTTTGACCTCAACTTTCGAACCTGATGACCCAAAATAGCTATTGGCTCCACATCATAAGTCAAATCATCATCCATCTGAACCGTGCTGAAATGCAAAACATGAGACGAATCCCAATATACTTCCAGAGCATAGAAACATGAAATACCGGATGCATACTCGACAAGCTAGGTGGCAAGTCAAGCTCATAAGTCACATCCCCAATCCTCCGAAGCATCTCAAAAGGCCCAATGAACTGAGGACTCAATTTCCTTTTCTTCCTAAATCTCATGACAACCTTCATGGGCAAAACTTTCAACAGAACCTTTTCACAAACCATGTAGGACACATCCCGAACCTTCCTGTCAGCATAACTCTTTTGCCTCCCCTACGCTGTACGAAGCCTCTCTTGAATCACCTTCATCATTTCTAAAGCATCCTGCACCAAGTCTGTCCCCAATAGCTTAGCCTCACGGGGCTCGAACCAACTAACTGGAGATCTACACCGCATCCTATACAAAGCCTCATATGGAGCCATCTGAATACTCGACTAGTAGATGTTGTTATAAGAAAACTCTACAAGCGGTAGAAACTGATCCCATGACCCTCCGAAATCAATGACACAAGCACGCAACATGTCCTCCAATATCTGAATAGTATGCTCGGACTGCCCGTCCGTCTGAGGATGAAAAGTTGTGCTCAACTCAACCTGAGTACCCAACTCTCGCTGCACAGACCTCCAAAACTGCGATGTAAACTGAGTGCCCCTATCTGAAATGATGGAAATGGGACACCATGCAAATGAACAATCTACCGGATATAGATCTCTGCCATCTGCTCTGAAGAATAAGTAGTACACACAGGAATGAAGTGCCCAGACTTGGTCAGTCGATCTACAATCACCCAAATAGCATCGAACTTTCTCAAAGTCCGTGGAAGTCCAACAACAAAGTCCATAGTGATCCTCTCCCACTTCCACTCTGGAATATCCATCTGCTGAAGCAAGCCACCCGGTCTCTGATGCTCATATTTCACCTGCTAACAATTGAGACACCGAGCTACAAATCCCACAATGTCTTTATTCATCCTTCTACACCAATAGTGCTGCCTCAAATCTTGATACATCTTCACAACACCCGGATGATTGGAATACCGCGAGCTATGGTCCTCCTCCAAAATCAACTCCCCAAGCCCATCCACATTGGGAACACAAATCCGGCCCTGCATCCTCAACGCCCCATCATCACCAATGGTCACATCTCTGGCATCATCGTGCTAAACTCTGTCCTTAAGAACAAGCAAATGCGGATCATCATACTGGCGCTCTCTGATGCGATCATAGAAGGAAGACCGAGAAACCACACAAGCAATACCCGACTGGGCTCCGAAACATCTAATCTCACGAACCGATTGGCCAAGGCCTAAACATAAACTGCAAGAGGTCTCTCCCCTATTGGAATATATGCCAAACTCTCCATACTCACCGCCTTCCGGCTCAAAGCATCGGCCACCACATTGGCCTTTCCCGGATGGTACAATATAGTGATATCATAATCCTTAAGTAACTCCAACCACCTCCGCTACCTCAAATTGAGATCCTTCTATTTGAATAAGTGCTGGAGGCTATGATGATCAGTAAACACCTCACAAGACACACCATACAAGTAATGCCTCCAAATTTTCAATGCGTGAACTATGGTAACCAACTCCAAATCATGAACAGGGTAGTTCTTCTCATGGGGCTTCAACTGACGAGAAGCATAAGCAATAACTCTACCCTCATGCATCAATACACAACCAATATTAACTCTCGAAGCATCACAATACACGGTATATGAACCTGAAGCTGATGGTAAAACCAACACTGGAGCTGTGGTCAAAGCTATGTTGAGCTTCTGAAAGCTCTCCTCATACTCGTCCGACCATACAAATGAAACACCCTTCTGAGTCAACTTGGTCAAGGGTGATGCAATAGATGAGAATCCCTGAACAAAATGGCGATAATAACCCGCCAAACCAAGAAAGCTGCGAATCTCTGTGGTTGAGGACGGTTTTGGCTAACTCTAAACTGCCTCTATATTCTTCGGATCAATCTGAATACCCTAGCTGGACACCACGTGCCCCAAGAAAGCTACTGAACTGATCCAAAACTCACACTTGGAGAATTTTGCATAAAGCTTCTCCTCCCTCAATCTCTGCAACACAACTATCAAATGCTCCGCGTGCTCCTCCTGACTACGCGAATATACCAAAATATCATTAATGAAGACTATGACAAACGCGTCAAGATAAGGCCGAAACACACTGTTCATCAAATGCATGAACACTGCTGGGGCATTAGTCAACCCAAAAGACATCACCAAGAACTCATAATGACCGTATCGGGTCCTAAAAGTTGTCTTAAGAATATCCGAGTCCCTAATCTTCAACTGGTGATAACCTGAATGGAGATCAATCTTGGAGAACACTCTCTCTCCCTGAAGCTGGTCGAATAAATCATCAATGCGAGGCAAAGGATACTTGTTCTTAATTGTTACCTTGTTCAATTGCCTATAATTAATGCACATCCTTATAGTGCCATCCTTTTTCTTCATAAATAGAACTGGCGCACCCCAAGGTGACACTAGGCCGAATGAACCCTTTATCAAGGAGTTCTTGAAGTTGCTCCTTTAATTCCTTCAACTCTGTTGGTGCTATACGATACGGCGGAATAGAAATAGGCTGAGTACCCGACACCAGGTCAATACCAAATTCAATATCCCTGTCCGGTGGCATGCCCGACAGGTCTGTAGGAAACACATCGGGAAAATCCCTCACAACTGGAACAAAATCAATACCGGGAGTCTCAGCACCGACATCCCTCGCAAAAGCTAGATACAAAAGACAACCCTTCCCAATCATACGCTGGGCTTTCAAGAATGAGATCACTCTACTAGGAACATGATCAGTCACACCTCGCCACTCAATCCGTGGCACACCCAGTATAACCAATATGACTGTCTTAGCATAACAATCCAGAATAGCACAGCACGTAGATAGCCAATCCATGCATAAAATGTCATCGAAATCCACCATACACAATAATAAAAGATCTACTCGGGTCTCCAGACCCCCAAAGTCACCACACACGACCGGTACACACAGTCTACCACAATAGTATCGCCCATCGAGGTAGATACATGAACAGGTGAAGCAAGAAACTCACAGGGTGTACCCAAATAATGAGCAAAGTATGATGACACATAAGAAAAGGTGGAACCGGGATCAAATAATACAGAGGCATCTCTGTCGCAGACTAAAACAATACCTGTAATAACAACATCTGAAGCAATAACATTAGGTCTAGCTGGAAGTGTATAGAAACGGGTCTGGCCGCCACTTGATCGACCTCCCATACATCTCAAACTAGAACCAACATAGCACATAGCCGTACAGTCAACTAATCCATAGTAGACTCCCCTACTTGGCTCGAAGCCATAGATCAGAACACACTCAATAACTCATAATGCATATACTCTATTGTTGCCATAGTACCATAGTGAGATTAAACTCGATCCTTTGTAAGTTCGTGAAACACAGAACATCTGGTACTTTAACTCTTATGCAAATCTCACATTAACTCTCATAGTAGTCAAGCCTACTCTCTTAAGCAACCCAAATTCAAATTGTGAAACATATATTTCCCTGGTAATAGAGATCTTCCAATAAATGACACAAGGGATTATGCAAACTTCAGAACAATCCGCAGGAGATAACCCTACCTGCTTTGCCTCAAACTAACATTTTCGTATACCTTCCACCGTCATAAACATTACGCAGTCACTTAAACTTCCTGTGTCTGAACTCAGACCGCAACATGAAATTTACTCCACTCCCAACTAGGAAACATGGAAAGATTCTTCACACACCCATAACTCGGGGCTATACCTCAAATCGAGATGAAAATCAAGTATCTAATAGTTCTTCTATCCTCCAACAGATCCTTCTCGTCGTTTCCAAATCATATGAATAAACCTCGCAGTAATAACATACTTATCACGTAGCTATCCAGTCATTACTCCCCTTAATAGGGACACATCAGAACATATAGATCCAGAAGCACGCGCTCACAAAATCAACAGCTCAGGGATCGAGCTATAGGCAAAAAAATATCCGGCCTCAAGTCTTCCAGACTGGCCCAACATCAACGCACAGAGATCTCATCTCGCCCTTCGATCAGGGAATCATAAGCCATCGATGCATATCCGATACCGAGCACTCATGTGCGCATACGAACGCGTGGAAGGAATTCAAAGAGTTGCTTTTCAATCTAAAACAAGGATGCACGATAAGAATTTTAAGAATATGAAGTTTCCTAAAGGTTCTGTAGTCTCTCGAGGATAAATACAAACATCTTCATACCTATCCGCCAAACTCTACCAAACCTGCTCATGACTCGTGAGACCTATGTAACCTAGGTTCTGATACCAACTTGTCACGACCCTAACCCGGACCCGGTCGTAATGGCGCCTCTCGTGAAGACAAGGCCAACCAACTATTCCCAATTTGATGTTAAACAGTTAAAACAATAGTAAAACAGTCTAAGACATGCTTAATAATACAAAGTAGCAGATAATATCGATAAAAATGTGGAAGTACAACCCAACACAGCCCTAACTGGGGTGTCACAAGTCATGAGCATCTATAAAACCTAATACAAGTCCGAAAAGTCTACGAACTGCTACAAATGTCTGATAAGAGATAGAAATGATAAAGAGGGAGAAACACGAGTCTGCGGACGTCAAACAGCTACCTCGTGAACTCCGAATGTCTGCCGGGAGCTCTCAACTCGCACTGGCAGGATCAACAATGCCTGAATCAGCACATAGGGGTACAAGGAGTAAAGTGAGTACTCCAACTCAGTGAGTAATAAATGTAAATAAAGAATGAAAGCAAGAAATCACGTAAAGCACAAAGCATTCTAGAATGAAGCAGCAAAACCATTTAAAAATCAGTGATTCAGTGAAAGATAGGCAAAATCTTTTGTATCAAATTTTACTTCTTGAAAACCCTTTTTCAACAATTAAGCAAGTAATTGACAAGCAATTATGAAAACTAAATACATAAAGGTTCGCCCCTCGGGCACAGTATCAACAAATCCGCCCCTCGGGCAACGTCTCAAAACGGTACCAGCCCCTCGGGCTCAGTCTCACATCACAATGGGTACCCGCACTCACTGGGGGTGTGCAGACTCCTAGAGGGGCCCCTTACGGCCCAAACGGAATATCAAGCCATCTCGTGGCATCACCACTAGGCCTTCGGCCTTATATCAATCAAGTCACCTCATAGCGTACATATATCAGGCCCTCGGCCTCATAATCAGTATCAAATGTTTCCTCACAACATAGGCCCTCGGCCTTGCTCAGTCAAAAATCTTACAAGCCACTTGGGCTATAGTAAAACAGTGTTTCTCAGCCCAAAACATCATTTAAAAATATCATTTAAGTATTAAAACTGAGTAAACATGGCTGAGTACGAAAACAGTGGAGAATAATGTGACTGAGTTCAAGTATATTGTCAAAACAATAAGGAAATATCAATAAAAATCCTCGAAGGGTTCAAATAGTTGGCACAAAGCCCAAATATGGCATTCAGCCCAAATCATGATGATATCAAATAGATTTCAGTCAAATACTCGGTAAAATAGTCATTCGGGACGAACTAAGTCACAATCCCCAACAGTGCACGACCCCACGCTCGTCATCCAATGTGTGCCTCACCTCAATATAACACTACAATGTGTAATCCGGGGTTTCAAACTATCAGAATATCATTTACAATCATTACTCACCTCGAACTGGTCAAATCTCTAGCTCGTGATGCCTTTGCCTCTCGAATCGGCCTCCACTCACCTCGAATCTATCCAAGATCAGAACGAGGACGTTAATGTAGGCTAAGGGAATGAAGCCCAAGCGAAAATAATCAAAATACTACACAAATCCTAAAATTACCTAAACCCAACCCTCGGGCCCACGTCTCGAAATTTGATAATTTTTACATCAATAGATTCCTTGTCTCCCACGAGTTCATACATATCAAAAGTTCTCAAATCCGATCCAAAATGGTCCTTCAAATCCTCAATTAAAAGTCTAAGTTTCCAAGCCTTAGTTCTTTAATTTTTTGGCTTAATTTCCATGATTTGCTAGGTGGAATTTACATAATAATCAGTTTTAAGTCCAAGAATATTACCTCCAAGTGATTCCCCTTGAATCTCTCTTCAATCTCCTTCAAAAAGCTCCAAAAACGACCAACTATGGAGGAAATAAATCCCACATTCGCGGACAAGACGACCTTTTAAACTTCTGCCCAGGCCTGAAAATCCTTCTTCGCGAACGCGGTCAAAGCCTCGCGTTCGCGAAGCACAAAATAACTTTGACCAAAATCTTCTTATGTGAATGTGACAAGACCCTCGCGAATGCAATGCTTTACCCAGACGAACCTTCGCGAATGCGTTCCATCCATCGCGAACGCGATGGGTTAATTCCACTGAAGCTCAGCCTCTCAATTCCTTCTATGCGAACGCGATGCACAATCTCGTAGCCCTTTGCGAGCGCATAACCTGCCTCACGAACACGAAGGCTAAATTTCCACCTCCCTCAGCTGACTCTTCGCGAACGTGAAGAGTAAATACCTACAACTGCTGAACCTGCAATTTTTGCAACTTTCTTAACTTCAAAATGATCCAGTTGACTACCCGAAACTCACCCGAGGCCCCCGAGACCTCAACCAAAGGAACACACACATCCTATACCTTATTCAAACTTATTTCAATTATCAAAACACCTCAAATAATGTCAAATCACCCAAAACACATCAGATTCAAGCCAAACTTTTCAAAAATCTTCCGAATTCCGCTTTTGATAAAAAACCCAACCAAACCACGTCCGAATGACCTGAAATTTTGCACACACATCCCAAATGATACAACAGAACTATTACAACTCTCATAATTCCATTCTGACCCCTATATCAAAATCTCACCTACCAACCGGAAATCGCCAAAATATCAACTTCGCCAATTCAAGCCTAAATCTACTACGAACCTCCAAAATTCATTTTGATCACGCTACTAAGCCATAAATCACCTTCCAAAACTAACCGAACCCTCGGAACTCACTTCCGAGCCCTCTAACACATAAGTCAACATCCGATTGACTTTTCCAACTTAATCTTCCTTAAAAGAGACTAAGTGTCTCAAACCTTACCAAAATCATTCCGGATTCGATCCGACCAACCCGATACCACAAAATATGGATAAGAAAGCATAAAGAAGCAGAAATAGGGAAAACAGAGCGGTAACCCATGAGACGATTGGCCGTGTCGTCACAGATCGGATTGAGTTCTAGGTAGATGAGTTATGGTTGCATCAAGATATTGTTCTACCCATTGGTCATTAGCTCAATATCTATCAAGTCTTTCCAATATTAAACCATTAGATCTAGCTCTACAATTTGTCCAGGTGTATTTAGACCCTTTAAAACCAAGATCCATTAGTTGGCAGTGATTGATGCATGACAAAAATTTGAATACATGGTTAGTTTTGACAGGTCTACCATACCACTTATCATCTTGGGACAGGACCTCGCTAAAATCTCCTCCTACTAACCACATGCCAGAGTAGTTCGTAGCTATAGATCGTAGGTTACCCCACAATTTGTTACGTAAATTAATAGAAGTGTTAGCATAAATAATACTAAGAAGCCAAGGAGAGTGATTTGGTTATACCTGCAAGATGGCATGGATTTCCTGGAGTGCTTTGCTAACTAGGTTGATGGTCACAAGGTTTCCAAACCAAAGAATGACGATGCCTCCAGCAAGTCCTATAGCGGGGACTTCAAGCATGTTAGTGAAGTGAAAATCATCACGAATCTCCACGTGATTTGTCATTTTTGTTTCTAAAAGGGCCACCATGCAAGGGTTGTGAGCGTTGAGAAGCTCCCTAAAGTTTCTCTTAAAATCATCATTATTGGTTCCATGCATGTTCCAAACAACTAGACTGATTGGTCTATTCATTTTGAGTTGGGTGGGGGATGTATGGTTGTTCCTCCTGGAGTAATTGAGTGTTCCTCCTCAATGATGGTCTCAGCAGCACTGCAAAGTTCCTTGCTGCTTTCAGGAGAGGAGGACAGATTGCTATGAAGCATTTGTAAAGGGCTACTGGGCATTTGAATATGTATTTCCTGTCCTCCATCTTCCGAAAGAGCACATGAGATGCTTCTATAATCCTTGAAATTTTTGAGCGATCCCCTGTGGTGAGGGATTATTATTTCCTCTACTAGCTCGTCTTTTATCTATTGTCCCTCTTGTTCTGGTTTGTTGGGAGGGGGTGGTTGCTGGTGATGTATGTCTAGTGGGATTGAGTGGTGTTGAGTGATGGGTTTCCATGGGGGAAAATGGGGTTGTTCGTTAATTGGTCCTCTGACGTGAAATGTGGAAGTTGGTAGATTAGGTTCATGTTGTTGAGCGGGTTGTAGTGGCGTGGGAGGTTCCAATGGGCTTGCATATTGTGGAATAATGTTGGAGTCATAGCGGGGGCTATTGGGTCTAGTATGTTGGCCATCCACATGTGGTTGATATACTTTTCCATGGCAAGATCTGTTCCCTCGGAGATAAGTTGGGCTAGGAAGTTCGGATTCTGAAGCACTATTCATACTTCCTGGCCATTTATGTTCATCGGAAAGAAATCTCCATCCCCCTGAAGGCCCTACTCTATCTGTGACATTGGGGATTTATTGGGAGGAAGTGGTGGAGATACATAGGTGGAATGGAATTTGTGGCGGGAGGAGAGAAGGATTTGCCATGGATTGATGTTGGAATTGTTTCAGAAAGTTGAAGTTTGCAGATGAAGTTGGAAAGATTAGTGCAAGTTGATATAGATGATGTAGTAGTGGTGTTTGAGTGTGTGTTTAGTTGTAATGATTGCAAATCTTTTGATGGAGTATGTGTTTGCACAGGATATTCGGTGCCTTGGGGATGAGGGTAGTTGAGGATTGGTTCCTCAATGTTCATTGATACATGGCCATACGGTTCGGCCAAGGGTTTAGAAATTATGTAGTTTGTTTGAAGATTGTATTGAGAAATTGGATTTGTAATAGTGGGTAGATTAATTGTCAATAGGTTATATTGTAGACTAGGGTTTTGAGTGTTGCATGACTGTCATGTGCAAATTAGTTGGGGTACTATTTGGTGATAGAGGCTGCCTAGGGGACCTAGGCATCGAAGAGTTTGATTTGGGAGAATGTTTGTCTCCGGATTCATCCATTAGTATCCTAGAATTAGGGGGATTAATGTCTTCCCCCATTAAAGAGGAAAATTTATATGAGGTATGAATATAATTATTGTTCCTTTTTGTGGAGATTGGCCTTAAATAAGTGGGCGTTTGGATGGTATGTGCAAAGTCTTTTATGGTTTCAAGATTTTGGGAAGATGAAGTAGTAGTGTAATTAATTAAGGAAGGTTCTGGAGACGAAGAGACAGTATTGCAATCCAATTTTTGTTTCTTTATAAAAAAGTTTTTACGTATTAAGACACTTACCTGATGCCGCATCGAAAACTTTAATGTCTATACCCGATTTAGAATTTGAGGATGCACCCAGATATTGATCTTCTTGTAGTGTCTGTTGTTTTTCCAACTTCTTCGATTCGTTGTTGTATCTTCTTCTTGGAAAAGTGACAGTGTGTCATGTTTCCTCTATAAGTTGGCTTTCTTCTTTTGTGTTGAGGTCCTTCATGGCTATTTGTTTCTTGTGAACATGGGACATGAGGGGGCAATGTGTCCCAGGCGACCACTGCTTTTGCATAAGAAGTTTTCACCTTCATATGCTAGTTGATGGAGGTGAGTTCCGATGAAAATACTTGGTTGGACTGGATTTTCCAACGGAAGTTCTACACAAAGTCTAGCGTAACGACCCCTTAACGTAGCACTGGTCCATGCATCAATTTTCAGTAATTTACCAATAGAGTTTCCAATTTTTTGGAGTATTAGACTATCATAGAACTCCGTAGATAACTGTGGTAGGCGTATGCAAATGGCGTTGTGATATGTTTTTCTTTTCCGGATACAAAATTAGGTTCCCATTGCTTGACGTATAGGAAGTACTCATTAATGAACCAAGGTCCATTTTGTAGAGCTTGTATCTTATTTTCTTCTTTTGTGAACTTAATAACAAAATAATCGTGGCCCAGGTCAATCAGAGGGAACACATCTGTTGGTTTCTATAGTTTGACGATTTTCTCCTTTAGATATTAGTATTGAATACATTTTCCATGGAGAGTACATACGATTCCGATCTTCATCTATTAGTTGAATGTGTTTGATCCTTCGGTGCTCAGTTTTGTTGTGTCTTCATCTTCAATTCTCTCTTCCTCCATAGGTTGTATTGGCTGTGTGGTTGAGAGTTCAAACGTGTTGAGGCTGATGTCCAGTTGGAGTGTCCTGGAGTCTGGCATCATCTCATAGGCTAGAAGTTTGTCCTTGAAGGAGGATACAAGAATTTGTTCTTCTATTCCAGTTTGTTCGTTGGTAATATCGGGGGGTTTTGGGGGATAAGTCTTCCCATATCATTTTCTGGGTTTTGAATGTTTTGCTGCATGGAGATTTGAATCTTTGAGACTACAACATGATCCAGTGATACATAAGCAAAAAAGGTCAAATTTTGCCCATATACTATCTCAAATTGAGCAATTCATAATTCATTAAAAAATTTATCTAATGTTATCCCATTTTAAGGAATGAGCCCTACTTATGGTATTATTTATACATTATGCTCCTTTATAATTTATAATTTTTAAGAAATGATCTTTTTAGATCTCTTACGTGTGAAAGATAGATTTCTTACATGTAAAGCAAATTTTTCATGTATAAAAAATATATTCGACCATAAAACTAAACATAAGTTTGTAAGGAGTCACAAAACCAATTGACCCCACTTTTGTGATTCACCTTTTCAAGGACAAATACGGAATTTCCTAATGACAAGGCCACAAGTAGGGGTGTTCATGGTTCGGTTTGGGTGAGTTTTTTGCTAAAAAGAAACCAAACCAAGTAAGTCGGTTTTTCAAATATTAGAACCAAACCAAACCAATTAAGTCAATTATTTATCGATTCAGTTTTTGTCGATTTTTGTTGTTTTTTTGGTTTTTTCGGTTATTTATTAGTTTTTTTCTTAAATATGAGACATACACTACCAAACGCATATTCCGGCGACTACATTTTCAACGTAACACTATTAAACCAATTCCTTATTGAGAAATATATCATTTACCAAGATATATTGATAATAATTGAATCAAATAGTGATGAATAATTTAAGTACTCAATTAAAAATCGATTATTTTTAACGTGAAATAAATTCTTATACTTAGCAAAAGAAAACTACTAATCAAACTAGAATGTAAAGACAAAGAAATAGATGATTATAATAGCAAAGAACTAGACTAAAAATACAAATGATTAATATGTACCATAAAATTTTAGAAACTTTATATAAAAGTATACATACATATATGTATATGTATATATATATAGGTGTAATAATAAATTTAAATAGCTACTTTTATAGTCGGGTTGGTTCGATTTTTTTGGATATTTTTAATTAAAATCAAAACCAAACCAATTTTGATAGATTATTAAAATTTAAAATCAAAACCAAACCAAACCTAAAAAGTATCAATTTTTTTGTTCGATTTGGTTTAGTTTTCAGGTTTTTATGCACAAGGGTGTGATGGACGTCCGAGTAGATACTGTTACTACTATTATTTGATTAGATATGTTAGATGATAAATTGAATAATTTCCAATAGTATAAAATCAAATTTGGACCTTTTCCCTAAACTTAATTAAGTTTTTTCCCATGAATACTTTAATAGGTCGAAATGAGCTAATAGACAGTTTTTGGTTTTCTTTTACTTCACCTTAATTACAGTTTCCGAGAAATCAAAATTCCAAAAATTGACCACTTTTTTCCCAATTAAATAAAATTGTCCAAATCAATATATATTCAGATTATACTATAGAGTCTTATAAGTATTTATCTCGCTCTATATTTTGTTAGGATCGAAATAATTAGGTGTCACACGAAAACTAACAAAACATACCGCAACAACAATAAAGTAGACAATAAAAAGAAACGTACCAAAAGAGACAAATATTTAACGTGCATATATCTACATGTGAAGATGAGCAATAATCCGCCACACAAAATAAGTACAAAAAAATCAAAAGAATAACCTCACAAGGAGGCACACATAAATGGCAGGGAAACACTTGTTTTATAAATTCTCTCCCTAAATAAGATTCTCTCCCTTGGGGAATATATTGTGTATGCTACCAAGTGAAAATGAATGAAACTCAATTTGTAGGAGTCTAAAATCATTTTCTACAAGAAAGGGATTCGTCGAATATAGAAGGTTATATTTTCTTTTAGTAAAAGGTAAGACTGCGTACAATAGACCCTTGTAGTCCGGTCTTTCCTCGAATTCCACGCATAGCGGGAGCTTAGTGCATCAGACTGCCTCTTTTAGTAGAAGGTAAAATCAATTATAGGAAATTAAATGCCCTTCCTTCAAAAAAAATATGGTAAGAAATTCAAGAAAAAAAATCTGTCTCACTCTAATATAATAAAGAATTTAATTTCTCTAGCACTACAATCCAGAAACAATTTTTGTGATCCTGCTTGTGAAGATATATATATTTTTTTATTTTTGAGTTTAATCATCTGATATCCGAAGATAATGACTCACTATCCAGATTCACACATAATACTAGAAATTTCTCTCATTCAAGCTCGAAAAGCAAGAGCTACTTGAATTGAGAAAAAAAAATAGTTGTATTGCTGTGAAAAATATTCCTTGATAGTGGTGACTCTTAATGTAATTGTGCTTAAAGAAGTAGGGAGTTAATATATATATTGATGTGAAGGTGGAGTTATGGTTTGACATAAGTGTGAGATTTTAAATATTAAAGTGTATGTATTAAAGTGCTTAGGGAGGTGTAGTCACTATTATATCTAAATGTATCCTACCCGACTCCCAACCTACATTGCAAACAAATAAAGTCCTTCTTGATCCTAGACAGAATGAGCTCGATTAGTAGAGTATCACACTACAGGTAAGCCTATGGTGCATCTTGGCATATGAATGTTATTTCTAAGAGTGAGTGAATTCTTTCTATCTTGAGTTCCTAAGTGTTCTTAAATTTTATTGTGTGGAACTACTCTCTTTTATTGTGTGAGAGCACTTGATTCATGAAGAAAAGGTAATTTGAGTGACTTCTATGTTAGAGTAAGTGGGTGAGTTGCGAATAATGCGTGGTACTTGTGAGTCAAATCTTGAGGTGAAGATGTTACACTCTTGTGCTTAGTATATTTTAAATATTCTTGGTATGATGAGTTAGGAGAATTAATTACAAAGGTCGTGTCTATATAAAGTGTAGTTTGATTGCTCGAGGATGAGCAATGGTTTAAGTATGGGGTATTGATGATAAGCTATATTGCGTATTTTAGTCGCTTATTACGCTCTAATTTACTGCACTTTAATTGAGTTTGAGCTTTAATCGCTAGTATTTTGCACTAAATATGTGTTTTATACCTTGTAGGAGTAATTTCGATTTATGTATACGTTATGGAATGAATTCAGTGATTTGGAGCTTTGAAGTCTGAGTAAAAGCCCAAGAAATCAATCCGGAATTGTGTTCGGGGATCAACGGATGATAGCTAAGAACGAAACGAAGAATTGAGTGGGCATACAATGCATTGTCTAGTAAAATGCACAAAACTTTTCGCTCAGAACTCCGTTTGAGCTCTAAAATATACCGTTGGAAAGATATTTGAAAGGGCTACAATATTAATGTTTTGCATTTTTGCGAATTCCCACTACCGCTCCGTAGAGTTCGGCGCAGCGTGCACTACACCTTTGGAATTCTCCTGCAGTCTGTCAAAATCAGCTCTCTGAACTTCCTCACAAGCACACTGCATAGTGTGGCGCAGTGTGCGGCGCGCCTGTATAAATTTTACAAAGCCAGAGTCCTATTTCGCACAGGAAGGGTGTTTCATCTGGGCCCAACCCTACTTGGTATAAATACATATAAAAACGCTATTTTGAGGACTTTTGACAGAAGGAGAGCACAGAGCCGCCGTGGAAACCGGGTTTCATCTTTTCTTCCACCAAACTTAGTATTGTTTATGTTTCTTTGTATGATTTGCTGTTTGACTACCATGTCTATGTGGAGCTAAACTTCACGTTCTAGGGTTATGGTTCTTTCATGACTATTGTTATTTGAATATTGATTTTGCCTTCTTGATTTATCATATTGGTTTATTTATTCAATATTGCGCTTAATTATTTGATTGCTTGATCACCAATTGAATACTATTTACGAATCAAGAATTGAACTCGAAAGTGAAAATTCTAGATTGCATACATGATTTAGTAGAGCAAGTTCTTGAACCTGGGCATCGGGGAATAGATTCGCAGTTAGGACAGACATATACCTAATTGCCTTGCTTGGTTGATTTATAGAAATTATAAATGCGTTCTTGTTAATTCTAACTCTATAGACATATAAGCGTTAGGTTAGCTTGAATAAGCGAGTAAGAACTCGACAAATTTTTAGGAGCAATATTAACACTGTTAACCAATAAACCAGATAAATTAATTAGTCAATTCAATTGAAGAATACAATATGATTGTTAGATAGCCCATAATCCTAGATCGTTTTCATCGCATTGATAATATGAAAATTTGTTCTTCCTATGTTTAAAGTTCATTATTTATATTTCTTTATTTAATTAATTTAGAATCAAATATTTCTAGGTTTAATTCTTGTTTAGATAATTAGGATAGTCTAATTTAGTTAATAGTTAATCGCAAGTTCTCGTGGGTTCGACATCCGACTTTTAGTCACTTTATTACTTGACGACTGCATATACTTGCGTGTGCATTTGCCACAATAAGTTTTTGATGCCGTTGTCGGGGACTTAGAAATGAACTATTTTTCTAGATTAGACATTTAATTTTTTTTATCTATTCATTTTTTTAATTTAGTTAATATTTTTTATTTATTTTAACATGGAATCTTGGAATGAAAATTATTCAAATGATGGTTATTTTTATTTTGATGATCCTTGTCCATATTGTGGAGGACCCCATTGGTGAAAAAATTATCAGAATGTTCCTGGGAGTGAGTTGTGCGCACAATCTCAATCCTTTGAGTGGAATATTTGTAATATGTGTGGTGGTCAAGATGGCCACTAAGTGGTTATCCTAATTCTTTTCATCCTTCTCTGAGCCCTTATTATGATCTTTCTAATGAGGTTTGTGAGTTTGATAGGGGCAATGAAGTACATGATATGGAACATGATGCATATATTAGGGATATTTTGAGGCAAGTAGAAGAGGAACAAGATGAACTCAAAAAAGATATGAAAAGAATGAGGGCATCAATCACAAGAATGAAGGCCAATATGGAAGAATTGAATGAAGAGAGCGAGTATCAACAAGAGAATTTTTTTGAAAAAAGGAGATTATGAGTCAAACTTGGCGGGTAGAACAAGCTGAAAAGTTAGCAATATATGAGGCTCAATGTGAGAAAATTACAGATGGGATACAAGACCTAATAGAAGGAAGAGCTAAACTGGGACAAGAGATCGAAAAATTTGGCACAACTATTCACGACTTGGGATCTCAATTGATTGCAAAGGTTGATGCGTCTAATGCCTAACAAAATAGTTCTGAGTTGTGTGAAACTGAAAATGAACTTATACGCCAAATCGAGGAGCTAAAATTGGAGAGTCAATCATTCGATCGTACTTTTATTAATGATGTTCATGTTGAGGAAAGCACTTTAAAGTCACGTGAGGAAGTATATAATATTATATTTTAAGACTCTAATGTGTATACACAAAGGATGTAAATAGAGATATAATTCTAGAGTTAGGGCGTATTGGTCCTCATTCCATATATTTTTCAACATTGTGTTTGGTTGATGACATGAATCGAGTCATCTGAGCCTTTGAAGGAGACAATGTACGAGGACCTGGGTGCTTATGTTCTGAAATTTATCATGCCAGAGAGACATAATCACATACCTCATTTGAAGGCCAAAAAGTGTAGAATGCGATATTGGTTGCTTGGCCCAATTAAATTTGTCTCACCGCCCCGAGAGCATAATAGAAAGCTTGATGCCATGTTAGGGGTACAATTCATAAGTTCGAGGCAGAGGCAGAAAGTGGTTCACATCGTGCCGCGACGTTAAACCATGCGCTTGTTGGGAGACAACCCATCTTTACTGATTTCTTTTATTTTTATTTTTTTACATTATTTTGTAGTATTTTTGTTTTGTTTTGTAGGATTATAAGAATAGGAAGCAAAGCCATTGGAAGAGTGCAAAAGCGAGTTAGATGGTGAGAACTAAGTGTGGGGTGCCACATAAAGGACGATGCTTGGGGAAGTCTGAGTACCTCGTGAGCCGCTATTGCTTCGGCCTTTGGCCTACTAAGGAGTCTCTTTTACCCTCTTGTTATTTATAGTGTGCATTGAGGACATTGCACAATTTTAAGTGTGGGATGCGGAGATTGTCTGGGTGAGTTTTTGTACTATTTTAGCTTAGTTGTAGTATGTCACAACCCTAACCCCGAACCCGGTCATGATGGCGCCTCTCGTGAATACGAGGCCAGCCAGACCAAAATAGACCACCTCTTTTAAACAGTTAAATACCATAAGTAGTTCTAAAACATGATATGATAACCATAATTTGTGGAAATAACGATAACAACTGTGAGCACGTGATTTTTGCCCTATATGAATTACTCCTACAAATTCAAAATAAAATAAATTTTCCATTGTTTGCAATTTTGTGGATTTTTGTGGCATTTTCTGTTAATTGTTTGCATTTATCTGTGCATGTTTATTCTATTTAATTAATGAGAAATAAAAAAAATATGTTGCATTTGCATTTAGAGTTTAACTTTGCATTTTCTTAAAAATTAATTAGTCATTTAATTGTTTTATAAAAATGGAAAATCAAAAGAAAAAAGTAACTTATTTTGCATTTTTAATTGATTAGCTTCAAATTTGGGTAGTCTTTCTTTTAATTTGGTATCTAATTATTTGTGGTAATATTTATTTAAAGTTAATTTATTTATTTTACTTTGTAGGATAATTTTATCAAGAATCAATTTAGATTTTGAAGTTTTAATTTTGAAAATAAAAGAAAAGAGAAAAGGAAAAGAATTTTGGACAATTTGAGAAAGAGACTAGAAATGGGGACAATTTTGGTCTAAAAAGACTCAGCCCAAATGGATTCCTCACCCCTTACCCGGCCCAAAACCACCTTGACCCGGTCCAGCCTTCCCCTTTATCAAAACGACCTCGTTTCACCTGGGGTGGATCTGAGTCATCGAGGTTAATCAATCTAACGGCTCAGAAGCTAGGGCCGTTTGATATATAAATGTCCGAATAACCCTACCCCCTCTGAACTCCTTTCTGCTCATCACCTTCATCAGAAACACCCCCGAAACCTTAGCTAACAGCCCCCAAATCCTCCACCACCGGTGGCGGCGCCACCGCAAACCGCCACCAAACTTACACCCCAAGACCTCCTTCATCTCCTCTTCCCAAATCCCTAACCCGTGTCCTTCGAATCCCACTGGTTCGTCTCGAATCTTAAATCGAAGACTAGACCAAAAACTTAACTTTTCCCAAATGGACCCAGATTAATACCATATAGCCACTACGACCCCCTCATGCCGAATCCTCACTCCGTTTCCCTCGAATCTTGCCGAAGCTTCTCGAATCTTAGATCTGAGTTCGAGCCTTGAAAGTTCAAAAGCCCTTTTCTATCGGACCTGGTGCATGCATGGTCATAAGGACCGTTCTTCGAGTTTTGAAGTCTGGATTCAAACGATTGGCGTTAATTTTGTTAGGCCCCGTGTCTCCGATAAATTTCGAGTCTGAATCGGTAGGTTCCCTTCTCCTCTTTTGTCCGGTCTTTCTTTTACTATTTTATTTTCCTCTCCTTCCCTTTTCTTTGGTTTAATTTTCTTCTACTAGTCTAGTTGAAACTTGACCAATCCTCCGGGTGTAGACTATCTTCTGTTAGTTGTTTTTCTTTTTCGTCTTTCTTTGTGAAAGTTGTCTCTGTTTCCTTAGTTGTGTTATCAGCGCGTTTAAAGTTTTGACTTCATATCTCATTTAGTCACCTAGTTAATTTAATTAGGGTTATTTTGATGACTTGGTTAATTTCTTGTTTATTTGTGTAATAATCAGTTGATTAATGTAGGTTTTAATTCTCGAAATCATTCAAATGTTTGCCCTTTGTTTTTTGACTGATTTGATTTAGTTCGTCTTGTTGTTTGGGCTTTGAAGCCATTGCAAACCTCACCCCAAGGGGGGTTGATTTAGGTCATTGGGTCGAAATTGAGCCCAAATGTTGGTTTAAATATCGGGTCAATCTGACCCATATGGGTTCCTAGAGTAAATAATCAGGGTTCGAAGGGTAGTATAGGGAATGGGCCTAAGGAATCTTGAGTGTAACTGAATGGGAAGCTTCCAGGAAGCTGGGGGTAGGGATTAAAGTGAATTTAAGCTAGGGACACCTAAGCAAAAACAAAATTTAAAAGGGGGCAAAGTGCAAGCTAAGTATGCCCTAGTAGCTTGCCTAAAAAGGCATCCTAGATTGCCTTTCAAGGCAGAGGGAGGAGAGATTTTTGAAGAGCTGAAAATCTGAAAATACCAAAACTGCAAAATTTTACTACTTTCAAAAACTTCAAGGAAAAATACTGTTTCATTGAAGTTTCTCCTGAGGTTTTCCTTTCCAAAATAATTCCTGATTACTCAAGGATTAAAAATGAGTTGAAGTTTGTTTGGTATTCAAGTTTTGGGTTAAACTGTTGCTGAAATCAATGTTCTATTGAATTTACACTGATTTATGGGTTCAATTTCCCGAATCTGGGGTCTGTGTTAATGCTGGTGCTGACTGTTGGTGTTTATCTTGCTGGCTTCTCATTTTCTTCTTTATTTCATTCTCCAGGTATCCTCCTTATCTTATGAGTGAAGAATAACTGTTGAACATGTAAATCAAGTGAAGTTCTGTTTAAATAAAGGCTGCATTTGATTCTGCTCTCCCTATTCCTCTTATTGTTTCAATACCCAGCAATTAGTTTTAAATTACAGCCGTTAGTTAGTTGTTTTTGCTGAGTTCGTGTATGTGAGAATAGTCTGCAATAGTAACCTATACTTGTATTGATAAATGAACTGTGGACTCTATCTATTTAGTCTTCTTTAGTGAATTTGGATAAAGGCTGGGGTAAAAGGCTTTTAAGGCCTTGTGTTAGGATTCAGTGCACTACTTTGGGTTGAAGGCTTTTGTTTAATTTTATGCTGAAGAACGATGGTATTTTAGCGTTGATAAGCTGTTTGAATGCATTGAATTGTTGAATGGTGGCTTGTATGTGTATTAATTTACCCAGATTCTGCCTTGTCAACATGTCCGTTTTGAAGCCCAGTTTTAGATTCGTTTTTTTTAAGTTATGTTAGAAGTTGGATTTTGCTTGCTTGCTTAATATTGAGTTATGATGTTATCTAGTCATATCAGGTCAGCATAACTAAAATTAGAAGTTAAGCAGATTGTTGTATTTGATCTCTTAAAACCAGAAGTTCATAGTGCTAAATCAATTTCAATGCCCATAGTTTAGTATCAATTGATCGGTAATTTGAACTGGCCTAATAATTTGGAAGTTGTAAATTGGTTTGGGCTTGTAGGGACTCGATCCTGAGTCCATACTTCCCAGTTGCCGCGTTTTAGATTGGGCCTGTTTTTGTGAGGAATCATTTTGAAACTATCAGTGGTTTTGGCAGCACTGGAATCCCCGATAATTTGATTGGGCTCGCTGGGCCCAAGCTTGAAAGTAGCCGTGAACGGGATTTCTGAGTCAGATTTTATTCGAACGAGCATGAGTTCCTCAGATTTTCTTTAGTTAATTAATTGGGCTTTTCAAAAAATAGATTGGAAATGTGCTATATTAGGTAATACAAATAGCTTATGGCCCTCCAAAGTTTAGTTTGAATTCTCTTTTAAAAATTGGAATTGAGGTGCACCATGCTAGATAAAACCTTAAAATACACGGCCCTCTATTAATTCTTGTGATTTAGATGTAAACAACAAATTTTTGTAGTTTGCTTTAGGCCCATTTAATATACCACCGTGATTGTGTGTACGTTCGCGTAACATAATTACGATTTTAAAAAGACTAATTCAGAGTATGTGTTCGCCCAACTTCGACTAATTTTTCTTAATAATGATAAAGTGTCATTAATTGTGGACACATTCGCAAACAAACAGGTACACGTACGCATGACTTGTTTCAAGATGTTTTCTTAATTAAAAGAGGTAAAAGCACATAGGTTCTAAAACGAGTAATTAGACATTTTAATAAGCCAAGTATGATCAAAGCGACCATGCTAGAACCACGGAACTCGGGAATGCCTAACACCTTCTCCCGGGTTAACAGAATTTCTTACCCGAATTTCTGTGTTCGCAGACCGTAAATAGAGTCAACTTTCCTCGATTCAGGATTTTAAACCGGTGACTTGGGACACCATAAATTATCCCAAGTGGCGACTCTGAATTTTAAATAATTAATCCGGTTTCGATTGTCCTTTAATTGGAAAAACTCCCTTATATACCCTTCTGGGGGTGTAGTAAAAAAAGGAGGTGTGACAACAACAGTAGAAACCATCCCGACACAGCCCAAACCGGGGTGTCACAAGTCACGAGCATCTATTAGAGTATAAATACGACCACAAGGTCTGAATGTACAAAACAGGACTGATGAAAGAGAAGGGAGAAGAGCGGTGCTACGAACGCTGGCAGCCACCTTGCTAAACTCCGATGACTCAGCCTCCAATCAACTCAACACCCACTACCGGGTAAATAAATACCTGCATTTGCACACGGGGTGCAGGGAGTAAAGTGAGTACTCCAACTCAGTGAGTAATAAAGGTAAATAACAATTGAGCAGTAAGAAATCACGTAAAGCAAACCAACATGCTGTATAGAAGCGGTGTAAAAACCCTTGAGAAAAAACAGTGAAACTGTGAAATCTTTAGAAATACCTTCGCTCAGTTTAAACCTCTTTTGAAAATGGCTTTTTCACCAGTTATGCAAATGAATGCAAAACAATTAGTGCAGATAAGCACAAAAATCCACCCCTCGGGCTGAACACTCAATTTAATAGGTAATGCCAGGCAATCAGGAAGATAACACATAAAAAACACAATCAACAGTAATGGCAGACAAATGGAAATAAAGTAAACACATAGAACAGTACCAGCCCCTCGGGCTCACTCTCAGAACACTCTCAGCCCCTCGGGCTCACTCTGTGATCACAATGGGTACCCGCGCCCACTGGGGTGTGCAGACTCGGGGAGGAGCCCCTTACGGCCCAAGCGCAATATCAAGCCATCTCGTGGCATCAAATCTAGGCCCTCGGCCTCATATCACTCAAGCCACCTCGTGGCATATAAAAGTATCTCAGGCCCTCGGCCTCATATCACTCAATATATCCTCACATATGGCCCTCGGTCTCACTCAGTCCGAAAATCATCACAAGCCCCTCTCGAGCATTAGTAAAACAGTAGTTCTCAACCCAAAACATCATTTAGAAATATCATTTAAGTTTCAAATCTGAGTAAAAGTGGCTGAGTTTGTAAAACAGTAGATATCAACAGGACTGAGTTCAAGTAATAATTCAAAAACAGTGAGGAAATAGTGATAAAAATCCCCGAAGGGTTCAAATAATTGGCACGAAGCCCAAATATGACAATCAGCCCAAATCATGATGATAATAAACAAGTTTCAGTCAAATACGCGGTAAAAACATCAGTCGGGACGGACCAAATCACAATCCCCAATAGTAAACGACCCCACGCTCATCATGAAGCACGTGTCTCACCTCAATATAGCACTACGATGTGCAATCCGGGGTTTCAAACCCTCAGGACATCATTTACAATCATTACTCACCTCGAACCGGCTACAACTCTAGCTCGCGACGCCTTTGCCCCCTCGAATTGGCCTCCACACGCGTCAAATCTATCCAAAATCAGAACGAATACATCACAATATGCTAAGGGAACAAAACCCAAGCAAAAACAATAGAAAATATCGAAAATCCCGAAATTAGCAAAACCCGAGCCCCGTGCCCAATTCTCAAAACTCAAAATTTTTTATATCAGTAGATTTCTCATCTCCCCACGAGTCTATGCATATCAATAATACCAAAATCGGAGTCCAAATGACCCCTCAAATCCTCAATTTAAGGCCTCTTAAATTCAAGCCCAAATCCTCCATTTTTAGCCCTTAAATTCCTTTAATTTCAGTATTAATCCATGAAATATTACCATAGAAATGTGTTTTTAGTCAAAAATCCTTACCTTAACGAAGTCTCTTGATTTCTCTCTCCAGAATCGCCCCAAAAGCTCCAAGGTCGAAGTCAAAAATGGTAGAATAACCCAAACTCGCGAAATGAAATCACATATATCTCTGACCAGCCCTTTCCGCATCTGCGGTCAAATATTCGCTTCCGCGGTACCGCATTTGCAGTCTAAACCTCCGCTCCTGCGGAATTACTTAAACGGACCAAAGCCGCTTCTGTGACTAAAATCCCGCATCTGCGACATCGCAGATGCGGTCACCTACTGCTTTTGCGGTCTCTGCCCATCGGACTCTTTTTTGCTTCTGCGATAAATCACCCGCATCTGCGGCGCCGCATTGCGGTCCACAAGCCGCAGATGCGAAAATACCAGAAGCAGCAATCTGAAGCTGCAACAAAATTCCAATTTCTCCGATAACCACCCGAAATCATCCCGATTTTCCCGGGACCTCAATCAAAAGCACAAATATCACCCAATACCTTGTTCAAACTTGTTCCAATTATCAAAACACCTCAAACAACATCAAATTACCCAAAACACATCGGATTCAAGCCTAAGCTTCCAAAATCTTCCGAAATACGCTTTTGATCAAAAACTCAACCAAACCATGTCTGAATGACCTGAAATTTTGCACACACATCCCAAATGACACTATGAAACTACTGGAACTCTCAGAATATCATTCCGACATCTATATCAAAATCTCACCTATCAATCGGAAAACGCCGAAATCTCAATTTCGCCAATTCAAGCCTAAACCTTCCACGGACTTCCAAAATGCATACCGATCACGCTCCTAAGTCCCAAATTACCCAACGAAGCTAGCCAAATCATAAAAATTCCGATCTAAGATCATATACAAGCAAGTCAAATCTTCCAAATTTCAAGCTACAAATTGAGAACTGTTCTTTCAATTTCATTTCGATTTCTGTGAAAACCAAAACCAACGATTTAGATCAGTCATAATACATCACACGGGGCAAGTCATGCCCGAGAACTGGCTATTAAAGTGCAAAAGCTCAAAACGATCGGTCGGGTCGTTACATAGTACTCGTTCTTAGTGTAGAATTTTTTGTTATATATATATAAAATTGGACTTTTCACGACGATGGATTTCCTAGACAGTTTAATTGAGGGATTTAAGTCTAAAAAAAGGACAAAATATTTTCTTTGTAGGTAGTGTAGCAACTCCCCCTTGATTTTTTTGTGTGCCGCGGTTCTTTTTCAATGGTTTTGTTTAAACCGGGTGTAGGTAGTTTTATTTTTTTTAGGAGAGAAGTCATGGTGATGTGAGTTGAATTGAAACAATATCTCTTGACTTTGTTATGCCTTGAGAATAGTGAGTAATTTTGTTGTGATGCTTAGGCTAAGTTTTTGACTCTTGTATAAGTGCCTTAAATGGTATAATCTCAACTTTGCTTAACTTCTTTGACTAGCTAGAGTGTCTTGATGAGTCCAATCCTGAGTGAGTTATGTGCCATGTGTGTGTAAGGTTTTATGTTATTCTGTGCAATGCATTTGATGTCTAGAACTTGCCCCGTGTGTTTGCAAATTGAAATAGTAGTTTTGTTCAGTCTTGGAAGTGATATAGGTATTTCATTGTTGAGCCATATATATATTTTACCCGCCTAATTGTTATGTATCATAGTTAACCCCTTTGGGCCTGTAATCCTGTTTCTTTGGCAACCACATTACAAGCCCTACCCATTTGTTTGAATTAACTTTCTATTTGAACCTTTTCACCTCTCATGAGTACTTGAATTGCTATGAACTTTGTAAAAGTTAAAGTGTGGGGTGATTTGTTTGGTTTTTGAGTGGAACTAATGAAATAAGGAGAAAGGTGCACTGTTTTAAAAAAGTAAGAGCCACTTGAATTAAGAAGAAAAAATAGTTGTATTAATGTAAAAAATATTCCTTGATAGTGGCGACTCTTGATATAATTGTGCTTAAAGAAGTGGGGAATTAATATATATTGATGTGAAGGTGGAGTTATGGTTTGACATAAGTGTGGGGTTTAAAATATTAAAGTGTATGTATTAAAGTGCTTAGGGAGGTGTAGTCACTATTATATCCAAATGTATCCACAATATATCGTTGAAAAGATATTTGAAAGGACTACAACATTCATGTTTTGCATTTTTGCGAATTTCTATTATCGCTCCGCACAATGCGGCGCAGCGTGCGCCACGCCTTTGGAATTCTCCTGCAGTCTGTCAGAATCAGCTCTCTGAACTTTCCCGCAAGCACACTGCATAGTACGACGCAGTGTGTGGCGCACCTGTACAAATTTTACAGAGCTAGAGTCCTATTTCGCACAGGAAAGGGTGTTTCGTCTAGGCCCGACCTACTTGGTATAAACACATATAAAAACGCTATTTTGAGGACTTTTAACAGACTTTTGACCTAGGGAGAGCACAGAGCCACCGTGAAGGCCGGGTTTCATCTTTACTTCCACCAAATTTAGTATTGTTTATGTTTCTTTGTATGATTTGTTGTTTGGCTACCATGTCTATGTGGAGCTAAACTTCACGTTCTAGGGTTGTGGTTCTTTCATGACTATTGTTATTCGGATATTAATTTTCACTACAAGAAAATGGAGTTATTACGATTGTTATTTTAACATATAATGGCGGTTTACAACCGCCGTAATACACAGTAACGTCGGCTTTTGAAAGCGCCATAATCCCGTTTGCCAAAATTATATTATGGCGGTTCTGGCGAAACCGCCGTAATTGCATTTGAAAACTGCCGTATTTTAATCTGGTTAGTGCGGCTTTCTGGTTTGCTTATTGTGGCGGTTCTAAACCGCCGTAGTTGCAAAACTATTTTTTCCAATTTACAATCCTATTTATTGAATGTCATGCTTTGAAACTTTCATAACACTTCATAATCAATTTAACCCAATAATAGGAGATTAAATAAGATAAATATTTATTATATAAAAAACACAAGTATACCAAAATTACATCATCAAAATATTAATATTTCAAAGTGTATTTCAATAGTAATATCCAAAAGATTCATAGTTGATACAAAATAATCACTAATTCACATTAGGACGATCATCATTGTTACTTTCATCGGAAGATCTTCTTGGTTAAACTGTTGATGGTACACCACTTCCTAAATTCGGTGCCTGAAAAAGAGAAGGAAAAATACAGTCAATAAACAAATAACAAAAATTTTAACTATCAAGCTGAAGTAGCGAGAACTCCCTACTTCCACAATAATTCCGTTTTTTGTAGTGTTTGCCTTCTTGATTTATCATATATATATATATATATTTAATCCTGCGCTTAATAATTTGATTGCTTGATCACCAATTGAATACTATCTACGAATCTAGAATTGAACTCGAATGTAGAAATTCTAGATTGCATATAGGATTGAGTAGAGCAAGTTCTTGAACTTGGGCATCGGGGAATGGATTCGCGGTTAGGATAGACATAAACCTAATTGCCTTGCTTGGTTGATTTACAGAAATTATAAATGCGTTCTTGTTAATTCTAACTCCATAGACATATAGGCGTTAGGTTAGCTTGAATAGGCAACTAAGAACTCGACAGATTCTTAGGAGCAATATTAACCCTATTAACCAATAAACCAAATAAATTAATTAGTTAATTCAATTGAAGAATACAATATGATTGTTAGATAGCCCACAATCCTAGATCGTTTTCATCGCATTGCTAATATAAAAATATGTTTTTCCTTTGTTTAAAGTTCATTATTTATATTTCTTTATTTAACTAGTTTAGAATCAAATATTTCTAGGTTTAATTCTTGTTTAGATAATTAGGATAGTCTAATTTAGTTAATAGTTAATCGCAAGTTTTCGTGGGTTCGATATCCGACTTTTAATCACTTTACTTGACGACCGCGTATACTTGTGTGTGCGTTTGGCCGCAACATTATCAACATCAAATTGTATCTTTACATAAAAATTTGGAGTTAAACACGAGGTGTATTGGATCAAATTCATAGTAGACATGAATCTCAAAAGAACGTGTCCAATCAAAGCTTCCTGAAATGGGAACGAAATTAAGAGGGTAGCCTGGATCGAACGGTTATGTCCAAATCCATATATAGTCAAAGTAAACACATGTAAAAGAGACAAAAGGAGAAAGAAGTTTTATTTTTCGCATAGCTTGGGAGTTGATTCACCCGTTCAAACTTATATACTTATAAGTTAGTGTATTTTATCTTATTATATATAATATATAACTTGTGTCTTAACTTTTTCAGATTATTAATCTTACCCTTTTATGAATATTTTTTATAGTTATCTTTTAGATAGATAACATAAAATTAATTATTTTAAACTATACATTAAAGTTAAACTATTGGTTGGTTTAGGGCCCAGAGCCAATGAAGATCATTAAGTTGTCGATTCATACGAACCTAATAACTTTTGCTTAGACTTTGTATTTGTACTAAAAAAATACAAAAAAATAAAGTTATGAAGAACCCATAGGCGGATATTTTTAAAGTTATGAGTTCATATCTATTATTTTTATAATTTTAATGAATTTTTACATACAAATTTTTATTCTGCGTCAAAATTATGGGTTCAGTTGAACCCGTTGGTGAAACACTACATCTATCACTGATAGAACCGAATTTAAACCCATAAAATTTAAATCTTAAATTCACAGACACACACACGCGCGCGCGCGCGCGCGCACACACACACATACACACACACACACATATATCTTTGATTGATTTGTTCAAAGAGATTTTCACATCTTTTGAGTCAAACAATTTGGTGCCGTCTATAGGGATTTCTTAGTAAAAATTTCCTAGTTTCTCCCAGATCGAAACCAAGAAGTGCAATCGCTCACCAAAAGGAGCGCGGAGGAAAAATCCAACCCACGCGAGACTCAAAAGCAACACGGAAGAGGAAGAAGAGCCAAGCAAGATCACCGGGCTCGAAAATATTCGTCCCATCAACCATCGATATACTAAACAAAGCAAGCGATGCCACAAACCTGTATTCCCCTGCCGGATCACCGGGCAGGAGCAAAGGAAATCTCATTCTCACCTCCCTCTTTTTGTCCGGGCAAGCACATAGGACCCGCATGGACAAACGTACACTGGAACATCTCAACTGAAGGACGAAAATTGCTTCAACGCAGCTGAAATGCCTCTTGCCGACAACATATCCGAGCTGGACGGCAGGAGTCAAACAAGAAAACCATAGGGCATACACAACACGAACCTAAACGAAACATCAACACCTCGCATTCACCAGTATTGTATCACCCGGTGCAAGCAATGCCAAAGGGACTGGGACTCCCTCGAAAGATGACCGACTCTCCAGAAACCGGGACTGACGACGGGCTGTTATTTCGATAAGCTCGAAATAAGACCCTTTAAGGCTAAGAGCCTTCACCAAACGAAAAGAAGAGTTCGACCTCGCTCGAACAACGACAGGCTATTATTTAGATAAGTTCAAAATAATGCCCTTTAAGGCTAAGAGCCTTCGCCAAATGAAAAGAAGAGTTCAACCTCGCTTGAACGACAACGGGCTGTTATTTCGATAAGTTCGAAATAACACCCTTTAAGGCTAATAGCCTTTGCCAAAAGAGAAGAAGAGTTCGACCTAGCTCAAACAACGACAACCTGTTATTTCGATAAGTTTGAAATAACACCCTTTAAGGTAAAGAGCCTTAGCCAAAAGAGAAGAAGAGTTCGACCTCGCTCGAACGACGATGGACTGTTATTTCGATAAGTTCGAAATAACACCCTTTAAGGCTAAGAGACTTCTCTAAAAGAGAAGAAGAGTTCGACCTCGCTCGAACGACGATGGGCTGCTATTTCGATAAGTTCAAAATAATACCCTTTAAGGCTAAGAGCCTTCGCCAAATAAAAAGAAGAGTTCGACCTCATTCGAACGACGACGGGCTGCTATTTAGATAAGATCGAAATAACGCCCTTTAAGGCTAAAAGCCTTCGCCAAATGAAAAGAAGAGTTCGACCTCGCTTGAATGACAACAGGCTGTTATTTTGATAAGTTCGAAATAACGCCCTTTAAGGCTAAGAGGCTTCGCCAAATGAAAAAAGAGTTCGACCTCGTTCGTACGATGACGAGTTGCTATTTCGATAAGATTGAAATAATGCCCTTTAAGACTAAATGCCATCGCCAAATGAAAAAAAGAGTTCGACCTCGCTCGAATGACGATAGGATTTTATTTCGATTAGTTCGAAATAACGCCCTTTAAGTCTAAGAGCCTTCGCCAAAAGAGAAGAAGAGTTCGACCGCGCTCGAATAACGACAGGCTGTTATTTCGATAAGTTTGAAATAACGCCCTTTAAGGCTAAGAGCCTTCGCCAAAAGAGAAGAAGAGTTTGACTTCGCTCAAGTGACGGCGAGCTGCTATTTTGATAAGATTGAAATAACACCCTTTAAGGCTAAAAGCCTTCGCCAAAAGAAAAGAAGAGTTCGACCTCGCTTAAATGACGACAGGCTGTTATTTTGATAAGTTCGAAATAACACCCTTTAAGTCTAAGAGCCTTCGCCAAAGAGAAGTAGAGTTCGACCTCGCTCGAACGACGACGAGCTACTATTTCGATAAGTTCGAAATAACACCCTTTAAGGCTAAGATCCTTCGCCAAAAGAGAAGAAGAGTTCGACCTCGCTCGAACGACGACGGGCTGCTATTTCAATAAGATTGAAATAACAGCTAAAAGCCTTCGCAAAAAGAATAGAAGAGTTCGACCTCGCTCGAATGACAACGGGCTGTTATTTCGATAAGTTTGAAATAACGTCCTTTAAGGCTAAGAACCTTCGCCAAAAGAGAAGAAGAGTTCGACCTCGCTTGAATGATGACAGGCTGTTATTTCGATAAGTTCGAAATAACGCCCTTTAAGGCTAAGAGCCTTCGCCAAAAGAGAAGAAGAGTTCGACCTCGCTCGGACGACAACAAGCTGCTATTTCGATAAGATTGAAATAACACCCTTTAAGGCTAAAAGCCTTCGCCAAAAGAAAAGAAGAGTTTGACCTCGCTCGAATGACGATGGGCTGTTATTTGGATAAGTACAAAATAATGTCCTTTAAGGCTAAGAGCCTTTGCCAAAAGAGAAGAAGAGTTCGACCTCGCTCGAACGATGACAGGCTGTTATTTCGATAAATTCAAAATAATACCCTTTAAGGCTAAGAGCCTTCACCAAAAGAAAAGAAGAGTTTGACCTCGATCGAACAACGACAGGCCGACATTTCGATAAATTCGAAACGACGTCCCTAAAGGTCAACCACCACCGGAAGAAAAGAAAAATCGGGACTCATCGGACAAGCCTCCATCTCGCACCAAAGCCATGAACAGTTGAAATAAAAGTGAAGTACAAAGCAAATAGCGAAGAAAAGAATTTTTATTTATGCAAGGTCACAGTGCGGAATGCCGCTGCTTACATATGGCTTAGGCCAACAAAAAAACAACCAACAAACGACAGTCGACAAACCAAATGAAAATAAAAACAAAAGTTAACATTCTTCATCCAAGTCATCACCGCCGTCATCATCGCCACTGTCATCATCGTCTCCAAGAGGGTCTCCATTACCATCATCCGCATCCCCATTAGCTTCTAGTGTCACCGCGTCATATCCACAGTTAATGCGAGCCTCGCGAGCTTTCGCTTGCACTTCTTCATAAGCAGCCTCGGCCACAATGCCCGCCTCTCACAAACTCTTATATATGTCCCGCTGAGCTTTAGCATAAACTTAGAGCTCATGCGTTTGGCGAGGAACGACAGCGGAAGATGACTCAACCTGAGCTTGTAATCATTCATTTTCTGCCTCCAGGGCTGCGACACGATCCCCCAGAACCGACGCCTCCTGATCAATCATGCCAATGCGGTCCTCAAGCCTCGTCTCCCTTAGGGTAGTTGTCGCTCTCTCCGACTCCTGTTCAGACTATAGTACACGAATGGTGTTCTCCAGAGCCGTTGCCCTCGCCAAAGCCTTAGACCAGGCTTTCTTAATATTCTCCAAACCAGCAACTTTGCTCTCCATCGCGGTCAGTTTTCTCATACACTCCATGCTCATCGCCTCGACCTTGACCAAATTCTGGTCTATCTCCGACTGCATCGACCTCAACCTTCCCTGTAAATGCTTGCACTCCGCCGCGACCCCCTACCCAACTCGAGTTCCTTGTCCTTAATGCAAAATTGCTCCTCGAGCTCGCTCTTGCTGCGGATGGTCTGCATCAATTCCTGGTGCCTTTTCTCCAACTACTCACCAAGAGCCCGATTACGAGGATCCATCCTCAGCCGCTCGTACATCTCTCGACATCTGTCATGGTAGCGACGGTATTTCTCCAACATCTTCAAGAAAACCCTTGCCCGGATGTTGGTGCGGCAAATGCTTTCCACTTCCACCATGTATGTCTGGAAAACAAAAAGACGGGGTTAAACTAGTACTTTCGAAAAGGGCAAAAACATAAAGCAAAAACAAAATGTAATGTACCCTCAAGCCTATGACGGCCACCTCGTTTCGCAATTTAGCATCGGAAACATCCCGAAGGGACTCGTTCTTAGCTTCGGAGCACAATAGGCTGAACTCCGGTACTAGATCTTCCCCTTCGCCAAGAGATTAACGCCGAAAGGGATCTAGAGGATACAGGCCGGGCCCCTCGCATTAACCACCGAATGAGTGAGACCCCCCTCAAACATCCTAACGTCATCGGGGTCCAAGTCCAACTCAGACTCATAGTCATCAACCACCACGCTTTTCCCCTTTCTACTGCTGAAGAGGAAGCACAACCCGCTGCAGAAGATGAGGGCATGTCCGAAGTCACAATAGCGGCCCCAGAGTTCTGGTTCTCTACCGCGACAAGGTGTTGACCATCATTGGCAGGGAATTCTGATTGAGCCAAGACAGCGGCACGAGTGTCCGATTGCTGATTGCGGGCACTGACAACTCCAATGTTTTATTCTGCCGCAATGGGGGAGAGCCGCAATAACACCCTCTCCGGAGCCCGTCGGGGGAGAGTCGTCCAGATGAATTATTGTTGGGTGCGCCGTCTCAAACTCTACTCTCCATCTCTTTGAAGGACCCTCTTCCTCTCCAGTAGATGATGACTCATCCGTTTAGCGAACGACATTGGTCGGGACCTCGTCCTGGGAAGCGGCCCTTGCTGGAGTAACCAAGGCCACAGATTTAACTGAAGCAGCCCTCGATGAAGGTCGTATAGTGGATACTGCGATAGGGCGAGCAGATGCAGCCGGATGGCGAAAGGCTAGTTGAGGTGCCCTTACTCTCTGCACCCTCCCTGGCAACGACAAACGATACATAAGAGGCTAAACAAAAAAAGAAGAATAGAGAGCAACAGATAAAAGCGTTATCTCACCTGTAAGGGGCCCGCGTCCAAACCTCTCATGAAAGGTCGACCATGTGTGAACTCCCACTGTGTGGGGAAGAATGGACTCCACCCATTCACGAATCCCTTCGACAGGTGGCAGGGGCAATCTCTCAGCTACAAAGACGAGACAGTTTAGTACTCACAGAAAATGGTCGAACATTTCACTGACTAAAGATACAAACTTACGTGTGAAGTTCCATCTCTCAGGGAATCTCGTCGGGTCCGCCACAATGTGTTCGATGCACACATAAAAGTAGTTCTCATAGAAACGACGGTTGGTCCTGTCATCTATCTTTACCACCAGACTCCTAGACCCCCGAGGACGAATGTGAATCATCGAACCATGGATCAGTTGAGGAACAAAAATGCTGAGCATATGGCCTAAAGTGACCTCACGACCGGCAAGTTCTGCATATTTGAGAAGCATAAGGAATAACTTGTACAAATAAGGCAAAAGCTGGGCGGGGCACACTTTGTAGAAATGACAAAAATCCACCACCAACATGGGAAGAGGGAGTGTGTACCCTACAATAAAGATGTAGGCGTAGAACATGCAGTACTCGGGATGGTCGAAGTGAACTATGTCGTCTCCATCCACCGGCCGCATATCAACGTAGTTGGGGATTCCCCACCTTTCTTTCAACTCTACAATTCCCCTTTCCCTCAAGACGAAGGGGACAGGTTCCGGCTCCGCTCCGCTGCCAAAGCTGAAGTCAGTCGCCTCTCTCCCTGGGTGAGGCAAGATCTCAACCACTAAGGGAATCTCCTCATCCTCCGCCACATCCGCCCCCGGGTGGCCTGGACAGAGCTCTCCGGCACCGTATTAGCGGCAGGAAGATGTTCGCGAGAAGATTCACCAGTCATTTTTTAGCAGAAAACGTGCCAAAGAAGTAATGAGAAGAAGAAACGAAAGATTTTAGTAGACAAGAAGGTAAACAGAAGTTCGAGGTATCAGAAAAAGCTATATCTGAAGAACTCTCTCAAGCAAAAATGAAGTGAATCAGTCAAGTGACAAGTTTCCTCTATTTATAAGGGATATAAATTCCCCGAGTACGAAAACCAAGAGTCGCCATTCGAATCTGATAAGGCACGAAATGTTTCAATCTCCCAGAAACGTCTCATAATGGTGATAACCACAAACTAACGCTTCAGCGCCAACCGACATTTCGATTCTGAAACCGCCGCAACGGTCCACGAGGATCGAAAGGACACCACCACTCCACTATAAACCCATAAAATGCGACTAAGGAATGGAAAATCGTAGGCCATATTTCTCTCGACTTCGTAACGAACATGATCCGTCTACCAAAGTCCGACCTGGGACGACCTCGACAGACGGAGGGACTAACTGTATTGGTCAAAATCTGACCACCACGACCAGGTTTCCCGATACCCAGCTTCAGTAATCGGGCAGTGAAAGTCAATAGAGCCCACTCCATTTCTCCTCCGTGCCAATCGACGAATCGAAAGGAGTAACACCTAAAATTACGACTAGGACATATTAATGACAAGAAAACGTCGAATCAAGAGAAGGGCAAAAGGGCCTCGACTATATATAGCCAAAGAAAGCTCTCAATCAGGGGGGGGGGGGGTTCTCCATTTTTATCTGAAAAAAGGGGAAAGCAAAAAACCTTCTTTCCTGTATCTTAGAATACGGGGAAATATCCTCAAAGAATACATGTAACTTGACTTTCTCATCGATTGATGAAAAAGACAAAGTTCAATCTTAATAAGATCAATCATGCCTTTTTTTGTCTCATATGCAATCATTATCACTAACGCTTCGATCTGGAATTAATTATATTTGGCTTAGATTTACCCCTTCATCTTTGATTGAGTTGTTCAAAGAGATTTTCACATCTTTGGAGTCAAAGATAATCGTATCAACGTCATCCTAATTTTGTTGTTCCCGTAATTTCTTTGAGTACCAAACTGAAATGATAGTCTTTTTTTGCACAAAATACGTTTTTACAATTAAAAAATTATATTTCTAACTAAAATACAGTATAATATTTTCTTTTACTTTAACAAAAAGTTAGCCGTTAAAGTTAAATACAGTATTATACTGTATTTTATTAAAAAAGTAATTTTTTTTATAGGAAAACGCATTATAATACTGCGTTTTCCTATAAAATCTGGGCCCACCTTAATGCGTTTTCCCTATAATAAAATATAGGGTAATTATTTTTTTTATAGGGAAACACAGTATAATACTGCGTTTAAGGAAAACGCAGTATTATACTGCATTTCCCTATAATAAAATATAGGCCCCTTCTTCTTCTTCCCCACGACTTCTGTCTCCATTTTTTTTTAAAGTTCCCCCACCACTACTGGTCCCCCCCCCCCCCGAATTAAAAAAAATTCTTGGGCCCCACCCGTCATACAAAAAGTGAAGAGCGTAGGTCCCGCATACATCTCAAGCCTTGGATTCCTTCTTTCGGGATCAAAAATTCGATTTGGATCTATTTCAAAAAACTTAAATCGAGGTATTTCGATTTTGTTTATGTCGAAACTCGTAGAGCATATGCATATTTGTTTTGTTGAATGTGTTTCCACGTTGATTTGTGTTATGTTTGCGTTTAAATTTATATGTTATTTTTACCCGGATTGAATTATTAGCCTTGGTACAAAAAAATAGTTAAAACTTGATAAATAATTTTTATTGTTAATGAAATTATCACAAATATCTTTTACTGTTTTATATGTAACTTAGTGAATGTTATGTTCTTTTGTTTGTTGTTTTTATTTAGTTTAGATTTTTTATTTGCTTAAAGAATAGTGGCCTTTTAACGTAGTAAAATATAGAGCTTTTTAGCATTGTAATATATGGAGCCTTATAGCGTAGTAAAATATAGAGCCTTATAGCATAGTAAAATATAGAGCATTTTAGCGTAGTAAAATATAGAACCTTTTAGTGTAGTAAAATATAGAACCTTTTAGCGTAGAGTCTCTGTAGTTTAAGTATGTACTAACTACAAACTCTATCCAATTACAATTTACAAAATTAATTATTTAATTTATAAAAATAAACTTACAAAACTAACAAATTAATATATGTTGTCAAATTAACTCAAATATCGAGCCTTGAACCCATAGATAATTACTCAGTGAAATTAAATAATTAATTATTTAATTTATTAAACTAACAAAATTTTAACCTTATTGAAATTGACACACATAATAATTAAGGATAACTTGGTGCTACTAGGCCTCAAATATCGAGTCTGGAATCTATAGATAATTGCTCAGTCCAATTAAATAATTAATTATTTAATTTATTAAACTAACAAAATTTTAAACTTATTGAAATTGACACACATAATAATTAAGGATAACTTGGTGCTACTGGGCCTCAAATATCGAGCCTGGAACCCATAGATAATTACTCAGTCCAATTAAATAATTAATTATTTAATTTATTAAACTAACAAAATTTTAAACCTATTGAAATTGACACATATAATAATTAAGTATAGTTTGGTGCTACTGGGCCTCAAATATCGAGCCTGGAACCCATAGATAATTACTCAGTCCAATTAAATAATTAATTATTTAATTTATTAAACTAACAAAATTTTAAACTTATTGAAATTGACACACATAATAATTAAGGATAGTTTGGTGCTACTGAGCCTCAAATATCAAGCATGTAACCCATAGATAATTACTAAGTTCAATTAAATAATTAATAATTTAATTTATTAAACGAGCAAAATTTTAAACTTATTGAAATTGACACTTATAATAATTAAGGATAGCTTGGTGCTACTGGGCCACAAATATCGAGCCTGGAACCCATAGATAATTACTCAGTCCAATTAAATAATTAATTATTAATTTATTATAACACAAACACATAATTAATATTGTTTAAATTACAGTAGACGACATGACTTGCCGCCTGTGCATCCTGGACCAGCCGAGGATCAGATATTATTGTTACATGGCGACCATATGTCCTTCTATGTATGGGAGGGACATCTACTGGATCAGACTCTCCGCGCCAGGAGACCGGACGATTTGTGGGACTTCTTGAGGCAAAGACATTTCCATCCCCGCGTAGTCGAGGGCCTAGAGGTTACGGGTTTCCTTACGATTTTTTGGATTGGGCGAATACAACTCGATTGGTCTCTCATCACGGCATTGATAGAGAGGTGGCGACTGGAGACACACACTTTTCACCTGCCCACTGGAGAGGCCACCATCACCCTTGAGGATGTTCAGGTTTTGTATGGGCTGCGTGTAGATGGACTGGGCGTTGCACTGCCCCAATACATGAGAGCTATGACGCGTCCCTAGTATTTGGATTTGCTGGGTCAGTATACTGGTTACAGACTACAGGGTGAGTCTGTACTTAGAGGGGGCAGTCGCGTTTCTATGACAGCTATTAGAGAGAATATGGAGGTATTGCACCCCGACATTACCGGCGAGACAGAGGCTATCCATATTGACCGGTACAAGAGGTTGGCGCTGCTCCTTCCTTTTGGGGTGTCTTGTTCCCGAACACTTCGGGAAATCTAGTGAGTATACGCTTTCTGCATCATCTGCAACAGCTAGATGAGTTACCTTGGTACAACTGAGATGCTGCTATTCTAGCATATCTGTACAGGAGTATATGCCGGGCGAGCATGGGCAGCCAGGTGGACATATGTGGTTTTGGTGGCAACATTTTCGAATACTCTGTTCATTACTCCGAATTTTATATGGTCAAAATGACTCTTAAATTTTACGTCAACCTTTTATCTTAGGCTTGGGCCTGGCAGCGGATCTTGCCGTTGCAGCCATCTCTACCACCACTAGAACCGGGTGTAGCACCTCTGTTTCTCCCTCTAGCTACGAGGTGGGTTCTCCGGCGTGGAACTACTGAGGGATGTGTTAGATATGCTGGTGGCCGGACAGGTAAATATGTACCTAAACTTACTTGTTATAAATTCACTTGTGTTGCACATACTCACTTTTATGTTATTATTTGATAGTTCATCTGGACGCCATACAACGACGAGTTGCTAGCTCAGCTGGCCGATTATTGCTCAGTCGACCGACTGCTTTGGAGCACTTCCGTCCCGATGATCTTCTTCGATGTGGTTGAGCATTATGCCACAGAGCGTATGCTTCGCCAGTTTCACCGTCCCCAGCATATACTGGGGGAACCTGCATGGGTGCCTACACATTATCAGCGGGATGACCGTACTAGGGCGGACGATGCATTTGTAGGATGGCTAGAGCAACAGGTCCATATTTGGGACCAGCGAGAGTACCGTATTCTGCCACCACCTTCACATATCCAGGAGGCCACTATTGAGTTGCATACATCATGGTACTGTTGTCACACCCGACTGATGATCGGGAACCCCATTCATGTACTTGGCGATCGGTACAGACCAGCTGGTATGTTTTTATGGATTATTAATATCTTATAATTATGATATAGCGTTATTTAATTAACATTTTAAATGTTACACAGGCTATTGGGAATCACATATTCTACCAGTTGGGACAGGAGATGCAGCAGCATGGCGACAGCGCTGCAGTCGTTGAGCATGACCGGCGGGTAGAAGAGCTGGCTCATCGGACCCTGTATCAAGAGAGAGATGGCGCGAGGTTGGATCACGAGGCTGAGTATGTGGCGCTAGAGGAGTACCACCGTGGTAGGGCTATCCCACGAGGCAGGGGTAGGGCACAAGAGAGGGGTGCCCTACGAGGCAGCGGTACCCCACGAGGTCGTGGGGGACAGCGAGGAGGTGGTCCCCAACAAGGGGGTGTTGAGGCACCCGTCGACCCACTTGTTGAGGCATATGATGAGGATCTTGGAGATGAGGATCTTGGAGATGATCAACTGGGTTATTTCTCTCAGCTAGATGAGCCTTCCAGCAGCATGCCGTCGTACAACCTTCAGCTATCTCTGCCAGCATCGCAGGTCACCCCGTCAAATACATTGTTGATCACGGGTACATTCGACGGGGATGTAGACCAGTTCTTTTCAGGCCCATCTACCGCAGTTGAGGATCGGCCGACCCAGGACGTGGATGACGGGCACAAGTTGAGTTATGCCTCATCCTCGGCGGTTGATACGGATCTACCACAGGCGCATGTATGTTTGTATTACTGTAAAATTTTAATTTGTTTTCTTTTCCTTAATGATTTGCCATAAATAAATTCTTAATTTCTTATTAAGGCTTCGTCCCAGCCCATCACAGAGGCCACTATATGCGCTGATAAGGACACCAAGGATACATATACTCCGAAGGCCTCTTCTACCGATCCTGGTAGTTGTACTGTCGATGCTGCTGCACATCCTCACATAAAGAGGCGACTTGATGATGATGATCCCGATAGTGTACCCAGGCAACAGGGGATGCGACTCAAGCAGGCAGCAACACTGAAGCACACAGGCTGCAGGACTCATTGATTTACTTATGTTTGTACTTTGTGTAAATACTACATTATGTAAATAATGGCAACAATTCTGTTTTAACAACAATTTTATTTTAACTGCGTTTGAACAACAATTTTATTTTAACAGTACAACACAAACACAAACATAGCAAACCTAATACAACACAAATAGTACAACTAATGAAAACACTTGACAAGGGAAACATAAAGATACACCACTACGCTCAACACGTACATGCCATTGTTTAATCACGATCGCCTAGTATTCTCTGCTCCAACCATTTGAGCTGGTCTTCCAGCTTTTTTTTTCTCTTCTTCCACCTCCTTGAGTTTCGCCTTCAATTCCGCAATTTCTTGCTTGGATTGGCGCTCTCTGTCCCATTGCCCCGTACACACATTATGAAGATGATACAACTTGTCTTTGTAGTATTCCTGCTCACATGGTTCATCAATCCATACCTTAAAATTGCATGTAGGTACGTCGGGTTGCCTATAGAACTTGTTCATACACGCCCAGTAGCGGCGTCCAGCTTCTTCCCAACAATCGTACATCATGCATTTGTTTCCGCAGTCGCACATTAGGACATAAAGGGGTTGTTGAGACATTTCTTAAAGAGAAACATTAGTTTTATGGAAATATTTGCTATAGGTTGTCGTTAAGCGCAGAAAATAACTAGAATGTCGCCGTTATTTACAGGCAATATTTCACATAAAATGTAGTATTATACCATGCTTTACATACACACAAAACGTAGTATTATACCACGCTTTACATATTAAATTTTTTTGAAACAAAACAGCTTTTTCACATGGTTTTCAGCTTTTTCAGAATGACAAGACAACTCACAAAACGTAGTATTATACAACGCTTTACATATTAAATTTTTCTACAACAAAACAACTTTTTCTGCAGTCGTTTCAGCTTTTTTTAGAACGACAAGACAACTCACAAAACGTAGTATTATACTACGCTTTGCATATTACATTTTTTCTGGAATGCAACAGCCTTTTCACATGGTTTGCAGCTTTTTCAAAATGACAGGACAACTCACAAATCGTAGTATTATACCATGTTTTGCATATAGATTTTTTTTAATTTTTATATTGGTATTCTTTAGTAACACCAATAAGTTGAATATTTGAACAATTCTATGAAGAAAATACTACATTATGTAAATAATGACAACAATTCTATTTTAACAATATTTTTATTGTAACAGAATTTGAACAATAATTTTATTTTAACATGACAACACAAACACAAACATAGCAAATCTAAAGATACACATAACAAAAGCAAATAGTACAACTAATGAAAACACTTGACAAGGGAAACATGAAGATACACTACTATGCTCAACACGTACAAGCCACTGTTTAGTGACGACCGACTAGTACTCTCTGCTCCAACCACTTGAGTTAGTCTTCCAATTTTTTTTTTCTTCCATCTCATTGAGTTTCACCTTCAACTCCTCAATTTCTTGGTTGGATCAGCGCTCGTGTTCCCATTGCCTCGTACACAAGTTATGAAGATCATAAATTCTGTCTTTGTAGTATTCATGCTTACATGGTTCATCCATCCATACCTCAAAATCACATGTAGGCTCGTCGGGGTGCTTATCAAACTTGTTCATACACGCCCAATAGCGGCGTCCACCTTCTTCCCACCAATTGTACATACTGCATTTTTTTCCGCAATAGCACCTTGGGACATAAAGGGGTTGTTGAGACATTTCTTAAAGAGAAACTTTGGTTTTATGAAAATATTTGCTATTGGTTATTGTTAAGCGCCGAAAATAAGTAGAATGCGCCCGTTATTTATAGGCAAGATTTCGCATAAAATGTAGTATTATACCACGCTTTACATATTAAAGTTTTTCTGAAACGAAACAGCTTTTTCGCAGTTGTTTCAACTATTTTCAGAACGACAAGACAACTGAGAAAACGTAGTATTGTACCACGCTTTACATATTAATGTTTTTGACAACTGATAAAATGTAGTATTATACCACGTTTTACATATTAAAATTTTTCTGAAATGAAACAGCTTTTTTGCAGTCGTTTCAGCTATTTTCAAAACGTCAAGACAACTGATAAAATATAGTATTGTACCACGCTTTACATATTAAATTTATTTTTTAATATGTAATTTTTTTTATTCCACAATCTTGGTCTTCTTTATTAATACCAATAAGTTTAATATTTGAACAACCATATCAAAAGGTCATGTTAAAAAATAAGATGTAACAAGATTGTGAAATATAATTTTATTTGATAGATATTGCAACATACACAAGTACATACATGTATTACAAATAACAAAATGAAAACAAAAGACTAGGGGTATCATTGATTGTTGGGTACATTCGACGAACTTGCACCAGTAGCTGGATTACCACCGCCACGCACACCACCTGAAGGACATTTACGACGATCGTGTCTTGTTTGCGAGCATATGCCACATTTACGCGCATAAACAGTGTCACCAACATCCATTTGGTTCCGTATATGCGTTCTCTTTTGCACTTGCAGCTTGCGCAAATAGTCCTTGTTACACACCATCTTAAAAGGTCCCGGCGGCCAATAATGCTCATCACCTAATGACTGCAACTGCCCACTATACGTGTCTACGCATGCATCAACACTGTATTGCCTATCGATATAGTTGGTTGCCCCAAAACCAACTTGTTGAAAGCACTTCAAGGCATGTGCGCACGACATGTGATAGATGGTCCATTTCCCACATGAACACAACCTTCTGGCTTCATTCACCATCTGTAGATTATTCCCACGGTGTCCGCGGATAGCGGTCTTAACTTCAAAAATACCCCGGTCGTGATCGTACTATAAAAATGAATGCCAATATGCTCGCCTCCTGTACCTTTTAAATCTTCTCATAGGTATTGGCATAAATTGAACACCCATGTCTATCAATGCCAACACAACTCCATGCCTTTCAACTAACCTCTCCGCACTCTGTTTGAATGTCATGCGGACCATGGCAGTGACAGATAATCCACGGGCAGACTTCAACAAGCCGTTGAGTGACTCCGACACATTTGTAGTCAGGGCTCCCCATCGTCTGCCGCCATCAGCATGCAATGTCCACATGTGAAGCTCATGTCCCATTAGCCAAGTATAGGCTCGTGGATCTAACTGCCGGATCGCTTCCATGCGCCTCATGAATTTGCACTGCTGGTGCTCAGTTGCAGCCATCCACATTAAGTCATGCAAGGCCTTGTCAGGATATTTCTTCTGGAAATTGGCCTTCAGGTGCCTCACACAGTAACGGTGGTATGCATAGGGTTCCTGCCATTCAGGCAAGCGTCGTACAGAATTTAAAATACCACCATATCGATCAGATATTAGACAAATACCTAAACGTTGTTTGACAACATGCTGCTTCAATTGGTTCAAAAAAAGCGTCCACGTCTCTTCGCTTTCGTTGGCACAAATGGCAAAAGCTAGTGAAAATATTTGTCCGTTGGCATCTACTGCAATTGCAATCAAAAGCTTAATATCATACTTTCCATAGATATGAGTACAGTCTATGGAAATTACAGGACGACAATGCACAAAACCATCAATTGCTGGTTTAAATGACCAGAACACATAGTTGAAAATATATTCGGGTCTGTCCGGACTCCGCTCACGCCTCCATTCAACAACAGTCCCGGGGTTAAAGTGTTGCAGTGCGGCCATGTACCTGGGCAGATTTGAAAAAGACTTATCCCAGTCGCCATAAATAAGTTCAAAGGCACGTTTGCGACCGAGATATGCCTTTCTTTTGGTTATAGTACAACCATACTCCTGGTGGACGGCTGTAATACACTCTTTAATCTTGAACCTAATGGACACTTCCAAATATGGAATCAAGACAAGAGAAATCAAGTCCACATCCAGGTGAAGTGATTCTCATTGAATGTGTCCATTTCACATATGTTGGTGCTAATAAATTTACCCACTTTCCACAAACCTGATTTTTTCTTACTGGCACGCAATATCCAGTGACAACCCATAAAGTCTCTATGGCATACAACCTTGTATACCCCTATAGTTGACTCCCTTATTGTCATCTCACGGTACTCTCTTATACTGTAGATTTTTACAGCCCTAATTAGGCGAGCTTTATCGGGGAAATACATGCCCTTTGCCAGCACCGCTGGTCCAGACTCATTCCATATCGCTTACCAAATTTTGTCATCATCCCTTGTGAGGGCATCCACGTCCGACATACTTGGCAAATTATCAAGGTAGGGAATATTCCGCTCATGAAATGGCACGTGAGACTCGTACACTCTTGGTCTAGCGGGAGGTGGAGGAGCATGTTCCCTCGTCATCTCAGGTTTGGCATCCACTCCCTCCTCGTCATCACCCTCATCAGGGAAGGGTGTGTCATCTCCAAACTCATCCGCATTGTTGTCATAATCACTATCATCTTCCTGACTTTGGACATCTGCCAAATCACGAGTCAGTACGTCGTCTATGGGCAACTGTGTGAGGTCAGGAACATCAAGATGCTCGTTTTCACTGCACAAAAAGAACAAAATGATAAGCTACCCAACTAGATAAATACTTTACATATAGCTATATCACTTTACTTACAAGTCATACTGTCTTGACGTTTCATGATGGATATTTTCTTGTTGGTGATGACTCCCGGATGGACCACCGTGGTCCAATAGGCCAGAACTACGCATATTCCAACTAGGGGCGAGGTTATAACTTGTAAAATTCATATCCGACGGTACCCCCTATGAAACATATGAGTGTTAATACAAATCCAATTAAAATATAAAATAAACATCGCTAAAGCGTAGAAAAATTGAAGTTTACCAGTCGTCTTGTGGATTATATAAAGTCAAAAAATTATGTTGTGGCTGCTCATTCACCGGTGGTGACAAGTTTAAATCAAGGCAAGCTCTTTCATCAGCAATTTGTCTGGCAAAAACTACTCCAGAATAACCACCTGATGACTGGGGGTTATCCCTACTATGCACGCCCTCATTATTGGGAACGTCTTCAACCTTGATGTACATTTCCAATAATTATTACAATAAATTCCCTGTATTCATCCGGAATCCGCAAAAAATCTCTAAGAGTTTCATCATCTTCGATGTTAAACTCAGAATAATAAGCAAACCCCTGCGGAGTCACTGAATACGGAAATCTACCGGTTAATTTAAGGTTTACCGAACGTTTCCTCACACTCATTTTTTTACGTAACAACGATACCAATTTATCGTACCTCATTGTAAGCGGCAATTTAACATGACACTGTGGAGGTGAGCTATACCTCACAGAGTTATTCTCCAGCATAACCTCACCCCCAATATAATGAAACCCTTATTTTTGGCTCTTCAGACATTATAAAAAAATGATTGATAAGAAGAAGAGAGAAGTATGAATGGAAGTTTGAAGGAATGTTTTGAAATGGATTTTCATAAAATTCAAATGCCTTTAAATAAGGTAAGTCCGAGCTTGGGGTGCAGAATTTTTTTATGTAAAACGCAGTACAATATCACGTTTTATGTATTTGAATTATTGTTATGTCAGTTATCCGCAGAACACTTATTGGTGGGCCCAAAAATTAGTGTAAAACGCAGTATAATAATACGTTTCAGTGTAAAACCAGTATTATACTACGTTTTACACTAAAAAATAAATTATTCTTTGCAGTCTTGCAGAACTATTATAAGGTGGGCCCAAATTTTATAGGGAAACACAGTATAATACTGCATTTTCCTTAAATGCAATATTGCAATGCGTTTTCCTATAATAAAAATTATTTTTTTAATAAAATGCAGTATAATACTGCATTTAACTTTAACGGCTAACTTTTCGTTAAAGTAAAACGCAAGTGGCTGTAAGGGCATTGATCCCTTCGCATGCATGAGGTACTAGCTAGTTTCCTTATTTAGCAACTTGTAGAGGATCAAGTGGGGAAATAGCTAGTTTCCTTATTTAGCAAACAAAGAATATAGTCTCATCAACATAAAGACAGAAACCCCCTCTTCCCATAGATATATAAAAATCATTGTGATTGTGACTTATGATTGTAGCACTGGTCATTTTTAGCTTTTTTTCTTTAACTTGGCACCTAGCAAAAGAGATCGAATTATTAGATGTTAGAGGAAGCCATCACCATAACCCTAGCTAACCTTGTCTTATTTGATTCAATATTCATGCACGTCTCTACTTTGTGTCTCCTCTTCTTTGTTTCTGTTCAGTTGAGACTTCACTCAAATCCCTTAAACTTGTAGCGGATGATTTGTAAAAGGTGATAACTTTATTACCCTGTATTCATGCAATACTTATATAGTAATATCCAATGCGACAATGATACGTTAATTATAACATTATATAAATGTTGTGAAACGGAGCTTTGGAGTAATGATAAAATTATTTTCGTGTGATTTATAAGTCATGCGTTTGAGCCATGGAAGCAGCCATTAATGGTTGCATTAGGGTAGATTGTCTACATCACACCCTTTGGGGTCCGGTCCTTCCCTAGATCCTGCGTGAATGCGGGATGCTTTGTGCACCGAGCTGCCCTTTACTAATATGTATTGTGAAAAATATTTACACAACCAAGTCATTAAAAAGATAGTTACAGGTAACATTTTATAATTAGTATTGATTAATAACCTACAAATAAATTATAAGTTACTTGCTATAACCAAAATTCTGAATCTCATGTGAATGATCACGTGATAAGGTTTGCAGATGCGATCATGAATCGAACCAGATCGAAATATTCAACTGTCGATGGATAAAGCCGGAACGTCGATCACAAACGAAGGATGTCCATGCCCCAATTCCCAGGGTTAGGGTATTCCTATTATGAGCCTACTCATATCAGAACTAAACTAGTTGATGGACTCTTTGGTGTAAGTTCTTTGGCTTGGACATGACATTTAGTCCATGTTGCTATTCCTGCATCCAAAGAAAAGTACGTTCGATTGAATAATTTCTTAGATGTATTACCATGCACACCCTAAGGTCTTAATTTTTATTTAGAAATAGAAAGAAGAGCTAGCTAACATATTTCATACAAAAGTGCACTTTGCTTGATAATGACTATGGTTTAATGTCATAGAAAGTTCTCGAGAAATCAACAAGGGTTATGGTGGAGTGATACGTACTTAACTAGATGTCTTGGGTCGAGCCTTGGGTATGGATAAGAAGCGTTTTACCTCGCAATGTGGAACTTTCTGGTATGAATTCAAATTTAATTTAGTTAGACCCAATATGGGTACCGAACACCGGGTGGAAACAAAAAAATATCCTCAAGAAAGAAAATCACTTTTTGGGAAACGGTACGAACTTCTTTAGAAACTAACATAATTATTTTTTTTAATAAACTTTTCCCAGATACGTGAGGGGTGTTGTATTAGAAAAAAATAGAGTTTGATGATACAACACAAGGGTAGATAAAACCCTTCAAAAAATATTGAGGCATAGGTGATTATAAATAGGTCTCCCCCTCGAAAAAAATTACAAATTAGCTAACAAAAAAATTGGTCTTGTCATACTTGTTCCTTATGTAAAGAATCTGATCTCTGTCCAGCGAAAAAGGACCTTTCGCTTAACTAGGAAGCTGATGGATAGAGTAGAAGTAAGATGGTTGTTGAGTGTTCCCTGCCATTTTAGCCAAGCAGTCCGCTAATTGATTGGCCTCTCGATAGCAATGGCTGATCTGAATATTGAAGTTGTTGATAGCCTCTCTGATCTTGTTCACTATTTGACTAAGCTTGTAGTTTGTTGCACTTTCTTTATGAAGGACCTCTACAAAGTAAAGAGAGTCCAATTCAAGAGTGGCTTGAGAGAAACCATTTTGTATGCACCAGTTAGTACCAATCCAAGCTGCCTGAGCCTCTACGATGTTATGGTTTTCAGCATTGAATGGAATCGAGAAAGCCATGATAGTGCCCACCTGCTCATCTCTAATAACTCCTCCTAGCCCTGCTTTTCCTTCCCCTTGTAGGAAGCTCTCATCAGTGTTGATCTTGACCCATTCCCTATCAGGCTTTTTCCAGAGAACCATCATGCTTTTATGCACAGGTTGTAGCCTTGTTAGGAGGTCACAAAAGCTGTTCCATGGCAGTTTTAGATTACATTTTGGATAAGCTTTGTTGACTGCAGTCTCAATACTCCAAGCTATTTGTTGGTGTAATTTATAACTGTTGAAGCTTTTTGATCTCCATACCTGCACGCACAGAATTCTTTCCAAAAAAACTAGTAAATAATGATGGGGTAATATTTAAAACAAGTCTGTGGACATCGTTGGTAGTCTTAGAAGCCCACCATTTGTTAAGCATATATCTAATTGGGTAGGGGTGGTACTCTATGCCAAGAGCATTTCCAAAAAGTTTTCAAGTGTAACTAGTAGCTTGACCCTCTACAAATACATGATTTATGTTATTAGTAGTTGGATTTTTGCAACTGTGGAAACAGTTTGTTTGCCAGACTTAATAATCACATCATCAAAAGGAAGTTTACCATACCAGAGCCTCCAAACTAGAAAAGATATTTTAAAAGGGATACTAAAGTTTCATATCTTGTTGATGAATTGCACTTTTGGACTAGCTTTCCTTACCAGACTCCATGCGCTCCTATTTGTGAACTTGTCATTATCTGATAGTTCCCAAAAAAAACTTGATCCTCTTTAGTTTGATTTCCAATAGAAATGGTTTGGATATGGTGTACCAATTGATCTGTTAAGAACTCCTTCAGTTTGTTGATGTTTTATTGACCATCAGATATGAACTCTCCAACCAAGGTTTTGACACTCTTTGGAGTATCAGGAACCAGCATAGCCAAGGGTCCCTTTAGAGACCAATTATCCTACCAGAAGCTACTTGATCCTGAATTTACCTGCCAAACAATATGATTCTCTTCAATATCCCTAACTTTGAGTATATGATTCCAAGCATGAGAATTTCCTGGAGCCAATTTTTTTGAGATCAAGTGGGATCTCACAGAGTATTTATTACTAATGAAGCTAGCCCAAAGAGATGATATGGACCTTATCCTCCACCACCTTTTCATTGCCAACATGTTACTAATGTCTTCCATCTTCCTAATACCTATGCCTCCTTCATCAATAGGGAGAGCAATATGGTTCCAAGAACTCCAATGATACCTCTTGTGTTCCTCTGAGGTACCCCAGGAAAAATTAGCAAAATATTTCTCAATTAGTCTAAATACTCCTTTAGGGGGAGTCATAGCAGAGAGTGTGAACATGATTAGTTACTCATCATGAAAGATTGTTTGCATTGAAGATCACCATGATATTTATATCTAGGGCATCCAGTTCTTGAAACTAAACAATAATTTACCCTAAATATTGAAAGAAACAAAACATAATATAAGATGATTGGATAAGCTTTGATTCTGATAAGAGTGGCAAAGGCAAAGGACGAGGATCTGTTCAATCCTGAAGAGAATATTAATTCCAGAGAATAAAAAAAAGTACTTCAAGAATTATAGCATATCTAGACTATTGTCCTCTTATGCTTAAATTGTCTGGCATTTTAAGCTCAATACATTGTCTTTTTTTTTTTTTTTGGTATTAGAATAATCAAAGATAATTTTCTTATCATATCTATCACCTAATTAGAGTCAAAACGTCAAAAGAATTTAAGCCTTATAGCTGTCATCACCATGCATCTGTATGAAGTGTTTCTATTTCTCTTCATATTTCGAGGACACTGGTATAAGTTCGGACAGTAGCATCACACAACAAATATTACCAAGAACCTTTGGTGAAAAAACGCAAACCTAATGCACGATTGTCACGTCCAACTCCTTACAAAAAAAGTCAGCTCGATGCACAAAGCATCCCGCATTCACGCAGAGCTCGGGGATAGGCCGCACCTCTAGAGGTTTAATGCAGACAATCTACCATAATGCAAGTATTAGTGGCTACTTTTACAACTCGAATCCATGACCTATAAATCACATAGAGATAATTTTATGGTTGCTCCAAAACTTGCCTTCTGCTCCAACTCCTTACGTTCACCTAAAAACCAACATAAGTAAATATACGTTGGTTTATTTTAGATCAACAAAATCTTGATTGAAATATGAACAAGTTACTTAAGTAAAATTCCACAAAAAAGAACATTAAATATGACTTAAATTGTACTTTTTATACTATTAGTGTATAAAAATTATTTTTTTAGAGCAAAATTTCTGAAAAGACAAGAGCTTAACCTTGGTAGAGAATTCAATTAGAGAAGCATAACTACTTGAGCACCTAGAAGTTGAAAATATACTATGATAATCATCCAAGTAACATTCATGTATTTGTTAAGCTAAAGGTATTGCCATAAAAATGAAGATTGAAGAAGAGAAAACCCTAGTGTCTAAGACGAAGAGAGAGAACTGGTGTTAGGCACATGAGGTAAATAAAAGAATGATTCTAATTAATTAAAATTGAAAGAGAATGTTCTAGTTATATGTACAGTCTATGTCTAAGTAAACCGGACAAAGGTCGGGTCCTTAAACGAAAATGAAACCCAACTAATAATAGGCCTAATATGGGAGAGTCACCCTAGATCTGGGCTTAATATATGAACTCCACCCCCCAAAGCTGGAGGGTGGGAACACAGCCAGCTTCCCCAAATTTGTGATGAGGAACACATGTCAAAGCCTTAGTCAAAACATCACCAAGTTGGTGAGTAGTGGAGATATGCTGAAGAGAGATTAATCTAGTGGAAAGAACATCACATACATAATGGAAATCAACCTCAATATTCTTGGTACGCTCGTGAAACACAAGAGTTTTAGCAATATAAAGTGCATCCAGATTGTCACAAAACACAGGAACATGGGAAGATCACTTGGCCTATATCATAACGTAATCGAACCAACCAGGTTACCTCAACAATAACCTTTCTGAGAGCTCGCCTCTGCAGAAGATAAATAAACAGTCTGCTACTTCTTAGATTTTCAAGAAATGGAAGAACCCCCAAGAACAATGTAGTACCCAGTTACAGATTCCCTAGAGATGGGGGCAAGCAGGCTAATCTGAATCAGAGTAAGCCTATAGTGTAAAATCAGTTGTGTTACTAAATAGGATACCTTGGAAAGGAGCATTGAAAAGATACCTAAGGACATGTAGTGCAACCAACATGTGAGGAACCTTAGGAGAGACCAAAAAACTGGCTGAGATGTTGTAATGAGAAGGAGATATCTGGCCTGGTGTGTTGGAGGAAGTTGAGCTTGCCAATGAGCCTCCTATACAATGAGGGATCAAGAAGAGGATCCCATCATGGGAGAGCTTAGAATGTAGATCAAGAGGAATAAGAACAGGCTCGACATCAAGACAATGAAATTCTTGGAGAAGGTCCATGGTGTATTTGTACTGATTGACAATATAACCTTGAGGAACTCTGTTGTCTTCAAGACCAAGGAAGTAGTGCAAAGAACCAAGATCCTTTATTTTAAACTGCTGATCCAGAAAAGATTTCAAGGCAACCATATCAATAGAGTCATTACTAGCCAAGGGAATGTCATCTACATAAATTGCCAATAGAACAATGGAGAAAGCAGACATATTGGTAAAAAGAGACGAATCATTATTATGGGGAGGGGGGATACCCTCTTGAAATAAGAGAAGCAGAAAGCTTGTAAAATCATTGCCTTGAGGGCTGATTGAGGCCATGAAGAGATTTCCTCAACCTACAGGCCAAAGGAGGATCGAAGGAGGTAGTGGTAACAGTGAAACCCAAGGGGATCTTCATGTAGACCTATTTATGAAGGTCACCATATAAATATACATTATTGACATCCAACTGGTGAACAATCCAGTTATGCTCGATTGCAAGGGTCAGGAGATATTTGATGGTAGGAATCTTGACCACAGGGCTTAAAGTTTCATTATAATCTATGCCTTCTTGTTGAAAATCACCCATGATGACCAGAGTGGCTTTATACCTTTCAATGGACCCATACCTCATCTGTTTGACCTTATATACCCACTTGCAGGGAATAGCCTTTTTTCCAGGCGGCAAAGACACAATATGCCAAGTATGATTGGTATCCAAGTCTTGAAACTCATTGAGCATAACATCTTTCCATGCATGATAAGTTGCAGCTTGCTAAAAATGCTGAGGCTCATGGAAAGGAAAAGCTGGTGGGGAAATCTTGGATTGGACGGCAGAATTGATAGATGTGTAGATGCAATCCTTAAGGTAACTAAAAGGATTAGTGACTCTAGTGGAATGTCTGAGAGGAGCAGGATCTTTGGATGGTGCAGGAGGAGGGACAAAGGAGGGAGAAGGTGTAAAAGAGGAAGGTACCTTAGTAGGAGGAGGAGAAGGGGAGATGAAAGGTGGTGGAGGAGTTTGGTCAGAAGAAGGAGTAGGAGCAGGAGGTTGGATATCTTCAAAGAAAGTAGGAGTAGGATCAGACACTTAATAGGAAGAAGGGACAGAAGAAGAAGTAGAAGAGTGGTAGGAAAAGATGTGCTCATGAAATGTGATATCCATAGAGAAGAAGATAGAATGAGTGTCTAAGTTCAAGAATTTGTAACCCTTCTTGCCCAAGGGGTAGCCCAGAAATACACATGGAGAGGCTCTAGGTTGAAATTTGTCCCTCTTTATCTTAGGTAAAATGGCATAACAAGCACCCAAAGAACCTCAAATGATGATAAGTGGGAGGATGACCATGTAACTTCTCATAGGGAGAGAGATTCTGAATGATAGGGAAGGAAACCTGTTAATGAGATAGGTAGTTGTTAAGACACAATCACCCCAGTACTCGACATGAAGTTTAGACTGAAAAAGCAAAGCCTTAGAAGTTTCTAAAAGATGCTTATGTTTCCTTTAAACTATCTTTTGGGGAGTGTGAGGTACAGTGGTCTGATGAATGATGTTAGATTCAACAAAAACACGAAGCAGCCTAAGAACTGGATCCAAGTTCAAAAGTATTATTTGATCTAAGTATTTGAACAAAAGTGTGAAAGTGAGTTTTGATCATGAATACAAAAGCTTTAATGAGATTGAAATCACTTCTCTTGCAAGAGAGAAAATAAGTCCAAGTGGCACTAAAGTACAAGAATCAGAAAGTATCTGAATCCATGATATGTTCTAATGTGATAGGGACCCCGCAAGTCAACATGAATAAGTTGAAAAGGATGAGTAGATTTAATAGAACGATCTGGAAAAGGAAGTCTTTGTTGCCTATCTAAAAGACACACAAAATAAATAAAAAATTGCTTAGAAGACAATTTATCGGACAAACAAAAGATGGTTTTCATTCTAGAATAAGGCATATGACCTAATCTTTGTTGCCAAAAGAAATCAACTTTATTGCTTGAAGTAACGTGATTATAAGAGGTAGTGCAAGCACTATAACCACATTTAGGTAAATAAGTAGAAGCTAAAATGGTATCTACAGATGAAACAAGCTTACTCAACTCAAAAGAAGATTGAATGACATATAGCCCATTTGGTGCTTTACGAATTTCCAATGGCCTCTTTAGATAAAGGCCATGTATAATATAAGAAGATTTGGAAAAGAAAGCTGTACAATTGAATTGGGGAACACAAATGATATTGAACTAAAAAGAAAGGAACTAGAAGTATATTTGACAAAGTAAAATCAGCATAAGGATTTAAAGAGCCAGAGCATGTAACTTTTACTTTATAACTATTTGGGAGTGTTACTAGAAAAGTAAAGGGCCAAGGTTGAATGTTGTGTAAAAGATCTTTGTGAGGTGTCATATAATTTGTTATTCCTGAATCTAGAATCCAAGTGTTTGCCTTTAAATCTGAAGCACAACACAAGGCAACAAAATATACAACAAGACTGCAAAACACACCTGCAAATGCACCCATGGTAGCGTTGCTAGTGGGAGGATCCTGAATTGGTGTGGTCAAATGAGATTGTTGGAAAAGATTCATCAAAGCGTTGATATTGCTCCCTGGTGAACCCATGAGTATGAGCAGGTGTTATACCTTCGGAGGATGATGAAGAATCCATCCTAAGTTCATCAACTTGAGCACAAGTTGCAAACTTCTTTCCCTCAGTAAATTTGAAAATCCAATGGAAAACCATGGAGTCTGTAACACTTGTCAACAGAATGTCCAGGCTTCTTACAATACTTGCAAACACTAGTGACCCTCTTGTTGTCAAAGTTGACCCTATGAGTATAAACCTTGTTAGTAGTGTATGGTTGAGAAAAGGCAGGTGCTGGAGCATGAGAGGACTTGACAGAAAAATAGGCAGATTCTGAGAGGAAATTGGACTGATCTTTGTTCTGATGATGATATCAACTATCAAGGCCCCTGATGACTGAAGTTCCCTTTGGTTTTCATCATTAGCACAAAAAAAGCCTTTACTAGAGTTGGTACAGGAGTCATCATTAAGATGTTGCTTCTGATATTAGAATAGGTGTCATTGAGCCTAGTTAGGGAGTGGATGAGTTTCAGCCCTTCACTATATTGTGGCTCAGCCCCACATGTGCAAGATGGACCAAAGGAAGCAATCTTCAGCTCATCCCACAACTTCCTAAGTTTGGTGTAGTAACTGTGATAGGTTTTAAATGTCTTTGACTTATGTTTTTATGATCTAACAAACTTACTGTTAAGAACCAGATAGGGAACCTGACACACTTGGACTACACTGCAAGATTAACAGATTCTAGTTAAATTTGAATTGTTGTAGCTTCAGGAGATAGGAAACCAAACAAGGACCTGATACCCTTGTGGCTCCCTCATAGCATTACAAAGTCAATTGGACACAGCTGGAAGCGACGTGACTGCCTGCACTGTTTCTTCTTGCACTGCACTGTTTCCAGTGCCCACTTATTCCTTGACCAACTAAAGTGCTTACATCATTCCAAGTGATGTCATCAAGGTGCATGAACAATGAGTTTATATCAAAACATCACTTGAACATTTCTATTTCTCATTCAAGCCTTTTGCAACTTGAAGAACAAAGTTAAATGCTACTACGGACCAGTTCCTAAAGTTAGTATTTTGTTGTCCTTAGTTGAATTGTAACTTTGTGATTGTTCTTATTGTATCTCCTAAACTACTTAGCCAGAAGCGTCAATTAGGAATCCTCTTGTAAAATCCGTAAACTCTCCGAGTTTATGTTGTGACTAGATTTAGTCATAAGTTAAAGTCTTTGTAACTAGAGAGTGACAAAGTGGCTTGTGGTGAGAGTATCATAAGTTAGTTAAAGTCTTTGTAGCTAGAGTGTCACAAAGTGGCTTGTGGTGAGCGTACCACAAGTTAGTTGAGTTGAATCCTTTGTAATAGAGTTATTACAACGTGGATTGTAATAGGTGTTTACAAGTTAGCGAAGTTGAAAGCCTACAGGTGTAGGTCGGGGTTTTTGTCCCCATCAGTTGGGAGTTTTTCACGTAAAAATTCTTTGTCTCATTTACTTACAGTTTTACTAGCATTCTCAGCATAACCTCATAGAGGACCAGGTACTCCACTGTTTGGTGGACTCATACAAATTATCAATTGGTATTAGAGTGGTTCCTCCTATTAGGCTAACACCTAGGAAGGATACTTATGGCTGCTCCACCAAATTTTAAAGAAGGTCAATCTACATACCGACCACCCAGGTTCAATGGACAATACTATGGGTGGTGGAAAACAAGAATGCATGATTTTATCATGGCCAAGGATTCTGAGTTATGGGATGTCATATGTGATGGTCCTTATGTTCCAACAAAGGTACTGGAAGAACTTCTATTTTCAATGTCAAAAACCAGTAAAGAATACACCGATGCAGACAGGAAAGCTGTGGAGAAGATTTTTTGTGCCAAGAACATTCTGGTATATGGAATAGGACCTGAAGAATATAATAGAATCTCATCTTGCGACACTGCTAAGGAGATATGGGAAGCTTTGCAAATAGCTCATGAGAGAACCACCCAAGTAAAATAGTCTTAGATCGATATTCTCACTACCGAGTATGAAATCTTCAGGATGAAGGACGATGAATCTATTCAAGATATGCACACAAGATTCACTTCCATCATAAATGAGTTACACTCACTTGGTGAAACCATTCTTAGAAACAAGCTAGTGAGGAAAATCCTCAATATTCTACCTGGCCCTTGGTAAAGCAAGGTGAATGCTGTTACTGAATCAAAAGACTTGCAGGAGCTGACCATAGAAGAGCTGGTTGGAAATATGAAGACCTACGAGATGAAGAGGAAGATAGACATTGAAAGAAGAGAACCAAAGAAAGAAAAGAACCCGGTACTCAAAGCTGATAGCAATGACTCAAGTGAGGAATACAGTGATATGGCTTACTTAACTAAAAAATTTCAGAAGATGGTCAGAAGAAATGGAGAAATGCTAAAAAGGGGCAGCTCTAGCAAACCAAAAAAACTATGATCTCTGTCATAAGTGTGGAAATCCTAGACACTTCATCAAAGACTGTCCTCTCTTGAAGCAAGATTTCTCCAAGAACAACCCTGAAAAAGCAGCTAAGAGGAACCCGATTCCTTTCAAGGACTTCAAAAGAAAGAGATCTGCTGACACTGTGATGAAATAGGCTCTTGCAACATGGAGAGATTCCTCTGGTGAGTCTGAAGATGAAATTGATGTTGGTGATAGTTCCATGATGGCACTTGAATACGAGAAAAATGAATATGACTCAAATTTCGCTTTGATGGACCAATTAGATCATGATAAAGACGATGACAACAAGGAGGTAAATTTTAGGGATGTTCAGAGAATTCTGAAATCCTACTCTTCTAAGAAACTCATGTCTTTAGCTAGTGTATTGATTGATGCCAATCATAGTCTTATGGAGGATAGGGATTCCTTGACCTTAGAACTAGGAGAAGCTGAACAAACTAGAGATAACTTAGTGGCTGTAGTTATTGACCATAAGGAAACCATTGAAAACTTCAAAGAAGAAAGAAATGATCTCTTGGCAGTAATTACAAACCTAAGGGAAACAATAGAGAGACCAGGGACTAATTCAAAACATGGAAATTCTAAAAAAGGAAAAGAGATAGCCCGTAAGGAACACATTAGGCTTGAAAATGTGTTGAAGGCTGTGAGAACTAGGATACGTGTTGAAACTGAGAAAAACAAGCACCTCCACACTGATCTAAAAAGAGTAAAGAATGATCTTGAAAAGTTTCTAAAGTGGACTTGGTCCTCATAAGGGATAGGGTTCCAAAGGGAGAAAACTCCTTACAATCCTTACAGTAAGTGCGCCACTATTTCTGATAACTGGGTTTGTACCCACTATGGGAACAATAGGCACTTCACAGAAAATTTCCAGGGTAGGGTTCAATCTGTTCAGAAAAATAAAGTGTTTGCTGAAAAAGTGACTACAAAAGAGGGACCAGGTTCCATTCACAAAAAGCGTACATTACCTGCATGGAGTAAGAGAGCTCTTATTCATCTTTTTGCCTACTACAAGGGACCCAAACTTGCTTGGGTTCCTAAAACTAACTCTTGATCTTCTTGTGCAGGCAATAGTGAAAGGAAGTGGTTAACAATGGTTCATGGATAGTGGGTGTTCAAAGCACATGACTGGGAATACCATGGACTTTCTTTCACTAAAAGCCCTGTAAGGAGGGAGTGTATCCTTTGGAAATGGAAAAAAGGGGTACATTCTTGAAGTTGGAAAAGTCGGGAAGTCACTTACTCATTCTATTGAAAATGTGTACTATGTCAATGGCCTTAAGTACAACCTCTTGAGTGTCTCTCAGATATGTGATAAAGGAAACAAGGTGGAATTCTTGTCCAAGATATGTACAATTACTGATCTGGTAACTGGTGAAGTGGTACTTGTGGCCAAGAGATACAAGAACATCTATGTTGCTAATTTAGAGGCCTTACAAAGTGGTGATCTGAGTTGTCTGAAAACTGTTAATGATGATGCTGAACTGTGGCACACAAGCTTTTCTCTTCTGAACAAACTAATTGAGAAGGATCTGGTCCATGGTTTGCCCATGTCAAAGTTCAAGGTGCAAAAAATTTGTGATGCATGTGCTAGAGGAAAACATATGAAGTCCTATTTTAAGTCAAAAAGGGATGTGAGCACCTCAAAGCCACTAAAGCTTTTGCATATAGACCTATGTGGTCCTATGAGAGTGCAAAACAGAGGAGGAAAAAGATATATTTTTGTGATAGTGGATGACTACTCCAGATTCACATGGACTCTGTTTCTTAGAACTAAAGATGAAACCTTTGAGGTGTTTGTGGCCTTTGTGAAGAAAATCTAGGTGAAGATGGAGTCTAGGGTCGCATGTATTAGGTCAGATCATGGAACAAAATTTGACAATGCCAAATTTGATGAGTTCTGCAATGAAAATGGCATCATCCACAACTTCTCAACTCCCATAACTCCCCAGCAAAATGGAGTAGTGGAAAGGAATAACAGAACTCTGGAAGAAATGGCAAGAACAATGCTAATCGACAGTGGAATTGCAAAGAACTTCTGAACTGAAGCGGTCAACACTGTCTGCTACTTGGTGAATAGGTGCATGATCAGATCTCTCCTGCACAAAACCCCATATGAGTTGCTGAATGAAAGGAAACCCAAGCTGACTCACTTAAGAACATTTGGGTGCAAATGCTATGTTCTCAATAATGGGAAGGATCAGCTTGGTAAATTTGATGCCAAAAGTGATGAAGGAATATTTCTAGGCTACTCTTCTCAAAGCAAAGCATACAAGATATATAATAAGTGGACTTAATGTGTTGAGAAAAGTGTTCATGTTATTTTTGATGAGTCTTATCCATCCTATGAGAAGAGTGCTGAAGAAGATCAAGATGGAGAACCCTTACTAGTCTCTGGTGAAGTCATGGACATGACAAATGGAAAGACAGACATGATGAGCCAAGTAAAAGAGCTGAGTGAAGACAATACTGCCTCATCTTCAATGGAACCAAGTACTTCAATTACAACCACTGAAGTTGAAGAAAGAGTAGTTGATGCAGTTCAGGGCACTCCACTAGCACTTGAGAGAAGAACATAGGAAAATCAATCAAATGTACCCACATTCTCTCTAAATGAGCCTCAGACGTCTAACTGGAGACACAAAAGCTCTCATCCTCTTGACAACATAATTACCTCTCTAGATTTAGGAGTACAAACCAGGTCAAAACAAAAATTCTTTTTCCTTCTCAGTCTTTCTCTCCCAAATAGAACCCAAGAATATCAAGGAAGCCTTGAAAGATGTAGATTGGATTACAGCCATGCAAGACGAGTTGTATCAGTTTGAAAGGAACAATGTCTGGCACCTGGTACCTAGACCCTCAGATCGAACCATTATAGGAATCAGGTGGGTATTCAGGAACAAGCTTGATGAACATGGAAATACTACAAGGAACAAGGCCAGGCTAGTGGTTCAAGGCTACAATCAGGAGGAAGGGATTTACTATGATGAAACGTTTGCTCCGGTCGCTCGCATGGAAGCTATTAGAATTCTAATCGCTTTTGCATATCATATGGAATTTGCCTTGTCCCAAATGGATTTCAAAAATGCATTTCTGAATGGACTTCTTAAGGAAGAAGTCTATGTGAAGCAACCTCCAGGGTTTGAATGTCATTAACACCCTGAATATGTATTTAAACTGGACAAGGCATTGTATGGGCTGAAGCAGGCTCCTTGAGCTTGGTATGAAAGGCTATCAAAGTTCCTCTCAAAAAATGGCTTTAAAAGAGAGAAAATTGACAACACCCTATTCCTAAAGAAATGGGGAAGGAACCTGCTCATTATTCAGGTCTATGTTGATGATATCATTTTTGGGGCAACAACTGATTCTCTGTGTGAAAAATTTGCAAAACTCATGGGAAGTGAGTTTAAATGAGTATGATGGGGGAGCTAAACTTATTCTTGGGTCTTCAAGTAAAACAATTCCCAAACGGTACATTTATTTGTCAGCAAAAATATATCAGGGAGCTCTTGAAGAGGTTTGACATGGAAGCATCAAAAGTGATAGACACTCTCATTTCTACGACCACTTGACTGGACATGGATGAAACTGGGCCTCCTGTAAATCAAACCATGTATAGAGGCATTATTGGTTCTCTTCTCTATCTTACTACCAGTAGACCTGATATTGTCTTCAGTGTAGGGTTATGTGCAAGGTTTCAATCAAATCCCAAGGAATCTCATTTGAAAGCAACCAAAAGAATTCTAAGATATCTTAAAGGAACACAGGACCTGGTCTTTTATTATCCATCAGGTGACAGTTTTAATCTCATTGGTTATACTGATGCAGACTATACAGGTTATCTTATGGATAGGAAAAGCGCTTCTGGAATGGCTCACTTCCTAGGTTCATGTATCATCTCTTGGGGCACAAGGAAACAAAACTTAGTGGCTCTTTCAACAGCTGAAGTAGAATATGTAGCCACAACATCCTGCTGTGCCCAACTTTTATGGATCAAGCAGCAACTGGAGGACTTTTGGGTACTCACTGAGAGTGTGCCTCTTCTATGTGATAACACAAGTGCACTCAACATGGCCAATAATCCAGTTCAACACAAAAGGACCAAGCATATTGATGTGAGACATCACTTTCTGAGGGACAATGTGGAGAAAGGGTTGATATGTATGAAGTTCTGTAGTACAGGAGATCAAATTGCAGACATATTTACTAAGGCATTAAGTAGGGAACACTTTTAAAGAAATAGAGTAAAGTTGGGGCTTTTAAAGCCCAATTGAGAACTTGATTCCTCATTATTTGGCTATTAAAATCATCTTCAAGAAAAATTGGCTAAAAGTGTTTTCTAGCCCCGTCTAACTCACTTCAATACCGTTGCAGGTAAACACGCATGATGAGTATAGAGTCTGTAGATGTAGTGCATGGATGATAAACGAGGATTAATATTTTCAAATAACAGGTCAAGAACCTGATTCTTGTACCAAAGGTTAGTAGTTCTGTGCATTCATTAATACACGTCTTAAAAAGGTACAAAACATAACTGCCAAGTCATCCAACTTTTCAGATCCTGCTGTCACATCTCTTCACTTCAAATCATTCCATCTCCCTTTGAAACGTTGCACTTCTCCATGCCCAACCGTCATTTCAGAACCGGTCCCTATCTCTCTCTATTCATAATTATCCATTCTTAATAAAACCCCCTTTTTGTTCTCCACAAATAAGTCCTCTATTAGAACTTCCCAAAGCATCTTCACACCATCCTTCTAATGGCTGAGACAAACTCCGGCCTCCCTGCCTCAGTCATACATGCTACTGATAAACCTATGGAGTCCTCCATCCCTACCGAGCCTTCTTTAACCACTCTTACCCTTCCCGCTAAAATCATACCTCACCCAGATTCCCCGTCTCTCTCTATTTCAGAAAACCTTAAAATTGTTGATCCGTCCTCTCCATCTTCTAAGGTTCCCACTAATAAAAGACCAAATGGAGAACAAGGTCAAAATCTTGAGGTCACAGAGGGTTCCGCCATTGTTGCTACCGATTCCGTGGTGGCAGTAGTGCCGATTGAGGAAAAAAATATTGTAACCATCTTTGTGGTATGTGCTGATAGTGTACTGCAAGAGATCATCTCTCAGAAAAATGAGGTACAAGGTATGGGGACGAATGGGCCATTGTAACTATTGAAGGAGCTGCACTGGCAGATACTACTGGGCCCTCACATGAGGAACCTGACCCCTCTCCGGAGGACCTAGGTCAGGGTTCTCATTCCTAGTACAGTTCTGCTCTTGCATTCATTGTTGTGCCCTTGGAAATACAGGCACCTAAGATGAGGTCCAATAAAAAGGAGGATCTTGATAACCTGGCTCTCTATGCATTCATAGTTAAGCGAAGGGTGGTGTCCACTCCTGAGTCTTCCACCAAGCGACCCACCACTAGGTTGCAAGCTAAGATGGCCTATGTCTCTGCCCTTCAAAAGAGTAGAAAAGATAGGAAGAAGCAAAGGAGGAAGCTGGTGAAATATGGTGTGCCCGTAAGTGATAAGGTGATTCTTGTGGTAGAGGTGGAAGAGGAAACACCAGATGAACCTGGTTCACTAGTTAGACGGTCTCAGAAAAAGAAGCAGCCTACTTCAGTAGAGAAGGTTTCAACCTCTGGCTCCAAGTTGAAGGATGTTGTGAGTGAGTTCTCGATATCTGATGAGGATATGTTAGTCAAAACCAAGGGAAACGAGAAATCAAGTGGTGGGGAGTCCAACAAATGGAAGTTTGAAATTGTTCAGGAACCTGGTTATGTGAAGAGGATGAGAAGTGAAGTCAGCCTTGGCTCAGAACACGTGAGGCACCAAAACATTCTGTTGGGTCGTACGTTCGACCCATCAATCTCTGAGATGGCTGGTATGCACCAAATTCTTGAAATGATTGAGTTTCAATGATGGGGGCATCTATTCCAAATAGATGCACCTAAGGCATATGAGGATGAGGTACAAAGCTTCTTTGCTAGCCTCTTTCCCGATGAGACCGACCACATCTGTGCTATGGTGAATGGAGTAGATATCGTATTCGATGTACAATTGCTTGGAGAAATTCTTAAAGTTCCCACAGCTGGTATGTCCAGTGTAAAGGATGTGTGTCAGTTTAACTTTAGAAATGCCGTGGTAAAAGACAATGCAAACCAAAAGGGGGACTAGATCCATAGGAAAGCGTTACTCCCTATCTACCAGTTGCTTTTCGAATTGGTAAACAAAGTTCTATTGCCTCGAGCTGAGAGGAGGTCTGTGACCTCTAAGTCTGACCTATTCTTAATGGAGCAACTGGATAGCTTCACTCTTGTGAGCCTTCCTGCTATTATGATTGAACACATGCAAAAGGTCACCCCCTTCAAAGATAGTAGCTATGGCCTTCCCTACGGGTTCTTGCTTACGTGAGTGTTTAAATTCTTTGAGGTGCCACTGGGGATAGGCAAGGTGGGGACTAATAAGAACATTAAAAGAATGCGAGTGCATAGAAAAGAGTGGGGGAGTAGGAAGTACATCAACCATCTCACAACTTATTAATGCTCAGAACAGTGCAACTGAGGAGATTCGTCGGTTGAAGGCCAGGAATGCTATCCTGGAAGGTCAGCAAGCCCAAGGGGTTCCGGCATCAAATGATGAAGTAGCTCGTTTGACAAAAGAGAATGTTGATATTAGGGAGCAAGTGGAGAAGCTGAAAGCAGAACTGCTCAATGAGCAAACTTCGGCCAATGCCCGAATAGACCTTGTTCTCCAAACACTTGTTGCAGCTTCCAAGCCCTCTACTCCTAGTGCCCCCTAAGTACCCTTTCAGTGACTAGTATCTGGAAATGTTCTTTTAAGTTTTTTTTTGTGTTATTTGGCAGATGTTTTGTTTTCCTTTTTTTGATGTGGTTGGGATGAAACAATACTGCTCCCATTTTAACAGTCCAATGTTGCCTTTGCTTTTTAAGCAAAGGCATATAAAGTTTTTTTCAATATCAAATCTATCCTCTTTTATTATCTCATTGCTTTAATTCTATGTTTCTCTTCTCTATCATGTTGTGTGCACATTCATGGAATGAGTTGGCTCGGCTAGACTTCTTTATGCTGTTTATCTGTTTGTGTCTTTTTAATGATGCCAAAAGGGGGAATAATAATAAATAAGTGTGTAGTAGATAATAATGAGAAATAAGGAAGGCATAAAGTCAGGGGGAACTACTTGTGAAACTTGTGTTCTCCTGTTACTTAATCTGGTTCTCAATGCTCTAAATTGACTTTATCCATGTTAAGTTTGTCATCATCAAAAAGGGAGAAATTGATAGAGTTTAAATGTCTTTGCCTTATGTTTTGATGATCTAGCAAACTTACTGTTAAGAACCAGATAGGGAACCTGACACACTTGGACTAGACTGCAAGATTAACAGATTCTAGCTAAATGTGAACTGTTATAGCTTCAGGAGATAGAAAACCAAATAAGGACCTGATACCCTTGTGGTTCCCTCATAGCATTACAAAGTTAATTGGGCACAGCTGGACGCGACGTGACCGCCTGCACTATTTCTGCCTGCACTGCACTATTTTCAGTGCCCACTTATTCCTTGACCAACTAAAGTGCTTACATCATTTCAAGTGATGTCATCAACGTGTATCAACAATGAGTTTATATCAAAACATCACTTGAACATTTCTATTTCTCATTCAAGCCTTTTGCAAAACAGAGAAATCAATTCTTACGAGCTTGAAGAACAAAGTTAAACGCTACTACAAACCAGTTCCTAAAGTTAGTATTTTGTTGTTCTTAGTTGAGTTGTAACTTTCTGATTGTTCTTATTGTATCTCCTAAACTGCTTAGCCAGAAGCGTCGATTAGGAATCCTCTTGTAAAATCCATAAACTCTCCGAGTTTATGTTGTGACTAGGTTTAGTCATAAGTTAAAGCCTTTGTAACAGAGAGTGACAAAGTGGCTTGTGGTGAGAGTATCATAAGTTAGTTAAAGTCTTTGTAACTAAAGAGTCACAAAATGGCTTGTGGTGAGAGTACCACAAGTTAGTTGAGTTGAATCCTTTGTAATAGAGTTATTATAAAGTGGCTTGTAATATGTGTTTAAAAGTTAGTGAAGTTGAAAGCTTATAGGTGTAGGTCATGGTTTTTGTCCCCTTGAGTTGGTATTTTTCCACGTAAAAATCCTGTGTCTCATTTACTTACAGTTTTACTAGCATTCTCAGCATAAACTCATAGAGGACCAGGTACTCTACTGTTTGGTGGACTCATACAAATTATCAAACTGGCAATATTAGAAGACCATTGAGAGACACCAACAATCTCTCTCTGAGTTTGATAGTACCTACTGGCATTAGATTGCCCATACCTCTCATCTATATATTTCTTATTCTCCCTTGCAGTGTCACAATGCAAAACATTATCAACAATATCTTTAGACAAAGAAATGCTTAACCATGTAAATACCATATTGTTGCATCTCACCCAATGATTATAGATAAGGGAAGAAGGAGGTGGATTGGAGTTTCTTCTATTGATCATCCGAGCCTTGTTCTTTGCACAAATGCAATGAGAACATTTTTCTTCCAGGATGCGTAACCGGTTCCATTGAAAAGTACTGGTATAAGTAAGCTTTGCGGGTTATCAGATAGATGTACATATAGAGGATATAGAGGATGGGAAGAGTCAATGGAATGGCTAATGGTGGAGTCAACAATTGAAGGGGTTGTGTAAGCGTCGGTACTCATATTCACTAAACAACACTATTGTTCAACTAACAATTAAATGATTCTCACAGTACAAGCAACAAGTAAGTGAAAAGTATACATGCATCTATCCGTGACCTCAGATAAAATATGCAACACAAAGAATAACACCAAAATCTCAAGCTAGGGCCCATAACTTATGACATCAATGAAAAATCTTGAGGAATTGGGAGATATTACCGGTTCTACTTCAGCTAAATGAAGGAGAGCTAGCTTGCATAGTGATTTTCCGAGAAAAACACCAAAATCATCCCGGAGAAGACACGAACTGTCAGTCGCCGATAAATCAAAATTCGACCGAATCAAAAAATTGAACCGGTGAATCGAAAGATCTCGTCGAGAACTATGCGGATCTATGCTCTAATACCATGTTAAACTAAAGTATTGCCATAAAAATGAAGATTGAAGAAGAGAAAACCCTAGTGTCTAAGACGAAGAGAGAGAATTGGTGTTAGACACATGCGGTAAATAAAAGAATAATTTTCATTAATTAAAAATGGAAGAGAAGGTTAATGTATAGTCTATGTCTAAGTAAACCGGATAAGGGTCGGGTCCCTAAATTAAATGGAGCCCAACTAATAATAGGCCTAATATGAGAGAGTCAGCCTGGATCTAGGCTTAATATATGAACTCCATCATTATTATAAATAGAACATATACTCACTACAAAAAGAAAAAAAGAATTTGCAACTAAATTTGTCGCTAGTCTGTTACTAATATTAAATCGCCCGTAGCTAGCTAACAAGGTTTTTTGATAATTCGTCACTAATCCGTCAATGTTGAACTGGTTTAGCAACAAAAATATGATATTTAGTGATGGAATTTATCTGTTGCTAATGCATATATTTTTTAGTGTGTACTACAAACACTTATAGGTCACAGAGTTACCTGTATTAGTATCAAGAGTCTTTGAAACTTTAATTATTTCTCTGTTTCCTTAGCTATAACCACATATTTTATCCTTTAGAAAGAACAAACAAATCCACATCTTCTGGACAATATATATATATATATATATATATATATATATATATATATATATATATATATATTCTTCAAACTTCTAACTCTATGTGTTCTTCTCCTCCTGCTGATAAAAACTCCATGGATTTGGTTCAATCTTCTGAACATCTTTGTTATGTCCGATGCATCTTCTGCAACACTGTTCTTGCGGTATCATCTAGCAACTGTCACAGAAGAAGAGCACAACTAGGACCTGGTCGGTTAGTGTGTCCTGACAGAAGTACAAAGTCCACTATCCAGCTGGAACGCAACTGCCCAGAAGTGGCTGTGCAGACAGTACATCAGTCACTTCTCATTGGTAAGAAGTGTGCACCAAGAGTTGACATCACTATCCATTGTGATATCTTTTGTGATAAAATAACCTGGTGCAAGGCACACCATTCTTTGTGCATTATGTGATATTCTCTCAAGAAACAAAAGTATTCATCCAGTATTGAAGTCAGTGGTATGTCAAGAACAAGAAGACAACTCCACTAAGGATCAGTTTCGTAATGAATTTATGTACATCCGTAGTTGAGTTGTAATCTTGTTATTTATATGTCATTGTAATTCCTAGTTTGCTTTCTTAGAACCGTTGTCTTAGGAACAAACCAAAATTCGTAAACGTCTGAGTTTATGTTGTGACTAGGGATAATAATAAGCTTAAAGCCTTTGTAACTAGGATAGATATAGAGTGTCTTGTGGTGGTTGCATCACAAGTTAGTTTGAAGTCTTTGCAATGGGGTTTTTGCAAAGTGGTTTGTAATAGGGGGATTGCAAGTTAGTAGAGTTAAAAACCTACAAGAGTAGGTCGTGATTTTTTGATCCCCTTGTGTGGGATTTTTCCACGTAGAAAATCTCTTGCCTTCTTTACTTTAAGTCTTTACTTCATTCTAAGCATCATTTCATAGAGGACCAGGTACTCTATAGTTTGGTGCACTTATATAAACTATTAGCTACGCTTAATCTTATTGAAAAACATTTTGCAAGATTCCTTTGGGGATCCATTAGTGACAAGAATAAGTTTCAGTGGAGTTCTTGGAAAAACATGTGTGTACCTAAGTAAGAAGGTGGTATTGGAATTACAAGAATGGAAGATATCAACGAAATTTGCAACATTAAAAAATGGTGTAGGTTTCAGAACCTGTCCTTCTTTATGGGCCAACTACCTTCGAGCTAAATATTGTAGTAGAGCCCATCCAGTTAATAAAGCTATTGCCTTGGGAAATTACTATTCTTGGAAAGCTATTCTTCATGTGAGAGATAAAGCGGAAAAGAAAATTCTTTGGAATATTAACACAGGGAACTACAGTTTTTGGTGGGACAACTAGACAGATAAAGGACCACTTGTTAAAGTGGTCAATCACACTAACACATCTGGTAAGGTTCAAGTTTCCCATTGTTTTAGGAACTATGAGTGGAATATACACTATTTGGAGTAGCTGTTGCCTAATCACATTGTTCATCATATCACCAGCATTTCTAGAGGGAGGCAGAACCAAAACGGCATGGCCATTTAGGATCTTACTGAAAATGGGCACTACTCTAATTCATCCGCATGGCACATGATTAGAACTATTAACCAAAGAAACCCCCTTGTGGGCAAAGTTTGGCATGATTGTATTCCCTTTAAAGTGTCATTTCTTGTTTGGAAAATGATTCAGGAAACACTCCCCTTTGATGACACCATTAGGAAGTGATGTTTTATACTTCAATACCACACAAGAGGAGGGGAGGTGATTTGTGTGGTGTCCAATTTTTCGCTTAACCTGATTATGGAAGGACTTGGTTCTTATATATGTTCCAACTACTACTGTTGCAGAATAATAAGTACAAAAATTAAAGAACATAGAGATTTTACGTGGAAAACACCTGGCTCAAAAGATGAAAAACCACGACCTGCCTTCCAGTAGGATTTTTCCAAACTCTCCACTAAAATCACTGAGCCAAAAACTATATTTAAAAAAACTCTATTGTAAACCTATGACTAATTCTTTTCCCGTTGTAGCACACAACCTCAACTGTTGCGACAACTTCAAGTTAACTCTAACTTGAAAACTCTGAGTACCTAATACAATTGCTTCTAGATAAAGTTGAAAGGTACAATATAAAACACCTACTACAATTGAACTAGAAATAAACAAAGACACATAAAACTCTTTATGGAGCTGGTTCTTCAATCTGGTTCATGTAGCTTCAGGTTTGCACACTTGAATCACACACGAACTACTTGCAAAAAGCCTTGCTATTTTTTTCTCAATTCACGTTTAACTTCTGCATTTTTGTGCAAAAACTATAATGTGAGAACATCCTGCAATTTATAAATTAGTAGATGAAGAAATAACTAGAGTTTTGATGCAACTCTTCCTTTGTAGAAGAGTTCTAGTTGATCTCAACTTCTAATTTTTTCCCTATCTTGGATAATATTCTCTTTGAGTAAGGAGTCCTTCTCCTTATCAATTATACAACCTTTTTGATAAGGAGATATTAAATACACCAAGTTAAGCTTATCTCCTTCACGTGCATCCCACATGCTAAAATCTGCCCGTTTTTGTGCACCTAAGGGATGGACCTGGTTCATGCCTGAGCTTCCTTTGTCAATCTTCAAAACTAACTTTCACTTGGTCCAACAAATTCCCCCTTTTTTATGATGACAAACACTGTGCTTTTCATAAGCTTAGGCCCTATTTCAACTTAGCTCAACATCAATACAATGTTAGAAACATTTTTCCTTTTTATCACTTATCATCAAGGACTAGGTACATTCGGTTATAAACATCACTATTCAAAGTGTAAAGCACAACCTTTTCCCCCCTTCTGGCATCATCGAAAAGTTGCATAAAATGTGAGATAACCAGATTTTAAAACTTACTCATGGCCAATGGGGCTACTTCAAATGCAATCATGAATTAATCATCATAGATCAAGCTAAGAATTTTAACCATCAAAGAAATATAAACAAACAGTTAGAGCAAAAACAGTGAATTTCATTGATGATTGATACGATCACAGAGCATAAAAAGAAATAAGAATATTGGAAACATGAGCAAAAACAACAAAAAATCCCGAACTGGGTCACTGGTTGATCTACACTAGGCTTGGAGGCTTAAGGCTAGGAAGAACTAGGTGCTTGGTTTTTGACTTGGAGGATTTTCAGCATATCTTGAAGAATGCCATCGTTCTTCTCTTTTTCTCTTGCCAGCTCAGTTCTGAGAGCATCTCTCTCGGTCTCCACCTCAACCAACCTCTTCTTCAGCCTTTCAATATCAGCATCCTTAGCCCCACTTTCTTGCACTAAGGCTTTTACCTTGCTATTCACTAGTACCTTTTGGATGAACTAGGTTCTTTAGGAGTGACATTGACTTCATAATCACAAGCAAGAAGAGTATTAACCCAAGAATGATCCATACTTGTACTAACCTCACACTTTTTCATAGGTACAGTGTAATGTGTGAGCACAATTGTGAGAATGAAGCCATAGGGAATGGTATGGGTTTTGGTGAGATTGATAGCTCTATCAAGAAGCTAGATTATAGCTTTCAGTCACTTTCTTCTGTAGGTCTGTAAGGGTTTCCTCTACAGATGAACCAGGTTCATCTCCCCAAGCAACCATTGCACCTGCGTCTATGGTTAAACTCACAGGAGTGGGTGAAGAATCAACCACTCTTGTCCCCTTTCCCCTCACAATACTCCTAGCACTCTTGCTCTTTTTTTTTCTTTTTCATTTTTACCACCAACTTTTCCAGATTATGTAGTCTCAACACCTGCTATAGATCCTACTAATCTATTTTCCAAATTTGCAGTAACTTTAGAAATTGTCTCAGGAGAAACTTTAGAATAAGAAGATACTTGTAAGTTTTGGAAGAACCACTTTCTTCCCCCTGAGTAGCAGACTTAAAAAAATCTAGGTAGTTTAATACGGTCAGGAGTCTTGAACGTAACTGGTTCACTTGTAACAGACAAGTTCAAAAGAACTTTGGTATTTGGTAGGACTCTGCTCATGGTCCAAATATAGTTATTTCAAATTATGCAAAGTGCAGAAAACATACCGTGTTATCTTAATGAACCAGGTTCTTCATTGATAATTCTCTTGTATAAGTCTAAATTTGCTAAAATAGAGAAAATATCATTAGAGATTAATGAGTCATTTTAACACATGACACAAGAATATACTATGAAAAGTATAAGACTGAGCAAAATTTAATCTAATTATACACAATTTACAGACTTTCTAACCAAATTGTTTTTCCCAATTTTTTTCATATTTTTCGTTTAACCTTGAACTGGTCCTTTTAGGTGATCTTAATCATCCCTAATTCCAACCTGTTCCTCTCAAAGTGATCTCTACTTAAGGCTTTTGTGAAGATGTTAGCAATTTGCTTGTCAGTAGCACAAAACTCCACAGTGATCAAGCTTTTCTCATAGTTATCCCTCAAAAAATGGTACCTAACATCTATGTGCTTAGTTCTCTTATGATGAACCAGGTTCTTTGTCATACTAATAGCACTAGTATTATCACAAAAAATAGGGATGCAACCAACATCAATTCCAAAGTTCAATAATTGATGTTTGATCCACATCAATTGAGCAAAACATGAAGTAACAACAACATACTCCGCTTCAGCAGTAGATAATGTTACTAAATTTTGCTTTTTAGTCCCATGACACAAGACATGAATCAAGGAAGTGTGCCATACCCAAGGTGCTCTTCCTATCCATAAGGAAACCTGCATAATCAATATCAACATGTCCCACTAGGTTAAAATTACTACCTTTTGGATACCAAAGGCAAAGGTCAGTAGTGCCTTTCAAGTATCTCAATATTCTCTTGACAGCAGTCAAGTAGGACTTCTTTGGATTTGCCTGAAATCGAGCACAAAGACCTATACTGAAAATAATGTCAGGTTTGCTAGCAGTAAGATACAAAAGTGAACCAATCATACCCCTATACAACTTCTGATCAACAGATGAACCAGGTTCATCTATGTCCAATTTTGTGGCTAATGCAATAAAAGTGTCTATTTCCTTTGATTCTTCCATTTTAAACTTCTTAATCAACTCTTTTGCAATCATACCCATAAGTTTTGCAAATTCCTGCTTAGTTTTTTAGTGGTTGCCCCAAAAATTATGTTATCAACATATATTTGTACTACAAGAAGATCCTTACCTTCTTCCCTCAAGAATAGAGTACTGTCATTTTTACCTCTTGTAGCCATGTTCAAGAATGAATTTGGATAGTCATTCATACCTTGCTCTAGGATCCTACTTGAGTCCATAAAGAGCCTTGTCTAACATGTTCCGGACACTCCTTGCTCTCAAACCCTGGAGGTTGTTTGACAATCACTTCTTCCTTAAAGTAGCTATTTAGGAAAACACTTTTGACATCTATCTGGTGAAGAGTAAATTCCATGTGTGCTACAAAGGCTATGAGGAGTCTTATTGCTTCCAATCTTGCAACTATAGCAAAGGTCTCATCATAGTCTATGCCTTCCTCCTGGCTATAACCTTGAACCACCAATCTTGCCTTGTTCCTTGTAATAGTTACATCTTCATCAAGTTTGTTTCTGAAGACCCATTTAGTGCCAATTATTGATCTGTCCTTGGGTCTTGGAACCAGATGCCAAACTTGACTTCTTTCAAACTGATTGAGTTCATCTTGCATTTCATTCACCCAGTCTGCATCCTGCAAAGCCTAAGCAATATTAGTAGGTTCAATAAGAGATAAGAATTCATCAAAAGCACACAAATTCTTTAACTAAGATCTAGTTTCAATTCCAGAGGTTGGATTAGTAATTATGTTCTAAATGGGATGAGAACTTTGATACTTGTAAGGTTTCACAACCAACTGGTTTCTGTTTGATGTTTCTCCCATATTTTGTTGCTGAGGAACAGACTCATGGACATGTTCCATTTGGGGATTAGATTCACTTCTTCATTGTTCAGTTCCCCTTATCAGGTTGCCCTAGATGGAAGAACCTGTTCCATCACCTGTTCCTTCTTCTGGTGCAGCTTCATTTAACTTTTTTACCAGCCTAATAGCTTCATCTTCAAGTTCCTGTCTCTCAGAAAGAATGTTAGTTTCATCAAAAACTACATGTAGACTTTCTTCTACACACATAGTTCTTTTGTTGTACACGTTATAAGCTTTGCTGTGTGAAGAATATCCCAAGAATAATCCCTCATCACTTCTGGGATCATACTTAATTGGGGAGTCTTTGCCATTATTGCGCACAAAGCACTTGCATCAAATGCTCTAAGATGGGACATATTTAGATTTTTCCCTTTTAAGTGACTCATAAGTAATCTTCTTAAAAAGAGGTCTAGTCGTGCAACTATTTATGATGTAGCATGTAAATATTCAGCAAACTTAGCATTTTCAAATTCAGTTCCATGATCAGACCTAATTGATGCAAGTTGATTACCTAATTGTTTCTGAGTTTTTCTAAGAAAAGAAGTAAACATGTCAAATGCTTCATCTTTAGATGTTAAAAATAATGTCCAAGTAAACCTAGAGTAATCATCAACAAGAACCATCACATATCTTTTACCACCTCTGCTTAATGTTCTCATTGGACCACAGAGATTCATATGGACCAGTTCCATCGTTCTGGTGGTGCTTAACACTTTCTTGCATTTAAAAGAGGATTTTATCTGCTTCCCCGTTGCACAAGCCTCACAAACTTTGTCTTCCTTGAAGATGTTAGGCAGCCCTATCACCAGATCCTTGGAGACTAATTTGTTGAGTTGACCTAGACTTGCATGTCCAAGTCTCTTGTGCCAAATGAGGGGATCATTGTTGTTAGTTTGTATGATTCCACCAAACCGTAGAGTACTTGGTCCTCTACAAGATTCTACTGAGAATGCTGATAAAACAGTATATAAATAAGGCAGAGAATTTTACATGAAATAATCCCACACAAGGGGATCAAAAAACCACGACCTACACCTGTAGGCTTTTAACTTCACTAACTTGTAAAGAACCAATTGCAAGCTACTTTGCAATGACTCCTATTGCAAAGGATTTACTCAACTAACTTGTGGTACTCTTACCACAAGTCACTTTGTGACTTCCTAGTTACAAAAGCTTTTTCTAACTTGTGATTCTCTCACCACAAGCCACTTTGTAATTCTACAATTACAAAGACTTTTGTTTATGACTAAATCTAGTCACAACATAAACTCAAGGAGTTTACGGATTTACAAGAGGATTCCTAATCAAACGCTTCTAGGTAAGAAGTTTAGGAGATACAATAAGTACAATAACATGGTTACAACTAGGACAACAACATGCTATCTTTTAGGAACTGGTCCGTAGTTACGTTCAACCTTATTCTTCAAGCTTGTGAGGATTGATTTCTCTGTTTTTGCAACAAGCTTGAATAAGAAACAGAAACCTTCAAGTGATGTTTTTTATAAAACTCATTGTAGGTACTTCTTGATCACATCACTTGAAATGTTGTGAGTACTTTGTTTGGTTAGAGAATGAGTGGGCGCTGGAGACAGTGTAGTGCGGCAAAAATAGTGTTGTCAGCCACTTCATTTCCAATTGTGTCCAATTGACTTTGTACTGCTATGAGGAAACCACAAGAGTATTAGGTCCTTGTGTGGGTTCCTAGCTCCCGAAGCTTTAGCAGTTCACCTTTAGCTGGAATCCGTTAAAGCTTGCACCAGTCCAAGTAGGTCAGGTTCCCTATCTGGTTCTTAAAAGTAAGTTTGTTAGATCATCAAAATACAAGAGTATTTAAAATATATCAATTGTCCAACACACTTAAGCAAGTGAGTTCATTTTTTGAAAGTGTGGACAAATCTACAATGTATGTATTGTTTACTCTTTTTTCCTGCAAAACAATCTTGTCAGTGGTAAGATTAATCACAAAACATTTGATAGAGGTGAATGCTACCTAGTTACCTCTATCACATAATTGTGATACACTGATTAGACTATACTTTAGGCCATCTATCAAGTAGACATTCTCAATAGAGTGAGAATCAGTCTTACCTACCTTTCCAACCCCAATTATCTCACATTTTTTCCCATTTCCAAAGGAGACATTACCTCCTTTGAGGTCCTTAAATGAAAGGAACTGGTTCTTGCTTGCTGTCATATGCTTTGAACAGCCACTATCCATGTACCATATTTGGTTGCCCCTTCACTTGGACCCGCAAAAGGAAATTAGGGGTTAGTCTTAGGAACCCAAACTAGTTTGGGTCCCTTTCTATAGGCAAAAGGGTGAATCAGATTCTTTTTAGCCCAACCTAGCAGTCTATTTTTCCCTTGAACAAATTCTTTATTCTTTTGACTAGCCTTTTATTTTGCAATACATTCACTTTTATAGTGACCAGTTTTACCACAGTGTGTGCAAATTATGTTCTCAGGAAGTGTGAAGTACTTGCTTTAGGTATCCCACTTAGGTGTAGGGGTCCCGTAGCCAAGTCCTCTCTTATTGCTACTATGGTATTCATGTAGCCATGAAAGTGCATCGGAGGACCTATTCCATTTACAGGTTCTGTCTAGCTCGTGCTTAACCTTGTTTAGGTCCTCCTTAAGGACACTTATCTGCTCATCTCTTTTGTACTACTCATCTTAATTTTTCCTACATTTTCTTCTAAAGTGAGTTGTGTGTGATCAACTTTTTTTTACCAGTTCCTAATTTCAATTTTAGATTTTCAAATCTAAGCTCTAGCAGAGTGGTGTCAAGTTCAAGAACCTGGTTCTTCAACTCAGTATTTTTACTCACTTTCACTAGCCCTGAGTTCTAGATTCTTGCACTTAGCTTTCAAGATTACACATTCCTTAGACAGTTGTTCCTTTTTATTGTTTATGACCTCAGACTCATCAATGAAATCTAGCAGTAACTCAGATAGCCTTTCTTTAGACAAAAATTTAATCTTGTCTTTGAGATGAATCACACTTACCTCTTGTTCATCATCTGATTCTCCAATGGCCATAAGTACTTGTTCATCTCAATCTTCTTCTTCTGAATCCTCATCTGAGCTTTCTCCCCAAGCAGCAACCATAGAGTTCGTTGATCCTTTGTTCTTCTTGGGATGAACATATTCCTTTTTCCCTGTTTCTTCGTTCAGCTCTTTCCTTATTCCATTCAATTTCCCATACAGATTTTGATCATACGTCAGTCTTACCACATTTGTAATAGCCCTCGTTGGTCTGTTTTTCAGGGACCCTTGGTTTGTTGTAAGTTGCACCTCTTGAAGAACCCTTTCCTCTCATCAAATACTTATTGAAGTCCCTCGTGATCATATCCATTTCATATTCCTCTAGATCTTCACCTTCAGCGATTCTGAGAGCTAGGCTTCTTTCTTTCTTGGGAGCATACATCTTCATGGCTTGCCTTCTCAGTTCATAGGTAGTGAGATTTCCAAATAACTCATCCAACTTGAGAGTGGCAATGTTCCTCGATTCCTGAATAGCAGTGATTTTGCTTTCCCAAGTAACTGGCAAAACCCTTGTCAGAATTTTCTCAACCTTGTCTTCATCAAGGATAATCCTTCCAAGAGACTTAAGTTCATTTGTTAGTATTGTGAACCTTGTATACATCTCTTGGATAGTTTCTTCTTCCTTCATGGTGAAATTCTCATATTGAGAATACATCAGTGTTCCTCTTGATCTCTTTACTTGAGGAGTTCCTTCATGAGCCACTTGTAAAGTGTCCCAAATTTCCTTAGTAGTAGTGCAACTTTGAATTCTGTTGTACTCGTCTGGACCAAGTCCATACACAAGTCATTTCTTTGCCTTAGCATTCTTTTCCCACTTCTTCAATTCCTCACCCGTGCAGTTAGCTCTAGTCTTTGGCACATCCACTCCTTCAATATTCTTCTTCATAGTAGCTAGGGGACCATCAGTAACAATGTCCCAGAGTTTAAATAGTCCTCTCCGATGATATGATCTATCATCCTATTTTCCACCAGGAGTATTACTGGCCATTAAAGAGTGGAGGCTTAGCAGTGGATTGTCCTTCCCAGTTTCCAGGTGGTGCACTAATCTTGATATGTTCCTAAGGTGTTAACATCTTCAAGGATAACCTGCTCTAATACCAATTTATGTTTTATACTTCAATACCACACAAGAGGGGGGTGATTTGTGTGGTATCTAATTTTTTGCTTAACCTGATTATGGAAGGACCTGGTTCTTCTATATGTTCCAACTACTACTGTTGCAGAATAATAAGTACAGAAATTAAAGAACACAGAGATTTTATGTGGAAAACACCTAGCTCAAAAGGTGAAAAAATCGCGACCTACCTTCCAGTAGGATTTTCCCAAACTCTCTACTAAAATCACTGAGCAAAAAATTGCATTTACAAAAACTCTTTTGTAAACTTAGGATTAACTCTAATCCCGTTGTAGCACACAGCCTCAACTATTGCGACAGCTTCAATTTAACTCTAACTTGAAAACTCTGAGTACCTAATACAATTGCTTCTAGATAAAGCTGAAAGGTACAATATAAAACACCTACTACAATTGAACTAGAAATAAAGAAAGACACATAAAACTCTTTATGGAGTTGGTTCTTCAATCTGGTTCATGTAGCTTTAGGTTTGCACACTTGAATCACACACGAACTGGTTACAACAAGCCTTGCCATTTTGCTCTCAATTCACGTTTCACTTCTGCGTTTTTGTGCAACAACTGTAATGTGAGAACATCCTGCAATTTATAGAGTTAGTAGATGAAGAAATAACTAGAGTTCTGATGCAACTCTTCCTTGGTGGAAGAGTTCTAGTTGATCTCAACTTCTAACTCCTTCCATATCTTGGATAATGTTCTCTTTGAGTAAGGAGTCATTCTCCTTATCAATTATGCAATCTTTTCAATCAGGAGATATTAAATACACCAAGTTAAGCTTATCTCCTTCACGTGTATCCCACATGCTCGAATCTGCCCGTTTTTGTGCACCTGAGAGATGGACCTGGTTCATGCCTAAGCTTCCTTTGTCAATTTTCAAAACTAACCTTCACTTAGGCTAACAGGAAGTTTGGCAATCAACAAGCGTCAAGGTGCAACTATTGTAACACTCCTCAATGTGAAAGCTTGCATCACGTCTTCATTGATAGTGAGGCTGCTAGAGAATTATGGGAATTCTTTGGAAATCCTCTGGGAATCCGGCATCACTCTAGTTCCACTAGTAGTATTCTCACTCAATGGTGGCAGAGGAAATCAAAGAATATGGTCTATAAGATTACCTTTCACATCCTCCCTATCACTATCTGCTAGGAACTGTGGAGAAGCTATACCTCTTGCAAGTTAGGAGAAGGAAAGAAATTTGTCTGGTACAAGATGAAGTCGTAGATTATTTGGAATACTAATGTTGCGATAAACAGGAAATATCCCTCTATTAAGACTCATACTCACCGGTATAGAAATTTTGAGATGATTGAGCATCTAAAACCTATCCCTATATTGAAAAGTGTGCTATGGGAAATGCCTCCCCATGGTAAATTGAAATTGAATACGGGTGGAAGTTTTAACACCCAAAATGGGAAAGCAGGGATTGGAGGGATTCTTAGAGATGAAGATGGACGCTTTGTCATTGCATTCTCGATTCCTATTCTCCGTAATAGCAGTAGTGAAGCAGAATTGAAGGCTATCAAATTTGGATGTGATTGGTGCAAAAACAAAGGAATTTCGAACTTTATTGTGGAAATTGACTCGAGGGTGATCTGTGACATGCTCCAAAGCAAAAAACTGAGCAACAACAAGCTTAAAAAAGAGGCCGAGGAGTTAATTGATAATCTGGAAATGAGCAATGCAACTACTAACCACTGCCTTCGTGAAGCAAATCAGGTGGTAGATTGGTTCGCTAAGGAGGCCACCACATCCAATGAAGGCATCATCCATACTGATTTCCGTCAGCTTCAAAAGGCGGCCAAGGGGCCTTTTTTCATGGATATGTGACAAGTTCCTTCTTTTAGAATTAGATATGAAAAATCCAATTTTTTTTAAGTTAATTCAGTGTATAGTGAGAGAAAATGGTCTAATATATATTTTTGCCCATAGACTCTTCCTTTCTCAATGTAGAAAGGTATCCAAGAGGTAAGGTTTATGTCCTCCTCGGTGTACTCTTTTTGTTTATATAATAGACAAGGTAGGGATCTAGCCAAACTCCCCAACACCACGGAAGATGAAAACCTGGGTGATTGGCTTTTATTAAAAAAAATGCTATATTACAACATTTTTCTTATGGTAAACTTATATACGGTTTCTTGAAAGGGCAAAGAATAGGAAGGTCAAAAGAAAGCTACTGTGATTGTTTCCTCCTTCTTCTTCTTGTTCTTGTTATTATTATTATTATTATTATTATTATTATTATTATTATTATTATTATTATTACAACGACTTTTTATTATAGTAAGAAGAAAGCAAATCTATTTTTTGTCAAATCACATGCTACTAGAACATATACTATACAGTTGTTGTTATAGCTATCATTTCCCCGTGATTTTTCAGTTTCAACATTCTTCTTTTTTCATGTCACGATTCGGATTTCCCACCCTCGGGAATCGTGATGGCACCTACTAATGTGAGCTGGGCAAACCAATTATTGAACAAATTACCTTTATCCATTTTTATACCCTTTTAGCATTTATAAAGCAAATTTGTGAAAAACAGCGGAAATTTTATTAAGCGAAAGAAATGTAGTAAAATATCTGAAATATGAATCTAATACAACTTTCTAAACCTTAATCACCCAGAACTGGTCTCACAGTACCACAGACGATCTAAGAGTGTTAAATACAAAGTCTGAAAATAAAGATACACAGTTTCCGAATCAAAGAAATGAAACAGGAAATAAAGGATAGAGGAGACGTCATGGCCTGCGGACGCCTGCAAGTCTACCTTGGATCTCCGCGTGGACTGAAGGTAGCCACCCAAATGCTATGGTCCAAGAGCTGCTCCGGGATTTACACATAGTACAAAGTGTAGTATCAGCACAACCGACCTCATGTGCTGGTAAGTGCTTAGCCTAACCTCGACGAAGTAGTGACGAGGCTAGGACCAGACTACCAAATGAACATGTGCAGTTATATAATATACAGCGGAAAATAAAACAGGAATAAACAAGTAAAGATGGGAGGGGGTACATGCTGTGGGGGTGTATCAATATCAACAGTAAATCAAGAGTAATGGCATAAGGACAGCTTAGAATTTACGGCAAAACAATAAGAAACTTGTATCCAACCTTTAAACACTTTGTATCAGCAATTGTTGCGGTGCGCAACCCGATCCTAATATATAATAATACTGTTGCGGTGTGCAACCTGATTCATATCGTTTATCACTGTTGCGGCGTGCAATCCGATCCACCTATATTATTGTTGCGGTGTGCAACCCGATCCACATATATCATTGTTGCGGCGTGCAACCCGATCCATATCATTTATCACTGTTGCGATGTGCAACCCGATCCATATATATCATTGTTGCGACATGCAACCCGATCCACATATATCATTGTTTCAGTGTGCAACCCGATCCACATATAATATTGTTGCGGCATGCAACCCGATCCACATATACAATCAACAACAATCATAACAAGAGTCTCAGCAAGGGATCAATAAAGAACTACACTATCCCGGCAAGGGAATTGACAGTATAAGTAACTACGTCCCGGCAAGGGAGAAACAATTATAACCAAACTTGTTCCAACATCTAACTACCTCAGCTAACACTAATACTCAATCATAAGTAATTCCCACGAGAACAATCATAATCCTTGCTCAATACAAAGAATCATCAATTTAAGTATCCGTAGTATTATTCAAGAACACAATAAATCACAATTTAAGACTCACGGTCATGCTCGACACCAATGAATAGATACTCATCACCATGCCTATACGTCGTACTCAACAAGAAACAAGTAGCAAATAGGACACAACTCCTAATCCCTCAAGCTAAGGTTAGACCAAACACTTAGCTCGATGCCACGAACACAATTCACGTCTCAACTATCGCTTTACCCCTTGATTCCACCACCAATTCGCTCGAATCTAGCCACAGGTTACTTAATTACATCAATAAACGCTAAATAAATCAACCCCAATGCATGAAAATGAGTTTTCCAAAGTTTTACCAAAAAGGTCAAAAATCGCCCCCAGACCCACATGGACAAAACCCGAGGTTCGAACCAAAACTCGATTACCCATTCCCCCATGAACCCAAATATATAATTTATTTCGAAATCGGACATCAAATCGAAGTCCAAATCCCCAATTTTTGAAAAACCTAGGTTCTACCCAAAACACCCAATTTTCCCCATGAAAATCATTGGTTTTGAGTTAAAATCATGTTAAAAGATATTAATAATTGAAGGAAACGAGTTAACATTGACTTACAATCGATTTGGAAGATGAGTTGTTCTTGAAAAATCGCCCTACGGAGTTTGTGTTTTGAAAAGATGTGAAAAATGGTTGATTTTCGGCTAAGTATAAAAAGTTGCAGGTATGGAAATTGCGAACAGGGTTTGCAATTGCGAACCCCGACCCCTGCTATGTTCGCATTTGCGATAGGGGTTTTCGCATTTGCGAGGTGGGAAATGTGAAGGATGCATCGTAATTGCGACAACTGGCTTAAAGGGAGGGAATCGCATTTGCGATAGAATCCTTGCAATTGCGAGGATAGGCTTGCCTGGGCCTCTTCGCATTTGCAAGCCAGGCTTCACAAATGCGAAGCCTGCAGGTCTGCAATGCCACAGTTGAAAATATGCAATTTTTCCAAGTCTAGAATACACCTCGTGTCCTATCCAAAACTCACCCGAGCCCTCAGGGCTCCAAACCAAATATGCACACCAACCTAAAAATATCATACGGACTCGTTCGTGCATTCAAATCACTAAAATAACATCAACAACTATGAATTTAACATCAAAATCATTAAATTTTCTCAAGAAATTCAAATTACTAATTTTCTCAAAAATGATCCGATTCACGTTGTTTCAAGTCCATTTTTTATAATTTCACGGACTTATCTTAAATCACATATAAGAATTGTACCGGGTGCCGGAACCAAAACACGGGCCTGATACCATCGAGTTCTAATCACAATTCATTTCTAAATCTCCTAAATAATTTCAGAAAATAATTTTCTTTAAAAATTCATTTATCGGGCTTGGGACCTCGGAATTCGATTTCGGGTATACGCCCAAGTCCCATATTTTTCTACGGACCCTCCGGGACCGTCCAATCATGGGTCCGGGTCCGTTTACCCAAAATGTTGACCGAAGTCAATTTAATTCATTTTATAATCAAAATTTACCAATTTTCACATATTAGCTTTCTAGCTACCCGCTCGGACTGCGCACGCAAATCGAGGTGAGATAGAAAGAGGTTTTTAAGGCTTTGGTAACGCATAATTCATTTTAAAAATAGGTAATGACCTTTTGGGTCATCACATCTCATAACACGTGCACTCTCATAAATACTTGTCCCAATCAATAGCGGAATCAGAGATTCTAACAAATAGAGTCTAGAAAATGCAAGAGTGTCACACCTTATATATATTCGAACTGCGGTTTAAAGCATTCTTTGAACCACTTATGTCGCGTCAAGAGGATTTAATATTTTATATATATACGGAAAAAGTTTTTATTACCCTATGTGGGCATTGCAGCAACCTTTCCTTTTTAAGCACTAGACCTCCACTTCATGGCCAATGCTTTGATCACCAACCCACTCTTCAGGTAATTTTTTTTTGGCAATCCGCTAGGAAAGCGCCTAGGGTTAGTTTTTATTAATAAAAGAAAAGAAAAATACAACAATTGGGAAAAGTATAAATAAGGGGGACAATAGCACCGGTCCTGTTGCCCATATACCTTGGCTATATAATCACTCCTCTGCACCTCACATTGCCTTATGATGACAGCCTCATGTAGAGGATTCATGGTGTAGCTGCCGGCAAAGTCTCACGAGGGCATATAATCTCATAGCCGTGTGGATATTTTTCCAGAGGCATCGGACCAAGGCAACACAAACCGGGCTAAACCTTACCTTACTAATCTTCAGGTAATTAATTAGGTCACATTATGCTTTTTATTTTTTTTAAATTTCTGATTTAATCAGTTTTTCGAAGGGAGCCTTGAAATAACAGTAAAGTTATCTCCGTGTGACGTATAAGTCGTGGATTCGAGCTGTGAAAACAACCGCTAATGCTTGCAGTAGTGTAGGATATCTATATTATACCCCTTCCCGCACCCTAACACAAGATACCTTATGCACCTGACTGTCCGATCCTTTTTTGTTAATTTAGTTTCATAAACAATTGTTGTTTATTTCTTTCATTTTTGAGCAACAGGGTTTGTGTAGTGAGTTCAAGAAGGGTCAGTCTTCAACCTCTGCTTCATCAAGTTCTACTACTGTTCTAGTATCAATCCATTTCTCCAAAGGCACCCTTTGTTGTAAAACGTATGATTTTTTTATATTCTTTTGATTGTTTTGTGACGCAATAATTATAAGCTAATGGAAATACTTATATTATCTTCTTTTTATTTTGAAGAAACACAGGCTTCCATCTGCCTACAATCGGTTCATGAAGTAAATATCATCAGTTCTATTTTATTTTTTTCCAATAATTATTTGCCTATTTAGCTATTTAAGGAGCAACTGTAATGTTACACCCCAAGTTTTCATACGTGAGAGTACGTCGTAAGTCATTTGTGTAAGCTCGGAAATGAGATTATATTTGGAAGCAAATAAAGTAAGTTAATCATGTTACCTTGGAGGTTACAAATATTTAAGATCATGAATAACGAGTACCAAGAGGGTTGGAAATCTTAGAAGCTAAACCAATTGAAGAAAATAAGTTTCGTTGAAAGTCGACAAGTTTCGAATGTTATAACATGTACTTTGAGGTGAGACTAGGGTTCTTAACATGATAAGGAGGTTATTCTATGAGTTATTTTAGTCGTATGATATTCATTTTCTACATTTTGAAGGCAAACAAGTTGTGGAACAAGAGTTGGCAAAGGTCATCACAAGTTACATTCATAAATTTGCTGATTTTTAGGTCAAATGTATCTGAGAATTTCTCCACATACACTTGGAATCATGGGGTGTTCTACCTACCAAATTGAAGATCTACGAGTTTAGTTTTAACGCATTAAACCGTTCGTCAATACGACCTTGGAATAGAGAGATATTCGTGTTTTCGCGAGACTGCGCAAGCAGCTCCCAATGGGACCCACTTAGGCGGTGGTTGACCTACTTCAATTTATAAACGATTTGGACGCCTATTTTTGCTCATTTTTCAACCAAAATTCATCTCCAAACTTATCCTAACCTCCTAAACATATACCACAAGGGTTTGAAGTGATTCCAAAGTGATTACACCATATTTCAACATCAAAACTTAGTTCTAGTGAAGAACAACACCTCTTTGAGGTTGTGTTGTCATTGAGAAATGTTGTGGGCTGTATTTGGATGAAATTCCAAGTTGTTGATGCTGTCTAAGGTGAGTATAACATCTTACTAATTGTTCTTAAGCTTGCTTGTATGTTGGTTAAGTTGTTAGGATGATAAACTACAAGATAATACTTGGATTAGCTTAAGTCACTTCTATGGTGTTGTATTGCTATTGAGGGTTGTTGTAAACTGAATATAACTTGGATTTTGACTTGAAGTTACTGTAGGAGGTATGTATATTGTGTTCTTGCTTGTGCATAAGGTTATCTTGTTGTTGATTAAGTTAAATGGATGGGCTAGACATGAACTAGTGAATAAAGTTGCTAGTTGGGGATAGTTGAAGTTGTGGATTATTTTCGTTGTTATAAATATATGGTATAAGGCTGGAATCATTGATTAATGACTTCATTATCAAGTTAATGATACTTTTATGTTGAAGTAAGAAGTCTATAAGGATTGATAAGGGGTATACAGATTCCAATCGGAGCTTGCCGCTCGTCGTAATGTAGTTGTGACTTGTTGTTGTTATATGGTGTCTTGATATTGATAATTATGTATTGATGGATTTCTCTGGTCATTGTTGCTGGTAAATGGTATTGGAGGAGGCCCTTGTTATAAGGGAGATGCTGCCCAAATTTACGTAAACGATCTACTAGCTTAAGTTATAGACTTAGCCTTTGCTCAGCACTGATTTTGAATCTCCTCATACTATGATAGATTGAGTTGACTTGTTTGAAGAGTTGCTTGAAAGTGATTAAGGACTCAGCGGGTTTAAGGTATGTTAAGGCACTTTCTTCTTTCTTTTGGCATGATCTAAAATGAAATGAACATAAACGATACGCTATTTCATAATGACTCTACTCCTAGCAACTAAGGTTGTCCATGTTGTTCTTTCCTTATAAAATTATTCTAAACAAGTGTGTATGATCCTTAAATCCTACTAAGGTTCATATTGATGGTAGGGATGTCCATAATGTTCTTAAGTCACTCCAAAAAGTTTAGAATGTGATTCCACGAGTTGAGCATGCATTATATATATGTATCTATTTTACTCTACCGAGCCGCGCTATAGTCGGCCGGGTACGGCACCTATTGTGCAACCACTGATCAGTTGGGTTTACCGAGCTCCATGTGGCCGGATACGATTCTACCGAACCTTATGATGGTCGGGTACGTTTTGCCGAGTCTTCTTTGAGGCCGGGTACGATATTAGTATGTTTAGCAATTTTTTTCATAGTCATATGTCATGTTAAATCTTATTAGTATGTTTTTGTTTTGAAAGCGAGGAGAATACAACGTATCAAAGGTGAAAATCCAGAGATACCACATAGAGAAGCTTTCATGCTGCAGCTAAAAACGTGATTTCCACTAATCCTCTTCTTAAGCTTGAAGGTCAAAACAAGAAAGCTTATATTAGTGTTTAACTTTCTATAGTATAATTCTTATACAATTACGCCACTTAAATGGTAACTACATGTACTCGTTCATAATTAATAAAATTAATAATCTGAAAAATGATGCATTTAATTAGAGGCGGAGCTAGAATTTGAAGTTTATGGATTAAGAATTATATTGGTTTTAAGTTACTGGGTTCTAAATTAATAATTTGATGACAAATATATAGTTCTAAACAAAAGCTATTGGTTCGGCCGATCGAACTCGTAACCGGCACTGCTGCTCCGCCTCTGAATTTAACATGCTACAACATGGAGTATTAAATTGTGTAGACCTATCGATAGTGTAAAAGTTATTTACACTATCCGTGTATATATGGTGAAATATATTTGTTAACTTTAATTTTATTTGTAACTGTTATTATAAAAATCAAAATATGGTGGATGTCTACTCTTCCTCCATGATCTTTCTCTCAAATGATTAATGACATATTCAATGACATATTTTCTATGTTCAATGACATATTTCATGACATATTTTCTTCACTTTTTATGCCTATATAAAGGCCTTGTAATAGATAGGAAAATACACACAATTGAAGAAGAAAATCTCTTCCTTCTCTCTATCTCTATTTCTTGTTCATGTTTTACTAAATTGCTTTTATTTCATAACACGTTATCAGCACGAGTCTCTAACCAATTCTATATATATCTACAAAATTTTCCTACATCCGAAAAAATTACAATTAGAAGCTATACATATCATCACATGGTTAAATGTAAAGAGAAACTACATATGGTAAGTAATGAAATGTAAGAAGGTATGATTATCTTATACTTGTCATTCCTTTAAAATCTCATATGCACACAACTTCGTACTACACCTGTATTGCATAAGCACATATTAATGTTACATCTTTTATATCACATGAATGGAATAAAATTTTCGAAGTTCTATATGTGAAAATCATAGTAGCAGTTAATTGTTGATATGATGCATGTCATGGTAACCAAGGATATTTTATATAAATTATCCTATGCGTATTTATGTGTTAACTATCTTCAATCTGTCTTGCCGCTTTAAACATTTTCTTTTACTTGGATGAATATTTTTTTTCCTTTTGGATTTTTACACTTGCATATAGCACCAAAAAAAAAGGAATAAAAAATAAAATAAAATTGGTCATTGTGATTAAAAGCATAAATCATCTTGAAGAAAACAAGAAATACTTCACATCTTTATCTAGGTTGATTAATTACTTCTTTGAAGTTTGGAAAACAAACCAGCTATTGAGAAAGTATATTTCATAATTTATGGTCGTATCATTTGAAAGCAAACAATGATTAGTATGACTACTAGAAGATGTATTTTTGAGTCTCCATGACCTACTTGATGCTTGCTACTGACTTACCATTTTTAAGTATTTTATATGAATGATGCACAAGCTACAACTGGTAAGTTGTGACCTATAATGTCACTTTTCAGGTAATATAAATGTTGAATTTATGTATTAGTACTATATATATGTATTGTTACCTATATGGTGTACTTTTGATAAATTTATTCACTAATTGCTTGGTTGAATTGAGTGAAGGAAAGTCATGGCATTTAATCAAATCCAATAGGTAGGGTATACCCCGAAAACAACAATATTTTTGAGAGAGACTCAATAAATATTATGATAATGATTTTATGATCCTTTTAAACTCTAATAGAATTTAAAAGAAATATTTTGACTACAAACGGTTGTATTTCATATAGATGCTACAAATGATTAATAAAACTTTACGCTGATTTGAGATTTGTACACTTATTTAACAAAGCAAATTTGATTTGCTAAGATGCAAATTAGTTGTGTATAACTTTCTTGGCATGTGATTGAAATTAAGTCTTGAGAATGAATCTCAATATTGTTTAGCCTATTATGCCATTGATTGAGGGTAAGACATCGAGATTAAGTCCTGATGCTCCATAATGATAAAAGTTGGGTTTGAGTCCCAATTTATTATGACCTAACATGCCTTTATATTAGTAAGATATTGGGTTTGAGTCCCAATGTACCATATTTATGATATAATGATGACTAAAGAAAAATAATATATTTTTCATGAAAAGGCATGAAAATTGTCCCACTTGATTTGCTACATTCTTGAAGTAAATGTGATAGCAGTGCATAATAAGTCTAAATGAAGACAAGTGGTTGAACAATGAACGAGAGCGTTCCAAATAATAATAATCATCACAATGATTATAAAAGGAGAACAACAAGGGTTCCTAAAGGTGAAGGCAATGTTTATCATCAAATTGGTATGAAGCACATCGCTGATTATGATCCATTCCTTGAAGAGAATGTGACTTGTGATAAGCATTGAGAATGCAGACCCATTCCTAAAGGTGAATGTGGTAATATGTGATAAAAGTAATGAATAAAGACATGCAAGACATGATTGGATGAGTACCACACAACTCACCTTTGAGGGAGGTTTGAATGAAATAAAGAGAACAAATATTATTGTGTGGTTACATGAATATGTCATTGATCTTGTACATGTGATACGCCAAAATATTTTGGCATACCTTATAAAAAAATTATTAAAGGCAAACTTAAAGCAAGAAATAATTTTGCTTATGATAATTTTGACCATGACAATTTATTATGATATAAGTTTCTCCGTAAAGGAGACATTTACCATATGAATGGTATGATAAAAGATCTTGTAGTACAAAAGTTGTTAAGAGCTCCGAAAAAAACGAATTTGTTACTACCCAGATGAATAAAATTATTCATGACATTGATATTGTAAAGCCTCAAAAGAAACTTTTTGAATTTCAGATGTATAAGTCAAAGTGGTTGTCAAATTGAGACTATAAATGAAATGAAGATTGAATATCTTCATATTTCTATAATCATACCGGGTAAATATAAAAGGTTACCCGATTTTCTTCCTATTTGTACTACACAAATATAAGCATGATGATGGAATCATATGCCACAAGTAAACTAGAGGTTTACTAAAACAAATATTAATTGGCATGACCGGTTGACCATCTCGGTTCAATTATGATGCGGAAAATTAATTAAGAATTACATTGACATATATTGAAGAATAGAAGATTCTTCAAGAATTCTCTTATGATGCTTATTCTCATGATATACCAGTTAAAAGGTTGGGATTGAAACCCTTGATTTTTGGAACGAATAAAAGGTGATAAATATATGGGCCCAGTCACCTGCCATGTGGACCGTTTACTAATATATGATTTTTAATAGATGCATCTATTCTATGGTCACATGTGCATTTGTTATCAACTTGCAGTTTGACTTTTGCAAGATTGCTTGCTCAAATTATTAGAGCACGGTTCCAGAATATAAATTATGATGATTTATCTTGATAATACTGGTTTAAATCCAAGTTGATTTAGCAGAAATTGTATGCCTCCAATTATAGCTAAATCATTGGTTATGAGAACAAAACTCCCAAAAATGAAATTTGGTATGAGATTTATTATTTAATATACAACAACACTTGTACGCATCTAGCCAAGTTATAAAAATTTCTCCCTATCACAATCGGTTCAGGGTCAGGAACCAAATAATTTCTATATAGAAATATGGATGTGCTATATGAATTAATTATGCCACCAAAATGCACAAAGATGAGTTCCCAAAGATGGTTGGGAAATGTGTTGTTGATTCCAACATTAGGGGGAGAAAATGGGCAGCTGAGAAAGTGATACGTGAAATGAATTATTATGAATACATATAGATCCTCGCACAAGAAAATATAAACTTGAAGTTCAAGTGATAATTCATTTACAAATTAATGCCAGACGCATTTGCTGACCCAAAGCTAAATGTCATATTTCAGCTGCTAATGCTCCAAATAGAATAAAGTCCATGAGGGACAGAGTCTATGGCACGCATGAAGTGTAACAGACCAATCGGTTCCAAAGATAAAACTCCTTGAAGAATGAGAGGGGCAAATATTCAAAATGGTCATAATAAGGAGGCAAGTGCCCTAGAAGAGCACCACGACATAACACTTCATAAGACCTCATAGGAGATGCTCAAGTACCTGAAAATAATGAAATAAAGAGATCTCAATAAGTTATGTCGTTATTGGGTAATAATGGAACCGACATAAAATGATTGTCGACAATATTGTTAATATAATGTAGCGCTCAATATGATTAATATTGACGAGGATCTTGAGATCAAATCTATCATGAAATTTGGACGGATAAAAGATTGGCCAAATAAAAAATACGCAATGAAATTGACTTCACTTGAAAAATGTGAAGTCGGACGGATAGTCCAACACCTGAAAGTATAAAGTCAATTGAGGTATAAATGTGTTCTTGTGTGAAAGGTTCAAGTCGATAGACATAAAGACGACTTGTGGCACAAGAAAATTAGTAAATATCCTCACATTGATTATATGGAGACATATTCTCTTATAGTGGATATAGTCACTTCAGGTTTTAATCTGGCAATATGTGAAAAACTTGATATGCGTATAGTGGATATCATTGAAAGATTTAAATTGTCTTGGAGCATATTAAGGTTTCCAAGAAATTTATTAAATAAAGCTTCAAAAATCCTTATACAGATTGAAACAATCAGGGCGCATGTGGTATAATCGCCCGAGAGAGTACTTGTTGAAAGAAGGGTATAAGAATAATTCAATTTGTACTTGTGTCCTTATAAAAGGATATGGATTTGAATTTGTTATAATCGCCATGTATGTTGATGATTCAAATATCATTAGAACTCCCGGAGAGCTTCCTAAAGCAGTAGACTATTTAAAGAAAGAATTTGAAATGAAAGATCTTGGAAAGACAAAATTTTATCTTGGTCTACAAATTGAATATATGAAAGATAGAATTTTTGTCCTTCAATCAGCATACACTAAAAAGATTTTAAAGAGCTTCTATGTGGATAAAGCACATCCATTAAGTACCCCGATGGTTGCGAGATTACTCGATATAAATAAAGATCCACTCCGACCTCATGAAAATAATGAAGAGCTTCTTGGTCCTAAAGTACCATATCTTAATGCAATTGGTGCGCTAATATATCTTGCTAACACTACAAGGCATGCCATAACTTTTTCAGTTAATGTCTTAACAAGATATAGCTCTGCTTAAGGAGAAATTGGTATAAAATCAAGCACACATTGCGTTATCTAAGGGGGATTACCGATGTGGGCTTATTTTATGGCAATGATTGCAATACCGACCTTGTTGGTTATGTCGATGTGGAGTATTTATCTGACACACACAAGGCTTGATCTCAAACATGTTATGTGTTTACATGTGTGGCACTGTCATATCTTGGCGATCGACTAAGCAATCAATCGTGGCTACTTCTTCTAATCATGCTGAGATAATTGTTATTCATGAAGCAAGTCGAGAATGTGTATGGTTGAGGTCTACTATACATCTTATTCGAGACAAATGTGGTTTGAAGTGTGATAAACTACGCACAGTTTTTTATGAAGAAAATACAACATGCATTGTCCAATTAAAGGGAGGATTCATAAAGGAGTTAGGACAAAGCACATTTCACCTAAATTATTGTTCACACATGATCTTCAAAAGAATGGTGATATTAATGTGCAACGGATCCGTTCAAGTGATAATATGGCTGATTTGTTCACCAAATATCTACCGGCGTCAACCTTCAAGAAACTAGTGTACAAGATTGGGATACGAAGGCTCAACGATGTGAACTGATGATCTCATCAGGGGGAGTTAATACGCGTTGTACTCTTTTTCCCTTACAAGGTTTTGTCCCATTGGGTTTTCCTTGCAAGGTTCTTAACGAGGCAACCAAAAGGCGTATTTCTAAATATGTGTACTCTTTTTCCTACATTAAGATTTTTTTTAATAAGGTTTTAACGAGGCACATTATTTATGGACATCCAAGGGGGAGTGTTATGATAAAAATTAAAATATGGTGGATGTCTACTCTTCCTCCATGATCTTTCTCTCAAATGGTTAATGACATATTCAATGACATATTTTCTATGTTCAATGACATATTTCATGACATATTTTCTTCACTTTTCATGCCTATATAAAGACCTTGTAATAGATAGAAAAATACACACAATTGAAGAAGAAAATCTCTTCCTTCTCTCTATCTCTATTTCTTGTTCATGTTTTACTAAATTGCTTTTATTTCATAACAGTAACCACTTTGTAACAATTTTCTAACAAAAATGTTGGTACGTAGTGGGCTAGGTGCATTCCTAATGGTGCCGCAAACGGGTCCTTGCCCGATACCACCAAGAATGCAAGAGTTCTTTCTAATTCCTCTTTGTTTTGTTAATAATTTTTCTTTTTTCTTTGAAAAATTAACTTAAATAGTCGGGAAATATTTCCGATCGAAATCGTTCGGAAATAAGAGTATTTGATCGCACAAGTCAACAAAAGTGCCTGTCAACAAAAAAAATAAACTTTTCGACCGATTTCGGTCGAAAAATTTGTCAAATATTTGGTCAAACTTGCATATAATGTAAAAAATAATTATTTATTAAAATATTTCAAAATTTCCGACCGAACTGGTCAAAATTTTGGCCAACCTTGTAATATAATGTACAAAAAAAATTATTTATTAAAAAATTTCCAAATTGCCGATAGAATTCAGTCGGAAATTTTGACTTTTTTGTTTCCCGCACAAGATAAAAAATCGAAATAATTATAACTCAATATTTCCGACCGAATTCGGTTGGAAAAGTGCTCAAATATTTGGTCAACCTTGTACATAATGTACAAAAATAATTATTTATTAAAAAATTTCTAAGCTTCCGACCGAATTCGATCGGAAAGTATGAATTTTTTTGTTTACATATATAATTAACCAACCAAAATAATTATAATTGAATATTTCCGACCAAATTCGGTTGGAAAAATGCTTATATACAAATTAAAATATAAATTTAATAATACTGTGTGTGTAAATAATAAAGAGGTTTTAAATAAACAGTATTTAATATAACTTATATATATAAGCTATATTCTATATACTATATATATATATGCTATACTATACTATATATATTATCCACACTACTAAAAACAGTTGTTTACCGACGCAGCAGTACCGACGGACCTTTTTCTGTCGCTTATAGTAATTAGTAAGTGTATTAGTTGTAATTAGCTTATAGATTGACATTACACTAAGTATAAGTGGCTTGGCCGATGATTTATTCTAAATTTGTAATCACACTACCTAAATGTATAGTGTGTGTGTGTGTGTGTGTGTGTGTATACATATACATCTTAATATAGTTAATGTTATATCGAATATAGTTTTGCAAGCAAAAAGTTTACCTTTTTATCAAAATTTTGAATATATATATAATTGTCACGACCCGGATTTTCCACCCTCGGGAGTCGTGATGGCGCCTACTAATGTGAGCTAGGCAAGCCAATCATTTAACTACTTATTTCATTACTCAATTATTTCTTTAAAACAAATATAAGACGATAACGTGAAAGCAGCGGAACTTTAAATAATTAAGCGGAAGATAACAATTAATTATCTGAAATCTACATCTATTACAACTCTTAAAACCTAAAGCACCCAAAATCGGGTGTCATAGTGTCACAGACGGTCTAAGATTTACTACATACAAAGTCTGAAGAAAATGACAATACACTATTTCTGAATAAAAGGAAAATGAAACAGGAAATAGGAATAGAGGAGATGCCAGGGCCTGCGGACGCCTGCAGGTCTACCTTGGATCTCCGCGTAGACTTAAGGTAGCCTCCATACTACGGTCCAAAATCTGCTCCGGGATCTGCACATAATGCAGAGTGTAGTATCAGCACAACCGACCCCATTTGCTGGTAAGTGTCTAGCCTAACCTCGGCGAAGTAGTGACGAGGCTAGGACCAGACTACCAAATAACCTGTGCAGTTCAAATACATATACATCAGAAAGAAATACAGAAATAACCAAGTCAATATGGGAGGGGGAGCATGTTGTAGGGGAGATAACAATTCCGAATAGAAAGACATCAAGTAATGAAAGAAACAATATAACTCGGATATCAACAAAGAATCAGAAATCAACAAATGCACAGCATCACCCTTCGTGCTTTTACTCTCGTCCTCACCAAAGCAATCATATAATAAAAATGGACACGGCATCACCCTTCGTGCTTTTACTCTCTTTCCTCACCATATAATCAATATAATCGACACGGAATGGTACATCGTGCGGCATGACATCACCCTTTATGCTTTACACTCTTTCCTCACAAAACAAATAATGCACGGCATCACCCTTCGTGCTTTAACTCTCTTCCTCACCCAAACAACAATCACAAATAATAGAGCAAGGGAACAAATGAAATTTACAATAAAATTCCAGCAAAGGAACAACAATTCAACAATTTAATCCCGGTAAGAGAACAACATCAATAACATTAACATCCCGGCAAGGGAGATAACAAATAAATCACCAATAGCTTGGTAACGGTGACAACATAATGATCTCTTCTTTTTCTCACTTTTGCTTCACTATTCACTTCACAACTCAATCCAATGCCCTAGAGGTTCATTTATCACTTATACTTTCACAATTCGTTACACGACTTGAGTCAACGCTCCTCAAGGTTCATAGATCACAATTCCTTCCACAAACTTTATACCACAAATAGAAACTACCACCAAGGCATGAAAGATACAACGAAGTCACGATAATCACAATATAAATACTCACGGGCATGCTAGACACCAACGTATAGATACTCGTCACCATGCCTATACGTTATACTCAACAATTATCACATAGCAAATAGGACTCAACTCCTAATCCCTCAAGCTAAGGTTAGACCAAACACTTACCTCGATGCCACGAACACAATTCACGATTCAATTATAGCTTTACCCCTTGATTCCACCACCAATTCGCTCGTATCTAGTCGCAAGTTACTTAATTTCATCAATAAACGCTAAATGAATCAACCCCAATGCATCAAAATGAGTTTTCTAAAGTTTTACCCAAAGAGTTAAAAATTGCCCCGGAACCCATATGGTCAAAACCCGAGGTTCGAACCAAAATCCGATTACTCATTCCCCCACGAACCCAAATATATAATTTGTCTTGAAATCGGACCTCAAATCGAGGTCCAAATCCCCCATTTTTGAAAAAAAACCTAGGTTCTACCCAAAACACCCAATTTCCTCCATGAAAACCTTTGATTTTAAGTTGAAATCATGTTAAAAGATGTTAATGATTGAAGGAAATGAGTTAAAATAAACTTACAATCGATTTGGAATAAGAGTTGTTCTTGAAAAATCGCCCAAAGGAGTTTGTGTTTTGAAAAGATGTGAAAAAATGGATTTAAAATCGTTTAAGTCTAAACTTGCAGGTCGCAGGTATGAGAAATGCGAACAGGGATTCGCAATTGCGAACTCCGATCTCTGCTAAGTTGGGAAATGCAAAACAGGGTTCGCATTTGTGAACCCTTCAAGAAAGCTGGACTTTCGCATCTGCGAAAGGGACCCTCGCATTTGCGAGTTGGAAATTGCGAGAGGGGAGTCACAATTGCGACTCAAGGCCGAAACAGGATTAATCGCATTTGCGATCAAAGCCTCGCATTTGTGAGCAAGACAGGCCTGGGCTGGTTTTGCATTTGTGATCCAGCTTTCGCATTTGCAAGCTTGCATTTGCAAGCCCGCATGCCTAATCATACCAGCAAAATTTCTGCAACTTTCTAAGTCTAAAAATCCACCCCGTGGCCATTTTAAAACTCACTCGAGCCCTCGGGGCTCCAAACAAAATACATACACAACCTCAAAAATATCCTATAGACTTATTCGTGTACTCAAATCACCAAAATAACATCTTGAACATCGAACTTTACCTCAAGATCAATGAAATTTCTCAAAACTCCTTTAAACATCAAATTTGCATTTTATGTCCGAATCACATCAAACAGATTTCGTTTCTTACCAAACTTCACAGAATTATCTTAAATCTTATATAAGACCTACACCGGGCACCGAAACCAAGATACGGGCCCGATACAAACATGTTCTAATCAAAATTCATTTCCAAAACCTTTAAACCATTTCAAAAAATAATTTTCTTTAAAAAATTCATTTCTCGGGCTTGGGATCTCGGAATTAGATTCCAAGCATACGCCCAAGTCCCATATTTTCCTACGGACCCTCCGGGACCATCAAATCACGGGTCCGGGTCCGTTTACCCAAAACGTTGACCAAAGTCAAATTAATTCATTTTATAGTCAAACTTTATCATATTTCACAGATTTTCACATTTAGGCTTTCCGGCTATGCACCCGGACTACACACGCAAATTGTGGTGATGCTAAAAGAGGTTTTAAGGCCTCGGAACGTAGAATTTCATTTTAAAACAAGTGATGACACATTCTCCACCTCTAAAACAATCGTTCGTCCTTGAACAGACAGAAGAAGGAAGTATTTGAGTCGGGGAAAAAATGGGGATAACGGCTCCGCATATCGGACTCGGACTCCCAGGTCGATGCCTTAGGAGGCTGACCTCTCTACTGAACACGAACAGAAGGAAAACTCTTCGATCTCAACTGACGAACCTGCCGGTCTAGAATAGCTACCGTCTCCTCCTCATAAGACAAGTTCTTCTCCAACTGGACAGTGTTGAAATCTAACACGTGGGATGGATCGCCGTGATATTTCCGAAGCATGGGCACATGAAACACTAGATGTACGACTGATAAGCTCGGCGGCAATACAAGTCTATAAGCCACCTCTCCCACTCGATCAAGAATCTCAAACGGGACAATGAACCTAGGGCTAAGCTTGCCCTTCTTCCCAAATCTAATCATGCCCTTCATAGGCGAAACTCGAAGCAATACCCGCTCACCGACCATGAATGCTAAATCATGAACTTTGCGGTCGACATAACTCTTTTGCCTAGACTGAGCAGTACGAAGCCTATCCTGAATGATCCTGACCTTGTCCAAGGCATCCTGAACCAGATCCGTACCCAATAACCGAGCCTCTCCCGGCTCAAACCATCCAACCGGAGACCGAAACCGCCTACCATACAAAGCCTCATAAAGAGCCATCTGAATACTCGACTGGTAGCTGTTGTTGTAGGAAAACTCTGCTAAAGGCAAAAAGTGATCCCACGAGCCTCCAAAGTCAATGACACAAGCTCGGAGCATATCCTCCAAAATCTGAATAGTCCGCTCGGACTATCCGTCCGTCTGGGGATGAAACACTATGCTCAACTCAACCCATGTGCCCAACTCTCGCTGAACTCCTCTCCAGAAATGGGAGGTAAACTGCGTACCTCGATCAGAAATAATAGACTCGAGCACACTATGAAGGTGAACAATCTCCCGGATATAGATCTCAGCTAACCTCTCGGAAGAATACGAGACTACCACAAGAATGAAATGCGCTGACTTGGTTAGCCTATCAACAATAACCCACACTGCATCGAACTTCCTCTGAGTCCGTGGGAGACCAACAACAAAGTCCATAGTGATACGCTCCCATTGCCACTCAGGAATCTCAATCTTTTGAAATGAACCACCGGGCCTATGATGCTCGTACTTAACCTGCTGACAATTCAAACACCGAGCCACATATGCAATGATATCCTTATTCATTCTCCGCCACCAATAACGCTGCCGCAAATCATGATACATCTTCGCAGTGCCCGGATGAATAGAGCATCGAGAACTATGGGCCTCCTCTAAAATCAACTCTTGAAGCCCATCCACATTAGGCACACAAACTCGACCCTGCAATCTCAAAACTCCATCATCACCTAAGGTAACCTGCTTGGCACCTCCGTGCTGCACCGTGTCTCTGAGGACATACAAATGGGGATCATCATACTGCCAATCTCGGATACGCTCCAATAATGAAGAGCAAGCGACTATGCAAGCTAACACACTGCTAGGCTCAGAAACATCCAACCTCACAAACTGATTGGCCAAAGCTTGAACATCTAAAGCAAGCGGTCTCTCACCGACCCGAATATAAGCAAGACTGCCCATACTGGCTGACTTCCTACTCAAAGCATCGGCCGCCACATTGCCCTTTCCTGGGTGATATAAGATAGTGATATCATAATCTTTCAACAACTCCAACCACCTCCTCTGCCTCAAATTCAACTCCTTTTGCTTGAACAAATACTGAAGACTCTTGTGATCCGTGAACACCTTACATGCCACGCCATATAGATAATGCCTCCAAATCTTCAACGCGTGAACAATGGTTGCCAACTCCAAATCATGAACCGGATAGTTCTTTTCATGAATCTTCAACTTCCGTGAAGCATAAGCGATGACCTTGCCATCCTGCATCAACACCGCACCAAGTCCAATACGAGATGCATCACAATAGACTGTATAAGGCCCTAAACCTGTGGGCAATACCAACACTGTTGCCGTAGTCGGAGCTGTCTTGAGCTTTTGAAAGCTCGCCTCACACTTATCCGACCATCTAAACTGGGCACCTTTCTGGGTCAACCTAGTCATCGGGGATGCAATAGATGAAAACCCCTCCACAAACCGGCGATAGTACCTTGCCAATCCTAAGAAACTCCAAATCTCTATAGCTGACGGCTGGTCTAGGCCAGTTCTTGACTGCCTCAATCTTCTTCGGATCAACCTGAATACCCTCCGCTGATACAACATGACCCAGGAATGCAACTGAACTCAACCAGAACTCACACTTCGAGAACTTAGCATATAACTGACTATCCCTCAAGGTTTGAAGAACCACTCTAAGATGCTGCTCGTGCTCCTCCCGGCTACGGGAATATATCAAAATATCATCAATGAAGACTATCACGAATGAATCCAAATAAGGCCTGAACACTCGGTACATCAAATCCATAAAAGTTGCTGGGGCATTTGTCACCCCGAATGACATCACTAAGAACTCATAATGCCCGTACCGAGTGCGAAAAGCTGTCTTAGGGACATCAGATGCCATAATCCTCAACTGATGGTATCCAGATCTCAACTCAATCTTCGAAAATACCTTGTCACCCTGAAGCTAATCAAACAAATCATCAATCCTCGGCAATGGATACTTATTCTTGATCGTAACCTTGTTTAAATGCCGGTAATCAATACACATTCTCATCGATCCATCCTTCTTCTTAAGTAACAATACTGGCGCACCTTAAGGCGAAACACTCGGCCTAATGAAACCCTTCTCAAGCAAGTCTTGCAACTGTTCCTTTAACTCTTTCAACTCCGGCAGGGCCATACGATACGGCGGAATAGAAATGGGCTGAGTGCCTGGAGCCAAATCAATGCAAAAGTCAATATCCTTGTCGGGTGGCATACCCGACAGTTCTGAAGGAAAACCCTTAGAAAACCCACGAACAACGGGCACAAAATCAATAGAAGGAACCTCAGCGCTAAAATTATGAACATATGCCAAATAGGCCAAACACCCCTTCTCGACCATACGCCGAGTCTTCACATAAGAGATAACACTACGAGTAGAATGACTAGGAGTCCCTCTCCACTCTAAACGAGGCACACCCGGCAAAGCTAAGGTCACAGTCTTGGCATGACAGTCCAAGATAGCGTGGTAAGGTGATAACCAATCTATCCCCAATGTGACATCGAAATCAACCATGTCCAGAAGAAGCAAATCTATGCGAGTCTCAAGACCACCAATCACAACTATACATGAACGATGGACTCGATCTACCACAATAAAATCACCTACCAGTGTAGACACATAAACAGGAGCACTCAAAGAATCAATAGGCATGACCAGATACGGTGCAAAATAAGATGATACATACGAGTTTGTGGACCCTAGATCAAATAACACTGAAGCATCTCTATCACAAACTAGAACCATACCTATAATAACCGCATTTGAAGCCTCAGCCTCGGGCCTGGCTGGAAGAGCATAACATCGAGGCTGGGCCCCACCACCCTGAACTACATCTCTGGGACGGCCTGTTGCTGACTGGCCTCCACCTTTAGCGGTATGAGATCCACCTCTAATACCTGTACCCCCACCTCTAGCTGGCTGGGCGGGCTGTGGGACACCTGATGCCTGAACCATGGGACGGGAACCCTAATGATGAGAGCTACTCGGTGCTCGAGGGCAAAACCTAGCAATGTGACCCATATCACCACAAGTGTAGCAAGCCCTCGGCTGCTGAGACTACTGGCACTGACGACCTAAATGACCACCCCGGAAACTCTGAAGTGGTGGTGCACTGATAGGAGCAGGTGGTGCACAGTAGGACTGTTGATCAGAATACTATATCTGAGGACCACGGCGACCTGAAGCACCATGAGAAACCTGAAGAGCTGACTAAAAAGGCCTAGGAAGATGGCCTCTACCATACGAATCCCTACCTCCAGACGAGGTACCACTGAATTTGCCTGAATGATGGGGCCTCTTGTCTGACCCATGACCACCTCCCTGTGACAGAACCATCTCCACTCTCCTGGCCACATTGGTCGCCTTCTGGAAAGATATCTCACTCTCTACCTCCCTATCCATCTGAAGACGAATCGGCTGAATAAGTATATCAATGAACCTCCTTACCCTATCTCTCTCGGTGGGAAATATGTAAGAGCATTACGAGCCAAGTCGATGAATCTAGTCTCATACTGGGTAACAGTCATAGAACCCTGCTGGAGGCGCTCAAACTACCTCCGATAGGCCTCTCTCTGAGTGATGGGGAGAAACTTCTCCAGAAATAACTACATGAACTGCTCCCAAGTCAAGGCTGGTGATCCCGCTGGTCTATCTACGCAATAATCTCTCCACCAAGTCTTGGCGGATCCAGATAAGTGAAAAGTAGCAAAATCGACCCCATTGGTCTCAACTATCCCCATGTTCCTAAGAACCTTGTGACAGTTGTCTAGATAATCCTGGGGTTCCTCAGTAGATGCACCACTGAAAGTAGTAGTGAAGAGCTTGGTGAACCTATCCAACCTCCACAAAGCATCGGCAGACATAGTTTCTCCATCGCCGGTCTGAGCTACCATACCCGACTGAACTGCTCCAACTGGCTGAACAGCTGGACTCTGAATCTGGGGAGCTACCTACTCCGGAGTGCGAGTAGCAGGAGTTTGGGCTCCTCCTCCAGCCTGAGAGATGGCTAGTGCTACAAGAAGCAAGCCTGCTCGGGTGAAACTCTCCATGAGGCCCACCAGACGGACCAGAGCATCCTAAAGAATTGGGGTAGCAATAAACCCCTCTGGGACCTGAGTTGGGCCCACCGGAACTGCTGGGCCGGAACCTCATGATCAAAGTCAACCTGAGGCTCTGCCACTGGTGCTGCTGCTCGGGGTTGAGCTCTGCCTCTAGCATGGTCTCGGCCTCGCCCTCTGCCCCTCGTGGGAGCTGCTGCTGGGAGCTCGGGCTACTTGTCAGTGGATGAGGAAGCGCTTGTTCTCGCCATCTGCGAAAGAACAGAGTGGAAATTCAATTAGCATTGAAAAACCAAACAGCACGACAGGAAGAATAAATGTGAAGTTTTTTTCCTAACTCTGTAGCCTCTGGGGGATAAATACAGACGTATCTGTATCGATCCCTCAGACTCTACTAAGCTTGTCTGTGAATTGTGAGACACATGTAACCTAGAGCTCTGATACCAACTTGTCACGACCCGGATTTCCCACCCTCGGGAGTCGTGATGACGCCTACTAATGTGATCTAGGCAAGCCAATCATTTAACTACTTATTTCATTACTCAATTATTTCTTTAAAACAAATATAAGACGATAACGTAAAAGCAACAGAACTTTAAATAATTAAGCGGAAGATAACAATTAATTATCTGAAATATGTATCTATTACAACTATTAAAACCTAAAGCACCCAAAACCTGGTGTCACAGTGTCACAGACGGTCTAAGATTTACTACATACAAAGTCTGAAGAACATGACAATACACTGTTTCTGAATAAAAGGAAAATGAAACAGGAAATAGGAATAGAGGAGATGCCAGGGCCTGAGGACGCCTGCAGGTCTACCTTGGATCTCCGCGTGGACTTAAGGTAGCCTCCACACTACGGTCCAAAAGCTGCTCTGAGATCTACACATAGTACAGAGTGTAGTATCAGCACAACCGACTCCATGTGCTGGTAAATATCTAGCCTAACCTCGGTGAAGTAGTGACGAGCCTAGGACCAGACTACTAAATAACTTGTGCAGTTCAAATACATATACAGCGGAAAGAAATACATAAATAACCAGTCAATCTGGGAGGGGGAGCATGTTGTAAGGGAGATAACAATTCCAAATAGAAAGACATCAAGTAATGAAAGAAACAATATAACTCGGATATCAACAAAGAATCAGAAATCAACAAATGCACAGCATCACCCTTCGTGCTTTTACTCTCGTCCTCACCAAAGCAATCATATAATAAAAATGGACACGGCATCACCCTTCGTGCTTTTACTCTCTTTCCTCACCATATAATCAATATAATCGACACGGAATGGTACATCATGCGGCACGACATCACCCTTCATGCTTTACACTCTTTCCTCACAAAACAAATAATGCACGACATCACCCTTCGTGCTTTAACTCTCTTCCTCACCCAAACAACAATCACAAACAATAGGGCAAGGGAACAAATGAAATTTACAATAAAATCCCGGCAAGGGAACAACAATTCAACAATCTAATCCTGGTAAGAGAACAACATTAATAACATCAACATCCCGGCAAGGGAGATAACAAATAAATCAACAATAGCCTGGAAAGGGTGACAACATAATGATCTCTTCTTTTTCTCACCTTTGCTTCACTATTCACTTCACAACTCGAGCCAATGCCCTAGAGGTTCAATTATCACTTATACTTTCACAATTCGTTATACAACTTGAGCCAACGCTCCTCAAGGTTCATAGATCACAATTCCTTCCACAAACTTTATACCACAAATAGAAACTACCACCAAGGCATGAAAGATACAACGAAGTCACGATAATCACAATATAAATACTCACGGGCATGCTAGACACCAATGTATAGATACTCGTCACCATGACTATACGTTGTATTCAACAATTACCACATATCAAATAGGACTCAACTCCTAATCCCTCAAGCTAAGGTTAGACCAAACACTTACCTCGATGCCACGAACACAATTCACGATTCAATTATAGCTTTACCCCTTGATTCCACCACTAATTCGCACGTATCTAGTCACAAGTTACTTAATTACATCAATAAATGCTAAATGAATCAACCCCAATGCATGAAAATGAGTTTTCTAAAGTTTTACCCAAAAAGTCAAAAATCGCCACCGGGCCCACATAGTCAAAATCCGAGGTTTGAACCAAAACCCGATTACCCATTCCCCCACGAACCCAAATATATAATTTGTTTTGAAATCGTACCTCAAATCGAGGTCTAAATCCCCAATTATTGAAAAAAACCTAGGTTCTACCCAAAAGACCAAATTTTCCCCATGAAAATCATTGCGAACCCCGACCTCTGCTAAGTTGGGAAATGCGAAACAGGATTCACAAATAGGAAAGCTGGACTTTCGCATTTGCGAAAGGGATCCTCGCATTTGCGAGTTGGAATTGCGAGAGGGGAGTCGCAATTGCGACTCAAGGCCGAAACAGGATTAATCGCATTTGCGATCAAAGCCTTGCATTTGCGAGCAAGACAGGCCTGGGTTGGTTTCGTATTTGCGATCTAGACTTCGCATTTGCGAGCTCGCATTTGCGAGCCATGCGAAGCCTGCAGGCCTGATCATACCAGCAAAATTTCTGCAACTTTCTAAGTCTAAAAATTAACCCCCGTGGCCTATCCAAAACTCACCGAGACCTCAAAAATATCCTATAGACTTATTCGGGTATTCAATTCACCAAAATAACATCATGAACATCGAATTTGACCTCAAGATCAATGAAATTTCTCAAAACTCCTTTAAACATCAAATTTGCATTTAAGGTCCGAATCACGCCAAATGGATTCCGTTTCTTACCAAACTTCACAGAATTATCTTAAATCATATATAAGACCTGCACCGGGCACCGAAACCAAGATACGGGCCCGATACCAACATGTTCTAATCAAAATTCATTTCCAAAACCTTTAAACCATTTCAGAAAATAATTTTTTTTAAAATTTCATTTCTCGGGCTTGGGACCTCGGAATTCGATTCCGGGCATACACCCAAATCCCATATTTTCCTACGGACCCTCCGGGACCGTCAAATCATGGGTCCGGGTCCGTTTATCCAAAACGTTGACCGAAGTCAAATTAATTCATTTATAGTCAAAATTTATCATTTTTCGCAGATTTTCACATTTAGGCTTTCCGGCTACGCGCCCGGACTGTGCACGCAAATTGAGGTGATGCTAAAAGAGGTTTTTAAGGCCTCGGAACGTAGAATTTCATTTTAAAACAAGTGATGACCCAAAAGGTCATATATAAGACCTGCACTTATGCCTTACTACCCCAAGCTCCTCTCCTTAGTCCCTTCTATGATAGTAGTAATATATACTATACTATACTATACATTTAGGTAGTGTGATTACGAATTTAGAATAAATCATCGGCAAATCCACTTATGCTTATTGTAATTATCAATTTATATAAGCTAATTGTCACTAATACACTTCTACGTAATAAAATTACCAATTTACGGTCGAATAAAACCTAACATTACTTAAGGATACTACTAAAGGACGTATACTTAGTGTAATGTCAATCTATAAGCTAATTACAACTAATACACTTACTAATTACTATAAGCGACAGAAAAAAGTCTGTCGGTACTGCTGCGTCGGTAAAGAGAGTTTACTAATTACTATAAGCTATATTCTATATAACATTAGTTATATTAAGATGTCTATATAGTATAGTATAGTATAATATATCGAATTATAGTATAATATATATATAGTATATCGAATATAGCTTATAATTATCAATGTATAGGCTATATTGTTTATTTAAAACCTCTTTATTATTTACACACACAATATTATTAAATTTATCTTTTAATTTGTATATAAGCATTTTTCCGACCGAATTCGGTCAGAAACTTGGAATTTTTTTAATAAATAATTATTTTTGTACATTATGTACAAGGTTAACCAAATATTTGACCACTTTCCGACCACATTCGGTGGGAAATTTTGAATTTTTTGTTTCCCGCACAAGACAAAAAGCCAAAATAGTTATAACTCAATATTTCCGACCAAATTCGGTTGGGAAGTGGTCAAATATTTGGTCAACCTTGTACATAACGTACAAAAATAATTATTTATTAAAAAATTTCCAAGTTTCCAACCGAATTCGGTCGGAAATTTTGAATTTTTTATTTATATATTTAATTAACCAACCGAAATAATTATAATTGAATATTTCCAACCAAATTCGGTCAGAAAAATGCTTATATACAAATTAAAATGTAAATTTAATAATATTGTGTGTGTAAATAATATAGAGGTTTTAAATAAACAATATTTAATATAACTTATATCTATGAGCTATATATATGCTATACTATACTATACACACTACTAAAAATAGTTATTTACCGAAGCAGCAGTACCGACGGACTTTTTTCTGTCGCTTATAGTAATTAGTAAGTGTATTAGTTGTAATTAGCTTATAGATTGACATTACACTAGGTATAAGCCCTTTAGTAGTATCCTTAAGTAATGTTAGGTTTGATTCGACTATAAATTGATAATTATATTACGTAGAAGTGTATTAGTGACAATTAGCTTATATAAATTGATAATTACACTAAGCATAAGTGGATTGGCCGATGATTTTTTGAAATTCGTAATCACACTACCTAAATGTATAGTCTATATATATATACACACACACATCTTAAATTGATAATTATTGTAAGTAGACCTGCATTAATGGTATCCTTAAGTAACGTTAACAATCAATGAACTAGTGGTATCCTTATATAAGTAACGTTAGTGATTGATTAGCCGATACATTGATAATTATACACTAAATGGAAGTGTATTAATGATATTTGTGAGAAATGTTTGTGATTGTTTATCTTTAGTTTGATAATTAAAGTAAGTGGAGGTTTATTAGTGGTATCGTTAAGTAATATTAGTGTTATCCTGAAGTAACGCTAGTGATTCATTAGCCTATACATTGATAATTATACTAATTAAGTATATATTAGTATAGTCTTAAAAACTATTACTAATTCATTAGAAAGTAGATGCGTATTAGTGATATCCTTAAGTAATTATACTAATTAAGTATGTATTAGATACGTTGACGAAGACGACTAGCATGTTAGTTTTTTCAAACGCTCTCAACTTATATAGATTTATATTCTCAATTCTAACATTTTCTTTAATTTATGCAGATGGCCGGTAGGGGTCGAGGTAGGTCTAGGAAGGATAAAAGGCCTACTGATCATGATGATGGTGCTACACCCTCGCTTCCTTCCACTCCACACTTGCGTCCCTCTGTTGCTGATGGCCGACATCAATCTTCTAGGCACAGATCTATTCCACCACATCAATCTACTCATTATACTACCTAACATTCGCTCGTCCAGCAGTATTATCACAATTCTCTGCCACAGGGCTATACCCCGCTTCCTCCTAATAATCCTACCAATAGTTACATGGGTGCATCGAATCACCAGTCATAGAGCCATGTGATACGCCCGTCATCTGCTCCATTTGCTTCATCTCAAGCCGGATCGCATCCATCTAGATTTCAGACGGCCGAATCGCAACAGGGGTTTTGTGATGACCTTTTTGGGCCTTAAAAACCTCTTTTAGCATCACCTTAATTTGCGTGCGCAGTCCGGGCGCGTAGTCAGAAAGCCTATATGTGAAAATCTGTGTAAAATAATAAATTTTGACTATAAAATGAGTTAATTTGACTTCGGTCAACGTTTTATGTAAACGGACCCGGACCCATAATTTGACGGTCCCGGAGGGTTTGTAGGAAAATATGGGACTTGGGCGTATGCCCGGAATCGAATTCCGAGGTCCCAAGCCCGAGAAATAAATTTTTAAAGAAAATTATTTTCTAAAATTGTTTAAAGGATTTGGAAATGAAATTTGATTAGAACATGTTGATATCAGGCCCGTATTTTAGTTCCGGTGCCCGGTACAGGTCTTATATATGATTTAAGATAATTCTGTGAAGTTTGGTAAAAACGGAGTCAGTTTAACGTGATTCTGACCTTAATTGGAAAGTTCGGTGTTTAAAGAAGTTTTGAGAAATTTCATTGATATTGAGGTTTAATTCGAGGTTTCTGATGTTATTTTGGTGATATGAGTACACGAATAAGTCTGTGAGATGTTTTTGAGGTTGTGTGTATATTTGTCTTGGAGCCCCGAGGGCTCGGGTGAGTTTTGGATAGGCCACGGGGTGCATTTTGAAGTTAGAAAATTGTAGAATTTTAGCTGGTGTGCGCAGGCCTGCAGGCTTCGCATGCGAAGGCTGGATCGCAAATGCGAAAATAGCCCAGGCCTGCCTTGCTCGCAAATGCGAACATCCCTGTTCATCCTTGGGTCGCAAATGCGACCCATTCTTCGCAATTCCCAAGTCGCAAATGCGACATGCTGTTCGCAATTGCGAAGGTCCTATTTTTCTGAAGGGTTCCTAAATGTGAGCCCTGTTTCGCATTTCCCAACATAGCAGAGATCGGAGTTCACAATTGCGAACCCCTGTTCGCATTTCCCATACCTGCGACCTGCAACTTTTATACTTAACCGATTTAAAACCCATTTTTCATATCCTCTCAAAACATAAACACCCTAGGACGATTTTTCAAAGGCTTCTTCTTCTCCAAATCAATTGTAAGTCATTTTTAACTAGTTTTCTTCGATCATTAACATCTTTTAACATGATTTCAACTCAAAATCAATGATTTTTATGGGGGAAATTGGGTGTTTTGGGTAGAACCTAGGTTTTTCAAAAATTGGGGATTTGGACCTTGATTTGAGGTCCGATTTCAAAACAAATCATATATTTGGGTTCGTGGGAGAATGGATAATCGGGTTTTGGTTCGAACCTCGGGTTTTGACCATGTGGGCCAGGCGATTTTTGACTTTTTGGGTAAAACTTTAGAAAACTCATTTTCATGCATTGGTGTTGATTCATTTAGCGTTTATTGATGTAATTAAGTAACTTGTGACTAGATACGAGCTAATTGGCGGTGGAATCAAGGGGTAAATCTATAGTTGAATCGTGAATTGTGTTCGTGGCATCGAGGTAAGTGGCTTGTCTAACCTTGTGTGGGGGGCCTTCCCCTTAGGATTGGTGTATTTGGTAATTGAAATTCCTTGTACGTGAGGTGATGAGTGCGTACTTGTGCTATTTGTTGGAAATCCGGTTTTCTTTAAGTAATTACTACTATGTTTCCTTTTCTGTTTCTATTTCTTGCACTGTTAAGCCTGTTGTTAGCTTAGGAAAGCATGTCTAAGTGACTTGATTGCTTTATTTGATTCAACCTGCTTTACTTGAATTCTGTGCAGCATGCTAGGCTAGAATCACTTATTTCCTTAATATGAAATTTTGTCATTTCTGTTTATCTTTCTGCTGCTGCTGTGTATTTATTTTGGGACTACGAATGTGGGATTCTAGTAGCTCCCCCTTGTCTGTTTACTTTGGAACTACGGGTTAGATTCCCGGTAAATCCCCCTGCACAGTTATATGGAACTATGGGAATGCACCTGGTAGATTCCCCCAATACTGGGTATTTACATTTGGGACTACGGATCGGGATTCCCATAGATACCCGCGCATTGATAGTTAGACTACGGGACGGGATCTCGGGAGATCTTTCGGAAATATATATGATGGACTATGGGACGGTATCCCGGGAGATCCACTGGACAGTTATAATTGGGACTATAGGACGGTATCCTGGAAGGTACCCCGGTTGTTGTCTTTGTGCTGAGCTGTATTTCTTTCCGTGGTTTGTTTTATCTTTGTTCTAGTTGTTGTTGTTCTATCAATTCTATGTTATTTCTTACTGTTGCGCTTATTTATACTGTTTTATTTCACACTGTTAACCCTTATATTGTATTTAACCTCAGTAGGGCCATGACCTTCCTCGTCACTACCCAACCGAGGTTAGGCTTGGCATTTACTGAGTACCGATGTGGTGTACTCATTCCTCTTCTGCACATGTTTTTCATGTGCAGACCTAGGTACTTCTACTCATTCCTCTTCCCCAGATCGAGGAGTCCCTTTCTATTCATGCCTTTTAGTATTTAGCCCTTCTATACTTTCTGTTCTTATTAGACAAATTCCAGAGTTAGAGCTATGTAGTATTTCTTTTTCTTAGCTTGTGATTCATGGGTTTCCGGGTCTTGGATTTAGATATTGGTTTTGAGATCAATATAAATATGGTGTATGCCGAGCGGCACATTTAACACTGTTATTGCCTTATTTCTGCTTTTAAATTGTTTTACTTCCGCAAGTTTGGTTATCTTCCGCAAGTTTAGGCTTACCTAGTTGTAGAGGCTAGGTGCTGTCACAATGGTTCACGGAGGGCGAACCGGGATCGTGACAGGTCTAGATCGGCGCAGGGATGTGGATCGCAGCCATATTCATCAGGGACCCCGTCTCCCTCTTCACAGAATTCATCTCCTAGCATTTCTAGACTTTGTCTTCGGGATAGTAGCACTGAGCTAGATGCCCACTCTTCTGCGCATGCTTGAGATTCATCAGAGGATGATGATCCGGATGATGTGCGTTATGATCATTACCATAGGATGATCATCAGGCCTGAGGGCAATGGGTAAGATTTATTTATTACTTCTTTATTTTTGCCAAATTATAATACCCACTCTTATTTATTTAATGTAATTGCAATGTTGCAAGTTTATTCCTAATAATCTGGTTACAAAGATAATCACTGATATACTTGGCTCGTTATATTTGACACCCTATCCGACTTGGAGTGACTTTCCAGAGAGTCTCGTGCAACAGATGTTCAACCAATTTAAGGTTTTAATATAATTCTTTTCTATTTAAGCGTTATATTAACAATATTTTCATCTAATGTTACTTACTTTATTTGCAGACTAAGTGTTCCTGGGAGGACCAGTATAATTGTAAAATTTGTAAAAAATGGGAGTACAAATGCCGTAAGAGACTCTCTGATTCCTTCAGCTCCGCTCGAAGGGTTAAAAAGAAGCCTTCATGGGTTCTACCGGATATATGGGTGGAGCTGATAGGTATTGGACCATCGATAAATTCAAGAAGTAGAGTGAACAGGGAAAGAAGGCCCGAGCATTTGAGAAGGGTGGCTCCTTGCACTGTCTGGGTTCAAAGAGCATGAGGGATACGAGGAGACATCTGGTAATTCCTTAAAATATTTCGGTCTTTTTTATCGAACTATATTTATATATCTCCCAAAATTTTGGAATATCACAGTAAGTTGGCGTTTCAAAAATACACACATAATACTCCGATACCTATGTTGGTTGGAGATAATAGGTACACGATGGAATAGTCAAGGTGAGTTTAAGCTGGTTTGAACACCACCGTCCTAAAAATATTGCATACATAATGTATAGTTAGCTTATCCGTAGTCCTCCCCGAACTATCCCAATAATCTATCCAAGTTGTAAGCATTAGGAGAAAGACTTGTTTGGAGTTTACACTAAAAATAATCAATTCACTCTTTTTCTTTATGTGATATCGGCTGTTGGATTAGACTTGAGGTAGCTTTTGAGAGTCAGGTTAAATCTTGCTGGTTTAAGATGTTTGTGGAATTGGATTTTGGGTTGCGTTGTACTTGTAAAATGTTTGGCCACCTTATGCAAGAATCTTATCATATCGTCAAAATGTGTTGAACTACTCCAAAGTGTACTTCATGGAGAGAATTCTGCTGTTTTACAACAATCAGTCAAGGATGGCTAAATTCAAACTAGTTGTGATCTTCTATTTGAATATTTTATGTTCATTTCACTCGACTATTATTTAAGCCTTTCATCCTATTTTTAAAAATAATACTATTGGAAGAAAAATACATAAATAGAAAGTGCTACTCCTACTATATTGTCACGGTATTCACTATTGATTATTTGGAATTCCAGATATTCTATAGTCTTATGTTACTCCCAAACGCACACGCAAGTATACGTGGTCGACAAGTAATATAATGATAAGTTGAGTGTCGAACCCACAGAGACTTGTGTAAACTACTCACTAAATCACTAAAATTGTTATTCAATCCAGCTAAAATCAAAGCCCAATAATATGATTATATTATACTACAATTCTAAATAATAACTAAGTTATCAAGTAACGAGTTGATTGTTGTGTATTCAGTAGAGACAAATATTTCAGAGTTGTGATCGATTCACCAATCGTATTGTGTTCTAATTAACTCTCTCTTTCATATAATTCACTCATGGTTGCTAATTAATCGATAAATGCTCTCATAGCCTTCTCCCGAAATACTACTCACCTATTCTCAATAGATTAACGCCTATATTCCTATGAAATCAATCTATTAAGAACGCATTAAGATCACGATATTTAATTAAGCACGGTGATTAGGTATATTCCTATCCTAACCACAAATCCGCTCCCCCTAAGGGTTAAGATCATGCTCTCTTCAATTCTTCTCTAATCTAAACACGGCTTTCCCAAGCATAGCATAGATAGTAAATAGAACCTAGCTGCTGGCCAAACAATTAAGCAATTAAACACAGAATTGAAGAAACAACCATATATTGGTGAATTATAATCAAGTTCAAGCTAATATAAAACAACAATATTCATGGATAAATCACATCCCCAGAACAATGGGTGTTTAGCCACTCATGATGTAATCAAACAATTGCATAAGTGTTGAATCAATTGGAAATACTAGAAAAATATGAAGAAAACTGAGAATTCTTCGCTTCCTCACGATCCCGTGTGTATCTCTACTCCAAAGTGGCGTCTCCCCCCTCAAAAATAGGTTTAGTCTTGCTTTTATATCAGTTGGGTAGGTCTAGGGCCGAAATAAACTTGTCCCGGGCAAAATAGGACACATTTCACGTCACCAGCGCCCAGCCCGGAGCCAGACGCCCTCTACGGCGCCCCATTATTTGTGCATACTGTTTTTGGCGCCACAGGTGGCGCCAGACACTGCCTGTGGCGCCCAACTGCTTCCTTTCCCGATTTTGTTCGTTTTAGCTTCAAATCTTTCACGTTTTGCCCCAAATTGCTCCCGAATCATTCCTACAAGTAAAAATACTTCAAATCAATATAATTCATAGCATTTAACATCCCAAATTCACGAAATAAGAATAAGATATGAGGCGATATACATCAAAATATATATACTTTAAGCTAAACATCATCTTACATTTAATTTTCCACTTGTTTCTTTGTCCAAGTGGTTGCATCTTGTATTTCATTAGTTTAGATGTTTACTAGAATGAGTTCCACTTATCTTGCAGCAGATTTATGAACCAACCATTAATGTAATATTATCTACTCAATTTTGTATGGCTTCCGTCAGCTCTCTTTAGCTGTTGTTTTGGGATTCACATTTTGGCTGCAAAACCGCCGTATAATTAGGAGTCTTGGCTACTTGAATACTACTTGTGCTTTTTACTGAAGTTGCAAAAACCTAAAACTAATGCTTGTAGTCAAAATCCCAACAAATGTGCGTGATGTTACAAGTCAAAACCTTAGGGTATAGAGTGGATCATGCTAATGACATGTATAGTTATTGGGGCCAAGCACAAGAACATGCAAAAGTTTGTGATGTGTCTGTTTTCAGATTGCACGAGACCTATAATATGTTTAAACTCTTTCACCACAGAAGCTTGTCACCTGCAGCTTCATGTTGTATTTTTTATTCTATGTTTCTCTCAAGAATCTAGTTACTTAAAATTCCTATCTCTTCAATTGCACTCTGCTTTTACAACAAAATGCGAGTATAGTTACAGCTTTCGTTAACACGTTTATTATACTTGTAAGAAAATAAATTGGGGAGGAAGATGAGTCATGATGAGTTCTTCATGGAGACTCACATCCGGAAGAAGAAGGCACCGACAGATCCAACTAGATGGGTCGAGGACCGGGCAGAGACTATACATGTAAGTTTCATAACTACTATAAATGTTTATGATATTATATAGTTAGTAATTTTCTATCTTCTAAATAAAGGGTCGCTACAAGATCAACTTGGAGGAGTACACTCAGAGCTTGCCACCGAATGAGCAAGGCAAGCGACCACCCATTTCAGACGAAGAAGGGGAGAGGATATGGTTGGATACTGTCGGTGGTCCTAAAAAGGGGATAGCATACGATCTTTCAGATAAAACATTTCGGCGCTACAGGGCTGGATTGCAAGGTATAGGGACTTCCGCCCAAGGCGAAACGATTGATAGTTCGACTATAACATGTGTGGAACAGAAGATCGCAAAGCTGACAACAGAGCTTGAGAGACCAAGGCTAGAGAAAAGAAGAGATTTGATACTCTTCAAGTTCAGCTAGAAAGGAGGGACGAACAAGTTGATACTCTTCAAACTCAGCTAGAAAGAGGACCGAACAATTTGATCTCCTTCAAGGTCAGCTGACCAATCTTCTTGCTAGTGGTGCTTTCCCCATTCCCCGGTCTCCTCCTCCTTCCCCATGTGCCGGCGATGAAGGTCCTAGGAATGAAGATGGAGATGATGCTACATAAAAACTCATTGAATGTTGTGTATTGTTAAACAAAATTTTGAACTTGTCAATAGTTTGTTGTTGTTGGCTATTTGAATGATGATTATATTCTTATTTTGATGTTGAACATTTTAGTAGTTGTTGTGGTTATTAGTTGTCGTGGTTGTGGCTATTAGTTGTTGGTTAATTGTTGTTGTTGGTGGTTATTAGTTGTTATTTTGTTGGGTTTTCATGGTTGAATGGCAGCAATGTAAGCCGCCATTATAGGATGTATATAGTTTAAATTGGCAGGTGGTGTAGCTTAAAAGCAGCCATTTTCGGCCCAGTTTTTACCCAGATTTTCGACTAAATTTGGTCGGAAATTAATTTTGTTTTTTCACCCAGAAATACATAATTTCCGACCGAATTCGGTCGGAAATTTCAAATATATTCTCCAGATTATTGAAATTTCTGACCAAATTCGGTCGGAAATTATGAATTTATATTTATTTTTTAAATAAATTAACAATTAACAAACAATTATTTAATTAAATATTATTATTATTTTTTAAAATATTCGACCGAATTCGGTCGGAAAACTAAAATTTAAATAATAATAATAATAATAATATTTTTCAACCGATTTCGGTCGGAAATTTGAAAATTTTAAAAAAAAATTAATAATTTCAACTGATTTCAGTCGGAAATTTTCGACCAATTACGGTCGGTCCACGTTTGCGACCATTATTTTTTCGTCCAATTAAAATTGGTCGGAATTTGATAATTTCCGACCGAATGGACAGAAATCACCTGATTTCTAATAGTGATACTCAAGCGTTTAAACTTAAAATAGCCGGCGGATGTATAATATATAGATAATTTATATATAATTATTGTATACCTGACTAGGAAAAATAAACAGTAAATTTAACCGGCTATTTATGTAAAGCCCCTTTTTCATTTTTCTTCTCATATACCTATATATCTAACAAGAAACAGAAACATTATTATTATTATTATTTTAAAACAATAAATTCAACCGGCTATTTGTGTAAAGACCCTTTTTCATTTTTCTTCTCATATACATATATATCTAACGAGAAACAGAAACATTATTATTATTATTATTATTATTATTATTATTATTATTATTATTATTATTATTATTATTATTATTATTATTAGTATTATTATTATTATTATTTTTTGTGCGTAGATTTAGATGCTGAATTGAAGCAAACTGGGGGACTATATAAGTAATGATGTTTTACATTTACTTGGGAAAAATATGTAGGATGTTTAAGTTTGTTGCACGTCTTCAACCTTCCTACCTTGATTAGTGTTAATTTCTATTCTATTTTCGAATTTTAGTAAAAGCAAAGTCTATCCTATGCTATGTTATATCTAGTGCTTATTTACTTAACATCTTCCTCAATTTAAAATTTTAGTATATTATTAATCTCAAAGGCTCCTTTTCTTTTGAATTGCACTTGCATAAAAATAATTATAAATTACATCTTGTTTGTCTATAATCTGATTCAGTCTAAAGTCTTGCAAAAAATGTCTATGTATTAAAATTTAAAAATTCTAAAAGAATCTCTACATCATATATGAAAGACAAAATAAGAATGTTTTGAAACAAATTTAGTAATAACGGCTAGTGTGGTCCTCTCAAGAAGCAGACTTTCCAAAGTCAATTTGTTGACTTTTCCCTTTGTAAAACTTTAAATACCCCATTAATAAAAATGTGAACGTACTACACTATTTTTTCGTTTACTTTGTATTTATTATGGAGTATTATCATTTTTAGCCCGTGTCAGAAATTATTTATATTTGGTAGTCGAAAGTGTATAAAACTTATAAATTTTTTGTATATAACATACAGAATGTATATATATACAAAAAAATATATAAATTTTATATATATATTTTTTTGACTGTTATTTTTACAACGGCTACACGATATAATTTTTCTATTTACTATCGACACTGAGATATCACTTCGATCCAGAACCTATATTTAGGGCAGCGAAGTATAATAACTTGAAAAAAAGAAAATATGTTTTGTCGATTCCAACAACTCCAGTTAAAATTCAGAATCTTTATCCAAATAATTGGCCGAATTTATTGTTTCATTTTTCTAGCTGATAAACATAAATTATACCTGATGATAAATAATTATATAAATATTGTACATAAATTATACATTCATTAGTTATTTTTAGTTTAAGTAGTTGGTTAGGCGGCTATTTAGGTTAATTCTTCTTAAAGATTCCGAAGAGACGAAAGAAATATAGCTTCACTTACTTCTAGGGGTGTTCGTCAGTCGGTACAGCACGGTATTTGGACACTTTGGTTTGGTATTTTTGGTATTCGATTTCTTAAAATGCTATACCAATACCGTACCTAATTAAATTCAGTATAATTCGATTTTTCTCCTTTCGATTTCGGTTTATTCGGTTCGGTAATTTCAGTTTGAATACTAACTAGTATATAGAGTTATAGACTATAATATTTTTAATTAAAGTACTCAAAAGTATAAAAATGAAAACATTTGTTTACAAAAAAATTGTCCAAAACCAATAAATATTAACCCATTGAGAGAAAACTATCCATAAAAGAATAAATTTGATCATTAGAAATGTCTTGTCACTTGCTTAAAGTTAATTAATAAACTTAAAGAATAAAAGAAAGTAAAATTTTAGATTTTTTATATTTATGTTATAATTAATAGTATGTGTGCTGTGTAATATAATATATATTTCGGTACGATATCGGTATTTTATTTTAAAATACCAAATATCATACCTAATACTATTTTTTTTAAAACTTAAACCAAATACCAAAATACCAAAATTTTCGGTTTCGATACGGTAATTCGGTATTTACCAAATTATGCACAACACTATTTACTTCCCCAGATGGGTAACAATGAAAAATATTCATATAATGGAAATTAGCAGGGGGATTTGCATTTATATCCGCTTTTTGGGTCACGTTTTAACTTGTTGTAACACCGCGTAAAAATCCAGCTTAGGTATGAATGAGGAAGGAGTAGTAAGGATATATTTTGATCATGTGAAGTCCCATCGGGATGATTATGGGTGAAAATAGTTATTTCAAAATCAAGATGGAAAGTTAGGTGTATAAGATTTGACAAAATCGACTAAGTTTGCAGAAGGTTCGTGTTCCAGCAGGTTTTAGTGCAAATGTGTAAGGAATTTGGGAAAACGCAAAGCATAAAAGTTGTAGACCTTTAAAATAGCTTCCCAACGATATATTGTGGAGTTCAAAAGGAGCTCTGTGCAAAAGGTTATGCCTGTTTTACAGAGAGGTGTGCAACCACCACGGTCCTACCGCGTTTTACCGCGGCCGCGGTGGCGAGGCAGTGTCTCAGCGATTTACCGCGGTTGGGACCGCGGTCACGCCAACCGGGACGCGGTGGATGACTTGGGAGGTCATTTTTTAGCCTTATTTCGTCCCCTACAGCCCCAAAACATAAAAACTTGTCCTAGAAAGGAAAACTCTCAAAAACCTAACTCCTTAAAGGTCCCTCCACCACCCAAGGTAAGTTCTAATGGTGATTCTATGTTTATTTCAATTCCCCAACATCTTATTAACATGGGTAAACCCTCCATATCATTAGATATTCTATTGGGACATCATTGTTGAGAGAAGAAACCCTAGAACTCGAATTCAAGGAGATTGAACGTCAAAAAGGTAATATCTTCACCCTCTAATTGATTTTGTCATTGAATTAATGATTATAGACTCTAGTTCATAAGATATGAGTTGATGGGTTTGATAGAAAAGCATGAACGATGATAGGTTTGGGTTGTTGATTGGTTATTATTGGTTATGGGTGTTGATTACGTTATGGGTGATAAAGAATGATGTTGATTATAACTATTTGAGACTTTAGAATTTATCTAGAAGCAAGAGAATGGGTTATTGGGTGTAGAGACACCATTAATAAGGGCTATGAAGCTTTATGCCACCAAGTGTTTGATAAAATGCCTAAGTGACCAAAACATAAGTATTATTGCTAATATGGAATCCCTTTGACTTGTATTTATATAGATTGAAGTTAAAAGGGTTGGAGAATGTTGTATTACGCTCAAAAATAGGAAGTTAAGGTATGTGAGGCTAACTCTCTATGTTAGGAAATGTTAATGATTCTCCTTACATTACGTTTCTTTTACGACGTATCAATTGCCTCAGAAATATAGTTAAGCCTAGTTCCTTGAATAGTTGTAGAACTTCTATTCTCTAGCTTCGTAACTCGTTCATGACTTTCATTCTGAACGTTGTGAGCTCAGTTCGTATTCAATATAGACTTGGGTTTGATGTCCCTAAGTCTCAGTATAGCTTACTCAGCATGTCGTAAAGAGTTGAAGTTTCAGTGTTCATAACCAGTTCAAGAATACATGTCTCATTCTAGTCCTATTCAGTATTCCAGTATTATGTAACTCAGTATGATTCAATATTCCAGTATTATGTAACTTTGTATGATTCAGTATTCCAGTATAATGTAACTCAGTGTGATCCAGTATTCCAGTATCATATAACTCAGCGTGATTCAGTATTTCACTATTATGTATTGCAGTATGATTCTCAGTTCCTGATTTTAAATCCCTGAATGTTGAACACCTATATTTGGGCCTGAGGCCGAAACTAATGCTTTATGAATCTTTGGGCCTGAGGCCGCAGTTTATGCTTTATGCATCTTTGGGCCTGGGGCCGCAGTTTATGTTTTATGCATTTTGGACCTGAGGTCGTAATTATGTATACGTATACTTGGGCTCGAGGCCACAGTTTGTGCATATATATATATATGGGCCTGAGGACGCAGTTTAATATTCAGATAAATAGGTTGTTCATTATTCAGAAGAGTGAGTATTCATATCCTTACTTCCTTTCAGTTCAATTATAAGTGACCATTCAATTATCATCTATCATATCAGTTACCAGTTATCAGTTATCATTTCAGTTTCAGTTTGAATAGTTATCATTTCAGTTATCAATTATAAATTCTTAGTTATCAGCTTAGTTTCAGTTTCAATATTTATAATTCTTTCTTTCAGTTGCTTTACGTACCAGTACAATTCAAATGTACTGACGTCCCTTTTGCCCGAGGCCTGCATCTCACAATGCAGGAAATGAATTACAGGTTGATGATTCCAAGCGTTAGGATTCTCGTACCAGCTATTTGGTTATCCCAATTCTTTCGGGGCATTATCATTACCTTAAAGTCTTAAGTATTTTTTTTTACACAGTCAGTGTTTTCAGTACTTCATTAGAGGCTTCATAGACTAGAGTAACAGTTAGACAAAGTCACGGGCTTTTTATATTAAGCTATGTTGGCTACAAATATATTTCAGAATTGTATTAGTATTTCCGCACTTTGATTTATATCATCCAGACTTTCAGTATATCAGCATGTGTTAGTTTATCTTCCGCATTCAATATGTTATGATACCACATGTTGATTCAGCCAGCCAGTTGGCTCACTCGGTCATATGTAGTCTGGCACCGAGTGTCGTGTTACGTCCAGGCCCAGGTTTGGGGTGTGACAAAGCTTGGTATCAGATCACTAGGTTCAAGAGTCCTAGGGAGTCTATGAAGCCGTGTCCAATGGAGTTTCCTTTATATGTGTGTGTCGGCCACTCATATAAACGGTTAACTACCAAGACATCCTGGATTGTCTCATTTCTTTCTACTCTAGATCGTGCCACGAATCTTAGAGCAATAGGTAACCTTTTCTTCCTATTGAATTCCAAACATATTGGATGCCCAAGCGACGCGCAGGAGAAACCTAAAGTCCTAGAGAGGATAATTGCCCATTGAGGTATAATTATGGAGTACAGGTTGGTAAATACGAGACTTTAGAGGATGTAAAAAGTGGGATGCAATGGATAGTGTTACAGATTAGAGCATAACCTTATCAGAAAGTACAAAAGCAGTTATCATGTCTTATGGTTATCAGTTTACCTCAGTTACCAGTTATACAGTCTTTCAGTTAGCAAGTTTATGGTTATTCAGTATGCCAGTATTCAGTTATATGTTTACCAGATATCTAATTTCCAGTGTATCAAAATTTTGGTGGCGGGTGAGTAATACAGTGATGCCTATAGGTTCTCATAGAAAATGTAAGTAAGAGTGGTTATAGCTAAATCTTCACATATTTTAGGTCCGGATTAAGACCCAAGAATCGCCGGATGGTGCAGTAAGTGATTTATCAGATAATGGTATACTCTGAAGGATAAGTTTGTGTATGGTAATATTATGTGTTTTACCTCAGAGAACTATTTCTTTTAATTTTGGAAATGGAGCCACAAGTTGGATGATGATAGTTGAAATGTCAGACCCTAGCATTGGTCATTATAGTTTTGGACAAAAAAGAGCCTAAGGGCAAAATCCCTAGGAGTATCATATAACTCAACGTGAATCAGTATTTCACTATTATATATTGCAGTATGATTCTCAGTTCCTGATTTTAAATCCCTGAACGTTGAACACCAATATTTGGGCCTAAGGCCGCAGCTAATGCTTTATGCATCTTTGGGCCTGAGGCCGCAGTTTATGCTTTATGCATCTTTGGGCCTGAGGCCGCAGTTTATGCTTTATGCATTTTGGACCTGAGGTCGCAGTTATGTATACGTATACTTGGGCCCGAGGCCGCAGTTTGTGCACATATATATACATTGGGCTTGAGGCCGCAGTTTAATATTCAGATAAACAGGTTGTTCATCGTTCAGAAGAGGGAGTATTCATATCTTTACTTCCTTTCAGTTCAATTATTAGTTACCGTTCAGTTATCAGCTATCATATCAGTTACCAATTATTAGTTCAGTTATTAGTTATCATTTCAATTTCAGTTTGAATAGTTATCATTTCAGTTATCAATTATAAATTCTCAGTTATCAGCTTAGTTTCAGTTTCAGCATTTATAATTCTTTCTTTCAGTTGCTTTACATACCAGTACAATTCAAATGTACTGACGTCCCTTTTGCCCGGGGCCTGCATCTCACAATGCAGGTAATGATTTACAGGTTGATGATTCCAAGCACTAGGATTCTTGTACCAGCTATTTGGTAATCCCAATTCTTTCGCAATACCTTACAGTCTTCGATATTTTTTTTAGACAGTCAGTGTTTTCACTACTTCATTAGAGGCTTCATAGACTAGAGTAACAGTTAAACAAAGTCACGGGCTTTTCATATTAGCTATGTTGGCTACAAATATGTTTCAAAATTGTATTAGTATTTTCGCACTTTGATTTATATCATCCAGACCTTCAGTATATCAACATGTGTTAGTTTATCTTCCGCATTCAGTATGTTATGATACCACATGTTGATTCAGCCAGCCAGTTGGTTCGCTCGGTCACATGCAGTCAGGAACTGAGTGTCGTGTTACGTCCAGGCCCAGGTTCGGGGCGTGACACTTGTGCCCGCTTTGCAAGAAAAATTGCAAGCGCACCCACTTTTTCGCGTAACTTCAGCATACGGGGTTGAAGTAGCAAAGGCAATCACGCAAAACTTCAGCATTCTAGTAGACGGTCCTGAAGTAGCAAAGGCTTTTTCAAAAACTTCAGCAGAAGATTCTGAAGTTATTTAGTTCATTTGTAAAAACTTCAGCACTAAAGTAACCGAAGTTTTTTGTCCTGGATTCATTAGTTTTGTCATAAAAAAATTTCAAAAACTTCAGCAGAAGATGCTGAAGTTATTTAGTTCATTTGTAAAAACTTCAGCACTAAATAATTTGAAGTATTTTTGTCCTTGATAAGCTTTTTCAAAAACTTCAGCAGAAGATGCTGAAGTTATTTAGTTCATTTGTAAAAACTTCAGCACTATATAAGCTGAAGTTTTTTTGTCCTGGATTCATTAGTTTTATCATAAAGCTTTTTCAAAAACTTCACCAGAAGATGTTGAAGTTATTTAGTTCATTTGTAAAAACTTCGGCACTATATACGCTGAAGTTTTTGAAAAAGCTTTCTAACATACTAGATAAATAATCACCTTATTCTTTCATAGTGTATTACAACTATAAAATAATCAGATTTCCAATAGTATCTAAATCATAAATTTTGGAAACAATAAACGTGAAAAGAACAGGATTACGTGGAAATATTCACAAATTATTGTCTACTAACTTACGTAATTATTTATAATTTATTTTTAAATAATCTGATAAACATACTTATGACAATCATCCCATGAACTGAAGTTTCATAGCAGCACCTGTAAGCACGTGATTTTTGCCCTATGAAAGAATTACTCCCAAAAAAATTCAAAATAAAATAATTTTCCTTTTGTGTGCAATTTTTGAATTTTTGTGGTATTTTTGTATTTTTGTCTGTGCATACTTATTTGTTTAAATTAATAAAAATATAAAAAAAATATGCCACATTTGCATTTAATATGTAATTCTACAATTAGGAGTAATTAAGTTTGTTTTAAAAAATGAAAAATTACAAAAATAGGCATTTTTTGCATTTTTAGCATTTAATGTCCAAATTGTGTGATTTGATTTTATTTGATGTTTAATTTTGGGTGATAATCATTATTAAAAGTTAATTAGTATTTTTAGATAATTTTGGTTTTTTTATAATTTAATACATTTTAGTTTTATTAATAAGTGAAAGAAAAGAAAAAAAAATAGACGAAAATCGGTTTAGGGCCTCTTCTTCAATTTTAAACCACAAGCTCAAGGATACCCAATCTTCCCCTACGACCTGGTCCATTTCAAACCAGGTCGACCCAGTCCATAACCCAAAACCTCACCCCACCCTTTCTATTTTCATTCTTGAACAAAAAAAAAATTGCAAAACCCTAAAAGAACAAGACCTAAACTACCCGCCCCCACCTCTCTTTTTCTTCTTCCTCTCCAAAAACACCCCAATCTCCCCTCCCATGGCAGCCATGGGTGCTGCCCTTCCCCCCCCCCTGTCCTTCACCTTCAACACACACACACACACGGGTTGTTGTTTCCTCTTCGTCTTCGTCCTCGTTTCAGCTGCGTCAAGCTTGAGCTCAAGCAGCCATGGCTTCCCCTCTCGCTGCTGCGTCTTCTTCATCATGCGTGATGCTGCTGCGTCGCGCCACTGCTGCCATGGCTGCATCCACCTGCTGCTGCCGTTGCTTCTTCTCCGTCAAGATGCTGCCATATCCAATGTTGTTGCCCGTCGTGCTGCTCCACCACCATTGTTGCCCTCGATGTTGTTTCACCATCCAAACACGCTGCCTGCTTCGTCTTCTTCAATCGAGTTTCTGCTTCAGTCAAGCTCCATGTTCAGCAGTAGCAACTGTTACTGCTTCACTGCTGCCATGGCTGCGTCTTCTGCTTCACATCCAGCTGACCTTCAGTTGCTTCTTATTCGGATCGTCTTCGTCGTCGAATTGTTTTGGTGCGATAATCGCTTCCGGACAGATTTGTTTTCATTCAAAGTTCTTCGTCGTTCCGATCCGGTTAGTTGGTTTAAATTTCGTTTATGTCCGTAATTTGTTTGATATTTTTCGGATTTGAAATCAAATATGTTTGATATTAATTTCATGTTCATCGTTTTTTTTTTATCTTTCAGTTTTGTTTTCATTCATTTTTCTTGTTTATTTTTAGGTAGAAATTGATTAGTTTAATTATAATGTTGTTAGATTTGAGTTGAAGATTCAATTAATTATTTTTCAGTTTGTTTTATTAATTTAAAAGGATTTAATTTTAATATAGAAGAGTGTTAGTTTAAATCGCTTGAATCCGTTCTTTGTTATTTAATTTGGATATAATTCATGTTCATTTTTTGTTTGAAGTTCATGTTAATTCAGTGATTTAATGTGAGTTTATGTTTTAAGTTTTTAGTTTGAATCATGTATCTTTGTTATAATTTTGTTGGATTTAATTTAAAGATCAATTGATTATTTAAGTTTAGTGATTTGAATCTGTTTATTTATTTTGTTTAAAGTTTAATTTGAATTTGAGTTCATGCTTTGAATATATTTGTTTGTTATTGTTGGTGAATCTGAAAATAGGTTTGTTGTGTAAAAACATTGTTCAGTCAAAATAATTCAAGTTATTTCTTTGTTGTTCATCATATAGTTTGAGTTTGTTCATAAAATCTGATTAGGAATTGGTTATAGCTGCTATATTTTGGTTAGAATTGATTAGTTGAACTTGTTATAGTTGATGGGATATATTGGTAAATTACAATGTTTTCACGGTCAAAATGGTAATTTCAATAAGGTTAGAGGGGTATTTTTGGAATTAAAATTCTGAACAATTATTTATTTTGAGTGCTCTGTCAATTAGGATTAAAATAATCAATAATGGGGGGACAAGATATAATGGTGGGGAATAATGCAATTATTTAATATAAGCATGGGGGACAAGATATAATGGGGTATTTGTTTAATATAGTGGGGGACAAAATATTAGGTAGTGAGATTAAAAGGGGGATGAGTGGGAAGATAGTGGATTTTATGTTTAAAAATGCTGAAAGATGGTAATAAATAGGAGGACTTGATCAGATTTTAAAAAAACAAAAAAAAAAGAACAAAAAAGAGGACAGAGAGAAAAAGATACAGAGAAAAGATAGAGAAAAAAAGGGGAGTGAACTTGAAGAACATTTTAGGAGAACATTTTAGGAGGAATACATTCTGAAAATCTGAAGAGAGTGGTAGAGTTTAAAAAGAGAAAACAAAAACAAAGTGAGAAACGAGTTTAGTTTCGGGTTTAATACACGCGCGGGTTGTTGCTGTTTGGTTTGTTTACATACTTTTGGGTTTGTTCTATTGAGTTGTTCAGTTTTTTCAAAGTTTTCTGGGCCTTGAACCTGGTTCGAATTGCTGCTGTTGGGTTGTTGTTGTGTTGCTGTGTATTTACACTACTGCTGCTTCTACTGATCTTCATCTTCTTTCCTTGCTTTCCAAATACCAGGTACACAAACTGATACACTGGTTCATCTTGTAAGCCACTCGAAGCATGAATGCAAAAATGAGAAAGATTTGAAGATGTAATTTAATGTAGTATTTTCTTTCTTTTACTGTCTGTATATAGAACATTATATCCGCTGTCCATGTAAACTTTTTAAACGACTCACTTTCGAAACTTGACTATAATAACTCGAAAGTATGTAAATAAAGTAGGACTTTTTCTTCATTTATTTTAGAGAAAACGGAAAAATAAAAAATGTAGTCATTCTAAGATTATCTTTTTTTTTAAAAAAATAAAAAAATAAAGAGACGAGCATCGCCAAATAAAAATGCAAATTGCGGGGCCCTCACAAAATGTATGTGTTAATTACTTAGAACTCGGAATAGGCCGCTTAGCGAACTCCACGGCCTTACCCAAAATAACAACACGCTAGTTTCTTTAGGACGCGTCTTAATTAATCCTACTTTCTTAAACTCGGGTGCACATTTATGTGACCCAAATCCAAATCTCAGCGGAGTCGAAATGTGTCTCTAATCACGGGTACATTGATTGTGACATGGTTCAAGATGCGTGTCCATGACGTTGCGAATTCCTTTTTAAAAATAAGAATGAGATGAGCCTCGCCGAATAAAAATACAAAATTGCGGGGCCCTCAGTAAATATTTGCTTTAAAATTGCTTAGAATTCGGGATGGACCGTTTAGCAAAATTTCACGGCCCTACCCAAAGTAAATGATACGCTAGTCTCTTTAGGCGCGCCTTTAATAATTTAATTTTCTTAAACTCGGGTGCATATTTATGTGACCCAAATCCAAATCTCAACGGAGTCGAAATATGTCTCTAATCACGGGTACATTGATTGTGACGCGGTTCAAGATACATTTTCACAACGTTGCAATTCCCCCCAATAATAATAATAATAATAATGAAAGCGGTAAAGAGTTAAAATCTGCACATAAGTTCATATTTGTATAAAATCAGATAAACAAGTCGAATATGATAGTTGAGCGACCGTGCTAGAACCACGGAACTCGGGAATGTCTAACACCTTCTCCCGGGTTAACAGAATTCCTTATCCGGATTTCTGGTTCGCGGACTGTAATACAGAGTCATTCTTTTCCTCGATTCGGGATTAAATTGGTGACTTGGGACACCCTAAATCTCCCAAGTGGCGACTCTGAAATAAATAAACAAATCCCATTTCGATTGTCCTTTAATTGGAAAAACCCCTTCCGCACCCCTTCGCGGGCGACGCGGGCGAAAAAGGAGGTGTGACAGCTCTGGCGACTCTACTGGGGAATGGTTATCTAGAACCATCGATTCAGGGTTAGAAATTAGAGCTTGATAAATTGTTGTATTTTGGATTTATTATCTGATATTCTCATATGATCTGTGCTTAATATGCAAATTGATGCTTTTTATTGCTTTGATATTATTTGAACTGTACATATAAACTGTGCCGAAACCTTCTCTTCTTACCTCCGAGGATGTGCTTACTGGTTAAGACTCTCTATTCTATTAGTGTCATACCCTAAATAAAAGAGGCTCGGAAAGTTTCTAAGCCGGCTGGCCTTTTGGTTCCCGGAAATGAGCTCCTTCCTCAACTCGAGTTGTCCGCTCGGGTACGCTGTCTAGAACACCGACCCAGATTTTGAACATAGAATAACGTGACTTCATGTCGGATCCCTAGTAGGAACGCTTATTTGCATCACGTTGCATTTGACTTAGGGGACTCAACACAGGGGTTGGGTCCGTCTAGAACTAGCAACCTGAGATGAAAAGACCATCCTGATGCATTCTATTTGTTTTTCCGTGCATTTATTTGTCCCGCGCCCGCATGCTGACCGGTTTTTGAATATTAGGAATGTTGTGAAATTGAGAAGAAGAAAAAAAATAGCGGTTAGGGAGTTAATTGTTTATTTTTGAAAAAATAAATAATGCCCAAATACCGTCGAACTCTGTCGAAATTTTGAGAAAATAAAAAAAAAATTATTAATTTGTTTTACTAAAAGCAAAGGAAAATAGAAAAAAAGAGCCGTTATTCTATCTTCTTTTCAAAAAATAGGAAAGGAAAATAGTTTGTCTTGCCATGGAAAATAAAAATGAAAAAAAAGGGTCTTATTTTTTAAAATAGTTTTTTTTATTTTTATGAAAATGCCCAAAATCGAAAAGGAAAAGAGTCGTGCTTTGAAAGTGGTTGTGATATTTGCTGCCAAAAATGAATGAAAAAAAAAAGTTTTAAAATAGTTCAGTTAATTGCCCGAACTACGCGGGTCTGATTCTCACCGGATGTGAGATACGTAGGCAAACCTCTTAGTTTTTAGAACTCAAACCAAAAAAAAATAATACAAAAAATATTTCTTTTTAATCTCTCTCAAAATTCAAAATATTTATTTAAAAGTTCAAAAGAAAATTCAAAATTCAAAAATATTTTCTCTTTTCTTTTGTAGTATTTCTTTCAGAAATTCAGAGTAATAGTCCAAAAATATTTCCTTTTTCTTTAGAAGATTTTTCGAACTTTCCAAAAAAAAAAGGAAAAGAAGTTAAAATTCAAGAAAAAAATATTTCTTTAGTCGTCGTTTCTTTTCAAAAATAAAAATAAATAAATAAATAAAAAACAAAAATCGAAATCCAAAAATATTTATAATAAAAAAAACAACAAAAATCAAAATCCAGAAATATTTTCTCTCTTCTTTGTAAGTATTTTTTCGGAAAAAAAAGAGTTAGCTTATTTGCTTTATTTCTGATGGGTGAACTACGCTGGTTTGATTCTCACCGGATGTGAGATACGTAGGCAGCTCTAATCGGGTCCAACCTCCCCTTTTGTTAAAATAGCCAAACAAAAAAAGTATCAAATTTTAATTTCATCATAAAGAAGTCGGGTGACGCTTGTGAGCACGTGATTTTTGCTTCACGGAAATTACTCCAAAAGAAATCGAAAATAAAACAAGTTACCTTCGGGTACAATTTTGAAAATTTGCGTGATATTTTTGGTAATCATTTTTGTCCGTAAATGTTTAATTTTTTGTAGTTAATCGCGAAATATAAAATAAATATATTACATGCTTATTTAGGATTTAATTGTACATTTAGGAATTAATTAAATCATAGTCTGGTTTTTAAAGAAAAATAGCAAAAAGTATGCTTTTCGTCTTATGTTTTGTTGCAATGGTGTGATTTTACCTATTTAAATATTTTAATATGTGTGTGATAATTGTGTTAAGTGTTAATTAATATGTGTTTAGTTTTACTTTAATTAGGTATTGTGTTTTAAATTAGAAAATAAAAGAAAAGAGTGCAAATTGGTCTAAAAATCGGACTGGGCCAGTTTCTTTAGGAAAATTCGAGGCCCAAAAGCACCAAAACCAGCCCAAGGCAGCCGGTCCAAGAGACCCATCTCCCAGGCCACCAAACGACGTAGTTTGATACCAAAACTACGTCGTTTCAAGAATAACCCATCTCAGCCGTTCAAACCAAGTTGATCTGACGGCCCTCATCCCATCTTCCTTACCCGTTACCTGACCCGACCCATTCCACCCAAAGACCAACCCGGTCTCACTTAACCAAATGATGTCATTTTCTAAAAGTGGGAGATCCAGGCCGTTGATCTCGACTATTCTAACGGCTATGATCAAACGACCACCCCGGTATATAATCCCTCATCTCTCACCCCACACCCCCCATAACCAAACCCCCCCCCCCTTCGTCTTTATCGTCTCAGGGACTGAACCAGACGATCCCCACGAAACCCTAGCGCCGCCCCCTTACCCCATCGCCTGAAACCCAGCGGCATCAACGCCACCGGTCACCAAATTAACACCCCTAGTGCACCTTGACCCCCTGAACACGAATCTACAAACCGTTTGGCTCGAATCAACCTACATCGTCTTGAATCTTCATTTGAAGATTCGAGCCAAACCTCAACCTACACCAACCGACCACAAATTCACACCAGTTACTCCCCTGACCTCCCTCATACCCTAATCAACGGTGGTTCCGTTCGAATCTAGGTAGAACCCTTCGAGCCCCAAATCGGCCTGTATGAACCCTAAAACTCAAAATCATGGGGGGTCTGTCCAATTAAAAGAGGAGTTGGGGGTCTAATAGACCTTAATCGAGGTTTCTCAGTTGAGAACACTTCGATTGAAGTTCGTTCGACCTCAAAGAAGTGAAGTCCAGTTCGAGCCTGGGTCATCCTTGTTTTTAAGCTTCCGAGGTAATTTTTCCTTTCCTTCTGTTCTGTTAGTGATTCTATTCGTATCTCTTTACATGTTTAGTTTAGTTTATGTGAGTTTTCTATTTTTTTTAATCAATTAATTCTGTCTGTCTCAATAAGATCCTTTATTTGGTCGATTCTTCTATTTGTTTGTTAATTGTACCTATTGTGAGTTATGTGTTCAACCTGTTTAGAGTCGTCGAATAGCTAGTTCATATAGTTTCCCTGTTATGTCTAAAGTCACTGAAGCCATTTGGTAACCTATTTTGTCTAGTTTGTTTATCGATTGTTTGTTATCTGTTAGAGCTCGTATAGTCGATTAAATAAATGTCGTTAACTAAAATTATCTGAAAACTAGAGAAGCATGAGTTTGCTAATGTCAGTGTAATTACATGCATGTTTCTCTTGTCTGTGCTAAGACCTGATTGATACTGATTCATTCCTTAGCTTTCATTATCAACTCCCTGTTGATCAGTTGGTTTTTGAGTTGGTCAGGATTGGTTCCCAATATGACCAACTCAGGCCATTTGATTAACACCCCTTATGTGTTATGACTTGTTTGAGCCTAAGCTGAGAATTGGATATAGTTGTAGTAATCTAATAGTTCAACCTGAAATCAGTGTTAAGTGTAAGTTTATATAGGTTGTAACTTCAGACTTCTAAACTTAGGGTAATACAGTAATAATCAGTGGATTCAGGGGTAATTTGGGGTGTCAAAGTTTGAAAAATGGCTAGTGCTAGTGGACTGCCAGTGAGTATGGTTTGAAATACTAGAATAATCTATAGTGCAAATACACCACTGGCTGACATCTTTAAAGATGGAAGTCAGGTGTAAGATGAGTTTAATAATAAAAAGCTGAAATGCACATGGAAATGTTAGTGGAACCTGCTGTACAGTAGGATAGGCACTACATTTTTGAATTTCAGAAGATTTAAAAATAATAACTCCATACCTAGACAACTTTAAGTGGGGTGACAGATTAGGATTTATGGTTACACTAGGGCAGCCTGTCAAAGGGAAGGGGCTCCTTCTTTCTAATAGCATATATAGACATAGATAGAGGAGAGTGCCAAAAAAAGAAGAAGAGAAAAACAGAAATAGACATAGAGAGATACACAGAATACACAGGGATATAGAGATACACAAGCTAAAAAGACTGAAAAACAGAAGAGAAGAAAGAGTGAGCGAGAGTTGAGTTGGAAGAAGTAGATAGAGTTCACATAGCATCGAAGAGAGGCTTTGAAAATAGTTGATAGCGAAAGCAACAAAACACTACTTCAGTGAGTTCTGGTTTAGTGTCAAGTCCCGGTAGTTGACATTGATCTGCTCGCCTGATTTCAATTTGTTGGAACCTATTGGCATCTATTGGTCCAGTTTTGGTCTAAATTCAAGTTCAGTTGAGTCTGTTTGGGTTGTTTAGTTGTTGTCGGGTTTCACAACTCACTTCGAGCCTCCTTTAAGTATATTTCTGGGGTATTTGGTGTTGTTAGAACTGCTGCCTTTGCTATTGCCTGTGTACTACTGCTGTTTTGCTGGCTTCTTTTCTCTTCAATTGTAAACGTTTCCAGGTACACACTTCTGAAACTATGGGTTGATGTAAGCTTGAATTGGAAGTTGAGTTGAAATAAACAAAGAAATAAAACGTTCACCTGCTTTCACAATATCTGTGTTTAAGATGTAGCAATAGGATAAAATGATTCAATTAGTTCGTATTTGTTTGTGCTCATTCTAATCGTATTTGTTTTGTATAAATTGGGGCGTACTCGAACCAATGTGGATTATTAAATAGTATGTTGTTATATTGATTAGATGTATACCATGTATTTAGCAATTTAGTTTAACTTAGCTGACGATGATGGTATAACGCATAATCTAATAGGTGTCTGTATGTACCCTGTCAGACCTTTGGACTGTTTAAATTTGTTATGGCCCGGTTCAGTTTGATTTTAAGAAATATGTATCTCACATAAATTTTCATATTGTGTTAGTTAATACCAGCTGATTAGCGATATACGTCAACTCTCTTGTTGGATTCCTTGCTTCAATACAGTCTCAATAATGTAGAGTAGTAATTAATATTGGCATTGGCCCGCCATTTAAACGAAGCGGCTATTAATAGAATCAGTAGGTTTACATTTTTGGGAGCACGAATCAATGTAACAAGTTAAGAGCATTAATCTAATAAGCATGAATTTAGCAAGAAGGTTTAGCGTTTAGATCTAATAGATTTTCGGATAAGCATTAATAATTAAGGGTAATTTTAGTTTTAAATAGTCCCAGGTAATCATTGGTTTGTGGAGATAGCCCAGTTCTAGGATAATTAATCTTATTCGAATGTATCATCTTGTCAACCTCGATCTTGCTTAAAATTTCAATCTTTGTAATATTCTTTTCCATTAACACTTGTATTGATCTAGCCATTAATATGTCACGTTTCTTTAGCATGTAATGAACTAGGATTTTTTTTCCCTTTTTTTAGAGACGAGTTTAATAGAAATGTAGTCATTTTAGGATATCCTTAAAATAAATGAATTGCGCCTCGCCAAATAAAATGCACAAACTGCGGGCCCTCATAAATGTACATATTAAAAACACTTAGAATTTGGGATGGACTGTTTAGTGTATTTCACTCTCTTCCCCAAAGATAATAACGCGTTAGACTCTTTAGGCGCGACTTAATTAAATTACATTCTTAAATTCGGGTGCGCATTTATGTGACCCAAATTCAAATCTCAATGGAGTCGAAATGTGTTAACAACTACGGGTGCATTGATTGTGACGTGGTTCGAGATGCATTTTCACGATGTTGCAATTCTATAAAAAATAAATGATAATAATAAAAGCGGTTTAAACTTAATAAAAGCACATAAGTCATAACATGTATTTAAATCAGATATTTAGCAATTATAACAATTTAAGCGACCGTGCTAGAAACGGGATTCGAGGGTGCCTAACACCTTCCCTCGGATCAACAGAATTCCTTACTTAGAATTTCTAGTTCGCAGACTTCATTTGGAAAGTCGAAAATTTCCTCAATTTGGGATTCAAGATAAACCTGGTGACTTGGGACACCAAAAGCCAAACCTTTCCCAAGTGGCGACTCTGAATTAAATAAATAATCCCATTTCGAATATTGTCACTTAAATTGGAAAAACTCCCTCGCGCATTTACCCTTCGGGGTGGGCGCACAAAAAGGAGGTGTGACAGCTCTGGCGACTCTGCTGGGGACCTAACCCAGAACCACTGGTTCAGGGTTCAAGAATTCGAGCTTAGAATAATTGTTATATTTGGCTTTATCTGATTTTTACATGTTTGGGCCTAATGTGCTAAATGTTACTTTTACCGCTTTGATATTATTTGACTATATATATAAACTGTGCCGAACCCTTCTCTCTTCACCTCCGGGGATGTGCTTACTAGTTGAGACTCCCTATTCTGTTAGTGTCATACCCTGAAATAAAAAAGAGGCTCGGACAAGTTACGAAGCCGGATGGCCTTTTGGTTCCCGGTAAGTTGCCCCCTCCTCGACTTTAGTTTGTCCGCTCGGGTGCACAGTCTAGAACATATACCCAGGTTATAAACCTAGTATAATGAAACCTCATGCCGGATCCCTAGTAGGAACGCTTATTTGCATCATGTTGCATTTGACGTAGGGGACTCAACACAGGGGTTGGGTCCGTCTAGGACATGCAACCAGAAATGAAAAGACCATCCTGTTGCATCCCGTTTGTTTTACGCATTTATTTGCTTCAGTTCTGCATGATGACAGGTTTCTAAAAAAAAACTTTAAAAAAAAAAAATAACAGCGTAGGGAGATAATTACTTATTTTTGGAAAAATAAAACCAATGTCCAAGTAGTGTCAAAACCTCGCCGGAATTTTCTTAAGAACAAAAAAATGAAAACAAAGTCTGTCTCTTAGTTTGATTTATAAAAAAAACATATATATATAAAAAAATTCCTTTTTATCACTTTCAAAAATAAAATAAAAACGTATGTGTTTAGAAAAATTTTTTAAAAAAAAGGGAGGGGGGGGGGAATCAAAATAAAAAATAATGTTGTTTCTTTTGTAGTATCTCTTTTATAAGTTCCGACCAATAGTCCAAATACTTCCTTAAAAGATTTGTCGAAATTTCAAAAAAAAGTGTAAAAAAAAAAGTTCAAAGGAAAAATATTTTCTTTAGTTTTCATCTCTTTTCGAAAATAAAATAAAAAATAAAAATCCAGAAAAAAATGTTTTTCTCTTTTTCCTTAAAAATTGTAAAAGGAGTTTAGTTTATTTCCCTATTCCTGATCGGACCGAACTACGCCGGTTTGATTCTCACAGGGGGTGAGATACGTAGGCAACCCTCATCGGGTCCAACTTCCCATTTTGCAAAAATGACCAGAAAAGAAAAAAAATGACAAAATGCTGCCACTTTTATAAAAGAGTCGGGTGATGCCGTTTTTTGTAAAAGTAGCCGAATGTTCCTAAGCGGGACGTCGGAAGACTGACATTGCATAAACGGCCATCTTTGGTCATCATTTTTTGATTTTTTGACCGGTTGATCCTCGCAGCCTTAAAATCTTCGTTCTCGAAGTGCTAAAAGGCCGCATTTGAAAACCGAGTCCATCGTTTTGAAAACAAATCTTGGAAAAGAACATAGATAGTTTTATCTTGAGTCTAATAAAAGTTTTTCGTCGGCATAATCACCTTGATAAATGTGCAGGATGAGCACAATACAAAACAAACCCTTTTCAATAATGACCAAGATCCCTTTTGAGTTGCGATTATGGTGGAATGACCTAGGCAAGGAAGGGCAAGGCAAAATAAAGAAGTATCTGAAAGATCTCCCGGATCTACAAGACATCCAGCCTCGGGGTGATGTTATCAGATCATTGGTCACTTGCTGGGATTCAGCACACAATGTATTTCATTTCTCGGACTTTGAGCTCACCCCGACATTGGAAGAAATAGCGGGATACATCGGAAGTGATGAAGCTCCGCTAAGGTTCAAGTACTTGATTGCACCTAGGGCCGTCACTGTACACCGGTTTTTGGATTTCCTAAAAATACCACGAACATTTCACCATCCAGATTTTGCAAAAGGTTTATGCAGTCTCCGCCTCATATATGCTAGATACGGCCACGTGGGCGGGTTCAATAAGCCAGACTTCAAACTATGCAGTAGATATAACCGACAAAAGTGGGATGAACACAGGCTGGCAGCTTTTATGATAGCTTTTTTGGGTCTTATAGTGTTCCCAAGGAAAGATGGAAACATTGATTTGAAAGTAGTTAGGGTCGTCAGTACTTTACTCACCCACGATAAAAGTACTCTGGCGCCTATGATTATGGCTGACATCTTCCGGGCTCTCACTACTTGCCGAGCCGAGGAAGACTTTTTCGAAGGATGTAACCTATTGTTGCAAATATGGATGATAGATCATTTATGCCACCGCTCCCCGCTCTTGGGTTACGGTTCGCCCGAGAAGACTTGTATTGGAGAATTCTACACAAGAATCAAAGGGGTTAGTCTACCCGAGGGAGTCACAACTTGGACGTCATTCTTCCGAACTCTCACTGCCAACCAAATCTAGCGGACGCTCGGATGGTTGCCTGTTGAGGAAATCATATACATGCCGGCAACCAGGCCCCACTTTCTGTTGATGGGACTTAAAAGCATCCAACCCTATACACGGTATCGGATTTTGAGGCAACTTGGGAGGTATCAAGTAGTGCCGAAAGATGAAGACTTGAGTACCCAAGTGGTTGAAATCAGTCCAGACGGTCGGTTCCCCGAAGAAGAAGTTTTGCCAGATCTGGAGTGAGTGTCAACATTTGACGGGAAATACTTGTGTGTTGGATAGGGCTAAAGGAGAAGTTTCCCCGGGGTATCACTCTTGGTTTAGAGGTGACATGTCCTGTGGGAAACCAGCTAAAAGACCTCATCTCAAATACTTCGCTGAGTCATCCCAGGAGCAATGGAACTAGATAGCAAAGGAAAAGGGTTATTGGGCGGAGATCAGTGAGTTGAAGCAACAGGTTGAAAGTCTGAAATTCAATAACAGTATGCAAGTCGCTGCGGATCGAGGCGAAAAGAATAGATTGGCCCAAGAAAATGAAGAACTTAGGGCCCAAATCCAGAAATTGAGAATGGCTCCTGATAAACAACCAAGGAGTCGATCAGATGAGCAGTTGATAAAAGGGCTGAAAAATAAAGTCAGGGAATGGCGAGATGGTTTAGAAGAGTCTGAAAACGTCATGGCAGAGCTCAAAGTACAGTGGGGTACGAGAGCAGATAAGCATCGCCGATACCTGAATCAATTGAAACGCGACCACGAGAAAACTGTTGCCGAAATGAAGAGAAAGGTGGCTACACTTGAGGGTAAAGCAGTTAAGCAGGCTGAGGATTTCCAAATTGAAAGCGGACACTGTTACGACTTGTTGGCCCAAATGGAGATAGAAGTGCGGCAACTGAAGAATCAGCATATGCAGGATTCTCAGGCATTAAAAACGTGCAGTGATCATATAAAACGCCTGCTTATAGAAATGAGGCAAACCAGGGATAAGATTAGGACCATTGCCCATGCCATTATCAGAAGGTGTCTACGTTGTGAAAACATGACCAGCATTACCGTTCTCTCGGCAGTGATGGTTTATGTCAAGCAGATCATGCATGAGCTCGAACAACTTGAAAGGGATCTCACACCTAAGACCGCGACGAGGCCGAACGATGCCCCGCGGGCTTCAATTCTCGAAACCTTAATGTATTCATAGGTCGAGTCTGTCCGTCTTTTCGCATCAGGGTGTATTAGTCTGTTGAGTCTGTACTATTTTCAAGGCTTGTTACTTTCCTTTTTTCGAAAATGTTAGTTTGTAATAGATTGTTTCAGTAATAGAATGTGTGCTTCTTTTACACTCCTCTTTTTTGAACTACGTAATGATCTGATTCACGTGGCATCGTGATACGTAGGCAATCCTTATCAGATCCAGTCACATTTTTAATTGCAAATAATGAAAACAATAATAACAGGAAATAATAAAATAAGATAATAATAAAAAATATATATAATAAAAATGGTGATAAATAAAAGGAAAGCCTAAGGAGAAGCCGGAATGACGCATGTCTCTGTTGTAAACATGTAGAAATTCACTTAACTGTGTAGGTGCATCACGCCCCAACGTGCGATTACCTATCTGTTATTTGTTTCACACTAACCGGTTGCTTTCTGTTGAGTTCCAGGTTTTTAGAAAAGGTGGTTGGTTTGGTGGAGGTCTGGCCTCGCATTCATACATCACGAGGTCGAAAGGGAGTGTTCAGTTACCCGTCGTTAAGTCGAGAGGGAGTATTCACACTTACTTCACAAGATCAAAGGGAAGCATAGAGATGTCTTCAGAAATTCCTTTGCCGACAATTCCTGTCTCCAAAGAGAGTTCAATCTCGGCCGTCCTCACGCCTGATTCGGAAACTGCTGAGGAAAATAGAATCATGCAGCTCCGCATGTTAGAAATGTTAGATGACTGGAGTAACAGAAAAGAGCCACCGCGCGCAATCCCCGGGTTCCCTGAGTTGTTCTCCAGGACAAGTGGGACTTCCAACGTCCCCATAAGCTATCCAACTACCCCATTCGGGTACCCGGCCATTTCAGCCTACTTTGCTGGATCACCTTCTAATTCTTATCCCCGGATGTCAACAACAGATGTAGCTACCAACATATTCACTGCACCTCCCTATCCAATCGTGGCACAACCTGCTACACACAGGCCAAATTTTGATTCATCCTCATTCACATTCCAAGCACCATCCTTCTCACTCGAACCAACTCGGTTCACCACCAGCACTCATCCTCAACAACCTCAATACAAGTTTGCACCTAGGCAGGATCAAAACCCCAAAGCTGTTGAACAAGATGAGATGGCGAAAATAATGAGGAGCCTCGAGTAGAGTTTAAAAAACATGCAGGGTTTAAGCGGGCAAAAGAGTATTTCCTATACCGATCTATGCATGTTCCCTCACGTGCACCTACCCGTGGGTTTCAAAACACCAAAGTTTGAAAAGTATGATAGGCACGGCGACCCCATTGCTCATCTAAAGAAGTATTGCAACCAATTGAGGGGAGCTGGCGGCAAAGAAGAACTGTTGATGGCATACTTCGGGGAAAGTCTGATAGGAATAGCCTCAGAGTGGTATATGGACCAAGACATATCCCGATGGCATATATGGGATGATCTCGCCAGAGATTTTGTGAGACAATTCCAATATAATATTGACATTGCACCAGACAGAAATTCCCTATCAAACTTAAAGAAGAAACCCTCTGAAAGTTTCAGGGAATATGCTATTAAATAGCGCGAGCAGGCATCAAGGGTAAAACCTCCTATGGACGAGATAGAAATGGTCACCACTTTCCTCCAGGCTCAAGAATCAGACTATTTCCAGAATATGATGTCAGCCATGGGAAAGCCTTTCACGGAAGCAATCAAGATCGGGGAGATGGTAGAGAATGGTTTGAAAACAGGAAGAATCTTAAGTCAGGCAGCCATAAGGGAAACCTCCCAAGCCTTCCAAAGCGGGTCCGGAGGAATGGCAAGAGGAAAGAAAAAGGAAGAAACGTCCATGGCAGCATCAGAGGCCAGGGAATATCGTAATCCTAGGCCCCGATTTCTAGAAAGAACCCCACAGCATTACTACCCCCACCAAAATGTGACGTATGCTCCTCAACCCTACATGGTCATGAATACCCAGCCCTATGTCCATCTACCACAGCAAGCCAATCGAGGCCAAGCTCCACCTCCTAGAAATCAGCCTCCCTACCGGAACCACTATAATCCACAGCCCCCTTAAAATAACTTCAGCCCTCAGGAACCACCTAGAAGACGGACTTTCACACCCATCGGCGAACCATATTCTACCTTGTTCCCAAAGCTAGTCCAGATGGGTTTCCTGCAGCCAGTCCCTCAGACAAGGCACAATCCGGCATCACTTGCTTACAAAGTCGGTATTAGGTGCGCTTATCATTCAGGAGCAGAAGGGCACGATACAAATGATTGTTGGACTTTGAGGAGGGTAGTTGAGAGCTTAATAGAGCAGGGGAAGATAGTACTGAGGGACGAGGAGGTCCCAAATGTGATAAATAATCTGTTGCCCGCTCACAACAACGGGCCGTTGATTGGAATGATATGTGAGGACAAAGAATTTGATCCTGCCTTAAAAGCTATAATCACCATCGTCGATGCAGGGAAAAGGCCTAAAACCACCCCGAAGCTAGAGAAAGGGGAAAAGAAGGCTAGTGCTGTCAAGGTTAAGCCCGAAGAGAAGGCCGAGACAAAGACAGTAATGATGGTGCCTGTGAGGAATGAAGTTCTCTACGTTCCACGAGGTTGAGCAGAGAAGCCTCAGAAATTCGAAGTCAAAAGGGCAAAACCAATGTACGTACCAAAGGGGGCCTATGTGGTCCAGGGGACGATTCAACCACCTCGGCTGAATGAGCCAGTGGTTATCGGACGCGTGCCACAGAAGCCGATGACAGACCCGTCCACAGTACCGTGGAACTATCAAAGAACATTGGTTACATACAAAGGCAGAGAAGTCACGGGAGAACTTCCAGAGAATACTTTCGTCGGAAGATATTCAAACACCCAAGATTTAAACAATGCCACACGGAAACGCTTCCCACCCAAGGAACCTGTAAGCGTTGAGGAAGCGGAAGCTTTCTTCCAGAAGATGAAAATGCCAGACTACGAAGTGGTGGATCAGCTAAGCAAGTGCCCCGAGCAAGTGTCCATGCTATCTATGCTGATGAGGTCGGCCGAACACCAAAAGATTTTTCTCAAGACCCTTAACGAAGCGTACATACCAATTGAAACTTCAGTCGAACAACTGGAGCGAATGACGGAGAGGTTCTTCGCAATTAACCAGGTTTCTTTCAGCAAGAACAACTTACCTCCAGAGGGAGCAGCTTACAACAAAGACTTACATCTGACAGATAAATGTGAAGACTACTACGTCAAACGGGTAATGTTGGATGGAGGTTCAGGTGTTGACATTTGTCCGCTCTTCACGCTGCAGAGAATGGAAATTGGGATTGGAAGAATTCGCCCCAATAATGTCTGCGTAAGGGCTTTTGATGGCGTCAAGAGGGACACCCTCGGGGAAATAGACTTGGTGTTAACTATAGGACCAGTGGAGTTTGAAATAACTTTCCAGGTGCTTGATATGGATACGTCTTACAATTTTCTCCTCGGCAGACCTTGGATTCATGCGGCAGGGGCTATGCCTTCCACTCTTCACCAAATGGTGAAGTTTGAATACGAAGATCGGGAAATTGTGGTCCACGGAGAAGACGAACAGTCTATTTATCGGGACCCATCCATCCCATATCTTGAAGCAAGGGAAGGGAGCGAGCACATGGTTTATCAGGCTTTCGAAGTTGTGCTAGCGGAGCAGTATGAAGAAGGAAGACCTTGCCCCCAACCCTTCTTGTCCAACGCCTCAATCATGGTGGCTAAAGAAATGATCCGACATGGATTCAGGCAGGGAAAGTGCTTGGACGAACGTTGCAAGGAATAACAGAACTCATCACCTTGCCTTCCACCAAGAAACTTTTTGGGATAGGTTTTCAACCCACTCCAAAAGATGAAGAGTGGGCAAAGAAGAGGAAAAATGAGGGTTGGAAACTGCCTCAGCCATTGCCAGATTTATACGAGGCTTTCGTTGGACCGAAATACATCGAGGAAGAAGACGATGAGGTTTTCACGGCAGAAGAGATCGAGGAGATATGTGGGGCAATGAGAGGAATGCTCTACGAAGCTCACATGGTTCAACCGGGAGAAGGCACAAGCACCGCTGAGATGATATATGTGGGGCCACATACCAAGCTTCGAAATTGGGAGGCCACGCCGCTCCCAACTAGGCAGGAGTCCGGGTAGACCTGTCCTGCCACCTTTCCTACATCACGAGTTATCCCTAGGATGTAACTCGGATGTTTTTCCTTCAGTTTCTTGTTTTGAATTCCTGAAATATAAACCTTGTTATCTTCCAAATTCCAAGAAATAAAAATCAGTGTTTTCTCATTTTTCCTTTATTCTGATTTTTGTTATTTTTCCTTTATCATTTCTTTCAGTTATAATAATGCGGCTTTAAATAATATGACATGCTTGCGGACTTCACGCCCAGATCACAACGAGCTGTTTAATTGTGAAATAATGAACCAAGAATCGAAATATGATGAAGAAGAGGCTTTTAGGGAAATAAATCGAGAATTGGAACACTTTGAGAATAAACCTAAGCCGAATATGAATGACACTGAACTGGTTAATTTGGGAACTCCTGAAGAAATCCGAGAGACCAAAATAAGCATTCACACAGATGAGAGAACGCAAGACGCGATAATTCAACTCCTTCTTGAATTTAAAGATGTGTTTGCTTGGTCATACGATGACATGCCAGGATTAGGTGTTGATCTAGTGGTGCATAAATTGCCAATTCACCCTGATTGTCCTCCAGTTCAACAAAATCAAAGAAAGTTCAAAACCGATGTCAGTGACAAAATTAAAGAAGAGATCACCAAGCAGCTGAAAACGGGAGTAATTCGGGTAGTCCAGTACACCACGTGGTTGGCGAATGTAGTTCCAGTGCCGAAAAAAGATGAGAAGACTCGGGTATGTGTGGATTATCGAGATCTAAACAGGGCGAGTCCCAAAGAACATCCACATCCTTATGGATAATTGCGCCAAACATGAGATCCAGTCTTTCGTAGATTGTTACGCTGGGTATCATCAAGTGTTGATGGATGAAGAGGACGCCGAGAAAACTACCTTCACTACACCTTCGGTCACTTACTGTTATCGGGTTATGCCATTCGGTCTGAAGAATGTTGGGGCAACTTACATGAGAGCCATGACTGCCATTTTTCATGACATGATGCATCAAGAGATAGAGGTGTATGTGGACGACGTGATAGTCAAGTCCAGGACTCGGGACAATCATATCCAAGACTTGAGGAAATTCTTCGAGAGACTGAGGAAGTACGACTTGAAGCTGAACCCGGCCAAATGCACTTTCGGAGTCCCATCAGGCAAGCTTTTGGGTTTCATAGTAAGCAGGAGAGGTATCGAATTATATCCAACAAAGATAAAATCTATCAGAGATCTACCTCCCCCAAGAACGAAGAAAGACGTGATGAGTCTATTGGGCAGGTTAAACTATATCAGCCGATTCATTGCCCAGCTGACTAGCACGTGTGAGCCCATATTTAAGCTATTGAGGAAGGATGCAACGATCAAATGGACAGGTGAGTGTCAAGAAGCTTTTGACAAGATCAAAGAATATCTTTCAAATCCCCCAGTTTTGGTCCCGCCAAAGCCAGAAAGACCCCTGTTCTTGTATCTGACAGTCTTGGAAAATTCTTTCGGTTGCATCCTCAGGCAACATGACATAACCGGAAAGAAGGAGCAGGCAATCTACTACTTGAGCCAGAAATTCACCGGCTACGAGGCCAAGTATACTTTGTTGGAAAGAATGTGTTGTGCTTTGACATGGGTTGCTCAAAAATTGAGACATTATCTCCAAGCTCACACTACTTACCTCATAAGCAGGTTGGACCCTTTGAAGTACATATTTCAGAAGCCAATGCCTACGGGAAGACTGGCCAAGTGGCAAATCTTGCTTACCGAATTTGACATAGTCTATGTCACCCGCACGGCGATGAAAGCCCAGGTGTTAGCAGATCATCTAGCCGAAAACCCGGTTGATGAAGAATACCAACAATTGAGTACTTATTTTCCGGATGAAGAAATAAACACCATAGAAGTAGCCTCGGAAAGCGCTCATGTTTGGAAGATGTTCTTTGATGGAGCCGTAAACACTAAAGGTGTAGGAATTGGGGCAATTTTGATCTCACCCTCTGGCCAACACTATCCTGCTACAGCTAGACTGTGTTTCTTCTGCACGAACAATACAGCTGAATATGAAGCCTGCATCATGGGCATGCATATGGCGATCGATCAGGATGTTGAAGATTTATTGATTAGGGTGGATTCTGACCTGATTATCCGACAAGCCCAAGGCGAATGGGAAACTCGAGATGTCAAGCTTATTCCTTACCGACAGCACGTGGAGGACCTCAGCAAGCGTTTCAAGTCAACAGAGTTCAGGTACATCCCGCGGTGTCACAATGAACTAGCGGATGCACTTGCTACCTTAGCTTCAATGTTACCCTACCTTAGCTTCAATAGTACCATGATATCAAGAGGTTCTTGAAGACACAAGAATACCCCGAACATGCTACTAGAGATCAAAAGAGGACTATCTGACGGCATGCAGGAGGTTTCTTTTTGAGCGGCGAGGTATTGTATAAAAGGACCTCGGACCTCAATTTGTTAAGATGTGTTGACGCCGAGGAGGCGGGAAGAATCATGCAAGAAGTACACGCAGGAGTGTTCGGGCCCCACATGAATGGTTATGTTTTGGCAAAGAAAATCCTTCGAGCTGGTTATTACTGGATGACCATGGAAAAGGACTGTTTTAGCTTCGTTCAAAAATGTCATCAGTGGCAGGTGCATGGTGATTTGATTCATGCACCTCCCACGGAACTGCATCCCATGTCTGCACCTTGGCCATTTTTGCTTGGGGCATGGACGTCATTGGTCCGATCGAGCCGAAGGCTTCGAATGGACACAGATTCATATTGGTTGCTATCGACTACTTCACGAAATGGGTAGAAGCTGTCACTCTCAAATCCGTCACTAAGAAGGCTATAGTGGATTTTGTATATTCAAATCTTATCTGTCGTTTTGGTATTCCCGCAACTATCATCACATATAACGCGACAAACTTGAATAATCATTTGATGGGGGATGTATGCGAACAGTTCAAAATAACGCATATGAACTCCACTCCTTATCGGCCCAAGGCCAATGGCGCTGTTGAAGCAGCAAACAAGAACATCAAGAAGATTTTGAGGAAGACGATCCAGAGTTCCCGACAATGGCATGAATAGTTACCCATTGCATTGCTAGGATATCGCACTACAGTACGTACTTCAGTAGGGGCAACCCCTTATTTGTTGGTGTATGGGACCGAGGCTGTAATACCAGCAGAAGTAGAAATTCCTTCGCTCCGAACCATTGTCGAAGCAGAAATTGAAGATAGCGAGTGGGTTAAGACTCGATTGGAGCAGTTGACTTTGATTGACCAGAAACGAATGGCTGCGGTTTGTCATGGGCAGTTGTACCAACAAAGAATGGCCCGTGCTTACAACAAGAAAGTCCGACCCAGGAATTTTGAAGTGGGTCAACTGGTATTGAGGCACATTCTGCCACATCACCAGGAAGCGAAAGGAAAATTTGCTCCTAATTGGAAAGGCCCATACATCATCCGGAAGATATTGCCGAGAGGCGCATTGTATCTGGGCGATATTGAAGGAAATGATCCTGAAACAGCAGTGAATGCAGATGCAGTCAAAAGGTACTATGTTTGATGTTTACTTCGGTGATGTCTTGACACATTTGAGATGATGAAGGATTTGTTCCCACTGCCCAAACACTATAAACACTCTCCACGAGCCTTTTGAGCCGGTTACATTTCTTTGGCTACCTTATAAAAAAAAGAAAAAAAAAAGAAAAAAAAAGAAAAAAAAATGATTGAGTCTGAACTACATTTGACTTGATTCCGAAAGGATACGTAGGCAGCCTCTCTCTAGGGTTCAGTCACAACAACAATAAAATCCCATTTACCCTGAAATTGAAACCGGGGCACACCAAATGGCTTAGAATTTGCAGTTTCATCTACCATTCTTTTACCAAGCACAAGTCCTTCGGATCAATCGCCAAAGGCAGGGAAAGCCGAGAGACATCATGATTGAAGGCTGGCACATTCAAATTGAGAGAAATAAAATGAGAGAGTCTTGTCGGTGAAAACATTCAGGCACCGTGAGGCGACGGGAGCAGAGAAATCGAAAATGAGAGAGCTTGTTTAGCAAAAACTCGCAAAGAGTGCTATCAAGAGACAACAAGAAGAGAAATGAGAGAGGTCGACTAGCGAAAACCCGCAAAGGGCGTTGTCGGCCGAAAATGTGATTCCACCTCATAAAGTCTTGGCAAGGTTCCACCGATTTGGAAACATAGATCCGTTTCTGGTTCATGAGGAAATGCGAGCTCGTGAAAGTCGGGCATCCAGTCCAAAGAGCATGTCATATCAATTTAAAGTCGGCATGTTTTCCTCAGATAAGTCTTTCTTGTCCCGAAAAAGACACTCCTCTCTTAAATTTATTTCCTCCGTTCTTTGTCTTACTTTTATTTGAAACCCTTTTTTTTTACCCCAAGTTTCGAATATACTGGAAAGAATAGGTGGTAGGACCGGTCTCACGGAGCTCCGTTTAGTAAGAAGTAAACACCCCGCTTCAAGTGGTACATCGGTCCAGTCCCGATTTGATCATGATATTGGTTGCTTTCGAAGTGAAGCCACACATACCCACACAAAAAAAATCCCACAGAGTCTCCCCTGGTAAAAATCCCAATTTCCCCCTTTTAAAAAAAAATCCCCGCTGAGTCTCCCCTGGTAAAAATCCCCGTTTCCCCCTTTAAAAAAATCCCCACAGAGTCTCCCCTTGTAAAAATCTCAGTCTGCCCCAGCAAATCCCCAACGAGTCTGCCTTGTAAAAATCCCCACAGAGGCTCCCCAATAAAAATCCCCACAGAGTCTCCCCAATAAAAATCCCCACTGAGTCTGCCTCAGTAAAAATCCCCAAGCAGAATGGGATGAAAGAACCAAAGCCTTACACGGGCAAATCATCACAGAATCCGGGAACGCGAGTTTGAACAGCCTAAAGGGATCTCGCCTGTGAATCCAATCAATGGCGGAGTTTCTCAACAGGAACAAGGACGCAACAAAGCAATTGGAACAATCAAGGTCACCGAACCAACCACCATTTTCAAACTGACAATTGTTCTTTGTTTGGAAGATTGGAACAGGTGTGATCCGGGGCAACCGTCCAAAAGCAGGTGCCGCCCCAAAAGAAAAGGAATGCACAAGTGCAAGAAACGGCTTTGCAATAAGGAATCGACCCAAAAGGGAAGTTTCCCCAAAGTTCTCTCCTGCATTTTACTAAACGAAATATAAAAAAAAACGAAAAAGGAAGTAAGAAGAAAAACTCAAAAAAAAGAGGGTCAGTTAGAATCCCCGACATTTTCCATTTAGCCAACATTAGGGCTCCAATCCCTGAACTGAGCAATTTTCCATTTAGTCAGCATTAGGGCTCCAATCCCTGAACTGAGCGTTTTCCTGTTAGCCGACATTAGAGCTCCAATCCCTGAGTTGAGCATTTTTGTAGTAGCCAGCATTAGGGCTCCAATCCCCGAACTGAGCACTTTTCCATTTAGCCAGCATTAGGGCTCCAATCCCTGAACTGAGCATTTTCCTGTTATCCGACATTAGGGCTCCAATCCTTGAGTTGAGCATTTTTTGTTCCAGCATTAGGGCTCCAATCCCTGAACTGAGCACTTTTCCATTTAGCCAACATTAGGGCTCCAATCCCTAAACTGAGCGTTTTCCTGTTAGCCGACATTAAGGCTCCAATCCCTGAGTTGAACATTTTTTGTTTTAGCCAGCATTATGGCTCCAATCCCTGAACTGAGCATTTTCCTGTTAGCCGACATTAGGGCTCCAATCCCTGAGTTGAGCATTTTGTTTTAGCCAGCATTAGGGCTCCAATCCCTGAACTGAGCACTTTTCCATTTAGCCAGCATTAGGGCTCCAATCCCTGAACTGAGCGTTTTCCTGTTAGCCGACATTAGGGCTCCAATCCCTGAGTTGAGCATTTTTTGTTTTAGCCAGCATTAGGGCTCCAATCCCTGAACTGAGCAATTTTCCATTTAGCCAGCATTAGGGCTCCAATCCCTGAACTGAGCGTTTTCCTGTTAGCCGACATTAGGGCTCCAGTCCCTGAGTTGAGCATTTTTTGTTTTAGCCAGCATTAGGGCTCCAATCCCTGAACTGAGCGTTTTCTTGTTAGCCGACATTAGGGATCCAATCCCTGAGTTGAGCATTTTTTGTTTTAGCCAGCATTAGGGCTCCAATCCCTGAACTGAGCAATTTTCCATTTAGCCAGCATTAGGGATCCAATCCCTGAACTGAGCGTTTTTCTGTTAAGCCAACATTAGGGCTCCAATCCCCGAGTTGAGCACTTTTCCGTTTAGCTAGCAATAAGGCTCCAATCCCTGAACTGAGCATTTTCTGTCAAGCCGACATTAGGGCTCCAATCCCTGAGTCGAGCATTTTTTCATTTGGCCGGCATTAGGGCTCCAATCCCTGAGTTGCGCTTTGTAGACTAGAGTTTCTTCCAATCCCCTCATCAGTGCTGTAAATTTTCATGACAATTAACTCACGAAATTTGCCTAGTTGAAACTGGGGCAGAAAACTTTGTTCGTTTGTTTTGTTGTCTCAACAGGTCTGAACTCGAGGCACGTGGATCGAGATGACCTACGGAATGAGTCTCAATCCAGAATAAAGAAAAGAAGAAAAGAACAAAAAAAAGATGTTCCCTGATATCGGAACAAACAAAGGGCAGGTCGCTCAAAATTTGATCAAATTCCCGAGCTCCGCCAATCCTGTCTTACTCAATGCTGCAGAAATAAACAAGCACCTACAACTTGCGAGCATCAAGATTCAGATCGAAGTCTACAAGCAGAATCAGCTAAGACTCAAGATCAAGTTTCAAGAGAATTGTAGATAGGAATCTTATAACTCATAGTTTGATAGGCATAGCTAGTTCAGTTTCGATTTTTCCTTTTGGTGTAATAAGGACTCTCAGCAAGCAGCATCAGCAGCAACCACATCGGTAACAGCAAAGACACAGCTTCCGGTAGTCCCAGCTACCGAAACTTCCCGAACTACATTGACCTGATTCTTGTTTAGCCCAGGATATGTAGGAAACCTCTGAAGCAAAGGTTCGGTCAAATGCTTTCAAGAAATGTTTCACACGGAGTACCCGACGAGCAAAAATCGCTCATACCCGCTCACTTTATCTTTGCACGAAAACTCTTTGTGTTTTCGGGCAAAGAGGGGCAGCTGTGAGCACGTGATTTGTGCTTCACGAAAATTACTCCAAAAGAAATCGAAAATAAAACAAGTTACCTTCGGGTACAATTTTGAGAATTTGCGTGACATTTTTGGTAATCATTTTTGTCCGTAAATGTTTACTTTTTTGTAGTTAATCGCGAAATATAAAATAAATATATTACATGCTTATTTAGGATTTAATTGTACATTTAGGAATTAATTAAATCATAGTTTGGTTTTTAAAGAAAAATCGCAAAAGTATGCTTTTCGTCTTATGTTTTGTTGCCATGGTGTGATTTTACCTATTTAAATATTTTAATATGTGTGTGATAATTGTGTTAAGTGTTAATTAATATGTGTTTAGTTTTACTTTAATTAGGTATTGTGTTTTAAATTAGAAAATAAAAGAAAAGAGTGCAAATTGGTCTAAAAATCGGACTGGGCCAGTTTCTTTAGGAAAATTCGAGGCCCAAAAGCACCAAAACCAGCCCAAGGCAGCCGGTCCAAGAGACCCATCTCCCAGGCCACCAAACGACGTAGTTTGATACCAAAACTACGTCGTTTCAAGAATAACTCATCTCAGCCGTTCAAACCAAGTTGATCTGACGGCCCTCGTCCCATCTTCCTTACCCATTACCTGACCCGACCCATTCCACCCAAAGACCAACTCGGTCTCACTTAACCAAACAATGTCATTTTCTTTAAGTGAGAGATCCAGGCCGTTGATCTAGACTGATCTAACAGCTATGATCAAACGACCACCCCGGTATATAATCCCACATCTCTCACCCCACACCCCCCATAACCAACCCTCCCCCCCCCCCCCTTCGTCTTCATCATCTCAGGGACTGAACCAGATGATCCCCACGAAACCCTAGCGCCGCCCCCTTACCCCATCTCCTGAAACCCGGCGGTATCAATGCCGCCGGTCACCAAATTAACACCCCTAGTGCATCTTGACCCCCTGAACACGAATCTACAAACCGTTTGGCTCGAATCAACCTACATCGTCTCGAATCTTCATTTGAAGATTCGAGCCAAACCTCAACCTATACCAACCGACCCCAAATTCACACCAGTTACTCCCCTGCCTCCCTCATACCCTAATCAACGGTGGTTCCGTTCGAATCTAGGTAGAACCCTTTGAGCCCCAAATCGGCCTGTATGAACCCTAAAACTCAAAACCATGGGGGGTCTGTCCAATTAAAAGAGGAGTTGGGGGTCTAATATATCTTAATCGAGGTTTCTCAGTTAAGAACACTTCGATTAAAGTCCGTTCGACCTCAAAGAAGTGAAGTCCAGTTCGAGCCCGGGTCATCCTTGTTTTTAAGCTTCTGAGGTAATATTTCCTTTCCTTCTGTTCTTTTAGTGATTCTATTCGTATCTCTTTACATGTTTAGTTTAGTTATGTGAGTTTTCTATTTTTTTTTAATCAATTAATTTTGTCTGTCTTCATAAGACCCTTTATTTGGTCGATTCTTCTATTTGTTTGTTAATTGTACCTATTGTGAGTTATGTGTTCAACCTGTTTAAAGTCGTCAAATAGCTAGTTCATATAGTTTCCCTGTTATGTCTAAAGTCACTGAAGCCATTTGGTAACCTATTTTGTCTAGTTTGTTTATCGATTGTTTGTTATTTGTTAGAGCTCGTATAGTCGATTAAATAAATATCGTTAACTAAAATTATCTGAAAACTAGAGAAGCATGAGTTTGCTCATGTCAGTGTAATTACTTGCATGTTTCTCTTGTCTGTGCTAAGACCTGATTGATACTGCCTCATTCCTTAGCTTGCATTATCAACTCCCTGTTGATCAGTTGGTTTTTGAGTTGGTCAGGATTGGTTCCCAATATGACCAACTCATGCCATTTGATTAACACCCCTTATGTGTTATGACTTGTTTGAGCCTAAGCTAAGAATTGGATATAGCTGTAGTAATCTAATAGTTCAACCTGAAATCAGTGTTAAGTGTAAGTTTATATAGGTTGTAACTTCAGACTTCTAAACTTAGGGTAATACAGTAATAATCAGTGGATTCAGGGGTAATTTGGGGTGTCAAAGTTTGAAAAATGGCTAGTGCTAGTGGACTGCCAGTGAGTATGGTTTGAAATACTAGAATAATCTATAGTGCAAATACACCACTGGCTGACATCTTTAAAGATGGAAGTCAGGTGTAAGATGAGTTTAATAATAAAAAGCTGAAATGCACATGGAAATGTTAGTGGAACCTGCTGTACAGTAGGATAGGCACTACATTTTTGAATTTCAGAAGATTTAAAAATAATAACTCCATACCTAGACAACTTTAAGTGGGGTGACAGATTAGGATTTATGGTTACACTAGGGCAGCCTGTCAAAGGGAAGGGGCTCCTTCTTTCTAATAGCATATATAGACATAGATAGAGGAGAGTGCCAAAAAAAGAAGAAGAGAAAAACAGAAATAGACATAGAGAGATACACAGAATACACAGGGAAACAGAGATACACAAGCTAAAAAGACTGAAAAATAGAAGAGAAGAAAGAGTGAGCGAGAGTTGAGTTGGAAGAAGTAGATAGAGTTCACATAGCATCGAAGAGAGGCTTTGAAAATAGTTGATAGCGAAAGCAACAAAACACTACTTCAGTGAGTTCTGGTTTAGTGTCAAGTCCCAGTAGCTGACATTGGTCTGCTCGACTGATTTCAATTTGTTGGAACCTATTGGCTATCTATTGGTCCAGTTTTGGTCTAAATTCAAGTTCAGTTGAGTCTGTTTGGGTTGTTTAGTTGCTGTCGGGTTTCACAAATCACTTCGAGCCTCCTTTAAGTATATTTCTGGGGTATTTGGTGTTGTTGGAACTGCTGCCTTTGCTATTGCCTGTGTACTGCTGCTGCTTTGCTGACTTCTTTTCTCTTCAATTGTAAATGTTTCCAGGTACACACTTCTGAAACTATAGGTTGATGTAAGCTTGAATAGGAAGTTGAGTTGAAATAAACAAAGAAATGAAACGTTCACCTGCTTTCACAATATCTGTGTTTAAGATGTAGCAATAGGATAAAATGATTCAATTAGTTCGTATTTGTTTGGGCTCATTCTAATCGTATTTGTTTTCTATAAATTGGGGCGTACTCGAACCAATGTGGACTGTTAAGTAGTATGCTGTTATATTGATTAGATGTATACCATGTGTTTAGCAATTTAGTTTAACTTAGCTGACGATGATGGTATAACGCATAATCTAATATGTGTCTGTATGTACCCTGTCGGACCTTTGGACTGTTTAAATTTGTTATGGCCCGGTTCAGTTTGATTTTAAGAAATATGTATCTCACATAAATTTTCATATTGTGTTAGTTAATACCAACTGATTAGCGATATACGTCAACTCTCTTGTTGGATTCCTTGCTTCAATACAGTCTCAATAACGTAGAGTAGTAATTAATACTGGCATTGGCCCGCCATTTAAACAAAGCGGCTATTAATAGAATCAGTAGGTTTACATTTTTGGGAGCACGAATCAATGTAACAAGTTAAGAGCATTAATCTAATAAGCATGAATTTAGCAAGAAGGTTTAGCGTTTAGATCTAATAGATTTTCGGATAAGCATTAATAATTAAGGGTAATTTTAGTTTTAAATAGTCCCAGGTAATCATTGGTTTGTGGAGTTAGCCCAGTTCTAGGATAATTAATCTTATTCGAATGTATCATCTTGTCAACCTCGATCTTGCTTAAAATTTCAATCTTTGTAATATTCTTTTCCATTAACACTTGTATTGATCTAGCCATTAATATGTCACGTTTCTTTAGCATGCAATGAACTAGGATTTTTTTTTCCTTTTTTTTTTAGAGACGAGTTTAATAGAAATGTAGTCATTTTAGGATATCCTTAAAATAAATGAATTGCGCCTCGCCAAATAAAACGCACAAACTGCGGGCCCTCATAAATGTACATATTAAAAATACTTAGAATTTGGGATGGACTGTTTAGTGAATTTCACTGCCTTCCCCAAAGATAATAACGCGTTAGACTCTTTAGGCGCGACTTAATTAAATTACATTCTTAAATTCGGGTGCGCATTTATGTGACCCAAATTCAAATCTCAACGGAGTCGAAATGTGTTAACAACTACGGGTGCATTGATTGTGACGTGGTTCGAGATGCATTTTCACGATGTTGCAATTCTATAAAAAATAAGTGATAATAATAAAAGCAGTTTAAACTTAATAAAAGCACATAAGTCATAACATGTATTTAAATAAGATATTTAGCCATTATAACAATTTAAGCGACCGTGCTAGAACCACGGGATTCGAGGGTGCCTAACACCTTCCCTCGGGTCAACAGAATTCCTTACTTAGAATTTCTGGTTCGCAGACTTCATTTGGAAAGTCGAAAATTTCCTCGATTTGGGATTCAAGATAAACCGGTGACTTGGGACACCAAAAGCCAAACCTTTCCCAAGTGGCGACTCTGAATTAAATAAATAATCTCATTTCGAATATTGTCACTTAAATTGGAAAAACTCCCTCGCGCATTTACCCTTCGGGGTGGACGCGCAAAAAGGAGGTGTGACAACGCTGTTTTGTCAAAACATAGCTAATTGTTCCTGAAGGAACGTCGAAAGGCTGACTTTGCATAAACAGCCACCTTTGGGTCATTTTTTAAGATTTGTTCTAGTTGACCCACACAGCCTTAAAAATCTTCGTCCCCGAGGCGTTGAAAAGCCGTGTTTGCAATATTGAATTTATTATTTTGAAAAACAAGAAAAGGTCATAAATATGACGGTTGACGATGTTTTGTCAAAAATAGCCGAATGTTCCCGAAAGGTACGCCGGAAACCTGACTTTGTATAAACAGCCACCTTGGGTCATTTTTTAGGATTTAGGCCGGTTAGCTACGCAGCCTTAAAATCTTTGTCCCCGAGACGCTGAAAGGCTGTGTTTGCAACACCGGGTCTTTTATTTTAATTTTTTTAAAAAAAAAAACTAAAAAAAAAAGAGTTAATAGCCAGTTGAATACTATTTGGATTTTTAGTCAAAATAAGCCGAGCCAACTTCGGCGGTGTCTTAAACCGTTCTTGCTGAGATAGCCTTAGAAGTATCTTTCAATTTTCAAAAGGCTATTTTCGTAAAAGAACAGACAAGTTTGTGAAATGTCATAAAATAATCTTCCTGGCCTCAAAATTCATTCGAAATTGGGAAGGGGCCATGTTTGCAAAAACAGACGTTTAGTTAAAATCGACATATAAGGGAAGGAATCTGTCATTTTATTTTGCTTGAATTTATATTTCTTTGGATTAGAGAATGTGGGCCGTTTGACTTTCGAGCATGTTGTTCGTCTTTAAATAATTCCAAAAATGTCTTATTATTGTTTACTTTTTATGGGTCCAAACTACTCAAGGTCTGATTCATGCGAGACCATGATACGTAGGCAATCTCCATAAGATTCGACCACGACAAAAAAATGAAAAAAAAGAGGAAAAAAAGAGAAAAAAAAAGAGAAAAAAAGAGAAAAAGGAAAAAAATCTTAATAATGAAGACCGAATGAGTCCATTCTAACCTGTTTTGTTTTGAATCGCAAGAAAGCTAAGGTGGTTGGTTTGTGGTAAGCCGGAAACACAAGATCCAGGAAACCCTGATTGTGATCCAAGACAATGACACCCAGAATATCGCGCAGAATCCTTTACCTGCACATCATGATACACACTTTGTGGGGATAAGGCTTGATAACAGAAGCACTCGAATCCTATCGGGGACTTGTTGACTAAAGTTGATGATATTGAAGTTGGCAATGGTCTGGGCAATACTGATGCGAAGCTCAGTGGCTAAGATGCCAGTTTTGATAAAGTGGGAGGACGCTCCGTTCCTTGGTTAGCAAGAGAGAAGCTTTTGGTGGCTTATTTTGTTGTCATTTCTGTTGTCCGGATTATTAAGGTTGTAATTCGGATATTGTCTTGTGTCAAACTTTCTTATCTTTCCATTTTGTCATAGCGGTTTGTTTAAGCTTTGTCCAAGTTGTTTTAGGATTTTATTCTGGTTTGTTTTTGTTTGTTTTGTTATTCAAACCATTTCACCGGTAGTCTAATGCAAAGTCTAGTCTTTTATTATTTCCAGTCATCTTTTTGTTTAGTCCTTTTATCATTTTTTGTTCAGCGCTGATTCTAGTGACATGACATGTGCACACAGTTTGGGCCTAATCTTAAAAGTTAAATCATAAAACCCCGAAAAGGTTATCAGAACATTTAAAGGAAATAAGGACGGTTTGAGATTATTCGGAGCTCGAGTCATGTGGAATTAGGGCAAGTAAAACACAGAAAACCGTTAAAAGCAAGATTCGCCAAATTGGCATGAGGGTCGTTCATGATAATGAGAGTGAGAGTGTCTCCCAACGGTGCTTTAGAAATGACAAATGAACAAAGCAAATGTGTTAATCTAATTGTCAAGAACAGCACCATCAGAAGACACTACAAATCTTTGTTTAATTGTGTTGTTTGCACTTGGCATGTTTTGAAGATTGGAATGACGAAGGCATTTTGTTCTGCTACCTAAATATTTTATCCTTCGTTACCCCTTTTGAGCCTTATTTATTTTTCTTTCGTACCCCTCGTTCGGAATCAGTAGCAATGACTTGAAAACACAAGCATGGCAGGTAAACAAAAGAAAAGAAGAAAAAATAAAAATAAAAAAAGAAGAAAGAAAAGAAAACAACAAAATGACAAAAGAGAAAGGAGAAATGAGAAAAAGAAAGGAAAGAAAAGGAAATAATAGGTAAATGAAAAAAAAAGAGGAATTGGTAACTACGTTCGACCTGATTCCTCAAAGAGGATACGTAGGCGCTTTACGGCTCGGTCATAGTGTAATAAAAAATTAAAAAAAAATCTCCAAGCAAGTAACTGGGGCAAATGTTGCGCTTGTTGTAAACAAATATGGTTCCGAAGGTTGTAATTTTGAACCCCAAATTGATTTGTTTTTGAGCCTTTAATACCCTTTCTTTCTAGCCTATCCAAAAACCCACATTACGGTCCAAAGAAAGACCTTCTGATCAGTCTTCAAAAGATGCCAAGTCAGACAAATGAGAGTCTTACCGATGAACATAACACTCTGATCCACAGCAGAAAGGACTCTAATCCCCAGCAGAGAGAGTCATATCGGCAACACTCCAAATCCTCAGCTGGAAAGTGATACAAATGAGAGAGTCTTATCGTTGAAAATCTTCACGGACACCATAAGGCGATAAAAGCTGAGACAAAACCAAAATGAGATAGGCTTGATAGTGAAAACCCTTCGGGCACTACAAGTCGAATAAGATTGAGAATTAGATGGGGAATCGCCAAATGAAGATCCTGAAAGACGATTGACGGCGGAGGATAGGCCACATGTGCATGTCATGACCATTAGAGTCGGTATTTGCGTTTGATAGGTTTTTTTATTTATAGTTTCTCTTGTTAAAGAGTCATCTTTTTTCCTTTGTCTTTTATTCTGTTCCTTTTTTTCTTTCTCCTTTCATAGAAAAATTCCCCAGTAGAGTCTGTTTGGTTAGAACAAGTGAGAAATGACTTCAAAATATGCCATCAGTTTTCCAATTATGCAAGATGAGATCTGACTAGTACATCCAAGTGGTATAGTCAGCAAGGAACAAACGTGAGGCCAGTGTCAAGAAAGATATCCCCAGCAAAAGGGAATTGACAAAAGGATTGACGAGTGTCAAGAGGGATATCCTTGCCGAAATCAAAGGTTATAAACCTCAAGGCCAAGGCCCGTGGACAAATCAAGAAGAGCAATGGGCATGATTTGGGAAATTCATACGAGACTAAAAGGTCGGGAAAATGACAGTTTCCGAACTATGCCACAAAAGAAGAGGGATATCCCCAGCAGAAAGGGATCATTCCCATCAAATAATATCATCCCCAGCAAGTTTTTTGGAACGCAGAGCAGGGAAGGAGAAAGGGAAAAGCCATCCACAGTAGGAGTATCACAACCAACCACCACAGTCGAATCTTAAAAGGAAATGGCATTGATGGCGGAAAGGCATGCCATAAGGGAGATTGTCAAACTGGGGCAGAAAATTTTTATTTCATTTAGAAAATTTTCTAAAAGTCAGATACCCATTCGGGGAAGAATAAAGATAGCACTAGTCTCAATGGAAGTGGTCTTTGAACCAGTTTTACCCCCATCGTAACAAGTTTTAATAAAGGAAGTTGTTCCCCAGCGGACAGAACAAAAGGATGAAACTTGTGCTCGGAAAAAGAAAAAGGCCAGTATCATTCCCAGCAGCCTTCAGAAGAGTGAAGCACTAGTTTTGAAGGAATCAAAATCCCCCAGCAATGTTATCCTCAATAGCGTTATCCCCGGATGATAACATTTTATCCCCAGCAATGTTGAGAGAGAAAAGTTTTGAATGAAGTGGCTTTGGAGAAAAGGGGAAGAAAGGAGACTCCTCAATAATATTATTCCCCAACAGGTAAGTAAATAATTCCCCAACAGTGTTATCCCTAGCAGTCTCGGGGAAAGACAACACGAGCTTTTAAAGGAGATAATCATCCCCCAGCAAGGCCACAAATCGGCCACCATTTAAAAAACAAAACACTGATAAAAATTTTCTTTGCTTGAGAGTTGAAACAGGAACAAAGCAGTGAAAAAGAAAAGAAAAGAAGAAATTATCAAGGTAAGTTTCTCAAACCTTTGATCTCTACATTTTCCTCCTAGGATAAAAGTCCTAGTCCGATGAAATGTTCTCCTCAGATATCAAATCTTAGTCCGATGAATCTTTCTCCAAAGCTCGAAAGGAGCTTGATTTATTTTTAAGTTATTAGAGTTGGAAAAGTCAGGAGCCCGCCTGAAGAGAGGAAAGGCGTTTTATTTTTAAAAGTTGTTGAATTTTTGCCAACCTAAAGAAAGGAAAGGAGATTTATTTTTCAAAGTTGTTGAGGTCAGGAGCCCTCCTGAAGAGAGGAATGACATTTTATTTTCGAAGTTGTTGTTGAGTTCAGGATCCTGCCTGAAGAAAGGAAAGGCGTTTTATTTTTAAAAGTTGTTGAAATCCCGCCAGCCTAAAGAAAGGAATGGCATTTTATTTTCAAAGTTGTTGTTGAAATCAGGAGCCCGCCTGAAGAAAGGAAAGACGTTTTATTTTTAAAAGTTGTTGAAATCCCGCCAGCCTAAAGAAAGGAATGACATTTTATTTTCAAAGTTGTTGTTGAAGTCAGGAAGTTGTTGTTGAGGTCAGCAGCCCACCTGAAGAAAGGAAAGAAAGGAATGGCATTTTATTTTCAAAGTTGTTGTTGAAGTCAGGAGCCCGCCTGAAGAGAGGAAAGACGTTTTATTTTTGAAATCTCGCCAGCCTAAAGAAAGGAATGACATTTTATTTTCAAAGTTGTTGTTGAAGTCAGGAGCCCGCCTGAAGAAAGGAAAGGCGCTTTATTTTTCAAAGTTGTTGTTGAGGTCAGGAGCCCGCCTGAAGAAAGGAAAGGCGTTTTATTTTTCAAAGTTGTTGATGAAGTCAGGAGCCCGCCTGAAGAGAGGAATGGCGAATTTATTTTCAAAGTTGTTGGTTGAAGTTGGGAGCCCACCCATATAATAGAGAAATACATTGCAAGTCAGTAAAGCAGAAGAATCCAACAGGAATCCCCAGCGGGAAACAATAAAAATTCCCAACACCGGAAAGCGGAAGGTTGCAACAAGAGATCCCAGCGCAAAATCAAGCGCATGAGTCAAAAGGGAGAAAAGACGCATCTTGAAAGAAGCGGCCTGTGAACATTGAATTATGCCCAGCATAACAAAGCTTAATGAAGAAAGCCATATCCCTAGCGGACCGAACCAGACAGTGAGAATTGGTATTCAGAGTAGCAAAAGGTCGGTGTCACCCCCATCAGTTCTCGGAAGAAAGAAGCACCGGAATCGACGCAAGCCGACAAGAAAGCAAGGCATCAAGAACAAATGGAAGATAGATGGGATCTTGTAATCCGTAGTCTAGCCTAACTTCTTGATTTTTCTTTTAAGCATGGTGTAATAAGGAGGTCAGCAAACAAGTAAAAGTAGCATGCAACAGCAGTAACATTGCAGTCCCATGGTAGTCTCAGCTACCAAAACTTCCCGAACTACATTGGCCTGATTCCTGTTTAGCCCAGGATATGAAGGAAACCTCTGAAGCAAAGGTTCGGTCAAATCTTTCAAAAAATGCTTCACACGGAGTACTCGGATGGGCAAAAATCGCTCACTTTATCTTTGCACGAAAACCCTTCGTGTCTTCGGGCAAAGAGGGGCAGCTATAAGCACGTGATTTTTGCCCTATGAAAGAATTACTCCCAAAAAAATTCAAAATAAAACAATTTTCCTTTTGTGTGCAATTTTTGTATTTTTGTGGTATTTTTGTATTTTTGTCTGTGCATGCTTATTTGTTTAAATTAATAAAAATATAAAAAAATAAGTCACATTTGCATTTAATACGTAATTCTACAATTAGGAGTAATTAAGTTTGTTTTAAAAAATGAAAAATTACAAAAATAGGCATTTTTTTTTGCATTTTTAACATTTAATGTCCAAATTGTGTGATTTGATTTTATTTGATGTTTAATTTTGGGTGATAATCATTATTAAAAGTTAATTAGTATTTTTAGATAATTTTGGTTTTTTATAATTTAATACATTTTAGTTTTATTAATAAGTGAAAGAAAAGAAAAAAAATAGACGAAAATCGGTTAAGGGCCTCTTCTTCAATTTTAAACCACAAGCCCAAGGATACCCAACCTTTCCCTACGACCCGGTCCATTTCAAACCGGGTCGACCCAGTCCATAACCCAAAACCTCACCCCACCCTTTCTATTTTCATTCTTGAACAAAAAAAAATTGCAAAACCCTAAAAGAACAAGACCTAAACTACCCGCCCCCCACCTCTCTTTTTCTTCTTCCTCTCCAAAAACGCCCCAAGCTCCCCTCCCATGGCAGCCATGGCACCATGGCTCCTGCCCTTCCCCCCCATCCTTCACCTTCAACACACACACACACGGGCTGTTGTTTCCTCTTCGTCTTCGTCCTCGTTTCAGCTGCGTCAAGCTTGAGCTCAAGCAGCCATGGCTTCCCCTCTCGCTGCTGCGTCTTCTTCATCATGCGTGATGGCTGCTGCGTCGCGCCACTGCTGCCATGGCTGTGTCCACCTACTGCTGCCCGCTGCTTCTTCTCCTCAAGATGTTGCCATATCCAATGTTGCTGCCCGTCGTGCTGCTCCGCCACCATTGTTGCCCTCGATGTTGTTTCACCATCCAAACACGTTGTCTGCTTCGTCTTCTTCAATCGAGTTTCTACTTCAGTCAAGCTCCATATTCAGCAGTAGCAGCTGCTACTGCTTCACTTCTGCCATGGTTGCGTCTTCTGCTTCACATCTAGCTGACCTTCAGTTGCTTCTTATTCGGATCGTCTTCGTCGTCGAATTGTTTTGGTGCGATAATCGCTTCCGGACAGATTTGTTTTCATTCAAAGTTCTTCGTCGTTCCGATCCGGTTAGTTGATTTAAATTTCGTTTCTGTCCGTAATTTGTTTGATATTTTTCGGATTTGAAATCAAATATGTTTGATATTAATTTCATGTTCATCGTTTTTTTCTTCTTTTTTTTATCTTTTAGTTTTGTTTTCATTCATTTTTCTTGTTTATTTTTAGGTAGAAATTGATTAGTTTAATTATAATGTTGTTAGATTTGAGTTTAATATTCAATTAATTATTTTTCAGTTTGTTATATTAATTTAAAAGGATTTAATTTTAATATAGAAGAGTGTTAGTTTAAATCGCTTGAATCCGTTCTTTGTTATTTAATTTGGATATAATTCATATTCATTTTTTTGTTTGAAGTTCATGTTAATTCAGTGATTTAATGTGAGATTATGTTTTAAGTTTTTAGTTTGAATCATGTATCTTTGTTATAATTTTGTTGGATTTAATTTAAAGATCAATTGATTATTTGAGTTTAGTGATTTGAATCTGTTTATTTATTTTGTTTAAAGTTTAATTTGAATTTGAGTTCATGCTTTGAATATATTTGTTTGTTATTGTTGGTGAATCTGAAAATAGGTTTGTTGTGTAAAAACATTGTTCAGTCAAAATAATTCAAGTTATTTCTTTGTTGTTCATCATATAGTTTGAGTTTGTTCATAAAATCTGATTAGGAATTGGTTATAGCTGCTATATTTTGGTTAGAATTGATTAGTTGAACTTGTTATAGCTGACGGGATAGATTGGTAAATTACAATATTTTCAGGGTCAAAATGGTAATTTCAGTAAGGTTAGAGGGGTATTTTTGGAATTAAAATTCTGAACAATTATTTATTTTGAGTGCTCTGTCAATTAGGATTAAAATAATCAATAATGGGAGGACAAGATATAATGGTGGGGAATAATGCAATTATTTAATATAAGCATGGGGGACAAGATATAATGGGGTATTTGTTTAATATAGTGGGGGACAAAACATTAGGGGACAAAACATTAGGTAGTGGGATTAAAAGGGGGATGAGTGGAAAGATAGTGGGTTTTATGTTTAAAAATGCTGAAAGATGGTAATAAATAGGGGGACTTGATCAGATTTAAAAAAAAAGAACAAAAAAGAGGACAGAGAGAAAAAGATACAGAGAAAAGATAGAGAAAAAAGGGGAGAGAACTTGAAGAGGATTTTGGGAGAACATTTTAGGAGAACATTTTAGGAGGAATGCATTCTGAAAATCTGAAGAGAGTGTGGTAGAGTTTAAAAAGAGAAAACAAAAACAAAGTGAGAAACGAGTTTAGTTTCGGGTTTAATACACGCGCGGGTTGTTGTTGTTTAGTTTGTTTACATACTTTTGGGTTTGTTCTATTGAGTTGTTCGGTTTTCTTCAAAGTTTTCTGGGCCTTGAACCTGGTTCGAATTGCTGTTGTTGGGTTGTTGTTGTGTTGCTGTGTATTTACACTACTGCTGCTTCTACTGATCTTCATCTTCTTTCCTTGCTTTCCAAATACCAGGTACACAAACTGATACACTGGTTCATCTTGTAAGTCACTCGAAGCATGAATGCAAAAATGAGAAAGATTTGAAGTTGTAATTTAATGTAGTCTTTTCTTTCTTTTACTGTCTGTATATAGAATATTATATCCGCTGTCCATGTAAACTTTTTAAACGACTCACTTTCGAAACTTGACTATAATAACTCGAAAGTATGTAAATAAAGTAGGACATTTTCTTCATTTATTTTAGAGAAAACGGAAAAAATAAAAAATGTAGTCATTCTAAGATTATCTTTTAAAAAAAACAATAAAAAATAAAGAGACGAGCATCGCCAAATAAAATGCAAATTGCGGGGCCCTCACAAAATGTATGTGTTAATTACTTAGAACTCGGGATAGGACGCTTAGCGAACTCCACGGCCTTACCCAAAATAACAACACACTAGTTTCTTTAGGACGCGTCTTAATTAATCCTACTTTCTTAAACTCGGGTGCACATTTATGTGACCCAAATCCAAATCTCAGCGGAGTCGAAATGTGTCTCTAATCACGGGTACATTGATTGTGACGTGGTTCAAGATGCGTGTCCATGACGTTGCGAATTCCTTTTTAAAAATAAGAATGAGATGAGCCTCGCCGAATAAAAATACAAAATTGCGGGGCCCTCAATAAATATTTGCTTTAAAATTGCTTAGAATTCGGGATGGACCGTTTAGCAAAATTTCACGGCCCTACCCAAAGTAAATGATACGCTAGTCGCTTTAGGCGCGCCTTTAATAATTTAATTTTCTTAAACTTGGGTGCACATTTATGTGACCCAAATCTAAATCTCAACGGAGTCGAAATGTGTCTCTAATCACGGGTACATTGATTGTGACGCGGTTCGAGATACATTTTCACAACGTTGCAATTCCCCTAATAATAATAATAATAATAATAATAATAATAATAATGAAAGCGGTAAAGAGTTAAAATCTGCACATAAGTTCATATTTGTATAAAATCAGATAAACAAGTCGAATATGACAGTTGAGCGACCGTGCTAGAACCACGGAACTCGGGAATGCCTAACACCTTCTCCCGGGTTAACAGAATTCCTTATCCGGATTTCTGGTTTGCGGACTGTAATACAGAGTCATTCTTTTCCTCGATTCGGGATTAAATTGGTGACTTGGGACACCCTAAATCTCCCAAGTGGCGACTCTGAAATAAATAAACAAATCCCGTTTTGATTGTCCTTTAATTGGAAAAACCCCTTCTGCACCCTTTCGCGGGCGACGCGGGCGAAAAAGGAGGTGTGACAGCACCAACAACAGTAGAAAGGGGGCTGAAGTTATTTAAAAAGTGGGTACAAGTTAAAACTTTTTTAAAAAAAATGGGTATAGCTTAAAGGAATTTTTACTTCCTATAGCAAATGTTGATACCTTATTTATTTTAAATAAACACCCTTTTAAAAAATTATATTCCATAGCTACATTTTGATTTTTATAGCCAAATATCTATTTATGGTCACCTCCTACCCTTAAGCCATAAAATAAGCTTTGTATTATTTTTTTCTCTCATTCTTTCAGATTTTTCTCCACCCTTTCTCTCTCAACGCCAGTTCTCACACAACAGAAGATTGAAACAGAATACACCATGGAAGAAATCGAAGAAGCACCAAAAAGTTCATCGTTATTTCCCGTTTTCCCCCAATCTCAAATAGTTGCACCACCCAAACGTCTCATTCATCCCTTCTTTGAGATATTCCATTTTGTCTTTTTCTTTCTTTCTTTTGTTTTATTCTTTTCCCCAACTTTTCTTTCTATCAAGACTTAGATGAAGCCATGATTTTCTATGTCAAGAGTCAAGATCAAGATGAAGATTTAGTGGTTGAAGAGTCTATTTAGAAATCAATGTCTTATGTTTTGAATTAATATCGAAATCTGACATAGGGTAAATTGGGGCTGACAATAGAGGTTCGAAATCTGCTATCGACGAGACGATATTAGGGTTATTCTTGAACAAAGACGACGGAGTTTGGGGCTGAGCAACTTGAAGAGTCTATTATCTTTTTTCATTGTATTTCAATGTATCTCGCTAAATTCTATGTATTTCATTGTATTCATTGTCTTCTTTTTTCATTGTATTTCAATATATCTCGCTGTATTCCATGTATTTCATTGTACTCACTATCTCGCTATATTCCATCAATGTATTCATATATTTTTTTTAATTAATATAATTTATGTATTTTATGTATTCAGATTTATAATTGTGTTTGTTGAGTTATATTAGGAGTCTATTGTGTTAATTGATTCACTTTCCGTTTAAAACATCTGAATAGACCATGAATTGCGCTATTTACGTTACTGTATTCACAAATACATATCGTGAATACAGTCGGATATAGTTGAATACAATAATTTGTCTAGCTGTAATCCCCTGTTTCACGCGTGAATACAATCGTATACAGTCGAATACAATAATCTGTCTAGCTGTAATCCCATGTTTCACGCCAAGAAATGCTACTATATTCATGAATACAGTAGCTTAAATACATCGAATACACTCTAAGAAAACCTGAAAACATAACTATAGGAAGTAATCTATATATATATTAAAGGAATAAAGTTACCAAATATAATTAGCATTGTGGTTAAGCCAAGTGGCAAGCTAATAAATGTCGATAATGTATGGTAACTTTATTCTATATTTAATTATGTTAGTCAAATAATATATATATATATATATATATATATATATATATATATATATAAATTTTTAAAATTTGAATTAAAATAAAAATAAAAAGAAATTTATCTTTTGTTATCATGTTATCATGTTATCATGCTTAATTTAATTAATGATCATATGCAATCATGTTAAAAACTTTTGATAATTTTTTATAATTATTTAAATTCTACTTTGCCTCTGGCAATAAAGGGGAAAAAATTATTCCATATAATTCTAAACTTTTTCACATCTAAAACCCTATAATTACAGTTCTTTAAAACACTATAGCTAGATTTGAATAAAGCAGATTTCTTTTAAAATAAATATAATATATAGGATATATGTCTATGTTTATTCAAATAACAAAAAAAAATTTAAAAATCAAATAAAAGTTTACTTACATATATAATGAAGTAAACCTACATGGTATAGAAAGAAACATCACAAAAATGTGTTAATATTCAAAAAAAAAGTTATTTTTCTTTTTCTTTTTGAAGAATGTTTGTTTGAAGAGTCAAATTGTATAAATGGACATAAAAAATAACAAAATATTGGTTATACAATTGCTATCATTAATTTTAATTTAGCACCTTTTAGGAATTGAAGGGTATAAGTTGAAACTTTTTCATTTAGATGTAGTCAAGCCATCATTGCATGAGTATAATATTTTTTTCGTTGAAGAATATTAGTTTTGAATCATTAAACTATGTGAAAGGTTTCTCGAATTTCAACAAGAGGGATATTGGTTTCTAATTGGTAGTTTCTATATCAAATTTTCAAGTGTAACAATTTAAAAATAAATGGTATGACACCAAATATTGTAAAAAAATTATTTCAAAATGTGATTATTTTTTAAAATATAATGTAATTTTAAAAATAAAAGGATAAGATATTTTTGAATTTTAGTAGAGAATTTTTAAATTATTATAATAGAAGTCATATCATGGATGAAATCAAGTAACCGAAATCTTATGAAATATTTACATAAATATCTGGCCAGATTTATTGTTGCTCTTTTATAGCTGATATACATAGATGATATACTGACAATACATGATTATACACATATTATATATGGATTATATATAAATTACACATCCTTTATTTTTTTAATTTAAGTGGTTGGGTGAGCACATATTTAGGTTGATTAGATAAAGCCAAAAAAAATATGAAATAATTTTAACCAAAGACTAAAAATATAAATAAATTTCTTATGTAGACAATTTCTATTAAAAATTATCCTTTTATAGCGATATAAATTAATTGTTTGTTACAAAAGAAAGACATAAAAATAAGATAAAAGAAAATAAATATAGAAAAAAATGTATGGAAAATCTAAGAACTAGAAAATAGAGATGACAACGAATTTCTTCTTCTCTTTTATCTCTGTTGAGTATAAAAAAATTGGAAGCTAATCTCATTGATTTAAAATATTTTTTTCAACTCAAATACATAGATTATAAGATAAGGATATCTTAGAATATATTTTTCTAATTTACATTGTGTGTCGTTTTAAAAAAATTACTATTACTAACAAACTGATATGATATTCGAATATGAATTTAGATGCAATTTGAGTAGTTTGCATTGATGTTAAGCCAAGTATGGTGTCGAGAAAAAATTACATGGTAATTTTAAGACAATATGTGCAATGTTATATAATAACAATCAACTGATTTAACATTTAATGATTCAAAGAACAAAAAATTTGTATATATAGGGTATTCAAAATTTAAAATCTGTGGCTGGAGATATTGATAAACTCAAAATAGAGCCACACTGAAATAAAATTTCGCCGGCTAAAAAATATTTAAATTTTTAGATAGTCTATTAAAGTGAATTTTAAATTAAGGATAATATCTTGGCTTGCACATACACACACACACACACACACACACACATATATATATATATATATATATATAAGAATTTCAAAATAAAATATTTTTTGAAAGATAACCACATATATAAGAATTTCAAAATAAAATATTTTTTGAAAGATAACCACATACCAGAGAAGAGTTCAAATCATAGTAAAAGAGTTATGTCGTAACCAAAGAGTTGTTCATATTGTGTCAGCCTTTGTGCTTTGCCATAAATACGAGTTATTATTTCGCTTCGTGACTTTTTAGGTTCCAATTACTCCAATAAGAATGGTGCAAAAAAAAAATCACTACGAGATGAAAAAATATTTGTTTTTTTTCATGTAATATTTCCTAATTAATATCTGACGATTATCTATAATTATATAGAAGGTTTAAATTTTAAGGTTATTTACATATAATTCAAATAACTCAGATGTTTAATATGGTTAGTGTCAAATATCAAAATGGAGTCATACTGAAAAAAATAAATTCACTGGCTAAAGAATTATTTAAATTTTTAGATACCCGACTAAATTTAGTTTTTGAATTAAGGATAATATTTTTACTTCCATTATTACAAAAATAATCATTATTAAAAAATAAAATTTTAGAAACTAAAATTTTAAAATAGAAATATTTTTTGAAAGATATCAACCACCAAATAAGAGTTCAAGTAGTAATACAAGAGTCAAGTCGTATCCAAAGAATCCTTCATAGTCTTAACCTTTGATTGTTTTGACATATATATGAGTTATTATTTTGCTTCCTGACTATTTTCAGGATTCAATGACACCGTTGAGAATGGCCAAAAAAAAATAGAATTATAACTAGAAAATTTGAGAAATAATTAATCTTTTTCATGTAGTGTTTCTTAATTTATATCCAATAATTATCTATATTTATCAAGAAGGTTTAAATTCTAAGACTATTGACACATAATTCAAATAAATAAATATTTGACATGATTAGTGTCCGCGCATCCACGCGGGTACTAATACTAGTATAGTAAATGGTAGCTACAACTAGCTAATAACCAATAAAACATAGTGATTTCTGAAAGTCTCTCTAGGTTAAATTTGGTCGCCCCGTGTAATTTTTACAAATTAGCACTGATAGATTCCCAGCAAACAAACGCTCAATGCTCAATCCCACTTTATGAAATTCCAATTTGTATTGTTTATAAAAGAAAATTAACTAATCACAAATTTTATTCCCAAAAGTTCTGTTTTTTAAAATCATCCACTTGAAATATTGAACAATTTTTCACAGCTTACTAGAATGATACTACATGATGGGAACAACAGGCCTATTTTTACAACCAAATGGAATGTTGCAAAACCAAGAATAGATGGACCACATCCTCTTTCTTCCTTCTTTCTTTATCAAGGACCACAACAAAAACACACTAATCTAATGCATAAAATAACACTAATAGTGAATTGAAAAGCTAACCAACCAAGTCAAAATTCAGCTAAAGATCACAAACCCTGACATAAGTAACTATACTTAATCATATTTTCCATATACAATTCTGCACGCCTACAACCCAAAAAAGTTATGCCAATATATAACTGTTTGAAATGTTCTTTTTTCGCTAACATACACGTGTGCACACATGGATGGAGTACCACAAGTACGGTCTGGGGAGGGTAGATAGTACGCAGACCTTACCCCTACAGTGAATGTAGAGAGGTTGTTTCCAGTAGACCCTCGGCACGAGGAAAAAATGAGGAAAGAGCAGTAGCAATAACCAATAACGAGAACAAGATAAAATGGAATACTAAACTCAGGAATGATGCTGATGCCACACATGCATGGCAGCAGAAGTGTTGAACTGAAAAGTAGACTAAGCCATCAAAAAGACTGATATTGTTGCTACAAACAGTAAGTACAACTTTTTCTTTTTTATAAAGACGGTGTTCGGACCAGATTGCATGTACTTCGACAGTCGACCATATTACTAATCCACTATGTACCTGCTGCCTCTCACCAGCACAGTACATACTACCAGTATAATAAGGAGATGAATTTGCATCAAAAAACTGCTGATGGAAAATGAAGCTTTATATCTGTCATGATAAAGGCAAGTACTACCATTGTTTCCCTATAACTCAAGGGGTTTTTACATGTTTTTACATTTCCACCTAACATAAAAGAGATGCTATATACATATTACACACAAGAAATGTTATCCTTCTGATACCATTTTCTTCTTAAACATCAGTATATTCTGCAAGATTCCAAATATAATACCGACTACTAAAATAAAAGAACACTGTTTCGACGAAATGGATCTATTGAAAGGAACACTTGATGTATGATAGAAAATAAATATAAAGCTATCGCTGACACTTACAAAAGATATACTGATATCAATCATTTATTAATCTGCCTTTGCCTTTTGACTTGTTGGAAAGGCCACTTGTGGATTAGTTTAATCTCCTCATTATCTTCGGAATCTTCATTTCAGATGTTGACCCTTCAGGCTGCAGTAAGAATGAAGAAAATCAAGACAAGGTCATATATGAAAACAACAACTTATATGAGTACATATTTCAGACAAAGAGTTCTTATTCCTAAAAGCTTTTGCTTTTGAGTTTTCTCTCTTTTCAAGAAGGAGAAAGTTGGGGGAGTGGGGAGACCCAGGATTCGAAGGTCATGGGTGTACTTTTGGATTCAACCAAAATCTGTTTTGTATATAGGGTGTCCACTACTAATATATCACTATTTTCTAACGACATATACATGTATAAAGGAAATTTTGCCAAACTTTATGGGTGCCGGTGATCCCGCTTGGTACGGCATAGGTCCGCCTCTGGTGGAAGGGTTGAAAAAATTAAAGATCTTAATAACGCAAAGTCACATTGGTAGCCTGCTACACTACAGCAGGGGGTCACATTTTTTGTCTATTGAACTCAGAAACATTTGTTCGTGTTTTAACATAGACATACGACCTGAAGTACACTTGTTTATTGGTTGCGGGCATTCCTTTGTCTCACATTTACTTTTCCTATAACTTGATAACTAGTAATGAGTCAATACATTGTTTTGAAATGTAACATCTTGCTTAAGTTTCATTTCAACTACCATAAGTCCTTGGTTTAAAGCATTCTTGACAAACAGTATGGATTTACATGTATTGACATTTTAAATTCCTGATAGAAATGAAAGAAGCATTAAATATCAACTGGACATGTTTACAGACCTTGTAGCTCTCATAAGACCCTCAAGTGGAAGCAAAAGAACTAAAGATATCATTTTCCTGCTTTACTTGGACAGAATTTTTCTGCTGTTCCACCCTTAGCAGGTGCGACGACAACTGCACTAAATCCATAGTAGGTCCACCTTCTGGAGAAAGGCAATTCTTGGAATTCATAGAGTTTGCTCTTTGATCATGTCCGTCTCTCTGCATTTCAGGAACACTAACTCTGGGAGATTTTGCAAGATTATGATGATCGTCTTTAATGTAGGCATGAGCATCTCCTTTAACCATCCACGGCAGAGTTGGTGAAATGCCGGTTGAATTGCGTAGAAGGTTTTGTGAGTGGGCTGACAGAAGAGAGAGAGCACAAGAGGAGTTTTGCCCTGCAGAAATTTCTTGAACTGATAATATTGTTGACCCAACCGGAACTTTGGATAGATCTTGTTTTCTCACTCCGTACTGATGCTGATTGCTTTCCGCAGGGGATTGCCCGCTTGTGACTGACATAGCCAATTGAGATATGCAGAATGGCTTACGGTCTAATCTAAGATGCTGGTCATTGTTATTCACTTCATAATTTTCTTGATAAAAGAAACTACCAGGAAGTATTTCTGGGAAAAGAAATGGAACTCTCCTTTGAGTCATATCCAAGAATCTTGATCCTGCATTTCAATAAATTGGTAGAACAAACTGAGAATGCTAGAAGCTAAAAGAATGACTAGAAGCATTTGAGGATATGCTAACCAAATAAAATTGAAAAACTTAACACAAAAACTACCTTTAACTCGATATGATTTGAGTAAATAGGATAAGTAGCAAGAATAAAGTTCCCGAAAACACCCAAGATAAGCAAGTTGGGATAAGAAATAAAAGTTCTATCACGGCTTCACATGAAAACAGGGTTAGGAAAAGCAACAGTATGCTTTTATATTCAAAACTGGCATAGGAAAAAGGAAGAGACTTGGAATGCAGAGAATGAAACGCTAGGTTCAACAAAGTTAAAAAAACTCGATTTTAAAGAAACTAAAAGCCAAATCAAGCATAGAACTCTTACTAACTTCAACATAATCAACAAATCCAGGACAATTAGCAGAGAAAAGGTTACCCCAGTGACTATCAAATTGAGGCTTTCTCCGCCGCTCATTATGGCCTGCAAGGCGTTTGCGACAGCTGCGTTTACCTTCATCAAATTCTGCCAGCAAGTGAAACCTGCATTTTTAAAAGGTTACTGCAATTCTATGCAGGAGTAGAAGCCAAGAAATTCATGCCAGATCATAACCACGAAATTATGACATTCAGACTTATGAATAAAATCAGCATATAAATTGCCAGAGTAAAAACCTACACTGGTCTCTTTTGTTAACACCGAGAACAGTGCTCTACTTTAAGGATGATATGCAGAACAATGAATCCAGAGGCTGGTCCATTAGCAGGTTATGATAAGTAACTTTACAAATGAATAAAGGAACTTCTATATTTCCTAACTTTGTAGAGGTTTTGGCAGATCATTCAAACTGAAGTTTACAGAAACACTACGACACTAAACCAAGAGTATTCATTTTAGGAATTTCAGTTTATGTTTTTGTCCGTGGACATTACATCCACAAGATCTGCCCCTTGATTTAGTTTCATAAGCCTCGTGAAACACATAACTTCAATATAATAGCTGGTTTTCCCAGATCAAATGCAATACCATTTATAAAGTCAGATTAACGAAATTTGTATGTGTGTTTGTGTATACGTTCACACACACACACATTCAATTCTGTTTGCAAGTCAGAAACAAAGAGTGCAACCTAGATTACATGAAAAAAGGAGCAAACCTGAGCTAGACCATACCTGCTACACTGCTGACAGAACCTTTGCTCAATGCCATTAACGATAACTATAGCAGTTTTTGAGTGTTCATCACATACTTTGTGTCTTTTGTGATAGTCTTTTGACGAGGTCAGGTCCTTGTTACAACCATGAACCTGGCAGAAAGGAACCTCAGAATGCAAATTCGTAGTACGTAGTCTTTTTCCCTGCAATGATGAATTGACTGTAGACAAATCCGGGTTCCTCTTTAAAGATTGGTTACTCTTGACTTCCCTATAAACAATCGACTCCTCCTCCTTCTGACCACGAACCTGAGAGATAGGAAACTGAGAATGCAAACTCTTTCTTTGGGCAGCTTTTCCAGTTGGCAATGAAGATTCTGGTGAAGAAAGAACTGAACTTTCTTTTGACGATTGACTAGTCCTCACTTCTCCATAATCAGTCAACTCGTCCAATTTCAAACCAATTGGTAATGACATCGGATTATTAGATTTAGTAGCACTATGATTAAACATGGCTCCAAGTTCCAACATAGAACCATTACCTATTTCACCACTTAAAGCTCCTGGGCACGGGTTACTGGCTGCTGATTTCTTAAAAATATCAGCAATACCGGATTCCAAGAACCCCGTGCTTTCAGTTATTTCTTGGCTAGGACCACAAATGCTTTTATCAACATCACAAAAAGGGTTCAAATTCCATTCCTTTACAGTATTTCTACTTCTTGAAAATGTGTCAACAGACAGTTCAACATTATCAGGAAACAGAAAACCTCTCCCTTCCAAACCATAGCTCAAAGGTTCCATCAGTGGCAGAAACAAAAATTTCTCAAATTATACAAAGTGCAAACACTTACAAAATTGGTGCTTCAAATTTATAAACTTCACAGTTAAGTCTTCACCACTAGCCAAATCCAACTGAATTTCTGAATATGAAAAATACAAAGTGACAGAAACACATCAGTATAAATTAAAGTTCCAATCTTTAAATTCAAACCTTAGATATAAACATGAAATATACTAACTTTTTACAAGAATACACAAGCAAAACTAATTGCCCCCACTATTATATAGAACTAGAAAATTAAAACTAAAATTAGCAAGAATGATACTAAAGTCAAAACCAAGATCACCCAAATAACAAAATCCCAAGTTTAATTTACTATCAGACTTTACAAATCAGGAAACAAGCAATTGACCAAATCAGAACCTTAATCTTAGAGTATCAAACAACAAACAAGAAAATACCCAGTTGAGAAAATCATAGGATACGATAAATTTAATCATCTTTAATGTAAAAAGATTGAAACTTTACATCAAACTTACCAAGAAAAAGAGTGGAAAAGGAAAGAACTGGGAACAGGTGCTTTGGTGGTGTGCCACTTTTTGTTCTTGGAAAGAAGCACTAGTAAACCAGATACACTTATTAAAGAGTCAACACAATTTCCACTCCCGACATTTTGAGGGGGGAAAAAAAGAAAAAAGAAAAGAAAATAGGCAACTTCAAGGTCTTTTGTAACTTTTCATGGGTGCTTAATGAGGGCTAAAGAGTCAAGATTTAAAGTTAATGTATTTTAGAGGCTGTCTGGTCATTGAAAAAAATTATTTTTTTCAAATGTTTTTTTTCGAATCAGTATTTAGCAATTAAAATTCCAAATTTCACTTAAAGTTAAATTTCAAATTTTTCGGAATTTGAAAAACTCCAAAAAACTGTTTTTCAAAATTTTCACTTCATTCACTTACAAAAATTCAAAAACAACTTCAAATATATTCATGTCCAAACACAACTCTAATTTTTAAATTTCAAATACCATTTTCAACTTGAATTTTTTTCCACATTTTTTCTAGAATTTCACAGTTCTTATATCAAAACGACCACTCAATTAATAAATTAATAATCAAAACTATATATATCTAATATAAATATAAGCTCTAAGCGAAATTTATTGGGTTCGTCCAAATCCATAACTAACAATATAGCTTTGTCCCCACCTGTGTGTGAGAGAGAGGGGGAGGGAGAGAGAGAGCATTTTTTTTCTTTTTTAAAAAAAAAACAAATCCAAAAGCATGTGTTTCCATTTTTAGGTGATATTAAAGATTAAATTATGAGGAGCAAAGGGGCTAAAGTATAAATTATTACTAAATGTAGGTAGTTAGGTGTGTCTAATCACTAGACTCTATAGAGTGTTGAAATTTGATGCTAACTGACCTTTACTATTGCCTTTGACACTCAACCTTTCAATTATATGCCACGCTTATACTTTAGTCCAATTTAATACTTAAGTAGGGACCTAATTACACATCAAAGTTGGAAGGTAACACAATCTTGTATATTTTATAACATTTTTCTATGTTACATTTCATTTTCTTTCTATAGGGTAATAGTTTGATTTGCTGCTAGGATTTCAAGTTACTTGAAAAAGAAAGACATTTGATGATATTTCTAGATTGGCCACCTATTCTTGGGTTTGGTTGAGTAGAAAAGAAATAGTACTATATAGGAAGATTAAGGAAGTTGTGATTTTCTTCTTCTGGCATAAATAGGGTGTAGTTGAAGAATATTCCTTCTTTCTAATGTTAGTAAAAATGATTATCAGTCCATCTGTCTCAAAATGATTTTTCAAATTTTACTTACTTGAGATCCTTACATTACATCTGTCCTAAAATGATTATTCCTTTTTTACTCTTGAGAGTTATAAAGTTGATAGTTGGCTAAGGTTTTAATGTATTATTTTTTCATAGGGTGGAAATCATATTGATTTCCCACCTTTACCTAAAAAACCAAACTTCTCTTTCAATATTAAACAATAAATATTATGCTCCGTATAATTATACGCGTTGTTTATTTTATCTTGATATTTTCAATTCCCCCTCTATGCATATAATATTTTTATTCAATTAAATTCCTCCTTTAGCTAAGTGTTTTACCAATTTAAATATTTCATTATAAATTTCATAATTAAAGCTCATAAAATTTAACTAGAATATTATTTTTCTGAATTTGGAAGAAAATTTGTTCATACATTTTTTATTGTTACTTTAATATTAAGTATATATTTAAGTTTTACTTTATATATATAAAAGTTATTAATATATATTAACAAAATATTTTCTAAGCTATAATTTAAAGAACATCTAAGTTATTAATATATATCTTTTAGTACTTTATTATAAAATTTACCTCTATAATTATTATTTTTATATTGTTGCACTAACTTTTATTTGATTGATTTAGTGAGATCTTTTATTCTAATACTTTAGTTGCGCACATATCTTTCATATTCAATTTCAATAAATTATATATGATTGATTATCGTTTTTTAATTTTTAATTTTTTTTATTTTTCACTAGCGATTAATACATAACATAGATTAAGAAAAATATTGTGATATTAAAAAGAAAAAAAAATATATACCAAGGACGGTAAGATCGATTGTAAAATAAGTATTTTAAAAATATAATTGAGTTTGAAGGGGCGTTTATTGTTTAATGTTGGAGGATGGGTTTGATTTTTAAGATGAAGTGGGGGGGGATCAAAATAATTTTCACCCTTTTTCATAAAATCACTTATATGGTAATTTTGATTAATTTTGCTTTAATCTTAAATAATTAATTTATTCTATGTATTTAATGACCGTTATCGTAATTGTATTTAACTTTTCCTCTGATTTTATTTTTTTCGTTTTATTTTACGTAAATAATCATTTTTGTAATAGTTATTTTACGCGAAAGGTCACCAAAAAGAGTTGTACCTCTTCGAACCAAACGTGTTGGCTATAAATACCAAGTCATTTCCCTCATATTTTTCTTTCGAAATTCTGAATCCTCCTTCTTCCTTCTGCATTATTTTCTAATATAAAGTAAATAAAAGTGTGATTTGCTATCGATTCTTGAGTTCGTTGTGAAGTACAAGAGGGGTTGAATTATAATTTTTCTTTTTCTTTTGCAAGGTAGTTGACTAATTTTCTTTCTAGTCGACTGGATTCTTGATGCGAGAGATATAAACAATATACAGAATAATAAATAACTGAAAGTAAATGACACCCAATATTCAATAATGATTCAGATTCAAAGTGAATCCTACTCTAGTCCCGTTGGGTTACAAGGGAATCCTTTTTCAAGTATTTGAAATCTTTTGATATTGGTATGTTGGTGTTGTTATGCACCAACAACTTCGTCTCGATAGTAGTACTTTTCTTGCTTCAGATACAATGCCTCACCAGTGATTTTTCTCCCTTTCTTCTCTCCCTAGTTACATAGTAAATCTTGAATGAACTATAATACTTGTTTGGAGTAGAACAAATAGATTGATAGTAGTTCGATCAAAGTATATTCTTCCTTTGCGCCTCTTGTTGTATATATGTGATTTGAACGCCAATCTTCTAAGTGTGATAGATCTATAGACGGAGGGCAACCCAAGGAAATTGATCCTTAGAATCAATCAAGATTGATTTCTTCCAAGAATAAGATAGTAACTTTCTATACTTGGTTTGTTGCTTTCATGGTTGATTTTTTGCAGCAAGCAATTGCTTCCCTGATAGATGTGATTAATTATCCTCCGCAAATCTCCCTTGCAGATTGATTGATATGTCTTTCGTAAATAACTGGATCAAATATTTATTTTGCATGAAGCTCGTAATTATATCATGATTGATTCCTTGATTCTTGCTTCCAGATCTTTAGTAGAATCTCAACTTCTTCTCTATTGGTACTCTTCCACTTTGCCTTTTGACTTCCTTCTTTTGAATTGTTTTTCTATAAATAGAAGTAAGTTATTTTCCATCATTAAAACATATATCTAACAATCTCCCTTTTTTATGATGACAAAATAACTTAATTCATTTTACTCCCTCTTTATCTCGTCTTCAGTCAGCTCTCCCTCAACTTGTTGTCGGGTCTTTTGAGTCGCCCCCACCCCCCCTCAACCTGTGGCCCCTTTTTTTGTGGATTGACTAGTCAACTCTTATTTAGTTAGTTGACTTGTCGATTGGCCCTTCCCAGCAGTTGACTCAAAATTTTCCTACAAGTTAGTTTATCCTTTTCTCCCCCTTTGGCGTCACTCAAAAAGAGCACTAAGTAAGTTTAACTACAAGCAGATAAAATTAGCAGATAGTAAGTTTAATTACAATCATCCAGATAATCCAAAAGCATGAAAGCAAAAAAATATTCAGAATATCCAAAAAAATTATCTAGACACAACCACATAGATCATCGACGAAGAAAGTAGGTAAGGATATTGCAAATAGCTTCCTTGAGACGATCAAAACTTGCGTTCATTGTGTCTGAGAATCCATCAACTCGATCGTGAACTTTCTTGAAGGTTTTTACTGCCTTTTCTGCAGTTTTCAGAACTATGACTCTCAGCTTAGAGACATCAAAACCTTTTTCCTTGGCAACTTCTTAGATATCGCAACTAAGAACTGAGTAGTCAGGAGCTGATCTTTGATGACAGTTAGCTTGTCATCAAGTGCAACAATCTTTGCAAGCAATTTTGGATGGTTGACAACAACCTAAGAAGAATAAGCCTTTACCTTGGAGCTAGAGGGAATCATTTTGACTTCAATTACTACTTCTTTATCTAAGTACCATCCACAACAACATAACCCATGCTAACAAACGCTCTATTGTTATAACACTTGGAGACAAACACATAAGGGTAGTTTGAGAGAGGGATATTAAAAGCTTTGAGGAGGTGAGTGATAACCATCCCCTAAGGAAAATTTGATGGTTCTTCAGCACATTCAACTATAAAATTGATTATCAAGAGGACAACTTCACTTTGTGCTTGGTGAGAAGGTAGTAGACCAATAAGGTGTCCCTTTGAGATAAAGTAATGTAGGGTCCTGTTTTGGAAAGAATGGTGGCGGCAACAGTGTGGGCAAGAATACATGTTTCAAAATTGATGTCACTAAGCCGTAGTTGATTTGGCAAAGGATCAGATAGTGAATCAGCAAGACATTGTTTGACTTGTTCAAATGACACTTCAAAATCTTAAGGCAAGAGTTTATAAACAAAGCAGAGTAACCGTATTTTTTTTACACTTAAACAGAAAATCAAAGGTAGAACAATCTAGAATGATACGTTGACCTAGCACGAATGACTTAATTTTATCAAATTTGGGGGAACGAAGATTTGTATAGAACATGCGAACAAGATCTTCATAGACTTTTGGAAGGGTTAGAACAAAGAAATTTCCCATCCCTGAAAACTAAAGAAGTCGTTTACCTTGCAATTAAGGGCTTCCATATATTCCAAATTGATGATTCTTCCATGATCAATTGACTTTTCCTTGAAAGTGACGAACTTGTCTCTGTTGGGTGAATCCCAGTAGTTCAATTCTAACTCTAGCACATTATCCAAGTCTATCTTCACTTTTTTGGGATGAAAGCTTTTTACTCCTTCTTCCATGGGACGCTTCCCTAGGGCTTTTTCCATTCGAGTATCATCAGAGAGGTATTTTTAAAAGATGAGAAACCCTCAGAGTAGTCAGACCCAATAGTGACTGGTTTTTATGGTTGAGAAGCGATTTTCCCTTTGGACCGGGTGTTTTGTGAGTGGAAGCAAAAAGATTTTTCGAAGTTTTAGCCATTTGAGAGATAGGGTGAAGATTACGAAGTGGGGGCTTAAGTAAGATTAAGTCTTAGAGAAAGGAAGAGAGGCATGAAAAGACGGGATTGAACCGTCGTGACTGATATTGTAGAGAAAGGGAACATACACGACTGCTTTATTCTGTTTCCTTCCTGGTTTACTAAAGATGTGGAAAGAAATGCTAAAATTGGAGGCGCTTCATTAATGCAACATGTAGTAATAATGAGATACACGGTAAAAAAAAGATTTTCTAACAAAGTCACTTAAGCACACAATCTTTGTAGAGTACGAAAATTCCAAAAGCTTAATTAGAAAAAGTAATAATGACAAGTAAGTCCCTAAGGTTTTGAAATCTGTCCTCTAGAAGATGCTTAATAAAAATATCAGCTAATTAGTTTTTAGTAACAACGATAATTCAATGTCACCCTTAAGAACATGGTCTCTAATAAAATGATGTTTGATATCTATATGTTTTGCCCTAGAATGATGCATTGGATTTTTTGATAAACAGATAGAACTAGAATTATCACAGAAAATTTTAACAGGCTTAAAAGACAGATCATAGTCACTTAGTTGGTGAGTCATTCAGAGTAGTTGAGCGCATCATTGTCCGATGGCAATATATTCAGCCTCAATCGTAGATAATGCAATTGATCCCTATTTCTTATTGTTCCAAGAAATGAGTGATTTTCCAAGTAATTGACATGCTCCATTTTGTGCTTTACTGTCATCTTTGTCTCCTACAATATCTGCATCTGAAAAACCTTCAAGCTTAAACTTCTTACGACGTGGATACCATAAACCATGTGATGTAGTCCCAATGAGATATCTAATAATTCGTTTCACTGCCATTAAGTGAGACTCAATAGGAGCTGATTGGAACATGACACATCTGCACACACTAAACATTATTTCAGGATGACCGACAATTAAGTAAAGTAGAGATCCAATCATTCTACGATATTTTGATTCGTCCACCGATTTTCCTTCCTCATCTTTGTCGAGTGATGTAACTGGACTCATGGGAGTTCCAAGTACCTTTGCATTGCTCATTGCAAATTTTTGTATCAGTTTTTTCGTGTACTTTGTTTGACATATGAAGATACCTTCATCTGATTGATGAACTTGAAGTCTGAGGAAGAAAGTCAATTATCCCATCATGCTCATTTCAAACTTGCTTTGCATGAGATGTGAGAATTATTTGTATAGAACAGGGTTAGCACTTCCAAATATAATGTCATCAATATAAATTTGAATAATGAGATTACATGAAGATGACCTTTTAATAAAGAGAGTAGTATCGATCTTACCTCTTGAGAAGCCACGACTAACCATAAATGAACTTAGTCTTTCATATCAGGCTCTAGGTGCTTGTTTTAACCCATAGAGAGCCTTAGTCAACTTAAACACATGGTAAGAAAATTGTGAGTTTTCAAATCCAGGAGGTTGTTTAATATAGTCCTCCTCATCAATGAAACCATTTAAAAATACACTTTTAACATCCATTTGAAATGGTTTAAAACCTTTAAAAGAAGAATATGCAAGCAGAATATGAATTGATTCTAACCGAGCCACTAGAGCAAAGGTTTCCTCATAATCGACTCCTTCCTGCTGAGAGTAGCCCTATGCGACTAGCCTTGCTTTGTTTCTGAAGACTTTGACTTCTTCATTCAGCTTGTTTCTGGATACCCATTTGGTTCCTATAATTGCTGCATTTGCTAGTTTGGATAGCAATGTCCAAACTTGATTTCTGTCAAACTGATCAAGTTCTTCTTGTTTAGCTTATACCCAACTTGAGTCTTTCAGAGCTTCATCCACTTTCTTTGACTCTATTTGAGATATGAGTGCAATGTTAGCCTTTTTTTAGAGCTCCTCTTGTTTTCATTCCGTCAATTGGATTTCCTATGATAAACTTCTGAGGATATTTAGGTTCGCTTGTCCATTCGTTTGGTAATGCTTTAATATGTTGACTAGTTAACTCAATCTGAGATTTAACTTCATTAGTCGACTTTGGGATTTCATTTCCATTGTCAACTGATTCTTTTGGGTTAATCTGTTGTCACGACCCAATTTAGGATCATGACCGGCATTTAGGAGCAAGTTCTCTCAAGTAAGTCTCATCGGTATTTTACAAAAAATCGGACAAAGTTTCCTCTGTTTTTGGACCATCCCAAAAAATTTCTCTGTCTCAAATCAACAACCAAACATCCTAATAACAATTCAAATGACAATAACTTTATCAATTAACCAAAATAAATATCTACCTTTAATAGTCCATCCACTAACAACTAAAAATATGACTTTATCTCCAAATTTAATAAGAATGAGCGATACTCAACATAAGTATATAATAACAAAGAATACTCAAGACACTAAAAGAATGACCATGGAGCGACTTTAAGAGTTCAAAGAAAAGACCATAACAATTGATAAAATTTCCGCCCACGCGAACAAGTGCGAGGCTCACCAAGAGCTATCAACCTGTGCTCTCTAATTAACAAAACCCTCGCCCGCGTCAATTGTTGTCTCTGTAAAAAAAAATTAGCGGGGAATGAGTTGCTAGCTCAGTGAGTAATAACACTTAACCACAACCATTTTTACTGGGGACAAGTCAGAAAACATGCTAGTATCTCAAAAAGAAAATAACATAAAAATGCCCTTTTAGAAACAATAAATAATTTTCAATCTCATCATGCTTTTCTTATAGTATAATACAATTAACAGTTCAGTAATAAACTCGGTAACCACTGTATAATATCAATATTCACATTTGGGAGGTTTCAATGAACGGATTATATAATCGGTATAACTGTGGATTTCTTCGCAATAAGTCAAATATAAAGGTAGTCCCTACTCAAGGGAAATCGGTAACAGTATGCTAGTTCTACCTTCCCACTAGCGAGGGCTGTAACGGTCATCGATAATTACAAGGTGCACCAGGTCTAGCGAACCCGCCATTAGTTACGGGATCTTTCAAAGTCTACTCCCATTTATACTTGTCTCTGTATCCGTATATACTCGTAAAAAATATTTTAAAATAATATAGGGCATTTCGGTTCTTATCAAATCATATAATTTTATTTCGATAACAGTAAATTCAAGTAACGGTAAAACAGATATAGGGACAACGAAAATATTTAAAACAACGGTAATCATCTCAAATAACTATTTCAGTATCATATCGAGTAAAAAACTTGTTCCACATGCAACTTAAAATAATCGGTAACATATTCATATTAAAAATCATGTGTAAATCATGTAAGTTATGAAACTACAAATTGCGGGAAGATTACTACTCACAGTACTCGTGCCGAAATACCAAATACTTCATCTCGAGCAATTCGTACAACTTTCTCCAATCAATATATAATTACATGATATCGATCTCATATTAATTTCCATTTTTAGGCTAATTCGTAGCTAATTTAGAATGCCCAACCCTCAGAGTTTAATGTTTGGCTCTTAATTCGTCGAATTGTAATAGCCCAACAAATCCCTCTTGTTCTGCTTGAAATATCAAGACCAATTTCAGTATCCCAACTCATTGCTACCAAAATTACATTGTAAATTTTTTTCCAATATCACCAATATTAGTAGAAATCATATTTGATTACCAATCACTAACGAAACGGAAAGGTTTTTGAAGGAATATCCCTTCTTCTCTCCTTTTTTTTGGCATTTACAGAATATATAAGTTTATACCCCAAACCTATAGTACCGTTCATGAAAAATAATGAACTCTATTAATTCATTAATTTTAATTATTCAACTAATTCTCAACCCCAATTCTATAGTCATGGAATTTATGAATAAAATCTATGAATTAAGTTCCAAAATTTACCTACCTTGTTCCCCTTCTCTGTAAATCCCTTTGCTAGAACAAAGTAAACTCACTTTAGTGTTGCTTTTGATCGCCTCTGTCCGTTTTGCTTCTGCCGAGCTTGGTCCGTGTTCTTTTGTTTTTGTAGGCTCAAAGCTCTGTTTCTCTTTAACGCAGCTTTTGCTGCTTTCCCCCTTTTCCTCGTTTTGTTTCTAACCCTTTTACGCAGAATGGGCTTCGTGCCCTTTTAAATTTTAATCCTTATTTTTTTTTTTTGTTTTTAAAATCCTTTCTTTTTTGTCCGTACTTGATCAGATGGGCTAAGGCCCACTAATTCATTACATTCACTCTTTATTTTTACTAGTAGTCGTACCCGCGCGATGCGCGGTAAATATTAAAAAAATATTAATTAAATTAAATTATGATCGTGTTTATTTAATCCTATTAGACCTTATTGCTTTATTAAATTTAAATTGTCATCTTATTGTCTATACGATATACCCAATAATAAAATCTCTATTAACTTAAAGATACTTATATAGTCAGCGAATAACTTTTTTGTTCTATATTTTTCTTTATTACATTATCCATTGTTTAGTATTATTACATTGTTAATAGAATTTTTTATTAGTATATTACTTTGTTTACTCCAAACCCCACAATGTGAGATATTACTGGGTATATTGTTATTGTATATTACTTTGTTTACTATTTTTGTCTGCTCACTTTCTTTTTCTAATATAAGAGAAGATATATAATTAATTTTTGTTGAAATATTTTTTTATTTTGAATTTTATTCTGTTATTCTTAATAATATTATCTAAATTTTAATGAATAAAATCTCTATTAAACTAAAGGGACTTATACAGGCAACGAATAACTTTTTAGTTTTTCTTTATTTTATCATCCAATATTTAGTATTATTACATTGTTAATAAAAAATTTTATTATCAAATTATTTTATTTAATATTTTTCTCTGCTACTTTATTTTTGTAATATAATAGAAGATATATATTTTATTAATCTTGCAATAATTTTATTTTAAATTTTATTCTATTGTGCTCAATAATATTGTCTGAACTTTAATGAACAAATTTTCGATTAAATTAAAGGGACTTATGTAGTCATCGAATAACTTTTTTTTTATGTATTTATCTTTATTATATCACTCATGTTTGAGTAGTTAATTCAGGTAGTTAATTTCTTTGTTAATTTTTAATAAATAATTGTTATTAACTAATTGTGCCATATGTTTTTAATTGCTTTATTTTCATTTTTAATTTAAAATAAACTTAAAATTCCAACTTGAAACTACTCCCTAATTTGAATTGGTAATTTTTATTTTTTTTTACTTTTATTTTTTATTTTAAAATTATTTTAAAACTCCAACTTGAAACTACTCTCCGATTTGAATGGGTAGTTTTTCTTCTTTTTTTTCATTTAATTATTAAAGCTAATTATTTTAGTTTAAAATAATTTTAAAACTCCAACTTAAAACTACTCCCGCCAATTTGAACGGGTAGTTATTTTTATTATATATTTATATTTTTCATTTTTTATTATAACTAATTATAAGATCTATATTTATTAATTCAAATAAAGTAACCAATATATATATATTGTAGTTTTTTTATTTTTTATTATTTTTGTTTTTTATAAATATTTAAATTCAAAAATAATAACTAATAATTAACTAAATATTAAATTTTATCATATTTTTCTCAATAACATTTACTTTTAGTGAATAATTACACTTTTATTTTGAAAAAGAAAAACGAAAATGATTTAACAAAATAAAATAAAGAAATTAATTAGGCTGCCACTTGACTTAAGGATAGGGCTTTATCCTCTCCTTTTAATTATACAAGCAGATTTGAAGAGAGGAAATTTGAACTTATTAAAAAATTATTGTGACGATATCTAAACCCCAAGATGATTGGGGCCAGGAAAGATTCATATATAAACATATGCAAATTTTAGTACTAAAATATTCCTTACACTTGAAAGGGAACTAACAATTAAAATATGAATGTCAGCTAATGAATCAAACTACAATATTTATTTCCTTTAACTTTAAAAATATATAAAAAAAATTCATGCACTAAACTGACATAAGCTATAAAATGATTTAAATCAACACGGTAGGAATATTCATAATATATTTCCAATAGAACCCATGGGAATGATATTTAATATAAGATATACAAATGTATTACAAAATCAACACATGTTTATATAAACATAAAGATAACAAATGCAGCACAAAAGAAAGAAAGAGAAAAAGAAAAACGAAAAGGGAGAACATAAAATTAAACAAAAAAAAAATAGAAGAAAGAATATGAACCTGGTTGAAAGCAAAAATAAAATAAAACTCCTTTGATGTAATAAGGAATCCTGGCGAGTACGGATCAACTATAATAGGAACACTCCGACGTCGGACTCTAATGACAATAGCTAATCGACTGATTCAAACTTTTCATTCTCTACACTATTTTTTTTTTGAAAACTATATTAGCAAATTGCAGAAAATATGAAGAAGAGAAGATCTGGAAATTTCTCTCAAAGTTCACTGTCTAAAAGAAATCCTTTTCACTCCCAAAAATCAAAATTTTCCAAAAAAAAAAACCTCCTTTTCTCAACGTGATATCTCCCTTTTATAGAGGAGCATATCTAGTGGTATGTGATCATGTGCCAAAAGAGTTGGAGTGGGAGAATATGGGATTGAGGGGATATAGCGGTTGGGACGTGGGATAAAAGAGAAAAGTGCAGGTTTGTGCTGTGTGACGTGGGTGAGATCGTGTGTAGTGGAGGTAATTTGTGAAAGAGTAAATTTTTACAAAGTGATGTGATGGAAAGGGAATTGTTAAGGGATGATGGCTGATGTTTTATATATAAAAAAAATAAGAAAACTGAAGAGAAGGTGGAACGGTTTACTCATGAACGGTTTGAAGGCTACTCCAAATATTGTATTTCCTAATAATGTGGAGCAATGTCTTAAAGTGCCAAGTGTATTTTTAGGAATCTGCCACTTGGCTTCATGAGGGGCTTTTGTCTTTGGCTTTTAATTATAGATAGATTACACTTTTTATTTTGAAAAAGAAAAACGAAAATAATTTAACAAAATAAAATAAAGAAATTAATTATGCTGCCACTTGGCTTAAGGAGAGGGCTTTATCCTCTCCTTTTAATTATACAAGCTGATTTGAAGAGAGGAAATTTGAACTTATTAAAAAATTATTGTGACGATATCTAAACCCCAAGATGATTGGGGCTAGGAAAGATTCATATATAAACATATGCAAATTTTAGTACTAAAATATTCCTTACACTTGAAAGGGAACTAACAATTAAAATATGAATGTCAGCTAAACCCCAAGATGATTGGGGCCAAACGATATCTAAACCCCAAGATGATTGGGGCCAGGAAAGATTCATATATAAACATATGCAAATTTTAGTACTAAAATATTCCTTACACTTGAAAGGGAACTAACAATTAAAATATGAATGTCAGCTAATGAATCAAACTACAATATCTATTTCCTTTAACTTTAAAAATATATAAAAAAAATCCATGCACTAAACTGACATAAGCTATAAAATGATTTAAATCATCACGGTAGGAATATTCATAATATATTTCCAATAGAACCCATGGGAATGATATTTAATATAAGAAACACAAATGTATTACAAAATCAACACATGTTTATATAAACATAAAGATAACAAATGCAGCACAAAAGAAAGAAAGAGAAAAAGAAAAACGAAAAGGGAGAACATAAAATTAAACAAAAAAAAATAGAAGAAAGAATATGAACCTGGTTGAAAGCAAAAATAAAATAAAACTCCTTTGATGTAATAAGGAATCCTGGCGAGTACGGATCAACTATAATAGGAACACTCCGACGTCGGACTCTAATGACAATAGCTAATCGGCTGATTCAAACTTTTCATTCTCTACACTATTTTTTTTTTTTGAAAACTATATTAGCAAATTGCAGAAAATATGAAGAAGAGAAGATCTGGAAATTTCTCTCAAAGTTCACTGTCTCAAAGAAATCCTTTTCACTCCCAAAAATCAAAATTTCCCCCAAAAAAAAACCTCCTTTTCTCAACGTGATATCTCCCTTTTATAGAGGAGCATATCTAGTGGTATGTGATCATGTGCCAAAAGAGTTGGAGTGGGAGAATATGGGATTGAGGGGATATAGCGGTTGGGACGTGGGATAAAAGAGAAAAGTGCAGGTTTGTGCTGTGTGACGTGGGTGAGATCGTGTGTAGTGGAGGTAATTTGTGAAAGAGTAAATTTTTACAAAGTGATGTGATGGAAAGGGAATTGTTAAGGGATGATGGCTGATGTTTTATATATAAAAAAAATAAGAAAATTTCAGAGAAGGTGGAACGGTTTACTCATGAACGGTTTGAAGGCTACTCCAAATATTATATTTCCTAATAATGTGGAGCAATGTCTTAAAGTGTCAAGTGTATTTTTAGGAATCTGCCACTTGGCTTTATGAGGGGCTTTTGTCTTTGGCTTTTAATTATAGATAGATTATTATTTCATTTTTTTGTTGTCTTATAGTATTTGATTGCTATTTATTTATTTATTTATTTATTTATGTATTTATTTATTTAGTTCTTTTTTTATAGTTAGTTTCTTATTACAATATTATTATTATTATTTTGATAATGACCAATACACCTTTATTAAAAATATAGGGTATTACATCTGTTCACTGATCTTAGGTTGATTTTGGTTGATCTCTTCATCACATGCAAGAACTTTTTTCTCGGCCATAGAGTTATTATCATCAAAAATAACATGAGCTGATTCATCTACACATAGAGTACGCTTGTTATAAATTTTAAAGGATCTACTATTATTAAAGTAACTAAGAAATATACCTTCATTACTTCTTGTATCAAACTTACCAAGGTTGTCCTTACCATTATTGTAGACAAAACATTTGCTTATCCAGATGTTAGATCTCTTACCTTTCTATATTCCACATGGAGTCTTCTTTAGAATGGGTCAAATCAATCACATGTTTAGTATATGACGTGTTGTGATGACTGCTTCTTCCCGTAAGTAGTTTGGTTGGGAGTGCTCCAGCATCATGGTTTTATCCATGTCTTGTAGAGTTCTATTTTTACGTTCAACCACTCCATTTTGCTATGGTGACCCCGGTGCCAAGAATTTATGAGTGTATCATTGGTCATTGAAAAATTTCTCAAATGATCTGCTTTTGAATGCTCCTCCATGATTACTCTGAATAGTTGAGATAAGGTACCTCTTCTCTCTTTCTATCTTTTTGCAGAAGAACTCAAAGCTCTTTAGAGCTTCGTCTTTGTGAGCCAAGAATATTACCCATATAAAACGTGAGTAGTCATAAACAATAACAAAAGCATATATTTTTCCTCCTATACTAGCAGTTCTAGTAGTCCTAAACAAATTCACATGTAATAGCTGAAGAGGTTGATTATAGAAACAATATCCTTGGGTTTGAAAGAGGTTCTAGTTTGCTTACCAAGTTGACATGCATCACATATATGATTTCTAGAGTAGTTGAGCTTAGGAAGGCCAATGATTAATTCATGCTTGGATAGTTTTTTAATCAAATGCTTGTTGACATGACCAAGCTTCTTGTGCAAAAGCCAAGGAGCATCAGTGATGGATGCTAAACTGAAATAACTATCCATATTATCAATACAATCTAAAATGTAGACATTTCCATACCTCTTTCCCGAAAGGATGATTTTACCTGATTCGTCCTTAATAACACACCAGTTTTCTCGAATTTCACTTCATATCCAAAATCACATAGTTGACTGATGCTTAGCAGATTGTAGTTTAGCCCGTCTGCAAGATAAACTTCAGTAATATCACAGTTATTGTTAAAATGAACTGTTCTAGTACCGATAATTTTGCCTTTTGAGTAATCACCAAACCTAACATTTCCTCCATTAATTTTGGTAATTTCTTTGAAGAGAGTTTGAGAAAAATTTGTGACTAGAACATGCCCTATCGAGATACTAACTTCCCTTTCGACTTTTCTTATGGTGCTCCTTGAAAGAAAGATTATTACTTTCTTTTAGGTATCCAAGCTTGCTTGGTTCCTTTGATTAGTTCTATTAATATCAGGGTCATTTTTAGGCCTCCAGATCCTTTTGGCGGAATTTGAATTACGAAATATATAAAAGGAGTACTTGCGACGAGTTTATTAAAAAATGACAAACATTAGTGGATCTTTCACTGGATCCACTATTGGTGTCTTTGCGAGTAGTCTTATTTCCAATAGGTCGTTTACTAGTTGACTTAAAAGTCGTTTGGTTAGACTTCACAGAACTGTGACTGGTGGATTTATACATGCTATTTAGTTGCAATTGCAATTCCTGAACTTCCTCTTGAAGAATATCTCTTTCGATTTCACACACTTCAAGATTAAGTTCCTAGTTTTTCTTTTCCCTATTGTCTCTCTTTATTTCATTCAATATTTTCTGAGACTCTAAGATCAAGAATATCTTGTACTGTAATTAATTATATCTTTTGTCACACCTCCTTTTTGATGCGCCCGCAGGGGCGTAGAGGGAGTTTTTTCCAATTAAAGGACAATCGAAATGGGATTTATTATTTAATTCAGAGTCACCACTTGGGAGGTTTATGGTGTCCTAAGTCACCGGTTGAATCCCGAATCGAGGAAAAGATTGATTCTGTATTACAGTCCGCGAACCAGAAATTTGAGTAAGGAATTCTGTTAACCCGGGAGAAGGTGTTAGGCATTCCCGAGTTCCGTGGTTCTAGCACAGTCTCTCAACTGTTATATTTGGCTTAAATTATTTGATTTTAACAATTATGATCCTATGTGCAAATTTTAATCTTAACCGATTTTATTCATTTTTAAAGAAAATTGCAACGTCATTAAAACAAGTTTTGAACCACGTCACATAAATGCACCCGTGGCTTTTGGACATACTTTAACATCGTTGGAATTTGGATTTGGGTCACATAAATGCGCACCCGAGTTTAGGGAGGTAATGTTATTAAAATACGCGCCTATAGAGACTAACATGTTATTATTTTGGGGAAGGCCGTGAAATTCGCTAAATGACCCGCCCCGAAATCTAAGTATTTTAATACGAACCTTGAAAGAAGGCCTCGCAAGTTAGGCATTTTATTTGGCGAGGCTCATCTCATTTGTTTTAAAAGGGTATCCTAAAGCAAGCTATAATTTTCTACTTAGCTTGTCTCTAATAAAAAATAAAACCTAACTGATTATTATCTTTTAAGAAGTACTACATCTAGACCTGCAAACTCCAAACAGTCTGCGTGAGGGAATCATAATCCAGGCCCAACACAAACTGGACCAATCGCAGACATGGGTCCAGGCCCCAAACGGATATGCATGTTAGACCCAGGCCTGGGCCATTTATTTCGGCCCTGAAGCTTACACTTTATGCAAAGGGGCTGTCAAGCCCCAACCATCAAATTAATCAATGCTTCAGTTCGATTATGCACAAGTGTTCACTGAAAGTTTTAAACCATCAAGTTTAATGAACTAACTCAACTCAACGAACAATTATTCTGATTTTTTTACCCCAGCCCTTATGCTAACCAAAATTACCAACTCGAGTTCATGTGTCTATCAGATTTAGAGCCGTTGTTCATGCTAGGAATTAACACGGACAATCATGGAAAAGCTTAACTTGTTGAGGTGATTAGCTACTATACCATGTTATTCGTAAAATTAGTCATGTCTAATTTTATACCCGTTTGTGATCCCAGCACCCTAAATATGGAAGCTATAGTGATTGGCTATTACGACCCAGATTCACCTTCACATTAACGTCACAGTTAACTAAAATAACTATAGCAAATTCGAGTAGCTCATACAGTCCAATACAGATTCATGGTCATATAATCAATAATCCATAGTCTCTCTAGTTTAATTACAAGACAAGTTTCAGAAATTACTAATGCGTATTTGAAATCTATAACTACAAGCTACACTAATAGTGAAATACAGAATCAAATTCATATGGTAGCAGTGCCTCATCATTTGATTTCATAATCGTTCAGATACATCGAATGAAACTTCAAGGCATTAGAGACAACAAGGTACCTGGAAATATAATCGAGTAGAAGGAGGAGTTAGCAACAGAAGAGAAAACAACAACAACCAGGAATTCAAACAGCAACCATCACAGTTCAAGACCAATTTTACCCAGGATCAACTCGACCACAACCCAGAACAAGTTGAAAAACCAATAGCAACAGCAAATATCAAAACGAACAGACTCAATAGAGTTTGAATTAAACCAAAACTTAACCAAAACTTAGCCAAACTTTTAAACCCCAAAGTACCCCTGAAATTACTGTGATTTACTGTCCTAGTCCAATCCCCTGTACCTCATCAGCTATAACCAATTTCCTTAGTCAAAATCAAACAGCAACTCAAACTACACAGATTAGATCAAATAGCAAACTGATATTAAACTGCTAAGATGCACATGTATATGAGAATAACTGACTACATTCACAATTCTAAACCAAACCTAGACAAAAATGAATGAAACATTGTAATATCACGAATTCATATGCAACAAACTGATTGGCAACGGAGAGGAAAGTATCAAACATAACATAATAAGACAATTTGAACCAACAGTAATATCAAACGATCACAGTTTTATACAATCACTCACTGAACTTGCCTAACTCGAAATACTCAACAATGTAAAGAAGAAACTAATCCAGAGTGAAACCAAACAGACAGGGGTTCGAGCGATTTCAACTAAATCCAATTAACTATAAAATTCAATTAATACAATGATGAAAATTTGGACCAGAAAAAGGTCCGAAAGAGGGGGGAAGAAGTAATTGACAAACATAGCAATGAAACCTAATTAGGCAAACAACAAACAACAATCAAAAAAAGAAAAAGGAAAAGAGGAGAAATACCTCAAAATCAGAAACCAAATGAACTCCGTTCTTATTGACACTTCGTCTTGAAATTTTGAAGCCAAAACGGACCTTAATCGAGTGTTCTCGACTGAGAACACTCGACTAAAGTCGGTTAAAACCTCAAAATTTCAACTCCGTACACAGTCTAAAGTTTATTTCTTTTAGGGTTTGCCTTCGATTTGAAATTCGAAAGGCTCTAACAAGATTCGGACAGAACTGGGGTGGGATTTGGGACGAGGGTAGCTAGGTGGTTCAATGGGGTAACTTTGGGACTGGTTGGGTAGATTTAGGGTTTTGCTCGAATTTTCGATTGAAGATTCGAAACAAACCGGGATGATTCGAGGTTAAGCGGGTAGGGATTTGTGTTGAGGGTGGTTAGAAGGTTCAGGGCTGTGAATTTGGTTGTTATCGGAGAAGGTGAGGTTTTTGGCTGATTCTTTGATTGAAAATTCGAGAAGATTGGGGATGATTTGAAGGTAGTGGTTAGAGGGGTTGGGGTGGGGAGGTTGAGGGGAAGCTATGATGTGAAATTGGGGGTCATTGGACCACCAGAATCGCCGTGAGGCAATTTTCGGTGGGCGGAGCACGGTGGTAAGAGGGCAAAGGGTTCCTTTGGTCTCTAAGGCTTAGAGACGAAGAGGTGAGAGGGGGGGTGGGGTTGGCTTGGAGGGCGGGGGTATGGTTTGGGCTTATATAGTGGGGTGGGAATTTGATCTTGGCCGTTAGATCATTCACGATCAACTGCCTGGATTACTTCACTAATGAGAAACGACGTCGTTTGGTTTTGTGAGGGGATCAGGTTAGACCGGGTACAGGGAATGGGTCAAAAACGGGTTATGGGAGGGGTGATCTGGACCGTTCGATCAAAACAAATCAAATGCTTGGATTTATTGGCTAGATACGACGTCGTTTGGATATATCCGGAGACGGACTGGATTGGGCCGGGTATTGGGCTGATTTTTTGGGTAAGAACTGGGCTGTGGCCAATTTGGCCCAGTCCGGTTTCCTTTTCCTTCTTTTCTTTTATTTCCTAATTAATAAAACTAAAATTCTAAATTAAATTATAAACCAAATTAAAAAATACTAATTAATTCCTAATAACAATTATCACACCATTAAATACCAACTAAAATAAAATCACACAATTGGAGATTAAATGCTAAAAAAAAATGCCAAGTACATATTTTTTGTGATTTTCATCCTCGCAAATATTTTTTAATTAATTCCTAATTGTAAAATTAAATCCTAAATGCACATGCAACACATTTTTTTGTATTTTTCTTAATTAAAGTAAAAAATAAACATGTACAGACAAATACAAATAAATCACAAGCAACACAAAACTATTTTATTTTGAATTTTTGAGAGTAGTTCTTGTAGGGCAAAAATCAAGTGCTCACAGCTGCCCCTCTTTGTCCGAAAACATGAAGAGTTTTCGTGCAAAGATAAAGTGAGCGGATACGAGCGCTTTTTGCCCGTTGGGCTACTCCGTGTGAAGCATTTTTGAAAGATTTGACCGAACCTCTGCTTCAAAGGTTTCCTACATATCCCTGGCTAAAAGGGAATCAGGTCAATGTAGTTCGGGAAGTTTCGATAGCTGGGACTACCATGAAGCTGTGGTTTTACTGTTACTGTTGTTGCTGCTGCTGCCGCTACTTACTGACCTCCTTATTACACCATGCTAAAAGAAAAACAAGAAGCTAGACCAAACTATAGTCTATGAATTACAGAATCTTATCTAAATCTTCAGTCTTGCTCTTGTGTCTCTTGTTGCTTTGATGTCTTGCTGACTGGTGTTTCCTCTGACGTTTCTTTCTTTCTGTCTTGACTCGTAGTCTTCTCTTGATGGTCAAATTTGAACTGCTTATTTCCTTCTTGTGAGCTTCGAATTATTTTTCCTTCGAAGCTTGAACTGCCTTCTTCTGACTAGAGTTGCCTTCCTTCTGACTTCTGAACTTTAATTTATGCTGGGGATCTTTGTTGCAACCCTCCGCTCTTCGGGCAGGTTACTGACTTCAATTATGACTAAAATATAACAACCTCCATTCTCCAGGCGGGCTCCTGACTTTGTCAACGACTTAAAATATATCGCCTCCATTCTCCAGGTGGGCTCCTGGTTTCGTCAACGACATAAAATATACCACCTCCATTCTCCAGGCGGGCTCTTGACTTCAACTATAACTTGAAATAATAACAACCTCCATTCTCCAGGCGGGCTCCTGACTTCAACAACTTCTTAAAAACACAACACCTTCATTCTCCAGGCGGGCTCCTGAATTCAACAACTTTTGAAAAGATAACAACCTCCATTCTTCAGGCGGGATCCTGACTTCATCTTCATCTTAAAAATAACATACCTCCATTCTCCAGGCGGGCTCCTGACTTCAACTATAACTTAAAAAGATAATACCTTCATTCTCCAGGCGGGCTCCTGACTTCAATAAACAATTTAAAGATAATACCTCCATTCTCCAGGCGGGCTCCTGACTTCGACTACAACTTAAAAATATAACAACCTCCATTCTCCAGGCGGGCTCCTGACTTCGACTACAACTTGAAAATATAACAACCTCCGTTCTCTAGGCGGGCTCCTGACTTCAACAACTTCTTAAAAATATAACACCTCCACTCTCCAGGCGGGCTCCTGACTTCGACTATAACTTGAAAATATAACAACCTCCATTCTCCAAGCGGGCACCTGACTTCGTCAATGACTTAAAAATATAACACCTCCATTCTCCAGGCGGGTTCCTGACTTTGACTATAACTTGAAAATATAACAACCTCCATTCTCCAGGCGGGCTCCTGACTTCGTCAACGACTTAAAAATATAACACCTCCATTCTCCAGGCGGGCTCCTGACTTTGTCAATGACTTAACAATATAACACCTCCATTCTCCAGGCAGGCTCCTGACTTCGACTATAACTTGAAAATATAACAATCTCCATTCTCCAGGCGGGCTCTTGACTTCGTCAATGACTTAAAAATATAACACCTCCATTCTCCAGGCGGGCTCCTGACTTTGTCAACGACTTAAAAATATAACACCTCCATTCTCCAGGCGGGCCTGACTTCATCAATGACTTAAAAATATAACACCTCCATTCTCCAGGCGGGCTCCTGACTTCAATTACAACAAAACAATATCACCTCCATTCTCCAGGCGGGCTCCTGACTTCAACAACTTCTTAGAAATACGTTCTATTGCCGTTGTTCCTTCCTGCCTCCTGAACCATTTTCCTTCTAACTTGAATAATCTTCTTTCAGAGCTGCTTCCCTCAAAACTGGTGTTTCATTCCTCTGAAAACTGCTGGGGATAACACCAGTGTTTCATTCAAAAATATGTTATCCTCCTCCTTCAAAGACTAATTCCCTTAAAGCTCGTGTTTTCCTTCCTCTGGAACTACTTCCCTTAAGACTTGTGTTATATTCCTCCCGAAATTGCTTTCTTTAAAACTTGTATTGCCTTCTTCCAAAAACTGCTGGGGATACCGCTTCCCTCAAAACTTGTGTTAGACTTCCAGAAAATTTTCGAAATGAAAGAAAATTTTCTACCCCAGTTTAACAATCTTTCTTGTGGCATGTCTTTCCGTCATCAATAACATTTCCTGTTCCTGCTTCAAATCAAAGAAAATTTGTTAGTTTAAAATGTGGGGGACGTTCCTGCTGGGGATGGTTTTCCCTTTTTCTTTTTTCCATGCTCTGCGTTGTTCGACCGTCTTGAAACTTGGCCGATAACTTTTAACCTTCTTGATGCTTCTATATTCTCCAACTTCTCAACCGTTGTTTTCCACTTTTACTCCATACTTTCCACGACATCTTAGAGTAATCCATCATTTGGTCTTATAATGACGTCTTTCTTGTCCCGTCACATTATCTTCGGCCTGTCTTATCCCCATTTACCTTGCACCATGTTGGCAACTGGTAGTTGGCTTTGAAAATCCTTCTTAAAAACAAACTACTACTGACCAAAAAGAAATGGAAAATGATGACTTCGAAAGATAGAACAAGAAAAATCTTTCTAAGCAATTGTTTGAAGAGAAAATAACTTATCTGAATGGTATAACCGATCCCAATGGTCATGTCGTGCATTTTGGACTAATCAACCTAGTCTATTTACACCAACCGATCTTTCTGATGTCCCTTCCTTACATTCAAAAGGTCCCGCAACCCATCTTCTTTTACCGAAACAACATCTTTATTCTGCTTGATGTCTCGACGGATCCTTTCTATCAAGCTTATCTCATTTGCCCCTTTTAATTCCTTGTCGCCTTATAGTGCCCTTCAAGGGGTTTTCACTAATAAGACTCTCTCGTTTCTCTCAACTCCTGTCGCCTTATGGTGCCTGTGAAGATTTTTACCGATAAGACTCTCTCATTTTATTTCTCTCAACTTCTGTCACCTTATGGTGCCTGTGAAGGTTTTCACCAATAAGACTCTCTCATTTTCATTATTTTCCCTACTTGGACCGGAGTATTACCCTGATATGAATCACTTCTGTTTGTTCGACTTGTCATCTCTTGAAAAACTGATCAGAAGGTCTTTCTTTGGACCGTAATGTGGGCTTTTGGATGGGATTAGAAAGAAAAGGTATCAAAGGCTCAAAATAATTTGACATGGGTTTAAGATTACAACTTTTGGAATCATATTTCTCATTACAGATACAACCTCTGCCCCAGTTTCTTGCTTAGGGATCTTTGGATATTTTATTTTACTATGACCGAGCCGTAAAGCTGCCTACATACCCTTAACATGGATCAGGTCAAACGTAGTTCATACTTGAATTTCCTTGTTGTTATATTTTTCACTTCTTTTCTTTTCTCTTTTTCTTTTCTTTTTCGTTATTGATTCCAAAAGAGGGGTATGAAAGAAATAAATAAGGCTCAAAAAGGGGAACAAAGGGTAAAGTGTTTAGATAGTAGAACATTGCCTTCATCATTTCAATCTTCAAAATAATGCCAAATACAAGCAATCAATCAATTATACCAAAGAAATCATACATAATATCTTTTTACTGCATCAGAATTGATAGCCATGTCTATGCATTTTCCTTCGATATCTGTTAAACATAAAGCACAATTGGACAATACTCTGGTTACAATGAATGGCCCTTGCCAATTCGGGGCAAACTTGCCTTTTGCCTCAGCCTAATGTGGAAAGATGCGTTTCAGCACTTGCTGGCCCACTTCAAACTTTCGGGGACACACCTTTTTGTTGTATGCTCTCGCCATTCTCTTTTGATACAACTGGCCATGACACACAGCTGCCAATCTTTTTTCATCAATCAAGTTCAACTACTCCAGACGGGTTTTGACCCACTCATCATCATCAATCTCAGCCTCAGCGACAATCCGAAGGGACGGGATTTCAACTTCTGCAGGTATTACGGCTTCAGTTCCATATACCAACAAATAAGGAGTTTCCCCTACTGAAGTACGGACAGTAGTACGATAACTCAGTAATGCAAATGGTAATTTTTCATGCCATTGCCTAGAACCTTCTACCATTTTCCGAAGTATCTTCTTTATGTTTTTGTTGGCTGCCTCAATTGCTCCATTTGCCTTGGGACGATATGGGGTAGAATTGCGGTGTGTAATCTTAAACTATTGACATACCTCTTTCATCAAATTGCTGTTAAGATTAGCATCGTTATCTGTGATGATCACCTTCAGGATTCCAAATCGACAGATGATATGAGAGTGAACAAAATCGACCACTGCTTTATTGGTCACAGATTTGAAAGTTTCGGCCTCAACCCATTTGGTGAAATAATCAATGACTACCAAAATGAACCTATACACGTTGGATGCTGCTGGCTCAATTGGTCCAATGATATCCATGCCCCAAGCGACGAAGGGCCATGGCGCTGATATTGTGTGTAATTCCGATGGCGGAGAATGAATCAAATCTCCGTGTATCTGGCACTGGTGACATTTGCGCACAAAACTAATACAATCTCGCTCCATGGTGAGCCAATAATAACCTGCTCGGAGAATTTTCTTTGCCAACACATATCCGCTCATATGTAGTCCGCAGACTCCTGAGTGTACTTCGGACATGACAGACGTAGCTTGTCTAGCATTTATGCATCTTAACAATCCCAGGTCTGGTGTTCTTTTATACAAAACTCCTCCACTCAAGAAAAATCCGCTTGCCAACCGTCGAATTGTTCTCTTTTGATCCCCCGTGGCTTGCCCTGGGTATATCCCCATTCTGATGTATTCCTTGATATCATGGTACCACGGTTCGCCATCAAATTCCTCTTCAATCATGTTGCAATAAGCATGATGATCTCGTACTTGAATATGCAAAGGACGACAAAGGCTTTATCCGGATGGTGCAGCATTGACGCTAGGGTAGCCAAAGCATTGGCGACCTCATTATGGACCCTTGGAATATGCCTGAACTCCACTGATCTAAACCGTTGACAAAGATCATGCAAGCATTGTCGGTATGGAATGAGCTTCAGATCTCGCGTTTTCCATTCTCTTTGAATTTGATGTACCAGAAGGTCCGAGTCTCCCAAGACCAAGACTTCCTGAACATCCATGTCTGCAGCTAACCTTAAACCCAAAATGCATGCTTCGTACTCTGCCATATTGTTGGTACAATAAAATTGAAGCTGAGCCGTAACATGATAGTGATGCCCTGTTTCAGAAATAAGCACAGCTCCTATTCCGACTCCTTTCATATTAGCAGCCCCATCAAAGAAAAGTTTCCAACCTGGTTTTCCGACCTGTTCTAGTTCATCAATGTAAATCACCTCTTCATCAGGAAAATAAGTCCTCAGTGGCTCATACTCTTCATCGACCGGGTTTTCGGCCAAATGATCGGCCAATGCTTGGGCTTTCATCGCCGTCCGAGTCACATAGATTATGTCAAACTCTGTGAGCAAAATCTACCATTTTGCGAGTCTTCCTGTCGGCATAGGCTTTTGAAAGATATACTTCAACGGATCCAAACGCGAAATGAGGTAAGTAGTGTAGGATGACAAATAATGTTTCAATTTCTTTGCCACCCAACTTAGGGCGCAACATGTCCTTTCCAGGTGAGTGTACTTTACCTCATAAGTCGTGAACTTCTTGCTAAGATAATAGATGACTTGTTCCTTCCTGCTGGTGACGTCATGCTGCCCCAGTACACAACCAAATGAATTTTCCAAGACTGTCAAGTAAAGAATCAAAGGTCTCCCTGGTTCTAGCGGAACCAGTACAGGTGGGTTTGTCAAGTAACCTTTTATCTTATCAAACGCTTCTTGACACTCATCAGTCCACTTGATCGCAGTGTACTTCTTCAACAACTTGAAAATAGGCTCACAAGTTGTCGTGAGCTGAGCAATAAACCTGCTAATGTAGTTCAACCTTCCTAACAGGCTTATCACTTCAGTCTTGTTCCTCGGAGGGGGCAATTCTTGTATGGCTTTGATCTTTGATGGGTCCAACTCGATGCCTCGTCGACTGACTATGAATCCTAACAGCTTTCCGGATGGAACACCAAATGCACACTTGGCGGGGTTAAGCTTGAGGTTGTACCTGCGAAGCCTCTAGAAGAATTTCCTCAAATCCTCGACGTGGTCGGCCTGATGCTTTGATTTTATGATCACATCATCTACGTATACCTCAATCTTCTTGTGTATCATATCATGAAATACAGTAGTCATCGCCCTCATATAAGTTGCCCCAGCATTCTTCAAACCAAATGGCATTACCCGGTAGCAATAAATTCCCCATGGCGTGATGAACGCCGTCTTTTCTGCATCTTCTTCATCCATTAGAATCTGATGATACCCGGCATAGCAATCCACAAAAGATCCAATCTCGCGCTTGGCACAATTATCGATCAAAATGTGGATACTGGGTAGTGGGAAGTTATCCTTCGGATTTGCTTTGTTGAGATTGCGGTAATCGACGCATACTCTGATCTTGCCATCCTTCTTCGATACGGGCACGACATTAACCAACCAAACAGGATATCAGGTGACCCGAATAACCTTTGCGTCCAACTGCTTGGTACTTCTTCTTTAATTTTCACACTCATATCAGTTTTAAATTTCCTCAGCTTTTGCTTGAGGGGGGGGGGAATGCCGGATCAGTGGGCAATCTGTGGACCACTAAATCAGTGCTTAAACCCGACATGTTGTCATATGACCACGCAAAAACATCTTTGTACTCGATGAGTGCTTTGATTAACTCTTCCTGGATTTTTGGCTTGAGGTGGACACTTATTTTAGTCTCTCGGACATTGTCTGTGTCCCCTAAATTGACGGCTTATGTGTCATTCAAATTGGGTTTTTCTTCGAAGTGAATTAACTCCTTACTAATCTCTTCGAAGGCTTCATCATCATATTCTGATTCGTAACCACAATCTACTTCTTGAACTAACATTTCGGAATCAGATTGATTTTTAAGACTGGGCTGAGGATTCCTTATGCACGCCATGTCATTAGAACCAGCAAAAAAAGAACTGTATAGAAAAGAAAACAAAACAAAAGGAAAACCATCAGGAATGATGAAGAAAGGGAGATTGTATATCATTGATTGATAAAAGATAACCAGGTTTGCACACTCAAACAAACTGGAAAAAAATGAAATCTGGATTACAACCCTGGAATAATCCGTACAAACTTAAAGGAAAATCAAAGCGAACTACCAAGACTCCTTCCGAGTAGGGAGAGAAGTAGCCTTCCAATTGTTAAGCTTTGTTTTTGGCCCGACAAATTGCACTTCCGTGTTGCTAGAACCTTCTCCAATTTCCACCATGTTCACACTGCCGAACAACTTCTCAAATCTTTCAATCAACTCATTGTCAGGATCAATCACAGAACTGGGAATTGCTGTTACTGGGTGACTCCTTGTACCAGACTTGACAAATGACCTGGAAAGATGTGGGACTGGCTTTGGAAGGACCCATGCCCTCTGTTTCGATTTCCTGGCTCTTTTCATGTCCGCGGCTGTGGGCTTGATCCCGGACCAAATGTTCCCGAGTTTTCAGGAAGAAACACGGGCTGTATGATGCCTTGCAGATCTGACCCTAAACCCTTTCCTGGTACAAAACCATTCTTCAGCATTTCATATGCTACCATGGCTGATGCGGCATTTATCTTCGGACTTGGTATACACTTCCCTTCTGGAACTTTCTCGATTGACATTGCGTCAGAAACTTGGTAGACCCATGGTCCCTTGTCATCTTCCACTTCAATGAAAGGCACAATGGTGTTGTTGTGAGCGCACAAATTATCTTCGCCGTGCACCACTATTTCCTGTCTGTCCCATTCAAACTTGACCATCTGATGGAGTGTTGATGGCACTGCTTTAGCGGCGTGAATCCACGGTCGCCCTAACAACAAATTGTAGGAAACAATGATATCCAGCACTTGGAATTCCATTGTGAATTCTACTGGACCTATGGTTAGCTCCAACATTATTTCCCCGACTGAGTCTTTTCCTCCGCCATCAAATCCCTGCACATAGATACTGTTCGTATGGATCCTCTCCTCTTCTACTTTCAGCTTGCTTAGAGTGGAGAGAGGACAGATGTTCGCACTTGAACTATTGTCAACCAATACCCGGGTAACCACGGCATCCTCGCATTTCACTGTTAGGTAAAGGGCTTTGTTATGCTCAGTACCCTCTTTCGGCAATTCATCATCGGAAAAAGTGACTCTGTTTACTTCAAAAATCTTGTTGGCTATCTTTTCTACATGGTTTACCGAGATCTTGTCGGGAACATGGGCCTCATTCAGGCTTTTCATCAGTGATTGACGGTGCTCATCTGAATGGATTAGCAAAGAGAGTAATGAGATCTGAGCGGGCGTTTTCCTCAACTGTTCTACAACAGAATAGTCATGTACTTTCATTTTCCTCAAAAATTCCTCTGCCTCTTCTTTAGTTACAGCTTTCTTTATCGGCGTTGAATTATCTTTGGCTCTTCTTAATTCCTCGGGAGCAAAACACCTTCCTGAGCGAGTCAAACCTTGCACTTCACAAACTTCTTCTTTGACTTCTTTCCCCTTGTAAATCACCGTCACCCGTTCATAATTCCAAGGAACAACCTTGCTGTTGATTACTGGAAGCTGAGTTACTGGTTTTATAATAACAGGCTCTGTGCGAGCACCCTTCACGACCACAACAGGTTTACTTGCGATGCCTGACACTACCACTTTAACTTTCTCTGGTTTCACTACAACAATGCTTGACGACCCTCTCTCGGCTACCACAGCTGGCTTATCATCTACCCCTCTCAACTGGACCGCTGATTTCCCACTGATTACTTTTTCCTTTGAGCTGGTTTCGCTGGAACGGATCATCATTACCGTCTGTGAGGGCTTCCTGGGCTCCCCCTCTTTGTGTATCAACTCAATCATGTGTGTCTCCTAGTGAGTTGGTAGTGGATTCTGATTGATATTTGGTGCTTCTAGGGATTGAACCTCGATTCGATGAGTATCAATAAGCTCTTGCACAACTGTTTTTAGTTTCCAACACTTCTCTGTATCATGCCCAGGGACCTCTGAACAGTACTCACAACTCACCGAGTGGTCAAGATTTCTAGGGGGAGGATTTGGAATTTTAGGCTCAATTGGATTCAACATGCCCAACTGCCTCAATCTGTGGAAAATACTGGTATATGATTCTCCCAGTGGAGTGAAAGTCTTTTACTTCTATGTCCTCTCATTCTCGAGGGCTGGGTTTGGTCGAAAACCTGTCCCGAGGGGATTTCTGTAGGCCCTTGGGGGTGGATATGTGTTTTGTGGAGCTGGGTATGTATTTTGTGGAGCCGGCACACGCCATTGTGCGTGTGCCGGGGTTTGGGTATAGGCTTGTGCATGATGGACGGAAAAATAGGGATCTGGCTGTGGGTAGTAGTGCTGTGGAGGGATATATGAAGTGTGGGGGTAATTTTGGTGGTAGGGTCGTGATTGGATATAGTAGGGTGATGGGCCTCTAGATCCGAACCAGGCTCCGGACTCAACAGTCGTGACATCTTCTTTCTTCTTCTTCCCAAGTACACCCCCAGTGCTGTTTTGGATGGCCTGAGTGGTCGCCTTGATCGCTGAATAACTCATGATTTTGTTGGACTTAAGCCCCTCCTCAACCATGCCTCCCATTTTTACAACCTCATTAAAAGACTTGCCAATTGCGGACACCAAATGACCAAAGTAGTTGGCTCCAAAGCCTGCAAAAAGTAATCGACCATCTCGCTTTCTTTCATTGGGGGATCTACCCTTACTGCTTGCTCCCTCCACCGGAAACTATATTCTCTAAAGTTTTCACTGTGCTTCTTCTCTAGTTTAGTCAAAGATAGTCGGTCTGGAATGATCTCAAGATTATACTGAAAGTGACAAGCGAATGCTTGTGCCAGATCATCCCATGTGTACCATCTTCCGTGATCTTGGCAGGTGTACCACTCCAATACTGCTCCGCTCAAACTCTGACTGAAGTAAGCCATTAGCAATTCATCCTTTCCTCCGGCTCCCCTCATCTTACTGCAAAAACCTCTCAAATGAGCCACCGGATCACCGTGTCCGTTGTACAAGTCGAATTTGGGCATTTTGAACCCTGCCGGTAGTTGTACATTTGGGAATAAACACAAATCTTTGTAAGCCACGCTTACCTGACCTCCTAGTCCTCTCATATCCCTGAAGGATTATTCTATGCTTTTCATTTTTCTGAACATCTCTTCATGTTCGGGATTTTTGGCTGGTCTCTCAACTTCTCTCGGGAAATCAGAACGTGGATCGTAGGGGTAGGTTTCAGGAGCTTTGAATGTGGGTTTCAGGGGATAATATTGGTTGTCCTGAGCTTGGAACACGGGTTCACTCAGGGATCTATAGAGTGCAACTGGTGGAGATATCACAAAGATAGGGGTGACTGGCGGAGGAGGGCATGGAATCGATTTTGGCGGTAGAGCTTGCGACATATGAGAAGTAGTGCCATGGTAGTGTTGATAAATGGGAAAACCTGGATTGGTGGCGGGATGATCCTGAGACTGGGCTAATGGTGGGGTAAAAGCCGGGTTGGCTGGGTAAGACGGTGGTGATTGCCCATGGGACCAGGCCTGGTACATTTTGGCCATCTGTTGCTTAAGCTTGAACATCTCCTCTTTCATTTTATTGACGTCCAACTCCTCTACCTCAACACTAGTGTCGACCTCCGGGATAGACATGATTTCTGGTATTGGTCCCTTTGATCTGGTTTGGTAATGATAATGTGCAAGTATCCTCTAAATAAACTAACTTCTTGAATTCTCTAGAAATCAACAAACTTGTTAGTTTTTAAAGTTTAACACATATGCAATTACATGTTGGGATGCAATGCACCTAGACAATTAACCATTTTCTATCATGTATTTGCTTCGGTTGCGTGCATCACTCCGACCTCTCATAATTGTGCCCCTTCTTTTAAGCTTCCTTTATTCTATCCTTCTTTATTTATTTTTCATTTTCCCCTTTTTCGTTTTTAGTGGTGGTCGAATCTTATAGAGATTGCCTACGTATCATGTCCCCACATGAATCAGACTGTGCGTAGTTCTGTCCTATAAGTGCGAAAAGTAAAGAGACAATTTTTTGAAAATTTTCGATTTTTCATTAATAAACATTCTATTACAAATCAGACGCTTTTGGAAAGGAAAATAACAGCCTCGAAACCAAACCAAGTACGAACTAAATAACTTCTGATAGACTCTGATGCGAAAGAAAAAACAGACTCTAACAAACAACAGACTCTAAGAAAAAAGAAAATGCAGATTCGAACTATGAACACATTAAAGTTTTAAATTTGGGTGCCCGCGGGGCGTCATTCGGCCTCGCCGCGGGCTTAGGTGTAAGGTCCCTTTCCAGCTGTTCCAATTCATACATGATTTGCTTCACAAATATCATCACCGTCGAGAAGAAAGTAGTGCGGGTCATGTTTTCACACACCCGACATTTCCTAGTAATAGCATGAGCAATAGTTAGAATCTTGTCCCTGGTTCGGTCTTTCTCTAGGAGTAGGCGTTCTATCTGATCCCCTCTAGCCTTCAAAACCCGAGAATCATGCAGATGTTGTTTTTGTAACTGCTGTATTTTATCTTCCATTGAGGCCATTAGATTGTAGCAGTGTTTACTTTCGGTTTCAAAAGCCTTGGCTTGTTTAGCCGCCTTGCTCTCTAGGGTGGTCACCTTCCTTTTTAGACTGGCAATGGTCTTTTCATAATCTTTCCTTGCCTGCTGTAAGTACTATGTGCGTTCTTTTGTTCTTTTTGCCCATTGTGCCTGGAGTGGTGCTATGGTACCCTCAGATTGCTTCAAATCATTCCAGCACTCACTGATTTCTTTTTTCAACCCTTTTATTAACCGGTCATCCGATCGACTCCTTTGTTGGTTGTCAGCATCTATCCTCATTTGTCGGATTTGGGCTTTCAGTGCCTCATTTTATTGGGCCAATTTGTTCTTTTCTCCCTGATCGGCGTCAACTTGCAGACTATTTTCAAATTCCAGGTCTCTAATCTGTTGCTTCAGCTTGCCTATTTCTTCCCTGTAACTCACTTCTTTAGCCAACCAATCCCACTGTTCTTGCGACGCCTTGACGAACTCCTAGAGATGGGTCTTCTGGCCGGTCTCCCAAACTCGATTTCTCTCCTAAACCAAGCAAGGTATCCTGGCAAAACTTCACCCTTGGACTGATCACATACACATGTATTTGCTGTTAAGTATTGACACTCACTCCAAATTTGTTGGACTGCTGCTTCATGAAATTGTCCGTTGGGCCCGATCTCGACTACTTGGCCACTAAGATCTTCATCTTTTGGAACTATTTGGCATCTCCCCAATTGCCTCAAAACTCGATAAGGGGTATAGGGATGGATACTCCTGAGCCCCATCAAAAGGAAATGAGGTCCAGTAGCTGGCATATATATGATTTCATCCACAGGCAACCATCCAAATGTCCATTCTATTTGGCTCGCAGTGACAGAACGGAGGCGCGCTGTCCACTCTGTGACCCCTTCTGGTAAGCTGATTCCGTCAAACTTCGTAGGAAATTCCTCTATGCATGTTTTCTTCGTCGACCCATAACTCATAAATTGAGGACGACGACATAGGTGTTCGATCATCCACATCTGCAGCAACGCGTTACACCCCTCAAAAAGTCTCCCCCAGCTTTGCAGGCTGTGAGAGCGCGGAAGATTTCAGCTACTATCATGGGTGCGAGGGTGTTGTTGGCCTGAGTAAGTAAAGTGCTGACAACCCCAGATACTCGTATGTCAATGTTCCCGTCTTTTCTAGGAAACACCAGGAGTCCCAAAAAGGCTGCCATGAATGCAAAACACCTATGTTCTTCCCACTTAAGGCGATTTCCTTTGCTACAGATTTTGTTTTCCGGCTTATTGAACCCCCCTATGTGGCCATATCTATTGTATATAAACCGCAAAGTACAAAAACCAGCTGCCAAGTCTGGATTGTGGACTCCCTGCTTATTTTCAAAGAGTCTAGGAACCTGTGTATGGCTACGGCCCTTGGAGCAATCAGGTACTGGTGTCTCAGAGGAACCTTGGGACCCCCGATGTATCCGGATATTTCTTCCAATGTTGGGGTAAGTTCAAAATCCGAGAAGTGAAGTACGTTGTGAGCCGGGTCCCAAAATGCGACCAAGGCCTTTATGATATCCCCCCTAGGATTAATCTTCAGCAATCCAGTGAGGCCTCCCATGTATAGATTGACTGTGTCGCGCCCTGATTCGCCCAAGTCATCCCACCACATGTGCAACTCCAATGGGATCTTGTTCACAATTGTTACGTGCAAATTCTGACTTGTGCTCATTCTGCACATTTATTAGGGTGGTTAAGCAAAAATCACGATTCAAAGATAACATGGACACTTTTCTCTATTTTTTTTCATTTAAAATAAAACCTGGTTTTGCCAATACGGCCTTTCAGCACCTCGGGGTCGAAGATTTTAAGGCTGTGTCGGCTAACCGGTGAAAGCCCTAAAAAATGACCACAGGCGGCTGTTCTTGCAAAATAGCCTTCCGACGCCTTTTTAGGGATATTCGGCTATTTCTAGCAAGAATGACATCGCCCTAGTTATTTTCAAATAAAATTTTTGTTCTTTTGGCTAATTTCGCAAAGTGAAGTTGGACCCGATGGGGGTTGCCTACGTATCTCACACCCTGTGAGAATCAAACTGGCGTAGTTGAGGCCGATAAAACTAACTTTTTTTGAAAACCAGACTCTTTTCATTGGCAAATAAAACTATATTTTTTTCCTTTTTTTTTCTTTTTTTTTATTTTCTCAAAAATTCGGCAGAGTTTCGACACTATTTGGACATTGTTTTTTTTTCAAAACAGGTGATTAACTCTCTTTAACCCTCGTACCTCTATCTCTCTTTCTTCAAAATATTCAAAAGCCGGTCAACATGCAAGTCCGAAGCAAACAAATGCACAAGTAGCAAGTAAGATGCATCAGGATGGTCTTTTGTCATTTTTGGTACACCTGTTCTAGACAGACCCAACCCCTATGTTGAGCCTCCAAAGTCAAATGCACGTAATGCAAACAAACGTTCCTACTAGGGATCCGGCATGAAGCTGAGTTATTCTAGGTTTATAACCTGGGTATTTGTTCTAGAATGTGTACACGAGCGGACAACTCGAGTCGAGGAGGGGGCTACGTACCGGGAACCAAAAGGCTATCCGGCTTAGTAACCTGTCCGAGCCTCTTTCTTATTTCAAGGTATGACACTAACAGAATAGAGAGTCTTGACCAGCGAGCACATCCCCGAAGATGAGAAGAGAAGGGCTTCGTAGCAGTTTATATGCAGTTCAGATAATATCAAAGCGGTAAAAAGCATCACTTAGCACATTAGGCCCAAACATGTAAAAATCGGATAAAACAAGCCAATTATAACAATTATCTAAAGCTCGAATTCTGAACCCTGAACCAGAGATTCTGGGTTCGTCCCCAGCAGAGTCGCCAGAGCTGTCATACCTCCTTTTTTCTGCACCCGCAGGGGCGTAGAGGGAGTTTTTTCCAATTAAAGGACAATCGAAACGAGATTTATTATTTAATTCAGAGTTGCCACTTGGGAGGTTTATGGTGTCCCAAGTCACCGGTTGAATCCCGAATCGAGGAAAATATTGATTCTGTATTACAGTCCGGGAACCAGAAATTTGAGTAAGGAATTCTGTTAACCCGGGAGAAGGTGTTAGGCATTCCCGAGTTCCGTGGTTCTAGCACGGTCGCTCAACTGTTATATTTGACTTAAATTATTTGATTTTAACAATTATGAACCTATGTGCAAATTTTAATCTTAACCGATTTTATTCATTTTAAAAAAAATATTGCAACGTCATTAAAACAAGTCTTGAACCACGTCACATAAATGCACCCGTGGATTTTGGACATACTTTAACATCGTTGGGATTTGGATTTGGGTCACATAAATGCGCACTCGAGTTTAGGGAGGTAATGTTATAAAAATACGCGCCTACAGAGACTAACGTGTTATTATTTTGGGGAAGGCCGTGAAATTCGCTAAACGGCCCGTCCCGAAATCTAAGTATTTTAATACGAACCTTGAAAGAAGGCCTCGCAAGTTAGACATTTTATTTGGCGAGGCTCATCTCATTTGTTTTAAAAGGGTATCCTAAAGCAAGCTATAATTTTCTACTTAACTTGTCTCTAATAAAAAATAAAACCTAACTGATTATTATCTTTTAAGAAGTACTACATCTAGACCTGCAAACTCCAAACAGTCTGCGTGAGGGAATCATAATCCAGGCCCAACACAAACTGGACCAATCGCAGACATGGGTCCAGGCCCCAAACGGATATGCATGTTAGACCCAGGCCTGGGCCATTTATTTCGGCCCTGAAGCTTACACTTTATGCAAAGGTGCTGTCGAGCCCCAGCCGTCAAATTAAGCAATGCTTCAGTTCGATTATGCACAAGTGTTCACTGAAAGTTTTAAACCATCAAGTTTAATGAACTAACTCAACTCAACGAACAATTATTCTGATTTTTTTACCCCAGCCCTTATGCTAACCAAAATTACCAACTCGAGTTCATGTGTCTATCAGATTTAGAGCCGTTGTTCATGCTAGGAATTAACACGGACAATCATGGAAAAGCTTAACTTGTTGAGGTGATTAGCTACTATACCATGTTATTCGTAAAATTAGTCATGTCTAATTTTATACCCGTTTGTGATCCCAACACCCTAAATATGGAAGCTATAGTGATTGGCTATTACGATCCAGATTCACCTTCACATTAACGTCACAATTAACTAAATTAACTATAGCAAATCCGAGTGGCTTATACAGTCCAGTACAGATTCATGGTCATATAATCAATAATCCATAGTCTCTCTAGTTTAATTACAAGACAAGTTTCAGAAATTACTAATGCGTATTTGAAATCTATAACTACAAGCTATACTAATAGTGAAATACAGAAGCAAATTCATATGGTAGCAGTGCCTCGTCATTTGATTTCATAATCATTCAGATACATCGAATGAAACTTCAAGGCATTAGAGACAACAAGGTACCTAGAAATATAATCGAGTAGAAGGAGGAGTTAGCAACAGAAGAGCAAACAACAACAACCAGGAATTCAAACAGCAACCATCACAGTTCAAGACCAATTTTTACCTAGGATCAACTCGACCACAACCCAGAACAAGTTGAAAAACCAATAGCAACAGCAAATATCAAAACGAACAGACTCAATAGAGTTTGAATTAAACCAAAACTTAATCAGTAGACTACTGAACCATTTCATCAATGAGAATCACTGTCCAGAATTCGACTTACACCTATGAATGCAATGAAACAATATATTTTTGGTTTTCTGTTCTTAAACTCTCCAGAACTCTAAAAAAACTGAATGCCTTAGCTTTAAAATGCTGTCTGAGACTGCCTCTTCAAAGAACTCTCAAAACTCTGTCCCCCTCCTTCTAAGGTCTTCCCTGTTTATTATACCCTAAGACAGACCCCTTTTCCAGCCTGTTTTAACACTTAATCATTAAGAAATGTGTTTCTTCCATCACATTCCCTGACAGCCACTACTAAGTGTCTAATTTCATCGTTTAGTTCAAAGGTGTATGGGCAATGCTATATTTTAATCAATTCCTTTTAAGCCTCCACATACCATTATGTTTTGTTTCCCACTAACTATTAGATTAATGGTTAATTAAGTACTTTACTGACAACCCACTAGCAAGACCATTTGCCAAACTTTTAAACCCCAAAGTACCCCTGAAATTACTGTGATTTACTGTCCTAGTCCAATCCCTTGTACCTCATCAGCTACAACCAATTTCCTTAGTCAAAATCAAACAACAACTCAAACTATACAGATTAGATCAAATAGCAAACTGATATTAAACTGCTAAGATGCACATGTATATGGGAATAACCGACTACATTCACAATTCTAAACCAAACCTAGACAAAAATGAATGAAACATTGTAATATCACGAATTCATATGCAACAAACTGATTGGCAACGGAGAGGAAAGAATCAAACATAACATAATAAGATAATTTGAACCAACAGTAATATCAAACGATCACAGTTTTATACAATCACTCACTGAACTTGCCTAACTCGAAATACTCAACAATGTAAAGAAGAAACTAATCCAGAGTGAAACCAAACAGATAGGGGTTCGAGCGATTTCAACTAAATCCAATTAACTATAAAATCCAATTAATACAGTGATGAAAATTTGGACCAGAAAAAGGTCCGAAAGAGGGGGGAAAAAGTAATTGACAAACATAGCAATGAAACCTAATTAGGCAAACAACAAACAACAATCAAAAAAAGAAAAAGGAAAAGAGGAGAAATACCTCAAAATCAGAAACCAAATGAACTCCGTTCTTATTGACACTTCGTCTTGAAATTTTGAAGCCAAAACAGACCTTAATCGAGTGTTCTCGACTGAGAACACTCGACTAAAGTCGGTTAAAACCTCAAAATTTTAACTCCGTACACAGTCTGAAGTTTAGTTCTTTTAGGGTTTGCCTTCGATTTGAAATTCGAAAGGCTCTAACAAGATTCGGATAGAACTGGGGTGGGATTTGGGACGAGGGTAGCTAGGTGGTTCAATGGGGTAACTTTGGGACTGGTTAGGTAGATTTAGGGTTTTGCTCGAATCTTCGATTGAAGATTCGAAACAAACCGGAATGATTCGAGGTTAAGGGGGTAGGGATTTGTGTTGAGGGTGGTTAGAAGGTTCAGGGGTGTGAATTTGGTAGTTATCGGAGAAGGTGAGGTTTTTGGCTGATTCTTTGATTGAAGATTCGAGAAGATCGGGGATGATTCGAAGGTAGTGGTTAGAGGGGTTGGGGTGAGGAGGTTGAGGGGAAGCTATGATGTGAAATTGGGGGTCATTGGACCACCGGAACCGCCGTGAGGCGATTTCCGGTGGGCGGAGCACGGTGGTAAGGGGCGGAGGGTTCCTTTGGTCTCTAAGGCTTAGAGACGAAGAGGTGAGGGGTGGTTTGGCTTGGGGGGCGGGGGTATGGTTTGGGCTTATATAGTGGGGTGGGAATTTGATCTTGGCCATTGGATCATTCACGATCAACGGCCTGGATTACTTCACTAATGAGAAACGACGTCGTTTGGTTTTGTGAGGGGATCGGGTTAGACCGGGTACAGGGAATGGATCAAAAACGGGTTATGGGAGGGGTGATCTGGACCGTTCGATCAAAACAAATCAAAGGCTTGGATTTATTGGCCAGATACGACATCGTTTGGATATATCCAGAGACGGACTGGATTGGGGCGGGTATTGGGCTGATTTTTTGGGTATTGGGGCGGGTATTGGCCAGATACGACGTCGTTTTGATTGATATGCCTTTCGTAAATAATTGGAATCAAATATTTATTTTTCATGAAGCTCGTAATCATAACATGATTGATTCCTTGATTCTTACTTTTAGATCTTTAGTAGAATCTTGACTTCTTCTTTATTGGTACTCTTCCACTTTGCTTTCTTACTTCCTTCTTTAAAATTATTTTCTTACAAATAAAATAAGTTATTTTCCGTCATTAAAACATGTATCTAACACGTTGGTCACTGGGGTTTGAAGTACCGTTACACCAGTGTAGGTAATTCGTTCTATGTTACGAGAAAATAATCCTAAACTTTGGGTGTTAGGAGAGGATTAAGTTCCTTAAGGAAATATTGTTAATTAAGTGAGCTCGAATTAATTTTTACTTCTTTTACATTTCTATTTTCCATTGTTTAAATTTTTTAAATTTATATTTCTCGATACAGATTAAAGGTAGACTTCATCCATCCTACGCCCTGGCTTTCTTTTTAGTTTTCCAATCTTCTGTCCTTTATTCTTGCAGATGCAAATTATAGATGACCTAGTGACATTTATGCCAAACCAGAGCATTCTTCTCAAGAAAAGAAAGCGGAGAAGGTGACTGGATTTCACTTTTTATCATTCCTTACTGCTCCTCAATTCACATTAAGTGTTGTCTTATTTCCCAAGCCACTCAGAGCATGAAGCAAGGGTCAAAACTTTAGGCGGGGGCCTCTGTTGATAGAGCTAAAGCAGTCATTCATTAATCCACCCTCGACCTACTAACAATTTTACCAATTGTTCAATCTAATAACAACTTGGCATAACTTCTTAAGGGGTTGTAAAGTCGCACATCTGCAAAAATTTACTCAACAAATCAAAATCAATATGTTAGCTTTTCTACAAGGTGCAAATTAATTCTCGCAGGGTTTAAAATTATGGATAATTGAAATATAACCTTTATCTGGGAATCAAAAATTATATATTAATATATTCTCCTATAACCTAACTGGTTTTATCAGATTCCAAATGTTTAAATTCACCCAATAATAAATATTTATCAAATTATGAGGTACTGGTTGTATTTTGGACAGTTATGTTTCATCAAAAACTGCTTTATGAACCTGAATAAACATTGTTCTAACCAAATGCCTTAACTAATGATTTTGCTTTATATTATAGTAATAAAATAGCAAAGCAAATCTTGACACATGTATGATAGCTTTTGGATGGGATAAAAATATATATTTAAAGTTCACTTCAACCACAACCACCCCTTAAGAATAAATAAATCTGAACAGGAAAACAGTCTTCTTAGTGAAGGGTAAAGGAAGAAACCATACTTTTACATCTTATGAACTTACTAAAGTCTTTAAATCATTTCCAAGACTAATCAAGTCCATAATGGCCACCACCGAAGGCTCTAGTGGAGTGATAAGTATTCCTTCATCATTAATTAGAGGTCTCGAGTTTGAACCTCGAGTGTGAAAGCATCTTCGTTAGGGAGCATTTTACACTCTAATATGAGACTTTCTGATGCAGATATGAACTTAATTGGATCTTTTGCGAATACTGAATACCGAATAAAAATTAAAATGAAAATACCATAATGATGAAGGATTTTGTTTCTTTTCCTTTTTCCCGTTTCAACAATTAAACAAAAAATACACATTGTTGGGCTTCTTGTAGGGAGCATAGAGTACGGGGATTACACAAACATTTTTTTGTGAAAATAGCACGAGCTAGCATGTTTTGGAACTAGTAATTGAAAAATAGTCAGCTTTGTAAAGTCATTGAGAAATAGTCACTATTTTGCTGCAACACGGAAAGTTCCAGCATAATATACTGGAGATTGGAGCACCTGTGTATGGACTTCCAGCATATTCTACTGGAACTCCAGCATATTATGCTGAAAGTCGAGTATATTATGTTGGTACTCTAGTATATTATGTTGGAATATTTTTCGGATTTTGAACAGTATTTTTGTTCAAATTTATCTTTTACATGAAAAATGGCTAAATTTCAATTACTTTTGAAAGTGTGACTATTTTTCAACTACCACTTATAAATCTGGCTATTTATGAATTTCACCCACTTTATTTGGGTCAAAATTCTTAATTTGAACTTTTATTGACCCATTTTGGTTAGAGAGTGCGTTGAACGATGGCATAGTGGATTGACTTCATTTCATTTCTAACTGGTCCATTCTTTTTCGGCCCATTTCGATCGTTTGGCGTATGTAACCTAGAATGAATGAGAAGAATTAACCCAAATAACTGCTCATCAAACCACTTTAACTATAAATGGCCAGTGAAGGTATAATATATATCTATCTCTCTCTCTCTCTCTCTCTCTCTCTCTCTCTATATATATATATATATATATGCATAATCGATGTACTTATATGTGTATAATTGTGTATAATTAATGTATAATCTATGTATATGGTTAGAAAAAAGTAAACAATGAATATGACCGGCTATTTGTGTAAAGATCAACTTAACCCCGTATTTTTGACTTAAAGTAAATACGGGATCTAGCAGAAAATTTGATTCTTTTTTATCTCCGGATCGGGTATTTCTGAAGTACAAAGGGAGTTATATCATCTCATGGCGGATTGGCGAATTTTTGGGCCGAGCTGGATTTGAACCAGCGTAGACATATTGCCAACGAATTTACAGTCCATCCCCATTAACCGCTCGGGCATCGACCCAGGAAGAATCAATTTTAGACTTATTGGTAATCCATGATCAACTTCCTTTCGTAGTACCCTACCAAAAAATATTAAATTTTCAATCCATAATTCCAAAAGTGTAATTGGTTCAATGATATAATTCTAAATATTAAACTCATCATATTTAACTTCTGAATTTGCATATCATTTCATGATAACTATTACATAACTAAATTTTTAATAACTTGATAGGTAAAAAGATTTTTACATAAATGTTAGAACTCTGCTTCTAATAAAGAGCAAGAATGACTCAATCAATGTCATATCTTTGCCCCCCTTTTACTTGATAATATAGACAAATTCTTTGATTAAATTTTTTTTTCTCTACATAGAGGGAGGAGCAAGGAGAAAGGATAAATAAGGAGGGAAATACAAGGTGGGTAATCGACCTTTACCTAAGGTAAAAATTTAAATAATCAGCCAACTCGACTACTAAGATTTCTCATACCTTTACTTACAATTCTATGAACTTGTTGACAATCTCTCTTTTCACTCTCATGAGTCAACCTAACGTTATAACCAATATTTATGTTTTAAAATAGGGTTGAACTCTTTAGAAAATATAATGTAAGTTACAAGCAACTGATTGTGCAACATGTTTTCAAAGTGATAACAACTACTAATAAAAAGTCCCAGATATGGTTATCATCATAGGCAGATCTAGAATTCGACATCATGGAATACTATTACATTTAATATAAATTTATCATTGTTCAATTGGATCAGGCCTCACTGCTAATATCTGATTATTGCTCAATATTAATTTTTTTCCTCTCTCTAAAAGGTAACTAGATTTAGTAAATAAAAATGGCGTCAAGTTTCATGACAAATTGCCATATTTTTTAACTTGGCACATTCTAATACTCCATCCGTCCTAGTTTCTTTGGACTTTCTTAGGGGTGGGCATAGTTTGGGCAAACCTGAAATTCAAACCGAAATTCGAATTTTTTGAATTTTTGGTTTAGATTTTCGGATTACGGATTGAATTTTGGATTTAATTTTGTACAATTTTGGATTTGGTACTTCGGATTTTTGGATATTTGAAAATCCAAATTTTTTATACTTTATATTTAGTCCGTTATTCATATGCAAGTAGTAAGAAGTTCAATACCCTACCCATTAGATATTATCTCATATATTCACTATTAATTACTAAAATTACTATTTTAATATTTTATATTTGGATATGGTTTTACTATTGCTACTTCTTATCAAACGTATTAATGTCTTTGTTGCATTTTCTTAATAATAATTTCATTACTTGAATACTTTATTTGGATGATTTCAGTGAGAATGAGGAACTTTTCAGGCAATTTAACATGAGTACTTCATTTGGATATTTATTTTTGTAAAAAGAAGAAACATCTCAACTTATAAGCACAAAATTAAAAATTCAAAATATCCAAATCAATTAATCTGAAACCGACTTAAAAGATCCGATCCAATTCGAACTTATTGGATTAGATTTGAATTGTCATTTTTTCAATCCAAAAATTAAAAATCCAAACCGAAATTTTAAATTCAATTCGAATGCCTAAACGCCCACTCATAGACTTTCTTCGCTTATTCATGATACATTTTTGATCAATAGGAATGAAATTAATTTAATTTTGATATCAAATTATAGATGTTCAAAACATATGAAAAGTACTACTATTAATGTCACGACCCCAAAACCAACCCGATCGTGATGACACCTATCATGGAACTAGGCCAGCCGATACAATCCCAAAACCAATCATTATTTACATTCTTAGGATAAAATCAAAGCTTTTTAACAATAAACCTTTATAAAGTGTTTAAAACAAAACAACAGTGCGGAAAGAAAGCCCGATATCGGGGTGTCACTAGTCATGGGCATCTGCTACAACTGTCTGACAACATCAGGACCAACATGGCCGAGAAAATCACTGAATACAACTAAGGGAGAATAAGGAGGGAGAAAAGCAGGGTTGCGATTGTCAGGCAGCTACCTTGCTAACTCTGATGAACCTGCCACTGAGTAATCAACACCCGCCACCGAGTACAGAAATACCTGAATCTGCACACGAGGTGCAAGGAGTAATGTGAGTACGCCAACTCAGTAAGTAATAAAAGTAAATAAAAATCGTGTAGTAAGAAATCAGATAATACCATGTCATAGCACTACAACAAATGCGTTATGGTTCCAAAATAGGGTAGAAATCAATTATCTCATAAAAAACACAGTTTATAATTTGAAAAAATGTCTTTCTACAGTTTCAACAGAGAATTTAAAGAAGTTTTAGAGTAAAAATTATGAAAATCATAATCAGCCCCTCGGAAAAAAAAACATGTATCATAAACCGACCCTCGGACATAATATCAACAGAATCAGCCCCTCTACAATCACTCTTAATCATCCCCTCGGGCATAACATGTATCAGAATCAGCCCCTCGGGTAATAACATATCACTCACTCTGGGTACCCGTGCTCACTGGGGGTGTACAGACTCCGGAGGGGCTCCTACAACCCAAGCGCTATCACAAGCCATCTTGTGGCATAATAAATTAGGCATTCGGCCTCTCATATATCACAAAACAGTACAACCTACTGCGGAGCGCAACCCAATCCCATGATATCCTCACAACACAGGCCCTCGACCTTACTTAGTCAGAAACCTCTCAAGCCACTCGGGCTAACAGTAAAACAGGGTGCTCAGCCCAAAATAACATTTATATGCATCAAAACAGAGTAATAAAGACTGAGTTATGAAATCAGTAAAACATAGCATGACTGAGTGCAGTTGTTAAATCAAAATAGTGAGGAATTTCAGTAAAGAAAATCCATAAGGGTCCAAACAGTTGGCGCGAGGTCCAAATATAGCATTCAGCCCAAAACATAGTAATACTTTCTAACATAAGATAATATCAAGTAGTTTCAGTCAAAAACGCAAGTTATTAGTTGCTACGGGACATACCAAGTCATAATCTCCAATGGTGCACGACACTCACGCTCGTCATATAGCGTGTGCGTCACCTCAAAATAATACAACGATGTGAAATCCGGGGTTTCATACCCTCAGGACAACATTTACAATCATTACTTACCTCAAACCGGACCGAACTCTAAACCACGATGCCTTTGCCTCTCGACTCAGCCTCCAAATGCTCCAAATCTAACTAAAATCAGTATCACATCATTAATACACGCTAAAGGAACAAAGCCCAAGAAAAAACAATCAAATTAACTCAAAAATCCCAAAATTGGCCAAACCCGACCCCCGGGCCCAAGTCTCAGAATCTGATAAAAATCACAACACTAGAATCCTTAACCTCTCACGAGTCTATACATACCAAAATCATCAAAATCGGACCTCAATATGCCCCTCAAATCCCCAATTTCAAGCCCTAATTCCCCAATTTTCACCCTTAAATCCCACAAATTTCATGATTAGGTAGTGAAAAAATCATCACAAACACCAATTACAAGGCCCAAGTAACTTACCTCACTAAAACCCCTCAATTCCTCCTTAAATTCACGGCTTGGAGCTCCAAAATCTCACAAAATGGTGAAAGAATGGCTGAAGATTACCGAGGGGCCTTTTTATACCTTCTGTCCAGCACTTTTGCTCCTGCGGTCTTCAAGTCGCATATACAACGCCGCACCTGTGGAAAATCCATCGCAGGTGCAGTCCTCACTTAAATTCTAGGACCCGCTTCTGTGGTCAATTTCTCGCTCCTACGGTCTCGCAGGTGCGGTATGATGTTCATACCTGCGCCTCTTGCCCTCTCCACTATGGCCACTTATGCGGTTGATCCTCCGCTTCTACGTTGCCTCACTTGTGGTTCCCACTCTATAGGTGCGGTTATGACAGCTGAAACACACTAAAAATTTCATCAACTCTCAAACCTCAAAGACCAATCCGTCAACCATCTGAATCCATCCCGAGGCCCTCGGGACCTCAACCAAACATACGAACAAGTCACAAATCACCATTCAAACTTATTCAAACCTTCGGAACACTAAAAATAACATCAAAACACCAATTACCCTCAGATTCAAGCCTAAGAACCTCTAAACTTTTGAATTCCGCAAATGATGCCGAAACTCATCAAACCTCGTCCGAATGACCTAAAATTTTGCACACACGTCTCTAATGACACTGCAGACTTTCTCAAATTTCCAAAATTCCATTCCAACCCCGATATCAAGATTTCCACCACCGATCGAGAAACGCTAAATTTCAAATTCTGCCAATTCAAGCCTAATTCTACCACGGACCTCCAAATCACATTCCGACGCTCTCCCAAGACCAAAATCACCTAACAGAACTAACCATATCATAAAAATTCAAATCCGAGATCGTATATTAAAATGTCACAACTTGGTCAAACCTTTCAAATTTAAAGCTTCAAGCTGATAATCACTCTTCCATATCTTATCTGATTTACCTGAAAACCAAAATCGATGATTTATATAAGTCATATTACATCATGCGGGGCTAGTCAAGCCCGAGAACTGGAGAGCGAATTGAAAATGCTCAAAACGACCGGTCGGATCGTTACACTCTTCCCCGGGGGTGATCCCACGTCACCCCATCCCATATAGGTCCGATAGCACAACATAACTAAAATTTCACAATCCAACCAAGCTCATAACCCTTAGAACCAAATTTTCACTTCCGAGATTATCTATAAGATCAGAATCTCACATCTATACACTGAATAAGTTCGAACAAGTTGTATCAAATCATATCCGTACCCAAGATGTAATCACATGATATACCACATAACTTAACCACTCATAGCGATAACTTCTAATCACACCAGCTGCTCAAACAACCCAATACCGGTAATAAACCCTCTTATCAAACAAGACCTCATTCCAACACTTTCGTACTGCCAATGATGAATAAAACACGCAGAAAGTCATAACCATTCCTCATATCAACCAGTCATAGAGCTCCCTCTCCTACGGCAAGGACCATAGTAAATTTCTAAGACGAATCTCGATATTATCCTTTCCACATGCTGAAATCAAATCCGATAGTATTCATAATAACCTTATCTCATCTAATATGGCTACTGTAGTGACATGACACATCGATAGAATCTCAAGCCACAACCCGTGTAACCCGTGCACCAATAAGCAACAATCCAAATGTACTCAAATCATGGAAAGTGACTCAAATGAGAGAGTTGTACCGCAATCTCACTAGTACCACCACAACACGATGCTAAGAACTCATCATACACCGTATAACCAGAACACACGAATCTAACCCGGAGGATCATACCTCCACATAACTTCACTGCAATGCGCGACCCTATGCAAACATTGGTTAACACGAGATACCTCAAGTCACCATGCTCAAAATCAACAACCACGCACAATTTGATGTCTAGTACCAAACGTGAATCACCATAATCACGGAGAAGCAAATGATGCAATGCCATACAGGCCCGAAAGAACATATCCAAAGCCAATAAATCATACAATACACAATTATCCGTCTCACTCAAACTCCACTATAATGCCCAAATAGAACCATATCCTTTGTGCATAAAATCAACGAATTACAACTCCCCGCAACACGGAAAGGTATCTCATAGATCACTCCAGAACACGAATATGCTCAATAACAATCAAATGTCACATCCCTCAACAATAGAAATTCGGAGTCAACAAAGCCGACTCGATGCAGAACACACATCCATATTGGCCTACCAATGAACCCCTTATCAAGGAGTTCCTGAAGCTGCTCCTTCAACCCCTTAACTCCACCGATGCCATACGATACGGTAGAATAGAAATGGGCTGAGTGCCCGACACCAAATCAATACTGAAATCAATAACCCTGTCCAGCGGCATGTCTGGCAGCAAGAAACACATCTGGAAAATCCCTCACTACCAGAACTGAATTAATGGTATGAGTCTCTGTATTAACATCCCTCACGAAGGCCAAATAAGAAAGATAACCCTTCCCAACCATCCGCTGGGTCTTCAAAAAAATGAAATCACTCTACTGGGAACATAATCCGTTGAACCTCGCCACTCAATCCATGGCATCCCCGGCATAGCCAACGTCACCGTCTTAGGCAGTATGGACAGTTTCAGATGACTAGGTAAATGATATTACTAATTGAACCATGTCTTTACACATGTAATTCTCCATCATACACAACATACCGCATATACCATGCCATCCCATGATAAATATGAGAACTTCATAATCCATTCCGATCCACAAGCAACTATGTACTCAACTATCCAAGAACTTTCTATTTGATCCCATCTATAAAAAATCACTATAGATCATATGCTCCTTACGCTAGTAGAAAATATACATCTCTGACCATGGTAGAAACCATCAAGAACTCTCTGAATCCCATTTGCACAAAACCAAACTGTCAGGACTGAATCCTTTTAACTCAATCAAGTTGCGTAGGTCACCGAAAACCCAAGAGCATTGCCATGAAACACCTGTAGAAACTCATTACCTCATAAGCACCCAAAGAACTAATCATATCCCTTACCATGCTAATCCGACCTACTACCAAGCTACCCTATTTATCCAAGTTCCTTCTAAATTACCTTCAAATTGATACTTCTCCTCGCCATAATACTGCAACCCTCAACTCAGACTCATCAAACGAGACCCAAGCATAAAATTACACCGTCTAAAGGCTCATAAGTTGCTGAATACTCTCTTAAATATCCCCCAAAAGCACCACATTCAGAATACTTACCCTGAAGAGACCTTCCAATTAATCTAAAGTCATTACCTTCACCTTCCCGACGCTGATATGCAGAATCTATAATGATATAGGAATGACACAAGTCTTGTCATCCTCCAATGTAGGAATGCCACAAGTCTTGTCATCCTCCAATGTAAACCTCAGTTCCTAGCCAATTACACATCCTGAAGATCTCCAATTATTACATGTAAATATTGAATCCTTTAAAACCATTCTCAGGAGTCATCCACCCTACTCATGTTTCAATTAAACTGATCAAACGAACCGAACGACATGTTCCCCATTAGTACAACAACACCTAAGGAAGTAACTCCTCATTCTAAACAGCCGAGTGATATCCTACTCCATACCCGTTACATCACTTACGACAACAACTAATTCATCCAACGATTTCTCATATATCCATAAAGAATAACACGCCATTATCAAAAATTTCCTTTACTCGAGTCATCCTCAATCTCAACCTCTATAAGCCACAACTGATTTGTGGTGTATTACAAACTGAAACTAATACGAAACTTATCCGCACAATCAACTTATCAATAGTAGAATCCCCCACTTGGCTCAAAGCCATAGGTCAAAACACACAAAAACTCGCAATGCCCATACTCTATTACTTCCATAATACTATAGGGAGATTAAACTAAATCCTTCATAAGCTCGTGCAACACAATCATCTAGTACTTCAAATCATCTGCAATCTCGCATTCACCCTCGTAACAGTTATGCCCACTCTCATAAGCGATCCAAACTCAAATTGCGACACACATATTTCACTAGCAAAAGAGGGCTCCCAACAAACAACACAGGGATCACACAAACCGCAGAACACTCTGCAGGAGATGACCCACCTGCTTTGCCTCAAACTAACATCTCTTCATACCCTTCCACTATCATAAACATCACACAATCACTTAATCTTCCTAAGTATGAACTCATATCACAACATGAAATCTACTTCACTTCCCAACTAGACAACATGGAAAGATCCTTCAACACACCCACAACTCAGGGCTATGCATCAAATCACGATGGAAATCAAGCACCAGATAGTTCTTTCTACCCTCAAATAGACCCTTCTCGTCACATTCAAATCATATGAACACATCTCGCAGTCATAACACACTCATCACGTAGCCATCCAGTCATCACTTCCCTTAATAGGGACACTATCAAACATATAAATCCAAAAGCACGTGCTCACACAATCAACACCTCAGTGCTCAAGCTATAGGCAAAGACCGACCTCAAGTCCTTCAAACTATCCCAACATCAACACAAAGAAATCACATCTCGCCCCTCGATCAGAGAATCACAAGCCGTCGATGCACAACTGATATGGAGCGCTCATACGTGCATACGAACGTGTGGAAAGAATTCAAAGAGTTACATTTCAAGCTGAATCAAGGTTACACGATAAGAATTCAAGAATGTGGGATTTCCTAAAGGTTTTGCAGCCTCTCGAAGATAAGTACAGACGTCTCCGTACTGATCCGCGAGACTCTACTAAACCTGCTCATGGCTCGTGAGACCTATGTAACCTAGGCTCTGATACCAACTTGTCACGGCCCCAAAACCAACCCGGTCGTGATGTTGCCTATCATGGAACTAGGCCAGCTGACACAACCCCAAAACCAATCATTATTTTCATTCTTAGGATAAAATCAAAGCTTTTTAACAATAAACCTTTATAAAGTATTTAAAACAAAACAATAGTGTGGAAAAAAAGCCCGACTTCGGGGTGCCACTGGTCATGAGTATCTACTACAACTGTCTGACAACATCAAGACCAACATGGCCGGAAAAATCACTGAATACAACTAAGGGAGAATAAGGAATATGGGTATGCATTCGATTTATCGATTCGATTTTGACCCTTATCGATAATTACTTATCGATTATCGATTTGCACATATGCTAATCGTTATCGTTTCAATAAGGTTTCGATTTTTTCGATTTTGATTCATCGATTTTTGGGGCTTATTGATTCGGTTATCGATTATACCAATAAGAACGATAAAGGAAAAATAAAATTTTTAGTTAAGTATGTACTGCAATTCAAACCACAATTTTCTAAGATGCATATCTCAATCACCAAATCAGAAGTGAAAAAAGGAAAAACATAATCTTCAATACCCACAAGCAAAAAATGGAATCTTTAGTAACCGTGTAATGTAAAATTGACCAAAAATGAAAATGCAAGCAAAAGAATAGTAATTCTTCAAGACACAATAAGGAAAAATGGAATTTTTAGTAGTGTAAAATTCAGACCTGACCAAAATTATGAGAGATGACATCAAAGCCATTGCCGGTTCGTAAATATACATGGAAGGGTAGGACTTGAGGAATGGCTCTTAGTAGAGGCTCAGGAGGAGGGTTGGCGTGGTATGTGAAGGCTAATTAGAGAGCATACGGAAGAGTATTTTGGATAGTCGTGAATTCTTATATAGGTTTAATATTTTCTTGTCTGTTGGGTTTGCAGTTCGCGGAAGAGAGGGAGAAAGGTAAAAGCGGCGCTGAAGAATGGGTAGAGGAAATAATAGGGTTAAGGACTTAGGGTAATGAAAGGATATTATAGAATAAGGGTATATTTGTCTATTTAGTATATCTTATCGGTTTATCGATAAACCGATAACCGAAGAGGACAAAATCGAAATCGATAACCCGATAAGGAAAATTTTGAAATTGAAATCGATAAACCAATATCAATAAACCGATAACAAATAATCAATTCGATTTATCGATAAACCGATTCGAATGAACACCCCTAATAAGGAGGGAGAAAAGCAGGGTTGCGATCGCCAGACAGCTACCTTGCTAACTCTGATGAACCTGACACTGAGTAATCAACACCCTCTTCCGAGTTCAGAAATATCTGAATCTGCACACGAGGTGCAGAGAGTAATGTGAGCACGCCAACTCAGTAAGTAATAAAAGTAAATGAAAACTGAGTAGTAAGAAATCAGATAATTTCACGTCATAGCACTACAACAAATACGCTATGGTTACAAAACAATGTAGAAATTAATTATCTCATAAAAACACAGTTTCAGTAAAAATACTTTGAAAAATGTCTTTCTATAGTTTCAATAGAGAATTAAAGAAGTTTTAGAGTAAAAATGATGAAAATCGTAATCAGCCCATCGGACAAAAAAAACATGTATAAAAAACCGCCCCTCGGGCATAATATCAACAGAACCAGCCCCCCGGCTCTCTCACAATCACTCATAATTAGCCCCTCGGGCATAACATGTATCAATATCAACCTTTCGGGCAACAACATATCACTCACTCTGGGTACCCGTGCTCACTTGGGGTGTACAAACTCCGGAGGGGCTCCTACAACCCAAGCGCTATCACAAGCCATCTCGTGGCATAATAAATCAGGCCTTCGACCTCTCATATATCACAAAACAATACAACCTACTGCGGCGCGCAACCCAATCCCATGATATCCTCACAACACAGGCCCTCGGCCTTACTCAGTCAGAAACCTCTCAAGCCACTCAGGAGAAACCAATCATAGATTAGGGAATGTCACACCTCCTTTTTCCGCCCCCGCGAGGGTACAAGGAGTTTTTTCCAATTAAAGGACAGTCGAAACGGGATTTGTTTATTTATTTCAGAGTCGCCACTTGGGAGATTTAGGGTGTCCCAAGTCACCAGTTTAATCCCGAATCGAGGAAAAGAATGACTCCATATTACAGTCCGCGAACCAGAAATCCGGATAAGGAATTCTGTTAACCCGGGAGAAGGTGTTAGGCATTCCCGAGTTCCGTGGTTCTAGCACGGTCGCTCAATTGTCATATTTGGCTTATTTATCTGATTTTAATACAATTATGAACCGATGTGCCAATTTTAACTCTTTACCACTTTATTATTATTATTATTTTTTTTTAAAAAAAATTGTGAACATCGTTTAAAACATGTCTTTGGATTACGTCACATGAAATGCACCCGCAATCCGGAACACATTTTTATTCAATGTTTTAGGATTTAGATTTGGGTCGCATGAAATGCGCATCCGAGTTTACGAAGGTAAAATTAATTAAATCGCGCCTAAAGAGTCTAGCGTATCATTATTTTGGGTAGGGCCGTGAAATTTGCTAAAACGGCTCCTCCCTAATTCTAAGCGATTAAATGTACATTTATTGAGGGCCCCGCAATCTATACATTTCATTAAGCGAGGCTCATCTCATTTATTTGGACAAATCTTAAAACGACTACATTTTTCTATAAAAATAAGTCTCTAAAATAAAGAAAGAAAATCCTAATTTATTACTAGCTTTTATTATTTTAAGAAGACATGACATGCTAATTGCTTGATTAATACAAATATTGATGAAAAAGGAATTTCACTCTTAATTTCGAAATTATAAATAAAATAAAAATTCAACAACTAATATTCAAAATAAACAAATATAGCTAGATTAAAACTCAGCATTGTTATTTTTTTAAAAAAAATTATTGAGATTAATTATTCACAATCATTTGAAACTAGATTTAACCATAATTACTAAAGCTTATTAGAAAGTTTATTAGACTTAAACGTTCTCTTAATCTTGCTTAAGCTCAAGTCATGCCTTAATGCCTAATTTACGATGTTTAATTTAAATTCGTGTCTTAGCTAAATTTAGCTACTTGTTCATGATCAACCTATAATCTTGAAGCCTTCATAACTAGTGAATTAACCTATTTTGCCGAACTGATTTATTACAGACTAACTTATGATATTATTTTCTTATTCCAGTTATTATTTAGTAATTCATGAAATAGCTTAAATACAATCAACAAAAGGAACAAAGAAATAAAAACGAAATTAAAACTTCAAATTTTCATTCTTCATATGTATTCACACTTCATATTTCGGATTACAATAAACAGCTTTTCAGTTGTGTACCTGATATTGGAAGCAAAGAAAATGAATATGAGAATCAGCAACAGCAGTAAAATCAGTACAACACAGCAACAATAGCCCAGCAACAGTAACAACCCAGTAACAGACCGGTGGAGTAGTAATCCAAAAAAAAAACAAAAGCTTCCAGCTTTTATGAAACAACAATTAATTCTGATTTCAAACAACAAAAGAAAACAAAATATTTTTTTTAGTTTTTTTTTTATATTTGAAAGCTTAAATATTTTTCGGAATTTTCTATCTCTTAAATGTTCAGCCCTTTTCTCTCTCTTATTTTCAGATTTGTTTCTCTCTCCCGTTTTTTTCCTGTCTGTGTATTTCTCTTGTCCTCCCTTTTTATTCTGATTTCAAGACTTCTTATAACCCCTCTCATAAAATCTTTCCATTTATTAAAATCAACCCATTTTCTCTACCAAACCTATTATCTTCCCACTCATTCCCATTACATTAAATAACATATCACACCACCCCATTTCATTTTGTCCCCCATGCTTTATTTAAAATAATGCAAGATTCCCCTTTAAATTAAATCTTGTCCCCCCTTTATATTAAATAATCATATCACAACCCACCCCATTTCATTTTGTCCCCCATGCTTCAAATAAACAATTACAAAATGTACAATTCCTAAACTACCCCTTCCGACCTTACTGAAATTACCAAATTACCCCTGAACGTATTACAAATTTACCAAACTACCCATCAGCTATAACACATCAATTAATCAAACTTAACCAAAATATAGACAATATGATCAATTTCTAACAATGTTCAAACAACAATATGAACACGGATGAACATCATAACAACAATATCACATGAACATGATTTTAACAACATTTCAACAACAAATCACATGAACACAAATTGAACAACCAAGAACAACTAAAATTTGATTGAACAATATTTTAGCAACAAACAATCCTATTTTCGGATTCAACAACAACAACAAACAAAGTATGAAGATTTCTAAATTCAATCATATTGAACTTAAAATCAACTCTAACAACATTACAACAAACAATTCTTATATTAAACTTTAAACAAGATTATGATAACAATTCAAGCAATAATCATAAATGGTAAACAAGAAATCAAACTATACAAAATTCGGATTCAAGATCATCCAAACAAAGTATGAACATGAATGAATCTATTTTAAGACAACAAACATGACGGATTAAACGATTAAAACAATATATTCCTTTAATACAACTAAATTCTTTAAACAAATAACAAGATCGACGAAGAAACAATTATGAACTTAAACTTGAACTTAACAATATTAACAATTTCTAACAATACATAAACACATGAAACAAATTGAAGAAATAGTTGATTAAATTTCAATTTGAATCTAACAAACATTAAACTAACAAATACTTACTTAAACAATAATACAAACATGAAATAAACATGAAAACAACTAATTAAACTTCTATTTTGAAATCTGAAAATTAATTTTAACAAAGCACATGAACATGAACAAACTAGAAAAATAATTTCAACGATGAACAACGAACAAAACAAGAATTGAATTCTTTAACGATTTTGGATCCGGAAAATATCAAACAAAAATATGGACAAAAATAAAACTCAAAAACAACTAACCGGAGATGAATCAACGACGAACTTTGATTGTAAACAAATCTGTCCGAGAACGAATCTCGCACCAAGATAACTTGACGTCGAAGACGACTACGAACAGACGACCAAAGAAGGTGGTCGTTTGGCATCGTTTAAAATGAAGAATGGCAGCTCGCCACAAGCAGAAGGCAGCAGCAGCAACACTGCTGGAGCAGCAGCATGAAACAGTAGCAGCAGCGGTGTCGGAGAAGATGCAACGGCAGCCATGGGAGCTCGAGTTCGAGCTCGATGAAGCTCGTCCATGGCTGGACGCGGCGGGCAGCAGTTGTGGTGGTTTGTTTGGACGACACAGCAGCAACATGAAGGATGAAAAATGCAGCAGCAGCAGTGTTGGAGAAGAAGAAAACGCAACAGCAGGAGGAGAAGCAACTACGGGCAACAATGGTGGCGTAGAAGTTGCTCGACGAACTTGAAAAACGCAGCCATGGCAGCGAGGGGATGTCGTGGGGGTGAGAGTGGTTGTGTTGTGTGTGTGTTGACGTGAGGGGGGCAGGGGTGTGAGGGGGGAAGGTCTGCCATGGGAGGAAGGGATGTGAGCTTGAGGAAGAAGAAGAAGATAGGAGAGGGGGGGGGGGCGGATGGTTTAGATTTTTAGGGTTTTCTTCTCTTATTTTTTTTGTTTTGTTTTTGTTTTGTAAAAATGAAAGACAAATGGGGTTTGAGTCTTTTGGGTTATGGACTGGGTCGACCCAGTTCGAAATGGACTGGGTCGTAGGGAAGATTGGGCCAATTTTTGGGCCTGTGGCTTGAAATTGAAGAAGAGGCCTAATTCCGACTTTCTTTATATTTTTGCTTTCTTTTCTTCTTTTATTTCTCTAAAACTAAATTATAAAAATACTTAAACTATTATTAAGAATTAAATTAAGTTATAAAAGCGCAAATTAACTCCCAATAACAATTAACGCACAATTAAGTATTAATTAAGCATAAAATTGTATATTTGGACATTAAATGCTAAAAATGCAAACGATGCTTATTTTTGTAATTTTTTAATTTTTGTAAAACAAATTTAATTACTAACAACTATAGAATTAAATCCTACATGCAAAATGCGACATATTTTTGTATTTTTTATTAATTTATCAAATAAACACGCACAGACAAATACAAATAATTATTCAAAATATCACAAAATATCACAAAATTGCACACCAAAGAAAAATCATTTTATTTTTGGATTTTTTGGGAGTAATTCTCATATAGGGCAAAAATCACGTGCTTACAGCTGCCCCTCTTTGCCCGGATACACGAAGGGTTTTCGTGCAAAGATAAAGCGAGCGATTTTTGCCCATCCGAGTACTCCGTGTGAAGCATTTTTTGAAAAAGATTTGACCGAACCTTTGCTTCAAAGGTTTCCTACATATCCTGGGCTAAACATGAATCAGGTCAATGTAGTTCGGGAAGTTTTTGGTAGCTGGGACTACCGTGAGACTGCGATGTTACTGCTGTTGCATGCTGTTATCACTGCTTACCGATCTCCTTGTTACACCGTGCTTAAAAGAAAACAAGAAGCTAGGCTAGACTAAAATTTGTTCTTGTTGCCTTGCTTTCTTGTCGGCTTGTGTTTCCTCCGGTGCTTTTCTTCCGATGCTTTTCTTCCTTTTGACACATGGACTTGAGTTTATGCTGGGACCTCTTGTTGCAACCTTCTGCTTCCCGGTGCTGGGGATTTTATTGTTTACTGCTGGGGATTCCTGTTGTAACCTTCCGCCTTCTGGTGGGGTTACTGATTCCAAACTCTGTAATACAAGACTAAAAAGTTGCTTCAATGCAAAATTATGAAATATATGCCCGCATTATACTGATGGGCGACCTAGAGCTGAAAGTATTCCCGCATTTTACTGGTGGGCGACCTAGAACATGAATGTATTCCCGCATTTTACTGGTGGGCGACCTAGAACTGAAATGTATTCCCACATTTTACTGGTGGGCGACCTAGAACTGAAATGTATTCCCGCATTTTACTGGTGGGCGACCTAGAACAGAAAGTATTCCCACATTTTACTGGTGGGCGACCTAGAACATAAAGTATTCCCGCATTTTACTGGTGGGCGACCTAGAACTGAAATGTATTCCCGCATTCTACTGGTGGGCGACCTAGAACTGAAATGTATTCCCGCATTTTACTGGTGGGCGACCTAGAACAGAAAGTATTCCCGCATTTTACTGGTGGGCGACCTAGAACTGAAATGTATTCCCGCATTATACTGGTGGGCGACCTAGAACTTAAAAGTATTCCCGCATTCTACTGGTGGGCGACCTAGAACTGAAATGTATTCCCGCATTTTACTGGTGGGCGACCTAGAACAGAAAGTATTCCCGCATTTTACTGGTGGGCGACCTAGAACTGAAATGTATTCCCGCATTCTACTGGTGGGCGACCTAGAACTGAAATGTATTCCCGCATTTTACTGGTGGGCGACCTAGAACTGAAATGTATTCCCGCATTTTACTGGTGGGCGACCTAGAACATAAATGTATTCCCGCATTTTATTGGTGGGCGACCTAGAACTGAAATGTATTCCCGCATTCTACTGGTGGACGACCTAGAACTGAAATGTATTCCCGCATTTTACTGGTGGGCGACCTAGAACTGAAATGTATTCCCGCATTTTACTGGTGGGCGACCTAGAACTGAAATGTATTCCCGCATTATACTGGTGGGTGACCTAGAACTGAAATGTATTCCCGCATTTTACTGGTGGGCGACCTAGAACATAAATGTATTCCCGCATTTTACTGGTGGGCGACCTAGAACATAAAGTATTCCCGCATTTTACTGGTGGGCGACCTAGAACAGAAAGTATTCCCGCATTTTACTGGTGGGCGACCTAGAACAGAAAGTAAAAGGACAGAAATGTATGCCTCTGTTATATGGGCGGGCTCCCAACTTCAATGCTAACTTAGGAGGAAATGCGTCTCCTATGGGTAAACTAAACTTAGGAGGAAATGCGTCTCCTATGGGTAAAAGTAAATTTAGGAGGAAATACGTCTCCTATGGGTAAACTAAACTTAGGAGGAAATGCGTCTCCTATGGGTAAACTAAACTTAGGAGGAAATGCGTCTCCTATGGGTAAAACTAAACTTAGGAGGAAATGCGTCTCCTGTGGGTAAAACTAAACTTAGGAGGAAATGCGTCTCCTGTGGGTAAAAGTAAATTTAGGAGGAAATGCGTCTCCTATGGGTAAACTAAACTTAGGAGGAAATGCGTCTCCTATGGGTAAACTAAACTTAGGAGGAAATGCGTCTCCTATGGGTAAAACTAAACTTAGGAGGAAATGCATCTCCTATGGGTGAAACTAACTTAGGAAGTGCGTCTCCTATTGGCGGAACTAGACTTAGGAAGTGCGTCTCCTATTGGCAAAGGCGTGGAATGTATTCCCTTGTTATACAGGTGGGCGCCTAAAATATGCAATGGACAGACAAGAAAAGTATTCCTCTCGTTATTCAGGTGGGCGCCTGGCTTCAACAACAACTTTGAAAATAAAATCCTATTCGAGGGCGGATGAACCCAAAATATCCTATTCGAGGGCGGATGAACCCACAATATCCTATTCGAGGGCGGATGAACCCACAATATCCTATTCGAGGGCGGATGAACCCAAAATATCCTATTCGAGGGCGGATGAACCCAAAATATCCTATTCGAGGGCGGATGAACCCAAAATACCCTTAAGACTTGAAAATGTCTTACCTCGAATACTTGCTGGGAATAACACTGTTGGGGAATTATTTACTTACCTGTTGGGGGGTAAAATGTTATCATCTGGGGATAACGCTGTCGAGGATAACACCGTTGGGGAATTCTGATTCTTTCAGAACTAGTGCTTCACTGAGCTCAAGTTTCATCCCTTTGTTGGGGAACAACTTCCTCCATAGAAACTTATTATGTTGGGGGCAACACTGGTTCTAAGACCACTTCCCTTGAGACTGGTGTTATCTTTATTCTTCCCCGCATGGGTACCTGACTTCCAGAAAATTTTCTAAGAGGAAGGAAAATTTTCTGCCCCAGTTTGATAATATCCCTTGCGGCATGCATTTCTGGCATCAATGCCATTTCCTTTACCTGTTTCAAATCAAACAAAATTTGTTAGTTTAAAACATGGTGGTTGGTTGTGATACCCCTACTGGGATGGCTTTTCCCTTTCTCCTTCCTTGCTCTGCGTTCCATAGCTTGTTGGGGATGATATTATGTGCTGGGGATAATCCCTTCCTGCTGGGGATATCCGTCTTCTTTTGTGACATAGCTCGGAAGCTGGCATTTCCCCGACCTTTTAGTCCTAGTATGAATTTCCCAAATCATGCTCATTGCTCTCCTTGATTTGCCCACGGGTTTTGGCCTTGAGGTTTATAACTTTGGTTTTGGCAAGGATATCCCTTTTGACACTCGTCAATCCTTTTGTCAATTCCCTTTTGCTGGGGATATTTTCTTGACACTGGCCTCGCATTTGTTCCTCGCTGACTATACCATTTGGATGCACTAGTCAGATCTCATTTTGTATAATTGGGAAGCTGATGACATATTTTGAAGTCAATTCACACTTGTTATGACCAGACAGACTCTATTGGGGAGTTTTTCTATGAAAGGAGAAAGATAAAAGAAACAAAATAAAAGACAAAGGAAACGATGACTCTTTTACAAAAGAAACTATAAATAAAAACCTATCAAACGAAAACACCGACTCTAATGGTCATGACATGCACATGTGGCCTATCCTCTGCCGTCAATCGTCTTTCAAGACCTTCAATTGGCAATTCTCCATCTGATTCCTAATCTTATTCGACTTGTAGTGCCCGAAGGGTTTTCACTATCAAGCCTCTCTCATTTTGGTTTTTCTCTTAGCTTTCATCGCCTTATGGTGTCCGTGAAGATTTTCACCGATAAGACTCTCTCATTTGTATCACTTTCCAGCTGGGGATTTGGAGTGTTGCCGGTATGACTCTCTCTGCTGGAGATTAGAGTCATTTCTGTTGTGGAACAGAGTGTTATGTTCGCCGGTAAGACTCTCATTTGTCTGAATTGGCATCTTTTGCAGACTGATCAGAAGGTCTTTCTTTGGACCGTAATGTGGGTTTTTTGGATAGGCTTAGAAAGAAAGGGTATTAAAGGCTCAAAACAAAATAAATTGGAGGTTTAAAATTACAACATTCGGAACCAATTTTGCTTACCACAAGCGCAACCCTTGCCCCAGTTTCTTGCTTGGGGATTATTTATTAAATTTTTTTTTTATTTATTACACCATGCATACCATGCACATTATGCACACTATGCACCCTATGACCGAGCTGTGAAGCGCCTACGTATCCTCTTTGAGGAATCAGGTCAAACGTAGTTCTTAATTCCTCTTTTTTCATTTGACTTTCTTTTGTTTTTTTTTGTTACCATTTTTCTTTTCTTTTCTTTTTCGTTTTTTTTTTCATGTTTTCATGCCATGCTCGCATTTTCTAGTCGTTTTTACTGATTCCGAACGAGGGGTATGAAAGAAAAATAAGTAAGGCTCAAAAAGGGGTAACGAAGGATAAAGTGTTTAGGCAGCAGAACAAAATGCCTTCGTCATTCCAGTCTTCAAAACATGCCAAATGCAAACAACACAACAAACAATAGATTTATAGTCTCTTCCGACGGTGCTGGGCTTGACAATTATGTTAAACATATGTTTGTTCATTTGTCACTTCTAAAGCACCGTTGGGCGACACTCTCATTCTCTTTTATTATGAACGACCCTCATGCCAATTTAGGCGAATCTTTATTTAACGGTTTTCTTTGTGTTTGCCCCAGTTCCACATGACTCGGGCTCCAAATAATCTCAAACCGTTCTTATTTCCTTTAAATGCTTTGATCACCTTCTCAGGGTTTTATGATTAACTTTTAAGACTAGGCCCAAACTGGGTGCGCATGTCATGTCCCTAGAATCGGCATTGAACAAAAATGATAAAAGGACTAAACAAAAAGATGACTGGAAATAATAAAAGACCGGATTTTGTATTAGACTACCGGTGAAATGGTTTAAATAACAAAACAAACAAAACAATGCAGAACAAAATCCTAAAACAAACTGGACAAGACAACATCCGACTTATAACCCTAATAATCCGAACAACAGAAATGACAACAAAATGAGCCACCACAAGCTTCTCTCTTGCTGACCAAGGAACGAAACGTCCTCCCACTTTATCAAAATTGGCATTTTAGCCACTGAGCTTTGCATCAATACTGCCGAGACCATTACCAGCTTCAATCTCATCAACCTCCGTCGGCAAGTTCTCGAGGGGGTTCGAGTGCTCCATGTCACTGTTATTAATCACAACCCGCCCTTCTCGGATCATTTTCTCTACTTCCCTTCTCCAACTATGACAGCTCTCAATGTTGTGCCCTATGACATTGGAGTGGTAGGCGCATCGCGCTGCCGGATCAAAGCTCCTTGCAAGTGGATTTGGAGTACATGCAGGGAGTGGTTCAATCGAGCCAGCATGCCTTAGCCTTTCAAACAGACTGGCATAAGATACCCCGATAGGGGTGAGAGCCTTTTCTCGTTTCAGCAACCTCTTCATTCTTGCATGTTGACAGGGCCGAAAACCTGATCCAGATGGCTTTTGGTAGGCTTGTATGGGTGGGTAAGCATTTCGTGGAGTCGGGTACCTGGGAAGTGAGGTATGGCTTTTGAGGTCACGGGGAAAGAAGTGGTGTTGGGGAGCGGAGAAACATTGAAGAGTGATGGAGCTACTCGGATAGCTGGGAAAGCTGCCATAAATGGGTTGGGATGGAGAGTATGGAGAATCTTCCATTATGGTGTTGAGTGCTTGGGAAATGACCAAGTTCAAGAGGCTTGGCGGTGGAGGGGGTGGTGCTTTTCCCGTTATCCATGCCTGATACATGTCTGCCACATGCTGTCTCAGCATTTTCACTTCTTCTACCAACCTGTTGTTCTGTTCGACCAATTGTTGTCGGTCATCAGTACCGATCCACTCGGTTCTGCGGTTCGGAGCCATTGTCCTTTGATTTTGCTTTGCAGGGAGGAGTTACCACAACCAACCACTTTCTATATATGGACACATCAAAGGGAAGCCATCACGTTAGTGTTAGGGCATTGGACAGACAATCATGTATCAGAGATACAATGTACCTAAGCAGTTAGACAATTGTGCCCCCCTGAAAATCTTCCACACTCTCTTTTATTTATTTATTATTATATTTTTTTATATTTTTTTTATTTTGGTGGTGGTCGAATCTTATGGAGATTGCCTACGTATCATGACCCCGCATGAATCAGACCGAGCGTAGTTCGGACCCAATAAAAGATAAACAATGCTAAACATTTTTTTTTCAATTTTCATGTTAAAACAAACTGAGTTTCAAAGGTTTGAAGATGACCTACAAGCTGGAAAATCAAACAACCCACATATTCTAATTAAAAGATTTACAAATGGCCAATTTCTTTCCCCGTTTGACAAATGCAACCAAACGGTTATTTTTGCAAATATGGCCCCTTCCAACTTTCACATGAATTTGAGGCCGGGGAGGATTATTTTATGACACTTTACACACTTGTCCATTCTTTTACGAAAATAACCTTTCGACAACTGACAGATACTCTAAGGTTATTTCGGCAAGAACGGTTCAAGACGCGGCCAAAGTTGGTTCGGGTTATTTTGACTAAAACAAAAATCCAAACGGTATTCACCTGACCGCTGACTCTTTTTTTTTCTTTTCAAATTATACTAAAAACCTGATGTTGCAAACACGGCCCTTCAGCGCCTCGGGGACGAAGATTTATAGGGCTGTGTGGGTCAACTAGACCAAAATCCTAAACAGGACCCAAAAAAAGTGGCTGTTTATGCAAAGTCAGCCTTCCGGCGTCCCTCTCGGGAACATTCGGCTATTTTTGACAAAACAGCATCACCCGACTTATTTATGACTCTTTTTATCATTTTTCAAATTAGAAAAGTCAATATTGCAAACACGGCCTTTCAACGCCTCGGGGACGAAGATTTTTAAGGCTGTGTGGGTCAACTGGTCAAAATCTTAAAAATGAGCCAAAGGTGACTGTTTATGCAAAGTCAGCCTCCCGGCGTCCCTTTCGGGAACATTCGGCTATGTCTTCATAAAACAGCGTCACCCGACTTCTCTATGACAAAATTAAAATTTTGACATGTTTTTTTTTGGCTATTTTAGCAAAAGGGAAGGTTGGACACCACTAGACTTATTTATGACAAAATAAAAAATTTTGACACGTTTTTTATTTATTTTTTTGGTTTTTGACTATTTTAGCAAAAAAGGGGGTTGGACCCGATGAGGGTTGCCTACGTATCTCACATCCGGTGAGAATCAAACCCGCGTAGTTCGGGCCTCGCGAATAAGTAAATGAACTAATATATTATTTTTTTTAATTGGAACTGTGAAAGAACTGCTTCAAAAGAAGAAAGGAAGTATATATATATATATTTTTTTTTGATTGATTTCTTTTTGAAAGAAAGACTTGTAAAAATTCTTTTTCTTTTGATTTGAACTTTGAGAATTTCAAAAGTAAAAGGAAGTTTTTTTTTTTTGAATTTCCATTTGTTTTTTTTTCTTATTCTAAAGAAAAAAAATATTTTTGGAATTTTACTTTTGATAAAAGAAATGCTTCTAAAAAATATTTTTTGAATTTTGAATTTTCTTTTCAATTTTGAAAGAAGTATCAAAATATTTTCGGATTTTTTTTTTAAAAAACATTTTTATTATTTTTGTTTTATCAACAATGGAAAATAAAGATATTTATATTATTTTTTGCAAGACATATCTTTTTTGGAATTTTACTTTGAATTTTCTTGGCAAGACAAATACTCTTTGCAACAAATAAAGATATATATATTTTTTGGAAATAAAAAAAACTTTTCAGATTTATATATATATTTGCGACAAATAATGAAAGACTTTTTTTTTTTTTTTTTGCATTTTCATAAGCAAATAAATAATAAAAAAAACATTTTGAAAATAAGACTCTTTTCATTTTCATTTTCATGGCAAGACAAACTATATATTTTTTCTATTTTTTTTTTTGAAAAACACAACAGAACAACGACTCTTTTTTTTCTTTTCTTAGCTTTTAATAAAACAAACTAATAAGACATTTTTTTCATTTTCTCAAAATTTCGGCAGAGTTTTGACAGTATTTGGGCATTTGTTTTCTTTTCAAAATAAACAATCAATTCCCTAACCGCTATTTCTTTTTTTTTTTCAATTTCAAAATATTATTCCTGATATTCACAAGTCAGTCAACACACAAGTCCGAATCAAATTAATGCGCAAGTAGTAACAAGTAAGATGCATCAGGATGGTCATTTTCATTTTTGGTGCACCTGTCCTAGACAGACCCAACCCCTGTGTTGAGCCTCCAAAGTCAGATGCACGTGATGCAAACAAACGTTCCTACTAGGGATCCGGCATGTGGCTTTGTTATACTAGGTTCAGAACCTGGGTGTTTGTTCTAGACCTGGCTTACCCGAGCAGACAGCTCGAGCCGAGGGGGGGCAGCGTACCGGGAATACAGAAGCTTCACCGGCTTAGCAACTTGTCCGAACCTCGTTCTAAATTGGGATTTGACACTATACAGAAAAGAAGTCGTACGAAGTACACCCTTCTTCATGATTTAGAAGACTCAGAGAGGAGATGGGGTTCGGCACAGTTTATACACAGTTCACGTAATATCAAAGCGGTAAAAGCAGCATTTAGCACATTAGGCTCAAACATGTAAAAATCAGATAAAACCAAATATAACAATTTATATGAGCTCGAATTTCTAACCCTGAACCACTGGTTCTGGGCTATTCCCCAGCAGAGTCGCCAGAGCTGTCACACCTCCTTTTTCCGCCCCCGCGAGGGTACAAGGAGTTTTTTCCAATTAAAGGACAGTCGAAACGGGATTTGTTTATTTATTTCAGAGTCGCCACTTGGGAGATTTAGGGTGTCCCAAGTCACCAGTTTAATCCCGAATCGAGGAAAAGAATGACTCCATATTACAGTCCGCGAACCAGAAATCCGGATAAGGAATTCTGTTAACCCGGGAGAAGGTGTTAGGCATTCCCGAGTTCCGTGGTTCTAGCACGGTCGCTCAATTGTCATATTTGGCTTATTTATCTGATTTTAATACAATTATGAACCGATGTGCCAATTTTAACTCTTTACCACTTTATTATTATTATTATTTTTTTTAAAAAAATTGTGAACATCGTTTAAAACATGTCTTTGGATTACGTCACATGAAATGCACCCGCAATCCGGAACACATTTTTATTCAATGTTTTAGGATTTAGATTTGGGTCGCATGAAATGCGCATCCGAGTTTACGAAGGTAAAATTAATTAAATCGCGCCTAAAGAGTCTAGCGTATCATTATTTTGGGTAGGGCCATGAAATTTGCTAAAACGGCTCCTCCCTAATTCTAAGCGATTAAATGTACATTTATTGAGGGCCCCGCAATCTATACATTTCATTAAGCGAGGCTCATCTCATTTATTTGGACAAATCTTAAAACGACTACATTTTTCTATAAAAATAAGTCTCTAAAATAAAGAAAGAAAATCCTAATTTATTACTAGCTTTTATTATTTTAAGAAGACATGACATGCTAATTGCTTGATTAATACAAATATTGATGAAAAAGGAATTTCACTCTTAATTTCGAAATTATAAATAAAATAAAAATTCAACAACTAATATTCAAAATAAACAAATATAGCTAGATTAAAACTCAGCATTGTTATTTTTTTAAAAAAAATTATTGAGATTAATTATTCACAATCATTTGAAACTAGATTTAACCATAATTACTAAAGCTTATTAGAAAGTTTATTAGACTTAAACGTTCTCTTAATCTTGCTTAAGCTCAAGTCATGCCTTAATGCCTAATTTACGATGTTTAATTTAAATTCGTGTCTTAGCTAAATTTAGCTACTTGTTCATGATCAACCTATAATCTTGAAGCCTTCATAACTAGTGAATTAACCTATTTTGCCGAACTGATTTATTACAGACTAACTTATGATATTATTTTCTTATTCCAGTTATTATTTAGTAATTCATGAAATAGCTTAAATACAATCAACAAAAGGAACAAAGAAATAAAAACGAAATTAAAACTTCAAATTTTCATTCTTCATATGTATTCACGCTTCATATTTCGGATTACAATAAACAGCTTTTCAGTTGTGTACCTGATATTGGAAGCAAAGAAAATGAATATGAGAATCAGCAACAGCAGTAAAATCAGTACAACACAGCAACAATAGCCCAGCAACAGTAACAACCCAGTAACAGACCGGTGGAGTAGTAATCCAAAAAAAAAACAAAAGCTTCCAGCTTTTATGAAACAACAATTAATTCTGATTTCAAACAACAAAAGAAAACAAAATATTTTTTTTAGTTTTTTTTTATATTTGAAAGCTTAAATATTTTTCGGAATTTTCTATCTCTTAAATGTTCAGCCCTTTTCTCTCTCTTATTTTCAGATTTGTTTCTCTCTCCCGTTTTTTTCCTGTCTGTGTATTTCTCTTGTCCTCCCTTTTTATTCTGATTTCAAGACTTCTTATAACCCCTCTCATAAAATCTTTCCATTCATTAAAATCAACCCATTTTCTCTACCAAACCCATTATCTTCCCACTCATTCCCATTACATTAAATAACATATCACACCACCCCATTTCATTTTGTCCCCCATGCTTTATTTAAAATAATGCAAGATTCCCCTTTAAATTAAATCTTGTCCCCCCTTTATATTAAATAATCATATCACAACCCACCCCATTTCATTTTGTCCCCCATGCTTCAAATAAACAATTACAAAATGTACAATTCCTAAACTACCCCTTCCGACCTTACTGAAATTACCAAACTACCCCTGAACGTATTACAAATTTACCAAACTACCCATCAGCTATAACACATCAATTAATCAAACTTAACCAAAATATAGACAATATGATCAATTTCTAACAATGTTCAAACAACAATATGAACACGGATGAACATCATAACAACAATATCACATGAACATGATTTTAACAACATTTCAACAACAAATCACATGAACACAAATTGAACAACCAAGAACAACTAAAATTTGATTGAACAATATTTTAGCAACAAACAATCCTATTTTCGGATTCAACAACAACAACAAACAAAGTATGAAGATTTCTAAATTCAATCATATTGAACTTAAAATCAACTCTAACAACATTACAACAAACAATTCTTATATTAAACTTTAAACAAGATTATGATAACAATTCAAGCAATAATCATAAATGGTAAACAAGAAATCAAACTATACAAAATTCGGATTCAAGATCATCCAAACAAAGTATGAGCATGAATGAATCTATTTTAAGACAACAAACATGACGGATTAAACGATTAAAACAATATATTCCTTTAAAACAACTAAATTCTTTAAACAAATAACAAGATCGACGAAGAAACAATTATGAACTTAAACTTGAACTTAACAATATTAACAATTTCTAACAATACATAAACACATGAAACAAATTGAAGAAATAGTTGATTAAATTTCAATTTGAATCTAACAAACATCAAACTAACAAATACTTACTTAAACAATAATACAAACATGAAATAAACATGAAAACAACTAATTAAACTTCTATTTTGAAATCTGAAAATTAATTTTAACAAAGCACATGAACATGAACAAACTAGAAAAATAATTTCAACGATGAACAACGAACAAAACAAGAATTGAATTCTTTAACGATTTTGGATCCGGAAAATATCAAACAAAAATATGGACAAAAATAAAACTCAAAAACAACTAACCGGAGATGAATCAACGACGAACTTTGATTGTAAACAAATCTGTCCGAGAACGAATCTCGCACCAAGATAACTTGACGTCGAAGACGACTACGAACGGACGACCAAAGAAGGTGGTCGTTTGGCATCGTTTAAAATGAAGAATGGCAGCCCGCCACAAGCAGAAGGCAACAGCAGCAACACTGCTGGAGCAGTAGCATGAAACAATAGCAGCAGCGGTGTCGGAGAAGATGCAACGGCAGCCATGGGAGCTCGAGTTCGAGCTCGATGAAGCTCGTCCATGGCTGGACGCGGCGGGCAGCAGTTGTGGTGGTTTGTTTGGACGACACAGCAGCAACATGAAGGATGAAAAATGCAGCAGCAGCAGTGTTGGAGAAGAAGAAAACGCAACAGCAGGAGGAGAAGCAACTACGGGCAACAATGGTGGCGTAGAAGTTGCTCGACGAACTTGAAAAACGCAGCCATGGCAGCGAGGGGATGTCGTGGGGGTGAGAGTGGTTGTGTTGTGTGTGTGTTGACGTGAGGGGGGCAGGGGTGTGAGGGGGGAAGGTCTGCCATGGGAGGAAGGGATGTGAGCTTGAGGAAGAAGAAGAAGATAGGAGAGGGGGGGGATGGTTTAGATTTTTAGGGTTTTCTTCTCTTATTTTTTTTTGTTTTGTTTTTGTTTTGTAAAAATGAAAGACAAATGGGGTTTGAGTCTTTTGGGTTATGGACTGGGTCGACCCAGTTCGAAATGGACTGGGTCGTAGGGAAGATTGGGCCAATTTTTGGGCCTGTGGCTTGAAATTGAAGAAGAGGCCTAATTCCGACTTTCTTTATATTTTTGCTTTCTTTTCTTCTTTTATTTCTCTAAAACTAAATTATAAAAATACTTAAACTATTATTAAGAATTAAATTAAGTTATAAAAGCGCAAATTAACTCCCAATAACAATTAACGCACAATTAAGTATTAATTAAGCATAAAATTGTATATTTGGACATTAAATTGTAAAAATGCAAACGATGCTTATTTTTGTAATTTTTTAATTTTGTAAAACAAATTTAATTACTAACAACTATAGAATTAAATCCTACATGCAAAATGCGACATATTTTTGTATTTTTTATTAATTTATCAAATAAACACGCACAGACAAATACAAATAATTATTCAAAATATCACAAAATATCACAAAATTGCACACCAAAGAAAAATCATTTTATTTTTGGATTTTTTGGGAGTAATTCTCATATAGGGCAAAAATCACGTGCTTACAGCTGCCCCTCTTTGCCCGGATAGAGTAATAAAGACTGAGTTATGAAATCAGTAAAACATAGCATGACTGAATAAAGTTGTTAAATCAAAACAATGAGGAATTTCAGTAAAGAAAACCTCTAAGGATCCAAACAGTTGGCGCGAGGCCTAAATATGACATTCAGCCCAAAACATAATAATACTTTCTAACATAAGATAATATCAAGTAGTTTCAGTCAAATACGCAACTTATTAGTTGCTACGGACGGAGCAAGTCACAATCCCCAACGGTGCACTGCCCTCACGCTCGTCATCTAGCGTGTGCGTCACCTCAAAATAATACAACGATGTGAAATCCGGGGTTTCATACCCTCAGGACAACATTTACAATCATTACTTACCTCAAACCGGACCGAACTTTAAACCACGATGCCTTTGCCTCTCGACTCGGCCTCCAAATGCTCCAAATCTAACCAAAATCAGTATCACATCATTAATACACTCTAAAGGAACAAAGCCCAAGAAAAAATAATCAAATTAACTCAAAACTCCCAAAATTATCAAACCCGACCTCCGGGCCCACATCTCGGAATCCGATAAAAATACATCATTAAAATCCTTAACCTCTCACGAGCCTATACATACCAAAACCTTCAAAATCGGACCTCAAATGGCCCCTCAAATCCCCAATTTAAACTCTCCAATTTCAAGCCCGAATTCCCCAATTTTTCACCCTTAAATCCCACAAATTTCATGATTAGGCAGTGGAAAAATCATCAAAACACCAAATACAAGGCCCAAGTAACTTACCTCACTGAAACCCCTTAATTCCTCCTTAAATTCACGGCTTGGAACTCCAAAATTGCACAAAAATGGTGAAAGAATGGCTGAAAATCGCGAAGGGGCCTTTTTATACCTTCTGTCCAACACTTTCGCACCTGCGGTCTTCGAGTTGCATCTACGATGCCGTAACTGTGGAAAATCCATCGCAGGTGTAGTCCTCACTTAAATTCTAGGACCCGCTTCTGTGGTCAACTTCTCGCTCCTGCGGTCTTGTAGGTGCGGTACGATGTTCACACCTACGCCTCTTGCCCTCTCCGCTATGGCCACTTCTGCGGCTGATCCTCCGCTTTTGCGTTGCCGCACCTTCGGTTCCCACTCCACAGGTGCAACTATGATAGCTGAAACACATTAGAAATTTCATCAACTCTCAAACCTCAAAAACCAATCCGTCAATCATTCGAATCCATCCCGAGGACCTCGGGACCTCAACCAAACATACGAACAAGTCACATATCACCATTCAAACTTATTCAAACCTTCAGAACACTAAAAACAACATCAAAACACCAATTACCCTCAGATTCAACCCTAAGAACCTCTAAACTTTCGAATTCCGCAAACGATGTCGAAACCCATCAAACCTCGTCCGAATGACTTGAAATTTTGCACACACGTCACAAATGACGCTACGGACCTGCTCAAATTTTCAGAATTCTATTCCGACCCGATATCAAGATTTTCATCGCCGACCGAGAAACGCTAAATTTCAAATTCCACCAATTCAAACCTAATTCTACCACGGACCTCCAAATCACATTCCGACGCTCTCCCAAGTCTAAAATCACCTAACGGAGCTAATCAAGTCATAAAATCCATATCCGAGATCGAATACTAAAAAGTCAAAACTTGGTGAAACCTTTCAAATTTAAAGCTTCAAATTGAGAATCATTCTTCCATATCTGTTCCGATTAACCTGAAAACCAAAATCGACGATTTACATAAGTCATAATACATCATACGGGGCTAGTCATGCCCGAGAACTGGCGAGCAAAGTGCAAAAGCTCAAAATGACCGATCGGGTGATTATAATTAAATTGTAATTTTAATCACATATATTTAAACAGTGAAAGAAAATAATTGAAATGTTAGTCAAAAATTCATTTTGAATCTCGGGAAATGAAAAGTTGTAATTATTTTAGTAATGAAAAAATATTAAGAGCCCGTTTGGATTAGCTGATTGTAAATAGCTGATAAGCTTGAAGTGCTGAAAAGCGTTTTTAAGTGATGGAACTGATTTTTTAAATAAGCATTTATGTGTTCGGATAGATGTGCTTAAACTGATAATAAGCAGTCGAAGTGTTTGGTAAGAAAATTCTGATAAGTTGTTTATTTATTTAAATGACTAAAATATCCTTAAAAACTTTACAAAAGATTATAAATTAAAAAGATTTTTTTTAAGAAAAAGATGAACAACGAATATATAATGAAAAGAAAGTATCACGACCCGGATTTTCCACCTTCGGGAGTCGTAATGGCGCCTACTAATATGAGCTAGACAAGCCGACTGTTTGAACAAATTACCTTTTTACCCATTTTATTTTCTTTAACAATTATAAAGCAATAACGTGTAGATAGCGGAAATTACAATAAGCGGAAGAAATGCAGTAAACAATCTGAAATATGTATCTAATACAACTGTTTGAGCCTAGACCATCCAGAACTAGTTTCACAGTTTCACAGACGATCTAAGAATACTACATACAAAGTCTGAAAGATAAAAGATACACTGTTTCTGAACTAAGTAAATGAAACAAGAGTAAAGGGATAGAGGGAGACGCCAGGGCCTGCGGACGCCTGCAGGACTACCTTGGATCTCCGCGTAGACTAAAGGCAGCCACCCAATCTACGGTCCAAAAGCTGCTGCTCCGGGATCTGCACACAGTGCAGAGTGTAGTATCAGCACAACCGACCCCATGTGTTGATAAGTGTCTAGCCTAACCTCGGCGAAGTAGTGACGAGGCTAGGACCAGACTACCAAATAAACCTGTGCAATTCAACTATATACAGCGGAAAAGGAAGAACAGTAACATACAGTCAAGTATGGGAGGGGTAACATGCTGCGGGGGAACTATCAATTTAGGATAGAAAGACAACAGGTAATTGAAAGAAACAACATATCTCAGATATCAACAAGGAATCAGAAATCAATAAGTGCACAACATCACCCTTCGTGAAAGACAACATGTAATTGAAAGAAACAACATATCTCAGATATCAACAAGGAATCAGAAATCAATAAGTGCACAACATCACCCTTCGTGTTTTTACTCTCGTCCTCACCAAAGCAATCAAGTAATGAAAATGTGCACGACATCACCCTTCGTGCTTTTACTCTCGTCCTCATCATATAAACAATATAATCGGCACAGAATGGTACATCGTGCGACATGGCATCACCCTTCGTGCTTTACACTCTTTCCTCACAAATCATGCACGTCATCACCCTTTGTGCTTTAACACTCTCTCACCAAACAATACACGGCATCACCCTTCGTGCTTTAACACTCTTCCTCACCCAAACAACAATCACAAACAATAGGGCAAGGGAATAAATGAAATTTTAATAAGAATCCCGGCAAGGGAACAATTGTTCAACAATCAAGTCCCGACAAGGGAACAACATCAAAATAAACATCAACATCCCGACAATGGAGATAACATTAAAAGCAACAATATCCCGGCAAGGGAGATAATATAATGATTGTATTCTCTTTTTCACTTTTACTTCACAACTCACTTCACAACTTGAGCCAATGCTCTAAAAGGTTCAATTACCACTTATACTTTCACATTTCATTATACAACTTGAACCAATGCTCCTCAAAGTTCAAATGTTACAATTACTTCCACAAACTTTGCCCAACAATAGAAATCATAACCAAAGCATGAATAATACAACGAAATCATAATAATCACAATATAAGGCTCACGGGAAGACACCAACGTATAGATACTTGTCACCATGCCTATCGTCGTAATCAACAAATACCACATAGCAAATAGGACTCGACTCCTAATCCCTCAAGCTAAGGTTAGACCAAACACTTAACTCGATGCCACGAACACAATACAAGTCTCTACTATCGCTTTACCCCTTGATTCCACCACCAATTCGCTCGTATCTAGTCACAAGTTACTTAATTACATCAATAAATGCTAAATGAATAAATTCTAATGCATGAAAATGAGTTTTCTAAAGTTTTACCCAAAAAGTCAAAAATCGCCCCGGGCCCACATGGTCACAACCCGAGGTTCGAACCAAAATCCGACTACCTATTCCCCCACGAACTCAAATATATAATTTGTTTTGAATCGGACCTCAAATCGAGGTCTAAATCCCCAATTTTTGAGAAACCTAGGTTCTACCCAAAACACCTAATTTCTCCCATGAAAATCAGTGATTTTGAGTTGAAATCATGTGAAAAGATGTTAATGATTGAAGAAAACGAGTTAAAATTGACTTACAATCGATTTGGAAGAAGAGTTGTCTTTGAAAAATCGCCCAAGAGTGTTTTGATTTTGAAAGAGGTTGAAAAATGAAAGATTTTCGGCTAAGTTATAAAATTGTAGGTTGCAAATGTCGCAATTGCGAACCCAGAATTCTGCTAAGTTTGTGTTTGCGAAGTGACCCTCGCATTTGCGAGGCCGGAATTGCGAACAAACGATCACATTTGCGATAACAGGCCCCAAAGGGGTGTATCGCATTTGTGAAGAAAAATCTCGCATTTGTGAGGAAGGGCTGGCCTAGGCTATTTCGCATTTGCGACTCAACCTTCGCATTTGCGAACTCGCATTTGCGAGACAAGCTTCGCAAATGTGAAGCCTGCAATGAAACACCTGAAGCCTGCAATTTCTCATGTCCAAAATCCACCCCGTGGCCTATCCAAAACTCATCCGAGCCCTCGGGGCTCAAAACCAAACATGCACACCAACCTAAAAACATCATACGGACTCGCTCATGCATTCAAACTAAAATAACATCAACAACTATGAATTTAGCATCAAAATCATGAAATTTCTCAAAAATTTCAAATTTTCCAATTTTTCTCAAATACGATCCGATTCACATCATTTCAAATCCGTTTCTTACCAAATTTTATAGACTTATCTTAAATCACATATAAGACCTGTACCGGGCACCGACACCAAAATACGGGCCCGATAAAATCAAGTTTTAAACACATTTCATTTTCAAAAACTCATAAATATTCCAAAAAATAATTTTCTTTAAAAATTCATTTCTCAGGCTTGGGACCTCGGAATTCGATTCCGGGCATACGCCCAAGTCCCATATTTTCCTACGGACCCTCCGGGAATGTCAAATCATTGTTCGGGTTTGTTTACCCAAAATGTTGACCAAAGTCAACTTAAATCCATTTTAAAGTCAAAATTCATCATTTTTCACAGATTTTCACATAATGGCTTTCCGGCTATGCGCTCGGATTGCGCACGCAAATTGTGGTAATGCCGAAAGAGGTTTTTGAGGCCTTGGAATGCAGCATTTACTTTTAAAACAAGTGATGACACATCCTTCACCTCTAAAACAACCATTCGTCCTCGAACGGACAGAAGAAGGAAGTACCTGAGTCGGGGAAAAGATGGGGATAACAGCTCCGCATATCGCACTCGGACTCCCAAGTCGATGCCTCAGTGGGCTGACCTCTCCACTGAACACGAACAGAAGGAAAACTCTTTGATCTTAACTGACAAACCTGCCGGTCTAGAATAGCTACCGGCTCCTCCTCATAAGACAAGTCCTTGTCCAACTGGACATTGCTGAAATCTAACACGTGGGATGGATCACCGTGATATTTTCGAAGCATGGACACATGAAACACTAGATGCACGGCTGATAAGTTTGGCGGCAATGCAAGTCTGGAAGCCATCTCTCCCACTCGATCTGGAATCTCAAACGGGCTAATGAACCTAGGGCTAAGCTTGCCCTTCTTCCCAAATCTCATCACGCCCTTCATAGGCGACACTCGAAGCAACACTCGCTCCCCGACCATGAATGCCAAATCACGAACCTTGCGGTCGACATAACTCTTTTGCCTGGACTGATTTGTACGAAGCCTATCCTGAATGATCCCGACCTTGTCCAAGGCATCCTGTACTAGATCCGTACCCAACAACCGAGACTCTCCTGGCTCAAATCATCCAACTGGCGAGCGACACCGCCTACCATACAAAGTCTCATAAAGAGCCATCTGGATACTTGACTGGTAGATGTTATTGTAAGAAAACTCTACTAAAGGCAAAAACTGATCCCACAAGCCTCCAAAGTCAATGACACAAGCTCAGAGTATATCCTCCAAAATTTGAATGGTCCGCTCGGATTGCCCGTCCGTCTGAGGATGAAATGATATGCTCAACTCAACCCATGTTCCCAACTCTCGCTGAACCGCTCTCCAGAAATATGAGGTAAACTGTGTACCTCGATCCGAAATGATAGACTCCAGCACACCATGAAGACGAACAATCTCCCGGATATAGATCTCAGCTAACCTCGCGGAAGAGTAGAAGACTACCACATGAATGAAATATGCTGACTTGGTCAGCCTATCAACAATAACCCAAACTGCATTGAACTTCCTCTAAGTCCGTGGGAGTCCAACCACGAAGTCTATAGTGATACGCCCCCACTTCCACTCAGGAATCTCAATCTTTTGGAACAAACCACCAGGTCTCTGATGCTCGTACTTAACCTGCTGATAATTCAAACACCGAGCCACATATGCAACGATATCCTTCTTCATTCTTCTCCACCAATAATGTTGCCGCAAATCCTGATACATCTTTGCGGCACCCGGATGAATAGAGTATCGGGAACTGTAGGCCTCCTCTAAAATCAACTCCTAAAGCCCATCCACATTAGGTACACAAACTCGACCCTGTAATCTCAAAACTCCATCAACCCCTAAGGTAACCTGCTTGGCACCTTCGTGCTGCACCTATCTCTAAGGACACACAAATGAGAATCATTATACTGCCGATCTCGAATACGCTCCAATAGAGAATAACGAGCGACCATGCAAGATAACACACAGCTGGGCTCAAAAACATCCGACCTCACGAACTGATTGGCCAAAGCCTGAACATCCAAGGCAAGCGGTCTCTCACCGTCTGGAATATCAGCAAGACTGCCCATACTAGATGACTTCCTACTCAAAGCATCGGCCACCATATTGGCCTTTCCCGGATGATATAAGATGGTGATATCATAGTCTTTTAACAGCTCCAACCACCTTCTCTTCCTCAAATTCAACTCATTCTGCTTGAACAAGTACTGCAAACTCTTGTGATCCGTGAACACCTCATGCCACGCCATACAGATAATGCCTCCAAATCTTCAATGCGTGAACAATGGCTGCTAACTCCAAATCATAAACCGGATAGTTCTTCTCATGAATCTTCAACTGCCACGAAGCATATGCAATGACCTTGCCATCCTGCATCAACACCGCACCAAGTCCAATACGAGATGCATCACAATAAACTGTATAAGGCCCTGAACCTGTGGGCAAAACTAACACCGGTGCCGTAGTTAGAGTTGTCTTGAGCTTTTGAAAGCTCGCCTCACACTCGTCCGACCATCTAAACTGGGCACCCTTCTGGGTCAACCTGGTCATTGGGGCTACGATAGATGAAAACCCCTCCACAAATCGATGATAATAGTCTTCCAATCCCAAGAAACTCCGGTATCTCTGTAGCTGATGCTGGTCTAGGCCAATTCTTGGACTGCCTCAATCTTTTTCGAATCAACCTGAGCACCCTCTGCTGATACAACATGACCCAGTAATGCAAATGAACTTAGCCAGAACTCACACTTCGAAAACTTAGCATACAACTGACTATCCCTCAAAGTCTGAAGAACCACTCTAAGATGCTGCTCATGCTCCTCCCGACTACGGGAATAGATCAAAATATCATCAATGAAGACTATCACAAATGAATCAAGTAAGGCCTGAACACTCTATTCATCAAATCCATAAAAGCTGTTGGGGTATTTGTCAACCCGAATGACATCACCAAGAACTCATAATGCCCGTACCGAGTGCAAAAAGCTACTTAGGGATATCAGATGCCCTAATTGTCAACTGATGGTAGCCATATCTCAAGTCAATCTTTGAAAATACCTTGGCACCCTGAAGCTAATCAAACAAATCATCAATCCTCGGCAATGGATACTTATATTTGATTGTAACCTTGTTCAACTGTCGGTAATCAATACACATTCTCATCGATCCGTCCTTCTTCTTAACAAACAACACCGGCGCACCCCAAGGCAAAACACTCGGTCTAATAAAACCTTTATCAAGCAAGTCTTGCAACTGCTCCTTCAACCTTTTCAACTCAAACGGGGCCATACGATACGGTGGAATAGAAATGGGCTGAGTGCCCGGATCCAAATCAATGCAAAAGTTAATATCCCTATCGGGTGGCATACCTGGCAGGTCTGAAGGGAATACCTCAGGAAACTCACGAACAATGGGAATAGAATCAATAGAAGGAACCTAAGCACTAGAATCACAAACATAGGCCAAATAGGCCAAACACCCCTTCTCGACCATACGCCGAGCCTTCATATATGAGATAACACTACGGGTAGAATGACCAGGAGTCGCTCTCCACTCTAAACGAGGTAAATCTGGCAAGGATAAGGTCACAGTCTTGGCATGACAGTCCAAGATAGCTTGATAAGGTGATAACTAGTCCATCCCCAATATGATATCGAAATCAACCATGTCCAGAAGAAGAAATCTACACGAGTCTCAAGACCCCCAATCACAACTACATATAAATGATGGACTCGATTTACCATAATAGAATTCCCCATCGGTGTAAACACATAAACAGGAGCACTCAAAGAATGACTAGGCATGACCAGATACGGTGCAAAATATGATGACACATAGGAGTACGTAGATCCCAGATCAAATAAAACTGAAGCATCTCTGCTATAAACCAGAACAATACATGTGATAACTGCATTAGAAGCCTCAGTCTCGGGCCTAGATGGAAGAGCATAACATCGGTACTAGGCCCTACCACCATGAACTACATCTCTGGGACGGCCTGCTGCTGGCTGGCCTCCACCTCTAGCGGCCTGAGCTCCACCTCTAATACCTCTACCTCCATCTTTAGCACCTCTACCCCCACCTCTAGTTGACTGGGTGGGCTTTGGAACACTCAGTGCTTAAACCATGTCACGGGAACCCTGATACTGAGAGCTGCTCGGTGCCCAAGGGCAAAACCTAGCAATGTGACCCATATTACCACAAGTGTATCAAGCCCTCGGCTGCTGAGACTGCTGACCCTGATGACCTGAATGACCACCCCAAAAACTCTGAAGCAGCGGTGCACTGATAAGAGCTGGTGGTGCACTGTAGGGATGCTGATCAGAATACTGCATATAGGAACCACGACCACCTGAAGCACCATGAGAAACCTGAAGTGCTGATTAAAAAGTACTAGGAGGATGGCCTCTACCATACAAATCTCTGCCTCCAGACGAGGTACTACTGAATCGGCCTGAATGAAGAGGCCTCTTGTCAGACCCCTGACCACCTCCTTGCGATAGAACCATCTCAACTCTTCTGGCCATATTGGCCATCTCCTAGAAAGAAATCTCGCTCCCAGTCTCCTAGGCCATCTAAAGTCGAATCGATTGAATATGTCCCTCAATGAACCTCCACACCCTCTCTCTCTCGGTGGGAAGTATGATAAGAGCATGGCGGGCCAAGTTGATGAATTTGGTCTCATACTGAGTAACAGTCATAGAACCCTGCTAGAGACGCTCAAATTGCCTCCGGTAGATCTCTCTGAGTGATGAGGAGAAACTTTTCCAGAAATAGCTGAGTAAACTACTCCCTAGTCAAATTTGGTGATCCGGCTTATCTAGCCAAGTAATAATCTCTCCACCAAGTCTTGGCGGATCCAGACAAGCGAAAAGTACGATCCCATTGGTCTCCACTATCCCCATGTTCCTGAGAACCTCATGATAGCTGTCTAGATAATCCTGGGGATCCTCAGAAGATGCACCGTTGAAAGTAGTAGTGAAGAGCTTGGTGAACCTGTCCAACTTCCACAAAGCATCGGCAGACATAGTTGCTCCATCACCGGTCTGAGCTACCACACCCTGCTGAACTGCTCCAACTGGCTAAGCTACAAGAGTCTGGAACTGGGGAGCCATATGCTCCGGAGTGCGAGTAGTAGGAGTCTGGGATCCTCCTCCAGCCTGAGAGATGGCTGGTGGTACAGGAAGTAAGCCTGCTTGAGTGACACTCTCCATAAGGCCCACTAGGCGGACCAGAGCATCCTAGAGTACTAAGGTAGCAATAAACCCCTCTGGGACCTGAATTGGGCCCATCGGAACTGTCGGGGCTGGAACCTCATCATCAAAGTCAACCTGAGGCTCCGCCGCTAGTGCTGCTGCTATGGGCTGAGCTCTGCCACTACCTCAGCCTCTAGCACGACCTCGGCCTCGCCCTCTGCCCCTCGTGGGAGCTGCTGCTGGGGGCTCGGGCTGTTGCTTAGAAGATGAGGAAGCGCATGTTCTCGCCATATGCAAAAGAACAGAGTAGAAATTCAATTAGCATTGAGAAACCAAACCGCACGATAGGAAAGAATAAATGTGAAGTTTTTCCTAACTCTGTAGCCTCTGGGGGATAAATACAGACGTCTCCGTGCCGATCTCTCAAACTCTACTAAGCTTATCTGTTAACTATGAGACCCATGTAACCTAGAGCTCTGATACCAATTTGTCACGACCTGGATTTTCCACCCCCGGGAATCGTGAGGGCATCTACTAATGTGAGCTAGGCAAGCTGACTATTTGAACAAATTATCTTTTTACCCATTTTATTTTCTTTAACAATTATAAAGCAATAACGTGTAGACAACATAAATTAAAATAAGTGGAAGAAATGCAGTAAACTATCTAAAATATGTATCTAATACAACTGTTTGAGCCTCGACCACCCAGAACTGGTGTTATAGTTTCACAGACGATCTAAGAATACTACATACAAAGTCTGAAAGATAAAAGATACACTATTTCTGAACTAAGTAAATAAAATAGGAGTAGAGGGATAGAGGGAGACGCCAGGGCCTACGAACGCCTGCACGACTACCTTGGATCTCCGCGTGGACTGAAGGCAGCCACCCAATCTACGGTCCAAAAGCTGTTGCTCCGGGATCTGCACACAGTGTAGAGTGTAGTATCAGCACAACCGACCCCATGTGCTAGTAAGTGCCTAGCCTAACCTCGGCGAAGTAGTGACGAGGCTAGGACTAGACTACCAAATAAACTTGTGCAATTTAACTATATACAACTGAAAAGGAAGAACAATAATATACAATCAAGTATAGGAGGGGTAACATGCTGCAGGGGAACTATCAATTTAGAATAGAAAGACAATAGGTAATTGAAACAAACAACATATACAGATATCAACAAAGAATCAGAAATCAATAAGTGCACGACATCACCCTTCGTGCTTTTACTCTCATCCTCACCAAAGCAATCAAGTAATGAAAATGTGCACGGCATCATCCTTCGTGCTTTTACTCTCATCCTCACCATATAATCAATATAATCGACACGGAATGGTACATCGTGCGGCACGGCATCACCTTTCGTGCTTTACACTCTTTCCTCACAAATTATACACGGCATCACCCTTCGTGCTTTAACACTCTCTCACCAAACAATACACGACATCACCCTTTATGCTTTAACACTCTTCCTTACCCAAACAACAATCAAAAACAATAGGGCAAGGGAATAAATAAAATTTCAATAAGAATCCAGGAAAAGGAACAATAGTTCAACAATCAAGTCCCGACAAGGGAACAACATCAAAAGAAACATCAACATCCCGGCAAGGGAGATAACATTAAAAGCAACAATATCCCGGCAAAGGAGATAATATAATGATTCTCTTCTCTTTTTCACTTTTACTTCACAACTCAATTCACAACTTGAGTCAATGCTCTAAAAGGTTCAATTACCACTTATACTTTTACATTTCATTATACAACTTGAGATAACGCTCCTCAAAGTTCAAATGTCATAATAACTTTCACAAACTTTGCCCAACAATAGAAATCATCACTAAAGTATGAATAATACAACGAAATCATAATAATCACAATATAAGACTCACGGGCATGCTTGACACCAACGTATAGATACTTGTCACCATGCCTATACGTCATACTCAACAAATACCACATAGCAAATAGGACTCGACTCCTAATCACTCAAGCTAAGGTTAGACCAAACACTTACCTCGGTGCCACGAACATAATTCAAGTCTTTACTATCGCTTTACCTCTTGATTCTACCATCAATTCGCTCGTATCTAGTCATAAGTTACTTAGTTATATCAATAAATTCTAAATGAATCAATTCCAATGCATGCAAATGAGTTTTCTAAAGTTTTACCCAAAAAGTCAAAAATCGCCTCGGGCCCACATTGTCAAAACCCGAGGTTCGAACCAACACCCGACTACCAATTCCCTCACGAACTCAAATATAGAATTTGTTTTGAAATCGGACCTCAAATCGAGGTCCAAATCCCCAATTTTTGAAAAACCTAAGTTCTACCCAAAACACCCAATTTCCCCATGAAAAGCATTGATTTTAAGTTGAAATCATGTGAAAAGATGTTAATGATTGAAGAAAACGAGTTAAAATTGACTTACAATCGATTTGGAAGAAAAGTTGTCTTTGAAAAATTGCCCAAGAGTGTTTTGGTTTTGAAATAGTGTGAAAAATGAAAGATTTTCAGCTAAGTTATAAAACTGCAGGTTGCAGATGTCGCAATTGCGACCAGGGTTCGCAATTGTGAACCCAGACTTCTGCTAAGTTCGCATTTGCGAAGTGACCCTCGCATTTGCGAGGCCAGAATTGCGAACAAATGATCGCATTTGCGATAACAGGCCCCAAAGGGTGTATCGCATTTCCGATGGAAAACTCTCACATTTGCGAGGAAGGGCTGGCCTGGGTTGTTTTGCCTTTTGCGACTCAGCCTTCGCATCTGCAATGAAACAGCTGAAGCCTGCAATTTCTCAAGTCCAAAATCCACCCTGTGGCCTATCCAAAACTCATCCGAGCCCTCGGGGCTCCAAACCAAGCCTGTACACCAACCTAAAAACATCATACGGACTCGCTCGTGCATTCAAATTATTAAAATAACATCAACAACTATGAATTTAGCATCAAAATCATGAAATTTCTTAAAAATTTCAAATTTTCCATTTTGTCTCAAATACGATCCGATTCACGTCATTTCAAATTTGTTTCTTACCAAATTTCACACACTTATCTTAAATCACATATAAGACCTGTACCCAGCACCAAAACCAAAATACAGGCCCGATACCATCAAGTTTTAAACATATTTCATTTTCAAAAACTCATAAATATTCCAGAAAATAATTTTCTTTAAAAATTCATTTCTCGGGCTTGGGACCTCGAAATTCGATTTCGGGCATACGCCTAAGTCCCATATTTTCCTACGGACCCTTCGGGATCGTCAAATCACGGGTCCAGGCCCGTTTACCCAAAATGTTGACCGAAGTCAACTTAAATCCATTTTAAAGTCAAAATTCATCATTTTTCACAGATTTTCACATAATGGCTTTCCGGCTACGCGCCCGGACTACGCATGTAAATCGAGGTGATGCCAAAAGAGGTTTTTGAGGCCTCGGAACACAAAATTTACTTTTAAAACAAGTGATGACCCTTGTCACAGAAAGTTAGAAAATTTATTTTGGGAAAAATATTTTGTGAATTGGAAAATATTATTAAGGATAAACTAGTAAAAACCTTGGTCAAACTAAAAGTGCTTATAAGCTAAAAAGTCATAAGTTGGGGGTGACCAACTTATGACTTATGACTGATTTTAGCTTATAAGCACTTTGGGTGTTTACCAAATGCGTAGATAAGTCAAAAAGTACTTATAAGCCAGTTTGACCAGCTTATAAGCTTAGTCAAACACCCTCTAAGTATATGTAATACAGACACATAAAGGAAATATATATTATATAAATAACGCGCGCTCAAAAAAAATATATGAGACGTGCTATCTACTTTATTTTAGACTATTATTGCCAATAATTATAAAAATCTAGTCCTTTAGCTTTATATTTGTCAAAAAAATTAGATTTGTTATAAATAGAATTATATTTATGGTGAATGTCTATATTTAAAGAGATTCTAGGGTTCATTACTTGGTGGTTAAGTCACCCTCTCCCTATAAATAGAGGGTTTTATTCCATTGTAATTCATCCCAAAATCAATAAGAATTCTCTCCTCTACTTTTCTCTCCAATACTCCTCTTCTTCTTTTATTGTTACATAACACGTTATCAGCACGAGACTCTAAACAATTGAGTAGAAGCTTTGGGATTGAGCATAATGATTGTCAATTGTTCCATGAATTTCCTTCGTGATTAAATTCTAGATTTAAGGTATGTATTTTACCGTATTTTTCTCTTTTATTCTATAATTTAATTTTAAATACAAACGAAGACGATAAATTTTGATTGTAAGTCTAATGGAGTTTGAAAGAAATTATAACCACCCAAAGTGGTAAAGTTTTTATGCCTTGCCATGATCAAATTCATGTATGATTGTGGGCAAAGAATTAAAACCCGTCCCATTGAATTTGCTCCATTCTCATTCCCTTAAGAGAATGTGATAACAGTATGTGATAAGTCTGAAAGAAGAGAAAATTATTATCGTGAAGGTATCAATGGATGTGGATATGGCAATAGAAGAAATTATAATCGTCATCATTGTGATAATGAGAATAATAAGGATTCTCAAAATAATCTTTCACTTTGTGAAAGTAATATTTGTCATCGATTTGACATGAGATTTTATAAAGCACATATAGATGATTATGGTCCATTCATGATGTAAATGTGACAACGTCTGATTTATGAATACATATTCATTCTTGAAAGAATATGAACGTGCTAGTGGTAGTGAATATACCACACTCACCTCTAGAAGGAGGTTTGAGATGATATAAGAAAAATTATATCATTATTATGGCATGAATGGTCATTGGTTATGTACCTATTGCACGCCAAAATATTTTGGTAATGTGATTATTAAAGAATAGCATTAATGCAAGAAACATATTTTGCATATAATTTTGACCATAACTATAATGGTATAACTTTCTCTTTAAAAGAGATATTCACCATATGGATGTTGATGAATATGTGGTAGTACCAAATTAATTGAGAGCTCTAGAAGAGCCCATTATACTATTTTGGATAAACACAATTGATTAACAATAAGGTATTGTGTTGTAGTAAGTCTTAAAGAAACTTATTCAGTTTCCAAAGTATACGCAAAAGCGGTTGATTATTTTGAGACTATAAATAAAGGAAAGATTTAATATCTTCTATTACTATAACTTGTAGCGGGGTAATATGTATGTTAAAAGTTACCCGCTTTATTCTCCAGTTTGTACTACACAAATAAAAGAATACCATAATGAAGTAGAAGTTTATTGATATAAAAACCCATATCATAATAAACTTGGAGTTTATTGATAATTGCACACATCATGGTGTAAATATGAAGTTTATCAATATTGATAATTTATTCAGTTGACATAATTGGTTTAGCCATACCAATTTAAGTATGATGTGCAAAAATAATAGAAATTCACATGAGTAAATATTAAAGAACTAGAAAGTTCTTTACGAAATTTCGTATATTGTTTGTTCTCATTAATTAATTGACCAACTAAAATTGGGATTGAATCCCATGAATGCTGGAAATATCAAAGGTGAATGTGTGCTCATTCACCTGCCATGTATACCACATAAGATGCATGTATGAGATGGTTACACGTGCGATTATTATTAACCCGCAACCTGGCCGGTGTTTGCGAGGTAACTTGCTCAATAATTTAATTTCGAGCATAATTTCTAGATTTTCTATTCAAGAAGTCCATCTTGATAAGTTGGTTTACATCACAGTTGGTTTAGCAAAATAATTTATTAAGTGCCTCCACTTAATAACTAAACTATTGCTTATGAGAACAAAGTTATCTATATCAGTTTGATATAGGTTATATACGAAAGTGTAGTACATTCTCCCCTCACAAGTGGTTCAGGGTTAGGAACCAAATAATTCCATCTTATTATTATTGATGTGCGGTGTACATTTTGATTAACACCATAACACACAAAGATGGGTTCTCAAAGTTGAGGAAACAAGTTAGTTTTTCTAACATGAGGGGGAGATATGATAAACAGTTGAGAAAAAGTTACGTGGAATGAATTATCATTTGTATATCTAGATCCTCGAATGCGATAATATGAACTTGAAGTTCATAAAAAGATAATTCATTTGCAATATATTGCAAAGCATGCCATGCGCATTTGCTGACCCAAAGAAAGTAACTATATTCTCATTGCAAATGCTCATATTAAGTCCTAGAAGGACAAAGTCTATGGTACGCTTAAAGCGTATAGACAGATCAGTTTCAAATAAACTTCTTGATAAAGAAGATGAGCAAATGATCATAATAAAGGAGGCAAGTGATCTAGAAGATCACATGACATAACACTTCATAAAATCTCATGAGAGATTTAGGTACCTGAATATATGAATGAAGAGATCTCTATGTTATGTCTTTATGAAAAATTATTGGAACCAATATAAAATGTTCGTCGACGACATCTATCATAGCGCTAAGTATAGATGAGGATCTTAAGTCTATCGAATATAGACACAAAAGTATTGGCCAAATGGAAGAGACACAATTCAAGTAGAATTGATTCCATATGAAAGACATATAGTTTGGACCTGTAGTTCAAAAACTTGAAAGTATAAAGTCAATGATATGTGCAATCAATTTTCGATATCTTCTATGTCTAGCATGACATGAAAACTTGATATGCATCTAAAGTCTCTTTAGATGGCTTATATGACTTAACTTATATGACAATCCATGAAGGATTTAAGTTACTTGAAGCATATACAATTCTTAATCTTGAAGTACCACTTCCTTAGTGCAATTTGTGCACAAATGTATCTTACTATAACTATAAGCATGATAATGTGATAGCAAGAATACATCTGCAGAGATATTGAAGAGCCATTCCACGATATTTATGAAGACATTATATATCTATTACGAATGATGATTTCAGGGTGCAAAATATTCATTCAAGTTAATATGGCTGATTTATTTATCAAATCTCTACCAACGATCTCTTGAAGACGGTGTACAAGATTGAGATGCGAAGGTTCAAGGATGTGAATTGATACTCTCTTCAGGGGGAGTTAATGCGCGTTGAACTCTTTTTTCCTTACAAGGTTTTGTCCCATTGGTTTTTCCTTACAAGGTTTTTAACGAGGCAACCAAAAGGCGTATTTCTAAACATGTGTACTCTTTTTCCTTTTCTAGAATTTTTTTCCCATTGGGTTTTATTTTAGTTAAGGTTTTAACGAGACACATTATCTGTTGAATAGACATTCAAGGGGGAGTGTTATAAATAGAATTATATTTATGGTGAATGTCTATATTTATAGAGATTCTAGGGTTCATTACTTGGTGGCTAAGTCACCCTCTCCCTATAAATAGAGGGTTTTATTCCATTGTAATTCATCCCAAAATCAATAAGAATTCTCTCCTCTACTTTTCTCTCCAATACTCCTCTTCTTCTTTTATTGTTTCATAACAAGATTTAATTAGTCATTAGTTTTTTGACCCTTTTTGACCTTTATAATAATCGCAAGAACATAAATCGCCCTTCTCTAATTTGATTTGTTATGTTTAATTGTCATTCTTATTCTTTAGATTTATATTATGTAGCATGCTTTAGATTCTAGGTCATTTTCATGCATAAATAAATAAAGGTTGGGCCTAGATTCTTTGTCTTTATTAATGTGTTCCTAACTCGAATTTTGGAATAGATTTGCATGATTTTTATAGTGCTTTGTGTCTTTGATTAGACAAAGTGGTGTGGTATTACATCTAACATACTTTAATTATCATTGATTTAACATAGAAGCCTCATTTATCATTATATATAGTGCTGTAAAGATATGCTTTTGCCGTACACACACCCATCTTTTTAATTGAATCTAAGATATTGTGGAGCAAGTAAAGTTGTTGCCACGTGACCAGGAGGCCACGAAGTTTGAGTCGTGGAAATAACTCTTTCAAAAATGCAGGGTAGGGTTGCATACATTAGACCCTTGTAGTCCGGCTCTTCTTTGGATCCTGCACATAGAGGGAGCTTAGTGCACCAAACTTTTTTTTTACAGGGAACTTTTTACAGAGACACTAGCCCTGTCAAGCCACAGTCCTATCAAGCAAACCCAAAATTACGGTCCTCCTACTAACCCTTCAACGCCCTCCCTAGCTAACACGGGTCATACAAGGACCATCGGTTATGTTACAGGAAACTTTTTACACCAGCCCTGTCAAGCCACGGTCCTGTCAAGCAAACCCAAAACGACGGTCCTCCTACTAACCCTTCAACGCTTTCCCTGGCTTACACGGGTCTTAGAAGAAAACTTCCCAGACTTTTTTTTTTACAGTAATATTAGTTTATACTTTTTTTGCGCCATCAGAATAATATGATAAATTGAAATTCGAGTAATAATAAATTAACTTGCTATAACTGATCACATTAATATTGTGGAAATTATAAATTCAAAACCGTTTTAATTTATCTCGGCCACCTCCCAATTTTGTCTACCTAGATTGTATCCTTTCGACAGAAGAAATGAACTTAATCAAGAATGAGAAACTAAATATTGCATGCAAAATATGATCAAATGCTAAATCTACTGTACTAATCCCAATAAGAGAAAATTATTGCCAGTTAATTAAGCTCGTCTGATTTATACTTAAGGATTTAAATTATATGTATAAATTTTTATATGATCTATGTAGGTTAACTCAATTACAAATATGGTATATGGTTATTGTTTTTAATGTTACTAACTAATATTATCATAGATATTTACCTTAAATATCTTATAAGTGATTTCATCCAATATTTATCATCTAATACACAACAACGGCGATGGTTGGTAACTTAATTATTATAGTAAACCGCGGATGATATCGGCGCACATTGAAGGGTAATCAATCGAACAATCTTCATGGAACTATTATATGGTATATATAAGAACTTATATTATGTATATAAGTTAAAAATTATATTTTTTATATGTATATATTAAATTTTGAATACCCTTCACGGAATTTCTGACTTCTGTTCATAATATGAATAAGAAGTTACATCTGGTAATGCTTATCACTAAAGTCAAAGATAATATGATATATATTCCATAATGTTATTATGACTATGGTTGGATTTTCCATCATGAGATTGAAAAATCCCTAATATATATTCAATAATCATGCATAATGATATCAAAGCTGTTATAGTGGTGGACATATGATGTGCTTACACTCCAGAGTCCATTCCCATATCATATCATAGCTATAAAAGTAAATCACTAAAAGTCAAGGCAAACAAGACATTCCATACTGTACATACAGTAAAAAGCTTTGCAAAAACTTCTAAAGGAGCACAAAAAAGAAATAAAGGCAGATCTATGCCCATATCCTGACAAAGAAAATCAAGACTTCCTTTTTCATCAACCACCAAAAAAAAAAAAAAAAACTCAATATGAATATTTTGTGAAGGAAATGGAAACGAATAAAAGGCAAAAAAAAAATAAAAAATGCTAAGGTTTTGTTATGCGCAAAGTTCGGGAATAAGACGTCGGACCATGTTCAATCTATTGTACGCAGTCTGATTTTATACTTCCGCAAGAGATTTGTTTCACAGCTTAAACCTGTGACCGACAACTTGATGCACGTACAACCTTTACCGTAGTGGCAAGTCTTCCCTTCAAATTGCGCCACTAGAAATTGGTGCACCCCTCTTGATGTTATCCATATGTGTAGTCTCATAAACTGGCAAACCACTTGATGAATAGAAATCCAAGTCAATATTTGGTAAATCAAACAAATCAGAACTTGAATCACTATCTGCACCATCATCATTATCATCAACATCAACAACCTTGTTATACGTCTTGCTTTTCTCATATGATAATCCACTATTTGTGCTCTTAATATACTTTTCACCATTATTTTTGCTCAACTTTAACTTCTCATCCCAAGAATAATCCATGCTTTTCTTGTCACCACATACTTCATGTTGTAAAACTGCAGTTTGCTTATACTTTACTACTTGTTGTTGATCTGAAAAGGTTCTGAAATCTTTATATGATTTTGTTGGAGTTGGAGTATAAGGTGGTGGAGTTCTAAAACCAGAATTTAATGAAGAGTAAATGGACTTTGAATCACTACTATTAGTAGTAGTATTTGTATTAGTACTAATAGTAGTAGTAATACTTGAGCTTCTAAAGCTAAAATGGCTTATACTACTTCTTCTTTTCCTTCTTCCACTTGGGCTTTCATCTTCATCTTTCAAAGATTGAGCTGAAGATTTTGATGATTTCTTTTTCTTGGATGATGTTTGGTTGAAGAGAGAATTCAAGAAACTAGCAAGTCTACCACCTGGAGAACTTGGTTGCTTGTATTTCTTTTGATCTTTATTTTTGATCATTGGTTTTTCCATAATATAAGTAGTAGTTGTAGTATTTGTTTGTGTAGGAAGAAGTGATGAATTTCTCATCATTGGCATGTCAAAACTCATTCTTCCACCTCTCAAATTTTGCTTGTTGTTGTTGTTGTGAAAACTTTGGCCATTGTTGCAATTATAACCAGAATAATATTCTTCATTTGCACCTGAGAAATATTTTGCTGCCTCAAACACATCAATTTCTCCTGAATCATTATTTCTCCATTGGATAATTTTCTTGGACATTTTTTCAGTAGTTTCAGGATGTATTCCAGTGATGGACATGACTTGAAAAGGTATATATATCAAAGGAAACTAAGAAGTTGAAGATAGAAAAGATTGGAGCGTAATGTGTTTAAGGCAGAAAGAAGTAAGTATATATGTAGGATGTTGAAATGAGAGATCAATTTGTGTGGTTGTGAAGAGAAAGCAGGAGGGGTTTTAGGGTTGTTGTAGAAGGGACATGAGGGAGGGGTTTGCTTTCAAAATTATTGAGAGTAATGGCTTGATAGGGTGACTTTTTATATAGTAATGCATTGAGCTATGAAGGTAGAATAGAATCAGTCATTATATACACTGACGATATAAAATTATCAGTACGATTTATGATAACATGTTAGTTATTAATTTTATATGTTAAAACTAATAAATAATTATAGAAATTTACCTGTAATTAGCTTATAAAGATGTAATTAATAATAAAATATTAATTAGTAGTAGCAATTTTCTAACAAGTCTAAAACATATTCATAGAATTTAGACTATGTGAAAGTACATTATAAATATTCTTTTCCTCCTTTTGTTTATTTTATGCTTATTTTGCCATTTTCCAATTTTTTTTAAAGGGCAACCACTTGATGATGCCTATTTGTGCTTTAATAAATAGAGGAGGGATTGAAAGAGTGGGGTAGAATGAAATAAGCTTTTTATCCTTCTTTCATGCTTTGAAATCCAGAAGTTGGTGTAAACATTATGGGGGGCATAGACCTGTTTATCTTTGGATTCTCATAAGCCTTTTCTTTAGTGGGATATTAGCTTTTAACTTTCAAGTATAGTTTTAGCAAGGGTGTGTACCATGATCTTTTTCTTCACTAGACCCCCACCAAAACAAAATAAAAAATAAAAAAGAAGAAGAAGAAAAATAAATGTTTATAATTCATGTTTAATTTCAACTTTTCATTGTTACAAGAATGGGAGAAGAATTTGAGTATACTCTAGATCTCTTTTCCAACAAAAACAAAATATTAGGTGATTTCTTTTTTATATATCTACCAAAATTTTGACGGACAAAAGTACTCGCTCCTAAGTCCTATGTCAATTGAAAATAACAAGTAGCTGCTGAAATAGTCAAGTTGGGCTCAAGTTTATTCAAGACTAGAGGTGTATCCTTTGTTTTTTTTCTACTGTGATGCATAGTTCAGTTTCAGACACTTTGCTAGCGTTTGAACATATATTTGATTGAAACTTTAAAAAAAAGTTTCTGAAGCTGTATGTTAAAAAATAATTTTAAAAATTGAAGTTGTATTTCAACATGTATTTTATTTGAAAAAAAGTTAAAATTTTGTAAGTGGAAGAAAAAAGTTCACCCAAAAACTGCCCTAAATTAATTTTTGGGAAATTGGAAATTACTAAATTTTTTTCCCAAAACATGATCATATTTCATAAAGAAATAATTTTTTTAATTATTTTTTTTGAAAAATTTCACCCAAAAACTGTCCTAAACCAGTTTTTGGGAACTTGGAAAGTTTGAATTTTTTCCCCCAAAATATGATCATATTTAATAAACAAACAATATTTTTAATTTTTTTTTTTGTAAAAAATAAGACAAAATCCATGGCAAAACGGGAGCAATTGTCTGCCACCTTTATTTTGGGTCCTCCAATATTTGAAAGGAGAAAAAAAAAGGAGTTTATGAAAGGCTGGAAAAAACCATGTTACAGTTTTGATTGAATTGATTGTTGCCTGACAAAAGATAACTCAAATCATCGAATTTATGTCTTGTCATTAACGAATTAGTAAAATGGACTGATGATATTGCGAGCCAAGTGGTTTGTTGGAATCACAAAAATATATGTGAATATACAATAAAAATGTAAATAATTATTGTACTAGTATTTATATAGTTTTACTTGTTGTAATGTATGTTATTTATCACGTTTTTTAGGTTACATATCTATGGACTATGGTTATTATAAAAATTTACCTATAAAGGATTTAAAGTGACCTCTCAGTGTAATTATTATTTATATTGCTAAGAGTATATATAGAAGTTAAACTCCAATAAATAACATGTACAATATCAGCATTTTTAAGCAAATGGAAGGAAGCTAAACTAGAAAGGCATTCTTGTTTTAGTGGATTTCACTCGGTGATTAATTTCAATAATTAGATAAAATAAAAGTCTTGTCTTATTGATTGTCATTTGTTTGGAGAAGATAAAGTGCTAAGCATGCATTTTTGGGAGATTAGCTTTCTTAATTATTGTAGGGTTCCTCTAATATGACCCACCCAAAAAGGTAAAAATCATCCAAGATTCACCTCTTTTTAGAATAAGTTTCTTTTTTTCTTGTCCCTTTTGAAACTACATTCTTTTAATTTTTCAAATAATTAATTGAAGAGTGAAAATAGTTTCAAAAATTGCCCATTAATTTATCGTAATTCTTCTCAAAACTTGAAATGTGTGTGAAACTAAAATTCTTCGTTTCCTTAAGTGATGCATAATGATAAGTTTAACCTTATTATGTTCATAAGCTGATTCAAAAGTTGAAGTTTATGATTTCTTATAATAAGCTCTAATTACTATACAATAATAATAATTGAGTTTATAGTCACATATTTACAAATATTTATGCATTTCTTAAAAATAAGTATATAAAATTTTGGACAAAAGTTCACGTGAACCCATAAAATTGCATGATAGCTACAACCTTAATCAAAGTTACTATAGATATTTGAATCAATAACTAGTATATATTGGGCATAATATATACACAAAAATCATTCATTACCACAAAAGAGTGAAGTATGAGACATTTCGCATCTATTAACTTAGAACTCGTTTTTTCAGGGAAAAAAAAAATTCTTCTCGAAATTCATCTTCAAAAAAATTATTGGTTATACGTTTCGTTGACACACCATGTTCAAGGAGAAGTGTCATGGTGTATGTTATTCACTGATGACATTGTTCTGATTGACGAAACGCTGAGTGACATTAACAAAAGGCTAGAGGTTTGGAGACAGGTCTTTGAGTCTAAGGGTTTCAAGTTGAGCAGGACGAAGACGTAGTATCTTAAGTGCAAGTTCAGCGCCCAGCCGAGGGAAGCGTGCATGGACGTGAGGCTTGGATTGCAGGTTATTGCCAAGAGAGGCAGTTTCAAGTACCTTGGGTCAATTATCCAGGGGGATGGTAGATCGACGAGGATGTCACACACCATATATGGGTGAGATGGATGAAATGGAGGTTAGCATCTGGAGTCCTGTGTGACAAAAAGTGCCTCCGATCCGTTACTCAAAGGTAAGTTTTATAGAGCGATGGTTATGCCGACCATATTGTATGGGACTGAATGTTGGCCAGTTAAGAACTCACATACCTAGAAGATGACAGTAGCAGAAATGAGGATGTTGAGGTGGATGTGCGGGCACAGTAGAATGGATAAGATTAGGAATAAAGATATTCGGGAGAAGGTGGGCGTGACTCATATGGATGACAAGATGCGGGAAGCGAGGTTCAGATGGTTCGGGCACGTACAAAGGAGGAGCTTGGATGCCCCGGTAAGGAGGTGCGAGCAGTTGGCGTTGGTGGGTATGAGGAGAGGTAGTGGGCAGCCTAAGAAGTATTGGGGTGAGGTGATCAGGCGGGATATGGCAAGGCTTCAGATCTCCGAGGACATGACACTCGATAGGAAGTTGTGGAGGTCGAGCATTAAGGTTGTAGGTTAGGAGGTAGTTGAGTTCATTTAGTTTACCAGTGCGAGGCTAGACTGATAGGATTTTGTCTTAGAATGCTAGTGGTCAGTGTTATATTTACACTACTCTTCCGCTTTCATAGTGTCGGGCTTTATTTAATGGTTATTATTTCTGATTTTCATTTATTTACTAGTTCTTGTGATGTTATTATTTCCATGGTTTTATTGATGGTACTGATATAGTGCCTCTTTTCGTCTTTTCACCTTCTTAAGTCGAGGGTCTATCGGAAACAGGCTCTCTACCCTATCGTGGTAGAGGTAAGGTCTGCGTACACACTATCCTCCCCAGACCCCACTTGTGGGACTATACTGGATCGTTATTGTTGTTGTTGTTTACATTTCATTGAATTTTGAAGATGAGTTTCAAAAAGTTTAAGTTTTAGATTTGAAAAAGCTATTTTTACCTCCTTTTCAACTAATTTATTTTGGGAAATTTCCAAAGAAATCTGTAGCGGCTACCCTCGAGTGCGCACTGGGTAACCTTGTTCACTGTGCAATAGCACACAAAATATTTTGTTCTCATAAAGCTGCAATATTTTTTCAAGTGAAATACATGTTCAAACAAATTTTAATTTTCAAATATCTTTTCAATTTAACTTCAAAAACTATTCCCCCCCCCCCCCAAATCTCATATTTTTTCTATCCAAACACCTACTTAAAATGTTGAATGTGCATCGGATTCAGATCTCACTTTTCCAAACACAAGTAATAGCTTAATTATTGCTCCGATGATAAGCAATTCCCACTTTCAACCAAGAGGTTGTGAGTTCGAGTCACCCCAAGAGCAAGGTGGGGAGTTCTTGGTGGGAAGGATGTCGAGGGTCTATTTGGAAACAACCTCTCTACTCATGGTAGGGGTAAGGTCTGCGTACACACTACCCTCCCCAGACTCCATTAATAAAATTATACTGAGTTATTGTTATTGTTGTTGTTGTTGTTGTAAGCAATAGCTTAATTAGGGCCACAAAAGGGAGAGAGGTGAAGGTCCCATACTTCTGTTTGTTAACGGCACTTCTCAACCTTATACTGGTGGATTCTCCGCGTAAGCATTTTATTTATGTTATGTATACTCACGGTGTAAATTTTAGGGATCATTACACAAATAGCCGATTGGATTCGTTATGTACTGTTCATTATATGCGGTTATACACGTACATCAACGGCTATTTTTAGTTTAAGATGTTGGGGGAGCGACTATTTAGGTTAATTCTTCTAAATTTTAACCTGTTAGTTATACTATTTTTACTAGTTTATCAAATTATTGTTAATTGAGAGATTTACATATAATTGTCTAATAAATGATTTAGATTGTGCAAAGTGGAGATGGAGATGTAAAAGGTAAAAGGAAATTGAAGACACATTTACGTAAACGACAAACTATTTTCTTTTATCTATATTATCTGTCTTATAAAGTTTTTATACTGACCTCGTAAGAAAAATGTTTAATTGCTTTAATCATAAAAATAATTCTCTAAACCGTCATATTATCTCACGCTAAACGTCTCAATTAGGTAATAGAGATCTCTTGGACTTTTAAATCGTCAGATATTTTAAAACAAATTTAATTTGCCAAAATAATTAATATTTGGAAAGGAAAGTAGTTACATTTATGGAAGCTAAGTATTGTAAATGTTGAGAATGGCAGTTTTGAGATATATGATCATGACATTTCTTTTTTGCAGTCATTGAATTGTCAATTTTTAGCATGTATCATGTTGTATAAAAGTAACCAAAAAAAATATTATATAATATTTTCATATGAATTTAATTTTTTGAAGGTCCCTTTCAAATTTTTCTGGCCTTTTCATCTTCATCTGATCGACTTGCATGGAGCTTTCAGCAAGTGACTTGCAGTGTCACCATCCCATACCCTTACAATTTTGTTATTTTCTTTGATATAGTATTAATTAACACATATATTTGGTGTTTTTATCTTATAAAAAAAGTTATATTAATCAACACGGTGCGATTTTTGACAACTCCACTTTTCATTTTCAATATTCATTGGTCCAAAATATTGACTTTATTAGGTGATCCTGACTATATCCACTTGATTGGTTAGTATGGTTTTGTTATTATCCTCCTATTTATCAATCTTTTGTTTTCACTATAGACATGTAATTATATGGATCTAAATCTATTAGGTTGAGCCTTTACAAGACAAGTCTAATCCATTGTCTTCAAACCCAAAAGTTTATTAAAAGTTTGTTGCAGATTACTTTACCCTAAATCCTAGTTCATCCATATATAAAGTGATACATAGTCCCGTTGAAGAAGCATATCAAAAATCCCATAAAATTTTAGGATATTCACAAAGAGATCATGACATAAAATAAAGCCTTTCTCAAAACCGAATTGATATTTTGTGATTACAGTTAATCTTTTATATCTCGAAAATTTATTGCTAACATTGTGTTCTTAATTAACTTAGTGAAAGATTTTTTTATGAGGAGAACGAAGGGACCCTGAGATTGCTATAACATAATAAGAATTTTAGTCCATTTAAAACCCCTGTGAGGAAAGAAATCTAGTAAATGTTTTTCTTTGTATGTGGTCTTATATACTGAGATTGTGAGATTAGTATAACTATGAATAAAACATGACGTTTTTTATCATAAAAATATAATGGATTATTCCTTTAGTTCCAAGTGTAATGACATGTTTGAAACTCAATTGGGATTGGCATTCTATAAATAGGCCCATCGGACCATAATTTGTGTTTACTCTAATGATCCTTTAAACTACTTAACAGGCTAGCTCCGCCTCTGATCTAACCTCAGTTAAATTTGAAATGCGTCCGCAATGATAAACAAGATGTGGATTACAAAGTACGTATTTTATCTCGCTTTCAAGTATTCTTGATCTATGCAATGATCTTTGATTATTATAAGGATGATAAAAAATATTTATAGTTAGGGTTCCTCACGTTTGGGAGACTAGAAATTTTTACAAAAGTGATCATATTCAAAGACACTACAACATTATGTATATATAGCTTTCGTAGCTAAATACTTTAGCTATAATATTTTTTTCCGTAGCATGCGTCGCAAAATGTAGCGTAACTAAAAGTTAGCTACAAACTTTAACATTTCATAACTAAGGATTACTACATATTGTTACAAGAATATTTATGATGTGGCTATATTGATAAAACTTTTGCCACGAAAAATTTATATTTGTAGCTAATGAGTTTATTCTTTTGCTAAAAAAATAACTTTGTCGCTATCTTTTATACTAGCCACAAAAGGATATATTGAGGCAAAAGATGTAACGTGTTTTCCCACAAAAAGTTTAATATATAGTTGTGCTCACATATTAGCCACGGAGTGTAGTATATATGTTTAGCTACGTATTCAAAATTTTGTAGCTATAAATCATCACCAATATCCATGATTAATTTTTTATATATATGTTATTTTCTGACTAGATTTTCTATTATATTTTAATTAGTGATGAAAAATTAATTTATTAGTGACAATAAATGTTTCCATCGCAAGCAAATGCGTCACTATTGGGGGTTCCTCAGGTTTGGAAGACTAGGAATTCTTCCAAAATTGATCATATTCAAGAATTAATGAATAATATGAATATGTGCCGGATCAGACAATTTATCCATTTTGGCATTACCCATCTTTGACCCGCTCATATCCAATCCGTCCCGCCACCCCTATCCATAGCTAAGTAGAAGAATCAATGGAGAGGTGATAGAGTTGTTCCATATCTAAGTGCCATGAAAGCCCACAATGAGGAAAGTCCCATAGATTATGATTCAATTTTGTGGGGTACCAACTCTTTGAACCAATTGGTCCTAACCAAGGTTTTTTTCAACCAATCACAATTTGACAGTTGTAGATGGAACCCCACTTTTCCTCCTCCCCTTGTATGTTACTCAGATTTTAATGAATCAGAATACAAAAAAGTAGACATGTTTTGTTGCTTTCTTTTAGTTTGCACCACTTATATATAAAGTCAAATTCCATGGCCATTGTTCTCCTACGAGTCCTATCTATTCCCCTAAGTTTTTAGGTCATACTGCCTTTTCACTAACAAGTTCCACAACAAGGGAGGAACCAAGATTGGTCCATGATTTTTGGTTTTGTGGGACTGCTTATCTATTGTGTTCATGTTAAAGATCAGGTTTTATGGACAAACAGCAAACAAAGATGAATCGCATATCATATGAGAAATATACGAGATAACAAACATAAATTGTTCGCGGCTAAATATGAATTAAGAAACAACAATAACAATTAAGAAGACAACAACAACAACAACTCAGTATAATCTCACAAGTGGGGTCTGGGGAGGGTAATATGTACGCAGATCTTTGCCCTACCCCGAGGGGCAGAGAGGCTGTTTCCAGGAGACCCTCAGCTCAAGAAAGCGACAAGAGACGATATATTAGTACTATCAATAGACTCATAATAAAATAACATAACATAAAATAAAATAACAACAATATAAGAAATATAGGAAGTACGAAAAAGATGGAAGATATAATAATATCCAGCAGATAAAGCCCTGCATCAGTAGCTGACCAGTAGCATCCTAAGACTAACTCCTAACTGGCTATTCTCACTCTAGTGCGCCGTAGAAATACTCACAACTTCCCCCTAGCCTACAACCTTAATGCTCGACCTCCACACTTCCCTGTCAAGGGCCATATCTTCAGTAATCTTAAGTCGCATCATGTCCTGCCTGATCACCTCTCCCCAATACTTTTTAGGTCTCCCTCTACCTCTCCTCGTGCCCACCACAGCCAGTCGTTCACACCTCCTCACCGGTGCCTCAGTGCTCCTCCTCTGAATGTGCCCGAACCATCTGAGTCTTGCTTCCCGCATCTTGTCCTCCATGGGGGCCACGCCCACCTTCTCTCAAATATCTTCATTCCTAATCTTATCCATCCTTGTATGCCCGACATCCACCTCAACATCCTCATCTCTGCTACTTTCATCTTCTGGATGTGTGAGTTCTTAACCGGCCAACACTCGGTCCCATACAACATGGCAGGCCTAACCACTGCTCTATAAAACTTACCTTTTAGTACCGTTGGCACTTTCTTGTCACACAGGACTCCCGACACTAACCTCCACTTCATCCACCCCACCCTATACGGTGTGTGACATCCTCGTCGATCTCCCCGATCCCCTGAATAACTGACCCAAGGTACTTGAAACTGCTCCTCTTAGGAATGACTTGAGAGTCAAGCCTCACTTCCATTCCCGCTTCCGTCGGCTCGACCCCAAATTTGCACTCGAGGTATTCCGTCTTCATCCTGCTCAACCTGAAGCCTTTAGACTTAAGGGCCTGTCTCCAAACCTCTAGCCTCTCGTTGACGCCGCCTCGTGTCTCATCAATTAGAACTATGTCATCAGCAAATAGGATGCACCATGGCACATCTCCTTGAATATGATGAGTTAGTGCATCCATCACCAGGGCAAATAGGCAAGGGCTGAACGCAGACCCTTGGTGTAACCCCGTAACAATCGAAAAATGTTCGGAGTCGCCTCCTACTGTCCTAACCCGAGTCTTAGCTCCATCATACATGTCTTTAATCACCCTAATGTAGGCCGCCGAGACCCCTTTAACCTCTAAGCAGCTCCATAAGACCTCCCTAGGAACCCTGTTGTACGCTTTCTCTAAATCGATAAACACCATGTGGAGATCCTTCTTCTTATCCCTGTATTGTTCCACCATCCTCCTAATAAGGTGGATGGCTTCTGTGGTAGATCGCCCGACATGAACCCGAACTGGTTATCTGAAATAGACACCGCCTTCGCACTCTCATTTCTACCACTCTCTCCCAGACTTTCATGGTATGACTCAGTAATTTGATACCCCTATAGTTGTTACAGCTCTGGATATCGCCTTTGTTCTTATACAACGGAACCATTGTACTCCACCTCCACTCTTCAGGCATCCTATTAGTCTTGAATATAACATTAAACAACCTAGTAAGCCGTTCCAAGCCTTCTCTACCCACACACCTCCAAAGTTTAACCGGAATTTCGTCTAGCCCGGTAGCTCTGCCCCTTCTCATCTTACGCATTGCCTCCATGACCTCATCGACCTCAGTATCCCTACAATAACTTAATTCATGGGGACTGTCGGCATTCCTCAATTCACCTAGTACAATATCTTGATCCCTTTCTTCATTTAGAAGTTTATGAAAGTAGGTCTGCCATCTCCTCTTAATCTGGTCATCCCCCATCAAAACTTTGCCATCATCATCTTTTATGCACCTCACTTGGTCCAGATCCCGACCCGTCCTCTCTCTCACCTTAGCGATTCGGAATAACTTCTTCTCCCCGCCTTTATTGCCTAGTTCCTCATACAGACGAGCAAAAGCTGTCGTCTTAGCCTCTGTTACTGCCATCTTCGCCTCCTTCCTAGCTACCTTATACCTCTCATTGTTCACTCTCTTCTCCTCCTCCCCAGTGCTCCCTATTAACCGTAGGTAAGCCGCCTTCTTTGCTTCCACTTTACCTTGGACAACTGCATTCCACCACCAGTCTTCTTTGTGGCCACCGGTGCGGCCCGAAGATATCCCTAACACCTCTCTCGCCGTCTTCCTTATACAGTTCGCCGTCGTCGACCACATAGTGTTTGCGTCCCCAATAACAATTAAGAAGAAAGCTTATAAAACCCTATAGAAAGATCCCGATCTTCCTAGTTAGGGGCAGAGCTAGTAGCTTGATTACGAGTTCAAGCTAATCACCAAATTTTATTCTTACCTGAAGTCGTCGTTCTAAAATCTAGAACTCATACGGTAGAAATTTTGGTTCCGCCTTTGTTCCTAGACAAACGTCATTCGATCACACCTGCTGTCCAAGTATTAATCCTCTACTTGACTGAACCTATTTATTATATGAATGGGTGTAGTTGGTTAATTCGAAGCTACCAAGGGCCCAATGATAAGATAAAACTGGACATGAATATCTTATTGTCTCCAAATTACACCCTTACATTCCATTAACTTTAAATAATTCAAGGTCTTTGCCCATTTCATAGGATCCAATTCTTTTCTGACTTAGCCATTAATTAAGCCCAAAACAATAAGGGGAAGACGAGGAAAAAAGCCTATTTTTTGTTTGTCCTAAAATCTTGAAGTATCACGGAATAATACACTTAGGGGTCGTTTGGCATATGGTATAAGGGAGCATATGTCACGACCCGGAATCCCAACCTCGGAGTCGTGATGACGTCTAACATCCATCTGCTAGGCAAGCCGACGTGAGATAATAAAATAGCTAATTTTTAACAGTTTAAACACAATGATGAAATACAACAAGAAATAGAAACCCAATCTGATACAGTACCAACGTAAGTCATGTGATAATATCTACTCCCAAAGATCCAAAGTCACGAGCAACTCGAAGTTCTACAAACAAGAGTCTGAAATAAATACAGCTGTTTTGAAGAAAATAAACAGTAAAAGAGGGAAGAGTAAGGGGACTTCAAGGTCTACGGACGCCAACAGATCTACCTCAAGTCTTCGTATGCAATGATCCGATTTGGCGCACCTCTGGGACCAATACCAGGATCTGCACAAGAAGTGCAGAAGTGTAGTATGAGTACAACCGACCCAATGTACCCCGTAAGTATTGAGCCTAACATCGACGAGATAGTGACGAGGTTATGACATGACACCTACGTAAATAAACATGTACAAGTATATGCGAAGCAGTAACAATAACAGAGAATAACAACGTACAAACTGGGAGGGGACATGCAAAAAAAGGAGAAAAATATGATAGCTACAACAGGTTCTTTGCGAAAGCGGAAGGACCATCGCGTTCGCGAAGCACAACTTCGCTTGGCCTAGAATTCCTTCATCGCGAATGCGATGACCCTGTCACGAACGTGATAGCAACCTTCTCCCTCCTACGCGAACGCGGGACCCTCTTTGCGAATGCGTAGGCATACGATCTTACAGCTTTGCGAACGCGGGACTATTATCACGAACGTAAAGTGTTAAGCTTCCACCAGCCCCAACTCCTATTCGCGAACGCGAGACCCCAATCACGAATGCGAAGAAGGAAACCAGAACTGGAGACCTGCTGCATTTTCTGCAATTCTCTAAGTCCAAAAATAACCCGTTGAGCATCTGAAACACACCCGAGGCCCCCAGGACCTCAACCAAACATGCCAACCAATCCTAAAACATCATTCAAACTTATTCCAACCTTCGAAACGCTCAAAACAACATCAAAACACCAAATTAACATCCTTTTCAAGCTTAAGAACTCCAAAAACTCTCATATTCTGCTTTCGATCAAAAAGTCTATCAAACCTCGTCCGAATGACCTGAAATTTTGCAAGAATGTCACATTAAACACTCCAGAGCTACTCCAACTTCCATAATTCCATTCCGACCCCGATATCAAAATCTCACTATCGAACCGGAAACTTTAAAAATACAACTTTCGGCATTTCAAGCCTAAATAAGCTACGGACTTCCAAAACACAATATGAACACGCCCCTAAGCCCGAAATCACCCAACGGAGCTAATAAAATCGACAGAATTTCATTCCGAGGCCGTCTTCACACTACTCCGACTACGGTCCAAATTCTAATGCTTAAGCTCTCTTTTAGGGACTAAGTGTCCTAAAATACTCCTAAACTCAAAACAAATCATCCCGGCAAATCAAAATAGCAGAAACAAATACAGGGAAAGCAGTTAATAGAAGATCGGGGCGTTAATTCTTAAAACGATCGACCGTGTCGTTACATCGCCCTACTTTTAAAGATAGATAGAAAAGGTTGGAGAGAATGACTTTATGAAATTCTCTCCTTTCTAAGGCTGCACAAGGCGGCCCCCGGAACAAAGCCCACTCTGGTTATGAAAAAAGGAACAGAGAAGAAGGCATCAACAACAACTGGTTTAATTACGAGGTAGGTCATGATGTTCATATCATATCTATAGTGCGTCTCTGTATCTTAGGGCTATGCATTATTTGGTAAATACCGAATTACCGTACCGAAATCGAATATTTTGGTATTTGGTATTTGATATTTTATTATTCGGTATGATATTTGGTTTATGTTTTAAAAAATATTGGTATTAGGTATGGTATTTGATATTTTAAAATGAAATACAGAAATACCGACCCCATACCGAAATATATATTATATTACACAATACACATATTATTAATTGTAATATAAGTATAAAAATCTAAAAGTTTATTTTTCTTTATTCGCTAAGTTCATCAATTAACTCTAAGCAAGTAACAAGACATTTCTAATGATCAAATTTATTCTTTTATGTACAATTTTCTCTCTCTGGGTTGATATTTGCTAGTTTTGAAAAGAACTTTTATCAACAAATATTTTTAGTTTTTTACTTTTGAGTACTATAATTTAGAATATTACAGTCGATGACTCTATGCACTAGTTAATATTCAAACCGAATAAACTGAAGTTACCAAATCGAATAAACCGAAATCGAAAAGATAAAACCGAACCATATCGAATTTAGTTAGGTATGGTATTGGTATAGCATTTTAAGAAACCACATACCGAAAATACCGAACCGAAATATCTAAATACCGTACCGTACCGACCTACGAATACCCCTGCTGGATCTAGCATTGGGTAGACTTTATATAATAAATGTCCTAGCTCTACAAGTTGCAAATGTGACATTTGGTTCGCAATTGCGAACTCCCATTCTTCACAATTGCGCACCGTTTCTTCGCAAATATGAAGACTGCTCGAGGATTGTTGAGTCACAAATGCGACTCTGAGATTGCAATTGTGATCACTGCCTAGTAGGCAAATGCGAACATAGAACTCGCAAATGCAAAACCACCCAAACCAGCCCATGCTCGCAAATGCAAACATTCGTTCGCAAAAGCTAAGCTCACAATTGTGAGCCAGACTTCGCAAATGCAATGTTTGCAGACCACACCAGCAACAAAGAAGGCATAAGCTATCTCCAAAGTCCAAAGTCAATCCGTAGCCTATTCGAAACTCACCCGAGCCCCTCGACCTCCAAATAAAACATGCACACAAATGTAATAATATCATACGAACTTGCTCGCGCAATCAAAATAACACCTAGAACTTCGAATTGGACATCAAAATGAATGAACTTTTTCAAAGAAACTTACGAACTTTCAAATTTTACAACCGGACATCCGAATCACGTCTAATCAATTCCATTTTGCACCAAATTTTACAAGCAAGTTATAAATAGTGAATAAACCTATATCACGATCCAGAATCGAAATTTGAACCCGATAGTAACAAAGTCAACCTACAGACAAACTTAGGAATTTTTTAAACCTTCAAATTACTAGTTTTTAACAAATCTCGTTAAATCAAGTTAGGGACTTTCGAATTTGATTCCAGGAATACACTCAAGTCCCAACTCACGATACAGACCCATCGGGACCGTTAAAATACTATCCGGGTTAATTTATATAAAATAATGACCGTAGTAAACTTCAATCATTTTTAAGGCTAATTTTTTATTTTCTTAAAATTAACTGCGCACGCAAATCGAGGAACACTAAACGACACAGACTACGCATGCAAATTGAGAAACACTAAACAGAGCTATTTGAGGTCTCAGAATACAAAAATGAAGGCTAAAACTAAAAATGACCTATCGGGTCATCACATCATAATTCCGAAATTAGATATAAGATTATTTTGTCCCGCGTTTCGTTGAATTTTTCAATTCGGGATTACCATTTCCGGAATTAATTAATCTCACAGCTAAGTATTATTTTATCCAACATTGACAGTAGGATATAATCCGAGGATTAACAATTCCGGTAATCCTGAGATAAACACTAAAATGACAAAGATATCTTAGGCTCTTCCCCAATCTTTTAAACAATCCAAGCTTAAAATTAACAATAAAAGTTTATCCTTACTTATCTAGTATACACCAAATACATATTTATATTATATCCTGTATATCTCATTTTTAATCCAATAAACCAAATATCATGCTATAAAAATATATTTACTAAATATTCCCGTTATTATTTCCTGTAGTATAATCTCAGGATAACTTGTTTCCCACCAAACAAACCTTTAAGCCCTATCTAAGAGTACATTCTTCTAACAAACACTAATTTCATCATATTTGAAAGCCTATCTAAAAAAGTATGAGCATCATCATATAACTTGATGGTGCCAATTCAAGTAGAGACGGAGCCATAATTTCAAGCTTATGGTTCAGGATTTTAAAGTACTAGGTTCTAAATTAATAATTTATATATATTTAATAAATTTTTTAATATAAATATAAGGTTTGAACCAAAATTAATGGGTTCGGCAAACCCGCTCGTGATACTCTAGATCCGCCCTTGAATTCAAGATCAGTGTAGCTTTGTGATAGGGCAAGAGCAAGGGATACACAACCACAAGCCAATGGCATACAAACAGAAATATGCACTACAAGATTGGAGGATGAAACAAGTGGGGGATACGCACGAGCGCAACTATAAAGTTAGAAAGTACTAATGAAAACTGATAGGAAAAAAGTATATGATTTTTACATTAGATGTGATAAGCTCTTGTTCCATGCATTGTACCCCATTTGAAAAGACAGTTCTATCAACTTGCTGTCCAAACGTGGCATTACAAGATCCACTTAGAGTGCTTTCTTATAAACATTTAGGAGTTTCTTTGTTGGTAATAGCTGTTTCTTTATAATTTAGTTTGATACTTCGTCAGCTTGAAAAATTATGTTTGCAGACTCCAAATACCTTCTTTTGTGGTTGAAATAGGAAATATTATTACTAGATACTTATTGGTCGTTGCAAAATGAGGTATATTCAGGAGTTGTGGCAGAGCCACATGCATTCAAAAGGTGTTAATCAATACCCTTTTGTGGTTTAATTAGGTAAAAGTTTTCTAAAATTGTATATACATTATATATTAATGTCGTTTGACTTTCTCGTGGATTTACTTTTTTATATTTTGACTTCCCTCCATGAATATTCTAGCTCCCCACTGGTTAGGAGTACCATTAGAAGTACTAGTTTGATCCAAGAGGTATATATAAGGATCTGCAATCATCGAGAATATATAACTAAGTTCGTGATAGAATATATGAGTCCACCAAACTATAATGAGACCAGGTCCTATATAAGATTTCACAAATAACACTAATGTAACAGTAAATAAGTGGAACAAGAAACTTTTACGTGGAAAAATCCGTGCTCAAGGGGATAAAAAACCACGACCTACACTAGTAGGATTTCAACTTCACTATGAGCAAACTTTAGATTACAACCTATGCAATCTAGAAATTAAACTCTTAATCCCTCACTAACTTATAATACACCTATTACAAGCCACTTTGCAATACACCTATTACAAAGACTTCAATTCATGACTAACTCTAGTCACGACACAAACACTGAAGGTTTATGGTTTTCAAGGGTTTCCTAATTAGAGCTTCTAGATAAGCAAAGTAGGAATTACAATGAAGAACAATTATAAAGTTACAACTCAACTAAGGACATACAAGAGACTTGCTATAGGAACTGGTCCGTAGTAGTGTTGTACTTTGTTCTTGATGCACTTGAGAATTGAATACTTGATAGATGAACGGTTGGAATGCTTGAATGAATTCTCAAGTGTTCAAGTGATGTTTTGTTGTAATGCTCTTTATTGATACAACTTAGATGACATCACTTGAATGATATAATCACTTGGTTGGTCAAAGATGAGTGACTGATGTACTGTGTTGCACTGTTTCTGTGTACAGTGCAGGTAGTCACTTTCCAGCTGTAGATAGTTGACTTCGTAATGCTGTCAGGAAAACACAAGTCTCTGTGTTTATTCTTTATCTTCTGAAGTCATAGAAACTCACATTAGATCGAGTATGTTGATTGAGTTGTCTACCAGGTGTGTCAGGTCCCTTATCTGGTTCTTTGATAATAAATTTGTTAGATCATCAAAACATAAAGCTAAGGTGTTGTAAACCCATCAATTTTCCCTTTTTTGATGATGACAAACTTAGAATTTGATAACCATATGCATAGCAAAATAAACCAGATAAAGTAACAGGAACTTCACAAGTTCCCCCTGACTTTATGCTTCCCCCTTAATCAGATCCCCTGCTTCAAGCTTCAATTATATTCCCCCCTTTTGGCATCATTAAAAATACACAACAAGCAATCAACATAAAGAAGTCTAGCCTAGCTAACTCATGCTACATATGTGTACACCACATGATAGAAAAAAGGAGTAGAGGAACATAAGCATTTATAGCAAAAGAGGAGAGTCTTCATTAATTTTATAAAACATAAGCCTTTACCATTACAACAAAGGCAGATTTGGGTTGTTAACAGCGGGAGCAGTACAAGTGAATTCCATCCATACCAAAAAAAAAACTACCACAAAGTCATCACAACAAAAGAGATAAACTGGAAACTGGTCACTGGTAGATTAGCCTAGGGGACACTAGAGGGAGAGGGCTTAGAAGCTGCAACAAGAGTATTGAGAACGAGATCAATTCGAGCATTTGCCGACATTTGCTCTGCGAGCAGTTTCTCCTTCAAGTTCTCAACCTGTTGTCTGAGATCGGCATTTTCTTTGATCAGACAAGCAACCTCTGCACTTGATGAACTGGAGGACCCTGGTGCCTCTTGAGCCTGACTTAGCTGAGTCTCTAGAATGGCATTCCTTGCCTTCAACTTTCTAATCTCCTCAGTAGCACTGTTCTGGGCATTGATAAGTTGTGAGATCATCGAAGTACTTCCTACCCCTCCACCTTTTTCAACACATTCACATTCCTCTAGAGTAGTTTGCGAGAAGGTCTGCTTCTTGGTTCCCATCTTGGGTTGTCCCAAAGGCATATTAAAGAGCTTGAAGACATGCGTGAGAAGAAATCCATAGGGAAGACCATGATTTCCATCTTTGAAAGCTACTACCTTTTGCATGTACTTAATCATTATGGCTGGCAGATTAACAGATCGAAAACCATCCAGTGCTTCCATTAGATACAGATCATACTTGGATGTGATAGACCTCTTCTCAGCGCGAGGTAACATGACCTTGTTTACCAACTCAAACAGGAGCTAATACACATGAAGCAAAGCTTTCTTATGCACCCGTTCCCCCCGCTGGACTGCTCCCTCCTTTACTATAGCATGCCTAAAGTTTGAGCCACAGACATCCTTAACAGAAGATATGCCGTCAACAGGAACCATAAGTATGTCTCCTAGCAGATCAGAGTCCATAACAACGTCAACTCCATTTACCAGTACACAGATATGGTCAGTGTAGCAACCCTTTTGGGAGGGTGCTACTTAGGAAACAAATCTAACTCACTGATTATAAAACATTAAAAAGATATTAGTTAGAAATATTCAGAATAATTTATTAGCGGAAATAGGCCCATGCGAAAAGGTTCAAAGTGCAATATTTGTTTTTGAAAATACACCATAATTTTATTTCAAATGAAATACAATGTCAAAATATTAACATAAGGTGATATAATCCCTTCTTGAATAATCAACAGATTAAAGCAACTTTCTAACAAATTTATACATTTATTCAACATCAATGCAAGTTTGTATTGTACATAAATTTCAAACTATCAGGTATATAAAAAGAAAACTAGTTTTCTCCTTTATACATATTTACAAGACAAAGTGTAAATTCAACATATTACAAGATTTGAGAACCCACACTAAAACAACAAAACAAATTACCAAATTTAAGTTACAAGATTTTGGTCTTAAATCCAACAAGCCTCCAAATAACATACCTAAATATGACACACAACAAAACAAGTTACCAAATTACACGTCCCAAAACTATGCAAAATCAAGGTGCATATGCAAATGTGATCTCCGTAACTTCTCCCAAATAGACTACTTCATCATGGCCATCTTCAGCTTTCATCCCGAACATTACCTACGATAGGAAACAACTATCGCTAAGCATAAAGCTTAGTTGTGTATAAACTTTAGGCTTGGAGTCATTAAATTCTCCAATTCCCTTTTTCAGTCATAGTTAGCTCAATTTAACATAATTTAAAACAAATGAACAAATATATCAAATATATCAATATCAAACTTTGAAGTGTTTCCAAATATCAATAACAATGTTCAAGAGTCGAGAAAGTGTATACTAGCAATCTAAGAGAGTATACCAAATATTTATTTTTCGCCCAATATGTACGCCATGCCATCACACTAAGCATAATCAGATATCAAGATGGACCGAAGCCCCAAATCAAGTAGGTCAAAACCCAATAGACAAGAGAATCAAGAACCATATTAAAAATGGCTTCCTAGTTCGTACTTAACAAGGACAAGTTCCATAATTCAAGACGAACTACAAATCCAAAGTCAAGATGGCAAAAGATCCGAATCAAGAGGCATGCCAAGATGAGTGACAAAGTCACTGCCACTGTGAGCACATGATTTTTACCCTATATGAATTACTTCCACAAATTCAAAACAAAATAATTTTCCATTGTTTGCAATGTCGAGGATTTTTGGGGCATTTTCTATTATTGTGTGGATATTGTCTGTGCACGTTTATTGTTTAATTAATGAAAAATACAAAAAATGTGTTGCATGTGCATTTAGAATTTAACTGTGCATTTTTAAGAATTAATCAGTAATTAAGTTATTTTATAAAAAAAGAGAAGAAAATCACAAAAATAGTTATTTTGCACCTTTTAATTTTAATTTTTGATTTTTGAGTAATTTTTGTTTAATTTATTAATTGTGGTAATTATTTAGGATTAGTTAATATTTATGATAAGTTAATTTGGTTTTATAACTTAATTTAGGATTTTAGTTTTAATTTTTGAAAAAAGAAAAGAAAAGAAAAAGAATTAATTTTAAAATAAAAAGAGAAGGAAAAAGAATAAAAGAAATTAGAACTTGGGCCAAATTCAATTTAATTCTCGAAGCCCAATTACATCACCCCCAAAACCCATCCCATACCCTGTCCAAACCATCTGTCTCTAAGACCATTAAAACGACGTAGTATAGGGAGAATACTACGTCGTTTCGAGATCAACAGATCTCAACCGCCCATTCCCTCACATCCAACGGCCAAGACCTCACCCCATCACCCGTTTAACCCGACCCATGAACCGGTCCAGCACCCATGTAACCAAAACGACCCCGTTTTCTATTAATGATTTAATTAGAGCCGTTGGATTCCAATCATCCAACGGTACTAATTAAATCCTCAATTTAATATACTCAAAACATCAAACCCCTTACCCCCTCAGAACCCCCCCCCCCCTCATCGTCTCTGATCTCTCTTCAAAGACCAGCCAAAATTGCCGCCTCAAACCACCGGTGACCACCTGCCAGAAATCGCCTACGGCAGCGGTCAACCACCAATCACCCCCCAAAATACACCGTAGAATTCCCTTCGTCTCCTCTTTCCAAATATCTAACCAGCTACCTTCAAACATCCCTAGAATTCTTCGAATCTTGATTCGAAGAGGCGAACCCTAGCGCCGCCCTGATATTCTCCGGTGGCGTCGCCACCTCCAACCCCTCCCAAACTAACACCCCATGACCCCCTAACTTCCTTCTTTCCAAATCCCCGCTCATTCTTCTCGAACATGGCCAAAACTCTTCGAATAGCAAACCTGAGTTCGAGCCCTAGATCCCTAAATTCTGACCAGTGCACGAAAGGTCATTTTGCTTGATTTCTTGGCTTATTCAATCCTGTTTCAATACAAAATAATGACGACCGTTTGTTCTCCATCAAGAACAAACGTTTGGCATTATTTTGGGTTGACTCAGAGTGTCAATTGCAAGTTCGAGCCTGGCCAGTGAGTTCTTTCCTAGTTTCTTGTTTATTCTCGTTAGTATTATTCTGTTGTTCGTCTTTCCCCATCTCTTTTTCTTTTCTCTAGTCAATTTTAGTTGAAACTCGACCAGTCCTCTGGTATAAACTATCTTCTGATCGTTGTTTTGTTTTTCAGAATGTTTGGTGAATTTGTTCTTGGTTTCATAAGTTTGTGTGGTCAGTTTGTTTAAAATTTTGAAATCATATCTCGTTTAATAATTTAGTCAGTTTAATTAGTTCATTTCGATTTAATAGACTAGTTCATTCCATTTTTGTGTATGTTATTAATCAGTCATATAGATAATTCTAGTTGTCGAACCATTTAAGTGTTTGTTTTCTTCTGCTTTTGGTAAAAGCACTGAATTTGGCCTGGATCAGTTTGATTGTTTGGGCCTTCAGGCCATTCTTGATCCCACTTCAAAGGCCTGATAGGTTTTGGGTCAAGATTGACCCATATCCGTCTGGTTTCTTGAAAGTAATTGACAGAAGTTTAAGGGGCAATGTTTGGGAATTGTTCAACAAAGGAAGTGTTTACCTAACTTAGGAAGTTTCTATAGTGGTAGGGTTATGAATTACACTAAAGATAAGATAGAGATAAGGTTTAAGTGGAATCAACTATTAAAAATGGGAAAAAGGGGATTTGTAATGGGGATTGCACTAATTGGTTGCCTATTTAAAGGCTGAAGAAGAACAAAGGTGGGGAAGAGCAAAAAAAAAAGGCATAGAAAGAACACATTGAAAGTACTGAAAAAGAGAACATTCTAAAAAAAAACATCAGATCCAATAGAGAGATAGAGTTCTAAGAGATAAAATCCAGAAAATACAAAGGGCTAAAATTTTCTACTGTTTCATTGGATCTCTCCAGTTTTTTTTGAATTCTTTTCAATTTCTGAAATAATCTGGACTCATTTGAGTACAACAAAGGGTTAAATTTGGTCCTCAAAGTTGGCTTAAAGCCTGCTGGATTACTGTTTGATTGGAACTGTTTTGCTACACAACAATTCTTGGTTTAAAGTTGGGTTTGGGAGATTTATTTCTGTTGCTGCTTACTGCTGTTGTTACTGCTGACCTTACTTCCCCTTTTCTTTCATTTTCAGGTATTTGTCAATTCCATGGACACCAGTTAAATGTAGATTAAAGCTTGAGTAACAAATTGGATGATGGTTGCTATTGAATTCTCACTTCTGTCTCTTTTCATTTCATGCATAACGTGTATTACTTAGTTCAGAAATAGCTTGGTCGAAGTATATTTATGGTTGAATAGAGTATGACTATATTTGTAATCATCTTATTGTTGGGTATAATTGCTAAATTCTTTGTCCTAGAATTAGTTTTAGTTTAAAACATGGAACAAGTTATGGCTTAGTTACTTGGATTTCATGGGTTTGAATTGGAGTATATGTATAAAGGGACTTTCAAGGACATTCATAATAGGTATTTGCATATGTAGTATTCTGTATTGCTTTTTTTGAATTTTAGTTGTTTGTATGAAGTGTCCTTTTAGGAGTCTGGCTTAATAATTTATTTGCTGGTAAAGACTATTGGCGGTATTAGATGCTGAATAACCAAAAATAATTTGATATTGTAACCTCTGTACAAAAAGTAATGTGATTAGCCGTGCTGTTATGATATTGAAACTGTTAAATTCCGCTACCTATTATTAGTTATTAGAATTGGAACTCACAAATTGCTTTCAAGATCAAGTCATTATTAGATGTACTGTAATTGGCTATTGATAAGTTAAAAACGATTCCAAAGTTTGCTTGCATATGTATTAATCTCGTTGTTGAGCTCCTAAGTTGATGTTGCTTCGCTAAATGTTTTGAACTCCTTTCTCACATCCTAGCTGTTGGTTGTTTGTTTGTTTCTTATATTTCCTGCTGGAAGGTAATTCATCTAATTCACCTTTATTTGGTATTACTTTTTTTTTTGTTAATTACATTGCATTGTAGTTGTAAATGTGTTGAATGACTTTGTTGCAAGAAACGTTTCTGTCAATTGTCCTTGGTATAATCTTTAGCTTATAATTTCCATTAAGGAGGAGAGCAATTCTGATCCTTAATTAGAGTAGTTGGATGTCAGTGATTGTATTAGGACAATAGATGGCCGTTTGATTTTGGGTTGTGCTCGAATTGACTGATTAATGCAAATAGCCATTATCATGATTGTATTATCTCCATTAAGTTACTTATTGCAACAATATTAATTTCTATTCTATGTGCATCGTTTAAAGTTGTCATTTTATTTACATTGATTATTTCCAGTGTATTCTCATATTTGGAAATTAGAATGCTTTAGGAAATTTCATTCTTTACTAAGTTTATAATGTTGAAAGTGCCAATCAATCATTATACGGACGTGCAATATTAGTATATGAATAATTATGAACATCGGTAGTTTGCTTTAAGTTGAACACAACTTTTTTTTTTAAAATAATTCGAGGCGTGCCGAGCCAAATAAAATCTCAATTGCATGGTCCTAGTTTAATTAATCTTGTTTATCCTTAGAATTCGGGGCGTGCCATTTAGTTGAATTTCCATGGCCCTCGCAAAGTTGCAAACGCGTAGTTGCTTTAGGCGCGTTATTTTACCTTCCTAAACTCCGGTGCGCATTTATATGACCCAAATCCAAATCTCAACAATGTTATATAGAATGTGTTGTGGACCGGGGGTGCATTTATGTGACGCGGTTCAAGACATATTTTAAATGACGTTGCAAATCTTTCTTTAAAAATAATTAAAAGCGGTTAAGGTTAAAATTGCACATAGGTTTAAAACTTGTAATAAAATCAGATAATAGGTCAATAATAATAGTTGAGCGACCGTGCTAGAACTACGGAACTCGAGAATGCCTAACACCTTCTCCCAGGTTAACAGAATTTCTTACCCGGATTTCTACTTCGCGGACTGCAAAACAGAGTCAATCTTTTCCTCGATTCGGGATTTGAACCAATGACTTGGGACACCATAAAACTATCCCAAGTGGCAACTCTGAATTGTTTAATAAAATGATCCCTTTTTGATTGTCACTTTAAGTTGGAAAAAACTCCCTTATACCCTTCTGGGGGTAGGTAAAAAGGAGGTGTGACAGCTCTGGCGACTCTGCTGTGGACAAGAACCCAGAATCTCTGGTTCAGGGTTCAGAATTCGAGCTTAGATGAATTATTATATTTGGCTTTATCTATTATCTGATTTTATTACATGTTTGGGCCTAATGTGCTAAATGTTGCTTTTACCACTTTGACATTATCTGCACTATATATAAACTGCTATGAAACCCTTCTCTTCTCATCTTGGGGGATGTGCACACTGGCATGACTCCCTATTCTGTTAGTGTCATACCTTGAAATAAGAAAGAGGCTCGGACAAGTTACTAAGCCGGATGGCCTTTTGGTTCCCGGACGTAGCCCCCTCCTCGGCTCGAGTTGTCCGCTCGGGTGCACAAGTCTGGAATAGTATACCTAGGTTTTATACTTAGAATAACTCAGCCTCATGCCGGATCCCTAGTAGGAACATTTGTTTGCATCATGTGCATTTGACTTTGGAGACTCAACACAGGGGTTGGGTCTGTCTAGGACAGGTAACCCGAAATAAAAAGACCATCCTGATGCATTCTACTCGCTACTTGCGCATTCATTTGCTTCGGATTTGCATGTTGACCGGCTTACAAAATAATAGGAGAAAAGTTGAGAGTCAATGTGAGGGCTGAGAGAGGTAATTGCCTGTTTTTGAGAAAAATCGATGTCCCAAAATATACCGACACTCTGCCGAAATTTTGAAAAAAAAAGAGAAGAAAAATTTGTTTCAAAAAATAGTTGGTTTTTGTTTTGTCAAAACTGCCCAAACTACACCAGTTTGGTTCTCACCGTATGTGGGATACGTAGGCAACCCCCATCGGTTCCAACTTCCCTTTTGCAAAAATAGCTCCAAAAGAACAAAATTTTATTTTATTTTAAATAAGCAGGGTGATGCCATTTTTGTCTAAAATAGCCGAATGTCCCCAAAAGGACGCCGAAAGACTGTTTTAGCAAGAACAGCCACCTTTGGTCTCATTTTTCAAATTTTTGGCCGGTTAGCAAGCACAACCTTAAAATCATCTCCCCGAAAGTGCTGAAAGGCCGTATTTGCAAAGTCGGTTTTATTTTTGAAATGAAAATTTGAAAAAAATGTCAGCTTTGAGTTTGAGTCAAAATGAATCATGATTTTTGCTTAATCAGCCTAATAAATGTGCAGAATGAGCACGAGTAAAAATTTGCCAATAACATTCATGAACAAGATCCCTTTGGAGTTGCATATGTGGTGGGATGATCTGGGTAAATCAGGGCAAGACAAGGTCAATCATTATTTGGGAGGTCTCACCGGGTTGTCGAAGATTAGGCCTAGAGGAGATATCATAAAAGCATTGGTTACATTCTGGGACCCGGCCCACAACGTGTTTCATTTCTCAGATTTTGAACTCACCCCAACTCTGGAAGAAATAGCCGGATATATTGGGAGCGCTGAAGTTCCTCTGAGACACAAGTATCTGGTTGCTCCAAGAGTCGTCACTGTGCACAAATTCCTAGATTCCTTAAAGATAAGCAGGGGGTCCATAACCCAGATTTGGCCGCAGGATTTTCCACTCCGCAGATTATATACCAAAGATACGGTCACATAGGGGGGTTTAACAATCCAGAAAACAAAATTTGTAGCAAAGGGAACCGCCTCAAATGGAAAGAACACAGGTGTTTTGCTTTTATGGTGGTCTTCTTGGGACTTTTGGTGTTTCCTAGGAAAGATGGAAATATCGACATACGAATAGCTGGGGTTGTCAGCACTTTACTTACTCAGGCCAAAAGCACCCTCGCACCCATGATAGTAGCTGAAATCTTCCGCGCTCTCACAGCCTGCAAATCCGGACTGGCCAAAGTCCGGACATAATGGGCAAAAAATGCGGAAGAGCAGGCAAAGTTTGTGCAGCAAATGAAAAGAAAGTATGAAGGGACAATCACCACCCTGAAGAGAAAAATGACTACCCTCGAGAATGAAGCAGCCAAGCAAGCCAAGGACTTCAAAGCTGATAGGAAACACTGTTATGATTTGATGGCTCAGATGAAGGAAGGAATGCAACAATTGCAAAATCAACATCTCTATGACACTCAGGTGTTAGAAGCCCGAAATCAACAGGTCGGGCATCTGCTTCAGGAAAAGGGTAGAATCCGAGAGCGGGTCAAAGTCATCGCCGACTACATTGTTATGAAATGCCAAGCATGTGAGGATATGACTCGCACCACTTTATTCGCGGCAGTGATGACGTTTGTCCAACAAATAATGAGTGACTTGGAGAGGCTTCAAAGGGATCTTGCATATAGGCCCGTGGCGAGACCGAATGATGTCCCGCGGGCCCCAGGAGCATTTGAGGCATTAATGTATTCGTGATTTTTCTTACTTGAGTCTGAATTTTCTTTCTGTTAGAGTCTGTTAGTTTCTTTTGAGTCTGTTAGTTTTTGAGTCGTTATAATCAAAGTATTTGCTTTTTGAAAATCCCAAAAATATTTTATTACTTATTTTTACAGTTATACCCCAGAACTACGCTCGGTCTGATTCATGCAGGGTCATGATACGTAGTCAATATCCATAGGATTCTACCATAACCAAAATAAAAGAGAAAGAAAATAAGAAACCGTGAGAACGAAACAAAATAAGAAAGGGAAATGAGAGAATAAAAAAACAAAGAGAAGTCAAACAAAGAAAGGCAAGAATGAAAAAAAAGAGAAAAGGGAAGTTGCATATGGAAATAAGGAAAAACCGGGATGACACAAGCAATCAAGCAAATACATGATGGAAATGATTAATTACTTAGGTGCATTGCATTCCACAAATATGCGGTTACCAATCTGTTAAGCTCTAATCACTAACGAGTTTGTTGTTGATGCTCCAAAACTAAGGCAGGTGGTTAGTTTATTGAGCATTCTGGCAACCATCCATACAACACCAGGTCCAAAGGCGAATTGATCATGTCTAACCAAGAACTTGATGCTAGTAACATCGATTCTTCAAGAGAGGTGGAAGAATTGGATGTTAATTCGATGAAAGAAGAGATGTATAAGTTGAAGCAGCAGATGACCGAAATGTACCATGCCTGGGCAAAAGGATAACCCCCACCAGCTTATCCCGCCAACCCTGCTTTCATCCTGCCATTAACTCAAACCCAGGAACATCCTACTGTTGATTCATCTGCAGGATTTCCTATTTACCATCACTACCAAGGCACCACCTCCCAAACCCCGCAAGCTCTACCACCCAAACCAGTTCCATATCCTCCTCCCCCAATCACTCCTTTCTTCGTAGCATCCCCATCTGCTACACTACACCAATCTTCCAGTGAGCCTGTGTTCCAAGCCCAGGATAACCAATACTACCCCCAGAGCCCACTTTCAAAGCTTCAGAAGTTTATACTCCTCATTTTGATCTCCCTGTGGAAGCTGAAAAACCATCCAAAAATCCCGAACAGGAGGAGATGTTCAGAAAAGTTAAAAGCTTAGAACAATCATTCAGAGACATGCGGGGGTTAGGAGGTCAAGTAAGTGTGGCTTACAAAGACCTATGTCTGTTTCCAAATGTGCAATTACCGGCAGGGTTTAAGATGGCCAAGTTTGATTTGTACGATGGGCACGGTGATCCAGTAGCACACTGGAGAGGTTTTTGTAGCAAGATGAGGGGAGCTGGAGGAAAAGATGAATTGCTGATGGCATATTTCAGTCAAAGTCTGAGTGGATCGGCGCTGGAGTGGTACACCCGGCAGGATCACGGAAGGTGGTATACATGGGATGATCTGGCGCAAGCATTCACTTGTCACTTCCAATACAATCTTGAGATCGTTCCAGATCGACTGTCCTTGAGAAAACTGGAGAAAAAACACAGTAAAAGTTTCAGAGAGTATGGTTTCCGATGGAGAGAGCAGGCAACAAGAGTAGACCCTACAATGAAAGAAAGTGAGATGGTGAATTATTTCCAACAGGCCTTAGAACCTACTTACTATAGCCATCTGGTCTCAGCTATAGGAAAATCCTTCAATGAAGTAGTGAAGATGGGAGGTATGGTAAAAGAGGGGCTCAAGTCGAATAAAATCATGAGCTATTCGGCTATTAAGGCGACCACTCAGGCTATTCAGGGCGACACATGAGGAATTGGGAAAAGGAACAGAGAGGACGTAGCAATGGTTGATTCAGGAACTTGGTTCGAACCCATAGGCTCATCTCACCACTATAATCAGCCTCGACCCCACCACTAAAGTTACCCTTATAGCCCATATAATCCACCCCAACATTACTACCCCCTACCAGAACCTCATTTTTCTGTCCACCATGCCCAAACATACAACCAACCTCCCACCCACGCGCAATGGCGTGCGCCCATTCCCCAAAACATTTATCCACCCCCACGAGCCTACCGAAACCCTCCTGGACCAAGTTTCTGGCCTAATCAAGCATTTAAAGATGAAAGGTTGCATAAAAAGAAAACCTTCACTCCATTGGGAGTCATATACCGGTTTATTCCACAGGCTAAGACAACTGGACATGCTGAGGCCGATACAGTCCAAATTGCCAAATCCTCCCCAAAAAATCTTGATTATTCCATAAGCTGTGAGTATTGTTCTAGTACTCCAGGTCATGACACAAAGAAGTGATGGCACTTAAAAAGTTCTACCCAAGAGCTTATTGATACCAATCGGATTGAAGTTCAAGCTCCCGAGGCGCCCAATATCAATCAGAATTCGGTGCCAGCCCATCAAGAGGCAAATATGATTGAAATAGTACATGAGGGAGGGGAGTCCAGAAAGCCATCACAGACCGTCATGATGATTTGGTCCAGTGGGGTCAAGACAGTTGAACAATCAACAAGTGAGAAATCAGTGCTCAAGACAAGCGAAAGGAGTAGTGAACCATCCATACTAGTTAAGAAGGGGTCTTTGAGTGATGTTGCAGCAAAACAAGAAAAGATGAAAGTGGTTGTGCCAGGAGTGGCAAGCAAACCTGTCATAATCATGGAGGGCGCCCACACAGATCATGTCATTATCAAGCCGGTAACCCAGTTACCAATAGTTAACAGTAGGTCTATTCCATGGAATTACGAACAGGTGACAGTGACTTACAAAGGGAAAGAAATCAAAGAAGAAGTTTGTGAAACCCAGGGTTTGACTCGCTTGGGAAGATGTTTTGCCCCCGAGGAGTTGAGAAAAGCTAAGATCTCCAAAGATAACCCAGTGCTGGTAAAGAAAGCTGTAACTGAAGAAGAGGCAGAGGAATTCTTGAGGAAGATGAAGGTGCAGGACTATTCTATCGTGGAACAATTAAGGAAGACGCCTGCTCAAATTTCACTATTGTCATTGTTAATCCACTAAGATGAGCACCATCAAGCTTTAATGAAAATCTTGAATGAGGCTCACGTTCCCGATAAAATCACCGTGAACCATCTGGAAAAGATAGCCAACAAGATCTTTGAAGTGAACAGAGTCACTTTTTCCGATGATGAATTGCCCGTAGAGGGTACTGAGCATAACAGAGCCCTTTACCTTACGGTGAAATATGAGAACTCCGTGGTTACCCGGGTATTGGTCGATAATGGTTCTAGTGCGAACATCTGCCCTCTCCCCACTCTGAGTAAGTTGAAAGTGGAAGATGAGAGGATTCATAAGAACAATATCTGTGTCCGGGGATTTGATGGCGGAGACAAAGATTCAGTTGGGGATATAATGCTAGAGCTGACGATAGGGCTAGTTGAGTTCACAATGGAATTCCAGGTACTGGATATAGCTGTTTCCTACAATCTGCTGTTAGGTCGACCGTGGATTCACACTGTTAAAGCAATCCCATCAACACTACACCAGGTGGTCAAATTTGAATGGGATAGATAGGAAATAGTTGTGCATGGCGAAGACAGTTTATGCACTCACAGCGATGCCATTGTACCGTTCATTGAAGTGGAAGATGACAAGGGACCGTGGATCTACCAGGTTTTTGACACGATGTTGGTAGAGAAAGTTCCAGAGGGGAAAAATACATTCCAAATCCGAAGATTACCGCCGCATCAGTCATGGTGGTCTATGAGATGTTGAAGAATGGTTTTGTACTTGGTAAAGGTTTGGGCTCATCTTTGCAAGGCATCATACAACCGGTGTCTCTTCCTGAAAACTTGGGAACATTTGGTATGGGATTCAAGCCCACTGTTGCAAACATAAGAAGAGACAGAAAGTTAAAACAGAGGGCATGGGTCCTTCCAAAGCGAGTCCCATGTCTCTCCAGATCATTTGTCAAGTCCGGTACCAGAAAACGACTGGTAACAACAATTCCCAGTCCTGTGATTGATCTTGATAAGGAGTTAATTGAAAGATTTGAGAAGTTGTTCGATGGTGTGAACATGGTGGAAAGTAGTGAAGGTTCTAGCAATGCAGAAATTCAATTTGTCAGGCCAAAAACAAAGCTTAATAATTGGAAAGTCACTCCTCTCCCCACTCAAAAAGAGTCTTGGTAGTTTATTTTGATTTTCCTTCAGTTTGTCTGGGTTATTCCAGGGTTGTAATCCAAATTTTTATCTTTCAGTCTGTTTGAGTATGCAAACCTTGTTATCTTTTATCATTCAATGAAATGCAATTTCCCTTTCTTCATCATTCCTGATAGTTTCCCTTTTGTTTTTCTTTTCTTTTCTGTACTGTTCTTTTTACGCTGGTTCTAATGACATGTCATGCTTGAGGAATCCTCAGCCCAGTCTTAAAAATCAATCTGATTCTGAAAAAATAATTCAAGAAGTAGAGTGTGAAGACTATCACACCTCATTTTTCAATACACCCCGAAGAGATGTATATAATGGAGTTTTTTCCAACTTAAAGTGACAATCGAAGCGAGATTAATTTATTTAAAGATTCAGAGTCGCCACTTGGGATAGTTTATGGTGTCCCAAGTCACCGGTTCGAATCCCGAATCGAGGAAAAGATTGACTCTGTTTTACAGTCCGTGAACCAGAAATCCGGGTAAGGAATTTTGTTAACCCGGGAGAAGGTGTTAGGCATTCCCGAGTTCCGTGGTTCTAGCACGGTCACTCAACTGTTACAATTGGCTTATTATTTGATTTTAAAATACTTTCGAACCTATGTGCATTTTAACTTTAAACCGCTTTTAATTTCTTTAAGGAAGATTTCAACGCCATCTAAAACATGTCTTGAACCACGCCACATGAAATGCACCCACGGTCCACGACACATTTTATTTAGCGTTGTTGAGATTTGGATTTGGGTCACATGAAATGCACACCCGAGTTTAAGAAGGTAATTTTAAAATAGCGCGCTAAAGCAACTACGCACTTTCGAATTTGTGAGGGCCATGGAAATTCACTAAATGGCACGCCTTGATTTCTAAAGAAATTAAGATATTAATTAAGCGAGGGTCGTGCATTTTGAGATTTTATTTGGAACGGCGCACCTCAAATCTATTCAACTGATTTTATAGCTATGGATACTCATATTTAAAGCCACTTTGAAATTTAGTACCACAACTACGTCACGGGAACCGTACCCATGGCCATGATAAACTAATTACATGCCTGAAGCAGACTATTCAAATCTGTTCAAAAGAAGGATAAACTGCTTGTAATATTTTGTGCCAAATCGATCAGATCAGAGATGGCGTAGATACGAAACAAAATGAAATGGAAACAAAACTTGTTGATCACTTAACACCAGAAAAGCATACTTGAACCATGAAACTACGACTCTGAGGGAGAAGCTTAATTTGATATATTATTTTACATAACAGGTGAAGTATACCTATAACATATGTCTGCCCACATATATAACTCAAAATAGCCTCGAAATCGTATAGTAAAGCACAACCAATTCTGAGCTCTTAAGAAAGAACTCATTTGTTTATTGTCAAGGAAACCCCATAGCAAAACCAAGCAAAATACCAAACATGGATAATCAATGCAAGAAACTATGGGTTAATCACAAACCATAACGAAAGATAGTATCTTAACCACTATTTAGACTGTATGCAGAGCAATCCGAAGTTTACGCACATGGTTAAATCCTCACTCTACTATATACAGGGACTGATAATCTTGTTCATGCCTTCTTAAAGAGCAATACACCAACAGGAGTGCACATATACCTTAAGAAGCTACTCTCAGTTTACTCTGGACCTGGAGACATGATTACTATAAGATTCTCACAATGATCCAGATTCACACCATATCTTTAAGTAAACCAAGATATTCAATCCAACATGGTATAACGTTCTTTCAAACAAAGCCAACAAACATCAATGAGATTCATTAGGCCTAAGAGTGACAACAACAGATTTCCATTTCAGATCCTATATGACTGAACTGTTAAAGTGGCATACCCCATAAGGTAATCTCAAGTGAGGGAAATAGTAACATAGGCAATTGTCTTCCCTGAATGAGGGGATAGAAGGTTCATGAGCACAGATATGGAAAGCCAACAAAATTCAACCAAACTTATGCGCAAGGAGGCTTCTGCAAGATTTCATGGCTACCAGACTTACCAGATAGGCAGACAACACAGTAGCCCTGCTGATGATTTCCTTTGGCTGATTAGCAATCGCAAAACCAAGCAGAACTCAGATGAACACATAAACTACTAGTAAATCAGAGCTGAAGTTTCAAACTTCTTTTAACAATTATAGACTCAACAATACACCTTTTGACTCCAAATCCTAGCGAGGTTCATCAGCGAATCAACAAGACGACAGTAGAAAACCAAGCCTGAACTTCAATTTTTATCTCCTTGGAACTCAAATCCGGATTTAGAAAATAAGAAAACTTTGTATATATGCTTCTCTTAAACTTTGAAAGGACTATTCAAAGAAGAAAATCAACCCCGAAAACCATCAGTTCAAGACTCCTTTCAACCTTTTTCAAAAAAAGAATTTTTCCAGTCCCCCCTTCACAAAATCGGATAAGGCTTCTTTTGAAGACCAATCCTTGATGAATGTGGGGCTCGGATTGAGTTAAATCAATCCAACGCCTCACACTCATCGAGAATCTCGTCTTTAGAACCTTCTAATCGTGCGATAAAACTAGAATTCGAGCGAGTGAGAGGGGAGGGGAATCTTGCGTCAGAAACCGTTAACAACAGCAAGATGAGAGAAGGAGGGATGCGTGGGTTAAGGATTTGGGATTCACTCGCCCGAATCTGGACTGAATTTGGGGCTTAGTTCGAGTGAGAACGATGGAGGAACAATGTTCGTTTGGGATTTAGGGCATGGGGGTCTCCGTGTATATCTTGTGCGTTTATTTGGGACGTGGGTCGGGTTTAGGGGCGATTTGGGCCGGGTCAGGGGTGGAGATGGGTCTAGATTTGGCGGGTTTTAATGGAAGATCCAATTTGGACTTAAAGAATTGAAATACAACTCAGCCCAAAATCTGATCCACACCTTTGTTTTCTCTCTTCTTTTTTTTTTCAATTTTTCCTTTTAATTTCTTTTAAATAAAATTAAAAATAAAACCTAAATTAATTCATAATCAAATTATTTGATCTAATTGAATTAATTAATTCTAAATAATAATTACCACCACTAATTAAATGCCAAATTAAAGAAAAACTACCAAAATTCAAAAAATTAAAATTAAAGTGCCAAAATGAACTATTTTGTGAATTTTCCATTTTTATAAAACATTAAATTACTAATTAATTTCAAAAATGCAAAAATTAAATCCTAAATGCAAATGCAGCATATTTTTGTATTTTTCATTAATTAAACAAAATGAAATGCACAGACAAATGCAAATAATTAATAGAAAATGTCACAAAATTCACAAAATTGCAAATAATGAAAAGAAATTATTTTGTTTTGAATTTATGGGAGTAATTAATATAGGGCAAAAATCACGTGCTCACAGCTGCCCCTTTTTGCCCGGAAACACAAAGAGTTTTCGTGCAAAGATAAAGTGAGCGGATACGAGCGATTTTTGCCCGCTTGAATACTCCGTGGGAAGCATTTTTTGAAAGATTTGACCGCACCCTACTTCCGAGGTGCCCTACATATCCTTGGCTAAAAAGGAATAAGGTCAGTGTAGTTCAGGAATATTTGGTAGCTGGGACTACCTGAAGCTGGGCTTTCACTGTTGTTGTTACTGCTGCTACTGCTTACTGAACCCCTTATTACACCATGTCAAAAATAAAAGAAGCTAGACTATACTATGATCTATGTTTTATAAAATCCTATCTAAATCTTCAAACTTGCTCTTGTGTTTCTTGTTGCCTTGTTGTCCTCTATTCTCTCGGTGATATCCATTTGTTATCCCCTTGAATTGTAAGCTAAGATGTCTTCCCTTCTTCAGGTGGGTGCCTGACCGCTAAACTTGATACGTATTCCCATGCTATCCAGGCGGGCTCCTGCTCGCTGAACTTGAATGTATTCCCATGCTAACCAGATGGGCTCCTGACTTCAAAACGTGAATGTATTCCCATGCTATCTAGGCGGGCTCCTGACTTCAGCAAGATAGACAAAAACAAAGAAAATTTTCTGCCCCAGTTTGGGTATGTGGGCCCATGTGTAAGTGCAAAACGAATCACATTACCGAATATCAATAAGAATTTTTAAAACCAAAACTTGAATTGTACTCCCTTGTTCTCTAGGCGGGCTCCTTACTGCTAAATTTGAAAGTATTCCCTGCTTTCTAGGCGGGCTCCTGACTTCAACTTGAAAGTACTCCTTACTCTCCAAGTGGGCTCCTGACTTCAAAATAGACAAAACAAAGAATTTGAAAGCTAAAACTTAAATTGTACTCCCTTGTTTTCCAGGCGGACTCCTGATTGCTGAACTTGAAATGTATTCCCTACTCTCCAAGTGGGCTCCTGACGGCTGACTTTGAAATGTATTCCCTGCTCTCCAGGCGGGCTCCTGACTGCTGATTTAAAATGTATTCCCTGCTCTCCAGGCGGGCTCCTGACTGCTGACTTGAATGTATTCCCTGCTCTCCAGGCGGGCTCCTGACGGCTGACTTTGAAATGTATTCCCTGCTCTCCAGGCGGGCTCCTGACTTCAACTTGAAATGTATTCCCTGCTCTCCAGGTGGGTTCCTGACTGCTGATTTAAAATGTATTCCCTGCTCTCCAGGCGGGCTCCTGACTACTGACTTGAATGTATTCCCTGCTCTCCAGGCGGGCTCCTGACGGCTAACTTTGAAATGTATTCCCTGCTCTCCAGGCGGGCTCCTCACTTCAACAAAATAGACAAAAACAAAGGAAATTTTTCTGCCCCAGTTTGGTAATTGGGCACATATGTGAGTGTTGAACTGAATCATATTACCAAATATTACTAAGAATTTTAAAGCTAGGTCCCCTTATCCAGGGGGTCTTGACAACTCTTAACTAAACGACAATTTTAAATCTAAGCTATATCTTTTAAAGGTGTGACTTCTGCTAAATCTTGTTATCTAAGATGGTCTTTAAACTACTGCCCATTATCCAGGAGGGTCCTGAAAATGAAAAGTCAAGTTTTATCTTAAGAGTGACAACTTTTATGGCTGAATTATACTACCCTACAACAAACTTTACGCTAAATGTTGCTATCGAAATTTTAAAGATAAGTCCCATTATCCAGGAGGGTCCTGAAAACTCCTAATTGAATCCTATCTCAAACATGCAAACTTCTAAGCCAACTTATATTCTTTTGGGATGCATTTATGCTAGATTATGCTATTTCTGAACATTTAAACTAGGTCCGATTTTCCAGGAGGGTCCTGAAAGTTTAAGGTCAAACATGTCTGGTGCTTGCTTTTCCTTGCGGAGGGTTTCTCCGAAACAAATGAAATTTTCTGCCCCTGTTTCAATCAAAGAAAAATATTGTCAGTTTAAAATGTGGTGGTTGGTTTATGGCCTTGACTTTGAGGGCGATTGCTCCTTCACTTCCCATGATAATTGATTTCCACTCGAGGACCTTGCTTACCACTTTCTCTGTCATCCTTGTCACAGAAAATACCTCTTCTCCATTCAGATCCAATACCCTTTATCTGTTGCATTGCTCCATGAACTGACATTTACCAACCTTTGTGTTTCACCGAAAATACCTTTGATTCATCCACCTAACACCCTCCATCTATTGTATCGTGCTCTTGTGTTGACATGAATTCCAAAGCACGTTAATTGCCCTCCACTTAGTGCGCATGTTGTTCCTTCCTGACTTAAATCAATGGCTTTGGCCTTGAAGTCTATTGTTCCCTCACTTGTCACGATAACTTTGATTTCTGCTTGGAATACCTTGCTTGTCACTAGTTAAACACTTTCTTTGTTGATCTTATCATAGAGAATACCTTTGACCCGTTCACCCAACATCCTCTATCTGTTGCACTGTTCGCGAATTAAAATATACCAAACCTTTGTATTTCACATAAACCCCAAAGCATGTTGATTGTTACCAACTCAGTGCGCTTGTTGTTCTTTCCTAACTTATGCCACTTTGATGTGCTGGCCAGATCCTATTTTGTGCAATTGGAAAGCTGGTGGCAAATTTTGAGGTCATTTCTCACTTATTCTGACCAAATGGACTCAGGAAGAAGAAGTAAACAAAACAAAAGGAATAGAGTAAAGGACAAAGGAAAGAGATGATTCCTAACAAGAAAACTACAAAGTAGAAACCTATCGGATGTGGATACCAACTCTAATGACCATGACATGCACATGTTGATTAAATGGCCTAATCTGTCAAACAAGTCTGATGTTCAACTCTTGTTATACCCCTGAACCGTGAAACTGGACTTCAATGCTCCGGTTATCCAATCTGATTCACAATCCGTATTCGACTTGTAGTGCCCGAAGGATTTTTACCATCAAGCCTCTCTCATTCTGTTCTTTCTCTCAACTTACCATCGCCTTACGGTGCCCGCAAGGGTTTTCACCAATAAGACTCTCTCATTTTTGGTTTCTCTCAGCTCCTGTCGCCCTACAGTGCCCATGAGGGTTTTCACCAATAAGACTCTCTCATTTTCATTATTTTCTGCTTGGACCAGAGTGTTGCCCCTGATGTGAATTACCTCTCCTTGCTTGACTTGGCATCTCTCGAAGACTGATCGGAGGGTCTTTCTTTGGACCGTAACGTGGGCTTTTGGATAGGGTTAAAAAGAAAGGATATCAAAGGCTCAAAACAATTCACATGGGTTCAAAATTACAACTTTCAGAATCAAATTTCTTATAACAACCACAACTTCTACCCCAGTTTCTTGCTTGGGGACTTTTGGATTTTTATTTTGATGGGACCGAACCGTGAGGCTGCCTACGTATCCTTAAAAGGAATCAGGTCGAACGTAGTTCATGAAATAGGAATTACTTTGTTGTTGTGATTTTCTCTTTTCTTTTTCTTCCTCTTTCTCTTCTTTTCTCTTCTTTCTTCCTTTTCTCTTTTTGTTTTTTTTTCTTTTTTCTTCTCTTTTTCGTTTTTTTTTCTTTTCTCATTCTTTTTTTTCCTCTCTCTTCTTTCTCTTTTCTTTTCTTTCTCTTTTTCTTCTCCCTTTACTCATCTTTCGCGCTTGTGTTTTTGATATTCGCTACTGATTCTGAAAGAGGGGTATGAAAGAGAATAAATAAGGCTCAAAGGAGTAACAAAGGATAAAGGTATTTAGATAGCAGAACAAAATGCCTTCGTCATTCCAATCTTCAAAACATGCCAAGTACAAACAACACAATTAAACAAACCAAGGAAGACATTCGTAACATCTTTTGATTGCGCCAGACTTGGGGCAAACTTGCCATTATCTTCACCTGATGCCGCATGATGCATTTCAATAGTGTATTTTTATGTTCTATCTGCCCCAGTTTCACACAATTCGGGCTTGAAGTGTTCTCAAAATGCCTTTACTTTTTTCCCTCAAATGTCCCTACATCTTCAACATTGTTTCATTGCTTCGTGATTAAACTGACTTTTAAAACCAGGCTGAGAATTACGCGTGCATGTTGTGCCACTAGAGTCAATCAGGAACAGAACTATAAAAAGAAAAGGGAACTAAATGAAAATGGCTAGAAATTATAGAAAACAAAAATTGCATTAGACAGCTGGTGAAAGGATTTGAACAACAGAACAAACAAACTAAACTGGGGTTACAAACCTAGAACAAACCTAGACAACACTAGACGGACTACTATGACTAAACAAACTAAGCAACATAAAAGGATAGGAGGGTTTGAGTCACAAGACAATATCCGGATTACAACCCTAAAATAACCCGGACAACAGAAATGACAACAAAATAAACCACCAAAACTCCTCCCTGGCTAACCAAGAAAGGAGCGTCTTTCCAATTGCCAAGCTCGGCATCTTAGCCACTAAATTCCGCATCAACATTACTAGGACCTTCACAAACTTCCATCACATTGTTCTTAACAAATTGCTTTTGGGTTCCCTTTGCTGGCTCGTTCTTAAGATCAATCCTCTAATAGCATTGAAAACTTTGTAGCGCGTGGACCTTTGAAGATCTCAGAAGAATTTTCATATTCCTTTTCAAAACAAATCATACTCACCATATGCGTATCATTGCGAACTGGCGATGGACTTTGGCTAGTGTCTGTTGCATTTGGATTTTGCACGACAATGTCACCTGCATCAATAAGCTTCTAAATTGCTTTCTTCAGATTCCAACACTTCTCTATGTCATGCCCCGGGGCATCTAAGCAATATGCGCACCTTTGAGAAAAATCAAACTTCTTTGACAGAGGGTTTGGCATTTTTATATGAATCGGCTTCAACATGTCCAATTGTTTCAACTTTTGGAACAAAATGGCATATGATTCTCCAATTGGTGTGAAAGCCTTTTATTTTTTCAGCAACCTCTCATTCTTAAATGCTTGATTGGGCCGGAAACCTGATCTAGGAGGTTTTCGGTAGGCTCGTGGGGGTAGATAGGCATTTTGTGGAGCTGGGTACCGGGAAAGTGATGTACGACTTTGGGAGTTCTATGGAGAGAAGTGGCATTGGGGAGGATCATTTGGCGCACAAGGATATCCACGGGGACGATGTCGAGGCTGGAAGTGTTGATCGGGAAAGCCCATTGGATCATCTTTTCTGTTTCTCTTTCTTCCACCCAAGCTTATTGGGGTGTTCTGAATGTCTTTCGAACAACTCATGATTTTGCCTGACTTGATTCCCTCTTACACTAACTCCTCTATTTTTAGCACATCTTTGAAAGGATTTCCCAAGGCTGGGATCAAATGACTGAAGTAGGTGGGCCCCTGGGCTTGTAGGAAAAGCTCAACCATTTCTTCTTCACCAATCGGGGTATTGACTCGAGCAGCTTGCTCCCTCCATCTGAGCCCAGACTCCCTAAAGCTTCCCTCCGGCTTCTTTTCCATTTTAGATATGGAGGAGCAGTTTGGGGTAACACCTGATCTGTATTCAAAGTATCGAACAAAATCTTGAGCCATGTCACCCAATGTAGGCCACTTACCAACATCTTGATGATTATGCCATTCCAAAGCTGCCCCGGTCAGGCTCTCACTGAAGTACGCCATCAACAAATCATCTTTCTCGCCAACACTTCTCATTTTACGGCAATAATCCCTCAAATGGGCTACCGGATCCCCGCACCCATCATACAAGTTAAACTTTGGCACTTTAAACCCCGCAGGCAGACAAACGTCGGGGGACATAGACAATTCTTTGTAGGACATACTACCCTGGTCTCCCATTCCTTGCTTGTTCTTTAAGGACTGTTATATGCCTTTCGGCCTCCTGAGTATCCCATCTCGCCCTTTTATTCCTGTAAACCTTTCATTTTCAACATGAGATTCATCCCGCGGGCCCTGCTTGTATGAGTTAGGAACCTTGTGGGCAACCTTTGAGGGGTAATATTGGGCATCGTGAGCTTTGAGTGGGTGTTCATTGTTGGGGATGGTGGATAAGACATGAGGGCAATTTTTGGGAAAGGTAATTGGAAAATGAGTGACGAAGCTACTAGGGTTGTTGGGAAAGCCATGATAAGCGGGTGAATCTGGAGAATATGGGGGATCATCTAGCACTGTGACCGGTGTTTGGGTAAGGGTAACATTTAGGAAGCTAGGTGGTGGCGGGGGTGGTACCTTCCCAGTCATCCAGGCCTGATACTTGTATTCCATGTGTTGTCTCAACATCTTTACCTTTTTAACCAACCCATTGTCCTGTTCAACCAACTGCTTTCGGGCCCCGGTATCAACCAACTCAGTTCTGTTGTTGTCTGTCATTGCCTTTTGACTTTGTGTTGTAGAGAAGAGTTACCACTTTAAAAACAACAAACCAACCACCCTTCTGCTATGGATATAACAAAATGAAGCCATCACGTTAGCGTTAGGGCATTTAAAATAAGATAATCTCACTTTATGTGCAATGCACCTAGCCACAATTATCGGATCTAAAATGACTTCGAGGGTACAAAGGTCAGTTGGCATCATCCCATTTTATTCATTTCAACCTCTCTTTTCTTTGTTTTTCTAGTCCTTCTTAGCTCGCTCATTTTCCTTCCCCTTTTTATTTATTGCCCCCTATTTGCATGAAAATACAATAGATGAATAGTCATTCGCTATAAAATTATTTATTTGAATATTTTATTTCCTATCAGACTAAGCATAGAAATCCAATCACTAGGATTATTAACTAATAAGGATTGTGAGTATTGAAAAAAAGTTCTGAATCTGGGGGAACACTTCACTATATATTAATATGAAGAAGTAGACCATTATCTCGGCAATAATGAGCCAAGCTAGTATTTTCGGTGAATCCCCCCGTTAAGTAGTCATGCATTACGATCGGAACGCCCAATTCTCTATTATCGCTCTTTTTCTTCCTTCTCATTTCTCACATCCCATGACTTCACCCCCTTTTCCTTTTATTTTTTTTCTTTTCTTTTTTTCCTTTTAATAATAATAAAAAAAATGATTTGATCGAACCCTATGTAGGTTGTCTACGTATCATGACGCCGTATGAATCAGATCTTTGCGTAGTTCGGGAAGATCAGGAATAAAGGAAACAAACTGATGTTCTCTGTTTCTACCTTAATGACTCTAACGAGAAAAGGGAAATAAAAAAAACAAATCTTTTTTTTTTGTTTTAAAATTTTCTAGACTTAATGTTCTATAACCTATTGCAAACTCAAGCTTAACGAGCATATATTTTGTTTTTTTTCTTTTTTTTTGAAACAAACACTCCATGGGAAATTATTAAGGAAAACCCTAGAAGAGAAAACAAAAATATTTTTTTTTTGATTCTTTTTTTTTTTTAGAAAGAAGATCGAAAGAATAAACCACGAAAAAATATTTTGAATTTTTATTTGATATCCTAACGCAAGATTTCGAAGCAAGCAATGATAAAGATAAAACAGAATGTTTTTGGATTTCAATTTTGATTGCCTAAAGGAAAAATTCTAATGATAAACAAAAGATAAAGTATGCTTTTTTCTATGTACAATATCCTAAAGTTCTAATGAAGATAAAAAGAATTTTTTTCATCTTTCATTAATTTCCCAAAGAAACACCTCAAAAGAAAATCTTTTTGGATTTTGGAATTAACACCTTAAAGAAAGCTTTTAAAGAAGTAATAAAATTCTCTCTTTTTTGTTTTGAATTTGTTCCTAATATACTAAAGGAAACATAAAATTAATTCATTTTAAGTCCTAGATATTAATTGCCTAAAGGAGAAACAACCTCAATTTTATTTTCATTTCTAGAATTAGTATTCTAAAGAAAACTTATAACGGAAATATAAAAATGCACATCTCTTTTTTTTTTGGATTTTTGAGTTACAACACATTTTTTCAAATATAAAACAGAAAATAACAATAATAAAAAGACTTGACATTACTGTACAAAAGTAAAAAGTAAAAGATGACATAAAATGAACAACAGACTCAAAACATAAAAATAAAATAAATCTCCTTAAGCAACTCCTGAATGCGGTGGTCCTGTGGTATCTGTCATGCTCAAACTCCGGTAAGTGGATCCACACCTGTATGAGAAAACTTAAAGCAACACTATGTGAGACGATAACATTCCCTACTAGACACATGCAAGACATGATTGAGGCTATTTTTGCAAAATGACTTATTTGGCCAAAAGGTGGCTAGAAGTGCAAAATTTGGCTATGACCCCGCAAAGCCAAGAACCTAAGATTTACTAGGAAGACCGAACCCTATGTGGGTTGCCTACGCATTACGCCCTGAAAGACAAGAATCACGTATGCGTAGTTCGGACCGATTGGATACAGGAGAGAATTGAAAAAAAAAACTAATTTAGAGAAAACATATTTTTTGCTTTTTCTTGAAAAATGACGAAACATGCAAAATCTTTTTGGATTTTCTTTTTCCCCTTTTTTTATTTTCTAATTTACGGAAAATGATGAAAAAGTGCAAAATCTTTTTCTTTGAATTTTTCATTTTCAATTTTTGCTTGAAAAAGTGTGAGAGAAAATTATAACCGGGTCCCACTTGCTTCATCTTCACACTTCACCCCCTCTTTTTCTTTTTCTTTTTTCATTTTTTCATTTGCCCTCAACTAATATTGGTCCGCCAAATGACCCTTTTACCCTTGAATAAATGCAACATGTAGCACATAAGATGCATCAGGATGATCTTTTTTATTTTGGGTGTACCTGTCCTAGACAGACCCAACCTCTGTGTTGAGTCTCCAAAGTCAAAATGCACATGATGCAAATAAATGTTCCTACTAGGGATCCGGCATGAGGTATTGTTATACTAGGTTTAAAAACCTGGGTTTATTTGTTCTAGACCTGGCTTGCCCGAGCGGATAGCTCGAGCCGGGGGGGGGGGGGCGTACTGGGAATACAGAAGCTTCACCGGCTTTGCAACTTGTCCAAACCTCGTTCTAAATTTGGAATATGATTCTAACAGAAAAGAAGTCGCACGAAGTGTACACGTCTTCATGATTTAGAAAACTCAGAGAGAAGAGGGGTTTCGCAACAATTTATATACAGTTCACGGAGCAGTAAAAGCAATCAATTAGCATATTAGGCCCAAATCATGTAACAAAATCAGATAATGGATGAAGCCAACTATAACAGTTATTCTAAGCTCGAATTCTTGAACCCTGAACCAGAGATTCTGGGTTCGGTCCCCAGCAGAGTCGCCAGAGCTGTCACACCTCTTTTTTCACTACACCCCGAAGAGATGTATATAAGAGAGTTTTTTCCAACTTAAAGTGACAATCGAAACGGGATTAATTTATTTAAAGATTCAGAGTTGTCACTTGGGATAGTTTATGGTGTCCCAAGTCACCGGTTCAAATCCCGAATCGAGGAAAAGATTGACTCTATTTTACAGTCCGCGAACCAGAAATTCGGGTAAGGAATTCTGTTAACCCGGGAGAAGGTGTTAGGCATTCCCGAGTTCCGTGGTTCTAGCACCGTCGCTCAACTGTTACAATTGGCCTATTATTTGATTTTAAAATACTTTCGAACCTATGTGCATTTTAACTTTAAACCGCTTTTAATTACTTTAAGGAAGATTTCAACGCCATCTAAAACACATCTTGAACCACGCCACATGAAATGCACCCGCGGTCCACGACACATTTTATTTAGCGTTGTTGAGATTTGGATTTGGGTCACATGAAATGCATACCTGAGTTTAAGAAGGTAATTTTAAAATAGCGCGCCTAAAGCAACTACGCACTTTCGAATTTGTGAGATTCACTAAATGGCACGCCTCGATTTCTAAAGAAATTAAGATATTAATTAAGCGAGGCCGTGCATTTTGAGATTTTATTTGGCACGACGCACCTCAAATCTATTCAACTGATTTTATAGCTATGGATACTCATATTTAAATCCACTTCGAAATTTAGTACCACAACTACGTCACGGGAACCGTACCCATTGCCATGATAAACTAATTACATGCCTGAAACAGACTATTCAAATCTGTTCAAAAGAAGGATAAGCTTCTTGGTAATATTTTGAGCCAAATCGATCATATCAGAGATGGCGTAGATACGAAACAAAATGAAATGGAAACAGAACTTGTTGATCACTTAACACTAGAAAAGCATACTTGAACCATGAAACTACGACTCTGAGGGAGAAGCTGAATTTGATATATTATTTTACATAATAGGTGAAGTATACCTATAACATATGTCTGCCCACATATATAACTCAAAATAGCCTCGAAATCGTATAATAAAGTACAACCAATTCTGAGCTCTTAAGAAAGAACTCATTTGTTTATTGTCTAGGAAACCCCATAGCAAAACCAAGCAAAATACCAAACATGGATAATTAGTGCAAGAAACTATGGGTTAATCACAAACCTTAACGAAAGAAAGCACCTTAACCACTATTTAGACTGTATGCAGAGAAATCAGAAGTTTACGAACATGGTTAAATCCTCACTCTACTATATACAGGGACTGATAATCTTGTTCATGCCTTCTTAAATAGCAATACACCAACAGAAGTGCACATATACCTTAAGAAGCTACTCTCAGTTTACTCTGGACCTGGAGACATGATTACTATAAGATTCACACAATGATCCAGATTCACACCAGATCTTTAAGTAAACCAAGATATTCAATCCAACATGGTATAGTATTCTTTCAAACAAAGCCAACAAACATCAATGAGATTCATTAGGCCTAAGAGTGACACCAACAGATTTCCATTTCAAATCCTATATGACTGAACTTTTAAAGTTGGCATACCCCATAAGGTAATCTCAAGTGAGGGAAGTAGTAACATAGGCAATTGTCTTCCCTGAATGAGGGGATAGAAGGTTCATGAGCACAAATAAGGAAAGCCAACAAAATTCAACCAAACTTATGCGCAAGGAGGCTTCTGCAAGATTTCATGGCTACCAGACTTACTAGATAGGCAGACAACACAGTAGCCCTGCTGATGATTTCCTTTGGTTGATTAGCAATAGCAAAACCAAGCAGAACTCAGATAGACACATAAACTACTAGTAAATCAGAGCTGAAGTTTCAAACTTCTTTTAACAATTATAGACTCAACAATACACCTTTTAACTCCAAATCCTAGCGAGGTTCAGCAGCGAATCAACAAGATGACAGTATAAAACCAAGCCTGAACTTCAATTTTTAGCTCCTTGGAACTCAAATTCGGATTCAGAAAATAAGAAAACTTTGTATATATGCTTCTCTTAAACTTTGAAAGGACTCTTCAAAGAAGAAAATCAACCACGAAAACCATCAGTTCAAGACGCCTTTCAACCTTTGTCCAAAAAGAATTTTTTGCAGTCCCCCCTTCACAAAATCGGATAAGGCTTCTTTTGAAGACCAATCCTTGATGAATGTGGGGCTCGGATTGAGTTAAATCAATCCAACGCCTCACACTCATCCAGCATCTCATCTTCAGAACCTTCCAATCGTGGGATAAAACTCAAATTCGAGCGAGTGAGAGGGGAGGGGAATCTTGCGTAAGAAACCGTTAACAACAACAAGATGAGAGAAGGAGGGACGCGTGGGTTAAGGATTTGGGATTCACTCTCCCGAATCTGGACTGAATTTGGGGCTTAGTTCGAGTGAGAATGATGTAGGAACAGCGTTCGTTTGGGATTTAGGGCATGTGGGTCTCCTTGTATCTCTTGTGCGTTTATTTAGGATGTGGGTCGGGTTTAGGGGCGATTTGGGCCGGGTCAGGGGTGGAGATGGGTCTGGATTGGGCGGGTTTTAATGGAAGATCCAATTTGGGTTTAAGAATTGAAATACAACTCAGCCCAAAATCTGATCCACACCTTTGTTTTCTCTTTTCTTCTTCTTTTTTTCTTCAATTTTTCCTTTTAATTTCTTTTAAATAAAATTAAAATTAAAACCTAAATTAATTCCTAATCAAATTATCTGATAAAATTGAATTAATTAATTCTAAATAATAATTACCACCACTAATTAATTGCCAAAATAAAGAAAAACTACCAAAATTCGAAAAATTAAAATTAAAGTGCCAAAATGAACTATTTTGTGATTTTTCCATTTTTATAAAACACTAAATTACTAATTAATTTCAAAAATGCAAAAATTAAATCCTAAATGCAAATGCAGCATATTTTTGTATTTTTCATTAATTAAACAAATTAAAATGCACAGATAAATGCAAATAATTAATAGAAAATGCCACAAAATTCACAAAATAGCAAATAATGAAAAGAAATTATTTTTGTTTTGAACTTATGGGAGTAATTCATATAGGGTAAAAATCACGTGCTCACAATGACGAATCAGAATATGATGAGGAAGAGGCCTTTGAAGAAATTAGTAAGGAATTAAATCACTTTGAAGGAAAACCCAAACCCAACCTGAATGATACAGAAACCATCAATTTAGGGGACATAGATAATATCAGAGAGACTAAAATAAGCGTCCACCTTGAACCAAAGATTAGGGAAGAGATGATCAAAGCCCTGATTGAATACAAAGATATTTTTGCATGGTCATACGACGACATGCCGGGTTTAAGCACTGATTTAGTGGTCCACAAGTTACCCACTGACCCGACATTCCCTCCCGTCAAGCAAAAATTGAGAAAGTTCAAAACTGATACGAGTTTGAAGATTAAGGAAGAAATCACTAAGCAGTTAGACGCAAAGGTCATTCGGGTCACACGATATCCCGTTTGGTTAACTAATGTTTTGCCAGTACCAAAGAAGGACGGCAAGATCAGAGTATGCGTTGATTACTGCAATCTCAACAAAGCAAGTCTAAAGGATCTTTTGTGGATTGCTATGCAGGGTATCATCAGATTTTAATGGATGAAGAAGAAGCGGAAAAGACGACATTCATCACGCCATGGAAAACTTATTGTTACCGAGTAATGCCATTTGGTTTGAAAAATGCTGGGGCAACTTACATGAGGGAAATGACTACTGTGTTCCATGATATGATACACAAGGAGATTGAGGTGTACGTAGATGATATAATCATAAAGTCGAAGTAGCAGGCTGACCACATCGGAGATTTGAGGAAATTTTTCCAGAGGCTTCGCAGGTACAACCTCAAGCTTAACCCTACCAAGTGCGCATTTGGTGTTCCATCCGGAAAATTGTTGGGATTCATAGTCAGCCGTCGAGGCATTGAGTTGGACCCATCAAAGATCCAAGCTATCCAAGAATTGCTACCTCCGAGGAACAAGACTGAGGTGATGAGTCTGTTAGGGAGATTGAACTACATCAGCAGGTTTATTGCTCAACTCACGACAACTTGTGAGCCTATTTTCAAGTTGCTGAAGAAGGATGTTGCGGTCAAGTGGACTGATGAGTGTCAAGAAGCATTTGATAAGATAAAAATATACTTGTCAAACCCACTTGTGCTGGTTCCACCAGAACCAGGGAGACCTTTGATTCTTTACTTGACAGTCCTGGAAAATTTATTTGGTTGTGTATGGGGTCAGCATGATATCACTGGCAGGAAGGAACATGCCATCTAATATATTAGCAAGAAGTTCACAGCTTATGAGGTTAAGTACACTCACCTGGAAAGTACATGTTGCGCCCTAACTTGGTTAGCACAGAAATTAAAGCATTATTTGTCATCCTATACTACTTACCTCATTTCGCGCTTTGATCTGTTGAGGTATATTTTTCAAAAGCCTATGCCCACAGGGAGGCTTGCGAAGTGGCAAATTTTGCTCACAGAGTTTGACATCGTCTATGTGACTCGGACCGTAATGAAAGCCCAAGCATTGGCCAATCATTTGGCCGAGAACCCGATCGATGAAGAATATGAGCCATTGAGGACTTATTTTCCCGATGAAGAGGAGATGCATATTGACGAGCTAGAGCAGACTGAAAAACCAGGTTGGAAACTTTTCTTTGATGGGGCTGCTAAAATGAAAGGAGTTGGAATAGGAGCCGTGCTTATTTCTGAAACAGGGCATCACTATCCTGTTACGACTCAACTTTGTTTTTATTGTACCAACAATATGGTTGAGTACAAAGCATGCATTTTGGGCTTAAGGCTAGCTACATACATGGATGTCCAGGAAGTCTTGGTCTTGGGAGACTCGGATCTTCTGGTATATCAAATTCAAGGAGAATGGGAAGAGAGATTTGAAGCTCATACCGTACCGACAATGTTTGCATAATCTTTGTCAATGGTTTCGATCAATGGAGTTCAAGCATATTCCAAGGGTCCATAATGAGGTGGCCGATGCTTTGGCTACCTTGGCATCAATGTTGCACCATCCCGACAAAGTTTATGTCGATCCTCTACATATTCAAGTCCGAGATCAGCATGCTTACTGTAACATGGTGGAAGAAGAACTTGATGGTGAACCGTGGTTCCATGACATCAGGGAGTACATCAGAATGTGTGTATATCCGGTGCAAGCCACGAGGAATCAAAAGAGAACAATTCGACGGTTGGCAAGTGGATTTTTCTTTAGTGGAGGAGTTTTGTATAAAAGAACTCCAGATCTTGGATTGTTGAGATGCATAGATGCTAAACAAGCCACGACTGTCATGACCAAAGTACATTCTGGAGTCTGCGGACCGCATATGAGTGGATATGTGCTGGCGAAGAAAATTCTCTGAGCAGGTTATTATTGGCTCACCATGGAGCGAGATTGTATCAGTTTTGTGCGCAAATGTCATCAATGCCAGGTACATGGAGATTAAATTCATTCTCCACCATCGGAATTGCACACAATGTCGGCACCATGACCTTTCGTTGCTTGGGGCATGGATGTCATTGGACCAATTGAACCAGCAACATCCAACGGGCACAGGTTCATTCTGGTGGCCATTGATTATTTCACCAAATGGGTTGAGGCTAAAACTCTCAAGTCTGTGACCAAGAAAGCAGTGGTTGATTTCGTTCACTCAAATATCATCTGTCGATTTGGGATACCAAAGGTGATCGTCACAGATAATTGTGCTAATCTTAACAGTAACTTGATGAAAGAGGTATGTCAACAATTTAAGATTACGTATCGTAATTCCACCCCATATCGCCCCAAGGCGAATGGAGCAGTCGAGGCAGTCAACAAGAATATAAAGAAGATACTTCGAAAAATGGTGGAAGGTTCCAAGCAATGGCATGAAAAGTTACCATTCGCATTGTTGGGTTATCACACTACTGTTCACACTTCAGTGGGTGCAACTCCTTACTTGTTAGTATATGGCACTGAAGTAGTGATACCTGCGGAAGTTGAAATCTCGTCCCTTCGGATTGTTGCTGAGGCCGAGATTGAGGATGATGAGTGGGTCAAAATTCGTGTGGAGCAGTTAAGTTTGATCGATGATAAGAGATTGGCAGTAGTGTGTCATGGGCAGTTATATCAAAAGAGAATGTCAAGAGTGTACAACAAAAAGGTGTGTCCCCGAAAGTTTGAAGTGGGCCAGCAAGTATTAAAGCACATCCTTCCACACCAGGCCGAAGCGAAGGGCAAGTTCGCCCCAAATTTGCAAGGGCCATTCATTGTAACAAGAGTGTTGTCCAATGGTGCTTTGTATCTAACAGATATCGAAGGAAAATATGTAGACATGTCTATCAATTCTGATACAGTCAAGAGATATTATGTATGCTTTCTTTGGTTCAATTGTTGATTGTTTGTACTTGGCATTGTTTCGAAGATTGGAATGACGAAGGCAATTTGTTCTGCTATCTAAATGCTCTACCCTTTGTTTCCCCTTTTGAGCCTTATTTATTTTATTTCATACCCCTCTTTTGGAATCAATAATGAAAAAGAGAGAAAAGAAAGAAAAGAAAGGATAGAAAAAAGAAGAAGAAAAGAAGCGAAAAGAGAAAGTACAAGAAAACAAAGAAATTCAGGTGTGAACTACGTTTGACCTGATTCCTATTAAGGATATGTAGGCAGCCTCACGGCTCGGTCATATCATATCAAAATAAAAATAAAAAATCCCCAAGCAAGAAACTGGGGTAGAAGTTGTGATTGTGGTAAGAGATCAAATTCCAAAAGTTGTAATTTTGACCCATTTAAGTTGCTTTGAGCCTTTTTGATACCATTTTATTTCCAAACATATCTAAAGAACTCACATTACCGTCCAAACAAAGACCTCCCGATCAGTCTTCGAGAGATGCCACGTCAAGCAAGTAAAGAGGATTCATATCAGGGGCAACACTCCGGTATAAGCAAGAGAAATCAAAAAATGAGAGAGTCTTAATGGTGAAAACCTTCACGGTCACCATGGGGTAACAAGGAATTGAGGAATGAACAAATGAGAGAGGTTTATCGGTGAAAACCCTTCAGGGCACTGCAAGCCGAACAAGGTCTGTAAGTTGGCAGAAAGTAAAAATTGGGTTGTGGAGATCTTGGAGCACAAACTAAAACAATTGGAAAAGTGATTGGTTAAATAGACTGGGTTGATTAATCCAAAATGCATACCATGATTATTGGTGCCAGTTACTCCACTCAGATAAGTTTCTTTTCCTCTCTCCAACAATCATCCAAATTTGAATTTTCTTTTTTATTCTTAATTCTCAAAATCGTCGCATTTCATTGATGTTAATTTTACTCCTCTAAAGCTCTTCCAAGGATAGCTTTGTTTCAACTAATAAGAAGGAATTTCAAAGTTTACTACTAGTTTCAAAATTGCACAAAGCAAAATGCGGCTAGGACATGCCAGAGATAGTGTGATGAAAAGTGGGACATAGAGTGTAAGCAAAAGTTAAATCGTGGAATGGTTCAATAAAGTCTCGGGAGATGCAGAGGTTAATATAGAAAGGTAAGAAATGAAAAACAACGGTTGGGGTGTAGAGCACTCGGGCATCCAGGGTCCTTTGGTTAAAGATCAATCAGAAGGTCAAACAATTTTCGACCAGTTCAAGGTAGCCAGTCAAAGCAAATCATGGAAAAGGAAGAACCACCTTCAGCAAGAATGCCAAAACTAACCACCACATTTTAAACTAACAAGATGTTCTTTGATTTGAAACAGGGGCAAAAATCTCATTTGTTTCGGAAAAACCCTCCGTAAGGAAGGGCAATCACCAGATAGCTTTGACCGTAAACTCCTAGGACCCTTCTTGAAAATGAGACCAAGTTTAAAATTCAAAACAATCATGAGTAGCATAATATAACATAAATGTACCCCAAAGGAATATAAGTTGGCTTCAAAGTTTGCATGTTTAAGATAGGATTCAATTAGGAGTTGTCAGGACCCTCCTGGATAATGAGACTTAGCTTTAAGACTTCCATTAGATAACAAGATTTAGTGTAAGCTCTGTTGTAAGGCAGTATAATGCAGCCATAAAAATTGCCACTCTTAAGATAATACTTAATTTTTGACTCTCAGGACCCTTCTGGATAATGGGGTGTAGTTTTAAGACTCTGTTAGATAACAAGATTTAGCGGAAGTCACATCTTTAGAAGATATAATTCAGATTTAAAACTGTCGTTTAACTATAAGTTTTCAGGACCCTCCTGGATAATGAGATCTAGCTTTCAAATTCTTATAGATATTTGGTAGAATAATTCAATTAATACTTACGGATATGCCCGGCTACCAAACTGGGGCAGAAAAATTTCTTTTGTTTTGTCTATTTTGTGGAAATCAGGTCCCATCTGTAGAGCAGGGAAGGGCAACACTAGTTTCAAAGAATAGAAAGCAGTTCATACCCAAGCAATCAAGCACTCGCCTGGAGAAACAAGGGAGGACAAGTCAAAGAAAAGTAGTCTCAAGAAGAAGACAGTTCAAGTCTCAGTAATCAGGAGCCCGCTTGGAGAACGAAGGGAAAAAGTACAATTCAAGTTTCAGTAATCAGGAGCCCGCCTGGAGAACGAAGGGAAGAAGTAGTTTAAGTGTTGGTAATCAGGAGCCCACCTGGAGAATGAAGGGAAGCAGTTTAAATGTTGGTAATCAGGAGCCCGCCTAGAGAACGAATGGAAGAAGTAGTTTAAGTGTTGGTAATCAGGATCCCGCTTGGAGGATGAAGGGAAGCAGTTTAAATGTTGGTAAGCAGGAGCCCTCCTGGAGAACGAAGGGAAAACAATTCAAGTTCAGCAATCAGGAGCCCACCTGGAGAACAGAGGGAAGGAGACAATGGTCAAAGGAAGACATTTCAAGTTTCAAGGGGAAAGCAATTCGAGTTTCATAGGAAGGGAACACAATTCAAGTATTGGCAATCAAGAACCCACCTGAATAACCAAGGAAAGGCAATAGCAGTCAAAAGAAGACGGTTAAGGGTTCAGCAATCAGGCACCCACCTGAAAAACAAAGGGAAAGCACCTTAGAATACCATTCAAGACATGCAATAAAGGAATCTCGCTTGGAGAATACAAGTCAAACAAGCGGCAGAAACTGCAAGATCACGTTGAAGATACAAAATAAATCTTTGTAATTCATAGATCATAGTTTAGTCTAGCTTCTTTTATTTTGTCAGGATGTAATAAGGAGGTCAGTGAGCAGTAGCAGTAGCAACAGTGAAATCACAACTTCATGGTAGTCCCAGCTACCGAAACTTCCCGAACTAGACTGACCTAATTTCTTTATATTCAAGGATATGTAGAAAATCTTTAAAGCAGAGGTTCGGTCAAATCTTTCAAAAATGCTTCCCACGGAGTATTCAAACGGGCAAAAATCGCTCGTATCCGCTCATTTTATCTTTGCGCGAAAACTCTTCATGTTTCCGAGCAAAAAAGAGCAGCTGTGAGCATGCGATTTTTACCCTATATGAATTACTCCCACAAATTCAAAACAAAATAATTTTCCATTGTTTGCAATGTCGAGTATTTTTGTGGCATTTTCTGTTATTGTGTGGCTATTGTCTGTGCACGTTTATTGTTTAATTAATGAAAAATACAAAAAAATATGTTGCATGTGCATTTGAATTTAACTGTGCATTTTTAAGAATTAATCAATAATTAAGTTATTTTATAAAAATAATAGAAGAAAATCACAAAAATAGTTATTTTGAACCTTTTAATTTTAATTTTTGATTTTTGAGTAGTTTTTCTTTAATTTATTAATTGTTGTAATTATTTAGGATTAGTTAATATTTGTGATAAGTTAATTTGGTTTTATAACTTAATTTAGGATTTTAGTTTTAATTTTTGAAAAAAAAGAAAAAAAATTAATTTTAAAATAAAAAGAGAAGGAAAAAGAATAAAAGAAATCGGAACTTGGGCCAAATTCAATTTAATTCTCGAAGCCCAATTCCATCACCCCCAAAACACATCACATACCCGGTCCAAACCTTCCGTCTCTGAGACCATTGAAACGACGTAGTATAGGGAGAATACTACGTCGTTTCGAGATCAACAAATCTCAACCGTCCATTCCCTCACATCCAATGGCCAAGACCTCACCCCATCACCCGTTTAACCTGACCCATGAACTGGTCCAACACCCATGTAACCAAAACGACCCCGTTTTCCATTAATGATTTAATCAGAGCCGTTGGATTCCAATCATCCAACGACCTTAATTAAATCCTCAATTTTATATTCTCAAAACATCAAACCCCTTACCTCCTCAGAATCCCCCTCATCATCTTTAATCTCTCTTCAGAGACCAGCCAAAATTACCGTCTCAAACCACCGTTGACCGCCTGCCAGAAATCGCCTACGGCGGCGGTCAACCACCAATCACCCCCAAAAATACACCGTAGAATCCCCTCCGTCTCCTCTTTCCAAATATCTAACCAGCTACCTTCAAACATCCCTAGAATTCTTCGAATCTTGATTCGAAGAGGCGAACCCTAGCGCCGCCCTGATATTCTCCGGTGGCATCGCCGCCTCCAACCCCTCCCAAACTAACACCCCATGACCCACTAACTTCCCTCTTTCCAAATCCCCGCTCCATTCTTCTCGAACATGGCCAAAACTCTTCGAATATCAAATCTGAGTTCGAGCCCTAGAACCCTAAATTCTGACCAGTGCACGAAAGGTCATTTTGCTGGATTTCTTGGCTTATTCAAGCCTGTTTCAGCACAAAATAATGACGCTCATTTGTTCTCCACCAAGAACAAATGTTTGGCATTATTTTGGGTTGACTCAGAGTGTCAATTCCAAGTTCGAGCCTGGCCGGTGAGTTCTTTCCTAGTTTCTTGTTTATTCTCGTTAGTATTATTCCGTTGTTCGTCTTTCCCCATCTATTTTTCTTTTTTCTGGTCGATTTCAGTTGAAACTCGACCAGTCCTCTGGTATAAACTATCTTCTGATCGTTGTTTTGTTTTTCAGAATGTTTGGTGAATTTGTTCTTGGTTTCATAAGTTTGTGTGGTCAGTTTGTTTAAAATTTTGAAATTATATCTCGTTTAATAATTTAGTTAGTTTAATTAGTTCATTTCGATTTAATAGACTAGCCATTTTTGTGTATGTTATTAATCAGTCATATAGATAATTCTAGTTTTCGAACCATTTAAGTATTTGTTTTCTTCTGCTTTTGGTAAAAGCACTGAATTTGGCCTGGATCAGTTTGATTGTTTGGGACTTCAGGCCATTCTTGATCCCACTTCAAAGACCTGATAGGTTTTGGGTCAAGATTGACCCATATCCGTCTGGTTTCTTGAAAGTAATTGACAGAAGTTTAAGGGGCAATGTTTGGGAATTGTTCAACAAACGAAGTGTTTACCTAACTTAGGAAGTTTCTATAGTGGTAGGATTATGAATACACTAAAGATATGATAGAGACAAGGTTTAAGTGGAATCAACTATTAAAAATGGAAAAAAATGGGATTTGTAATGGGGATTGCACTAATTGGTTGCCTATGTAAAGGCTAAAGAAGAACAGAGGTGGGGGAGAGAAAAAAAGGGATAGAAAGAACATATTGAAAGTACTGAAAAAAAGAGAACATTCTAAAAAAAACATCAGATCCAATAGAGACATATAGTTTTAAGAGATAAAATCCAGAAAATACAAAGGGCTAAAATTTTCTACTATTTCATTGGATCTCTCCAGTTTTTTTTTTGAATTCTTTTCAATTTCTGAAATAACCTGGACTCATCTGAGTACAAAAAAGGGTTGAATTTGGTCCTCAAAGTTAGCTTAAAGCTTGCTGGTTTACTGTTTGATTGGAACTGTTGTGTTGCACAACGATTCTTGGTTTAAAGTTAGGTCTGGGAGGTTTATTTCTGTTGCTGCTTACTACTGTTGTTACCGCTGACCTTACTTCTCCTTTCCTTTCATTTCTAGGTATTTCTCAGTTCCATGGACACCACTTAAATGTAGTTTGAAGCTTGAGTAACAAATTGGATGATGGTTGCTATTGAATTCTCACTTCTGTCTCTTTCCATTTCATGCATAACGTGTATTACTTAGTTTAGAAATAGCTTGGTCGAAGTATATTTATGGTTGAATAGAGTATGACTATGTTTGTAATCATCTTATTGTTGGGTATACCTGCTAAATTCTTTGTTCTAGAATTAGTTTTGGTTTGAAACATGGAACAAGTTATGGCTTAGTTACTTGGATTTCATGGGTTTGAATTGGTATATATGTATAAAGGGACTTTCAAGGACATTCATAATAGGTATCTTCATATGTAGTATTCTGTATTACTTTTTTCTGAATTTCAATTGTTTGTATGAAGTTTCCTTTTAGGAGTTTGGGTTAATAATTTGTTTACTGGTAAAGACTATTGGTGGTATTAGATGCTGAATGACAAAAAATAATTTGATATCGTAACCTCTGTACAAAAGTAATGTGATTAGCCGTGTTGTTATGATGTTGAAACTGCTAAATTCCGCTACCTATTATTAGTTATTAGAACTGGAACTCACAAATTGCTTTCAAGATCAAGTCATTATTGGATGTCCTGTAATTGGCTATTGATAAGTTAAAGACGATTCCAAAGTTTGCTTGCATATGTATTAGTCTCGTTGTTGAGCTCCTAAGTTGATGTTACTTCGCTAAATGTTTTGAACTCCTTTCTTACATCCTAGCGGTTGGTTGTTTGTTTGTTTCTTATATTTCCTGCTGGAAGGTAATTCATCTAATTCACCTTTATTTGGTGTTACTTTTTTTTTTGTTAATTACATTGCATTGTAGTTGTAAATGTGTTGAATGGCTTTGTTGCAAGAAACGTTTCTTTCAATTGTCCTTGGTATACTCTTTAGCTTATAATTTCCATTAAGGAGGAGAGCAATTCTGATCCTTAATTAGAGTAGCTGGATGTCCTTTTAATTAATTTTATATGAAGTTGAAATATCTCAATATCCATATCCAAGTGAATGTATTAGGACAATAGATGGCCGTTTGATTTTGGGTTGTGCTTGAATTGACTGATTGACGCAAATAGCCATTATCTTGGTTGTATTATCTCCATTAAGTTACTTATTGCAACAGTTTTAATTTCTATTCTACGTGCATCGTTTAAAGTTGTCATTTTATTTACATTGATTACTTCCAGTGTGTTCTCATATTTGGAAATTAAAATGCTTTAGGAAGTTTCATTCTTTACTAAGTTTATAATGTTGAAAGTGCCAATCAATCATTATACGGACGTGCAATATTAGTATACGGACAATATCATAGTTTCGTGTTGTGACTCAGTTTTAAAGATCTATATGGATAAACTAGACTGTATAGTCTTCATAAAAGTTGTAGATCTATGTCTTAAAGTTTTAGAACATCTTGAATCACCCACATATCAATTTTATACAGAAAGTTATACCAAAAGTACTAACAGTAGTACATGGAGTATTTCTAAAACTGGAAATCTGGGTAGCACCTGCCCTGTACTTTCTGATCTTTTTTCAGGTAAATACCAACAAAACTAGATTTTGGTTCCTTTATCAGAGTTATAGATTTATGAAATACCTTTCCAGAAAGTCCTGGATCACTCAAATCGGAGCTCTGTACAAAAGGATATGTAGAAAATATTAATAGATGTGTTGTGTAAAAACGTGTTAAGAAACTTACCACAAAAGAGAGGAGCAACTTGATCTTCGCCAAAAACAAAATTTGCTTGTTGATTTAGTATAAATATATGGTTGATTCATGTTCAGATGCTAAGAAGGAGAGAGAAAGAGATTCTTCTTTGTCTTGAAGAATAGAAGATGGGGAGTTTATGGATAAATATGAAATAAAATGGTTCCCCAACTACTAAATATTCTTAGATAAATACAAAAGGTTGGAAACCCAAAAATATAATTATATACTGTATTTAATAACAACTCGTTAAAATAATATTAAGTGTTACCTATAACAACACCATGGAACTTCATTGCCAATATTAACACAATCTAAAGTAAGAAATTTTCATATATTGACCATTCACATTTAGGAAGTGCAAAGTAAAATATTTCCTAGTTATAAAAATACTCAATCAGGAATGCAAATATTATTAAAAAATTTCGGGGTATTACAACTCTCTCTCCCTTAAATCCGAAATTTACCTTGTACTAGTCCTGAAACAAATGTGGATATTGAACTCGCATATCCTCTTCTCACTCCCATATAGCTTCTTCGCCTGAATGATTTCTCCAAAGAACCTTCACTAATGGGATTCTCTTATTTCTAAGCTCTTTTATCTCACGCGCTAAGATTTGGATTGGTTCTTCTTCATATGTCAAATCAGGATTAACCTCAATAGACTCAATAGGAAGAACATGAGATGGATCTGAGCGGTATTTTCGAAGCATAGAAACATGAAAAACGTTGTTGATCTTACCTAATTCAGGTGGCCAAGCTAGCTTATATGCAACCAGACCAATTCTCTCAAGTATTTCATAAGGTCCAATTGATCGAAGACTAAGTTTACCTTTTTGGCCAAATCTCATAATCTTCTTCTATGGAAAAACCTTTAAAAATACCTTATCGCCCACCTGATGCTCAATTTCACACCTTTTAAGATCAACATAGGACTTTTGTCTGTCTGAAGAAATTTTCAATTGATCCTTGATGATTTTTACCTTATCTTCAATTTGTTGCACAATCTCAGGACCTACAAATTTTCTTTCACCAACCTCATTCCAACAAAGAGGCGTTCTACATTTTCTCCCATATAAAGCTTCATAAGGAGGCATGCCTATACTTGATTTGTAACTATAAATGTAAGCAAATTCTATGAGGGCTAAGTGTTTGTCCCAACTACCCTTAAACTAAATAATGCAGGCTCGAAACATATCCTCCAAGATTTGTATTACCCTTTCAGATTGGCCGTCTGTTTATGTATGGAACACTGTACTAAAATTCAACCTGGAACCCAAATCTTCTTGCAAGCAAGACCAAAATCTGGATGTAAACCTTGGATCTCTATCAGACACAATAAAAACAGGGATTCCATGCAGCTTCACAATCTCATTAATGTATAATTCTGCTAAACGTTCCAATGAGTAGTCCATTCTGATTGCTAAGAAATGAGCACCCTTAGTTAGTTTATCTACAATTACCCAAATAGCATCATGATTTATTTGAGTGCGTGGATGTCTAGAAACAAAGTCCATTGTTATCCTTTCCCATTTCCATTCCGGTATTGACAAAGGTTGCAGTAGACCAGCTGGGACTTGATGTTCAACTTTTATTTGTTGACATACCAAGCATTTAGAAATGAACTCTGCAATGTCTCTCTTCATGCCACTCCACCAGTAGTGCTCCTTAACGGTTCGATACATTTTAGTACCTCCAGGATGCATTGCATAAGGTGAACTATGTGCTTCAATCAAGATCTGCTTCCTCAATTCATCCTCATTAGGAACACACAACCTATTTTTATAAAATAAGGTACCATCTTTCCTTAATGAAAAATCTGATTCTCTTCCATTTTGGACTTCTTCAACCCGTTTCATAAGCTTCTCATCTAACTTTTGTGCTTCTTGGACTTGCTCAAGTAAGACTGACATGACTTGCAAATTAGAAATGATGGAACCATTAGAATTAAATGAAAGGCAAACATTCATGGCTCTTAATTCAAGAAGCAAAGTAAAAGGACTTAGAGTTAAACTTGCAAGGGAATTGCGACTCAACGCATCCGCAACTACATTGGCTTTACCAAGATGATAATCAATCGTGCAATCATAATCTTTGATGAGTTCAAGCCATATACATTGTCTTAAGTTTAACTCTTTTTGTGTACCCAAGTACTTCAAACTCTTGTGATCAGTAAATATGTGACACCTCTCTCCGTACAAGTAATGCCTCCAAATTTTTAAGCAAAAACAATGGCAGCAACTTCAAGATTGTGAGTGGGATAATTCAACTCATGCGATTTCAACTTTCGAGAGACATAAGCAATCACTTTCCCTTCTTGCATCAAAACACAACCCAAGCCACAGTGAGATGCATCACTGTATACCACATAATCTTTTCCTTCAGCTGGCAAAGAAAGTATTGGAGCTTGTGTCAACAAGGATTTGAGCTTTTCAAAGCTCTCTTGACACTTGTCATCCCACACAAATTTGGCGTCTTTCCCTAAAAGTTTGGTCAAAGGAGAAGCTATAATAGAGAAGCCCTTCACCAACCTCCTGTAGTATCCTGCTAAACCCACGAAACTTCTTATCTCAGTTGGAGTTTTAGGGAGTTTCCAATAAAAAATATCTTGAATCTTACTAGGATCAACTTTCACACCTTCAGCTGATACAATGTGCTCCAAAAAAGCCACTTCATTCAGCCAAAATTCACATTTGGAAAGCTTCGCGTAGAGTTGTCTCTCTTTCAGAATTTGCATGACAATTTGGATATGTTTACCATGATCTTCTCTATGCTTGGAATAGACTAAAATGTCATCAATAAACACCACCACAAATTGATCGAGATAAGGCTTGAATACACGGTTCATTAGATCCATAAATGTAGCAGGAGCATTTGTCAAACCAAATGGCATTACCAAAAATTCATAATGGCTATACCTGGTCCTAAAACCAGTTTTAGGAACATCTTGCTCCCTCACGCGCAACTAATAATATTCATACCTCAAGTCAATTTTTGAGAATAAGCTGGAACCTTTCAGTTGGTCAAACAAGTCATCGATTCTAGGCAGTGGGTATTTGTTCTTGATTATTACCTTGTTCAGCTGTCGGTAATCAATGCAAAGCCTAAGAGTGCCATCTTTCTTTTTCACAAATAAAACAGGAGCTCCCCAAGGTGAAATACTGGGACGGATAAAACCTTTCTCAAAAAGTTCTTGCAATTGAGCCTTCAACTCTTTTAATTCAGCTGGAGCCATTCTATAAGGAGCGATAGAAATAAGAGTAGTTCCAGGGACAAGATCTATAGGAAATTCAATCTCCCTTTCTGGAGGAAACCCAGGAAGATCATGAGGAAATACATCAGAAAAGTCGCACACAGTTGGTATGTCCTTAAGACTTGGACTCCCCAATCGTGTATTGACTATATGAGCAAGATAGGCATCACAACCTTGACAAATCATCTTCCTTGCCAAGACCGCAGAAATAATATTAGATGTCAATGATCTTTCTCCTTGAACTACCATGTGTGAATATGCAGGAGTTCTAAATGTCACTTGCTTCAACCTACAATCAACCAATGCATGGTGCCTATAGAGCCAGTCCATGCCAACAATAACATCATATTCTTGGAAGGGCATTTCAAGCAAGTCGGCAGGAAAGAGCAGATTTTGAATCATGAATGGACAATCTCGGTAAATCCTGTTAACAATAGCCTGATGACCTAATGGACTCATGACCAGCACATCAAATTCAAGTCTCACAAATTTAACCGTATCAGGAAATGCAAGTGATGAGCAAATATAAGAGTACGAAGATCCAAGATCAAATAGTGTAACAACAGATATGCCAAATATGTAAAATTTACCAGCAACCACGTCTGGGCCATCCTGGTCATTCTTCTGTCTCATAGCATAAACTCGTGCAGTAGCTCTTGACCCACTAGCTTAATTAGCTCCACTCGAACCTGATGCTTGCATATTTCGAGGTCTAGCACTGCTATTAGCTTGAGAATAAGTAGTGACAGGCTTTTGAACTGAGCCTTCTGTATGTGTATAAGAAAGAGGGTTAGGATTAGGACAATCCTTCACTTTATGATCCATACTTCCACAATTAAAACAAGCACCAGAAGCTCGTCTACATACACCATAATGATTCTTCCCGCATTGTGCACAAGTAGGTGTATGCGTTTTGCCTTGGCCATAACTTGGAGTACTGGCAGTAGAAAAATTCGACTTATTCTGCTTATGATGTGATGATTTATGTGTACTTTCAGTCTTGGAATAGTCTAACTTTCCCTTCTTGGATGGCCCGCCATAATCTGAATTACCCTTCCTAAACATGTTTTCTCTCCTACTAGCTTCTTCCTTGTCAATTCTTTCCCAAGTAAGTGCAACTGAAATTAGCTTGGAAAAATCCTCAAGTTGTAAGATTGCCACTGATTTTCGAATGTAACCATTTAAACCTTCTTCAAATCTTTTGCACGTGTCTCTTTGACCATCAATAATACCTCCAGCATAGCGAGAAAGCTTGAGAAAGTTTGTTGATCCTTTCATACCCCTTGTCACACCTCCTTTTTCCGCGCCCGCGGGGGTGCAAGGGAGTTTTTTCCAATTAAAGGACAATCGAAACGGGATTGGTTTACTTATTTCAGAGTCGCCACTTGGGAGATTTAGGGTGTCCCAAGTCACCAATTTTAATCCCGAATCGAGGAAAAGAATGACTCCATATTACAGTCTGCGTACCAGAAATCCGGATAAGGAATTCTGTTAACCCGGGAGAAGGTGTTAGGCATTCCCGAGTTCCGTGGTTCTAGCACGGTCGCTCAACTGTTATATTCGGCTTGATTATCTGATTTTATACAAATATGAACTTATGTGCAAATTTTAACTTTTTACCGCTTTCATAATTATTATTATTAAGAAATGTGAACATCGCTTAAAACATGTCTTCGGACTGCGTCACATGAAATGCACCCACGATCCGGAACATATTTTTATTCAATGTTTTAGGATTTGGATTTGGGTCGCATGAAATGCACACCCGAGTTTAAGAAAGTAGATTATTAAACACGCACCTAAAGAGACTATCGTGTTATTATTTTGGGAAGGCCGTGAAATTCGCTAAACGTCGTGGACATGCATCTCGAACCATGTTACAATCAATGTACCCGCGATTTAGAGACACATTTCAACTCCACCGAGATTTGGATTTGGGTCACATAAATGTGCACCCGAGTTTAGGAAGATAACATTATTAAAGGCGCGCCTAAAGCAACTAGCGCATTGTTATTTTGGGTGGGGCCGTGAAATTTGCTAAACGGCCCGTCCCGGAATCTAAGTATTTAATACATATATTTTGTGAGGGCTCCGCAATCTGTACATTTTTATTTGGCGAAGCTCGTCTCATTTTTATTTATTTATTTTTTAAAAGAAAAAGGATAAGGCTAAAATAACTATATTTTGAATACTTTGCGAGGTAATGGGTTGTAAATTGAACTTATTTGATGAAGCGAGTATTTTTCCGCGGAATTAAAATTGCTACTATAATTTCAACATTACTACTACATGTATAAACGATTATTAAGACAAACTAAAATAATTAACACCTTTCAGAATGTGTACGAACACCTATTGTGACAAATATCAATAATCTAAACATGAAGAAACAAAATGCCGAACAACCACTTGAAGTAACGAAACAAAGGAAAAGACATTCACGGCCACATTTCAATACCATACGGATTTAATTAACAGGAAATAGCAATTCACAAACATCATATGTATATGTCTCGCTTGCATACTATCCGCATGAACTAGGACTGTATTTCAACAAACACATATATATATTACTAACATCAAACATGAAGGACACAGGCAGAGATGGCCTACTTGAGATCAACGTCCGGTGCGTTGGACCTGCGACGAAACCTCGGACAACAACCTCGACGTACCGTACCTCGACGAACCAAAGACGACCTCAACGGACCTCACCCCAGACAGAACTTCTGGGCTACCTTTTCGAACGTTTTACGGTTAAGCTTCCGCTGGTGTGTGTGTGTGTGTGTTTTTCGGTCAGTCATGGCAAGGGGGAAGGGTCGTTCATGGCTGGACGTTGCAGGCAGTCGTTTGGACGTAGGGGTGCGACTGGATGGTCACCTTGGGCAGTGACGACGGGAGGGGCTGCTCGTGGTAGCTTTTGGAATGGTGGGGATGATAGTTTGATATGAGGTCGTTTGGGCAGTGTGGTGCATTAGCAATGGTGGACAGCAGGTGGTCGCCGGTGAGTGACGTGACGGGACGATGAGGCTGGGCGTGAAGGAGTTAGGACAACGCAGCAGCAGTTGCTGATGCTTGACGGGGAATGAGGAATCGTTTGGGCAAGTTGGTGAGGGTGACGATGGCAGACAACAGGAGGCAGAAACAGTGATGGGTCTCGACGGGGCATCGGTGGTTGTTTGGCTTGAGGAAGGAGCAGCTATGGTGGTTTCGCGGAGGTGGTGTTTGGTGGTGATGACAGTAAGGTCGAGGGGGCCGTGACGACGATGGTTATGGCGCGTTGGGACGTGAGGGAGTGGTACTGGTGGTTTGGGTAGGTGTTTGGACGTGGTGTTTGGGTGGTGGCGTTTGGACAAGATGGTGACAGAGTTGGGAGGAGACGGGGTTGTTTGGTTGACGACGCTGAGGAAGACGATGGCGAACAGTGGTCGACGGACGTGAATGAGTGGGTGTCGCGGCTGGTTTTGAGGTCTGAGGTTGTTGACGGAGTGAGTAGGGTTTTCTCTTCTTCTTCTTTAGGAAGAAGAAGATGAATAGTGCCTCTGGTTTTCAAAAAAATCCAAAGTCTCCGTTGGTTTTTTTTTTTTTTTTTTTTTTTTTTTTCACAGTAGGGTTTTTTCGTTGGTTCCTTTAGGAAAAGGAAGAAGATGATCGAACAGTGACCAAGCTTTCCCCAAAATTTTTCCAAAGTCCCCGTTGGTTTTTTGTAGGTTTTCCTTGTTCTTCTTTAGGAAGAAGAACGTGAACAGTCTTTTCTTTCAAAATCCCTCCGTTTTCTAATTTTCAAAAGTCCCCCCCCTCTTCCAAAAATGTGTGTCCGTCTATTTGATCCCTTTGGCCAAGACAAATGAGCCCCACGCGTGGTGGGGTTCCAGGCTTGTGTTCCCCACACGTGGTGGGGTTCCCCGTGTATGGGATTCCGTCCGTGTTCCCCACGTGTGGCGGACTCGGATTATTATGGGCTAGGTCCGAAAATTAGGCCTAAAAGCGGGTAGTTTGAACCCGAATTTTATTCTTTTGCCCGGATCCGAGAATAAGAACACGACGTTGCTTACTAATCCTATGTAAGCAAAATAACTACAAAAATAAGACTAATATTTAAAACAAAACTATATCTTTTTTTTAATATTTTTTTCAAGATTTAAAATAACTACAAAATATCAATAAAACTATTTTTTAATTTTCGTTTTTATATAAAGGTAAAATATAAAGTAATATTTTTTAATTTTTTTTTCAACAATTAAAATGACTACAAAACATTAATAGAACTATATTTTTGTAATTTTTGAAATTATATAAAGTACAAAAATAAAGTGCAATTTTTGTATTTTTCAAGTTTATGAGAGATACATAAACTAAAATTTTTATATATATTTTTTTGTAATTTTCTTTTGCAACAAAATAAAGTAAAAATAGTTAAAATAGCTATACTAGACCCAATTTCACATATTCACGCTAAAAATGTGAAAATTCTCGGGGAGGGTCAAAAATCCAGTGTCTACAATACTCCCTTGTTTTAAATTAAAAAACTCTTTCTTGCAATAGACAGGGGGAACATATTTTGCACGAAATAATTTCAAAAAATCATCCTAGATCAACATCGGAGGTTTTTCTTTTGCATTTGGCACACTTACCCACCAATCATAGGCATCTTTCTATAAAAGAGAGATATAATACTTAAATTTGGCAGCATTAGTACACTTCAATTGTTCAAAGACCCTCTCTATGCGCTCGAGCCATTATTCAGCTACCGTGGGATCTGTAGTGCCTTCAAATTCAACTCCGCCCATTTTTCTCATCTTCTCAAAATTCATTTCACTAGGTTCTGACATTTTCCCAGCCAAGTGATGAAAGAACTCAGGCATCTGCTGGAATGGATGAGTCATAAATGGAGTATTATGACTCATTGCTATTGGATTACTGCCCACTTCATTTTCACTAACACGAGGATGATTTAGGTCAGGAAAGGGTTCCTTATTTCCTCCCTGAAGGTGAGGTATGACATTATACTGGGCCTGACTTTCATCAACGGATTCAATAGCTCTATTCGAAGAAGAGGCCATATTAAAATTCCTATAAAAGATAAGATCACACTGCATTAGGGGCATGTACATGATGCATATGCACACAGAATACAATAAATTACATTATACAAGTATGCAAAAATTTATAAACTCCAAGTCATTTTCAAGAAAGGAAATAACAACAAATACTAAGTAATATCACAACAAAACAAATCCTAGAATCACAAACCGTGGCTCTGATACCATAACTTGTAGCAACCCCTTTGGGAGGGTGCTACTTAGGAAACAAATCTAACTCACTGATTATAAAACATTAAAAAGATATTAGGTAGAAATATTCAGAATAATTTATTAGCGGAAATAGGTCCATGCGAAAAGGTTCAAAGTGCAATATTTTTTTATTGAAAATACACCATAATTTTATTTTAAATGAAATACAATGTCAAAATATTAACATAAGGTGATATAATCCCTTCTTGAATAATCAACAGATTAAAACAACTTCCTAACAAATTTATACATTCATTCAACATCACTACAAGTTTGTATTGTACATAAATTTCAAACTATCGGGTATATAAAAAGGAAACTAGTTTTCTCCTTTATACATATTTACAAGACAAAGTGTAAATTCAGCATATTACAAGACTTGAGTTATTAACCCACACTAAAACAACAAATCAAGTTATCAAATTTAAGTTACAAGTTTTGGTCTTACACACACACACACACACACACACACACACACACACACACACACACACACACACACACACACACACACACACACACACACACACACACACACACACACACACACACATATATATATATATATATATATATATATATATATATATATATATATATATATATATATATATATATATATATAGGTGCATATGCAAATGTGATCTCCGTAACTTCTCCCAAATAGACTACTTCATCATGGCCATCTTCAGCTTTCATCCCGAACATTACCTACGATAGGAAACAACTATCGCTAAGCATAAAGCTTAGCGGTATATAAACTTTAGGCTTGGAGTCATTAAATTTTCCAATTCCCCTTTTCAGTCATAGTTAGCTCAATTTAACATAATTTCAAATAAGTGAACAAATATATCAAGCATATCAATATCAAACTTTGAAGTGTTTGCAAATATCAATAACAATGTTCAAGAGTCGAGAAAGTGTATACTATCAATCTAAGAGAGTATACCAAATATCCATTTTTCACCCAATATGTACGTCATGCCATCACACTAAGCATAATCAGATATCAAGATGGACCGAAGCCCCAAATCAAGTAGGGTCAAAACCCAATAGACAAGAGAATCAAGAACCATATTAAAAATGGCTTCCTAGTTCGTACTTAACACGGACAAGTTCCATAATTCAAGACGAACTACAAATCCAAAGTCAAGATGGCAAAAGATCCGAATCAAGAGGCATGCCAAGATGAGTGACAAAGTCACTACCACAAGAAGGACAAAGTCCCAACAAGAATGCAAAATGATCAAATAATCCGTGCGAATGGGCGATTTAACAAATATCTTACAATACTTGATATAATTCGAATATAACAATATAAATTGAAGATAAGAAAAATAAAAATATCAGGTTATTTTAAAATATTCCAACAAGCAAAAAGAGTACAAATTTATACACAAACCTTGGTGTTTTACCACAAAATAGTTCAATCGCAACTTGGGGACGTCTCGTCTATGCCGTAAACAAACCAAATCTATCCACTTTCTCAAACAATTCCCATTTGATTTTTCAAGGGTTTATATACCTTAAATACATAATCAAATATCTAAATAATTTTAGTGATTTAACATGTCAAACTAAACATGATATTGATAAAAATTACCCAAAAATATTTGAAACAGAAATTCTGGATAGTATCACTGTTTCGTGTTGTGACTCAGTTTTGAAGATTTATACGGATAAACTAGACTGTATAGTCTTCATAAAGGTTGTAGATCTATGTCTTAGAATTTCATAACATATTGAATCAACCCCATATCATATTTGTACAGAAAGTTATACTAATATTACTAACAATAGTACATGGAGTATTTCTAAAACTGGAAATCTGGGCAGCACCTGCCATGTACTTTATGATCCTTTTTCAGGTAAATACCAACAAAATTAATTTTTGTTCCTTCATAATAGTTATATATTTATGAAATACCTTTCCAGGAAGTCCTGGATCACTTAAATCGGAGTTCTGTACAAAACGATATGTAGAAACTACTAATAGATGTCTATTGTAAAAACGAGTTTAGAAACTTACCACAAAAGAGAGGAGCAACTTGATCTTCACCAAAAATGGAATTTACTTGTTGATTTAGTATAAATCTATGGTTGATTCATGTTCAGATGCTAAGAAGGAGAGAGAGAGAGAGAGAGAGAGAGAGAGAGATTCTTCTTTGTCTTGAAGAATAGAAGATGGGGAGTTTATGGATAAATATGAAATAAAATGGTTCCCCAACTACTAAATATTCTTAGATAAATACAAAAGGTTGGAAACCCAAAAACTTAATTATATACTGTATTTAATAACAACTCGTCAAAATAATATTACGTGTTACATATAACAACACCTGGAACTTCATTGCCAATATTAACACAATCTAAAATAAGAAATTTTCATATATTGACCATTTCACATTTAGGAAGTGCAAAGTAAAATATTTTCTTGTTATAAAAATGCTCAATCAGGAATGCAAATATTATTAAAATATTTTGGGGTGTTACAGTCAGATTCAACAGTGAAGAGGTCAGCATAGAAACTTTGGACCTCGTCCTCATAAACCTTGGGCACATCCACTTTGAACAGATGCCCTAACTGTTGAAATTCGACCATTTCAAGTATTTGCCTCATACCAGCCATCTCAGATATTTTTGGGTCAAATGTGCGACCCCACAAAACTTTCTGGTACCTCAACCTTTCTTTACCAGACACACGTTCACGTTTCACTTTCTTTATAGAACCGGGTTCCTTTACATTGTCCAATTTTCTTTTACCAGACGTCACACTAGACTTACCCTTTCCACTCGATTTCACTAGAATATCATCATTAGACAATGACTCTTCAGCCACCACATGCTTCAACTTGTCACTACTTTTCACTGACTTTTTACTTGGCGTTCCAACAGCCTCCTCTGAAGCACTTTTAGCAAATTATTTCTTTTTCTGAGATCTCTTGACTAAGGAACTTGGTCCCTTTTCAGCTTCCTTATCCACTTCCATTACAGAAATATTCTTGTCATAAACAATCTCTCCATCCTTCACTAGCCTCTTTTTCTTCTTCTTGATACACCTTTTACTCTTCTGCAGGGCAGAGTCAAGAGCCTCATTTTTCTGCAACCTCATAGTAGGTCGCTTAGGAGAGGGCTCAAGAGTGGCTACTGGCCTCCTTCTGGCAATGAACGCATCTAGAGTAACATTATCCTAATCTTCTTCATCACTGGACCTCATAGCAAGAGCCACTACTTCCAAAGGCTTAGCATCAAAGTGAGGAGAAGGAGCAGGGTCGAAACTGACTTGAGAAGAAGATCCCTGACCTGTTTCCTCAGGAGAGGGGTCAGGTCCTTCAAGAGGGGTCCCAGTAGTTTCTTCTGGTGTAGGTTGTTCAAAAAGCACCATCGTTCGTTCTCCCACCAACGATTGAGTCTCTTCCTCCTAAGACTCAGGCATAGTAGAGGTGACCTCATACACTATTCCTTCAGCAGATATGACCAACATGTTTTCTATGGCCTCTCTCTATTGAGATTCCATGGGTGCAACAATATCTGAGATGGGAGTACCTATAGACTGATCAACACTAACTTCAAAAACATTTTCTTCCTGTGGAGTCTCACTCTGTTGCTTTGTTCTTTGAGAATCTCAAGTGACAGAGAAGAGAGACCATCAAGTTTAGGGCTTTTGAGTTCTCAACACTTAGAGGAAGAGTGTGGTCTGAGGGAGTGGTGAGAGAGATGGAGGGTGAAGGAGAATCAGGTTTAGATGCTTCAATTTCAACAGTGGTGGAAAGGGGAATGTTGAGAGGTATTTCTTTAGGAACGGAGGAGTCGAGGCTTTTATTTTCAATGGAGGGAAGAATTGTTTGTTCTTCAGCCATGGAGGATGATTAGTTTGAAAGTTCTGGAAGGGCTAACAAATAGAGAGATGATCTTTCAAGGTTTGGAGATGAGAGAGTTTTAAAGAGGAAGATGGCAGTTATGAAGAAGAGAGAAACGAGTTCTGAAATGACGGTAAATTTTTGGGAAGATGCAACGTTTTAGAGGGAAGTGAAAGGATTTGAACGAAAGACATGACATACAGGGTCTGAAAAGGTTGATGATGTGGCACTTAATTTTTGTTTCTTTTTGAGATATGTATGAGAAAAGCACAAGACTACTAACTTGCGGTACAAAAACTAGGTTCTTGACCGGTCTTTCAAAAAATTTCCACCCTCTTTTACCGCTCATGCAGTGCTTCTATAATCATCATGCGTGTCTACCTGCAATGGTATTGGAGATAGTTAGACTTTGCCGGAAAACACTTTAGCTAATTTTACCTGAATGTAATTTTCATAGCCATATGATAGGAATCAGGTTCTCAATTAGGCTTTATTAGCCCCAGTTCCAGCCTGTTTCTCTCAAAGTGTTCTCTGCTCAGGGCTTTGGTGAAGATATCTGTAATTTGGTCCTCTGTGCTGCAGAACTTCATATAGATAAGCCCATTTTCCACATTGTCTTTGAGAAAATGATGTCTCACATCAATGTGTTTGGTCCTTTTATGCTGGATTTGATTTTTGTCCATGTTAAGTGCACTTGTGTTATCACACAGAAGAGGCACACAATCAATGTACATTCCAAAGTCTTCTAATTGTTGTTTGATCTAGAGGAGATGAGCATAACATGTAACTGCAACAACATATTCTGCATCAGCTGTTGAAAGAGCAACTGAATTCTGCTTCCTTGTGCCCCATAAAGTAAGACATGATCCTAGAAAGTGAGCCATTCCAGATGTGCATTTCCTATCCACAAGATAACTTGCATAGTTAGTATCGGCATACCCAATAAGATTAAAATTGTCACCTGAAGGGTAGTACATGACCAGGTCTTGTGTTCCCTTAAGATATCTCAGAATCCTTTTGGCAGCCTTCATATGAGATTCCTTGGGATTTTACTGAAACCTTACACATAGTCTCACACTGAAGACAACATCTGGCCTGTTGGTAGTGAGATAGAGAAGAGACCCAATAATGCCTCTATACATTATTTGATTTACAGGAAATCCAGATTCATCCATGTCAAGTCGAGCGGCAGTGGCAATAGGAGTGTTAATCACTTTTGATGCTTCCATATCAAATCTCTTTAAAAGCTTCTTGATGTATTTCTGCTGACTGATGAATGTACCCTTTGTGGACTGCTTCACTTAAAGACCCAAGAAGAAATTCAACTCCCCCATCATGCTCATCTCAAACTCACTTCCCATGAGTTTTGCAAATTCATCACACACTGAATCAGTTGTTGCCCCAAAAATGATATCATCAACATATACCTGAACGATGAGCAGGTTCCTCCCTCGTTTCTTCAGGAACAATGTGCTGTCAATTTTTCCTCTTGTAAAACCAATTTCTAAGAGAAACTTTGACAACCTTTCATACCAAACTCGAGGAGCCTGCTTCAACCCATACAGTGCCTTGTCCAATTTGAACATATATTCAGGGTGTACCTGACATTCAAAACCTGAAGGTTGCTTTACATACACTTCTTCCTTGAGGAAGCCATTCAGAGATGCACTTTTGACATCCATTTGGAACAGAGTGAATTCCATATGTGATGCAAAGGCAATGAGGATTCTGATAGCTTCCATGCAAGCAACCAGAGCAAAATCTCATCATAATCAATTCCTTCCTCCTGATTGTAGCCTTGGACCACTAGCCTTTCCTTGTTCCTTGAAGTGTTTCCATGTTCATCAAGCTTATTCCTGAATACCCACCTAGTTCCTTTTATGGTTCGATCTAAGGGTCTAGGTACCAGGTATTATACGTTGTTCCTTTCGAACTAATGCAGCCCATCTGCATGGCTGTGATCTAGTCTGCATCTTTTAAGGCTTCCTTAATATTTTTGGGTTCTATTTGGGAGAGGAATGCTGAGAAGACAAGTGAATTTCTGGATTTTGATCTGGATTGGACTCCTGATTCCAGATGAGTAATTATGTTGTCAAAAGGATGGGAGCTTTTGTGTTTCCAGTTGGGCACTTGAGCTTTATTTGTAGAGAAGCTGGGTAACCCTGACTGATTCCCTTGTATCCTTCTTTCAGCTACCTGTTGAGTACTTTGAACTGCATCAACCACTCTTTCTTCAGCTTTAGTGGTTGTAATTGTGGTACTTGGTTCCTCTCCGACTGGTGAGAAAGAGACTGCATTGTCTTCACTTGGCTCCTTCACTTGACTCATCATGTCTGCCTTTCCATTTGCCATACCAATAACTTCACTTGGAACCAGCATAGGCACTCCATCTTGATCATCCATGTTGCTTTTCTCACAGGAGAGGTATGACTCGTCAAAGATTACATGTATACTTTCCTCAACACACTGAGTCCGCTTGTTGTAAACCTTGTAGTCTTTACTCTGAGAAGAATATCCCAAAAATACCGCTTCATCATTTCTGCATCAAATTTTCCAAACTGATCATTTTTATTGTTGAGAACATAACATTTATACCCCAAATGTTCTTAAGTGAATCAGCTTGGACTTCCTTCCATTCAACAACTCATAGGGAATTTTGTTTAAGAGAGACCCGATCATGCACCTGTTCACCAAGTAGCAGGCGATGTTGATAGCTTCAGCCCAAAAGTTCTTTGCAATCCCACTATCGATCAACATTGTTCTTGCCATTTCTTCAAGGGTTCTATTCTTCCTTTCCATAACTCTATTTTTTTGTGGAGTTCCTGAGGCTGAGAAGTTATGGGTAATGCCATTCTTGTTGCAGAATTCATCAAACTTAGTATTGTCAAATTCTATTCCATGATCTAATCTAATGTATGCTACTTTTGACTCCATCTTCACTTGAATTTTCTTCACAAAGGCTACAAAAACTTCAAAGGTGTCATCTTTTGTTCTAAGAAATAGAGTCCAAGTGAATCTGAAATAATCATCCACTATCATAAAAATGTATCTTCTTCCTCCACACAGATTCTTATGAAGGAGATCAAGTGGTTTTGATGTGCTAACATCCTTCTATGGCTTGAATGAGGATTTTACATGCTTCCCCGTATAGCAGGCATCACAAACTTTGTGCTCCTTGAACTTTGAATTAGGTAGACCACGAACTAGGTCCTTCTGAACCAACTTATTCAGTAGAGAGAAGCCTGCATGCCTCAGTCTTCTGTGCCACAGTTCAGCATCATCATCAACTGCTTTCAAGGAACTCAGATCATCACTTTGTAGGGACTCAAAATCAGCAACGTAGATATTCTTGTATCTTTTGGCCACAAGTACCACACCAGTTATGAGATTTGGAACTGTGCATAACTTTGACAAGAACTCCACCTTGTTTTCTTTATCACATATTTGAGAAACAGTCAAAAGAATGTACTTAAAAATATTGACATAGTACACATTCTCAATTAAGTAAGAAAGTGATTTCCCAATCTTTCCAACTCCAAGAATGTACCCTTTTTCCCATTATCAAAGGATACACTCCCTTCTTGCAGGACTTTTAGTGAAAAAAAGTCCATGGTATTCCCAATCATGTGTTTTGATCATCCACTGTCCATGAACCATTATTGACTACTTCCTTTCACTGTTTTCTGCACAAGGAAATCAAGGATTAGATTTAGGAACCCAAGAAAGTTTGGGTCCATTGTAATAAGCAGATGAATAAGTTCTCGTCTAGTCCATGCAGGTAGCATGCACTTTTTATGGGTGGCACCTGGTCCTTTTTTAGCAGTTACTCTTTCAGCAAAAACTTTGTTTTTCTGAAGAGACTGAACCCTGGCTTGGCAATTTTTTTGAAATGCTCATTGTTCCCACAGTGGGTACACAACCAATTATCAAGTATAGTAACATACTTGCTATGGGGGTTATAAGGAGTTTTTTCCCTTTGAAACCCTATTCCCTGCATGTTTCCACCATTGTTAATGTACATGGTAGTAATAGCATCCGAGGACCAGGTCCACTTAAGAGACTTCTCAAGGTCATTTCTTACTCTTTCCAAATCTGCTTGAAGTTGTCTATTTTTCTCAAGTTCAGCACATAAACTAGTTTTTACAGCATTTGACTCGTTTTCAAGCTTGATATGTGCTTCACTAGCAACTTCTTTTCCTTTATCAGAATTTCCAGGCCTAACTTCACTGACCTTCTTTTTTGGGACATAAGGACTATCAAAAATAACATCACACAACTCAGATTCTTCTGTCATGATAAAATCATGCATTCTTGTTTTTCACCACTCATAGTATTGCATATTGAATCTGGGTGGTCTGTAGGTACACTGACCCTCTTCAAAATTTAGTGGAGCAACCATGAGGATCCTTTCTAGGTGTTAACCTGATAAAAAGAACATGCTCTGATACTAATTGATAGAATATATGAGTCCACCAAATTATATAGAGACCTGATCCTATATAAGTTTCCACATATAACACTAATGTAACAGTAAGTAAATGGAACAGGGAACTTTTACGTGGAAAAATCTCTGCTCAAGGGGATAAAAAACCACGACCTATACTGGTAGGATTTCAACTTCACTATGAGAAAACTTTAGATTACAACCTATGCAATCTAGGAATTAAACTCTTAATTCCTCATTAACTTGTAATACACCCATTACAAGCCACTTTGCAATACACCTATTACATAAACTTCAACTCATGACTAACTCTAATTATGACACAAATACTGAAGGTTTATGGTTTTCAAGGGTTTCCTAATTAGAGCTTCTAGATAAGCAAAGTAGGAATTACAATGAAGAACAATACAAAGTTACAACTCAACTAAGGACATATAAGAGACTTGCTATAGGAACTGGTCCGTAGTAGTGTTGTACTTTGTTCTTGATGCACTTGAGAATTGAATACTTGACAGATGAATGGTTGGAGTGCTTGAATAAATTCTGAAGTGCTCAAGTGGTGTTTTATTGTAATGCTCTTTGTTGATTCAACTTGGATGACATCACTTGAATGATGTAATCACTTGGTTGGCCAAAGGAGAGTGACTATTGTACTATGCTACACTGTTTCTATGTATAGTGCAGGCAGTCACTTTCGCTTTAGACAGTTAACTTCGTACTGTTGTCAGGGAGACACGAGAGGATCAGGTCCCTGTGTTGATTCTTTTATCTTCTGAAGTCATAACAACTCACATTAGCTCGAATTTGTTGATTGAGTTGTCTACCAAGTGTGTCAGGTCCCTTATCTGGTTCTTTGACAGTAAATTTATTAGATCATCAAAACATAAAGATAAGGTGTTGTAAACCCATCAGTTCGATTATCATATTTTAAATCGTAAGATATTTATATCAACTTTTCTAATAGTTTTATCTTTTTGATGAATTCATACAATTCAATTTAATGGCACATTAACTTTGTAGTCTCATTTCACTAACTAGAGTTGTGGTGGAGTGGTAAGTACTCCTTCATTCTTATCCACAAGTCTCGGGTTTGAGCCCTAGGTTTGGAATCGCCTTTGTTAAGGAGCGTTTTACTCCCATGTGGGACTTTTCAGCTCCAAACCGGATTTAGTCGATCCCTCAATGTGGGTAAACGGACACCAGATGAAAAACTAAAAAAAAAATAAAAATTCACGTATTATGCCCCCCCCCCCCCCACACCACAAAAAAAGTGAAAAGAAAAGAATAAGCTCTACATGTGAGAGAGCATATTCTAGACTTAAAATTTTTCACGTATGTTTTTTCTCTATTAGTTTGAACCATTAGAAATGACGATTAGACAATTCAATATAAATCCTCGATAAGAAAAACCACAAGATCAATTAAAACCCTACCTTATCCAGATAAAAAGAAAGTGTTGTTTGTCCCTTTATCTTTGGAAAAGGCAATGCATCCAAAGAAAGAAAAGATAAATTAGCTTGTCAATGTGACAATTGGGTTGAATTTTTCTTGCCATTTTATCGACATATATGGCCACCAATGTTTTGTATTTTATATATAGGCCTTATATATATGTCTGTCTATGTTACTATACTTTCATTCTCGAATTATGAATTTGGAACAGCATCTAGCATTATCGACACCTAAGAAGATAAAACTCCGACATGTTTTTTGAACGACAACCTAGCTCATCAACCACTAACAATAATTGGTATTGTTCAAGGACAAACTAAATGGCTGCTTTGAAATGTCCACAAGGAGGAATTTCTCTATAGTTTAGTCATGAATTTTTGTATGTTACTTTAATTAATAAGAGACCACATGTGATGCAATGGATGAGGCTGCTCCTTCCTTAGCCAGATGTCTCGAATTCGAGTCTTGGGTATGGGAAAATCCTTGGTAGGGAGCGCTTCGCCCCGAATGGGGCTCTACCCGGCGCGAACTGGATATAGTCAGGTTCCAATATGAGTACCTGGATATCGGATTGGAAACCAAAAAGAATTAATAAGAGGAAAAAAGTTTAATTAATAAGAGTTTGGGTGGTATATCGACATTTTTGTTGCGTAGAAGGGAGGAAAACAAAAATTTCACAACAGCAAACAACAACAACAACGACCCAGTGTAATCCCACTTCTGAGGTATGGGGAGGGTAGTATGTACGAAGACCTTACCTCTACCCTGAGGCGTAGAGAGGTTGTTTCCAAGAGACCCTCAGCTCAAGAAGACGACAAGAGACGATATATTAGTATTATCAATAGAATCATAATTGAATAACATCGATATATAAAAAAATTCGAAATAGATGGAAAGTACACAATAACCAGTAGGTAAAGACCTGCATCAGTAGAAACCACTAACATTCTAAAACTAAAACCTAACTGGAAAGTCTCACTCTGATGCGCCGAAGAAATATTCACAACTACCTCATAACCTACAACTTTAATGCTCGACCTCCACAATTCCCTGTCAAGGGCCATGTCCTCAGTAATCCTAAGTCGTGCCATGTCCTGCCTGATCACCTTTCCTCAATACTTATTGGGTCGTCCTATACCTCTCCTCGTGCCCACCATAGCTAGTCTCTCACATCTTCTCACCGGAGCATCAATGCTCCTCCTCTGAATGTGCCTGAACCATCTGAGTCTTGCTTCCCTCATCTTGTCCTCCACGGGGGCTACGCCCACCTTCTCCCGAATAGCTTCATTCCTAATCTTATCCATCTTAGTATGCCCACACATCCACCTCAACATCCTCATCTCTGCTACTTTCATCTTTTTGATATGTGAGTTCTTAACCGGCTAACACTCGGTCCCATACAACATGGTAGGCCTAACCACTGCTTTATAAAACTTACCTTTTAGTATTGGTTGCACTTTCTTATCACACAGGACTCCCGACGCTAACCTCCACTTCATCCACCCCACCCCTATATGGTGTATGACATCCTCGTCGATCTCCCCAATCTCCTGAATAACTGATCCAAGGTACTTGAAACTACTCCTCTTGGTAATGACTTGGATGTCGAGCCTCACATCAACCCCTGCTTCCGTCTGCTCGACACTGAACTTGGACTCTAGGTATTCCGTCTTAGTCCTGCTCAACTTGAAACCCATAGACTCAAGGGCATGTCTCCAAACCTCTAGCCTCTCATTGATGCCGCCTCGCATCTCAACAATTAGAACTATGTCATCAGCAAATAGCATACACCATGGCACCTCCCATCGAATATGATGAGTCAGTGCATCCATCACCAGGGCAAATTGGAACGGGCTGAGCGCAGACCCTTGGTGCAACCCTATAACAACCGGAAAATGCTCGGAATCACCTCCTACTATCCTAACCCTAGTCTTAGCTCCATCATACATATCTTTGATCACCTTAATGTAGGCAATCGGCACCCCTTTTGTCACCAAGCAGCTCCATAGAACCTCCCTAGGAACCTTGTCGTACGCTTTCTCCAGATCAATAAATACCATGTAGAGATCTTTCTTCAGATCCATGTACTGTTCCACCATCCTCCTAATAAGGTGGATAGCTTCTATGGTAGAATGCCCCGGCATGAACCTGAATTGGTTGTCTGAAATAGGCACCGTCCTTCGCACTTTCATTTCTACCACTTTTTCCCAAACTTTCATGGTATGACTCAGTAAGTTGATACCCCTATAATTATTACAACTCTAGATATCACCTTTGTTCTTGTACAACGGGACCATTGTACTCCACCTCCACTTATCTGGCATCCTATTTGTCTTGAATATAACATTAAATAACCCAGTTAACCATTCCAAGCCTGCTCTACCCACATACCTCCAAAGTTCAACCTGAATTTCGTCTGGCCCGGTAGCTCTGCCCCTACTCATCTTACGCATTGCCTCCATTACTACCTCGACCTCAATGTGCCTATAACTAAAGTCATGGAGATTGTCGGCATTTTCCGATTCACCTAGCACAATATCCTGATCCCCTTCTTCATTTAGAAGTTTATGAAAGTAGGTCTGCCACCTCCTCTTAATTTGGTCATCCCCCATCAAAACTCTGCCGTCCTCGTATTTGATGCACCTCACTTGGTCTAGATCCCTAGTCCTCCTCTCTCTCACCTTAGATAGTCGAAATAACTTCTTCTCCTCGCCTTTGTCCCCCAGTTCCTCATACAGGCGAGCAAAAGCCATTGTCTTTGCCTCCGTGACTGCCAGCTTTGCCTCTTTCCTAGCTACCTTATACCTCTCTCTGTTCATTCTCATTTCCTCCCCGCTAGTGCTCCCTACTAATTGCATGTATGCTGCCTTTTTTTCTTCCACTTTACTTTGGACAACTTCATTCCACCACCAGTCTCCTTTGTGGCCACCGGAGCAACCCGAAGATACCCCTAACACCTCTCTCTCCGCCTTCCTTATACAGTCCGCCGTCGTCGACCACATAGTGTATGCATCCCCATAAGTCCTCCAAGCTCCCATAGCCGATAACCTTCGTTCCAACTCCCGGACTTTATCCTTTGGCAAGGCGCCCCACCTGATCCTCGAGCGACCTCGTACTAACCTCTTCTTCCTCCTTATTATAATACCAACGTCCATTACCAAAAGCCTATGTTGTGTTGCAAGGGTCTCACCTGGGATAACCTTGCAATCCTCGCACAACTTTCTATCCCTTCTCCTGAGGAGGAAATAGTCAATCTGGGTCTTCGCCACCGAACTTTGGAAAGTAACTAAGTGCTCCTCCCGCTTCAGAAAACTTGAGTTCGCAATTACCAGCTCAAATGCCTTGGCGAAGTCCAACAGCGAAGTGCCCCCTCCGTTCCTTTCCCCGAAATCGAAGCCGCCATGCATCTCAGAATATCCACCTGCAGCCGACCTAATATGACCATTGAAATCTCCGCCTATGAATAACCTCTCCGCAGGCGAAATATTATGCATAATCTCATCCAACCCTTCCAAAAAATGCCTTTTTATCTCCTCATCCAACCCTGCTTGAGGCGCGTACGTGCTAACGACATTTAAAGTACACTCACCAACCACCAACTTAATAGTCATTAATCTATCATTCACCCGCCTAACCTCTACCACAGACTCTCTAAGATGTCTATCTACTAGGATACCCACTCCATTCTTACCCCTTTGGACTCCAGAGTACCACAACTTATACCCATCCGCATCCTTTGCCCTCGATCCGACCCACCTAGTCTCCTGAACACACGCTATATTAATCTTCCTCTTCTGGAGGATCTTAGCCAACTCTATAGACTTACTCGTTAGTGAACCTATATTCCATGACCCGATTCTTAACTTATAGGCTCCCTTACCCCCTACCTCCTCCCGCCACCCGTCCCACCACCTGGACCCTGCCCGACCCCTCGCCCTATCTTTTGCCCCACCCGAGGACATACCCTTTTACTCTATCATCCCAGACTACAGCCACTACACTCACAACAAGCTAAAGAAGACTCGTTAGCACACCACGAACAACGAACCAAACTAGAAGGACACAAGTAGCTACTAGCACCCTAGTTGTATGATTAAACTAGTGCGAACTAAAATAACATCAATTTAACTAACACCAAGAGAGAAACAATAAAACGGGAGGTACCACCTCCCGAGAACAGAACCTGTGATTGTTTTGATGTACTCGATGTTGTTGCGCGCTCACATTCAGCTTCCCACCGCCCCTTTGTTGACACTCGCCTAGGCTGCTCTCCTTTTATTGTGTGCATGCGCCTAACTTGTCTCCAACAGCTCCGAGAAATTCCCTGAAAAACACAAAAAAAATACCTTGTACCAAAAGGGGGGCTGTCAGTGCTACCACTGGCGTAGCCCCAACAACTGCAAGGGAAAGAAGTGAAAAAAGAATAGGGGGACAAAAGAAGAGAAACGAGATGGGCGATATAGAAATAAGCACCCGGGAGTGTGCTGGTTGACAACTAAAGGAAGAAGAAAAGGGTCGCCAGAAGTGGTTATCAACGGTGTGGTCGCCGGATGACCGCCGCAAATAAGGTAAGGGTAAGGGAGGAGAAGGGAGGGGGGATGGTAGATGGGAATGAGAGGCATGGGAGAAGGGGGGGATTGCTTACCTGCTGGGGGTGGGGTCACCGGCGCCTCTGCTAGTCGCAGGTGGTGGCTGTCAGTGACCGTTACACAAAGAAGAGCGTCGAAGAGTGTAGAAGAGAGTGAGCGCATCAAAACAGAAATTGCACCTGGATATAAAAAAATAGTTTAGCATATTAGCACAAATGAAGGATTTGTTGGTAAATACGTACTCGTACTGAGTGTTTACACCAAATTAATAAATACATAACGTGTGTCTTGCACATGTATATATATATATCAGCTCAATACTTTGGGAGAAAGAGATAATATATATCTGTGTGAGTGTGTGTGTGTGTGAGATCACGAACGAATAAGACATTTTGTATGTATACGTACGTGTATATGTATATTTCAAAACAATTTAAAAGATATATTCCAAAACAGTTTAAAAAATATATTTCAAATACTAAGTTCGAACATTATTACCAGGAAACAAAGGGATATAATGGCCCTATGAACTCTACTAACTTCAAATCTGTGAGTCCGCCACCTCGTGTAATTAATTTAAATTAAGGAAATATTACGCAACACATCAACTATTTATACTGTATTTACTATTCGTAGCTATACTTTCAATATATTTCCCATTCATAGGTATATTTGTATCTTACAGCAAATCAATAAAATAAGATATTAATTTTTTTGAACTGAAACAAACGACCAACAAGCTCTTGTAGCTTAGTTAGTTAGAGTGCCCGTTTAGTTAGTAAAGGTCTCAAGTTCTATTCTCAACTAGAATATTTTATTTTTCTGTATTTATATATTTTACCTTAGTTGTATTCGTTGTACGGACAAGTACAGTAGATACAACCTTTGTATACAATGTCTGTGTATACAAAGGATATAGAATGTATACACCCTTGTATTTCGCATTGGTTATAGTTGATACATATTGTATTCGTTGCACGAATGATACAATTGATACATGTTGTATTCGTTGCAGTTTGAATACAAGTTAGTAACAATTGAATAGTAGCTACGAATGGTAATGAAAACATTTTATTTTTATGCATTTATGTATTTCGCCTTAGTTGTATTCGTTGTGCGAACAAATACAGTAGATACAACCTTTGTATAGAATACAGATGTATACAGAGTACAAGAATACAACATGTATGCATTGTATACACCCTTGTATTTCACGTTGGTTATAGTTGATATATATTATATTCGTTGCACGAATGAATACAATTGATACACGTTGTATTCATTGCACGTTTGAATACAAGTTAGAATAGTAACTGCGAATGGTAATTAAGCAAATTATAGTTATAAGGCTCTAAATTATAGTGATTTATGAAAATTACTCTTAAATTAAATTATGAAAAGTAGTGTATATAATTTAAATTCATGTTAAAAGTTATATCTCCAATAAAGCCCAAATATGATAGACCAAACCTAATACGTAAAAATTGCACGGGGCGCCCTATTTGGTCGCCCCCATTTAGCCTATACCCATTTTTTTAAAATATTTTAACTCGTACCCACTTTTTAAACAATTTCAGCCCTCTTTCTCCACCTCCTTCTCCCAGTGATCTCCATATCTCTCCGAAACTTAACATTGATGTAACAATGAAACGTCTGTGTTTTCTTTTTATTCTTCTTTTTTTCCCCTCATAGCTAGGACACTAGTGTTGTAGGAAACAAAGAATGATAAAAGCACAAACATCTGAATAAATATACTACTTTAATTTGCTTACGTTGATCTATCAAAATGATCTAGCAGCTGAAAGAAGACAAAAAATATTTTCATTGTTTGTCTCTCCAAATCCCTGAACGCTGAACATGAGCATTTCTGTTCTCAACTGATGATAACCTTTGTTCCATCATTTTAATTAGGTCAACAGACAATTTTGGCTGCTGCAACTCTTCTGTAGAATATAAACGAACAAGATTGAAAACAGTAGGGATTCTTCTTCTACACGTCGTCGTCACTGTAGATGTAGAGAGTGTAGTAGTACATACTCAAGGGTTTTAAAAACTTCGCTAGTTACAAACAAAAAGTTCAGCTTTAGAGCCGAAGTTCGCGAGTTACAAAACAAAAACTTCAGCTCTAGAGCTGAAGTTCGCCAGTTACAAAAGCAAAAACTTCAGCTCTAGAGCTGAAGTTCGCCAGTTACAAAACAAAAACTTCAGCTCTAGAGCTAAAGTTCACGAGTTACAAAACAAAAACTTCAGCTCTAAAGATGAAGTTCTGGCCCGGCTATTAGAATGCTGAAGTTTTGCGTGATTGCCTTTGCTACTTCAGCCCCGTATGCTGAAGTTATGCGAAAAAACGGGTACCCTTGCAATTTTTTTTTGCAAAGCGAGCACATGTTAAAATGTGACACAAAAAGCGGGTATAGATGTAAATGTCTCACCTAATACAGATTGTACAATTTTATTGGGCTAAGAGCCCTAATTTATTTGGGCCTTATTAAACTACAACTGTCAGGAAAATCAGAAATATATCAAAAGTACGTAAAAACGATAAATGGCCCATGCAGGTCTCAAACCTGCGACCTTCGCGTTATTAGCACGACGCTCTAACCAACTGAGCTAATGGGCCAATTGGTAATTACTTTAAACAATATCATAATAAAGAATGTTTGTAAATACACCAAATTATTAGTTTACCTTTTTTTTGGGTGTCTCTATTATTGTGCATATATCAAAAAATACCTATCGAGTAATCCTCAAAAAATATTTTTCTCTCTATCATTTTGATTAATTATACGTTAATTATTCTGTACCTATCTTTTGCTAATTCTAAGTATATATCACTATATGCTTCTTTTGAGTTTCAAATGTGCTGAAATATTCAACACATTTTAAAAGGGATATTCACTACTTTGAATCAAAGTACTATAATAATTAGTTACAAACACAAATTTTCACAATATCCAAACGCCCACTAACTCTAACGTAAAATTCTTTAAATTTAAAAGAAAAAAATAAAACCAAACGCCATTGTGCTGGACATCCAAAAAGCTTGGAACTTGGAATTTTTTTTTCATTTGTTTTTTTCATAAAGAGTTCTTTAAGGATGTTGAAATGAGACGGCTATAACAAGGACGGTGGTGGAGTAATACAGTTTTAATTAGAGATTTTGGGTTCGAGCAGTATGAAGTCGTCTTTATTAAGGAGAGCGTTACTCTCTAATATGAGATTTTTTGGTGTGAATCTAATTTAGTCAGTCTTCATGCAGGTACCGACCATCAGGCGGGCGAGAAATTTAAAAAAAATGAAACCCCTATTAAGATACCTTGAAAATTGCTTCCTAACTACTACTACTACTTGTGTGAATTCTAATAGAGGATTAAGACTTATTATAATCATTTAATTTTATAGGTATGTTTCTATATGGTTCCAGTATTAAACAGGCAATGTTATATTTTCTATGCTAATATACGGATATATTGGATCGTTATGAGTCCTATAAACATGGTTTCTAAGTGATTCTGATTTCCAGCGTTATATATAAGCAGTGTTCAAGCGAATTTGCAAATCCTATATGCATGATTTCTAATCGATTCTGGTTTCTAATAGTACACGGGCAGTATAGCAATTTCTGGATTAGCGCATAGGCAAATTGAATGCTGCAGGTTCTATAGAAATAATATCTATTCGTTTCGCGTAAAAAGTTAGTGAAAACAGTCCTAATTCTGGATTACTAATGCTGTTTTTATAGGCATGCATCTTAAACGGACGACAATGTAATAGGAAATAATCAGAATAGTTGATTAGAATATTAGAACCCTATAACCACGATATCTAAACAATCAACATACTAAAAGCAAATGATAGATTGATTGAAGTCCTATAGACATGATATCTAGATAAGTAAACAAAATCATTGTAGCGCCCTAAGACATGTTATCTAAGAGTGTTGAATAGTAGACATGGAAATAGGTATAGCAAATATTGGAACTAACATGTTTTGGCAAATTAAGTGAAGTGTGCGGGACTCCTATGGGCATGAGGTCTATCAGTGTCTAGAAATAAAGTAGGCTATCAACAAATAGATCACATAGATCCTATAGGCATGCTTTCTACCAATTATGCAAGTGCTAGAATACCCTTTCTTCCCCAACTTCACTTAATCCCTAATAGTTCTATTTACAAATTATTACAGCCCAAATAAAATAATCAAATATGAATAATTACATAAGAAGACCATTATAGGCCCAATAATAGGCCGAGTATAGACAACCCAGTATTTTCCAGGCCTTCGACAGCTCCAGTAGACTCGAGTTCCCAACTCATAAGACCAGTCTAGTAAGTCCGAATCCAACAACCAAGCCCAACATCACATAGAACCAGACACCAAGCCCAAATGAAGGACTCGCACATGGTCACACAAGCAACAAACTATATGTTGAACTAACTAAACAGAGCAGGAAGTCCACATACTTATTTCTTAGGACTGTAAAGCTGATTACCATCAAGACGCATAGACAAACTCATGTGACATGTTGGCAGGATACACATAAAGAAAGTTCATGTTTGCATTTTCCAGTTATAGGGGACATGATTGATTATCATAGGATAGCAGACTATTTCTAAAGAAATTTCGAACAATGACATGGTCAAAAACAGCTTAAGACAATTTCAAGCAGGGGTTCGAATTATGAATGCTGAAGGATCAACAGAAGACGACCTTAATAGAGTAGTTTAAGCCTAAGGAATGACAAAATAGGTTCATAACAAGGAAAGAGTATAACGTGTGCAACATTAACAGAGTTGATGAGGCATGTCATTGGGATTAACAGGGTAAGCATACAAGATAAGAATGCTAAGTTTTCTAGAAAATAATTGCACAGTAAAGCATGATCCAAACTTAGTCTAAAAGGGATTTTAGACCTGAAATTCTTAATCATGATAGTCTAATAGAGTGATAATCAGGGGAATAGCAATTTTCATATGAGATCCTAATACACATAAAAAACAAGCTAGTAGGCATGATCTACAACAGTCAACAAACAGCCTAACATGCTGAGTATAACACAAAGATTCCAAAATCCAAAGAACTCATGGTAGAAAAACATATCAACTTAAGGTTAATAGAACATGCACACTCTAGGGCTTATGCCAGATGACTATGCATAATTGAAGAAGCTAAGTATATTGAAATTCAACTATAAGTTTTAGGCAATGCTAAAGAGTGCAGGATTTTAGAAATAAAACACAACATAGCAACATGTTTGACTATACATTGAGACAATAATTGGCACATAAGGTTCATATAAGCATAAAACGGGAAAAACAGTAGAACATACATAAAGTATTCATCGGAAAGAAGTTCACTCAAATAAGTTCTGGGAAGGAGATAATCCCCTAAGAATTTCAGTACAAGAATCCAAGGCAAGGCATGTGAAGGGACTCATAACCAAATAATAGGTTATCAGAATAACAGAGCAGGCTTAAAGGAATCATTCAAGTTACACATATAAAATGGGCATGCATCAAAACTCAGAATCCAAGTAGGTTCAGATACTAAAAAAACACTGAGGTATAGGATAATGGGAACAAACATGAACACGAACAGAGGCAACCAACATCATATTGATTCACAAACTACTGAATGACATAAATAAAAGAGAATAAAATTGCAAGAGTCTCATTACTCACCAATTTGCAGAATTAACGAGCTAATAAGGTAGAGATTAAGAGCCAATAGCTTGATTATCAATAACATGGAGAGAACATCAAAACCCCCAAAATTCTCAATGCCTGAGAGTTCTCAAGGGCTTCAGGTGAACCCCGAAAAGTGCTCGCACTAAGAAAGGTCGAATAATTGAATTCTGGTGGCCTTGGCTTCCAGCCGGCCAAGAGCTCAAATTTTAGAATAGTATAGGACTAGTGAGAGTGAGAGTACAATGATTGAGGTCCGTCCAAAGGGAATCATGGGAGGGGTTTATATAGTTCTGAATCAGGAGAGTAAATAAGGAAAGATATCAAGTAAACAAAAACAAAAAAGAGTAAAATATCACAAGAAATCAGTAGACTTACCGAAAAAGAATGAAATCAAACTTCAAACTCTAGTTAGGGTTCGACACTAAAAAATCGGCCAACTAGTATGAAGAATCAGGTCTCTCTTCGTGTATATGTGCGAAATATTGTCCAAATTTCCAAGGTTGAGGTCGATTCCTGTCCGATATAGAGATGATACTTGCCAAAACTGAGCAAGTACCTAAGTAATTCCATAAACGTGTGACCAGTAGTGAATAAATATAGATATTGCAACAAATAATGGTGAAATCCCATTATTAACGAGATTAGGAGAGGGAATTAAGAGAGGTGACTGCTAGGGTTTTTTAGAGAGAGGGGGAGAGTTGAGAGTGTTATGGGGCGGCTGAAATGGGGAATATGTCTTTAGGGTTTGGGTTTGGGGATATAAGAAGAGATGTGAATTTATTATGGGTCGTTGATCATTAAAGACCAACGGTTAGGATTGAATAAGAAATGGGGTGTGTTAAATGCAACGGGTCGCGATCGGATTTTTAAAGGGGTCGTTTGGTTGGGCTCTTGAAGAGCGAAGTAGAGTGAGCCACAGGTTTTGGGCATGATTTTGGTCCGGAACTAGCCTTGTATTGGGAAATAAATTAAATATGCGAAAATATTTTAAAAATAATGTATAAAAGAGATTAATAAATAATAAAAACATCACTTATGCAGTAAAATAATTTAGAATACTAGCTTGATATTATAAAAATATGAAAAATGGTGTTTAGCACAAATAATGCAATAAAATGTAACTATGCGTAGAATATAGGATATTATTGCAAAATTATGTAAATAACTTAAAAATACAAATATAATTATATGAAATAAAGTAAAATATTATGAAACATATATGTGGATGCAAATAATAATTTGGATGATTATGTCATTTAAATAATTTAAAGGGATAATATTTAAGTAATTTAAATGCAAGAAAATTAATTTTAAACTCTAAAATTTGCGAAACATTATGGAAAATACTTGTATAAATCTTGTAAATCGAATAATGATGCAAAATGACATTTTAAAAATATATGTACTATTGGAAAAAATGTGAGGGCAAAATTGGGTATCAATATTTATTTGTTTAATCTAACTCAATTTATCGTTTATATCGAATTAATCTGTGTATCCTTAAAAGCACTCACAATTTTATTGTTATCCATTTTTAGGGTAAACAGTTTGGCGCCCACCATGAGGCTAAGGATAATAGTGGCTATTTGATACAAATCTCCACAACACTCTCTACTTTACTCTTGCTCTTTGAGATCTTAATTTTAGGAAAACTTAAAGATGTCAACGCCTCAGTCTGCTCACCTAAACGTTGATGCTGAATCTGGCCACCACGGAGAGAACCCAATATAGTGCCCAGTAATGAGTTTCACCCTGCTGCTCCCAATAGGATCCCGATCGTTGATCCAATCGATGCCAACTCCCACATGGCCATCGATGCTAACTTTCCCACCGACCCAGAAAATAGCATTCGCGGGGGAGCCAGGGACACACGCGGCGATGAAGGCGATGGGATCAACTTGCATTGGAGAACCAAAGTCGTGCTCCCAGTAGAGTTGAGCCCGAACCATCCTAGAAAACACTCGCCGAAATGAACCAGCCACAGATAGGCCGAGTGAAGTTGAATTTGGGACCAACCCTGAGATAATAAAGATGCTCAAGGAATTGACAAAACGGGTAGAAATGGGAGAAAAGAAAATTGAATCTAACGACAAGAAGGGGGGGACCTACAACTCTAGGGTCGACCAAATCTCAAGAGCACCACCGATACTAAAAGGCCTAGATTCTAAGAAGTTTGTTCAGAAACCTTTCCCTCCGAGCGCATCTCCGAAGCCGATCCCAAAGAAGTTCCACTTGCACCATCAAGGGGAATGACTTGGAAGATGATGAGATCGAATCTGTACTGCTAAAAAAGTTCGGAGAGACCCTGTCAAAAAGAGTTATGATATGGTATCAAAACTTACCCCATGACTCATTTGCTAGGATTGCAGATGCCTTTGTGAAAGCGCACGCCGGAGCCATCAAGTGGAGACCAGAAAGTCAGACCTTTTCAAGGTAAAGCAAAGAGATAACGAGATGCTCAAGGAGTTTATGTCAAGGTTTCAAATGGAACGGATGGACGTGCCACTGGTGTCACACGATTGGTCCATTTAGGGCTTTACCGAAGGACTCAATACTCGATGCTCATCGGCTTCACAGTAGTTAAAGCAAAATCTGATAGAGTATCCGACACTAACTTGGGCCGCGTCTATAACTGGTACCAATCAAAAATTAGGGTCGAAGATGATCAACTTGGGTCCCTTTCCGGATCCTTTTACCCAAAAGAGATAGCGATCGTGAACCAAGATCAAATAGAGATCAGTATCAACTATACAATGGAGACCAAAGGGGTAATGGGTCCGGACGCAACCCTGTGATGAGTGAGAGAAGGAGTGACTGAGGTCACAATAATCAGGGATTCACGAGCAAGAATAGTTTTGACAGACCCATTGGACCTAAGGAAGAACCAAGGTTATCGGAGTACAACTTTAACGTCGATGACGCTGCATCGTATCTGCCATCGGACAATTCAAAGACACCAAGTGGCCTCCACCTTTATTGTTTGATCCTACCTAAAGGGACCCCAGTCTACTGTGTAAGTATTGTGAGCATGTGATTTTTGCCCTATACGAAATACTCCTACAGAATCCCAAGGAATTAGATTTTTCTTTTAATTATTTACCATTTTAGGAATTTTTGTGGAATTTTCTTAATTATTTGCATTTTTTTTGTGCATGTTTAATTTTTATTTAAATCATGAAAATATAAAAATACTCTGCATTTGCATTTAGGATATAATTTTATATTTTAGGATAATTAGTAAATTGGTCGTTTTATAAAAATGAAAAATTACAAAAAAAAAAAAACTCACTTTGCATTTTAACTTTGTAATTTTAAATTTTATAGTTTTTCTTTTAATTTAGGAGTTAATTAATTTTTTGAATACTATAGTGAGTAATTAGCTTAATTTGGTAAGTTAATTTGGTTTAAGAGTTAATTTAGGTCTTAATTTAATTTGAAAAGAAAAGGAAAAGATTCCAAAGAAAGGCTGATATTTGGGTTATTCCAATTGAATTTACCCAGGCCCAATCCAATGTCCCCCAAACCCATTCCGGATCCAGCCCAAACCATGCCCCTAACCCGGTCTAAACCCCTATTTAACCAAAAGACCCTATTTTCTGTCATGACCCAATTCCCGAACCGGTCATGATGGCGCCTCTCGTGAAGACAAGGCCAGCCAGACCAAAACGGAACACCTCTTTGAGCAGTTAATTATCATAAACAGTAATAAATATAATATAATATCCATAGATTGCAAAAAATTTAATGATAAAAATAGTGGAAACCATCCCGACACAGCCCAAACCGGGGTGTCACGAGCAACTAAGAAATCCAGATACAAGTCTACTAAACACTAATTCTGATACAATAGTTCTAAAATCATGAAAATGATAAGAAAAGGGAGGCACGGGGCTGCGAACGCCAACAGCTACCTTGTAATCTCCGAATCACTGCCTGAACTGGGAGAATCAGTCTTCGATGCCTGAATCTATACACATGGTGCATGGAGTAATGTGAGTACTCCGATTCAGTGAGTAATAATTATAAATAATGGCTGAAAGTATGAAAACACGTAAAGGCACAAAGCAATTCCATATCAAACAATAAAATCACTTAAATCAGTAAATCAGTGAAGAAATCAAATGATATTTCTTTTTAAAACAAGTAAACACAAGTAATTTAACAGGTAAATAACAAGTAGAAATCCTCCCCTCGGGCACAGTATTAATCGCTCAGAACACTATCAGCCACTCGGGCTCACTTTCAATACAGTATCAGCCCCTCGGGCTCAGTATCAATCACTCAGAACAGTATCAGCCCCTCGGGCTCAGTATCAATCACTCAGCTCACTCTCAATCATATGGGTACACGCGCTCACTATGGGTGTGCAGACTCCGGAGGGACCCTTACGGCCCAAGCGCTATATCAAGCCATCTCGTGGCATCATCACTCGGCACTCAGCCTCACATCACTCGGCACTCGGCCTCACATCACTCGACACTCGGCCTCACATCACTCAAGCCACCTCGTGGCATATAAAGTATCTCAGGCCCTCGGCCTCATATCACTCAGCATATCCTCACATATGGACCTCGGCCTCACTCAGTCAAAAAATCATAACAAGCCCTTTGGCCATTAGTAAAACATTAGTTCTCAGCCCCAAACATTAAGTAGAAATATCATTTAAGTTTCAAATCTGAGTAAAAGTGGCTGAGTTTATAAAACAGTAGATATCAACAGGAATAATAAGTCAAGTTGTGAGGAAACAATGATAAAAATCCCCGAAGGGTTCAAATAGTTGGCAAGAAGCCCAAATATGGCAATCAGCCCAAATCATGATGATAATAAATGAATTTCAGTCAAATACGCGGTAAAATCATCAATCGGGACAGACCAAGTCACAATCCCCAGTAGTAAAAGACCCCACGCTCATCATCCAGCGCGTATCTTGCCTCAATATAGCACTACGATGTGCAATTCGGGGTTTCAAACCCTCAGGACATCATTTACAACCATTACTCACCTCGAACCGGCTAATTCTCTAGCTCGCGACGCCTTTGCCCCTCGAATTGGCCTCCACGAGCATCGAATCTATCCAAAATCAGAATGAATACGTCACAATATGCTAAGGGAACAAAGCCCAAGCAAAAACATTCGAAAAACATCAAAAATCCCGAAATTAGCAAAACCCAAGCCCTGGGCCCACGTCTCGGAATCAGGTAAAATTTATATTTTCAGTATCCTCATACCCTCACGATCTAACCATACCAAAATTATCCAATTCCGATACCATTTGATCCTTCAAATCATCATTTTATATTTTTGAAAGGTTTCACAATTTTCTTCCCAAATTCCATCCCAAATTACGAATTAAATGATAAATTCAGTGATAGATTCACGTATTCTAGCCAAATCTGAGTTAAAATCACTTACCCCGATGAATTTCTTGAAAAACCTTTGAAAAATTGCCAAAATCTGAGCTCTCTATGTCAAAATATTAAATACACCCCCAAAACCTCGTATTTATAGAGTACCCCTCAAATTTCAGCCTCCGCGGGCCGCACCAAAAAACAACTGCGGTCGTACAGGCCTTCTTCTGCAGTGACAGGCTTTAGTATTTTGGCCATAACTTTTTTCTACAGATGTCCAAATAGTGATATCTTTATCTTTCTAGAAACTAGACACGAATGGATACAACTTTCGTATTTAAATAATCTCAAACTTCCTTGTAGATCAAAAGATATGAGCTTCTGAAGTAGGACCACCAAATCATTCCCCACCGCGGCCGCACACCATTTTGTACGGTCCGCATGACACCTACCGCGACCGTACTTCTTTTTGTGCGGTCCGCACAACACAAACCGAGGCTGCACTTCTTTTTGTGCGGACCGCGCGGGTGGTTTCTGAGGCCTGCAACCCTCCTGGACCTGCTACAACTATGATTTTCGGCCTAAAACATCTCGGAACCTATCCGGGATCCCCGAAACTTCAAACTAATTGTACCAACACATCCCATGACATCGTTCAAACTTGTTCAACACTTCGGAAAGCTAACAACAACGTCAAATCACCAATTTAATATAGGATCAAGCTTAAGAACTCCAAGAACTCTTAAATTATGCTTTCGCTCAAAAAGTCTATCAAATCTCGTCCGAATGACCTGAAATTTTGCACACACATCCCAAATGACACAACGAAGCTACTACAACTCTCGGAATTCCATTCCGACCCTTATATCAAAATCTCGCCTATCAACCCGAAATTGCCAAAATATCAATTTCACCAATTCAAGCCTAAATCTCGTCTACAACTCCAAAACCTATTCCAATCGCGCTCCAAAGTCACAAATCACCTCCCGAAGCTAACCGAACCATCGGAACTCACATCCAAGCCCTCTAACTCATAAGTCAACATCCGGTTGATTTTTCCTACTTAAGCCTCCTTAAAAGAGACTAAGTATCTCATTTCTTACCAAAACCACACCAAATGCAAACCAATCGATTCGACTACATAAAACATGGATAACGAAGCATAAAGAAGCTAAAATAGGGGAAAATGGAGCGGTAACTCATGAGAAGACTGGTCGGGTCGTCACATCCTCCCCAACTTAAACAAACGTTCGTCCTCGAACGAGTCAAGAAATATACCTGAAGCCTCAAACAGGTGAGGGTATCTGCTCTGCATCTCCCGCTCGGCCTCCCAGGTAGCCTCCTCCACGGGCCGACCTCTCCACTGCACTTTCACTGAAGCTATATTCTTTGACCTTAACTTCCGAACCTGACGACCCAAAATAACTACTGGCTCCAAATCATAGGTCAAATCATCATCCAACTGAATCGTGCTGAAGTCCAAAACATGAGACGGATCCTCAATATACTTCTGGAGCATAGAAACATGAAATACCGGATGCACACTCGACAGGCTGAGTGGCAAAGCAAGCTCATAAGCCACATCCCCAATCCTCTGAAGCACTTCAAAAGGCCCAATGAACCGAGGACTCAACTTCCCTTTCTTCCCCAACCTTATAACACCCTTCATGGGCGAAACCTTCAGCTAGACCTTCTCACCGACCATGTAGGACACATATCAAACCTTCCGGGCTGCATAACTCTTCTAACGCGACTGCGCTATATGAAGCCTCTCCTGAATCACCTTCACCTTCTCTAAGGCATCCTGAACCAAATCTATCCCCAATAGTCTAGCCTCGCCGGGCTCGAACCAACCAACTGGAGATCTACACCGCTTCCCGTACAAAGCCTCATACGGAGCCATTTGAATACTCGACTGGTAGCTGTTGTTGTAAGTAAACTCTGCAAGCGGTAGAAACTCATCCCATGAACCCTCAAAGTCAATAACATAAACACGCAACATATCCTCCAATATCTGAATCGTACGCTTGGACTGTTCGTCCGTCTGAGGATGAAAAGCTGTGCTCAACTCCACCTGAGTACCCAACTCTCGTTGAACAGATTTCCCAAACTGGGAAGTAAACTAAGTACCTCTATCTGAGATGATGGAAACCGGAACACCATGCAACCTAACAATCTCCCGGATATAAATCCCTGCCAACTGCTGTGAAGAATAGGTAGTAAACACATGGAATGAAGTGCGCGGACTTGGTCAGCCGATCCAGAATCACCCAAATATCATCAAACTTCTTCAAAGTCCATGGAAGTCCAACAACAAAGTCCATAGTAATCCTCTCCCATTTCCACTTGGGAATAACCATCTGCTGAAGCAAGCCACCCGGTCTCTGATGCTCATATTTTACCTGCTGACAGTTGAGACACCGAGCTACAAATCCCACAATATCTTTCTTCATTCTTCTCCACCAATAGTGCTGCCTCAAATCCTGGTACATCTTCGCGGCACCCGGATGGATAGAATACTACGAGCTATGGGCCTCCTTCAGAATCAGCTCTCTAAGCCCATCCACATTGGAAACACAAATCAGGCCCTGCATCCTCAACACACCATCATCACCGATCGTCACATCTCTGGTATCATCATGCTGAACTCTGTCCTTAAGGACAAGAAAATGCGGATCGTCATACTGGCGCTCTCTGATGCGATCATATAAGGCAAACCGAGAAACCACACATGCCAACACCCGACTGGGCTCTGAAATATCCAATCTAACGAACCGATTGGCCAAGGACTGAACATCAACTACAAGGGGTCTCTCCCCAACTGGAATATATGCCAAACTCCCCATGCTCACTACTTTTCGGCTCAACGCATCGGCCATCATATTGGCCTTTCCTGGATGGTACAATATAGTGATATCATAATCTTTAAGTAATTCCAACCATCTCCTCTGCCTCAAATTAAGATCCTTTTGCTTGAAGAAATGCTGAAGACTGCGATGATCAGTGAATACCTCACAAGATACACCATATAAATAATGCCTCCAAATCTTCAATGCATGAACTATGATAGCCAACTCCAAATCATGAACATGGTAGTTCTTCTCATGGGGCTTCAACTGACGAGAAACATAAGCAATAACTCTACCCTCTTACATCAATACACAACCAATTCCAACTCTCGAAGAATCACAATACACGGTATATGAACCTGAAGTTGATGGCAAAACCAACATTGGAGTTGTGGTCAAGGCTGTCTTGAGTTTCTGAAAGCTCTCCTCACACTCATCCGACCATACAAATAGAACACCCTTCTGAGTCAACTTGGTCAAGGGCGATGCGATAGATGAGAATCCCTGAACAAACCGACGATAATAGCCTGCCAACCCAAGAAATCTACGAATCTCTGTGGCTGAGGACGGTCTGGGCCAACTCTGAACCACTTCTATCTTCTTCAGATCAACCTGAATACCCTCGCTGGACACCACGTGCCCCAAGAAAGCCAATGAACTGAGCCAAAACTCACACTTGAAGAATTTTGCATAAAGCTTCTCTTCTCTCAATCTCTGCAATACAACTCTCAAATGATCCGCGTGCTCCTCCTGACTACACGAGTACACCAGAATATTGTCAATGAATACAATAAAGAACGAATCCAGATAAGGTCGAAATATACTATTCATCAAATGCATGAATGCTGCTGGGGCATTGGTCAGCCCGAAAGACATGACAAGAAACTCATAGTGGCCATATCTAGTCCTGAAAGCAGTCTTAAGAATATCTGAATCCCTGATCTTCAACTGGTGATAGACCGAACGGAGATCAATCTTAGAGAACACCCTCGCTCCCTGAAGCTGATCAAATAAATCATCCATGCGAAGCAAAGGATACTTGTTCTTAATTGTTACTTTGTTCAATTGCCTATAATCAATGCACATTCTCATCGTGCCATCCTTCTTCTTCACAGACAAAATCGGTGCACCCCAAGGTGACACACTAGGCCGAATGAACCCCTTATCTAGGAGTTCCTAAAGCTGTTCTTTCAATTCCTTCAACTTTGCTGGTGCCATACAATATGGCGGAATAGAAATGGGTTGAGTGCCCGGCACCAGGTCAATACCAAAATCCATATCCCTGTCCGGTGGTATGCTCGACAGGTCTACAGGAAACACATCGGGAAAATCCCTCACAACTGGGACGAAATCGATACTAGGAGTCTCAGCTCCAAATCCCTCACAAACGCTAGATATGAAAGACAACCCTTCCCAACCATACGTTGGGCCTTCAAGAAAGATATCACTCTACTAGGAACATAATCAGTCACACCACGCCACTCGATCCGTGGTACATCCGGCATAGCCAAAGTGACTGTCTTAGCATGACAGTCTAGAATAGCACGACACGGAGATAGCCAATCCATGCCTAAAATGACATCAAAATCCACCATGCTCAATAGCAATAGATCTACTCGGGTCTCCAGACCCCCAATAGTCACCACACATGACCGGTACACATGGTATACAACACCAGTATCGCCTACCGGGGTAGATACATGAACAAGTAAAGCAAGAAACTCATGGGGTATACCCAAATAACGAGCAACGTATGATGACACATAAGAAAAGGTGGAACCGGGATCAAATAATACAGAGGCATCTCTGTGTAGACTGAAAGAATACCTGTAATGACAACATATGAAGCAATAGCATTTGGCCTGTCTGGAAGTGCATAAAAACGGGTCTGACCTCCCCTGATCGACCTCCCCCTCTAGGGCGACCCCTGGCTGCCTGACCTCTACCCTTAGCTGGGTGGGCGGGTGATGAGGTGACTGGAGCAGAAGTCGAGTGCTGACCCATTTGATGAGATGAACTAGCAATACGACGAGGACACTGCCTCCACACATGTCCAAACTCTCCACACATAAAAAAACTCCCAGGTGCTGGAGAAGGGGACTCAAGGGAACCCCTCGCACCGGAGTGACCAGCTGATGCACTCGGCATAGAAAAACCATAAGCTGACGGGGCACGAGATGAACTCTGGGATGGAAGGGCACTAAGTGATGACTAGCCCTACTGAGTACCATGATAACCATGACCCGAAGATGCCCCACAATAACCTGGGCGAGCTGACTGAGCAGGCGTGAAAGGACGGCCTCTACCATGCTGAAACTGGCCCCTCGAAGGAGCACCACTGTAACTGCCAGATCCTCGAGGCCTCCTGGCCTTCCTTTTCTCTCGATCCTGATGGCGAACCGTCTCAATCTTGCGAGTGATATCGACCACCTCCTCGAACGTAGCACCCAACACCCTCTCTCGGGTCATAAGAATATGGAGATGATAGTTAAGGCCATCAACAATTCTCCTGATCCTCTCACGATCTGTCGGAACCATCCAAATGACATGACGAGCCAACTCAGAAAACCTTGACTCATACTGTGACACCGTCATATCTCCCTATCACAACCACTCAAACTGTCTACGTAACTTCTCTCTGCGAGACTACAGTACATACTTATCTAAGAAGAGAGTGGAGAACTCATGCCAAGTAAGGGGCGCTGCTCCAACCGGCCTACGCCTCTCATACGCCTCCCCCCAAGTGAAGGTGGCCCTAGTGAACTGAAAGGTGGTAAATGCCACACCACTAGACTCAAGAATCCCTGCCGTACGGAGCATCCGCTGACACTTTTCAAGAAAACCCTAGTAATCCTCGCCCTCAGCACTACTGAATGACGGAGGCTGGAGTCTACCAAACCTCTCAAGACGACGCTGCTCATCATTCGGCATAACTGGCACAACAAACTCCTGAGCTGGTGCAACTAGCTGGGCTGGAGGTGCCCCCGGTGTCTGTAGTCCCTGCACTACTTGCTCAGGTGTGCGAGTAGTAGGGGTCAGATTGCCTCCATCGGCCTGTGAAGTAGCTGCTACTGTAGTGGCTGAAACTGCCTGAGCCAGGCCAGTGCAAACTGATAAGATCTGTGCCAAGGCCTCCTGAAGACCCGGAATCACGATGGGCACAACTAGTGCCTGAACTGGTGTTGTTGGAGCATCCATAGCTGGAGCCTGAACCGGGGCTAGGGCAGCTGGTGGATCTACAGGTGCTACCTTTGCTGCTCTGCCTCTGTCGCGACCACAACCGCGTCTATGGCCTCTGGTGGTATCAGCTGGTGGCACTGGTAGTCGTCCACCTTGTCCGGTAGCTCGCGTCCTCACAATTTGTGAGAGAATGGAATAACAGAAGTTTATTACTCGGACCAACAAGTTCGCACGACAAGAGTTTCAAGAATATGAAGTTTTTCCTAAAAAGGTTCTGCAGCCTCTCGAGGATAAATCAGACGTCTCCGTATCGATCCACAAGACTCTACTAAACCTGCTCATGACTCGTGAGACCTATGTAACCTAGGCGATGATACCAACTTGTCACGACCCAATTCCTGAACCCGGTCGTGATGGCGCCTCTCGTAAAGACAAGGCTAGCCAAACCAAAACGGAACACCTCTTTGAGCAGTTAATTATCATAAACATTAATAAACATAATATTATATATATAGATTGCGAAAAACTTAACGATAACAACAGTGAAAACCATCCCGACACAGCCCAAACTGGGGTGTCACAAGTCATGAGCAACTAAGAAATCTGGATACAAGTCTACTGAACACTAATTCTGATACAATAATTCTAAAATCATGAAAATGATAAGATAAGGGAGGCACGGGGCTGCGAACGCCAACAACTACCTCGTAGTCTCCGAATCACTACCTGAACTGGGAGAATCAGCACTCAGGAACGGACTCTACGATGCCTGACTCTGCACACATAGTGCAGGGAGTAATATGAGTACTCCGACTCAGTGAGTAATAATTATAAATAATGGCTGAAAATATAAAAACACGTAAAGGCATAAAGTAAAATCACTTAAATTAGTAAATCCGTGAATAAATCAAATGATATTTCTTTTTAAAACAAGTAAAACAGGTAATTTAACAGGTAAATAACAAGTAGAAATTCGCCCCTCGGGTACAGTATTAATCGCTCAGAACAGTATCAGCCCCTCGAGCTCACTCTCAATACAGTATCAGCCCCTCGAGCTCAGTATCAATCACTCAGAACAGTATCAGCCCCTCGGGACCACTCAGAACAATGGGTACCCACGCTCACTGTGGGTGTGCAGACTCCGGAGGGGCCCCTTACGACCCAAGCGCTATATCAAGCCAACTCATGGCATCATCACTCGGCACTCGGCCTCACATCACTCGACACTCGGCCTCACATCACTCAAGCCACCTCGTGGCATATAAAGTATCTCAGGCCCTCGGCCTCATATCACTCAGTATATCCTCACATATGGCCCCCGGCCTCACTCAGTTCCAAAATTAACACAAGCCCCTTGGCCATTAGTAAAACAATAGTTCTGAGCCCAAAACATGAAGTAGAAATATCATTTAAGTTTCAAATATGAGTAAAAGTGGCTGAGTTTGTAAAACAGTAGATATCAACATGAATAATAAGTCAAGTTGTGAGGAAACAGTGATAAAAATCCCCGAAGGGTTCAAATAGTTGGCAAGAAGCCCAAATATGGCAATCAGCCCAAATCATGATGATAACAAATGAATTTCAGTCAAATACGCGGTAAAATCATCAATCGGGACGGACCAAGTCACAATCCCCAGTAATAAAAGACCCCACGCTCATTATCCAGTGCGTATCTTGCCTCAATATAGCACTACGACGTGCAATCCGGGGTTTCAAACCCTCAGGACATCATTTACAACCATTACTCATCTCGAACCGGCTAATTCTCTAGCTCGCAACGCCTTTGCCCCTCGAATTGGCCTCCACGAGCGTCGAATCTATCCAAAATCAGAACGAATACGTCACAATATGCTAAGGGAACAAATCCCAAGTGAAAACATTCAAAAAGTATCAAAAATTCCGAAATTAGCAAAACCAGAGCCCCGGGCCCACGTCTCAGAATCGGGTAAAATTTACATTTTCAGAATCCTCATACCCTCACGAGTCTAACTATACCAAAATTATCCAATTCCGATACCATTTGGTCCTTCAAATCATCATTTTACATTTTTGAAAGGTTTCACAATTTTCTTCCCAAATTTCATCCCAAATCATGAATTAAATGACGAATTCAGTGATAGATTCATGTATTCTAGCCAAATCTGAGTACAATCACTTACCTCGATGAATTTCTTGAAAAACATTCGAAAAATTGCCAAAATTTGAGCTCTCTAGGTCAAAATATTAAATAAAAACCTAAAACCTCGTAATTATAAAGCACCCCTCAGATTTCAGCCTCCGCGGTTCGCACAAGCCAGTGCGGTCCGCGCAAAAACAACCGCGGCCGCACAGGCCTTCCTCTACAGTGATAGGCTTTAGTATTTTGGCTATAAAATTTTCTACATATGTCCAAATTATAATATCTTTACTTTTCTGTAAACTAGACACGAAGGGCTACAACGTTTGTTTTTATACCCTCTCAAAATTCCTTGTAGATCAAAGGATATAAGCTTCTGAAGTAGGACCAGCGAATCGTTTCCCACCGCGGCCGCACACCAATTTGTGCGGTCCGCATGACACCTACCGCGGCCGCACTTCTTTTTGTGCGGTCCATACAGCACATACCGCGGCCGCACTTCTTTTTGTGCGGACCACGCAGGTGGTTTCCGAGGCCTGCAACCCTCCTAGACCTGCTACAGCTATGATTTTCGGCCTAAAACATCCCAGAACCTATCCAGGACCCCCAAAACTTCAAACTAATTGTACCAATACATCCCATGACATCGTTCAAACTTGTTCAACACTTCGGAATGCTTACAACAACATCAAATCACCAATTTTACATAGGATTAAAGCCTAAGAACTCCAAGAACTCTTAAATTATGCTTTCGCTAAAAAAGTCTATCAAATCTCGTCCGAATGACCTGAAATTTTGCACACACATCCCAAATAACACAACGAAGCTACTGCAACTCTCGGAATTCCATTCCGACCCTTGTATCAAAATCTCACCTATCAACCCGAAATTGCCAAAATATCAATTTTGCCAATTCAAGCCTAAATCTCTTATACAACTCAAAAACCCATTCCGATCGTGCTCTGAAGTCACAAATCACCTCCCAAAGCTAACTGAACCATCGGAACTCACATCCGAGACTTCGAACTTATAAGTCAATATTCGGTTGACTTTTCCAACTTAAGCCTTCTTAAAAGAGACTAAGTGTCTCATTTCTTACCAAAACCACACCAAACGCAAACCAATCGACTCGACCACATAAAACACGGATAACGAAGCATAAAGAAGCTAAAATAGGGGAAAACGGAGCAGTAACTCATGAGACGACTGGTCGGGTCGTCACATTTTCAACCTTTTTCATCAGAGCTATCGAATTCATTTGATCAGACGGCCCTGAACTGTTCATCAGTTTCTCATATAAGTGTCCAAACAACTTAGTCCAAACACCCCTCTTCAGTCTCTCTCATCTCCTTCGTTTGAACCTTAAACGCCGCCTTCAAATTCCACAATTTTCACCGAAAACAGGACTCTAATCAACCCCAAACTTCGACCATACAACCCCCACTCACCCCTAACTCCCAATCCATCATCACATCTTCTCAAATCCCCACCAATTCTAACCAATTTCGGATATAAAAGGAAAGCAGAAGAAAAGAAAATCTCCAAACTTGTCCATGTTTCAATGAACTATTAAGGGTCAAAACTGGCTTTGTTCGTCTGTTCTTGACAAGAACACGCGATTAAGGCCAATTTCGTCTTTGTTTATTCCAGTCCTCATCTTTTTTGGATCTTCTCTATCTCTTTCTTGTTTCTTTTTTTTAAATTGCTCTGTTTCATGATTAGGATTGAATCACATTTGGTTTATAAGGTTAGATCAATTTCTTTGGTAAACATCTATTGATTTTCTTTTTATCTTAATATTCTTAGTTTGCTTCGTTGAAAAAAAGGATTTCATGCTATTAAAGTTCAGAGTTAGATTGTTCTGTTTTTCTTTTTTTTACTTGGGGATCCATTCGTTTAAGTTTGAATTTGGGTTTGCTGAATGCCAAAGCCCAAAGGGAGGAGAGTCAGTCCGGGTTTGGAGAGCACAAGGTTTGTGTTTTGTTTGTTGGGTCAACTTGACCCACATTTGGTCTGATGGTAAATGCCAAGGAGTTAAAGGGTATTTGGGGGAATTTAAGTGAGAGAATCTTTAACTGAATGGGAAAGTTACAGGAAAGAGAGGGTTGGGTAGTTTCAGAAATTTGTTTAGAAATTCAGGGTTTAAAATGAAAGAATGAAAATTGGAGGAAGGGGTAATTGGTAAATAACAGAACCAATTCTGCTTCCGTAGAAGTCCTCTATAAGAGGCCCGTTTTCCTTCTTTGTCAGGGAATTTTTTAGAGATTACAATACTGAAAAATGAGAAAACGACTGAGTTGAAAAAGACAAAATCTCTTGCATTTTTGGGAGAAATTGGCCTAGTTCTGCTTTTAATCTTCTTAGCTTTGAAACCTTCAAGGTATTTCTCTTTCATTTTGGATTCAAAATAGTTTAAAAGTTGGTAGTTGCTGTGTTAACTACTGTTGATAAGCTACTGCTGATCTCACCTTCTTATCTTAAAATTCTGAGGTTGTTTAGGTTGTATCTAGGTACATTTTCAGACCTTTGGAGTGGAAATGTTGGTTATTAAATGAAAATGGTGTTCCAATGTCTAAATCTCAACCTCACTCAAAGTTTGATCTTGGCATTCTTGTCATAGTTTAATATTTGTCAACTATTTGTTTACAGTTAGCTGAACTTGATATAATTTCAGTGAATGTCATGTATTTTGTTGTAATCATAAACTTGGACTCTCAGTTTAATTTCAGTAGTTTCAAACGTATTCGAGTAAACTTCTGGTTCATTATCAGTGGTCGGATGATATACTATTGCTTGATTCATTAGCCTTATGTGTTGAAACTAATGTTTGAATCAGCCCTGATGTACTTGTGCTCTATATGTTGTTGAAGAATTAATAACTTTTGCTTAATTTGATATTTGCTTTGAAAGTCCTGAAGTTGGTCACCTTTGAATGATGGTTGTGGTTGTGGAATTGACTACTAGTTGGTCAAGTCAGCAATCATTAAGCCCAAGCAAGTCTATTGTCAATGTGGTGTAACAAATTAACAGTTTTATTGTCATGTTTAAGGTTTACTATTGTGGAGTATGTGGATTTCAGATTAAGTATATTCAATGATACAATGTTCAATATGTGCGCCCCTTTTGGGTTTTAATTCAATGGAACAAATCATGTGTGCATCATTGGAATTGATAAAAGATTTAATGGATTGTTACATGTTGTAGTGTTAATTTTAATAATGATTCAAAGTTTGCTATGTCATGGTTGAATGGTACACTGTCTCGTGTAAGGGCTGATTGTTTATGGCCTCATATGGGTTCAGTTTAGTGTCATTAAGTTTCAAATGTTGCCCGCGTTTTGCGAGGACTCGATCTCGAGTTTCACATTCTTCATCCCTTACTTTTCATGAGGTTTGGCTTTCCCTTTGGGCCTGGACCTTGAGGCCACTTCGAAATGGGAAGATTTGGGGCCTGACAACTTCTTTGGGTTTGTGTTCGAGCCCAGGTCCCTATTTAATGGTCTGCTCAGAATCATGTATACGACTGGCCTGGCCCGAACGCCTAAAGGCCCATCACGTTTTGTATTTAATAGTGGTGCAAACAATAGTTTCAAATCGCGTTTGTTTTAAAATAATTCTTTTACTTAAGTTGAGGTGTGCCATATTAAATAACACCAATAGTTTATGGCCCTCATAGTTCTAAACTAAGGAATTGTTTGAACAATTAAATTTGAGGTGTGCCATATTAAGCAAGCTATAATCAACGGCTGTCAAAAGATTAGTTCAAACACCATTTGAAAAATAGACTTGAGGCGTGTGATGCCAAATAAAATCCCAAAACCCATGGCCCTCACTTAATTAATTTTAACTCTTTAGAAATTGAGGTGTGCTATCAATTGAATTTTCCATGGCCCTCGCAAACCTTGTTATTAATTTGAAATTTCGTAGTTGTTTTAGGCCCGCTATTTAAATTGATTTTCTTTTATTTATTAAATTCGGGTGTGTATTTCATGTGACCCAATTTCAATTCTTAACAATGTTAAATATAACGTGTCGCGAACAGTGGGTGCATTGCATGTGGCGTGGTTCAAGGCATGTTTTAAATAACGTTGAATCTTTCCTAAAAAGCTTTTTAAAAAATTTGAAAGCAGTTAATAAGTTAGAAAATGCACCATAGGCTAAAATATGTAATAAATCAGATAATAGGCTAATATTAATAGTTAAGCGACCGTGCTAAAATCACGGAACTTGGGAATGCCTGACACCTTCTCCCGGGTTAACAGAATTCCTTACCCGAATTTCTGTATTCGTAGACCATAATTAGAGTCAAACCTTCCTCGATTCAGGATTTTAAACCGGTGACTTGGGACACCAATAAACTATCCCAAGTGGCGACTCTTAATTTTAAATAAAATAATCTCGTTTAGATTGTCACTTAAATTGGAAAAAACTCCCTTATGCCCCTCCGGGGTAGTAAAAAGGAGGTGTGACAGCTCTGGCGACTTTGCTGGGGATAAGAACCCAGAACCTCTAGTTCAGGGTTCAGAATTCGAGCTTAGAATAACTGTTATATTTGGCTTTATTTATTATCTGATTTTTACGTGTTTGAGCCTAATGTGCTAAATGTTGCTTTTTACCGCTTTGATATTGTTGAACTGTATATAAATTGTTACGAATCCCTCCTCTCTCTGAGTCTTCTAAATCATTTAGGAAGTGTGCACTTCGTGTGACTTCTTTTCTGTTAGAGTCATATCCCAATTTTAGAACGAGGTTCGGACAAGTTGCAAACTCGGTGAAGCTTTTGTATTCTCGGTACGCTGCTTCCCCTCGGCTCGAGCTGTTCGCTCAGGTAGGCCAGGTCTAGAACAAATAAACCCAGGTTTTCAAACATAGAATAACATAGCCTCATGCCGGATCCCTACTAGGAACGCTTGTTTTCATCACGTGCATTTTTCTCTTTGGGGACTCAACACGGGGGTTGGGTAGGTGCACCTGAAATCAAAAGACCATCCTGATGCATTTTGCTTTCTACTTGCTCATTTATTTGACTCGGATCGCATGTTGAACGGCTTCTAGAATAAAGGAGAAATTGAGAAAAACCAAGTTGAGGTGAAAGAGAGGAAACTACCCACCTGTGAAAAACCTGGTGTCCAAAATACCCTGAAACTCTGCCAAAAATTTCAGAAAAAATTGCTTTTTCAAAAAAAAAAGTTTGTGTTTTCTGTTGTGTCAAAATTGACCGAACTACGCAAGTTTGATTCTCACTAGATGTGGGATACGTAGGCAACCCTTATCGGGTCCAACTCCTTTTGCAAAAATAACCCAAAAAAATATGAAGTGTCGCTATTTGTCATAAATAAATTAGGTGGCGCCATTCTTGTCCAAAATAGCCAAAAATGCCCCAAAGGCGTCGGAAAACTGTTTTTGCAAGAATAGACACCTAGGGTCCTTTTCAAAAATTTTGGTTGATTAACGAAAACAACCCTAAAATTTTTCTCTTGAGGTGCTGAAGGGCAGTATTCGCAAGAATGTCTTGTTCTAAATTTTTGTGAAAATTGGTGTTTTTCTCTTGAGTCAAAGTAAATCACAGTCTTTTAATCAATTACCTTAAACAAATGTGCAGGATGAGTACAATTGAAAATGAACCTTTCACAGTCCGCGAGGAAATCCCGTTAGAACTACATATGTAGTGGAATGATTGGGGAGAAGTCAGCAGAAAAACTATGATAAAAGCTTTGGATGGGCTTGTTGGGCTTCTGAAAATTAAGCCGAGGAAGGATATAATTGAGGCTTTGATACCCTTCTAGGACCCATCACATAATGTGCTCCATTTTGTTGATTTTGAGCTAACTCCTACGTTGGAGGAAATAGCGGGCTACGCTGGTTTTAATGGGAGTCTCAGAAATCAATACCCGGTGGCACCTAGAACAGTGGCTCCTCATACATTTCTGGGTCTACTAAGCATCAGTCGGGAAGTTCAAGACGGAAACTTGGCTTAGGGATTCTGTATATTCTATTTCTTGTACCAACGTTACGGGAATCCCCACGGTTTTGAGATGCCAGATACCGGTCTTACTCATTCGGGGAACAGAAATAAGTGGGAAGCTCGGCGGGGAATGGCTTTTATAGTGGCGTTCTTGGGGGTTTTGATTTGTCCAAGAAAAGATGGAAACATAGAATTGGGGATTGTGGGGATATCCGACTTCATGACTAAAAAGGCAAATGGCACCATTGTACCGATGATCTTGGAGGAGATTTACCGAGCTCTAACTGTTTGACGAGAAGGAGGAAATTTTTTTGAAGGATGCAATATGCTTCTATAACTTTGGATGGAGGGACACCTGTGTCACCGCCCGGGGTACATGAACCTTGGTATGACCGGTCTTCAATGCATTGAAAAATATGAACAATGGGTGTAGGGCTATGAGTTTCTGGAGGGTACGGAAGCATGGTTCTCACACTTGAGCTCCCTGACCGCGGACAAAATTGAGTGGACATTTGGGTGGCCCTCAGTCAGTGAAGTCATTTATATGTCAGCTGAGGTGTGTTTTCTTCTATTGATGGGTATCCGAAGCATTCATCCTTATACCCCGCACAGAGTTCTACGCCAGTTAGGCAGGTACCAGACCATCCCACATGATGAGGATTTAAGTCGGCAGGTCATCGAATTGGAACCAAAAGCTGCTTTCCCAAAAGAAAGGGTGCGTCATTTGGCATCAATGTAGGTTCTTAGAGACAAATATTCAGGTACGAGATCTATGCAGAGGCGAGTTGGAACCTAGTTACACAGCTTGGTACAGTAAAAGGTCCCAAATCCATCTCGAGCTTGAACGGCCCGCAAAAAGGCCCCATGTCCAACAATTCACTGATGGAGCGCAGGAGCAATGGGATTGGTTGGCAAAAGAGGCAAACTATAGAGCCACCATAAGCAAATTGGAGGGACAGATCCGGGATCTTAAATTTGACAAAAGTGTACAGGCCGCTGCCGACGAAGGGAAGAAGAAGAAATTTGTTCAAGAAAATGAGGCCCTTCGAGCACAGATCCAAAAAATGAGAATAGCTGATGAAAATCAAGAAAGGAGCTGAAAGGATGAAAGACTCATAAGTGGTCTTAAGAGGAAAATAGATGAGTGTGAGGATGATCTGGAAAAATTTGAGGGTAATCTGGCGAGAGCCTGGGCACATTTAGCGAAGAACGCATAAGGGCGAGTAGAGTTTGTCCGGCAGTTGAAAAGGAAATACGAAGGAACAGTCACTAATTTGAAGAAAATGCTAACTACTCTCGAAAATGAGATGGACAAGCAAGCTAAGAACTTTAAAGTAGAAAGGGAATATTGCTATGCATTAATGTCCTAGCTGGAGGAAGATATGCAACAGTTGCAAGGTCAAAACCATCATGATGCCCAGGTGTTAGAAGTTAGGACTCAACAAATAGGGCGTTTGCTCCAAGAAAAGGGTATCATTAGGGAGAGGGTTAAAGCCATTGCTGACTACATCGTCATGAAGTGTCATGAATGTGAAGACATGACTAGAACCACCTTCTTTGCTGCGGTAATGGCCTTTCTTTGACAAATAATGAGTGACCTGGAGCGCCTTCGAGTCAGTATTTTCATCTTTTTGTTGAAGTCTATTAGTCCCCCTTTTTGAGTCTGTTAGCTTTTATGATTAAATTATGTAGGATGAGTCATTGTAATCGAGACGTTTTTATTTTATGAAAATTTGAAAATCCCAAAATATTTTTTATTTTTATTTATTATTTTACACTTATTCCTAGAACTGCGCTTGGTCTGATTCATGCGGTGTCATGATTCGTAGACAATCCCCATAGGATTCGATCATAACCATGAAGAAAAAAAAATAAGAAAGAGGAGAAAAAAGAGAGCGAGGCAAAAAAGAGAAAACAAGAAAAATCGGGAAAGAAATAACGGCAAAACAAGAGAGGAAAATGAGAGAATAAAGAAAAGCAAAAATCAAGCAAAGAAAATCAGGAATGAAAAAAAAGAGAATTTACAAAATGAAAATTAGGGAACGCTGGGATAACGCAAGCAACTAATCAAATGCATAATAGAAATGGTTAACTGCTTAGGTGCACTGCATCCCCAACGTGCGGTTGCCTATCTGTTAAGCCCAAATCGCTAACAAGTTTGTGGTTGTCATCAAGTCTAGGTAGGTGGTTAGTTTGTTTGGCATTCTGGCAACTCAACTGTACAATACCAGGTCCAAAGACAAGTTGATCATGGCTAACCAAGAACTGGATGCAAGTGTTATTGATCCGTCAAGAGAGGGGGAAGAGTCTGATGTTAATCTGAAAGAGGAGTTGTATAAGCTGAAACACCAAATGGCAGAGATGTACCAAGCATGGGTAAAAGGGCATCCACCACCATCCTACCCCGCCAACCCTGCTTTCGTCCCGCCGCTGGCTCAATCCCAAGAGCATCCCACTGAAGATGGGTGGCATGGTAGAAGAAAGGCTTAAATCAAACAAATCATGAGTTACTCAGCTATTAAGGCAACTACCAAAGCCATTCAGAACGGTACTGGGGGAGTGATCGGAAAGAAGAAGAAAGAAGATGTGGCAACAATCGATTCAGGATCATGGTTTGGACCTAGGGGCCCATCACACCAATATGCCCAGCCTCGACCCCATTACCAAACCTACAACCAAATCCCATATAACCCACCCTAACACTACTTCCCATCACCAGACCCTCATATTTCTGTCCACCACGCCCAAACATATACTCAACCTCCTACCTACGTACAATGGCGTGTCCTAGCCCCATAAAACACCTACCCAGCTCCACAAAATGCTTACCCACCCTCACGAGCCTACCGAAACCCTGCCGGCCCAGCTTTCCGACCAAATCCAGCATTCAAAAATGAAAGGTTGCAGCGGAAGAAAACTTTCACCCCATTGGGGGGAGTCTTATACCAGCTTATTCCATAGATTGAGGCAGTTGGATATGTTGAGGCCAATTGAGTCAAAATTGAAAACCCTCCTCCAAAGAACCTTGATTACTCTGTAAGCTGTAAATATTGTTCTGGTAATCCAGGGCATGATACAGAGAGGTGCTGGAACTTGAAAAATGTCATCTAGGAGCTTATTGACACAAACCGGATTGAAGTCCAAACTCCAGAGGCACCCAACATCAATCAGAACCCATTACCAACCCATCAAGAGACAAATATGATTGAGATAGTACATAAGGGAGGGGAGCCTAAGAAGCCTTTACAGACCGTCATGATGATTCGGTCCAGTGAGGTCAAGTCAGTCAAAAAAACAACGGTTGAAGGATCAGTGAACAAGTTGAGCATGACAAGTAGTGAACCATCTGTGGTAGCTAAGAAAGGATCCCCAGGTGATGTTATAGCAAAGCAAGAAAAGTCGAAAGTGGTTGTGCTAGGAGTGGCCAACAAGCCTATCATAATTGTGGAGGGTGCCCGTACGGATCCTGTCATCATCAAGCCTGTAACCCAGTTGCCGGTAATCAGCACCAAGGCCATCCCATAGAACTATTAACGGGTGATAGTGACCTATAAGGGAATGGAAGTGAAAGAAGAAGTCATTGAGGCCCAGGGATTAACTCGTTCAGGGAGATGCTTTGCCCCGGAAGAGTTAAGGAAAGCTAAAACATCCAGAAATAACCTAGTTCTAGTGAAGAAAGCAGTGACTGAAGAAGAGGCGGAAGAGTTTCTGAGGATAATAAAGGTACAAGATTAATCCATCGTGGAGCAGCTGAGAAAGTTGCCTGCTCAGATTTCATTGTTGTCATTGTTAATCCACTCAGACGAGCATCATCGGGCCTTGATAAAAATTCTGAACGAGGCTCATGTTCCCGACAAAATTTTAATAAACCATCTGGAAAAGATCTCAAACAAAATATTTGAGGTGAACAGGGTTACCTTCTCTGATGATGAGTTTCCAATGGAAGTTACTGAACACAACAGAGCTCTCTATCTTACGGTAAAATATGAAGATTCTGTGGTTACTAGGGTGTTAGTCGACAATGGTTCCAGTGCAAACATTTTTCCTCTCTCTACTCTCAATACGTTGAAAGTTGATGATGAAAGGATTCACAAGAATAGCATCTGTGTTCGAGGATTTGACGGTGCAGGGAAAGATTCAGTTGGTGATATAGTGCTTGAGTTGACAATAGGACCGGTGGAATTCACCATGGAGTTTCAGGTGCTGGACGTAGCTGTCTATTATAATTTGCTATTAAGTTGACCTTGGATTCATGCCGCCAAAGCAGTCCCGTCCACTCTGCATCAGATGGTCAAGTTCGAATGGGATAGATAGGAAATTTGTCATGCATGGCGAGGATAATTTGTGTACTCATAGTGATGCCTTTGTCCCGTTCATTGAGGTTGAAGATGACAAAGGGCCTTGGGTCTATAAAGTTTTTGAAACAGTGTCGGTCGAGAAGGTTCCAGAGGGGAAATGTGTTCCAACTCCAAAAATAACTTCTGCATCAGTCATGATGGCTTTTGAGATGCTGAAAAATGGCTTTGTGCCCGGTAAAGGTCTGGATGAATCTTTGCAGGGTATCATACAACCAGTGTCCCTCCCTAATACGTTCGGTCTTGGATTCAAACCTACAGCGGCAGAAGTGAAAAGGGCTAAAAGGTTGAAATAGAAGGCGTGGGTACTTCCAAAGCCTATTCCGTGTCTCTCCAGGTATTTTGTCAAGCCCGGTGCCAGGAAATACCCAGTGACGATAGTTCTAAGTTCTGTGGTTGACATTGAGAGGAGTTAATTGAAAGGTTCCAAAGGTTGTTTGATGATGTGAAGATGGTGGAAGTTGGAGAAGGTTCTAGCAAAGCGGATGTGCAGTTCGTCGAGCTGAATGCAAAGCTTAACAATTGGAAGGCTACTCCTCTCCCTACCCGGAAGGAGTTTTGGTAGTTTGTTTTGTTTTCCTTTCTAGCTGGGTCATTCCAGGGTTGTGACGCAGGTTTTTATTTTTCGCTTGTTGCTGTACAAACCCTGTTATCCTTTATTTTCAATGAAATGCAATTTCCCTTTTCCATCATTCCTGATAGTTTTATTTTTGTTTTTTTCTTCTCTGTACAGTTCTTTTTATGCTGGTTTCAATGACATGACATGCATGAGGAATCTTCGGCCCAGTCTTAAAAGTCAATCTAATTCTTAAATAATAATCCAGGAAATAGAGTGTGATGATGAATCAGAATATGATGAGGATGAGGCCTTTGAAGAGATTAGTAAGGAACTAAGTCACTGTGAGGAAAAACCCAAGCCTAACCTGAATGATATAGAAGTAATCAATTTAGGGGACCCAGATAATGTCAGAGAAACTAAGATAAGTGTCCATCTTGAACCGCAAATCAAGGAAAAGATAATTAAAGCATTATTTGAGTATAAGGATATTTTTGCATGGTCGTATGATGATATGTCCGGCTTGAGTACCAATTTGGTGGTCCATAAATTGCCAATTGATCTAGCATTTCCTCCCGTTAAGCAGAAGTTGAGAAAATTCAAAAATGACATGAGTGTGAAGATTAAAGAAGAGGTCACAAAGCAGCTTGATGCAAAGGTCATTTGGGTCATGCGGTATCCCACGTGGTTAGCCAATGTTGTGCCTGTGCCAAAGAAAGATAGTAAGACCAGAGTATGTGTTGATTACCGTGATCTCAATACGGCAAGTCCAAAGGACAACTTCCCATTGCCAAATATCCACATTTTGTTTGATAGTTGTGCCAAACATGAGATTGGGTCTTTTGTAGATTTCTATGTGGGCTATCATCAGATTCTAATGGATGAGGAAGATGCGGAAAAGACGGCATTCATCACGCCATGGGGAACATACTACTACCGGGTCATGCCTTTTGGTTTTAAAAATACCGGGGCAACTTATATGAGGGCAATGACAACCATATTCCATGACATAATACACAAGGAGATCGAGGTTTACGTGAATGATGTAATCATAAAGTCCAGGAAGCAGTCTAACCACGTCAAAGATTTGAGAAAGTTCTTCCAAAGGCTCCGTAGGTACAATCTTAAGCTCAAATTTACAAAGTGCGCATTTGGTGTTCCATCGGGGAAATTGTTGGGATTCATAGTTAGTCGGCGGGGCATTGAATTGGATCCGTCGAAGATCAAAGCTATCCAGGAATTGCCACCGCCAAAGAACAAGACCGAGGTGATGAGTCTGTTAGGGAGGCTGAACTACATCAGCAGGTTTATCACTCAGCTCACGACAACTTGTGAGCCCATCTTCAAGTTGCTAAAGAATGATGCTGCGGTCAAATGGACCGATCAGTGCCAGGAAGCCTTCGATAAGATTAAGGAGTATTTGTCGAACCCACCCATGTTGGTCCCACTAGAACCATGAAGACCTTTGATTCTTTATTTGACAGTCTTGGATAATTCATTTGGATGTGTATTGGGTCAACATGACATCACTGGCAGGAAAGAGCAGGCCATCTATTATCTCAGCAAGAAGTTCACATCTTATGAGGTTAAGTACACTCCCCTTAAGAGGACGTGTTGTGCCCTAACTTGGGTGGCACAAAAGTTGAAGCATTATTTGTCATCCTACACTGCTTACCTCATTTCTCATTTGGATCCTTTAAAGTACATCTTTCAGAAGCCTATGCCCATAGGAAGACTTACGAAGTGGCAGATTTTGCTCATAGAATTCGATATTATCTATGTGACTCAGACCGCGATGAAAGCCCAAGCATTGGCAGATCACTTGGCTGAAAACCTGGCAGATGAAGAATATGAACCTTTGGTGACTTACTTCCCTGATGAATAGGTAATGCATATCGACGAGGTCGAAAAGGAGGAAAAGCCCGGTTGGAAACTCTTTTTTTATGGGGCTGCTAACATGAAAGGTGTCGGGATAGGGGCAGTGCTTATTTCTGAAACAGAGCATCACTACCTTGTTACAGCTCAGCTTCGTTTCTATTGTACCAACAACATGGCTGAATACGAAGCATGCATTCTAGGTTTGAGGCTAGCTGTAGATATGGGAATCCAGGAAGTTTTGGTCTTGGGAGACTCGGACCTTCTAGTGCACCAGATTCTAGGGGAATGGGATACGCGAGATTCAAAGTTTATACCGTATCGACAATGTCATGATCTTTGTCAACAATTTCGATCAATAGAATTCAAGCACATTCCAAGGATTCATAATGAGGTTTCCGATGCTTTGGCTACCTTGGCATCGATGTTACATCATCTAGATAAGTCTTATGTTGACCCTTTGCATATTCAGGTCTGCGATCAGCATGTTTATTGTAACATGGTGGAAGAAGAACTTGATGGTGAACCTTGGTTCCATGATATCAAGGAGTACATCAGAATGGGGGTATATCCGGTACAGGCCATAGGGAATCAAAAGAGAACAATTCGTCGATTGGCAAGTGGATTTTTATTCAGTGGGGGAGTTTTGTACAAAAGAATTCCAGATCTTGGGTTGTTAAGATGCATAGATGCTAGACAAGCCATGACCATCATGACCGAAGTACGTTCCGGGGTTTGCGGGCCGCATATGAGTGGCTATGTTCTGGCAAAGAAGATTCTTCGAGCAGATTATTATTGGCTCACCATGGAGTGAGATTGTATCAGTTTTGTGTGCAAATGCCATCAATGCTAGGTACACAAAGATTTGATTCATTCTCCACCATCTGAATTGCACACGATGTCCGCACCATGGCCCTTTGTTGCTTGGGGTATAGATGTCATCGGACCAATCGAGCCAGCAACATCCAAAGGACATAGGTTCATTCTGGTGTCCATCGGCTATTTCACTAAGTGGGTTGAAGCTAAAACTTTCAAAGTTGTGACCAAGAAGGCAGTGGTCGATTTAGTTCATTCAAATATCATTTGTCCGTTCGGAATCCCAAAGGTGATCATCACAAGTAATGGTGTTAATCTTAAAAGTCATCTGATGAAGGAAGTGTGTCAACAGTTTAAGATTACACATCGCAATTCCACCCCATACCGCCCAAAGGCGAATGGAGAAGTCGAGGTAGCCAACAAGAACATAAAGAAGATACTTCGGAAAATGGTGCAAGGTTCTAGGCAATGGCATGAGAAGTTGCCTTTTGCGTTATTGGGTTATCGCACTACTGTTCACACTTCAGTAGGTGCAACTCCTTATTTGTTGGTATATGGCATAGAAGCAGTGATACCCGCGGAAGTTGAAATCCCATCCCTTCGGATCGTTGCTGAAGCCGGAATTGATGATGATGAGCAGGTCAAAACTTGACTGGAGCAATTGAGTTTGATTGATAAGAAGAGATTGGCAGCAATGTGTCATGGCCAACTGTATCAAAAGAGAATGGCAAGAGTGTATATCAAGAAGGTGCATCCCCGGAAATTTGAAGTGGGTCAGCAAGTATTGAAATGCATCCTTCCACATCAGGTTGAAGCAAAAGGCAAATTCGCCCCAAATTGGTAGGGGTCGTTCATCATAACGAGAGTGTTGTCCAATTGTGCTTTGTATTTAACAGATATAGAAGGCAAATGTGTAGACATGACTATCAATACTGATGCAGTCAAAATATATTATGTATGATTTCTTTGGTTTAAATTGTGTTTGTTTGTACTTGGCATGTTTTAAAGATTGGAATGACGAAGGCATTTTGTTCTGTTATCTAAACATTTTATCCTGTGTTACCTCTTTTTAGCCTTATTTATTTTCTTTCATACCCCTCTTTCGGAATCAGCAGCAAAATTCAAAAACACGAGCGCAGAAGGTGAGTAAAGAATAAAAAGAGAAAAGAAAAGAGAACAGAGAAAGAAAAGAATGGAAAAGTGAAAGAAAAATAGAAAAGAAAAAGAAAATGAAAAGAGAAGAAAAGAAAAAGGGAAAAGAGAGAAAGGAAAGAAAAGAGAAAAATCACAACAACGGAGTAATTCCTATATCATGAACTACGTTCGACCTGATTCCTTTTAAGGATACATAGGCAGCCTCACGGTTCGGTCCCATCAAAATAAAAATTCAAAGTCCCCAAGCAAAGAAACCGGGGCAGAAAGTTGTGGTTGTTGTAAGAAATCTAATTCTAAGAGTTGTAATTTTAAACCCATTCAAGTTATTTGAGCCTTTTGATATCCTTTCTTTCTAACCTTATCCAAAAGCCCACATTACGGCCCAAAGAAAGACCTTCCGACCAGTCTTTGAGAGATGCCAAGTTGAGCAAATATAAGTGATTCATATCAAGGGCAACACTCCGTTCGGAGCAAGAGAATGAAAAATGAGAGAGTCTTATTGGTAAAAACCCTCACGGGCACCGTAAGGCGGTGGAAAGCTAAGAGAAATTTAAAAAATGAGAGAGTCTTATTGGTGAAAACCTTCATAGGCACCGTAAGGCGACAGTGAGTTGAGAGATGAAAAAATGAGAGAGGTTTGTTGGTGAAAACCCTTCAGGGCACTGCAGGCCGAACAAAGTCAGTGATTTGGCGAAGAAGTTGGGTTATGGAGATCCCGGGGCATAAATCATGACAACTAAAAGGTGATTGGTTGAATAGGCTGGGCTGATTAATCCGAAATGCATGTCATGATCATTTAGTGCCAGTTGTCCCGCTCAGATAAGTCTCTTTTCTTTTTTTGTCTTCAAACAATCATCCAGTTTTGGATTTTCTTCTTTATTCTTAACTCTCGAAGTCATTGCATTTCGTTTCTTTGGGTTTATTTCTCTAAGATTTTTCCAATATCAGTTTTGTTTGAGCAAGTGAGAAGGGATTTCAAAGCTTACTACCAACTTCCAAAATTGTACAAAGCAAAGTGTGGCCAAGGCATACCAGAGATAGCATGATGTAAAGTGGGAAATAAGGTGTCAGTGAAAGTTCCATTGGTTGAAGGGTTTACTAATCTCGTGGGAGATACAGAGGTTCAGGTAGAAAGGTAAAAAATGTAAAACAACGGTTCGGGTGTAGAACACTCGGGTCATCCAAGGTCCTACGATTGAGAGTCAGTCAGAAATTCAAACGGTTCTTGGCCAGTTCAAGGCAACCAGTCAAAGTAAAGCACGACATCGGAGAGGCCACCTTCACCAAGAAGGCCACAAACTAACCACCACATTTTGAACTGACAAGATTTTTCTTTAATTTGAAACAAGGACAGAAAATTCCGTTTGTTTCGGAGAAACCTTTCGTAAAGAAAGCAAATACCATACAGGTTCGACTGTAAATCCTTAGGACCCTCCTGGACAACGGGACCTAGTTAAAATACAAAACATTCATGTGTAACAAGATCTAGCGTAGGTTTTACCTTGCGGAAATATAAGTTGGCTTTGAAGTTTTATTCTTAGAAATTTTCAGGACCCTCCTGAATAGTGGGACATAGATTTACGACCTCCATCAAATAACAAGATTTAGCGTAAGTTCTGCCGTAGGGAAATATAATTTAGCCTTAAAGTTGTCACTCTTAAGATGAAATTTGATTTTAATGTTCAAGACCCTCCTGGATAATGGGATTTAGTTTAAGATCTTCACAGCTAACAAGATTTAGCGGAAGTCATACCTTTAGGAAATATCATTTAGCTTAAAAAACTGTCAGTTAACTAGGAATTTTCAGGGCCCTCCTGGATAATGAGATCTAGTTTTCGAATTCTTAGAGATATTGGGTAACATGTGTAGACATGTAATTTTTGACCCTCCCCGATTTTACCCATTTTAGGTTAAAATATTTAATTTAGGCTTAATATAGTTATTTCAACTAAGTTTGACTCTTTTACGTTATTTTTATCACAAAATTGAAAAATACAAAAATAGTTTCATATTTCTCTATTTAATTCACACATTAGATATTATTAGGAAGATATGTTACTTTGAACCTATTTGATTTTTACATAATCTTGAAAAATACCAAAATAGTTTCATAGTATAATATTATTTGTTTTAATTGATTAGGATTAGTTCTATATTTTTATTTTGTAAATTGTATATCATTTTCAGAAGGAAGAGTGAGTTTTTGGCTTAGTTTATCACATTTTTAGTAAGAGAGGTCCATTCTTGATCTTTTGGCCTAATTTCAAGCCCAACAAGACTTAACCCAATACCCCGTCAACACCCCAGTCTTCTTCTTCATCTACTACAACATAAACCGTAGATATAAGAGAGGAGGATATCCATGGCAGCTTTCTTCTTCAAGAAGACACCACCCAAAAACCTAGCTGAACCCTAGCACCCTTAGAGACCCCAACCGCCCTCAGCCTGCCATAATCACCCCAAACCGACGAACCAACCCCGCCAGCCACGCCGCCAGTCTGCTGGAAAATACAGTTCCCATCCATCGAGCAGCCCATCTTCTTCCTCAGTTGAACGACCAAACGACCCCTGACCTCTCCAACACCACCCACATCTCCGCCGCCAGACCACCCTAGCTACTGGACCTCCATCTTTAGCAACCTAATCTCCATACTAGTCGCACCCTCACCATCAAAACTTCATCGCCGGACCTCCCTTCACCACACAACAGCCATAAACGAAGCTTCACCCTCACAAAACCACCGAAGCTTCCTCTTCCTCCAAAGAACCTAGAAAAAGCTAGGGTGCTTCTTCTTCTGCCGGGAACCATAGCCGCTGTCAACTTGTCGACGATCAATGAAGCTTCATGGCTTCTGTCATCTCCTCTCCTCCATGTGCGACGAGTTTCAGATCTGGTTGAGTGTTTGGTTAAATCCGGTGACCCTCCATAGAATCCGGCGAACTGCTATCACGCCATTCTTGTTTCTCATCTTTTATCTCTCTCTTTTCACTGTGACATTGCCAAAAATGAAGAGATCCGGTAGCTTTGACTGCTTCTAATGTTTTCCTGCTCGTACGTTCACTTGGTTGACTCGGCTGGATTTCTTCATCAACGAGTTTTCAATTTGCAACTGGCGGAGTTTCATTTGAGTCGAGTTTGTCGGTTCAACGTTCCGTCGATAACTTCTTCTATTTCTTCATCAGGTGAAAAACCTTAATACTTTTGATCTTCAATTAAAATTCTTCAAGTTTGTTGAATCTTCAAGTTCACTTTTGTGTGTTGATGTATTTTCGTTCTGTCCGTAGACCTATAATTCGATTGTTATCATATTGAAATAGCAATAAAAAAAGGGCAAGTATATTTGTTATAAACTGGATCTGCGTTTCTGCATTGAATGAAACTTTTATTGTCATTGTTGTTCTGATTCGTGAAGTGAAGTATCGATTCTCTGTCAATACTTTGCACTGAAGTACTAATTTAGTTCTCTAGTGGATTATTGTGCTTTATTCTGGAGACTAGGATTTGAATTAGCAACATTTGATTGAATATGTGCGTTGTTGTATATCAAGGAACAAAGCTGTACAAGTGACCATTTTTCGGTATAACTTGGCAAATTGCAATTGACGTGGGCATATAGACGATAATAAAGTCAAATTTCTTTTACATTGTCACTTTATATAAGCACAATATAGGTTAAATAATCTCTTAAACATAGTTGTGAGTTCTTCTACATGTTAAATGTTGTTATATTGCCAAAACATTCATATTATTCAAGTGGCTTGAACAGTCTGGTCTAAGCTAGTTCACACTCCATGGAGTTTGCAAAGTGGTGGGCAGTTGTTGCTATTAATGCAAGTTCATCCCAGATTAGTACCACATAGCTAAAATGCTTATTTATGAGTTCATGTCACTTATTATTTATAAACATATGTGGTTTGCTTTAGTTGAATACATTCTTTTGAAATAAATTGAGGCGTGCCATGCCAAATAAAATCCTAGAACCTATGGCCCTCACTTGATTAATTTTGAATCCTTAGAAATCGAGGTGTGCCATTTAGTTGAATTTTCCATGGCCCTCGCATAGTTGAAAGTGCGTAGTTGTTTTAGACGCGCTATTAAAATGTTAATTTCTTAAACTCGGGTGAGAATTTATGTGACCCAAATCCCAATCTCAACAACGTTAGATAAAATATGTTGCGGACTGCGGGTGCATTTATGTGATGTGGTTGAAGACACATTTAAATAACGTTGTAATTTTCTTCAATATTTACCAAAAGCGGTTTTAAAGTTAAAAATGTGAATAGGTTTAAAAGTGTACTAAAATCAGATAATAATCCAATTATAACAGTTGATCGACCGTGCTAGAACCATGGAATCCGGGAATGCCTAACACCTTCTCTCGGGTTAAAAGAATTCCTTACCCGGATTTCTGTGTTCGCGGACTGTAATACAGAGTCAATCTTTTCCTCGATTCGGGATTTGAACCGGTGACTTGGGACACCATAAAATTATCCCAAGTGGCGACTCTGAATTTAATAAATAAATAATCCCGTTTCAATTATCACTTTAAGTTGGAAAAAACTCCCTTTTACACCCCTTTACTCGGGTGTAGGTAAAAAGGAGGTGTGACAGCTCTGGCGACTCTGCTGGGGACTTTAACCCAGAATCTCTGGTTCAGGGTTCAGAATTTGAGCTTAGAATAATTGTTGTATTTGTCTTTATTTATTATCTGATTTTATTCACATGTTCAGGCCTAATGTGCTAAGTGCTGCTTTTTACCGCTTTGATATTATCTGAACTGTATATAAACTGCTACGAAACCCTTCTCTTCTCATCTTCGGGGATGTGCTCGCTGGTCGAGACTCCTTATTCTGTTAGTGTCATACTTTGAAATAATAAAGAGGCTCAGACAAGTTACTAAACCGGATGGCCTTTTGGTTCCCGATATGTAGCCCCCTCCTAAGCTCGAGTTGTCCGCTCGAGTACACAGTCTAGAACGCATACCCATGTTTTGAACCTAGAATAACTCAGCCTCATACCGGATCCCTAGTAGGAACGTTTGTTTGCATCACGTGCATCTGACTTTGGGGACTCAACAGAGGGATTGGGTCCGTCTAGGACAGGTGTACCCAAAATAACAGACCATCTTGATGCATCCTATGTGCTACATGTTGCATTTTTTCAAGGGTAAAAGGGTTATTTGGCGGACCAATGTTAGTTGAGGGCAAATGAAAAAGAAAAAAAAAAGAAAAAGAGGTTGAAGTGTGAAAATAAAGCAAGTAGGGCTTAGTTATGTTTTTTGTTACATTTTTATTAAGAAAAAGACAAAAAAACATGAAAAATTCAAAAAAGATTTTGCACTTTTTCATCAGTTTTCGAAAATCAAAAATCAAAAAGAAGGAAAAAGAAAATCCAAAAAGATGTTGCATGTTTCATCATTTTCAAGGAAAAGACAAAAATATATTTTCTCTAAATTAGTTATTTTTTTTAATTCTCGCCCGTATCCAATCTGCCCGAACTACGCATACCTGATTCTCGTCTTTCGGGGTGTGATAAGTGGGCAACCCACATAGGGTCCGGTCTTCCTAGTAAATCTTAGGTTCTTGGCTTTGCGGGTCTTAGCCAAATTTTGCACTTCTAGCCATCCTTTGGCCAAATAAGTCATTTTGCAAAAATAGCCTAACTCATGTCTTGCATGTTTCCAACAAAAAGGGTTATTGTCTCACATAGCGCTCTAGGTCTTTAACCTATTTAGTTTTAATTTTCTCATACAGGTGTGGATTAAAAGAAGATTTTCTTTTCTTTTTATGTTTTGAGTCTGCTTTTTTTTATTTTATGTCGTCTTTTACCTTTTAGTTTTGTGTAGTAATGTCGAGTTTTATTATTATTATTGTACTTTCTATTTTGCATTTGAAAGGGCGTGTAATGAATCAAAAGTCCAAATTTTTTTTTTGCGTTTTATATTTCCGTTAGGAACTTTCTTTAGAATACTAATTGTAGGAATGAAAAAAAAAAGTATTTTTGAGGTGGTTTTTTCTTTAGGCAATTAATATCTAGGACTTAAATAAAAATTGTTTTTATATTTCATTTATTATATTAGGACCAAAATTCAAAAAAAAATTCCTTTTAGTACGTTTTTAAAAGTTTTCTTTAAGTCATTAATCTCAAAAATTCAAAAAAAAGATTTTCTTTTGAGGTTCTTCTTTGGGAAATTAATGAAAGATGAAAAAAAAAATTCTTTTTATTTTCATTAGAACTTTAGGATATTGTACATAGAAAAAAAAACATACTTTATCTTTTGTTTATCATTAGAATTTTTCCTTTAGGCAATCAAAATTGAAATCCAAAAATATTATGTTTTATTTTTTTCATTGCTTGCTTCGAAATCTTGCGTCAGGATATCAAATGAAGATTCAAAATATTTTTCTGTGGTTTATTCCTTAGATTTCCTTCAAAAAAAAAAAGAATCAAAAAATATTTTTCTCTTTTAGGGTTTTTCCTTGATAATTTATCATAGAGTATCTGTTTTAAAAAATAAAGATCTGTTTTAAAAAATAAAGGAAAAGAAAAGAAAAGAAAAAGAACGTTAGTTTGTTTACTTTATTTCCGTTCTTCCAGAACTACGCAAAGATCTGATTCATGCGGCGTCATGATACGTAGGCAACCCACATAGGGTTCGATCGAATCATTTTTTTTACTATTAAAAGAAAAGAAAAAAAGGAAAAAGAAAAAAAAAAGAGAAAAAAGAGATGAAATTGTGGGATGTGAGAAATGAGAGGAAACAAAAGAGTGAAATTAGAAAAAGAGGAAGGAAAATGATCAAGCAAGTGCTAGAAAAGTAAAGAAAAGAGAGGATTGAAATGAACAAATTGGAATGATGCCAACTGACCTTTGTGCCCTCGAAATCATTTTAGAACCGATAATTGTGGCTAGGTGCATTGCACATAAAGTGAGATTATCTTATGTTAAATGCCCTAACGCTAACGTGATGGCTTCATTTTGTTATATTCATAGAAGAAGGGTGGTTGGTTTGTGGTTTTGAAGTGGTAACTCTTCTCTACAACATAAAGTCAAAAGGCAATGGCAGACAACAACAGAACTGAGTTGGTTGATACCGGTGCCCGAAAGCAGTTAGTTGAACGGACAATGGGTTGGTTGAAGAGGTAAAGATGTTAAGACAACACATGACAGACATGTATCAGGCTTGGATGACTGCGAAGGCACCACCCCCGCCACCACCTAGCTTCCTAGATGCCGCCCTTACCCAAACTCCGGACACAATGCCAAATGATCCTCCATACTCTCCAGATCCACCCGCTTATCACAACTTGCCCAACCACCATAGTAGTTCCATCACTCGTCCTCCAACTATCTTTTCCCAAAAGTGCCCTCCTATCACATCCATTATTCCTGATAATGAACACTCACTTAAAGCACATGATGCCCAATATTACCCCTCACAAGGTTCCCAACGCATACAAGCAGGGCCCGCGGGATGAGCCTCATGTTGAAAATGAAAAGTTCATAGGAAGAGAAGGGCGAGATGGGATACCCAGGAGGCTAAAAGGCATAGAACAGTCCTTAGAGAACAAGCAAGGAAAAAGAGACCAGGGTAGCGTGGCTTACAAAGAACTGTCTGTGTCCCCTAACGTTCGCCTTTCCGCGGGATTAAAGCGCCAAAATTTAACTTGTATGATGGGCGTGGGGATACGGTAGCCCATTTGAGGGTCTTTTGCAGTAAAATGAGAAGTGTTGGCGAGAAAGATGATTTGTTGATGACGTATTTTGGTGAGAACTTGACTACGGCATCTTTGGAATGGCATAATCGTCAAGATGTTGGTAAGTGGCCTACATTGGGTGACATGGCTCAAGATTTTGTTCGATACTTTCAATACAAATCAAGCATTACCCCAGACCGCTCCTCCATATCTAGAATGGGAAAGAAGACGGAGGAAAGCTTTAGAGAGTTTGGGCTCAGATGGAGGGAGCAGGCTGCTCGAGTCAATACCCCGATTGGTGAAGAAGAAATGGTTGAGCTTTTCCTACAAGCCCAGGGCCCCACCTACTTCAGTCATTTGATCCTGACCCTGGGGAAGCCTTTCAATGATGTGTTAAAAATGGGGGAGCTAGTAGAAGAGGGAATCAAGTCAGGCAAAATCATGAGTTGTTCGAAAAACATTCAGAACATCCTAGTAAGCTTGGGTGGAAGAAAGAGAAACATAAAAGATGATCAAATGGGCTTTCCCGATCAACACTTCCAGCCTCGACATCGTCCCCATGGATATCCTTATGGACCAGATGAGCCTCCCTAATGCCACTTCTCTCTACAAAACTCCCAAAGTCGTACATCACTCTCCCAGTACCCAACTCCACAAAATGCCTATCTACCCCTACGAGTCTACCGAAACCCCCCTAGATCAGGTTTCCGGCCCAATCAAGCATTTAAGAACGAGAGGTTGTGGAAGAAGAAAACCTTCATTCCATTGGGAGAGTCATATGCCAGTCTATTCCAGAGGCTATGGAAATTGGACGTGTTGAAGCCGATCCAGATAAAAATACCAAACCCTTTACCAAAGAAGTTTGGTTCTTCTCAAAGGTGCGCATATTGCTCAGATGCCTGGGGCATGACATAAAAAAGTGCTGGAATATGAAGAATGTGATTCAGAAGCTTATTGATGCAGGCGACATTGTCGTGCAAAATCCAGATGCAGCAGACACTAGCCAAAGTCCGTCACCTGTACATAATGAGACGCATATGGTGGACATGATTTATTTTGAAAAGGAATGTGAGAATTTTCTGGGATCCTAGGAAGTCCACGTGCTATGAAGCTTTCAGTGCTATCAGAGGTTGATCCAAAGAACGAGCAGGCAAAGGGAACCCAAAGGCAATCTGTTAAGAACAATGTGATGGACACTTGTGAAGGTCCTAGTATTGTTGATGCAGAAGTCAGTGGCTAAGATGTTGAGTTTGATGATTGGAAAGACGCTCTTTTCTTGGTTAGCCAGGGAGGAGTTTTGGTGGTTTATTTTGTTGTCATTTCTGCTGTCCGGGTTATTTTAGGGTTGTAATCTGGATATTGTCTTGTGACTCAAACCCTTTTATCCTTTTATTTTGCTTAGTTTGTTTAGTCATAATAGCCCGTTTAGTGTTGTCTAGGTTTGTTCTAGGTTTGTGACCCCAGTTTAGTTTGTTTATTTTGTTGTCCAAACCCTTTCACCATCTGTCTAATGCAACTTTCGGTTTTCTGTGATTTCTAGTCATTTTCATTTAGTTCTCTTTTCTTTTTATAGTTTTTTTCCTGTTGACTCTAGTGACATGACATGCATGCGTAATTCTCAACCTGGTTTTAAAAGTCAATTTAGTCATGAAGCAATGAACCAATTTTTAAGATGTAGGGACATGCGATGGGAAATAAGCAAAGGCATTTTGAGATCACTTCAAGCACGAATTGTGTGAAACTGGGGCAGATAGGACATAAAGAAACCCTATTGAAATGCATCATGCCGCATCGGGTCAAAGTTGAAGGCAAGTTCGCCCCAAATTTGCAGGGGGCCATTCGTGGTAATGAGAGTGAGAGTGTTGTTCAATGATGCTTTGTATTTAATAGAGGTAGAAGGCAAATGTGTAAAAATAGCTATCCATTCTGATGCGGTCAAAAGATATTATGTATGATTTCTTTGGTTAAGTTGTGTTTGTTTGTACTTGGCATATTTTGAAGATTGGAATGACGAAGGCATTTTGTTCTTCTATCTAAACACTTTATCCTTTGTTACCCTTTTTGAGCCTTATTTATTTCTTTTTCATACCCCTCTTTTGGAATCAATAGTAAAGTTCAGAAATGCAAGTGCAAAATGTAAGTAAAGGACAAAGAGAAAAAGAGAAAGAATAGAATGAAAAGAGAAAGAAAATAATGAAGAGAGAAAGAAAAGAATGAAAAGAAAATGAAAAAAAGAAGAAGAAAAAGAAAAAGAGAGGAAAAAACAACAAAAAGAAGAAAAGAAGAGAAAGAAAAAGAAAAGAAAAATCACAACAAACAAAGTAATTCCTATGACATGAACTACGTTCGACCTGATTCTTTTTAAGGATACATAGGAAGCCTCACGGTTTGGTCCCATCAAAATAAAAATCCAAAAGTCCCCAAGCAAAGAAACTGGGGCAGAAGTTGTGGTTGTTGTAGGAAATCTGATTCCGAAAGTTGTAATTTTGAACCCATTTGAATTGTTTCGAGCCTTTGATACCGTTTATTTCTAACCATATTCGAAAACCCACATTACGATCCAAAGAAAGACCTTCCGATCAGTGTTCGAGAGATGCCAAGTCAAGCGGGTAGAGGTGAATCATATCAGCGGCAACACTCCGGTCCAAGCAAGGAAAAATAAAAAATGAGAGAGTCTTATTGGTGAAAATCCTCACGGGCATCGTAAGGCGATGAAAGCTGAGAGAAATAAAAAATGAGAGAGTCGTATTGGTGAAAACCTTCATGGGAAACTTGAGGCGACAGTAAGTTGAGAGAAAGAACAAATGAGAGAGGCTTGATGGTGAAAACTCTCCAGGCACTACAAGTCGAATAAGGATTGTGAATCAGATTGGATAATCGGAGCATTGAAGATCAGTTTCATGGTTTAAAGGTACAACAAGAGTTGAACATCAGGCTTACTTGACAGAATAGGCCACAGGTGCATGTCATGGTCATTAGAGTTGGTATCCACAACTGATAGGTTTCTACTTTGTAGTTTTCTCGTTATGAATCATTTTTTTCCATTGTCCTTTACTCTGTTCTTTTTGTCTTGTTCACTTCCTCTTACTGAGTCTGTACGGTTAGAACAAGTGAGAAATGACTTCAAAATTTGCCACCAGCTATCCAATTGCACAAAATGGGGTCTGGCTAACACATCAAAATGTCATAAGTCAGAAAAGGGCAACAAGCGCATTGAGCTGGTAATAATCAACATGCTTTGGGATCCTTGTGAAATACAAAAGTTTGGTATTTATCAATTCATGAACAATGCAACAAATGGAGAGTGTTAGGTGAACGAATCAAAGGTATTTTCGGTGAAACACAAAGGTTTGGTATATATCAATTCATGAACAATGCAACAGATGGAGGGTGTAGGGTGAACGGGTCAAAGGTATTTTCTGTGATAAGATTAACAAAGAAAGTGGTTAACCAGTGAAAAGCAAGGTCTTCCAAGTAGAAATCAAAGTTATCATGGCAAGTGAAGGAGCAATAGACCTCAAGGCCAAGGCCAGTGGTTTAAGTCAAGAAAGAACAACATATGCACTGAGTAGGTGGCAATTGACGTGCTTTGGGATTCATGTAAGACACAAAGGTTTGGTAAATGCCAGTTTAAGAGCAATGCAACAGATAGAGGGTATTGGTTCTGAATGGAGAAGAGGTATTTTCTGTGATAAGGGTGACAGAGAAAGTGGTCAGTCAATAAACAGGCAAGGTCTTTCAAGTTGAAACCAAAGTTATCATGGGAAGTGAAGGACCAATCGCCCTGAAAGTCAATGCCACAAACCAACCACCATATTTATAAACTCACAAGTTTTCTTTGTTTGAAACAGAGACGAAAATTGTGTCCAAATCAAAGCTTGAAAGTTTGAATTTTTTTTTGCAAATGTCATGCCCAAATTTTGTCAGCACAAAGGCGGTTTGAGAAGGGGAAAGGAAAATTTGTTCGATCTGTAGGAACCCTCCATAAGGAAAAGCATGGTTCAGAGGCAAGGAATTTTGTTTGTTCTGCAGAGATCCTCCAGAATGAAAGCATGGCTCGGGTAAGTTCATTCTCGGTTTTTCAGGACCCTCCTGGACAATGGAATTTAGTTCAAAGACCCTCATAGAAAATAAGATTTAGCGTAAGTTTTACCTTCAGGAAATAGGATTTAGCTTTGAAGTTGTCACTCTTAAGGTGATATTTATTTTGAAGTTATCAGGACCCTCCTGAAAAATGGGACCTAGTTTAAAATTCAAAACAATCATGAGTAGTAAAATCTAGCATAAATGTACCCCAAGGAATGTAAGATGGTTTCAAAGTTTGCATGATTCTGATAGGATTCAATTAGGAGTTTTCAGGGCCTTCCTGAATAATGGGACATAGTTTTATTTCAATTAGATAACAACATTTAGCGTAAGTTCTGTTGTAGGGTAGTAAAATTCAGCGGGAAAAGTTGTCACTCTTAATATAGGACTTGATGTTTGATTTTCAGGATCCTTCTGGATAATGGGATTTAGCTTTCAAATTCATTCAATTAACACTCATAGATGCGCCCAGCACCAAACTGGGGCAGAAGTTTTCTTTGTTTTTTGTTTGTTTTGTGGAAATTAGGCGCCCACCTGGAGAACAAGGGAATACATTTTCAAGTTCAGCAATCACGCGCCCACCTGGAGAACAAGGGAATACATTTTTAAGTTTCAGCAATCAGGCGCCCTCCTGGAGAACAAGATAATACATTTTCAAGTTCAGCAATCAGGCGCCCACCTGGAGAACAAGGGAATACATTTTCAAGTTCAGCAATCAGGCGCCCACCTGAAGAACAAGGGAATACATTTTCAAGTTCAGTAATCAGGCGCCCACCTGGAGAACAAGGGAATACATTCAAGTTTCAGCAGAGGCACCCACCTGGAGAACAATGGAATACATTTTCAAGTTTAGAAATCAAGAGCCCACCTGGAGAACAAAGGAATACATGCAAGTTTCAGCAATCAAGCGCCCACCTGGAGAACAAGGGAATACATTTTCAAGTTCAACAATCAAGCGTCCACCTGGAGAACAAGGGAATAAATTTTCAAGTTTAGCAATCAAGAGCCCACCTGGAGAACAAAGGAATACATGCAAGTTTCAGCAATCAAGCGCCCACCTGGAGAACAAGGGAATACATTTTCAAGTTCAACAATCAAGCGCCCACCTGGAGAATAAGAGAATACATTTTTAAGTTTCAGCAATCAGGCGCCCACCTGGAGAACAAGGGAATACATTTGCAAGTTCGGTAATCAGGCGCCCACCTGGAGAACAAGGGAATACATTTAAGTTTCAGCAGTCAGGCACCCACCTGGAAAACAAGGGAATACACTTTTAAGTTTCAGCAATCAGGCGCCCACCTGGAAAACAAGGGAATACATTTTCAAGTTCAGCAATCAGTCGCCCACCTGGAGAACAGGGGAATACATTTTCAAGTTCAGTAATTAGGCGCCCACCTGGAGAACAAGGGAATACATTCAAGTTTCAGCAGTCAGGCATCCACTTAGAGAAAGGAAAAACATGTCATATTACAATTCAAGTCGGCAACAAAGGGATTTCACCGGGAGAATACAAGTAACAAGGCAACAAGAATCACAAGATCAAGTTTGAAGATATAGATAGGAATCTTGTAACTTGTAGTTGACAGGCTTAGTTAGTTTTTTTTTATGATTATTTTGATCTAATAACAGAACCATGGACCGGGACCTCGGTGGAACGGCACCTCGACTGGCTCTCCACCTCGGCATACTCCATCATCTCACTCATCTCTGAACTACACGTGGCCTGATTCCTTTATAGCCAAGGATATATAGGCAGCTCAGATACCAGGGCTCAGTCACATTCCCCTTTCTCTTAGCTTTTGGTCTCTCCAAATAAGGGTCGGGTCAAAAATTTGTCTAGTCGTTCTTTGTCTGAAAATACTTCGTATTTCCAGTCAAAGAGGGGCAGCTGTAGACATGTAATTTTTGACCCTCCCCAAAATTTAACCCATTTTAGGTTAAAATATTTAATTTAGGCTTAATATAGTTATTTCAACTATGTTTGACTCTTTTACGTTATTTTTATCACAAAATTGAAAAATACAAAAATAGTTCCATATTTCTCTATTTAATTCACGCATTAGATATTATTAGGAAGATATTTTACTTTTAACCTATTTTATTTTTACATAATCTAGAAAAATACCAAAATAGTTTCATAGTATAATATTATTTGTTTTAATTGATTAGGATTAGTTCTATATTTTTATTTTGTAAATTTTATATCATTTTCAGAAGGAAGAGTGAGTTTTTGGCTTGGTTTATCACATTTTTAGTAAGAGAGGTCCATTCTTGAGCTTTTGGCCTAATTTCAAGCCCAACAAGACTTAATCCAATACCCCATCAACACCCCAATCTTCTTCTTCATCTACTATAACATAAACCCTAGATATAAGAGAGGAGGACATCCATGGCAGCTTTCTTCTTCAAGAAGACACCACCCAAAAACCTAGCTGAACCCTAGCACCTTTAGAGACCCCAGCCGCCCTTAGCCTGCCATAACCATCCCAAACCGACGAACCAGCCCCGCCAGCCACACCGCCAGTCTGCTGGAAAACACAGTTCCCATCCATCGAGCAGCCCATCTTCTTCCTCAGCTGAATGACCAAATGACCCCTGACCTCTCCAACACCACCAACATCTCCTCCGCCAGACCACCCTACCTACTGGACCTCCATCTTTAGCAACCTAATCTCCATACTAGCCGCACCCTCACCACCAAAACTTCATCGTCGGACCTCCCTTCACCACGCAACAGCCATAAACAATGCTTCACCCTCACAAAACCACCAAAGCTTCCTCTTCCTCTAAAGAACCTAGAAAAAGCTAGGCTGCTTCTTCTTCTGCCGGGAACTATTGCTGCTGTCAACTTGTCGACGATCAACGAAGCTTCATGGCTTCCGTCCTCTCCTCTCCTCCATGTGCGATGAGTTTCAGATCTGGTCGAGTGTTTGGTTAAATTCGGTGAACCTCCATTGAATCCGGCGAACTTCTATCACGCCATTCTCGTTTCTCGTATTTTCTCTCTCTCTTTTCACTGTTACATTGCCGGAAATGACGAGATTCAGTAGCTTTGACTGCCTCTAATGTTTTCCTGCTCGTACGCTCACTTGGTTGACTCGACTGGATTTCATCATCGAAGAGTTTTCAATTTTCAACCGGCGGAGTTTCATTTGAGTCGAGTTTGCCGGTTCGACGTTCCGTTGATAACTTGTTCTGTTTCTTCATCAGGTGAAAAACCTTAATTCCTTTGGTCTTCAATTAAAATTCTTCAAGTTTGTTGAATCTTCAAGTTCACTTTTGTGTGTTGATCTATTTTTGTTCTGTTCGTAGACCTCTAATTCGATTGTTATCATATTGAAATAGCAATAAAAAGGGCGTGTATATTTGTTATAAACTGGATCTGCGTTTCTGCATTGAATGAAACTTTTGTTGTCATTGTTGTTCTGATTCGTGAAGTGAAGTATCGATTCTTTATCAATACTTTGCACTGAAGTACTAATTTAGTTCTCTAGTGGATTGTTGTGCTTTATTCTGGAGACTAGGATTTGAATTAGCAACATTTGATTGAATATGTGCGTTGTTGTATATCAAGGAACAAAGTTGTACAAGTGACCATTTTTGGGTATAACTTGGCAAATTGCAATTGACGTGGGCATACAGACGATAATAAAGTCAAATTTCTTTTACATTGTCACTTTATATAAGCACAATATAGGTTAAATAATCTCTTAAACATAGTTGTGAGGTCTTCTACATGTTAAATGTTGTTATAGTGCCAAAACATTCATATTATTCAAGTAGTTTGCTCAGTCTGGTCTAAGCTATTTCACACTCCATGGAGTTTGCAAAGTGGTGGGCAGTTGTTACTATTAATGCAAGTTCATCCCAGATTAGTACCATGTAGCTAATATGCTTATTTATGAGTTCATGTCAGTTATTATTTATAAACATATGTGGTTTGCTTTAGTTGAATACATTCTTTTGAAATAAATTGAGGCGTGCCATGCCAAATAAAATCCCAGAACCTATGGCCCTCACTTGATTAATTTTGAATCCTTAGAAATCGAGGCGTGCCATTCAGTTGAATTTTCCATGGCCCTCGCATAGTTGAAAGTGCGTAGTTGTTTTAGACGCGCTATTAAAATATTATTTTCTTAAACTCGGGTGCGCATTTATGTGACCCAAATCCCAATCTCAACAACGTTAGATAAAATGTGTTGCGGACTGCGGGTGCATTTATGTAACGTGGTTCAAGACACATTTAAATAACGTTGTAATTTTCTTTAATAAATACCAAAAGCGGTTTTAAAGTTAAGAATGTGCATAGGTTTAAAAGTGTACTAAAATCAGATAATAAGCCAATTATAATAGTTGAGCGACCGTGCTAGAACCACGAAATCCGGGAATGCCTAACACCTTCTCCCGGGTTAACAGAATTCCTTACCCGGATTTCTATGTTTGCGGACTGTAATACAGAGTCAATCTTTTCCTCGATTCGGGATTTGAACTGGTGACTTGGGACACCATAAAATTATCCCAAGTGGCGACTCTGAATTTAATAAATAAATAATCCTGTTTCGATTGTCACTTTAAGTTGGAAAAAACTCCCCTTTACACCCCTTTACTTCGGTGTAGGTAAAAAGGAGGTGTGATAACATGATTCAATTAACACTCATAGATGTGCCCAGCTACCAAACTAGAGCAGAAAATTTTCTTGGTTTGTCTATTTTGTTGTAATTAGGCGCCCACCTGGAGAGTAAGGGAAAACAACACGAGTTTCAAGAAAAAGGACAATTCAGGTTCGAGCAATCAGGCACTCACCTGTAGAAACTTTGGAAGGCAGTTCAAAGGAAAAATAGTCGCAAGAGGAAGTAGTTCAAGTTCAGCAATCAGGAGCCCACCTGGAGAATAAAGGGAAAACAAATCAAGTTCTGAGGGAATACGGTTAAAGTTTTGGCAATCAGGCGCCAACCTGGAGAAAGAAGGGAAAAGCAATTCAAGTGTCGGTAATCAGTAGTCCACCTGGAGAACAAAGGGAAAAGCAATTCAAGTGTCGGTAATCAGGAGCCCACCTGGAGAACAAAGGGAGAGCAATTCAAGGATTGTTAATCAGGAGCCCACCTGGAGAACAAAGGGAGAGCGATTCAAGTGTTGGTAATTTGGAGCCCACCTGGAGAACAAAGGGAGAGCGATTCAAGTGTTTGTAATCAAGAGCCCACCTGGAGAACAAAGGGAGGGCAATTCAAGTGTTGGTAATCAGGAGCCCACCTTGAAAACAAAGGGAGAGCAATTCAAGTGTTGGTAATCAAGATCCCACCTGGAGAACAAAGGGAAGCAACAGTTCAAGTGTCGGTAATCAGGAGACCACCTGGAGAACAAAGGGAAGCAGCAATTCAAGTGTTGGAAATCAGGAGCCCACCTGGAGAACAAAAGGAAACAGTTCAAGTGTCAAGGAAAAACAGTGCAGATGTTGGTAATCAGGCACCCTCCTGAAGAACAAAAGGAAAGAAATCCAAGTGTTGGTAATCAGTAGCCCACCCAGAGAACAAAGGGAAGGCAGCAATGTTCAAAGGAAGACGGTGCAAGTTCGGCAATCAGGCGCCTACCTGGAAAACAAAGGGAAAACAAGTCAAGTGTCAGAGGAAAGGAAGATAATTCAAATGTTGGTAATCAGGCGCCCACCTGGAGAACAAAGGGAAGGCAGCAATATTCGAAGGAAGACGATTCAAGTTCAGTAATCAGGTGCCCTCCTGAAAAACAAAGGGAAAGCACCTCAGAATACAATTCAAGTCAGCAGCAAAGGAATTTCACTTGGAGAGTACAAGTCAACAAAGCAACAGAAACTGCATGATTAAGTTTGAAGATATAGATAGGATTCTTATAATTCATGGATCGTAGTCTATTCTAGATTCTTTTATTTTGTCTTAGTGCAATAAGGAGTTCGGCAAGCAGTAGTAGCAACATCAACAGTGAAATCACAGCTCCCTGGTAGCCCCAGCTACCGAAACTTCCATAACTACACTGACCTGATTCTTTTATAGCCAAGGATATGTAGGCAACCTCTTAAGCAAGGTTTGGTCAGGCTCTTTTCAAAAAATGCTTCTCATGGAGTTTCAAACGGGCAAAAATCCCTCATAATTGCTATTTTATCTTTGCCCGAAAACCCTTCGTGTCTCCGAGAAAAGAGGGGCAGCTGTGAGCATGTGATTTTTTCCCTATACGAAATACTCCTATAGAATCCCAAGGAATTAGATTTTTCTTTTAATAATTTGCCATTTTAGAAATTTTTGTGGAATTTTCTTAATTATTTGCATTTTTTCTGTGCATGTTTAATTTTTATTTAAATCATGAAAATACAAAAATACTCTGCATTTTCATTTAGGATCTATTTTTATATTTTAGGATAACTAATAAATTGGTCGTTTTATAAAAATGAAAAATTACAATAAAAACTCACTTTGCATTTTAACTTTTTATTTTTAAATTTTATAGTTTTTCTTTTAATTTAGGAGTTAATTAATTTTTGTAAATACTATAGTGAGTAATTAGATTAATTTGGCAAGTTAATTTGGTTTAAGAGTTTTTAGGTCTTAATTTAATTTGAAAAGAAAAGGAAAATTGGAAATTGAAAAGAAAGGGAAAAGAGTCCAAAGAAAGGCTGATTTTTGGGTTATTCCAATTGAATTTTCCCAGGCCCAATCCAATTTCCCCCAAACCCGTTCCGAATCCAGCCCAAATCATGCCCCTAACCCGGTCCAACCCCCTATCTAACCAAACGACCCAACTTTCAACCCTTTTCATCGTAGCCGTCGATTTCATTTGATCAGACAGCCCTGAACTAGTCATCAGCTTCTCATATAAGTGTCCAAACACCCCAAACAACCTAGTCCAAACACCCATCTTCAGTCTCTCTCATCTTCTTCGTTTGAACCCTAAACGCCGCCTTCAAATTCCACCATTTTTCACCAACAACAGGACTCCAATCAACCCCAAACTTCGACCATACAACCACCACTCATCCCTGACTCCCAATCCATCATCACATCTCCTCAAATCCTTATCAAATCTAACCAATTTCGGATCTAAAAGGAAAGCAGAAGAAAAGAAAATCTCCCAAACTTGTCCAACTTTCAATGAATGATTAAGGGTCGAAACTGGCTTTGTTCTTCTGTTCTTGACAAGAACATACGATTAAGGCCAATTTCAGCTCAAAATCGAAGGTGTTGAAGTCCGTTCAAGCCCATTTTTTGCCTGTTTATTCTAGGTATTTCAGATCTTTCTTCGTTTTCGTCTTTGTTTATTCTGGTCCTCGTCTTTTTCTGATCTTCTCTGTCTCTTTCTTGTTTCTTTTTTTTTAAATTGCTTTGTTGCATGATTAGGATTGAAATCACATTTGGTTTATAAGGTTAGATTAATTTCTTTGGTAAACATCTGTTGATTTTCTTTTTCTCTTAATATTCTTAGTTTGCTTCGTTGAAAAAAAAAAGATTTCATGTTATTAAAGTTCAGAGTTAGATTGTTCTTTTTTTCTTATTTGTACTTGTGGATCCATTCGTTTAAGTTTGAATTTGGGTTTGCTGAATGCCAAAGCCCAAAGGGAGGAGGGTCTGTCCGGGTTTGGAAAGCCCAAGGTTTGTGTTTTGTTTGTTGGGTCAACTTGAACCACATTTGGTTTGATGGTAAATGCCAAGGAGTTAAAGTGTATTTGGCGGAATTTAAGTGAGAGAATCTTTAAAAAAAATTGAATGGGAAGGTTCCAGGAAAGAGAGGGTCGGGTAGTTTGAGAAATTGGTTTAGAAATTCAGGATTTAAAATGAAAGAATGAAAATTGGGGGAAGGGGTATTTGGTAAATAATAGAACCAATTCTGCTGCCCTAGAGGCCCTCTATAAGAGGCCTATTTTCCTTCTTTGTCAAGGTATTTTTTAGAGATTACAATACTGAAAACTGATAAAACGACTGAGTTGAAAAAGACTGAAAATCTCTTGTATTTTTGGGAGAAATTGGCCTAGTTCTACTTTTAATCTTCTTAGCTTTGAAACCTTCAAGGGATTTCTATATCATTTTGGATTCAAAATTGTTTAAAAGTTGGTTGTTGCCGTGTTAACTACTTCTGATAAGCTACTGCTGATCTCACCTTCTTCTCTTAAAATTCTGAGGCTGTTTTGGTTGTATCCAGGTACATTTTCGGAACGTTGGAGTGGAAATGTTGGTTATTAAATGAAAATGGTGTTCCAATGTCTAAATCTTAACCTCATTCAAAGCTTGATCTTGGTATTCTTGTCATAGTTTAATATTTGTCAACTAATTTGTTTACAGTTAGCTAAACTTGATATAATTTCAGTGAATGTCATGTATTTTGTTGTAATCATAAACTTGGACTCTCAGTTTAATTTCAGTAGTTTCAAACGTAGTCGAGTAAACTTCTGGTTCATTATCAGTGGTCGGCTGATATCCTATTGCTTGATTCATTAGCCTTATATGTTGAAACTAATGTTTGTATCGGCCCTGATCTACTTGTGCTCTGTATGTTCTTGAAGAATTAATAACTTTTGCTTAAGTTGATATTTTCTTAGAAAGCCCTGAAGTTGGTCACCTTTGAATGATGGTTGTGGTTTTGGAATAGACTACTAGTTGGTCAAGTCAGCAATCATTAAGTCCAAGCAAGTCTATTATCAATGTGGTGTAACAAATTAACAGTTTTATTGTCATGTTTAAGGTTTACTATTGTGGAGTATGCGGATTTAATATTTAGTATATTCAACGATACAATGTTCAACATGTGCGTCCCTTTTGGGTTTTAATTCAATGGAACAAATCATGTGTGCATCATTGGTATTGATAAAAGGTTTAATAGATTGTTACATCTTGTAGTGTTAATTTTAATAATGATTCAAGGTTTTCTGTGTCATGGTTGAATGGTACATTGTCTTGTGTAAGGGCTGATTGTTTATGGCCTCATATGGGTTCAGTTTAGTGTCATTAAGTTTCAAATGTTGCCCGCACTTTGTGAGGACTCGATCTCGAGTCTCATATTCTTCAGGCCTCGCTTATCATGAGGTTTGGCTTTCCCTTTGGGCCTGGAGCTTGAGGCCACTTCGAAATGGGAAGATTTGGGGTTTGGCAGCTTCTTTGGGTTTGTGTTCGAGCCCAGGTCCCTATTTAACGGGCTGCTCAGAATCATGTATACGACTGGCCCGGCCCAAACTCCTAAAGGCCCAGCACGTTTTTTATTTAATAGTGGTGCAAATAATAGTTTCCAATCATGTTTGTTTTAAAATAATTCCTTTACTTAAGTTGAAGTGTGTCATATTAAATAACACCAATAGTTTATGGCCCTCATAGTTCTAAACTAAGAAAATGTTCGAACAATTAGATTTGAGGCGTGCCAATATTAAGCAAGCTATAATCTATGGCCCTCAAAAGATTAGTTCAAATACCCTTTGAAAAATAGACTTGAGGCGTGCCATGCCAAATAAAATTCCAAAACCCATGGCCCTCACTTGATTAATTTTAACTCTTTATAAATTGAGGTGTGCTATCAATTGAATTTTCCATGTCCCTCGCAAACCTTGTTATTAATTTGAAATTTCGTAGTTGCTTTAGGCACGCTATTTAAATTGATTTTATTTTATTTATTAAATTTGGGTGTGCATTTCATGTGACCCAATTTCAATTCTTAACAATGTTAAATAGAACGTGTCGTGAACCGCGGGTGCATTTCATGTGGCGTGGTTCAAGGCATGTTTTAAATAACGTTGAATCTTTCCTAAAAAGCTTTTTAAAATATTTGAAAACGGTTAATAAGTTAGAAAATGCACCATAGGCTAAAATATGTAATAAATCAGATAATAGGCCAATATTAATATTTAAGCGACCGTGCTAAAACCGCAGAACCCGGGAATGCCTGACACCTTCTCTCGGGTTAATAGAATTCCATACCCGGATTTCTGTGTTCGTACACCATAATTAGATTCAAACCTTCCTCGATTCGGGATTTTAAACCGGTGACTTGAGACACCAATAAACTATCCCAAGTGACGACTCTGAATTTTAAATAAAATAATCTCATTTCAATTGTCACTTAAATTGGAAAAAAACTCCTTTATGCCCCTCCGGGGTAGTAAAAAGGAGGTGTGACAAGTATCATGGAACTTACGACCACATAACTGAAGACTGCCAACAACTGAGAGAGGAAGTAGCCCGGTTATTCAACAATGGACACCTCCGAGAGTTCCTGAGTGATCGAGCCAAAAATAATTTCAGGAATAGGGACTCCAATAAGAAGATCGAGCAGGAGGAATCTTAGCACATCATTAACATGATCTTCGGTGGAGTCGACGTCCTCTAGGGACCGATGTTAAAGCGCACCAAAGTGTCCATCACAAGGGAAAAGCAGACTCGAGATTACGTGCCAGAGGGAACTGTATCCTTCAATGATAAGGACGATGAAGGCATCGTGCAACCACAATGATGCACTAGTAATATCCATACTCATAAATGAATCTCCAGTTAAGCATGTGTTAATTGATCCTGATAGCTTGGCTAATATCATCAGATCGAGGGTCATAGAGAAACTAGCTCTACAAGACCAAATTGTGCAGCCAGTCCGAGTTCTAAACGGATTCAACATGGCATATGAGACCACTAAAGGGGAGATAACCCTACCAGTGAATACTGCCTGAACCATTAAGAAAAAAAAGTTCTACCGAAGGAGATATGAGATACAATGCTCTGTTCGGAAGGCCATGGATTTACAACATGAGGGCAATGACCTCGACACTACACCAGGTGTTGAAATTCCCAACACCAGGAGGGGTTAAAACTATTTACGGAGAACAACCGGTCGCAAAGGAGATATTCGCGGTCATTGAGGAGGTCATGATATTTGCACTCTCGACACCAAAGAATCCAAGTTCGATCATCAAGGAAGAAACCAAATAGCAATCACTGATGTTGATCCCAGCCGAGCCAGAACAGCAAGGGATGGGCGAGGATGACGACTACGGCGTTCCCAAGTCTTTCATAGCCACCGATGATTCAGATGCCACTAAATCGATGGCCGAGGATCTGAACAAGTCATATTGATCGAGCACCTACCTAATCATAAGGTATACATAGGCACAGGTTTAAGTCCCGAGGTCAGGAAAAAAACCATTAAATTCCATATAGCTAACATAAATTGTTTCGGTTAGTCCCACCTTGACATGACAAGGATCCCGCCGGAAATAACTACTCACAAGCAGATCCTGGATCTGAAGTTCCACCCGGTCAAATAGAAACAGATGTCTCAGTCCGAAGTCAAGCATGCATTCATCAAAGACGAGGTATCTAAATTCCTTAACATAGGATCCATTAGGGAAATTAAATACCCGGATTGATTAGCAAATGTAGTAATAGTCCCTAAAAAAGGGAATAAATTAAGAATGTGTGTAGACTACAAAGACTCGAACAAGGAAATCCCAAGGACTTTTTTCCTTTCAACATCGATCGCATGATCGATGCAGCGCCGGCTACGAGACCCTCAGCTTTCTCGATTCCTATTCCATGTACAAACAAATCTGGACAAACCTGGGCAACCAGGAAAAAACATCATGCATCACTAAATACGGCACCTACTGTTACAACGTAATGTTGTTCGGACTAAAAAATGCCAGTGCCACTTACCAACGCCTAGTCAAACGGAGGTTTGAGGATCAAATAGGAAAATCAATGGAGATTTACATTGACAATATGTTAGTTAAGTCCATGCGAGCAGAGAACCATTTGAAACATTTGCAGGAAAACTTCAACATATTGAAAAATACAATATGAAGCTGAACCCGGACAAATGCACATTCGGAATTGGGTCCAATAAATTCCTCGGGTTCATGGTGTCCAACTGAGGAATCGAGAATAATCCCGATAAGATCAAGGCCATAGAGAACATCACTGTGATGGACAATGTCAAGGTTGTTCAAAGGTTAACTGGGTGCATAGCCGGCTTGGGTCGATTCATCTCGAGGTCCTCCAACCAGAGCAATCAGTTCTTCTCGCTATTGAAGAAGAAGAATAACATCTCATGGACTCCAGAGTGCCAACAAGCCTTTGAAGAACTCAAGCGATACCTTTCGAGCCCAACTTTTCTTCATACTCTGAATGCAGATGAACAATTGTACCCATACTTAGCGGTATCCGAGATAGCGATAAATGGAATCCAGGTTCGAGAAAAGGAATGTACGTAATTTCCTATCTATTATGTTAGCAGAACTCTAGGCGAGGCCAAAACTATGTATCCTCTAGGAAGCAAAAACCTTATTTTCAATGACATCCCATATGTGTTGTAACTACTTACCCATTGAGAAAAATAATGCATAAACCCGAACTCTCGGGACGATTGGCCAAATGAGCCGTGGAAATCAGCGTGTACGATATTGAATATCAACCCCAAACCTCCTTAAAATCTCAAATATTGGAGGACTTCGTGGCCAACTTCACGACGGCCCTAATACAAGAGGTCAAAAGGGAATTGTTGTTGAATTCAGGAACTTTCTCAGGAATCTCCTCAAACACAAAGGGGTCCTGACTTGGCATCATGTTGAAGTCATTGACGGGTAATGTAGTTAGCCAATCTATTAAAACTGTAAAATTGACTAACAAAGAGGCCGAGTATGAGGCCATAATTGCAGGTCTCGAACTGGCTAAAAGCCTGGGGGGACGAGGTAATCGAAGCTAAGTCTGAGTCCCTCCTTGTGGTGAACCAAGTCAACGGGAAGTTCGAAGTCAAAGAGGAGCGAATGCAAAGGTACTTGGATAAACTTCAGGTAACGCTACATCAATTCAAATAGTGGACATTGCAAAATTTACCTTGGGATCAAAATAGTGAAGCCGATGCTCTTGCTAACTTGGGATCGTTGGTTGATGACGATGAATTCAACATAGCAACAATCGTATAACTCATGAAATCTAAGAAGTCCATGCCGAGATAAACTCGATAAGCTTAACCAGGGATTGGAGAAACAACTATAAAGATTACCTAAAAGCCGGGAACTGCCCTCGGATCCTAAAGAATTAAGAGCTCTACGCACAAAGGCATCAAGGTTCAGCCTACCCAAAGAAAATACCCTATTTAGAATAACGTTCGATGGCCCACTCGCCATATGTTTGGGATCGGGAGATACCGAATATGTTTTGAGGAAAGTTCACGAAGGCACCTGCATGAACCAATCGGGTGCCGAATCATTAGTTTGTAAGGTAATCAAAGCCGACTACTACTGGAGCGACATGGAAAAAGACGCAAAGGAGTTCTTACGAAAATGAAGGATGTTAGAGGCACACACTGATAATTCACCAATCCATGGGAGCTACTACATTCGGTCTTTTCACCTTGGCCATTCATGATATGCGACCGAAGATTCAAATGATGAGTCCGTGAGTACGAGCCTGGAACTGTTGGATGAGAGGGCCGAGGATGCCCTGATCCGGTTAGCTTCCCAAAAACAACGGATCGAAAGATATTAAAATCGGAGAGCCAACCCTCGACACTTCAATATCGGGGACTTGGTGTTAAGAAATGTGACACTAAACACCCAAAACCTGAACGAAGGGAATCTGAGACCAAATTGGGAAGGTCAATATTGAATAATAAAGATCACCGGCAAAAGATCATACAAAATCGAAGCCGTGAACGGTGAGCGACTACGGAACAACTAGAACGTAACCCACTGAAAACGATACTACTGCTAAGGTACGACCCCATTCATTTCTTTTCTTTACATATATTACGAACTAGACTAACACCTGCAGGTAACGGCCAAGGAATGATACAACTTTTAGGCCTGAAAGCACGCGTTGCACTCTTTTTCCCTTGAACCGATTTTATCCTAAATGAGTTTTCCGGCAAGATTTTTAATGAGGCAACAGTGGATAGTGCTAACTTACAATTGAATACCGGCTATGAATCGGAGTCGAAGGTCATATCAACAGTATCTGAACCCTCTCTACGATCGGCCTCGAATACTGGGGGCAATCACCCTCGGATAATGATTTTAGCAAGGAAGAAAACTTTATGATCGAAAAGTCTGGGGCTCTGAGGATAGGATTTATTTTAAGGGCGAAACGGTCAAATGAACCATTCCTACATAGACCACTTAAGCCATAATACGAAGCTTGTACACATTTGCAATCTTGTATGTTGAGCACAAAAATGAAAGAACATTTCTACCTAGTTGATACATATTTTGTCTCCTAAAAACTACTACATTTTATTCCTTAAGGACATCGAGCCCAAGGCCCACATCTATCCAGATCCAATAGATTACCACCTATCGAGTACACTTATCCAAGTCAAACTCGGACGGCTCGGGCTGTTGATAACTATGAATTCTACCCTACCTTATGCTCTCTTTTGCTTAGGTTTTGGATAAAAAATGTGTAAAAGTATTCCCGAAAATTAACTTATTGTGCTTCTATACAGGGTTTGGTAAAAATGAGGCAAGAAAGCCATAATCAACTCATGGAGGAGTTAAATTTGCACAAGTTTAAAGCTGAGACTGAAGCGCTGACCGCAATGGAAAAGAGCGACCGCGTAAGGTCAACCGCTGAAGCAGCCACAATTATGCGGTCCACAGAAGTGAGATTTAGAGAAGATATTTGGGTACAACAGAAACCGCTGACTGCGATGAAATAGTGCGGTCGTGGAATACCTGACGCAACCGTGGTGGTATTTCTGCTGAGAGCGCTAATGGAAGTTCAGATACACTACAAGTTGAGCTTGACTGAGGAGCGCAGTCCGCATCCAAATTATACATCCGCGGTTGATGCTAACGTGGAGGCGGTGATTTTTACGCTGTCCGCGAAACCAAGTCCAAACCAAGCACAAAATTGAAGAAATGCGGTCCGCGCTTGTTTTTGCGCAGCCATGAAAGTTCATACGCTGAGGCGCCTAGTATTTCGCTGACAGCGGAACCTCCGTAGGGGTATTTTTGTCTAGTAATTTTAGCTGTGTATAAATAGATCTTTTTCACATTTTAGGGTATCTTTTGTATTAGTGAGCTTGTGAACAGCCGTATTTTACCATTTAGAGTAATTTTAGAGCAGCTTTAGCTTATATTCTTAGATTTTATTCCTATAATCAACTTTTATGGCTTATATTTCATCTCCATATTTGATTTATACCTTTATTATGAGTAGCTAAACCCATTAGCTAGGGTTGTGACCCAACCCTAGTGTGGTTATTTAATGGGTCTTCAATTTTAGGGCTTAATTGTTTATGGGTTAGTGATATTTAGTTTGATTCATGCTTTAATTGTAGAATTGGTGGTTGCAAATACTGATTCGTACCTTTATGACTTAGACTCTTCTTGAGAAAGAGGGGCTAAGTCTAGGAAAATTAGGATAACAAAGAATTGGGGTGCATTCAAGAGGTTGATAGCCCCAATTAAAGGGTTAAACCTAAAGATAGTAATACTTGACTTAAGTCAAATTTACTTGCATTATTTGAATACCCAATTAGGCTTGAGAAAGTCAATTAGGGCAAAGTCACTCAAACTAACGAGAGGTATAGAATGAGTAATTATGTGTAAAGGTAATATCACGATCCCAAAAATAACAAGCTTGTTCTAAATTTTAGACCCCATTAGATACTCACTTAGGTGTAAGTCACTTTCCTAGTGCTTTTTTATCAATTGAGAAAACTCCTACAAAAACATTGTACATAGATTATTTTCAGCAATCAATAGCATTAAACGTACCATCAAAACAAATCCAAGCATGGTTAGAAGTGCAATTTAAAGCAACACGCATAGCTAGATTAGATAGAAACGCAACTCCCAACCAATATTGACTCCCTGTGGATATCGATCCTGACCCTTCAGGTAAAAGCTCCATCGACCACTCCTCACCATTATATAGTGGTGCAGGTTTGGAGCAGATCACTTTTTGGTGCCGTTGCCGGGGAGTTGAACGGTTTTGGCTATCTATCTTACTAATTATGTGTCTTGTTTTTCTTTCCTTATATTTTACTAACTTGTGTGAGTTAATCAATTCAGGTAAAAAATGGCAAATAATGATCCTCTCGTAAATGTTCTCCTGGGGGAGGAGGCAGATGATAATGCCAAAGATAAGGTACCTCTAGTACCTCAAGCTCAAAGAAGAGGCCGCCAGGCCAATGAAAATATTCCAGACCCTCCACCAACTCCTCCGTGAGCAGCTCCTCGGGTGCTTCCAAATGAAGGTTACGCAACTGTAATTGTCCCACCCCAGATCTGGGCGGGCGATTTCCAGATTACAAATGTCATGTTGACCTTATTGGAGCAAAGAGGGTACTTCACAGGAGCTCCCCATCAGAATGCATATAAACATCTAAAGGGCTTTGTAGATACCTGCTGGGGAAGCAAACAGACAAATGTATCGGAGGATGCATTGAGACTGAGATTGTTCCCTTTTTCACTTAGAGGGAAAGCTTTAGACTGGCTTGAAAGACTCCCCAACCATTCCATCACCACGTGGGATGAGTTGGTTGAAAAGTTTATAGCCAAGTTTTTCTCGCCGGGGCATATGTCGACATTGAGAGATGAGATCCTGGCCTTCAAATAGGATCCAAATGAACCATTTCATTAGATCTGGGAAAGGTATCGGACGATGGTGAAAGAATGTCCGAACAATGACAAAACCGAAATAATGATCCAACAAACATTCTACCGTGGCATCAACACTACCAATCAGCGTGTAGTTAACCAACTAGCAGGGTGAAACTTTATGAACACACCTTATGCAGAGGCGTATGATATACTTGATGAGATGGTAGATACTTCCTCGGCGGGGCAAAGCCGAGCTAATGTGCCACAAGGTAACCCCAATGTCATTCACATGCAAAAAGATCTCCATGACCATGACCAAGCAATAGCAGAGTTGACTACAACAATGAACCAGTTGGCCAAAGCTCAATTGCAGAAAGTTCAAGAGAAAAGACAAGTGAATGCCATAGAAGGGGTAAATATGATGGTCAACAAGAGGTGGCAAAGAGGTCAACAAAGTCAAGGAAATCTGGATCAATATAATCAAGGTAGTAGTGGTTTCAACAAAGATGATAGGTATGATGATCAAAGTGAAGAAGTTTAGTATGTGAACAACTACCAAGGACAACAGGGCAATGATCCGAATCAACAACAGCAGTGGAGATCCCAAGGAAATTGGGGGAATCAAAACCAACAAGGAAATAGCAACTGGAGGAACAATAATCAGAATTGGGGAAACTAGAACAACCAGGGCAACTGGGGTGGAAATAACAATAGCAATTGGGGAGGAAACAACAACCAAGGGGGTTCGAATAATGATAATCGAGGGAATCGGGAGCCGGGATTTCAAAGGCGTCCGATGTATTAACAACCAAACAACTCGCCTCCATTTTCGTCTCAAGGTCCTAGCTCGTCAAACAATACGATGGGAAGTATTGAGTTGATGTTTGAGCAAATTATGAAGAAGAACGCCGACTCTGATGCCAAGTTGGCGTCTCATAATACTTCTATCCAAAACTTGGAGGTCCAACTTGGCCAAATTTCACAATCTTTGAACACTCATCCTAAGGGGGCACTACCTAGTGACATAGTAGTAAACCCGAAGGGTGGGAACAATATCGGCCATGCATTGGCGGTGACCACAAGGAGAGGTAGAGGTGGTAAAACAAGTACTGCCAAGCAAAAGAAAGTTGTGAGTGATGATGTTGAAGTGCAAAATGACGATGATCCAATAGTTGATGAGCAAGTTAGTGAAGAGAAGTTGGATGGAGAGGTGAGAATTGATATTCATGACAATGAGGAGGAGACTCGAAATGACGTGAACACGTCTAGGGAATACGTGATAGACATACTGGAAATGGTAATGCCTAAAGCCAAGGCTCCTTTTCCAAGGCCTCCTCCACCTTACCCTCAAAGACTTGCAAAGCAGAAGAATGAAAACCAGTTCAAGAAGTTTATTGAGATGATGAAAAGCTTGTCGATCAATGTGCCGTTGGTGGAAGCGCTTGAGCAAATACTGGGATATGCCAAGTTTATGAGAGACTTGGTAAATAAAAAGAGATATATGGATTGTGAGACCATCAAAATGACTCATTAAATGAGTTACATTATGCACTCGATGGCTCCAAAGCTTGAAGATCCTGGCGTATTTACCATTCCATGTACCATTGGGAGTGCGGATTTTGCAAAGGCCTTGTGTGATTTGGGAGCAAGTATAAATTTGATGCCTTACTCTGTATTCAAAATTTTTGGTATTGGTCAACCGAGAGCTACTTCAATGAGATTGCAAATGGCAGATCGAACAATGAAGAGGCCACTTGGTATTATTGATGATGTTCTTGTCCGGGTTAACAAGTTTATTTTCCTGCTGATTTTGGGATTATCGACTGCGAAGTCGACTATGAGGTGCCTATAATATTGGGAAGGCCTTTCCTAGCAATAGGGAAGGCATTGGTTGATGTGGAAGCAGGGGAGCTCACCTTCCGGGTGGGTGACGAAAAGGTTGTCTTCCATGTGTGCAAATCAATGAGGCAACTGAATAGTACTGAGGTTTGCTCTTTTGTGGATCTTGTGACAGAGGTGATAGTTAATGACACGAGTGCCATGATAAATGTGGAGGACCCTTTGGAAGTTGTATTGTTGAACCATGATGTGACTAAGGATGAAGGCTTGGTAGAGTATGTCAATGCTTTGCAAGGAATGGGTTCTTACTCATATGAGCCCCGTAAACTTTCCTTGGATCTTGAGAACAGAAAGACTCCACAAAAAAAGCCCTCAATCGAGGAACCTCCCGCATTGGAGTTGAAGCCTTTGCCTCCACACCTCAGGTATGAATTCTTGGGCCCTTGTTCAACTTTACATGTTATTCTTTCTTCGTGCTTAACTAACGTGCATGGAGATGCCACCCTTGAGGTGCTCCAAAGAAGGAAGAAGGCAATTGGATGGACTCTAGCTGATATTCGGGGGATAAGCCCCGCCTTTTGCATGCACAAGATTATACTTGAGGATGATGCCAAAACTTTCATGGAACATCAAAGGAGGTTGAAAGAGGCTATGCAATAGGTCGCCAAGAAGGAAGTTATCAAGTGGCTAGATGCAGGTGTTGTGTAACCCATTTCGGATAGTTCATGGACTTCGTCGGTACAATGTGTGCCGAAGAAGGGGGTATGACTGTGGTCACTAATGAACAAAATGGGTTGATCCCCACTAGGACTGTCACCGGATGGAGGGTATGCATGGATTACCAAAAGCTGAACAAAGTGACCCGAAAAGATCATTTTCCACTACCCTTTCTTGACCAAATGTTGGATAGACTTGCCGGGCGTTCCTACTATTGCTTTTTAGATAGGTACTCAGGTTACAACCAAATTTTGATTGCATCGGAAGACCAAGAGAAAACGCCCCGCAGTATTACGTCAATGTTATGTTTTGTAGTATTAGGTTATGACAGTATTTCACCCAGCAGTATTACATTACGGTGATGTCATGTTTTGCAGTATTAAGTTACGACGATGTTGCACCCTGAAGTATTGTACGTTAAAATTTCGTTTTCAATTAACCGATTTAGACTCGGGGATGGGATCATCTTGACATTAACGTACTTACACTATTATAGCAAGCAATAAATAAGTGTTATGAAGAATAAGAGGGTACACAGATTAAAGAAAACGAGTTTCGTTGAAAGTGGTTAATTTAGAATAAAATACGGGTCGAGCAATAATACCCGATAATTGTGAACTAGTACCATGCAAGGTACCATATGACCACGGTAGTATAATATATAAAGTATATATGAAGTATTTTAAAAATAAATAAAATTTTAAGTAAGGTGTAGTAATTTTTAAATTATGCGGGTAATTAATTAATTACCGGGTAGCAGGACATTACCCGATTAACTAATAAGCGGATAAAAACTTAATAATTTACACCCAAGTGACGTGGCAGCATGAGGTGACTCTTAGTCACCCTATGTATTAGGTGGCAACCTTGGCATCCAAGACAAGACATAAGTCTTTGTTACAATTAAAAATGGGTCAAAAAGATAAGGATAAAATAACATTGGAAAAGGCTTCATTCTTGATTTGGAATTTAAGAACAGAAAAGTTCATCAATTCAACAAAGTAAGAGGTTGGAAATTTTGTTCACTTTGTTCAAAAAAGCAGAAGTTGCAACGACCAGGCACTTCAACGCAAAAAGCAGAAGCTGATTTCGTTCATCAACTTCCACTGATTCAGAAGCTTAATCCGATTTTTGGGGTCTAAGTTCAATCCATGAAGGTTTCCAATGAAATATTATACGGAGTTTTTTCTACTCTAGGTATGTTAAGGCCCTCCCTTCTTTCTTTTTGCATGGTCCATATGATACTGAAGAAACGAGCAATCACACAGTTTTCATAAATTACTCTATTTATAGAAATAGTAGGGGTGTCTATATTTTTGATTCCCCATGAAAAATATTATTATCTTCTGCTCGTGGGTCTCAGAATAATACGCAGTTGGAAAAATTTATTCGGAAGAAATATTGAGATTATTACGTATTTTTCATACATTTCATACATGTGCATTGACCCATGACCAGATGGCGTTATATATGCATATATATGTAAATATATGTATATGGGATATGGGAAAAGGTTACGGCGTTATATATGTACCACCACCTGATTAGCTGGTATATGATAATGATGTTGCCCACAGTGGCTGAAATATGATTCAAACGGCGTTATATACGCGTATATATATATATATATATATATATATATATATATATATATATATATATATATATATATATATATATGGGATATGGGATATGGGAAATGTTATGGCGTTATATACGCACCACCACCTGATCAGCTGGTATACGATGATGATTTTGCTCATAGTGGCCGATATGATATGATGGGATGCCCTCAGAGGCTGATGATGTTATGAAAAATGTACCTATGCACGACATGACATTCATACGCATATGCATGATGCTAAAATTAATTTATGATTTACAAAGTTATTCAGACTTACAGGTTGAGTCATGTACTCTATATTTCTTCCACGTCTCTTTGTACTTATTTATGTGCCTTACATACTCGGTACATTATTCATACTGACGTCCCTTTTGTCTGGGGACACTGCGTTTCATGCCCGCAGGTCCCGATAGACAGGTCGAGAGCCCTCAAAGTAGGTTATCAACTCAGCGGAAGATGTTGGTGTGCTCCGTTTGCTTCGGAGTTACTTGTTTGGTTAGTATGATTTAGACGTGTATTGTTTGGTATGGCGGGACTCTATTCCAACCTTTATGACATTTATGTACTCTTAGAGGCTTGTAGACTAATGTCGTATACGTGAAAGATTGTACCTCTTTGTCGGCCTATGTTTTGAGTTTATAATTGTTTATGTTGGCCTATTAGGCCCGTATGTCATGTGTATATGATAATGTAATAAGAAAGATATGTTATGTTGGTACTCGGTTGACTAAGGTATCAGGTGCACGTCGTAGCCCATCGGTTTGGGTCGTGACGAAAGTGGTATTAGAGCAGTTTTATCCTAGGGAGTCTACAAGCCGTGTCTAGTAGAGTCTTGTTTATGGGTGTGTCGTGCACCACACTTATAAGCAGGAGGCTATAGGGCATTTAGGATTGTCACTCGTTTTTCTTACTCTAGATCATGTGGTATATCTCACTTATAAAATTCAAATTTCGAAATTCTATTTTATTAGTAGTAAGACGATACCTACATCCGGAAAGAAGGTTGGGAAGAGAGATAGTTGTGGAAGAGCTGAGTGAGAGGAGTTGGATTTTTGTATGATGCTTACGATAAGTAAATGTGAGGTCTTTAGCAGATCATGGGTGTACTGAAAGGTGTAAGCTTCCTGATAAGAAGCCTTAGGGCAAGAATGTCTATCCATCTTTATGGTGAAAGACAATGAGAGATTAAGAAGATAAATACAAGTTTCAACAAGCATAAGAAGCAAGATGAAGAAGGGTACGAGGTAGCCAGTTAATGAAGGTTAACAATGTTTATAATTGAGGCAGAGGAACATAAGATTTTTTAGTTATATTCAATAGTAACAGAGGTATATACAATTGGTCGCACCCATTCCAGATATGCCCTATGGGGATTAACAGAAGTAGTATAAGAAAATATGATGGATGAATTGTTTGCGTCAGTTGACATTTCCAAAGTATATCGCAAATATGCTAATAGATCTCTTTATGAGACACCCAGATGGTGCACTCTGAAATAGTGCAGCCAGATATGAGTACTACAAAGACATGCACTATAAGCTTTGAAGGGATAAATATTACCTCGCGTCCCTAGTAAAGCGAGAATGTTAAGCAACTTGAAGAGCCATTGGATGGAGCAAAGGGAAGCTAAAAGCAAAAGAGTGTCTTGTTCAAGTTTTCAGAATAAAGTAATAGGCATAAATGTTAGCGGGAAATAAGAAAAGGGTTAATGAAGCATTATTAGTAAGATGTGATACATGGATGACAACGGTAGATCAAAAGATGACAATATTACAAAATCTATAGTCAAGTGAAAGAAGAAACGAGAAATGACATGCCTTAGGACAACAAAAGAGTATAGGCCATACAATCATATCCTCATTTCGAGAAATAAGTTTGCAACTCTAGCGTGATTACCAAGAGGAAAAGTTAGACCCTAGAGTAATAGAAAACAGTATGGGGTGGTGAATAAGATAAACTAAATATGAATTAGGGACTGAGTGATTTGGTAATAGTCAGCATCATGAGAATTTCATATTGCATTCTGGCAATAATAGGATGGACAACAGAAGAAGGTTCATAAGAAATTCAGAGAATGGTCATTTAGGAAGACGCTTCCCTAAAGCAAGCAATGTTAGCAAAGTTAAGCTTAAGGGACTGTATGTACCAGTTACATTAAGTGTCACCCTCGCGAGTAAGGGGATTTGTCATCCTTAGTATAGAAGGATTGCTGCAAGGCGAGTAAGGATCATTGATGTTGAGGAATGACACCAAAGATAAAGAGGTAAAACATCTATAGGTAGATCCTTGTGGCTACAACTCTTAGTACACCCCTAAAGAGGGGAATATGGAGTGATATGGCATTAAGTCAGAATTAAGTGGTTCTAGTGACTATAGAATAGTAAAGGAAGAATGCGATAAAAATGAAAGGGGTGAGATTGCACTTATTTAAATCCCACAGGTATGACATAATTCTAGAATATTGTGCTAGCACGACGTCAAGGAGAGGAAGTAAAGGTTCCTACCCGAGCTGTTATTAATAAATAAGGAGCCAATACGAGAGGTAAGTTAAGACAAAATAAATAACCCAAGAAAGATTACGAGGAATATTGATATAAGAATGGTCCAACGAGTAGTTAGTAATTGGTCAGTGTCACACCTCCTTTTCACTACACCCTGTAAAGGGTATAAATATAAGGGAGTTTTTCCAATTAAAGGACAATCGAAACGGGATTTGTTTATTTTAAGATCAGAGTTGCCACTTGGGATAATTTATGGTGTCCCAAGTCACCGGTTTAAAATCCCGAATCGAGGAAAAGATTGACCCTGTACTACAGTCAGCGAACCAGAAATCCGAGTAAGGAATTCTGTTAACCCGGGAGAAGGAGTTAGGCATTCCCGAGTTTCGTGGTTCTAGCACGGTCGCTTTGATCATACTTGGCTTATTACAATTGTTTAACTAATGACTTTAGATCCTATGTGCATTTACCCTTTACCGCTTTTTAATTAAGAAAATTATCTTGAAACGAGTCACGCGTACGTGTACCCATTTATTTGGCACGTCAAAAGTCATGTCACGCGAACGTATCCATAATTAATAACGCTTATTATTATTAAAAAAAATTTGGCCGAAGTTGCACGAACGCATACTCCGAATTAGTTTTAGAATCGTAATTATGTTACGCGAACGTATACACAATCACAGTGGCATATTAAACGGGCCTAAAGCAAACTACGAACATTGGTTATTTTACATCTATATTATGAAATTAACACGAGGGCCATTTGTTACGAAGTGTCAAATTATGGCTTGCCTCAAATGTCCCTTTCAAAACTCTAATTAATTAAACACTAAAGTACTACAAAATCCCTTCCAATCAACATGGCTTTATTAAACCATTTTATTAGCGGAAGGGCCCGAATTATCCATCAAGCCTGTTAACCAGATTTCTTAAACTGTGCAAGGCAATCACCATATTCATCAAACCCATGATTCTCAACTTCTTTATTAATCAAAGTATACACATAATTTCTCAAAGACAAACCAAGTATTTCAACAGACTTAGTCTATGCAATTTTATCATTCACATCAATTATTGCCAATGTACCATTTACAACATTATGCAAAATATCAGAAGAATTCAAATAAATCAACTTAAGAACAACATCAACAGAACTAAGAGAAGTAGAAATCGACCTCTTAACCATAACAAGACACTTCCCATAAATCAATAAACAAAGGCAAGATTTAACAATCAAAACATACCCGTAACTGGACGTGAACAACGCGACTAATCGTACCCAGAAAATTTATTGACCCTCGACGGAACTATGACCAGACCTCGAAACCAGCATTACCTCGACGTACGACTGGAACGGACTCCTTGAACGACGACCTCCGACGAACTCGAAGCTCGTCGGAAAGAGATGCTAAACGAGCTTGAGTTGATAAGCTTACTAGCTGTTCTGTTTCATGGGTGGCTATGGAGGGTGGTCATTTGGCATGATGTTTCTGCTACTGGCAATGGACAACAACTGGTGAAGGGATGGGTACTAGATTTTGGGTCTGTCCGTATGAGTTCCGACGAGTGGGTTCGCGATGTTAGGGGTTGTTTTCCGGCGAGCTGGTTGAGTCGCTGCGTGAGGAGGAGGACGAGGGGAGGTTGTTCTGGTTGATGAAGGTTTAGAGTCGTCAGTTGTTGTGTGTTCAACGTGAGGGGTTTTCTGGTTTTCCGGCGAGTTCTGTGATGAGGGAGTGGTTGGTGGACGACTGGTTCGCCGGCGATTGCGATGGCGTTGAAAGAGTGGAGGAGCTCCAGTGTGTTTGAGTGGTGTGGCTGGTCGTTAAACAAGAAGCCATGGATGGCTGCTTCAAGAGGATGATGAACGAGATGGTAGGGTTCTTTTTGTGTGTTGTTGTGTGTTCTCGGTGTTTCATGGTGGTTACAAGCCATGGCTACTAGTTTACCAGACTCCGACGGAGGTGGGGGCTGTGTCGTTTAGACTGAATAACACCGGCAGCGTGGTTGAGGAAGGGAGGTGGTCGTTGGTGCGTGTGTGCGTTTTCAGGCGAGTTCGTCGAAGAAGGAGATTAAGAGGAGCAGCAGCCGGAGCGCGGCCTCAACTCGCCAAAGAAGAAGACCGAGGTGATTGTAGAGGTGATTGTTTTGAGGTGCGCCACTGCTCTGCTGAAGAAGAAGAAGGAATAGGGGTGCTTGGAGAAGACGATCTGAGAGAGGGGGGTCCTGTGCGCAGCTTTTTTTTTGTTCCTCTTTTTTTGATTTTTTAAGCACTTATTTATAGGTAGAGTCTAGGTCTAGGTGTATTTTTTTGTATTTTGCTCATTAGTCCATAGGTCTTTTGTGTTAAGTCCTTAGGGTCTTCCTTATTTGTTTATTATTCCAAAGAAGAGTCTAGAAGGGTCTCTAGTCTTAATGGACTAATCCGAATTGGGCCAAGAATTGGGTTCTAAAACTCTTAAAATTATGATCCAACACCTTAATTGACTCAATTTAAAGTAAGATAAAAATACTATACAACCCAAAGCTAATCCTAATTAATTAAACTAAACATGAAACTATTTTTGTGTTTTCGAAATTAGATAAAGATAAAAATAAGTACTATTTTTGTATATTTTTATTTAAATTTATGAAAGATACGTAAGCTAAAAATATATTTTTCGTAATTTTCCATTTTTATGATAAAAATAAAGTAAAGAAGTTAAAAATAGTTAAAATAGCTATATTAGGCCTAAATTGAATATTTACGTGCTAAAATATAAAAATTTTGGGGAGGGTCAAAAATCACATGTCTACAGTTGCCCCTCTTTTACTGGAAACGTAAGAATTTTCAAACAAAGACTGACTAGACAGGTTTTTGACCCGACCCTTATTTGGAGAGACTAAAATTAAGAGAAAAGGGGAATGTGACCGAGCCTTGGTATCTAGGCTGCCTACATATCCTTGGCTATAAAGGAATCAGGCCACGTGTAGTTCAGAGATGAGTGAGATGACGAAGTATGCCGAGGTGGAGATCCGGTCGAGGTGCCGTTCCGTCGAGGTTCCGGTCCGCGGTCCCTGTTATTACATCAAAAATCAAATGAAAAAGACTAACTAATTCTGTCAACTACGAGTTACAAGATTCCTATCTATAAGTCTTCTAAAGCTTGATCTTGAGACTTGAATGGTTCTTCATACAGACTTTGGATTTGAACCTCGACGTTTGCTAGTTGCAGGTGCTAGCTCGTTCTTCTACTGCTTTTGGATCAAGACCGGACATGTACCGCTTGTGACTTCCACCATGTCTTAAGCAGTTCACATCTTTCATCAATTTCTGCATTTGGATTCACTTCTTGCCTTTCTCTCTTTTTTCTTTATTGTGACTAACTTCTGTTGATCACCTCGGACTGTTGACTCGCATTCTTGCCACGAGATTCTTTGGTTGCTGACTTGAATTGCAATCTGAGATGTTTTTCCTTTTCTTCATGTGGACGTGTGACTGTTGAACTCGAACCGTCTTCTCTTGTTACTTGACACTGTTTTCCCTTGCACCTTGAACCATTTTCCTTGAAACTTGAACTGTCTTCCTTCGAGACTGCTTTCCCTCGAAACTCGAGTTGTCTTCCTTCGACACCGCTTTCCCTAGAAACTTGAGTTGTCTCCCCTTGTTCTCCAGGCGGGCTCCTGATTACAACAAAATAGACAAAACAAAGAAATTTTTCTGCCCCAGTTTGCACTAGGAAGATTTGTGAGTTGTTAGCAAAATTGTAAACCACTTGTACTATTGATGCAATGATGAAATTAAACTAAAGAATAGACTAGGAAAACTATAAACTAAGTTTGCCTAAAGTAAAACTGACCCTATTCTCCAGGCGGGGCCCCCTGACTGCTAATCTTGAAATGTATTCCCTGCTCTCCAAGCGGGCTTCTGACTGCTGAACTTGAAATGTATTCCCTGCTCTCCAGGCGGGCTCCTGACTGCTGACTTGAATGTATTCCCTGCTCTCCAGGCGGGCTCCTGACTTCAAGATAGACAAAACAAACAATTTGAAAGCTAAAACATAAATTGTACTCCCTTGTTCTCCAGGCGGGCTCCTGACTGTTGCGCTTGAATGTATTCCCTGCTCTCCAGGCGGGCTCCTGACTTCAACTTGAAAGTGCTCCCTGCTCTCCAGGCGGGCTCCTGACTTCAAGATAGACAAAACAAAGAATTTGAAAGCTAAAATTTAAATTTTACTCCCTTGTTCTCCAGGCGGGCTCCTGACTGCTGCGCTTGAAATTATTCCCTGCTCTCCAGGCGGGCTCCTGACTTCAAAAATAGACAAAACAAAGAATTTGAAAGCTAAAACTTAAATTGTACTCCCTTGTTCTCCAGGCGGGCTCCTGACTGCTGAACTTGAAAGTATTCCCTGCTTTCCAGGCGGGCTCCTAACTTCATCTTAAGATGTGCTCCTTGCTCTCCAGGCGGACTCCTGACTTCAAATTGAAATGTATTTCCTGCTCTCCAGATGGGCTCCTGACTTCAAAATAGGCAAAACAGAGAAAAATTTTCTACCCCAATTTGGTGGATGGGCCCAGATGTGAGTGTAAAACTAAATCATATTACCAAGTATTACTAAGAATTAAAAGCTAGATCCCATTGTTCAGGGGGTCATGACAACTCTTAACTAAATGACAATTTTAAGTCTAAGCTATATCTTTTAAAGGCATGACTTCCGCTACATCTTGTTATCTAAAAAGGTCTTAAACTACTCCCCATTATCCAGGAGGGTCCTGAAAATCAAATGTCAAATTTTATCTTAAGGGTGATAACTTTCATGTCTGAATTATACTATCCTACAGCAGAGTTTACGCTAAATGTTGTTATCTAATCGAAATTTTAAAGCTAAATCCCATTATTCAGGAGGGTCCTGGAAACTCCTAATTGAATCCTATCTCGAACATTCAAACTTCTAAGATAACTATATTCTTTTGGGATACATTTATGCTAGATTATGCTATTTCGGAACTTTAAACTAGGTCCCATTTTCCAGGAGGGTCCTGAAAATCAAGAATCAAACCTGTTTGGTGACTGCCTTTCTCCACGGAGGGTTTCTCCGAAACAACCGAAATTTCCTGCCCCTGTTTCAAATCAAAGAAAAATATTGTCAGTTTAAAAATGTGGTGGTTGGTTTGTGGCCTTGACTTTGAGGACGGCTGCTCCTTCACTTCCCATGATAACTTTGATTTCCACTTGAAGAACTTGCTTGTTTATTGATTAACCACTTTCTCTGTCACCCTTATCACGGAAAATACTTCTGATCCGTTCCAACCCAATACCCTTCATCTATTGCATTGTGCTCTTGCATTGACATGTACTACCTTTGTGTTTCTCATGAATCTCAAAGCACGACAATTGCCACCCACTCATCGCGCATGTTATTTTTTCTTGACTTAAACCACTGGCCCTGGCTTTGAGGTCTGTTGCTCCTTCACTTTCCATGATAACTTTGATTTCTACTCGGAGGACCTCGCTTGTCACTGATTAAACACCTTTTGTCGATCTTACCACAGAAAATACCTTTGATCCGTTCACCAAACCCCTCCATCTCGTTGAATTGTTTATGAATTGATATGTACCAAACCGTCGTGTTTCACCGAAAATACCTTTGATCCGTTCACCTAACACACTCTATCTATTGCATTGTTCCTGAATTGATGTGTACCAAACCTTTGTATTTCACAAGGGTCCCAAAGCATGTTGATTGTTACCAGCTTAGTGCGCTTGTTGTTCTTTCCTGACTTATGACACTTTGATGTACTGGCCAGATCCTATTTTGTGCAATTGGAAAGCTGGTGGCAAATCTTGAAGTCATTTCTCACTTATTTTGACCAAATAGGCTCAGGAAGAGGAAGTAAACAAGACAAAAGGAACAGAGTAAAGGACAAAGGAAAGAGATGATTCCTAACAAGAAAACTACAAAGTAGAAACCTATCAGATGTGGATACCAACTCTAATGACCATGACATGCACCTGTAGCCTATTTTGTTGAGAAAGTTTGATGTTCAACCCCTGTTTAACCTCTAAGCCGTGAAACTGGGCTTCAATGCTCCAATCATCCAATCTGATTCACAATCCTTATTCGACTTGTAGTGCCCGAAGGGTTTTCACCATCAAGTCTCTCTCATTTTGTTCTTTCTCTCAACTTATCGTCGCCTTACGATGTCCGCGAGGGTTTTCACCAATAAGACTCTCTCATTTTTGGATTTCTCTCAGCTCTCATTGCCCTACGGTGCCCATGAGGGTTTTCACCAATAAGACTCTCTCATTGTCATTATTTTTCTGCTTGGACCAGAGTGTTGCCCCTGATATGAATTACCTCTCCTTGCTTGACTTGGCATTTCTCGAAGATTGATCGGAAGGTCTTTCTTTGGACCGTAACGTGGGCTTTTGGATAGGGTTAAAAAAGAAAGGATATCAAAGGCTCAAAACAATTCACATGGGTTCAAAATTACAACTTTTGGAACCAGATTTTCTTACACCAACCATAACTTCTGCCTACGTATCCTTAAAAGGAATCAGGTCAAACGTAGTTCATGTCATAGAAATTACTTTGTTGTTGTATGTTTTTTTTTCTTTTCTCTTTCTTCTCTCTTTTTTTTTTCTTTTGCTTTTCTCTTTTTCTTTTACTCATCTTTCACGCTTGCGTTTCTGTTATTTGCTACTAATTCCGAAAGAGGGATATGAAAGAAAAATAAATAAGGCTCAAAGGGGTAACGAAGGATAAAGTGTTTAGATAGCAGAACAAAATGCCTTCGTCATTCCAATCTCCAAATCATGCCAAGTGCAAACTACACAATTAAACAGACCAAGGAAAATATTTGTAACATCTTTTGATTGTACTAGACTTGATAACCATATCCACATATTCGCCTTCTACATCTGTTACATACAAAGCACCATTGGACAACACTCTCACTCTCATTACCACGAACAACCCCTGTCAATTTGGGCAAACTTGCCTTTAGCTTCAAACCGATGCGGCATGATGCATTTCAATAGGGTTTCTTCATATTCTATCTGCCCTAGTTTCACACAATTCGGGCTTAAAGTGATCTCAACATGCCTTTACTTATTTCCCTCAAATGTCCCTATCTTCTTCAAAATTGTTTCATTCATTGCTTCATGACTAAATTGAATTTTTAAGACCAGGCCGAGAATTACGCATACATGTCATGTTACTAGAGTCAACAGGAAAAGAACTATAAAAGAAAAGAGAACTAAACGAAAATGACTAGAAATCACAGAAAACAGAAAATTGCATTAGACAGATGGTGACAGGGTTTGGACAACAAAACAAACAAACTAAACTGGGGCTACAAACCTAGAACAAACCTAGACAACACTAAACAGGCTACTAGGCAAAATAAGAGGATAGAAGGGTTTGAGTCACAAGACAATATTTGGATTACAACCATGAAATAACCCGAACAACAGAAATGACAACAAAATAAATCACCAAAACTCCTCCCTGGCTAACCAAGACAGGAGCGTTTTTCCAATTGCCAAGCTCGATATCTTAGCTACTGAATTCTGCATCAACATTACTAGGACCTTCACAAACTTCCATCACATTGTTCTTAACAAATTGCTTTTGGGTTCCCTTTGCTGGCTCGTTCTTAAGATCAACCTCTGATAGCACTGAAAACTTTGCAGCGCGTGGGACTTCGAGGATCTCAGAAGAATTTTCATATTCCTTTTCAAAACAAATCATACTCACCATATGCGTCTCAGGCGATGGACTTTGGCTAGTGTCTGCTGCATCTGGATTTTGCACGACAATGTCACCTGCATCAATAAGCTTCTGAATTGCTTTCTTCAGATTCCAACACTTCTCTATGTCATGCCCTGGGGCATTTGAGCAATATGCGCAACTTTGAGAAAAATCAAACTTCTTTGGAAGAGGGTTTGGCATTTTTATCTGGATCGGCTTCACCATGTCCAATTGCTTCAACTTTTGGAACAAACTGGCATATGATTCTCCAATAGGGGTGAAAGCCTTTTCTTTTTTCAGAAACCTCTCATTCTTAAATGCTTGATTGGGTCGAAAACCTGATCCAGGGGGTTTTCGGTAGGTTTTTGGGGGTGGATAGGCATTTTGTGGTGCTGGGTACTAGGAAAGTGATGCACGATTTTGGGAGTTCCATGGAGAGAAGTGGCATTGGGGAGTATCATCTGGCGCACAAGGATATCCACAGGGACGATGTCGAGGTTGGAAATGTTGATCGGGAAAGCCCATCGGATCATCTTTTCTGTTTCTCTTTCTTCCACCCAAGCTTACTAGGATGTTCTGAATGTCTTTCGAACAACTCATGATTTTGCCTGATTTGATTCCCTCTTCTACCATCACCCCCATTTTTAACACATCTTTGAAAGGCCTTCCTAAGGCCGGGATCAAATGACTGAAGTAGGTGGGCCCCTGGGCTTGTAGAAAAAGCTCAACCATTTCTTCTTCACCAATCGGGGTATTGACTCGAGCAGCTTGCTCCCTACACCTGAGCCCAAACTCCCTAAAGCTTTCCTCCGGCTTCTTTTTCATTTTAGATAGGGAGGAGCGGTTTGGGGTAACACCCGATCTGCATTGAAAGTATCGAACAAAATCTTGAGCCATGTCACCCAATGTAGGCTAATTACCAACATCTTGACGACTATTCCATTCCAAAGCTGCCCCAGTCAGGCTCTCACTGAAGTATGCCATCAACAAATCATCTTTCTCGCCAACACTTCTCATTTCACTGCAATAATCACTCAAATGGGCCACCGGATCTCCACACCCATCACACAAGTTAAACATTGGCATTTTAAACCCCGCGGGCAGGCGAACGTCAGGGGACACAGACAGTTCTTTGTAAGCCATGCTACCCTGGTCCCCCCTTCCTTGTTTGTTCTTTAAGGATTGTTTTATGCCTTTCAGCCTCCTGGGTATCCCATCTCGCCCTTTTCTTCCTATGAACTCTTCATTTACAACATGAGGCCCATCCAGCGGACCCTGCTTGTATTAGTTGGGAACCATGTGGGAAACCTTTGAGGGGTAATATTGGGCATCATGAGCTTTGAGTGGGTGTTCATTATTGAGGATGGTGGATAAGACCGAAGGCCAATTTTTGGGAAAGGTAATTGGAAGATGAGTGATGGAGCTACTAGGATGGTTGGGAAAGCCATGATAAGTGGGTGGATCTGAAGAGTATGGGGAATCATCTGGCACTGTGACCGGTGTTTGGGTAAGGTAGCATTTAGGAAGCTAGGTGGTGGCGGGGGTGGTACCTTCCCAGTCATCCAGGCCTGATACATGTCCGCCATGTGTTGTCTCAACATCTTTACCTCTTCAACCAACCCATTGTCCTGTTCAACCAACTGCTTTCGGGCCCCGGTATCAACCAACTCAGTTATGTTGTTGTCTGCCGTTGCCTTTTGACTTTGTATTGTAGAGAAGAGTTACCACTTTAAAACCACAAACCAACCACCCTTCTGATAGTGAATATAACAAAATGAAGCCATCACGTTAGCGTTATGGCATTTAACATAAGATAATCTCACTTTATATGCAATGCACCTAGTACAGTTATCGGTTCTAAAATGACTTCGAGAGTACAAAGGTCAGTTGGAATCATCTCATTTTGTTCATTTCAACCTCTCTTTTCTTTGTTTTCTAGCCCTTCTTAGCTCGCTCCTTTTCCTTCCCCTTTTTCTTTTGATTATCGCTCTTTTTCTTCCTTCTCATTTTCACATCTCATGACTTCACCCCCCTTTTTCCCTTTTTTTCCTTTTTTTTTATTAAATAAAAAATGATTTGATCGAACCCTATGTAGGTTGCCTACCTATCATGACGCCGCATGAATCAGATCTTTGCGTAGTTTGGGAAGATCAGGAATAAAGAAAACAAACTAACGTTCTCAGTTTCTACCTTAATAACTCTGACGAGAAAAGAGAAATAAAAGAAACAAATCTCTTTTTTGTTTTTTAAATTTTCTAGACTTAATGTTCTATAACTTATTCTAAACTCAAGCTTAACGAGCATATATATATATATATATATATATTTTTTTTTGCTTTTTTTGAAACAAACACTTCATGGGAAAGTTATTAAGGAAAACCCTTAGAAGAGAAAATAAATATTTTTTAATTCGTTTTTTTTAAGGAGGAAATCTAAACAATAAACCACAGAAACATATTTTGAATTTTTCATTTGATATCCTGACGCGATATTTCGAAACGAGCAATGAAAAAGATAGAACAAAATGCTTTTGGATTTCAATTTTGATTACCTAAAAAAAATTCTAATGATAAACAAAAGATAAAGTATTTTTTCTATGTACAATATCCTAAAGTTCTAATGAAAATAAAAGAATTTTTTTTCTCATTTTTCACTAATTTCACAAAGAGACACCTCAAAAGAAAATATTTTTGGATTTTGGAATTAACACCCTAAAGAAAGCTTTTAAAGAAGTATCTAAAAGAAAATTCTCTTTTTTTTTTAATTTTGGTCCTAATATACTAAAGAAAACTTAAAAACAATTCATTTTAACTCCTAGATATTAATTACCTAAAGGAAAAACAACCTCAAAATTTTCTCATTTCTAGAATTAGCATTCTAAAGAAAATTTATAACGAAATATAAAATGCAACATCTCTTTTTTTGGATTTTTGAATTACAGCACATTTTTTCAAATATAAAATAGAAAATAACAATAATAAAAAGACTTGACATTACTGTACAAAAGTAGAAAGTAAAAGACGACATAAAATGAGGAACAGACTCAAAACATAGTAATAGAACAAATCTCCTTAAGCAACTCCTGACTGAGCAATCCTGACCAGATGGTCACGGTGTGTCTGTCATGCTCAAACTTCAGTAAATAAATCCACACATGTATGAGAAAACTTTAACCAGCACTATGTGAGATAATAACACTCCTTATTAAACACATGCAAGACATAATTGAGACTATTTTTGCAAAATGACTTATTTGGCCAAAAGGTGGCTAGAAGTGCAAAATTTGGCTAAGACCCCGCAAAGCCAAGAACTTAAGATTTACTAGGAAGACCGGACCCTATGTGGGTTGCCTATGTATCCCGCCCCGAGAGACGAGAATCAGATTCGCGTAGTTCGGCCAAATTGGATACGGGCGAGAATAATAAAAAAATCACTAATTTATAGAAATCACATTTTTTCTTGCTTTTTCTTGAAAAATGACTAAGCAGGAAAAATCTTTTTGGATTTTCTTTTTCTCTCTTTTTTTTTTGATTTTTGATTTTTCAAAATTGATGAAAAAGTGCAAAATCATTTTTGAATTTTTCAGTTTTTTTTTTGTCTTTTTCCTTAAAAATGTAACAAAAAAAAACATAACTAGACCCTACTTGCATTATTTTCACACTTCCCCTTCTCTTTTTTTTCTTTCTTCTTTCTTTTTTCATTGTTTTTTTTTTCCCTTTTTTCTTTTTTTCACTTCTTCATTTACCCTCAGTTATCATTGGTCCGCCAAATGACCCTTTTACCCTTGAATAAATGCAACATGTAGCACATAGGATGCATCAAGATGGTCTGTTATTTTGGGTACACCTGTCCTAGACGGACCCAACCCATGTGTTGAGTCCCCTAAGTCAAATGCACATGATGCAAAGAAACGTTCCTACTAGGGATCCGGCACGAGGCTGTGTTTTTCTAGGTTTAAATCCTGGGGTTTTGGTCTAGACTTGGGGTACCCGAGCGGACAACTGGGGCCGAGGAGGGGGCGACGTACCGGGAGCACTGAAGTCTACCCGGCCTTGTCGCTTGCCCAGCCTCGTTCTATTTGGTATAATTTCTACAGAAAAACCGGGCTACGCGAAAGTATGCACCATTTCCAAAAGACTCAGATGGGTGGTGTAAGAAGACAGTTATATACAATTCAAGTAATATTAAAGCGGTAAACAGATAGCATTTAGCACAAAAGATTCACAGAATACAGTAATATTAACAATAAAGCCAAACAAAATCATATCGACAAGCTCGAATTCTTGAACCCTGAACCAGAGATTCTGGGCTCGTTCCCCAGCAAAGTCGTCAGAGCTGTCACATCTCCTTTTCACTACACCTCGTAAAGGGTATAAATATAAGGGAGTTTTTTCAATTAAAGGACAGTCGAAATGGAATTTATTTATTTTAAGATTAGAGTCGCCACTTGGGATAATTTATGGTGTCCCAAATCACCGATTTAAAATCCCGAATCGAGGAAAAGATTGATCATGTACTACAGTCCGCGAACCAGAAATCAGAGTAAGGAATTCTATTAACCCGAGAGAAGGTGTTAGGCATTCCCGATTTCCGTGGTTCTAGCACGGTCGCTTTGATCATACTTGGCTTATTACAATTGTTTAATTACTGACTTTAGATCTTATGTGCATTTACCCTTTAGCGCTTTTTAATTAAGAAAACTATCTTGAAACGAGACACACGTACGTGTACCCATTTGTTTGGCACATCAAAAGTCATGTCACGCGAACGTATCCACAATTAATAACGCTTATTATTATTAAGAAAAATTTGGCCGAAGTTGCGTGAACGCATACTCCAAATTAGTTTTAGAATCGTAATTATGTTATGCGAACGTATACACAATCACGGTGACATATTAAACAGGCCTAACGCAAACTACGAACATTGGTTATTTTACATCTATATTATGAAATTAACACGAGGACCATTTGTTACGAAGTGTCTAATTATGGCTTGCCTCAAATTCCCCTTTCAAGACTCTAATTAATTAAACACTAAAGTACTACAAAATCCCTTCCAATCAACAAGGCTTTATTAAACCATTTTATTAGCGGAAGGGCCTGAATTATCCATCAAGCCTGTTAACCAGATTTCTTAAACTGTGCAACGCAATCACCATATTCACCAAACCCATGATTATTAACTTCTTTATTACTCAAAGTATACACATAATTTCTCAAAGACAAACCAAGTATTTCAACAGACTTAGTATATGCATTTTTATCATTCACATCAATTCTTGCCAATGTACCATTAACAACACTATGCAAAATATCAAAAGAATTCAAATAAATCAACTTAAGAATAACATCAACAGAACTAAGAGAAGTATAAATCGACCTCTTAACCATAACAAGACACTTCCCATAAATCAATAAACAAAGTCAAGATTTAACAATCAAAACATACCCGTAACTGGATGTGAACAACGCGACTAATCGTACCCAGAAAATTTATTGACCCTCGACGGAACTACGACCAGACCTCGAAACCAGCATCACCTCAACGTACGACTGGAACAGACTCCTTGAACGACGACCTCCGACGAACTCGAAGCTCACCGGAAAGAGATGCTAAACGATCTTGAGTTGATAAGCTTACTAGATGTTCTGTTTCATGGATGGATATGCAGGGTGGTCGTTTGGCGTGATGTTTCTGCTACTGGCAACGGACAACAACTGGTGAAGGGTTGGGTACTGGATTTTGGGTCTGTCCGTATAAGTTTCGACGAGTGGGTTCGCGATGTTATGGGTTGTTTTTCGACAAGCTGGTTGAGTCGTTGGCGTGAGAAGGAGGACGAGGGGAGGTAGTTCTGGTTGATGAAGGTTTAGAGTCATCAGTTGTTATGTGTTCGACGTGAGGGGTTTGTTGGTTTTCCGACGAGTTCTGTGATGAGGGAGTGGTTGGTGGACGACTGGTTTGCCGGCGATTGCGATAGCATTGAAAGAGTGGAGGAGCTCCGGCGTATTTGAGTACTGTGGTTGGTCGTTCAACAAGAAGCCATGGATGGCTGCTTCAAGAGGATGGTGAACGAGAGGGTAGGGTTCTTTTTGTGTGTTGCTATGTGTTCTCGGTGTTTCATGGTGGTTTCAAGCCATGGCTGCTAGTTTACAAGACTCCGATGGAGGTGGGGGCTGTGTCGTTTGGACTGAACAACGCCGGCAGCGTGGTTGAGGAAGGGAGGTGGTCGTTGGTGCGTGTGTGCATTTTCAGGCGAGTTCGTCGGAGAAGGAGATTAAGAGGAGCAGCAGTCGGAGCGTGGCCTCAACTTGCCAAAGAAGACGACCGAGGTGATTGTAGAGGTGATTGTTTTGAGGTGTGCCACTGCTCTGCTGAAGAAGAAGAAGGAATAGGGGTGCTTGGAGAAGATGATCTGAGAGAGGGGGGGTCCTGTGCGCAGCTTTTTTTTGTGTTCCTCTTTTTTTGATTTTTTAAGCACTTATTTATAGGTAGAGTCTAGGTCTAGGTGTATCTTTGTGTATTTTGCTCATTAGTCCCTAGGTCTTTTGTGTTAAGTCCTTAGGGTCTTCCTTATTTGTTTTTTATTCCAAAGAAGAGTCTAGAAGGGTCCCTAGGCTTAATGGACTAATCCGAATTGGGCCAAGAATTGGGTTCTAAAACTCTTAAAATTATGATCCAACACCTTAATTGACTCAATTTAAAGTAAGATAAAAATACTACACAGTCCAAAGCTAATCCTAATTAATTAAACTAAACATGAAACTATTTTTGTGTTTTCGAAATTATATAAAGATAAAAATAAGTACTATTTTTGTATATTTTTATTTAAATTTATGAAAGATACGTAAGCTAAAAATATATTTTTCGTAATTTTCCATTTTTATGATGAAAATAAAGTAAAGAAGTTAAAAATAGTTGAAATAGCTATATTAGGCCTAAATTGAATATTTACGTGCTAAAATATAAAAATCTTGGGGACGGTCAAAAATCACATGTCTACAGTCAGGAAGACCCCAGTTATGGCTATACAGGAGGTTACAGACGAGCCATCAGATCGTGTAAGATAAACATAGTAGAACCCAATATGGAGAATTTAGCCTCAAAGAATATCATTATAATACTTGAGATATATTCAAACAATGGTCGGTGTAGTTAAAGGTACCGTATAAGTGTTACTGGGATAAAAGGAAGTGCCACTAGGAAGGCAATCAAAATGTCAGTTCAGAAGCAACCCTACAAGTACAAGGGCACACAGGTAAGCAACTACGGATAATTATAGGCAAGGAAGGACATCAAAAGGTCTATAATAAGCTCACAGCTTTACGAGGGTAAAGGGTTCTCCCTAAGTACTACAACGAAAGACTACCTGAGGAAATAAGAAATAAGGCTTCAACTTAATCACAACGACCTAAAGAGAAAATGGTCATGTAACAACAGTCTCGCAATAACACTGTAAGCACTCCAAAGGAAAGTGGCACCTACCGTGGATAATGAACGGGAAGTAAAGTTAAAAGTAATATTCGAGATCATATGAATTATGTGAAAACTCTGGCATGTGTGGACACTAAGATAAGCTAAGTATGGACGCAACAAGGGGGCAGAAAGACCGGGAAAAGTAATAGCTTATGTTGAAAGAAATCTAAGATGGAATGAAAGAAATTATTCGATCAATGATCCAGAGTTGGTTGCGTTAAGAACTCACTTAAGGGTTTGGAGTTTTATAAATGCAGCATATACAACCGTAGAAGACTTCAGTATAAGTTAAAAGAAAGAATTGAGCCCAGGGCATAGACAAAAGACTGAATTGTTAGAAGATGTATCATGTATATCCCATAACACCCATAAAAGGCTAAGGTAATAACTGATACCATAAGCCACGGGTCGGAAGATAGCTTAAGCCTACGTAAAGGCTGATCAGAAGGAAGAGAAAACTAAAGAAATCACATCACCTAAGTAAATTAGGAGTCTGATTATTGGACCTAGAAAAATTATAGAAGTTGTGCTTGAGAACATGACAGAATCACTCTTAATATCAGATGTTCAAGAGAAATAACACAAGAACCATAATCTATAATGGCTCTACAAGAAAGCCAGTTAGAAGAAGTACCAGCCTCATAAGAAGTTAGTATGAAGCTCTCATCGGATTATGTATATAGCAGAGGTACGAGTATTATAATAGAGTATCAAGTTATGGACGTGAATTGCACCTAGGTGGAAGGGAGGTCAGGAAAGGGATAGAAGATATGATGCAAAATTTTAAGGTAAGTAAGGTAAAGGTAAACATTGTACGAGATACTCAAAGGCAGAATATGTGAATAGTCCATACTTCGGATAGAAGGCTAGAAGTGTTGGGATTCAATATCCAGGAATGATAGCGGTATAGTCAGTGGAATATCTCATAGCCTATGAATTTTAGGTATCGAAGAGGCTAATTAAGACATCAAAGAAGAGTTAGAGACGATGTGATGTCTCGCTTGATGTCCCAAAATGACATAAGGAAATCTATTATGCAAGCAAGTTGAAAGGTTGTAAGTAATATAAATAGAGTTGTGTAGGTTGCAAGCCATTGTATGGTGAAGCGACAAGGTTCCAGAAGACAATAGTAAGGATAAGAAAGGGCGAGTGAGAAGGTAACGAAAATGGATAAGTCCTCAGGATTAAGCCCATGAAAACAAGAAGAGCAGATGGTTTCTCTAAATTATACAAAGCTCACTATAGCTTGAACGAACTCAAAGGAGTCTAAGACTAATAGCATTTAGAATGCCACCCTGGTAGTAGAGTGAGGGTGTAATTGTGATAGATAAAAGATGATGTTTGGGCCTTCGATTGAGTAATGATTCAATGAAGAAAAGAAACAGATCTTATGAATTGGACAGGATTAAAATACCCACGTAATAGAATCACCTTGGGATGCTATAGAATACGGTTATTGAAGTACGGTATCTCCGTTAAGTGGATCAGGAAAATTACTTCGAATATTCCTTGATGTAACGTAAGCCCTAGTGAGGTGAATCAACAATGGATGGACAAAAGTCACAAAGTATGAGATGAGATTAGGTCGTCATTCTAAAGATGAGCAGTAATGAGGAAGCATTAAAAAACTTAAATTATACATATGGAATAAGCAACAAGAGTAAGCTGGGATTTGGTAGCAGACCTCAACAACGATAAATTAAAGTAAGAGTTATGGCAGTAAATTCATACGGATGGCTAAACGGACCTATGCGATAAGATATAGCAATATTCGTAAATTCAACAAAGTACCGAGCGAAGAACTTCAGTATACGCATAGATGCCCAAAGGTACATATTATCATGCTTTACATATGAAGCCTAGAGATTCGGCACCTTTAAAGGTCAAAATCGTATAGGCTGCATGATGAAAGGTAGCAACAGTTATGAGATTGGAAAGATTCCGACTACAAATTGTGGTGTGAGAAGGAGACCTAAGGGGGAAATGCCCTAGACTTTGGAATATCATAGAACAGACACCTAGATGGCAAGGGAAGTTCTAAAGTATTCGGAAAATATAAGTTATGAAAATGATAAGCGCATCAGTCAACATTGGAGGACGAATGTTCCAAAGGGGGGAATAATGTTATGCCCCGCAGTATTACGTCGATGTTATGCTTTGAAGTATTAGGTTACGACAGTGATGCACCCAGCAGTATTACATTACGGTGATGTCACGTTTTGCAGTATTAAGTTACGACGATATTGCACCCTGAAGTATTGTACATTAAAATTTCGTTTTCAGTTAACCGATGTAGACTCGGGGATGGGATCATCTTGACATTAACGTACTTACGCTATTTATAGCAAGCAATAAATAAGTGTTATGAAGAATAAGAGGGTACACAGATTAAAGAAAACGAGTTTCGTTGAAAGTGGTCAATTTGGAATAAAATACGGGTCGAGCGATACTATCCGATAATTATGAACTAATACCATGCAAGGTACCATATGACCACGGTAGTACAATATATAAAGTATATATGAAGTATTTTAAAAATAAATAGAATTTTAAGTAAGGTGTGGTAATTTTTAAATTATGCGGGTAATTAATTAATTATCGGGTAGCAGAACATTACCCGATTAACTAATAAGCGGATAAAAACTTAATAATTTACACTCAAGTGACGTGGAAGCATGAGGTGACTCTTAGTCACCCTATGTATTAGGTGGCAACCTTGGCATCCAAGACAAGACATAAGTCTTGTTACAATTAAAAATGGGTCAAAAAGACAAGGATAAAATAACATTGAAAAAGGCTTCATTCTTGATTTGGAATTTAAGAACAGAAACGTTCATCAATTCAACAAAGTAAGAGGTTGAAAATTTTGTTCACTTTGTTCAAAGAAGCAGAAGTTGCAATGACCAGGCACTTCAACGCCAAAAAAAAAAACAGTAGTTGATTCCGTTCATCAGCTTCCACTGATTTAGAAGCTTAATACGATTTTTTGGTTCTAAGTTCAATCCACGAAGGTTTCCAACAAAATATTATACGGAGTTTTTCCTACTCTAGGTATGTTAAGGTCCTCCCTTCTTTCTTTTGGCATGGTCCATATGATACTGAAGAAACGAGCAAAAACACAGTTTCCATAAATTACTCTATTCATAAAAATAGTAGCGGCTTCTATATTCTTAATTCCCCATGAAAAATATTATTATCTTCTGCTCGTGGGTCTCAGAATAATACGCAGTTGGAAAAATTTATCCGGAAGGAATATTGAGATTATTACGTATTTTTCATGCATTTCATACATGTGCATTGACCTATGACCAGATGACATTATATACGTAAATATATGTAAATATATGTTTATGTGATATGGGAAAAGGTTATGGCGTTATATACGTACCACTGTATATATATGTATATGGGATATGGGAAAGGTTATGGCGTTATATACGCACCACCACCTGATCAGCTGGTATACGATGATGATTTTGCCCGCAGTGGCCGATATGATATGATGGGATGCCCTCAGAGGCTGATGATGTTATGAAACATGTACCTATGAACGACATGACATTCATACGCATATGCATGACGCTAAAAGTAATTTATAATTTACAAAGTTATTCAGACTTACAGGTTGAGTCATGTACTCTATATTTCTTCCATGTCTCTTATGTACTTATTTATGTGCCTTACATACTCGGTACATTATTCGTATTGACGTTCCTTTTGCCTGGGGATGCTGCATTTCATGCCCGCAGGGCCCATTAGATAGGTCGAGAGCCCTCCAAGTAGGCTATCAGCTCAACGGAAGATGTTGGTGCGCTCCATTTGGTTCGGAGTTGCTTGTTTGGTTAGTATGATTTAGACGTGTATTGTTTGGTATGACGTGACTCTATCCCGACCTTTATGACATTTATGTACTCTTAGAGGCTTGTAGACATATGTTGTATACGTGAAATATTGTACGGCCTTGTCGGCCTATGTTTTGAGTTTATAAATGATTATGTTAGCCTATTAGGCATGTATGTCACGTGTATATGATGATGTAATAAGAAAGATGCGTTACGTTGGTACTCAGTTAGTAAGGTACCGGGTGCCCGTCGCGGCCCATCGGTTTGGGTCGTGACTAAAACCACTTTCACATGTCCATATGACACCTTTGCTTTCTCATGGATGCCATTTGGTTTGTGTAATGCACCGACTATATTTCAGCGGTGTATGATGGTTATATTTACCGACATGGTGGAGGACTTCTTGGAAGTGTTCATGGATGATTTTAGTGTCGTGGGTGAGTCTTTTGAAGAATATTTGGGTAATCTTGACAAATTGTTGGCCCAATATGAAGAGACAAATCTAGTGCTTAATTGGGAAAAGTGCCACTTTATGGTCGAGGAGAGCATTGTCCTCAGCCATAATATCTCAAAGAACGGTATCGCAGTGAACAAAGTGAAGATTGAAGTGATTTCAAAACTCCCTCCTCCTACTTCCGTCAAAGGAGTGAGGAGCTTTCTTGGGCATGCGAGGTTTTACCGAAGGTTCATCAAGGACTTCTCAAAGGTGGTGAATCCCTTATGCAAATTGTTGGAAAAGGATGCAAAGTTTGTGTTTAATAATGATTGCATGAAAGCTTTGAGCTTCTCAAGTATATATTGATGCCACTCCCATTATCACCGCACCCAATTGGAGCTTGTCATTTGACCTCATGTGTGATGCTAGTGATGTTGCGGTAGGAGCAGTTTTGGGGCAAAGGATCAACAAAATATTTCATCTGGTCTACTATGCAAGAAAAATGATGAATGATGCCCAAGTCAATTATACTGTGACCGAAAAAGAGTAATTAGCCATTGTCTTTGCCATGGAAAAGTTTAGGCCATATCTCATGGGTGCCAAAGTGATTGTGCACACCGATCACGCGACACTCCGTTATTTTATGACAAAGAAGGACTCTAAGGCTAGGTTGATGAGATGAGTTCTTTTGCTTCAAGAGTTTAACCTTGAGATTATTGATCGTAAAGGGTGTGAAAATCAAGTGGCAGACCACTTGTCCCGCTTGGAGGAGGAGGGCAGGCCCCATGATGGCCTCGAAATTAATGATTCGTTACCGGATGAACAACTTCTCTTCGTTTCTTTGAATAGTATGCCTTGTTTCGCTAATGTGGCCAATTTTCTTGTGACTGGCATTATCCCTAATGGGATATCTTCTAGCAAAAGGAAGAAGCTTAAATGTGGCAGCTTGGATTATTACTGGGATGAGCCATATCTTTTCAAGATTTGTAATGATGGTGTGATCCGGAGATGTGTTCTGGAGGAGTAGCAAATGAGTATTCTTGAGTCTTGCCATTCCTCGCCCTACGGTGGTAATCATAGTAGGGCGAGAACTGCTTCAAAGGTTCTTAATTGTGGCTTTTATTGGCCTACTCTGTATAAAGATGCTGGTGAGCTTATTAAGAGATATGATGAGTGTCAGAGAGCTGGTGGAATTTCCAAGAAGGATGAAATGCCTCTCACCACTATTCTTGAGGTTGACATTTTTGACGTGTGGGGCATAAACTTCATGGGGCCTTTTGTGAGTTCGTGTGGCAACACATACATTCTAGTGGACGTTGATTATGTTTCAAGTGGGTTGAGGCCATGTCTTTGCCCAACAACGAAGCCCGAAGTGTGGTGGCGTTTCTCAAGAAGAATATCTTTACATGGTTTGGCACTCCTCGGGCAATCATCAGTGATGGAGGTTCTCATTTCTGCAATAGGGCATTTGACACTTTACTTGCAAAGTATGGTGCCAATCACAAGGTATCAACCCCTTATCATCCTCAGGCTGGTGGACAAGTTGAGGTCTCCAATAGGGAGATAAAAAAGCATATTGTCAAAAACTGTCAATGCAAATAGGACTGATTGGTCAAGGAAACTGGATGATGCTTTGTGGGCTTATAGGAGTACTTACAAGACTCCAATTGGCATGTCTCCATATCGGTTGGTATTTGGAAAAGCATTCCATCTTCCAGCTGAGTTAGAGCATAAGGCCATGTGGTCTTTGAAGCGGTTAAATCTTGAGTGGGATGTTGCAGCAAATCTCTGGGTAGAGCAACTCAATAAACTTGATGAGTTTAGGTTTCATGCCTATTCCAGCTCGTCCTTGTATAAGGACAAGATGAAGTACTTACATGACAAATATGCTCGGAGCAAGGAATTCAAGGAGGGTGACTTGGTTCTTTTATTCAACTCTCAGTTACGACTGTTTTCGGGAAAGCTCAAGTCAAAATAGAGTGGCCCTTTTGAAGTGGTGCATGTAATTCCATTTGGTGCTCTTGATTTGAAGAACAAAAATGGTGAAGTTTTCAGAGTTAATGGGCACTGAGTCAAACACTATCTGGGAAAATTTGATGACAGCCACGTGGTGACCTTGATCATTTTCAAATGATGATGGTAACATGATTCGTACTGCGACGTTAAATCAGGTGCTTCTTGGGAGGCAACCCATGTATTTTTTCCTTCGTTTTGATTTTCTTCTTATTGTAGGATTTATTTTAGACTAACTGGTTGTGAGATTTGTGTAGGAATGTTTGATGCAGTGCAGGACTAATACTGGAAAATTTGGCTAAGTATGTAATTGGACCGCTGACCACGCTCAAAATTCTGCGGTAAGCGGAAGCTTTTTCGCGGGGGTGTGATTTGGTAGCGGACGCATACTTGAAAAGTCTAAAATGTGACCTCTCTGAAGTTTCAACCGTGTCCGCGGTGGCATTTTCGCGATCAACGGACCTTGTTTCGTTGCCACACCCACGTTTTTGCTCTCAGCGGTGTCATAGAACCTGCAGCTCTACAAAGCAGCCAAAAGCGCGGACCGTGGTGGAATTCTGCGACCGCACCAAGTAAGTTGGTGTGGTCCCTTAGGGTTTTAGTATAAATAGGAGGGCCCTCATCCTTTTACACTTTTCACGCACCTCAGCTCTAAACATCCCTTTGCACTATTCATCTACTTCATCTAGACTCCATCTCATTAGACAAGAGTAATTTCCACAACAAATTAAACAACTGGTATGCTCAATTTCTTTGTCTTAATTTTAGTTCTTGCTTTTTTTTTCTTTCTAGATAGTTTCAATTTTCTTTTAGTTAGGGTTAATACTACCTAAGAATCAAAAGTATGCTTAATTGAAGATAAAACTACTTGGCTAATTGATTTTAATGACTGATGGGGATGGGGTTGTTAATTTTACTGCTTAAGTACCTAAGTTGTATGCTAAGTGAAAACCCTAGGTGTTATCTCGTTGGTCAGTGCCCGTTCTTTTTGAATTCCGCGACTGCAGCCTTAACTTCGCAGTCAACGTTCATATGCAATGCTGAGTTACAAATGATTTGCATTTCCGCGGTCAACGGTGAAATTTTCGCGGTCAGCGGTCTATTTTACGGGGCCGCACTTCTTTTTTCGTGGACCACGGATTTAAAGGTTAGAGAATTAATAAGTTGAGTCTGCAACAACGTTCATGTTTATGCGGACATCGATGCAGCTTTCACGGCTGCGCCCCTTTTCCGTTGTCAGCGGACCCTTGCTTTTCGAAACACTGTCAACTTTTTATCTGTTTTCCTTTGATGATTCTTTTAACATCAGTACTAATGAGCTTTCATTGATTGTGTATGCAAACAATGGTCCAATCTAGAGGCGCATGTGATAAACAAAAAGGGAGGACTGAATCCTCCCGAGGCAGGGGAAAAGGAGGACAAAAAAGGACCAAGTTAGCACTAGTGGTCCAGAAATCTATAGGGAAGCTGCGAAAAATCATCAAAGCTGCGGACAAAGCCGTATCCCATTCTGAAGAAAGCAAGTACGTCCCTTCCCGAGAAGTTTTGGAAGGAGACTTGGTGCCAATCCATGTTCCCGCAGACTTTTAAGGGAAATTCCAGTTGTGAGACGAACCTACACCCTCTGCTTCTTATGAGTCGTCTGATGGCTCAGAGGAAAGTAGTGAGGCTTCAGCATCAGCTTCTCGACCTACCACATCTTTGGCCTGACCAACGGATCCTATTGATGTTGATGCTGAGATCCCTGATGATGGGAGGGGTGGTGACGCCCAGACAGGGGGGGGGTTGGAGAGATAAAGGAACCCTGTGGTATGGCAAGAACGGTTCGTGAGTAAGAACTCCTACCACAAGTTTTGGGAGTGGTGGCCTCAGAGGTCACTTACACTTAAGAGGGTCTTCATTAAGCGAGATCTGCTACCCCACAACCCTAATGTCAAGAGGCACTTCAATGAGAGAGTGGGGTGGAAGTTCTTCACCAGTAACCTATCGGATGCCAATGAACATTTGGTCAAGGAATTTTATGCAAATGTTGCCCATATCAAAAAGGTCACGTATTTGACCAATGTCCACAACAAGAAGGTTATGTTTGATGGCAAGACTCTAAATGACTATGATGGGTTCAATGATGAGGATGAGTCCCCGTATGCGGAGAAGGTGGGTATGGATGAGTTAGCCCATCCTTGGCTTGCATCGATGATTGCTCTTCCTGGGACTACTCCAGCTTGGCTGACACCTGGGGTCCCGATCTACAAGAACACTCTAAGCTTCGAAGCGAAGGGGTGGAAAACTTTTGTGTGCAGCCGGTTAGACCTTACTTTGCATGACAGTGATATGTCGATCTCCTAGGATATTATTGTAGGGGCTATCATGGCGGGTTACCCGATCAATGTTGGGAATATTATGACCAAGGTGATTACCAGAGTGGTTGGAAAGGATGAGAGCTCATATCCTTTCCCAAACTTCCTTAACATGTACCTAGAGGATCCAGAAGTAGAAGGAAGGGACTTTGAAACCAAAGTGAAACCAAAGAGGCCATTTTCCTGGTACAGCCTTCAGGGTCGGGACAACCCCAAGTCCAAGATAAAAGCCACCACTTCCAATGCCAGTCTGATGAGCCAGGGGTGGTGGCCACTAGTTCTAATCCTTCCATTTCCATGCCACATCCTTCCTCCGGACCATCTTCTTCTATTTCGACTTCAGTGCCTTCTTCATCAGCATACCCTCTGACTGCACTGCGGGTTAATCAGACTTTATCCAGCATCAACAACTGGATGCGTGCAGCTACATCAAAGTTGTTTGTCCTATTGAGCGCAGTGTCAACTCAGTCAACTCCAGCACAACCTCAGGTGCCTGATTCAGTAGAGGAATCGCTCAAGGAGCTCATATTTGGCACTCAGCTCTGCACCAGCCACCTGAACCTGATGGGGGTTAGCCTCTGTTGTTTCCCCTTCGGTTACCACCCGTTCCTCGGGAACGAACGGCTCACAGGACACAAAAATTTCGTCCTCCTCGGGCTTGTCCCTGATCCGGTAAAGCAAGTCCGACTTAGGCACCGAGGAGCTGGAGCTTTCCTTTGGCTTAAGATCCAACTTTCTGTATGGCTTCTTTTTCTCTGGGCTCGAGGAACTCGGATCCCTCTTTCTTTTTTTCTCCCCTGCTGCCACTCCAAGCTGCCCCAGAGCAAAAAGATCGGTGGGTAAATCTTCACCCCCTACTAAGGACCTAAGCTCGATGGTCTTATGTAAACCTGCAAAAATGAGAAGAGAAGGAATGAAAACATAGTGTTGAAAAGGAAATCCTAGTGCTACTTATCTAAAAAAAGGACTCTTACCATGAGAACGAGCCTCCCAGCAGTCCTTCAAGAGCTTGCGCCACGAGCGCTCGTCATAAGGCATCTGCAAACAAATGTCTCTGATCCACTCCTTGAGCCGAGGAATGACGTTTGGGACTCGAGCGAGGGATACACCACAGCAAACACCGATGAGAAAAAGGAAGATAAAACATAAAATCAACGATTAAAAGGGAGTTATACTTACGTGATACATTCCACTTCTCTGGGAGCGGCCTCCACTTGGCAGATATCAGGTCGGCGGTCCTCAATCATACAAAACGTCTTTGCCAACCCCGATCCTAGTCCTTGTTAATACTTGAAAATGGGGCTTTGCTGGCCCATCGTACAAGCTGTATCAACCCCTCCCCCTCCCCCCCCCCCACACGGAGGATTTGGGGACTGTACAAGTGGCGTAGATGATTGAAAGTAAACGTGCATGAATCGATTTTGTTCACAAAGAATCGGAGGAAAATCATGATCCTCCACACCAATAGGTGGATTTGGCTAAGGCATAAATTGTACCTCCTGCAGTAGTCCAAGATGACCGGGTCCACCGGACCTAATGTAAAGGGATAAGTGTAAACACTGAGATATCCATTAACATAGGTAATAATGTCCTCATCAGGCACGGGAATCACTATGTCCTTATCCATCCATCAGTTGTCCTTTTGAACCACAAGGAGAATGGCCTCAGTAATGAAGCAGATGTACCGTGACACCGCCTCGCATCGACCTTGAACTAACGAGGGCTTTTCGACCTTGAAGTCATCATTAACCGAACACCCTCTCAGGACAAATATTTTCAAAGGGGTATCGACCGTTGGTTCATCGATGGCCGCGCCCGAAGCAAACCTCTCGAGGACAACTACATCGAAAACGGTTTCCTCGACCTCAGCGGTGGGCTGCAAAGAAGAAGGAGCACCTTTCTGTGGAATGATCTTAGAAGTATTCACCATTTTTATCTGGATAAAAAGGTTTGAAAGGATGAAGAAGAATCAGGAGATGAAGGGTGAGAACTTGCTAAGAAATCAAGCGCACTGGCTTAAGTGAGGGGTAAAAGAAGGGTTGCAACTTAGAGAACGAAGGTAAGGATATTGAAGAATGAAGGAAGGAAGTAATATCTTGTAAGATCGAAGGTAGATGCTTGGTAAAAAGTAAAAAATGGACGAAGGAAGGAGTATTTATAGGGGCTTCTCCCCTTTCGCATTCAGGTACAACTTGCCGGCAGCTAACATGCATTGGGGATCATTGTGACGCAATTGACGAGACGTTTCAGTTTCTTTCTCTTTTTGTGTCGCAGCATTTTAAAGAAGAGATTGAAAAACTCATGTCGTTCCCATCGTTTTTGTAAAACTTACTCTCCGAAAAAACGAGGGGACTATCTATATACGGGTGAAACCGGACCCATAATACGACCTGGTTTCCGATAAAATGGATCGAGGTAAGGGACTCATCGAGACAGGTTCCGGGGGGCATGACATCCACCCTCGAGAATATCGGGGCTATGATCCGAGATCGATCCAAATCCTAAAAGACATCAGAGAATGTTGTCGGGCGACCGAGCACGACCAACAGATGGTCGTGATAACCGCGACCATCCGGACACGGTGTGGATCTCGGCACGTATCGATAGAGATTTGGTGATTAGTTAAACAGAAGATTTTTTACCTTTTATAGAATTGTACTTAGGGTAAAACTCCCCTACTATATAAAGGGGAGTCTGATTATTCATTGGACACATTGTAACGCACGTATACCAAGGAAATATACTATTATTTTCTCTGTTATTGAAAGCTCTTGTTCTTGTTCATTAGTGTTGGCCATTGTGAGTCCATATCGAGGGTGGATATTTCATTGAGGTTGGAATCATCCTCCTTGCGTGGTTTGAATTTATTATATCTTTATTTGTTTAATCTAACGCAATTTATCATTTGTATTGAATTAATCCGGGTATCCTTTTATCCTTTTACAAATTTAATTGTTATTCGTTTTTTTAGGGTAAACAATAACCGAAGGCAAAATAAACATTTTGTAATAATATAGGGGCAAATTTAAATATTTTACCTACAACAAAAAAGAGGAGATATAACTACTTGTTGCTTACTTTGTTTGGCTTGTTTAATTAAGTGAAAATTTTACGTATGTCGTTGTAATTTGAGATGTCTAACAGCTTGTTTGGATGGTTGATACATATCGTTTTATAATGTATCGTATTGTATTATTTGATGAATACAATGTTTGGATAGATTATATTGTTTGAGGTCGTTTCATGATATCACGCACCAGCAATATGAAGAATAAACTTGCAATATTATAAACAAAAATTATGATACGGTGTAAAATTATTATATGAAAATATAGGATAAATGATAAAATAAAATTATTTAATTATAATGAAGGGTGAGATTGAGAGGAAAAGACAAGGTAACGATGCGACCACACCAAATCGATCGTTACATCAAGTGGCACATTCCGTCGTTACGTAATGACTGATTTAATGATACGATACAAAAAAGTTTAAATAACAATCAAAACAAACATCGTATTTAAAGTAACAATACGATACAATACAATAGGTAACAACCATCCAAACAAGTTGTAAGAGAAGTTTCCAAACCGACAGCGTTGTTGTCTCAAAGTGCTCAAGTTACGTACTTTACTCCCTAATAACATGTTTGACTGTGCTTCTAAAATCAACTTAATTTGTAAAGTGTCAAAGAAGTATTTTTGGTGAGAACCTGTTTGTGTTAGGCTGATCAAATTAAAAAGTATTTTTGAGTAGCAACTAGTATTTGAAAAAGATGCTTTTCGGTCACCATTAGCTTGGGGCGTCCTCCTCTAACTGAAAAAACCTCCCAAGTCAACCTTCTTTGCTTAAGCGCTTCTTTTCTCTGGGCGCATGCCAAACTTTTAAAAAAGTATTTTAAGTGTATTTTACTCAAAAGTATTTTTCAAGAAAATATCTTTGAGAACAATTTACTTTATCAAAAATATATTTTTTCTTTTAAAAATTTCGCCAAACATCTTAACTTAAAAAAAATACTTTGGACCAAAAAGAAACATGTCCATGCTATAAGTAAAGTGTCAGTAATCCTCGGGAGAGGAAGTTGAGTACATAATTGAAAAGACTTTATCTTTGGTAGTAAGAACAAGATGAAAGTTGTCAATTTGCGACAAAAAGAATACGAACTATGTTGAATTGTTGATAATCTTGAATGATTAAGGTACAAATATACTTTTGACTAAAATCTTAGTTTGCATGCTAAAGTTCTAGCAAGTGCAGTATATTATTATCTTGTTGCTGTTGGACCTTTTCTTTTCTTTCTTCTTAGTGTAACAAGTTTACACACAATTGTGCTCAATAAGCTCAAAATTCTGGTCAAATTTTAGCACGAATATATTTGAGATTCTTCCACTACTAAAAGTAACTATTCTTAATTATGTTCCTAAGGCAAGAACATTAAGAAAAATGCAATATTCTTAATTTAATAAGTTTTGGATTTACAAATTTTTGGTACAATCATTTGGAATGTTGTACTCATTGACCCGACTAATCCATTGTATAAGGCGTATTGTCTCCGTGTAACCTATAGGTCACGGGTTCACACCGTGAAATTAGTCACTAATACTTGCATCAGGATAGGTTGCCTCCATCACATCCCCTTGGAATATGCCCTTCTCCGGACCCTGCGTAAACGCCGGATGTTTTGTGCACTGGATTATCCTTTTCCTCTCTACCTTCTAATTAGGGGTAAGGTCTACTTACACTCTACCCTCCCCAAACCCTACTTGTAGGATTGTAGTGAGTTTTTTTATTATTGTTGTTGTATTGCATAAAGCGTATTAAAAGGAGAACCACTTCCTTCCTGGGATTTCTTATTTTCAGGAGCGAACTCGCAAATCCGTGACCTCTGATCAAGGATAGAGAAGTCTCGTCCATTCCATGACATTTTTCGATGGAAATTTTTCTATTTGAATTTATATGTACTAGAAACTTATCATCTTCTTTTCCTATAAAAATGCTCTCCCAAGCTTCTTGGGACACGAAGAGTGACAACACAGGAGAACGAGAGAATAGAACTATCCATTTCTCATCTTTTATGTCGGCAACTCTATATTCTGTCCAACTCCAAAACAATGGATACATGTTAAGAAGAAATGGATGGGGGACCTAATTCATTTGCTTTTTCCAAGATTTAATTTACAAGTTTAGCCCTAAACCAATAAATGAGTATTTATTTTAAGGAAGAAGGAACTGCAGGCCTGTTGTAATTTAAGAGTTTGATTCATTGTATAGTTTCTTTGGAAGTGATTCAGTTTTATGGAACTCAAAAACTGAAAGATATATAGACTGAGAAATTAAACGTCTAATCATGCACGTAACTTGCTAAACATATTCCATTACCAAATTTCAATTTGAAACTTGTCCCCAAAAGCTGCACTCAAAATGTTTATAGTATGTGCCAAGGTTTGGTAAGAAGAGGAATGGGAAAGAGTTTGTAGCTGAAATGCATTTCATGTTCCCCAAAAATATCACTCCTTCCGTCCCAATTTATGTGACGGTATTTGACTCGATCGGTTCGGAGTTTAAGAAATAAAGTAAGATTTTTAAAACTTATGATCTAAAACAACCGATAAATATTGTGTAACTATAAATCATTTCATTAAGGGTAAAGTAGAAAATATAAAATCAAATTCTTTTTAAATAAAAAAATATGACATTCTTTTCGAGACAAATTAAAAAAAAGTATGACACATTAATTGGCATAAAGAAAATATTAGTATTATTTAATTAACTTTTGACTATGCCAAGTTATTCCTCCTTGCAGAAGGCTCTAGAAATGACAGTTGATACTCTAGGACTCTAGTTAGATTGTAATTTGTCCCTGTATATATAAAGGTAAATGAAATATTGTGGAATACAAATGTCCAACATTTACCCACAGTTTCCACATAAATGGAAATTGGAACTTTGCTTGATTGATTGCAACAGCTTCAACATCTTTATGTTTTGGAGATATGGTCATATGTTAGTTATTGGTTGGTATAGTGTTTGGATTGGAGGTTCTATTTTGGCTTCTTTAAGTACTTTCCAACAGGTGAGTGAAAATTTAGAATTTGACATTAACATTTACATTTATTGTCATTCATATTCTGTGTTTATAGTTGTTAAAATAGTTTCATATTGGCCGTAGATAAGGTAATTGGTCTCCTTATACGGACTCGGCAATTCTCATCTCACGAACTAACTTTTGAGATGAGGATTGCTCGAAACCATATAAGGAGACCTATTACCCCATCTACACAGCCGATAGAGGACTATTTCGTTTCGTAACTTGTTATATAATGATTAAACTATACTTATATAATGATTAAACTATACTGACTATAATTCTATGTTGTTTTTTGAAATGCAGATGTGGATTGCAAAGGCAGAATATGATGAATCTAGTCCATCCATTGTGCACTAAAAATGCTTCTAATTTTTAGAAGTGTAATATTTTTATTATGTTCAACATAAATTTATCATTGTTTATAGAGATTGATATGAGAGCTTATGCAAATATATGATTATTTCTTGAAGATATTTACAAGTACATATGGAGTTTTTTGCCGACATGTATCCCTATAATATAATGTGTGTAAGCTTTTGTAAAAAAGTATTTATAATATAAAGTTGTTGAAAAATATATAACTAAGTTCATGTACGTGACCATTCATAATAGGTGAGATTAATATACAATAAAATATAAAGAGTGTTTAAACAAAGGAAAGGCTATTGAGGAGGTTCGAATAGAGTCGGTTTCTCCTCTCTCAAATTGACCGTCATTAACTATATATAAAGTTTTTTTTTATAAATATTCATTATTTAAAATATACTCGATTAATTCGGGCCGAATAAACCCATTAAAGGAGTAAAAATCTCCTACCAAAAAGTTCGTTCTTTAAAAAAAAGGTATTCTAATAAAGTCAATTTTTAATTTTTGTTTGTAAATTGAATTACATATAAAAGGGCGAATATGTCCAAAAAATATTAAATCATTGTTTTTTGAGGGAGTACTACATCCTAAGTGCTTGACACGTCTACTGGCATATTTAAGGTTTGAATTTGACTTGACATCCAATTCTTTGTGTCATAATACGTAGAAAGGAGTATTCTCTGTCTCTCTCTCTCTCAAGAAAGAAAAGAAAAAACAGTTTTTCTTTCTTTTTTTAATTTTCAATTTCCACTTTTTTCCTTCTTCTTTGGAGGTAATATTTTTTTTCCTTTCCTGTTGTGGAGAGCATTTATACTGGAAAGACTCAAAAGACATAAATTCCCCTCTACATGTATGGGATATCCCATTATATTTGGAGTTTTCTTTGGGAGGGGGCAAAAATGATAGCCGATAAAAAATATTTTTTTCTTGTTATATACGTATTACATACATATAATATACTATATTTTTTGGCTTGCAAATATAACTATTTATGGCCGATCGGCCAATTTTGTAATTTGTCCTTATTTTGAGTGGGGGATATAAATTTCGATTAGCTCAAAATACTTTAGAATGTTTTTTCATTTTCACCATAACTTTGAAGGTGCTCAGCCATAACAAATTTTAAAAGAAAACAAAAAGACTTGTTGGCGAAGTAAATAATGCTTTTTTTTCTCTATCAAGGAATGTAACGGGATGTAAAGGTCTTGACTTTGCGCTTTCGAAATGATTTTTTTTTTTTGGGAAGAGAGACTTAACTGAGTCATACGCGGCCCAAATCATAATTAATCAGGCTAATATGTATGCATAAATTTAACTTATATATACTAAATATATAAACAAGAAGAGATAGCAAAAGCACTTTGCAGGATTAGCACCAATACATTTTCAAGTTCTACGAGTAATATATATGTGTGCATTTAACTTATATACACTAAAATCAGAGACAGATGTAGTGTACTACTTACGGGTTCAACTGAATCCATAACTTTCGATGCGGAGTAAAAATTTGTATATAAAAATTCATTAAAATTACAAAAATAGTAGATATAAATCCATAACTTTAAAAATATAATGAGTTCAATGTTAAAAACCTTCAAATTGAACCCATAAAATTTAAATCCAAGATCCGCCTCTGACTAAAATCGTAAAAGATTTTATGTTATTAAAGTACTTTAACTAGTTATAGCATATAATTAACATTACTTTATAAGTTAGTAATTTGACTTATTATGAATAATTCTGTAATTAGAAGTAAAAATAAAAAATAGTCATATTTACAACCAAACAAAAACACTGTTAAATTCAGAAATATTCTGGCATAATATGCTGGAGTTCAAATTTTTTACATATGTACTTCCATCATAATGTGTTGGAATTTCATAATGTGGTGAAGTTCCAACATAATATGCGAGAAGCTTATTATATGAAGGAGCTCCATATTCCAATATATTATGCTGGAACTTTCGAGTGCAGGAGTTCCAACATAATATGCAGAAAGTTTATACGTATGAGCTCCATAATCCCGCATATAAGGCTAGAATTTTCCGTATTTTTTGGTAAAACGACGGCTATTTTTCTATGACTTTGCAAACACCGGCTATTTTTCGTTTACTAGTCCGAAAACTAGCTAGCCCTTGCTATATTCACTCTTTTATGTAATCTGATAGTAGTATAAATTTTTTAAGACTATTAAATTTTGCATGTATTTCTAGAGCTATGCTTACAATGTTGTACGTATATAAAGAAACCTTAGACCTGACCCACAATAAAACTACAGCTATTATCCTTACCCTAGAAGATAAAAAGAAAGAAAAAGAAGAGGCAAAGGAGAAAAGAAGGAGAAGAGGGAACAACCAAATCCATAATTGTACTGTCTTACATATGCTTTTATGGCAAAACACACCAGTTTTCCAGACTAAAAACAACTGATTTAGAATAGAATCTTGTTACATTTTTTATATTATATTTCATTCAGAAAGCCAAAAAAAGAAAGCTAGCTATACAATGGGAAGAGGGAAAGTAGAACTGAAGAGAATTGAGAATAAAATAAATAGACAAGTGACTTTTGCAAAGAGAAGAAATGGATTGCTCAAGAAAGCTTATGAACTTTCTGTTCTTTGTGATGCTGAAGTTGCTCTTATCATTTTCTCTACTCGTGGCAAACTCTATGAATTCTGCAGCAGCTCAAGGTATGTTCATTAATTTAACCCCAAAAACAAATTAGTATATTTTTCTGTTGTTTATTAGGGTGGCATGCCTCACCAGTATTGGCTTCATACGCCTTAATCACGTTTTGCATCCTTCCAGACCAATCTTTCATCAATTTTCGGTTAATCGTACCACGTATACCCTCATGTAAGCACTCCGCCCGGTCCGTACTAGAAAAAACTCGGTCAAGGTCTAAGATGATTCGGTCTTTTCTTATGCTTTTATATGAAAAAGAACGATCTTGATTTTCTCGAAGATTAGAGATGTCACTGGTACTTTCTATTGGCGTATTGATTGAGGGGTGCTTCTTATCGTATCTGTGGTGGGAGAAAAATGTTTTGTGGGCTAAAATTTTCCCTACATTTTGCCCTTATTTTGGATGGTCTATACTAAGCAAAATTTGGGAGGAGAAAAGGCTAGCTACCCATTTGTACAATTTTGAAACTTTGTCTATATTTATTTACCATTATATGGTTATTCTACTTTCCATTTCTTAGAATTTCTGCTGCTTTCTTTTCTAGTGCTGATTGTTTATTGATGTGAGATCTGAGTCAGAATTAGATTTATTTCTTGTTAGTGTGTGGTACACACAGGTTAAATTAGTACATGAAAGTGGCTAGATGCTGATGCAGCTTTGATAGAAGGAAAATAAGGTTAAAATCATCTACCTATAGATATCTTTTTTGGTCTGCGTACACACTATCCTTCTCAAACCTAAACTTGTGCGAATATACTGGATATATTTTTGTTATTGTAAATGTTCTTTTGGCTGGCCTTTACTCTTTAATTTTCAAGAATGCAATATTACATAAGATCTAGGTTAATTTTCTATCAAGAATGATCTTGACATATTATCATGAATTTATAAGTTTTACGATGACTATTTAACCTAGCGTAACTCTCCTCTATTTTTATGTTGGCAAGCTCACACTAGCTGACGTCAATATTCAGATTGAAGCGTAATTATTATTGTTTACGAAGAATCTTGATGAAATAGATAAAGCACCAATTTCTGAAAATGAGGGGAGTCTGATTTTACTTTGGTTATGATTTGATGTGCACCTCCAATTTTTTTTTTTCATTTTATGACACTTTATTTTTCTCATAGTACAGACACATAAAGATAAGCGTGACAATCTACATATAAAGCTGCAAATTTCTTCATAGTATAAGCAAAATATAATATCTCAGATTTTATAATCATCACTGGTATTGAAATTATAGTAGTCCACTTTATTTTAAGCATGACAGAGAGTGAGCTTTGATCAGAATTTATGCATATATTTCGAGCATTTATCTAATTAATTAGATTTCCTTTATCTAATAAGTACGGCTTATTGGTTATATGCAGATATAATAATTCATTATATAGTTCATTCAGAACTCGTTAATTAATGATATCAATAACATATTAACTGATAGAATAATTTAACTCCTCTAAACCTAAGAAGATTAGCAAAGAAGATTATTACAGATGGAGTGCAAGTTTTATACATTAATGGTGTAAAAAATATTTACACAATCAAATTATTTATTAGGTCTTTAGGGTAAATAACTTGATAACCATTAATTGATATCAATGCAAGGCATCCTTTCCTTGTGTCAAAGTTATAGACTCATAGCTATGGTTAATTAGTCTTCAAATTCTCTGTGTCTTCATTATTTTCTTTTAATTCTTTCAGAAGCTTTATCTATTCATTAGTTGTCTAATTCTTTTTTACAGTAGTGAAATGATTCTCAATAAAATACTGCATTATTTGACATAGCTTGTTGAATAATAAGGTTAGGTTTTTATTTGGTAATTAAAACTTTCATTTACCAGGAAAATATTTACAAGTAAAACAAAAAATCCTTATATATATCATATGCTTTCTGTACTCCCCCTCCCCCCCCCTCCTCCCCCCCTTTCTGTTGCTATACTGTTTTGTCTATTATATAGGGTACCAATCCAGTCTACTTAATGCTTTTTTCACATGCTTATTGCTTCGACAGTGTATTTCCTGTATAATCATCTTGCCAGGTATCTCCCATCGTCTTACTTTAGCTTGAAAGATTCTGGTATTTCTTTCTTGCCACACATAATATACACATGCTGCTAGTGTCATCTTATATAGTTCAGTTCTTGCAGTTTTCTTCTTCATCCATTTTTCAGCCCATGCTAGTTTCTCAGTCCATCTATATACTGATCTTTTTATCCCTTGCCAAGCTAGCAGATTACCCCATAATTCAGCTGCATATGAGCACTCAAAGAATAAGTGTTGAATACTTTCACTTGCTTGTCTGCACAGAACACACTCCTGATCAATTTGTATTCCCCATTTTCTCAGTCTATCTTTAGTATACAACTTGTCATGTGCTGTCATTATTAGTATAAATGTCCACCTAGGGCAACATGCATTGTTGCATACAACTCTTCTCCAACTCACTTTACTGAAGCTTCCTCTCAGCTTGTGATATATTTGCTTAATTGAATAGTTGTTCATCTTCCCGATGTCTTCATAATTAATGTCTGCTTCCTCAAATTTCTTCTTTACTTTCATAATCTTGCTCATCATCCATGATGTTTGCTTCAGTTGAACTTCCCATATGTTCTTGCCTCTGATGTATCATAGTTTGTTCTTCTCTTTGTGTAGGTTCCAATATTGTTTACATATAGCTGCTTTGTTCCACAGTGTGATGCTCATAATATTGAAAACCCTCTGCTGATTTGGGCATACATACTTTTTCCCATGCCAGCAATGCTTTCTTAGAGATATTGCCCTCCCCTGTCCACAAAAAACTTCTGCATATTGCCTCAATTAGCTTAGTGATCTTCTTTGGGAGCACAAAGATTTGTGCCCAGTAAGTTTGAATAAGGTTAGATTTTAGACATTTTATTGTGGTATCTTTTAGCTTGCAGTGCATATACAGTCAATCATCTCTATAACAACATCTCTATATAACAACTTTTTCACTATAAAAGTCATATTTATTTTCGAAACTGATTTTTATGTTATATATATATCCTCTATAACAACACTTCACTATTGCAGCCAAAAAATATCAAACAAAATGGGGCTGTGAAATAAATACAGAAAGATGATCTTAGAGTGCTTCTAATCTAGTTAAGAAAACCATATGCGCTTGTATTTATCATTATTTCTTAGGTGTTAATTTATAAGTTCGATCCACTAGAAACCATATCTTCATTGTAAAACGCAGGACTAATATTTTCTAGTTTTGAATCTTAAGTTGATTGAATATCAAAAAGATTATAGTATGCCTTCGTTTATCTTTCTATTTACAAAACAAAAAAAAAAAAGAATTTATTGAGAATATGTTAAGTAAAGTCAATGATCACTGGTCCGTTTAGAGTCATGGTTGGTGAAATAGATAATTGACAGAAATAGTAATCAAATAAAAGGGAAACATGAACATTTATCAACATTGGTGATTATTTTACACAAGATTATAAACTTTCGAATTGATCGTGACTAATAGATCAAAAATTGCTCTAACTGATATGTAACTCTCTTACAACAACAACCCAATGGAGTCTTACAAGTGGAGTCTGGGGAGAGTAATGTGTACGCATGCCTTACCCCTACCTTTAGGAGGTAGAGAGACTGTTTTCGATAGACCCTCGACTCAAGAAGTTGAACAACAACACTAGAAATAAGCAATATCAACCATAAAGGCTAGAAGGTAATGACAACAATCTAAGAACCAGCAGAATAAACGGGAAGAAGCAATAGCAACAAGCACTAATAACGGTAAGATACAAGTAAACTGAAACGGAAGATAGTAGGAAAATATCATGTAATACTAACAGTCTAAGAACAAGACACTATCAGACTAATCCTAAAAACCCCAGTACAGAAAAAAATGGTCAACTACCTAATAACTTTCTACCCTAATTCTCGATCTTCACACCCTCCTATCAAAGGTCATGTCCTCGGTAAGCTGAAGTCGCATCATGTCCTGTCTGATCATCTCTCCCAAATGCTTCTTTCGCCGCCTACTACCTCTGCTCACGTCCACCAAAACCAGCCTCTCATACCTCCTTACTTGGGAATCTAAGCTTCTCCCTGTTCACATGCATGAACCATTTAAGTCTCACTTACTATATCTTGTTCTCTATGGAGGCCACACCCACCTTTATCCGGATATCTTCATTCTTAATCTTATCCAACCTAGTATACTCGCACATCCATCTCAACCTCCTCCTGTATGCTACTTTCATCTTCTGGATATGAGAGTTCCTGACCGACCAACACTCTATCCCATACAACATAGTCGGTTTAGCCATCACCACTCTGTAAAACTTACCTTGTAGTTTTGGTGGCACATTCTTGTCATACAAGGCTAACCTCCTTTTCATCCACTCCACCCCTATACGATGTGTGGCATCCTCGTTAATCTCCCAATTTTCTTGGACAATAAACGAAGATACTTGTAACTTTGTCTCTTGGGGATGACTTGCGAATCAAGCTTCACATTCATATATACACCCCTGATCACGCCCAACTATGCCTTATACAAAGGACACGCGGACGTGGCAAATATAATCTGAGTATTTCGCCCAGAATCGAACCCACAAGAAATTAACCTATCAATTACTCTTGTCAGACTCACTAAATTCTATGTAATCAACTTCCCAAATGTTATGAATAACAATTAAGGATATTTTTACTAACTATGAATGACTGCAATTAAGTAAACAAAGACTGACTATGATTAAGTTGTAAACAATTAAGAGAAGGATCTAAGGTTATAATTTCCCCTATTGATGGAATCCCTTCCAGTTATGCTTCACATAGATTCGCCTAATCGCCTCTATCAATCATGAGCACTCTTATTACCGTAAATCTCTCCCGAGTAATCACGACAATTTACTAGACGCACTCTCCCGAGCTACGCTAGCTGGCTTTTGATACAGCTCACTTCAGATCGCACCCAAGGCTTCGTTATCCCTAATCCCGCCTTTAAACCCTCGGTTATTGATCCCTCATATACTCTAGGAGTGGTGTTGTTCAACAATTACCTAAATATGCACTCTCTCCCGAGTTATGCATACTAAATAGGCACAGCTAATTGAGATCTCTTCAATTAACTACAATAAGAACGTAGTTGAACAAATAGAGATTAAACCAGGCAAACTATATTAACATAACAAGAATTCATCCTTTAATAGGTTCCATCAAAATATAAGACTAAATATTTAGTTACTCATAATCGTGTTCATAATTTCCAAATAAATTGCATAATTAAATTACAAAGAAAAGATGAAGGAATGAAGAATTTGATGCTAATCTCCTCCGGAAATTGCTCCAAATGTTTTCTCCCTTCCACAATAGCCTCCCTAGGTCTAAGATATGTCAAAAGTCTTCAAAATGGCATTTTTACATGTATTTATACCAATTAGAGTCGGGCCCAAACGAAAACACCCTTTTCTGCGCGAACTAGGACTTAGCTCTGTAAAAATTGAACAGCCGCGCCGCAGGCTGCGCCGCACTGTGCGACGCATTAGTGCATTTTATCTGTAGCCTCTTATTATTGAGTCAGGCAACATTTTACACTGTTGCGCCGCATCTTGCGGTGCCCCATGCGTCGCAGCATTGCAATTTTCTCAAAGTGAACTTATTTCGTCCTTTTTTAACATCCAGACTTGGTACACGACCCCCGAACACGATCCAGGCTTAATGTATTGGGCTTTTACTTAGACTTCAAAGCTCCAAATTGATCAATTTAGCTTCAAATTAACTTTTGAGCTACAAATCACTTCCTTCAAGGCATAAAACATGTACTAAGTGTAATTCACTATCATTTGAGCTCAAACGCACGTAAAAATGCAATCATTGGAATGTAATATCACGGCTAAAACACAGGTTTCTAGCCTAGATCAACCCCCATCACATTGCTGAACTTGCACTCCAAGTTCTATCTCAGTCATTCTCAATTTGAAATCGTTAAACTCTAGGGTTTGTCACCAAACATCCAGCTTGCCGTTACTACCGACTCGTGTCTTATCAATTTGTACTATATTATTTGCAAATAACACAAACCATGGTACCTCACCTTGATTATGGTGCGTCCATCACCAAGGCAAATAGAAATAGGCTGAGGGCAGATCCTTGGTGTAACCCCATCATAACTGAACAATGATCTGAGTCTCCCCCCACTGTCCTCACCTGAGTCTTAGCTCCATCATACATATCTTAAATTACCCTAGTGTATGATATAAGGACACCTTTTGCCTCCAAACATATCTAAAGAACCTCTCTTGGGACCTTATTGTATGCTTTCTCCAGGTCTATAAACACCATATGCAAATCCTTCTTCTTTTTCTTGTATTGTACTACTAACATCCTAACAAGGTGGATGACTTCCATAATCGAACATCTCAGCATGAATCCAAATGGGTTCTCGTATATGGACATAGTCCTCATTACCCTCACTTTCACCCTTCCCCTAAACATTCATAGTATGACTAAGCAACTTGATATCTGGATGGTTGTTACAACTTTGGATATTACCTTTGTTTTTGTACAACGGGATCATCATACTCCACCTTCATTCTTCGGGCACCTTCTTCGTCCTAAAATTATGTTAAACAACTCAGTTTCTCACTCCAAGACTGCCCTACTCATGTGACTCCAGAATCCCCTTGAGATTTTATCTCGCTCGATCGCTCTACCCCTGCTCAGCTTACACATAGCCCCACGACTTCTTCAATATTTATGTGCCTACAATACCTAAAATCTCGATGACTCTCGGAGTGCTCCAAATAACCCAGCATAATGTTCCTGGCCCTTTTGCATTCAGGAGTTTATGAAAATAAGTTTGACATATTCGCTTAGTCTGTCCTCATCTTTGATGCACCTAACTTGCTCTAGATCACGAGCTTTCCTTTATCTCACCTTGACCAGCCTGAGTAGCTTCTTGTCCCCACATGTGTCCCTATTTCTTCATACATATGACCAAATACTGCAGTCTTAACCTCCGTGACCGCTAACTTTGCCTCCGTCTTAGTCTTATTATACCCTTTTTTGTTCGTCCTCTTCTACTCCTCGTCTGTGTTCTCCACTACCTTCAAATACGCCCCTTTCTTTGCTTCTACTTTTTCTTGGACCTCTTTATTCCACTGCCAATCCCCTTTTTGACTGCCAAAGTAACTCTTCGAGACCTCTAACACCTCACTCGTAGCCTTCCTAGTACAGGTCTCCGTCATTGTCCACATACTACTCGCGTCTCCACTACTCCTTCAGGCCCCCATAACCAGCAACTTCTTACCCAAATCTTGAGCTTTTCTCTTAGGAGTTGAGATAAAAGTAGCAGAAATGAGGGTGTTGAAATGTATGTAACTCTTTTAGTTAATAACAATAATCAAGATGTGATTAATATGTAAGTAATAACCCTAATTTATCCAAGATCAAGTAAGGCACGCGTAGAAATAACAAGTAACAAACATATGCCTAATATGTCCTAGTTCTCTAGGTCAAAAACATTAATGAAGTTCTTAGATGATGACTATTTAATTAAGTAAATGAAAGTATACTCACTCTAACATTAACTTTGGGCTATAATGACCACACACTTCAGCAGTAACAAGGAAACATATAGTTGGAAGCTTCTTGTATGCATAAACACTAAGACATCTACATGCATACTAATACTATATATAATATGTCAAGAAGATATATTTAGGACAAAACAACCACCATCTGAAAGTTTACATCAAACTAATGCAGGGGCGGTCCGACGAATTTTGTTGTCTAAAGCCAAATTTTACGAGGGCTTTAATTTTTTTAATTATTATTTTTTTAGTTTGAAGTCCATTCTTCTATTTTTTATATATAAAGTTATTAATAGTTTTTTATAATCAATTTTTTTCTAATAATTCTTTTTGAATTGACAATACAGTTAATCAATTTAACCTCTCTTCAGACATTATTGAGCTTAGTTAAGATTTTATCAATTTTAATTTCGAAAAACTTCTTTTTGCTGAAGTAACGGTAACATGAATTATTAATATTATTCTATAAGAAATATAAGCATTTGGAAAAGTATCAAATTTTTTTATTTGATTGAGTATATTAATTAAACTATTATCTTCTAATTGTACTATTTTTCTTAACACTTTTAATTTAAAAAATAAATATAAACCATCAATATCAGATTGATTATTATGCTTCAAGGAACACTCAAGATTAAAGCAGTATTTTTATAAATTTTCATCATCTAGTGATCTCAGGTTTTACGTTAAATAGAAAACAAAAAAATATTTTCATATGCTTCGAATTGTTTAAATCTATTTTGAAGTGAAAAAAATAGTCTTGTCTACTATGTATAAAAAACAATTTACTCTAAAGTACTCTTCGAGAGATTTTGAGATTTGAATATCAATATTCTTGGTAAATTATTTGTTTCTATATATCACACGTTTCTTATGAAGTTTAGGTTTGATTTTCATTTCAGATGCAATTTCCTTGGCAGAAATCATACTAGTTGCAAATCCTTTTACCCTTTAAGCTTTTAAGACCATAAGTTTTAAAAGCCTTCTTTTTTTTCTTAAACTCTGTGGCGAGTCAAACAACCTCATCTAAATTGAAACATATGGAGTATATAATATATTAGGTGTAACAAAAAATGGGGCCCCCACAAATGTGAGGCCTAAAACAGTTGCTTTACCTGCTTTAGGGTAGGGCCGCCCCTGAACTAATGTATGCTAAGACATTGATAATTCATTGTAAACACCGGGTGCATGATATTCTTTTAGATATTGATAATTCAAAATATTTCTAAATAAGTACATGATATTCTTTTTGAGACAGACTAAAAAGAAAAGTATGACATATAAATTGTGACACGAGAAATAGTATATCGTATCATCTAATACGCACAATCACCCTACATGACTAACGCTCTAAAAGGAAAAACTTTCAGTAGTAATTTGGCGACCACCTATCTTAGTAGGAGCGTTTAGTCTTTTGATTATAGTAACAATCGCGAGAGAGCATAGTGCATATCTCGAGATACCATAGTTTTTTGTTAGTCTATTTATAGTTGTGACTGTTGTTATATATACATCTGATTCAATGTCTTATTGTTCTGTAACTTGCCTTTCTAGTATGTCCAAGACAGTGGAGAAATACCACAAATATAATTATGCTGCAGTGGAAGGAAGCCAACCTTCAACAGATTCACAGGTTCGTTCTTCTTCCTCGAGCATGATAATTGCTCAAACTAAAGTTTGCTGAAAATTTTGGAAATAGTTCAGTTTTTCACCTGAAAATAGTTAGTAAAAGTTAATGTTGATTACTAACTTTGAGCAAATTGATTTGCTTGCTATGCTTTTGTGAAAACAGAACACGTACCAGGAGTATTTGAAACTTAAAACAAGAGTGGAAGTGTTACAACAATCTCAAAGGTGAGTTAAATACTGAGTAGATCAAGAATAGATATAATTTTTAACTCTAGAGCACTGCATTCTCTATTTAAAAGAAAGGCAGCCGATGCACTAAGCTCCTATTATATGTGGGTCCAAAAATGGTTCTGACCATATTTTCTTTTCTATTGTACGTAATTTTATCTTGGATTTCTGCAAGAGACTATTTTCATAGCTTAAACTCAAGACGTAGCTCCTGGTCACATTGTAGCAACTATGGTGCATTCTCCATATATATTTTTCATTTATCATATAATATCTAAGTTGCTCCAACATGGCAGTTTAGGTGCCGCACCCATGTCGACATGACACTAGTATGAGTGTGGGCATTGGATCCGTACCGGATCTGGTCAAACAATTTTGGATACTTTAACCACGACAGACGGAAAATTTCGAGCCGAGATACAATTTGATTTTCCGAAATCAGAACCCAAACTAGGGAAGAAAATAACATAGCTTATCTAGGAAATCAATCCTTTACTTATCTACAACTTGAGAATAAAAAAGAACTCTATACTTTACAAACTATACGTAATTATTCTCCAAAATTTCTCATAATTTTGAGATATTTTTATCTTTTTGAATTATTTTTAGCCGGATCCGTGCATCCGTATCCGTTCCGTATCTCTGAATCTTAGAATTTACATCTCAAAGGATCCGACTTCCCTGCACCCGTGTCCGAGCAACTTAGGATAATGTATGACCGTTTAACTTTTTCATATTCGTTAGGCATATTCTTGGAGAAGATTTGGGACAATTGAACACAAAAGATCTGGAACAGCTTGAACGACAAGTGGATTCATCATTGAGGCAAATAAGGTCAACTAGGGTACGTACTATGCACTTCAAATGGTATTTACCAACAATATTTTTGGCTCTTTTTACCCTGATATTACCATATTCAAAAGGGAAGAATAGCTGTTTAATTATCAAATTATAAGGTCTTAAGGTCCCTTTTTAAACTTGTTTTCAGACACAACACATGATTGATGAGCTTACTGAACTTCAACAAAAGGTACATATAGTATACTCATATATAAGAAATCAAAGATGATATTACTATTTGCTCAACTGTGTAGGAAATATGACATTTCCTATTTGCTTCTTGTACAGGAAGAATCTCTTACTGAAATGAACAAATCTTTGAGGATGAAGGTAACAATATAATACTGACTAAACTTTTAGTTCTCGTTTGGCCATAGATTTTGGCTTCATTTTTTCAAAAAATATTTGAAAACATTGTTTGTTTATGAAATATGATCATGTTTTGAGATAAAAGATAACAACGGGGACTTTTATAGACCGAAAGGTTAACGATGGTAAATGTAAGACAAATCGCATAAAAAAGAGGCTGATCACATGAGGTTGTTTCCACGACTTGAACCCTGATCACATGACAGCAACTTTACCAGTTACACCAAGGCTCCCCATGCAAGGCACAAAAAAAAATGGTAGACACTACTAGAAATCCGGTAATTACCGACCAAAATTAAACAACCAACTTTGATCGGTTATGGCCAATTACCGACCAAAACGTGGCCAAATATGCTTGGTCGTTATTTTGATGGTCGGTATATTAAAATGACCATCTGATGAATTTTAATGACTTACCGGCCAACTTCCGTCGGAAACATATTTTAAAAGTTGGTCGGTGTATGCAATTTATGTTTTTTTTATTAATTATTAAATTTAAAAAGATACCGACCAATGTTGGTCGGTAAAAGAAAATATATTTTTTTTAAAAAAATTAAAATTTAACAATACCGACCAAAGTTGGTCAGTAATGTTGAATTCTGGAAATTCCTTGTTCATTAACCGACCAACTTTGGTTGGTAATTGTCAATTTTTTTTAATAAATACCGACCAACTTTGGTCGGTAATTTGCAGTAAATTTTTTTATTATTAAAAAACCAACCAACTTTAGTCGGTTTTCTAGGTATAATTTTGGCAGAAAATGCCTGTTTTGGTAGCTACACCACCTACCAGCACATGCCAATACAACAACAGAACAACAACAACACAACAACAACAACAACAGCAACAAATTAAAGTTCAATTGAACATAACAATTCAAAACCAAGTTAAAACTAATTACAACAAGTTCAAAACTGGTTCTATTTGTCTAGTTCAAAGTATATAAAAGTCAAGGGGTGTTTTGTACAGCATCATTATCACCGTCTGATGAACCTTCATCTACAAGACGGTATAGAGAAGGGTCTTGTGGAGGACGGGAAGAACGACCACAAGGAGGACGGGAGGAACGATCACGAGCAGGAAGGGAGAAACGATCACGTGGCGATGACTCACGAGACCGGGGCAACGAAAAAGCTCCAGTAGATAGGAGAGTTCTGATCTGAGCTTGCAAGCCAATTAATTGAGCATCTCTAACTCTTTCTCTTTCCTTGGCCGCTTCTAGCTCGGATGTGAGCTTTGTCATAGTCTCCCGCATAGCGGAGAGGCTCTCTCCATTAAGTTGCTTGCCTTGCGAGGAAGTCCCTATTCCTTACATCCACACTTATAACGGTGGAACTTTTTAGTAGGAAGCCCGTATACCTTCCTCCATTTTGGACCGCCAACAAACTCCAACCATATTCTTTCAGCATCCTCGTCCGAAGGTTGGGTTGGCTCGCCCGATTCACCAGCTGGATGACTGCGAATGAATTCCTCCACGTTACTTTGGTAGCGACCCTATATGAAAATTTAAATTGAATTAGTATTTCAAAATTTATATAAAAGTAAATTATAATACTTAAAGAAAAGTGAAAGCTTACATATGCAGTCGAGGCCCGGTCCTCGACCCACCAACTTTGGTCGAGTTCTTTTAGGGATAGACTTGTGAAGATCCTAATTCGCAATAACGGTCTTCCCATACACACTTGCTCTGCATTTTCAAAGTTAAATATTAGATGGAAATATCATAAATATAAATTATTAAACTGATCAAAAGAATATTTATACCTTAACCTAATTGAAAATTTGCTCCTTCCGCGAGAATGGAAAATCAGTCCAAGTCGCATAAGGGCCATCATATGTTAGTGTATTCATTATTTGTATTACAAAATAAAGTGTTAACATATTACATTTATATTATTTAGATAGTAAATATTAATGTTATTCAAAAGTTTTACCATGTTTGACCTAATAACCAACCAACTTTGGTCGGTTATTTTCCAGAAATTAAAATATACCGACCAAAGTTGGTCGGTAAATGTTTCCCCTACATTAACCGACCAACGTTGGTCGGTAAATTTAAATAAAATTTCTTTAAATTTTATAAAATATTTTAAATAAAAATATAACTATTAAAATTTTAAAAATTGGGTCCACATTACCGACCAAAGTTGGTCGCTAATGTGAAAGTTTCTTTGACTAAGCAAGTCTGACCAGCTCGGTCCAACTTGTTGACCAATTTACCGACCAACTTTGGTCGGTATTGTTTTTAAAATGAATGTAAAATATTTTTTTCCTAGTTTCCGTCCAAGCTATTTTTTTTTTACCGACCAACGTTGTTCGGAAAAATTTGGTCGTTTTTTTCCGTATTTCTAGTAGTGAGAAAGATAACTTCTTCTTTTTAACTACATTGGTTTGTCTATTGAACTTCTAATTGCAGTTGGAAGAACTTGGTGTTGCCCTTCAAACATCATGGCAATATGGGGAGCAAAGTTTACAGTATAGAGAGCAGCAGCCTGATGGATTCTTTCACCCTGTGGATTGCAATAATACAATGCCTCTCAGGTCGTCTTGAGAATCTTCTCTGTCTCTCTCTATATATGCATACACACATAAGCTCTCTTTTTTCTAATCTCATAGACGTATTAACTCTCTTTGTTCCGATTCATGTGACATAAACTCGGCACGCGCGTAATTTAAATATGGCATAACATTTAAGTGGTGTCTATGTTATATATATCCAAATATGACAACTTTTTTTTTAATGAGCTAATAAGAAAATATTATCAGGTGTAATTAACTAGAACACTAGAAATATATACTAGAAATATTATCACATGGCAAACGAGGAAGGGCGGTGGAGAAGGTGAAATCTTAACCGCAAAAGTTTTAATTTGCCCCACTTACATGTTTGTTTGTTCTTAACCCGCCCCGCGATGCTCCGTTTAAGTTCTTTTTTTTTTTTTAACGTCCAACATTTCAAGAAATTGGTCTAAAATATTGAAACCTGTAAATTTTCATTTAATCCGCCCTATGCCTTGTCGGTGATTTCTATGTTATGCAATGGCGGTGCCTAAGGGCATATCGGTTGAAGTGGATTATTCTTTTGATTAATCAAAACTCTTTCCCAAACTGTACAAGCTTATTCTTCCAAAGCATACGGCTTGATTTTGATTTTAAAGAAATATTTAATTAGCCCACCCCACTCTATTGCCATCTCTAGTAGTAGATAATTTGAGTTTCAGAACTTGCTTATATTCTGGATTCGCCTCTGATTTTATAAGCTAAATCTATCAGGTTACAGGTACAATACTGTGAACCAGAAGATGCAGAACCATCAACACAGCATGCTACTGAAGTTGTACCTGGATATCAGTTTGATATTGGAGGGACCTGATTATAGCATAAAGGATTGGGAAACAAAGTTGATGAATGTTAGAGAAAAAAAGAAACTAATAAAATGATGCATATCTCTCTTACATAGAAATAGAGTTTCACTATTACTGCTTGAAATATTTACTTAGCGATCGAACTCTTGATTATATATATGCAGAACAATATGACATACAATTAAATGGTTATCTTGTTATATGTTTGTTCTGATTTTCTTATCATATTTTATTTTTTATCTCTTAAAAGAAGGCGACATATTTGTCATAATTGATTTTACTTTTTACGAAAAGAAAAATATTATTCTTTCGGATTTGACTTGTTTTATTTATTTTTTTGGGTCAAAAAAGCTTTGGACTTCTATAAATTGAGGATCATTCCTTTTTATTTACTAGCACCCACAATGTACTTCTTGGAGGATTTGAGAGTCTTGTTTATGGGGAGAATTTGTGAGACAAGTGTTATTAAACTTAACGTCATTTCTTAAAGTGTGATAAAAATACATATTAAAATATTAGTATGTGATAAGAACTACTAATAAATGTGATAAGAATTGATAAATGTAACTCACTAGTTCTTATTTTTCACCATTTCTTAAAGTGAAAAAAAATAAATTTTAAAATATTCAAAAGATGTTAAGTGGGCATTTGGACATAAGAATTGTAAAATTCCAAAATAGGGGAAAAATTTCAAGTAAAAATGGTATTTGAAATTTAGAGTTGTGTTTGGACATGAATATAATTTTGGGTTGTTTTTGAAGTTTTGTGAGTGAGTTGAGTGAAAATTTTGAAAAACAGCTTTTTGGAGTTTTTCAAATTTTTGAAAATTTTCAAAATGCATCTTCAAGTGAAAATTGAAAAATTTATGAACACACGCTGATTTCGGAAAAATATATGGGTGAAATTTAAGAATAGCCAGATTTATAAGTAATAATTGAAAAATAGTCACAGTTTCAAAAGTAGTCGAAATTTAGCCATTTTTCATGTAAAGGTAAATCTGAACGAAAAAACAATTCAAAATCCAGAAAATATTCCAACATAATACACTGGAGTTCGAATTTTTTTACATGCGAACTTCCATCATTGTAAGCACGTAATTTTTGACCCGCGCAAATTTTAAAGTTAGTTTTAGTATTTTAATATTTTTAAAATATTTACTTGACTTTATTTTAATATAATTTTAATCTTTTTACTTTTAGTCCTAAGACATAAAAAAATAGTTTTATTTATCGTGTTTATCGCTTTTCTATATTTTTATCTTTAGTTTAAGATCAATTATATTTTTATTCATGGTATCTTAATTTTATCATGACTTTAGCCTATTTTCTTTACTTTTTACTTTATTGTTATAACATTTAAAAATACAAAAAAAGTAGTTTCATTTTAAAATTTTGTTTCTTTACTTAACTAAGTTTAATTAATATTTTGGTGGGATTTTTGAGTTTGTCTTTGTCCAACAAGAAAATTTGTAGGCCCAAAGGTGCGAACTTCCATCATAATATACTGGAGTTCCAGCAATATATTGGTCCAGCGTAATATGCTACAAGTTCATACATAGATGCTCCAATCTCGAGTGTATTATGCTGAAACTTTCTATGTGCTGGAGTTCCAGCATAATATGCTGAAAGTTCATACATAGGTGCACCAATCTTCAGTATATTATGCTGGAACTTTCTGTATTGCAATAAAATGATGACTATTTTTCAATGACTTTATAAATACTAGCTATTTCTTAATTGTCAGTCCAAAAATATTCTAGCCCGTACTAGTTGTCTTGCTTCAAAACTCATTATAACTCATATAAAAAAAATATTCACATGCTTAACTCACAAAAACAAAAAAAAAAAAAAAACAGGTTCGCACATGAAAATGAACTTTGTTAACAGAAATATATCCTTTACCTAAATGTGCAGAACTAAATAATTAATTAAAAGTACAGTAAACAAATAAATTTAACAATTTTTTGTGAGACTACTTACATTCCACTAATTGTATTTTTAAAAAATCTAGTATCAACAGCAGTGCTAAAACAATTTAAAGAGAAGTTAATAAAGCCGCATCATAAAAATACAATTTTTTTAAAAGAAAAGTGTTATATGGGATAACTAATCCTACCATTTTAGTGTAAAAGTTATCTCTAAATTAGTTAATACATCCAAGCCAAATATAGTATAAAATTAATCTCACACTTTTTCTCGAATTATTATCCTTATCTCATTTACCAAATGATCCTTTAGTAGTTAGGGGGCATGATTGTGAGTCCTTCACTTTTAATTTTTTGATTTAGAATCTTTAAAATTATTTTTTTTAAATGTTGTATTCTACTAGTTGTTTTGTTTGACATGAATATACTTTTTTCATTTTAATTTATGTGAACATATTTCATTTTGAGTCCGCAAAAATATTATTTTCTATTTTATTATTAATTAAAAACTTTATAGTCATACATATGTTATGACAATGTTTAAAGCCTGAAGATTCAAAAAAATTATTTATTTCTTAAAATTCGAGTTTACTTAAGTAAGTTCACATAAATTAGAAATAAAGGAAGTACTGTATATTAATCATCCAATAAATTTTGCGTACCAAATGTTTAAGGTCAAAATATGTTTAAAATATAAAGAAAAATGAACGCCGTCAACAGTGTCGAGAAAGGACAGAAATAAATACTGTAGTAAGTTACAGTGATGTCGTACAATTCCTCTTGTACGGAAAACACACTTAAATATCTGTGAGAAATATCCAGCAGACACTAATGTATACCATACTACGTTGTACCTTCAACCAATCATAATTCGACAACGCATTCTTAAAAACCACCTGGTTCCTTAATACCACTTTCCCTTTTCTTCTCCTTCATTTATGTACACCTTTTCTAATTAGACCAATATATATCTTTACTCTATCCAACTCCATTATTTACTTTTTCTTTAAGAAAAAAAAGTTGGGTTCTTTCCTTTTTTTATAACTAGGTTTTTTTTAGGGTATAATTTCAGGGTTTCTATTTTTAGGTTTGAAGAATGGGGAGAGGGAAAGTGCAATTAAGGCGTATAGAAAATAAGATTAACAGGCAAGTGACATTTTCAAAGAGGAGAGGAGGTTTAGTGAAGAAAGCACTTGAAATTTCAGTGCTTTGTGATGCTGAAGTTGCTTTAATTGTTTTTTCTCATAAGGGAAAGATCTTTGAGTACACTTCTGATTCTTGGTAAGTTTTTTTTTTTTAAATTTCCGTTGTTAATTTATTCAGAGTCGGAGTTAGAATTTTAAGTTTATATGGGTTTTCTTTCTAACTTTAGCTCCCAATTTTTTATTTTTATTGTTTGTATAATTAATTTCTTCTATTAATATTTTCCTTCTGAAGGGATAACATTTTAGTTTCTATTAGATCAAAAAGAAATATATATATATGTAGCCTCTCTACCCTCGGGATAGGGGTAAGGTCTGTGTACACACTCTTCCCCAGACCCCGCTAGTCGTATTTCACTAGGTCCTTGTTGTTGTTGCATATATATATGTTTTTCTTAGAATTTGTTAAGGATTTATTCTAGAACAAAACGATGAATGAATACTTAGGAGTAGCTTGTTACGTTATTCTCGAGATTTTTAATGTTTGGTTCATATGATGATTACTGAACGACATGTGGATAATTCAAGTTAGATATTATTGCTGCAACTTTTTTTTTTTGCCTCTTCTTTTTCTTGATGTGTCCATAGGAAATGACAGACTGAAGTTCTATGCAAATATGGCTACTTCTAAACTAGTCTTAGTTCCAAAGACAATGGAATGGTTCCAACAATCCCAACAAAACCAGACCAATAGGATAATCACATTAAAGAATATAGAGTATATTTTTTGGACGGAATAATATATACTCCAATATATTGGAAGTATCTAAATATTCTCCAGAGATTTAATCTAATGGTGAAAGCACAACATGTGATGTGTGGATTGAGCGCACATTAAGGGTTTGAGCCTTATCGTACATTAAACCCTGATATTTAAGTAAATAAAGATAAAGAAGACAACCCTATTATCCATTGAATTTCAAAACATGTATTCTTATTAACCCTCAGATTTTTTTCAGTTATCAAATAAATACCTAAATGTTTTAGCAGGAGAGGAAATAAATGACCCGCAATGAATTATCTGGTTTATGATCAGATCTCTCTGCTCTAAAAAAAACACTTTTCAAGAAACATTTTTCATATTGATATAAGGGTTGTATAATTACCGAGGAACTTTGTCATCTGCGGAATCCTTAATTAACATGCCAAACTACTTTCTTTGTCGCTGTCCTTCTGCCACGTACGACTTTGTATGCCTTCCATTTTACAATAACAATATACCCCGTATATTTTTACTTTATGGGGTCTGAGGATAGTAATATGTATACGGACTTTACTACTACCACTTCATTATTAAGGTGGAGAAGTTGCTTCCAATAAACCCTCGTATGCCTTAAGTTTTCTTACATTTAAATAATGTTTTATAAACATGGTGGCTCAACCCCAAGGCAAAAAAACTGGTGCTTTATGCTCCAAAAATATATGAGGCCTCATAAAGTACTTACTATATTATATGTATAATATAATACTATAGTATATAATTTAAATAATTGTACGTTAGAGTACTTTGTTATCAATAAAAAGTAAATCCTTTCAAGCATTTGCTGTCAGTTGTCATCAATAATCATTAGTCATATATAGTTGCAAATCTTATGCTATTTTCTTGGAGTTTAAGTATAACGGATGGAGATTGCAGAATCAAATTAATAATCAAACTGCTCAAAGGTAATATCTAAGGGACTATTTTAAACCTACTCTCAATCAAAAAAAGGACCAGTTTTGACATGTTTTTGTACTTATAAGCACTATTACCGCAGTGCATTGTAACAGAAAAGTAAGAATATTATCTGTTTACTTACCTTCTTCAGGAAAAGTGAGAATTATTTTATTTTCTGGTGTTAGGACATTTTTGCATATACTCATATTTGATAAAAATGAAGATTTACAGGAGTTTAACCAAATTAAGAAGTGAGAAAGTAAGGAGGCATTAGTCCTCAGTAAAAGTTGAACACACTTGATTAAAATTTAGTACTATAGTTTCAAGTTGACGTTTTATGAAAATTTTGAGTTACGTATCTTTGATTATATATCTTGTGGAACGAAAACTTTTGAGTTATGTCAGTTTGACCCAAAATTTAGATCTAGGTTTAAACAATTAGATTTTTTTTGGTAATTAATTTTTATTATTACCAGAGAAATATTTACAAGTATAACAAAAAAAACCCCTCAAAATTCACTTAGATTTGGACATGCAGCCCCAAATCTAGTGCCCTCATTCCTTCATGACTACTCAGCTACAGTCTATGGATAAAAATTGAACTCCTGCAATTTCCTAGCTACCTTAAAATTCAAATTTCCTCGACAATGCACTTCTTGAACTATCATTCTGATTAACTCCTCACAGCTCCTTTGTATTCCTCGAAATGTTCTCTAATTTCTTTCCTGCCAAATGTAATACACAGCACAAGCTAGCAGCATTTTATAGATTACATATATTTGTTTCTTCCCTGCTGCATGTCTTACAGCCCACTGAATTTCATCATTCCACCCCTGCACATCTCTTGTTATTCCCAGCCATTGTAGCAGCTTCCTCCATATTACTGTTGAATAGTTGCACTTGACGAATAGATGATCATGGCTTTCTGTTGCTCTTCCACATAGTGAGCAATCTGAACAAATTTCTATACCCCATCCCAGTAATTTGTCTCTCGTGTACAGTCTTCCAAGAATTACAAAGTACAAGTTGAATATCCATTTTGGGCTGCTAATGTTGTTTCAAATTAATCTCTTCCATTCCACTTTAGGTAGTTCACCTCTAAGCTTATCATATACCAGCCTGATGGAGTATTCCCGCATGTTCATCACTTCTTCTATTCCTATACTTGCCTCATTCAAGTATTCAGTAGCACCTAAGATTTTCTGAGTGATCCAAGCAGCTTGTTTTACCTTCACATTCCATACTACCTGTTATTTGATATAGTACGTGTGAATCCATTGTATCCACAAGCGGTCCTTCTTCTTGTTTATATTCCATAGATGTTTGATCAAAGCAGCTCTATTCCATATTAAGATATCTGTTATGTTCAAACCCCCTGCAGATTTTGGCCAACACAATTGCTTCCAAGCTACTAGAGCTTTAGCCCTGTTCTCAGTTTCTCCTGTCCATAAGAACCTTTTGCAAATTGTCTCAATTCCTTGAATGATCTTCTTAGGCAGAGGGAAGAATTGGGACCAAAAAGATTGAATAGCAAACAGTACACTTTTGATCAATTGCAATCTTCTTGCATATGATAGGAATTTGGCTGTCCAGTGCTTGATTCTGCCTAGCATCTTATCCAGAAGAGGTTGACATTGAGTTATGGATAACCTCTTAGTACTCAGTGGGACTCCTAGATACCTGAAAGGTAGGGAGCCTGTGGAAAAACCTAAGCATTGAATAATTTGTTGTTGGATATCCTTTGTAACCCCTCCAAAATATATGAAACTTTTATCTTGGTTTGCAATCAGACTTGAAGCTTTTGAAAACTGATCAAAACACTCATATAGTAGTTTAATGGATACCACATCACCCCTACAGAACAACAACAAATCATTTGCAAAGCTGAGTTGAACAATATGCAACTTCTCGCACCTGGGATGGTAGTTGAAATCAGGCTTTTCCTTTCAGAGTCTTTAATATTCTAGTGAGATACTCCATGGCTATAACAAAGAGATATGGTGACAATGAGCCTCCTTGTCTAACTCCTCTTCTTGCATCAAATGGTCTTGTTGGCTTTCCATTTACAACTATAGTATAGGACACTGTAGTAACACATGCCATGATCCATAAGAGAAACTTTCCTGGGATATTCATTTTTGTGAGCACTTATTCAAGGAAATTTCATTCTATGGAATCATACGCCTTTTGCATATCAATTTTTACCATACACCCTAGTGATACACCCTTCCTCTCATAGCCTTTAACAAGTTTATGTCCTAGTAGAATATTATCACTCAATATCCTGCGTGGTACAAATGTTGCTTGACTCATATCAACTAGGGACTCCATTATTGTTTGCAATCTGCTTGTGAGCATTTTGGAAATAATCTTATATATGATAGTACAACAAGATATTGGTCTGAACTGTTTGACAGCAGAGGGGTTTTTCACTTTTGGGATCAGAGTGATTGTTGTGATATTTACTGGTTTGTACATTAGCCCTTCGTTAAAGAACTCCAAAACAGCTTTTGTAATGTCCTTACCAATTATGTGCCAAGTCTTCTTGTAGAAGTATGCATTGAACCCATCCCCACTTGGTGCCTTTGAGTCTCCTATCTCTTGTAATGCCTTCATCACATCTTCATTAGTGAAATGAGCTATAAGTTGTAGTTGATGAGATCTTGTAAGCCCTGTACCTTTCCTCATTATAGTAGGATTAATAGCAGGTATGTTATAGTGGAACTCCCTAGCAGTCCTTTGTAGAACCCCACAATTTATTGTTTAATATCTTCTGGTTTGTTGATCAACCTTCCCTTGTCATCCTGTAGGAATTTTATCTAATTCTGGGTTGCTCTCCCTTTCATGCTTGCAAAGAAAAAGGTTGTGTTGGAATCATCCAATTGGAGCCATTGGATTCTAGATCTTTGTCTATAGATGTTCTCCTCTATTGTACTCCATTTCTCCAGTTGCTTTTTTGTATTTCTCTCTGAATCAAACATGTAAGCTATTGTTGTAGTGGTTCTCATCTGTGCTTGAATGTTGGCTAACTCCTCCCTCAATTGTTGAACCTTGTTTGTTGTACTGGTAAATTCCCTTTTGTTCGGATTCTTAAGGGCCACTTTGACACTTTTTATATTGTGCTAGATATCTTTCATACTTCTGTTCTCCTTATTCCATATGTCTCTAATTATACTATCAAAATCTGGATGCTCAGCAAGACAATTAAAAAATTTGAAAGGTCTCCCTTTATGTTCCAGTTCTGCTTCCAGCTCTATACATAATGGAGAGTGATCAGAGAACCGAGGATCCATCACATGTACTTGCATTGGAGGCATGTTTATCATCTAGTGTGCATTGACTATGGCTCTGTCGATTCTACTGTAAACATGGCTATTTGTCCATGTATAAGATCTACTCACAGTACCAAGTTCATTCAATCTTCAATCCTCCATTAGAGATCTAAAGTCTTTGATCTCATTTTCCTGTACCATTGTACCATTTACCCTATCTTCAATATTCCTTATTGCATTAAAGTCTCCAATGATTAGCCGGGAGTTAGTCAGTTGAGAATCTATCCTCCTTAGTGCTTCCCACATGTCACACCTATGAGCGATGGTATGCAATCCATAAATGGCTGTAAAAGCAATTTGTTTGCTAGAACAACTATTTTCAACTATGCCATGGATGTATTGAGCATGCTTCTGAATCAGAGTGAACTGAATACTATTAGTATCCCATAGAATCCATATTCTCCCTTTCTCGTTAGCTGAACTATTGGAACACCAACTCCATCTATGTGCACATTTATTGATGATCTCTTTTTCTTTATTGGTCTGTACTCTGTGCTCTACTATTGCTATAAGACTAATTTTATGTTTTTCAAGAAAGTTTTCATCTCCTTCTGCTTATGTACCTTATTGAAGCCCCTCAGATTCCAAGTGAATATCTTCATATAGATTTTGGATTAGGTGGTACTTTCCCTTCTTCTTCTCCCATACTATTTTCAACTTTACCATCATCTGCCTAGCTTGTACTGCCTTCCATTGTTTCCTCTCTTAGTGGAGAGAATCCATTATTAGTAGTGAGTACTTGCTGTATTGGACTTGTCATTCCTCCTCTGTCTTTAGCTTTTGTCCACCCTTGCTGATCTGCATTAGGCTTCTGTGGATCATTCTGTTGCTCTTGAGCTATCTGCTTGCCCGTGTCCTTCCCTATTAGTTTTGTTGGCCCTACTGCCACCCATTGAGTTACTGATTTCTTTGGCTGCTGCATATTACCATTTACATTACCATTCCATCCTTGTTGCTTAGGCATTATTAGTCTTTGCTGCTCACCTTACATATTGCTTTTGGTTGCTCCTGTTCTTCCTTGTTCTCCCTCACAGTCATGTCCCACCATCAAACATTTTTTACAATACTTTGGCACCCAATCATACTAGGCCAGTTGTTCAAACTCTTTTCCTGCAGGATCTTGTATTTTGATGCTTTTGGGTATAACTCCTTAATCCTGTATTCACGAGAATAATCTCTAAAGGTCTTATCTCTAAAACTAGCCGTTATTGTCCTACTAAAGGTAGTGCTCGTCCCCGTTCTTCTTCTGAGTCAACTCGACCTTGCCTTCGTCCTTTGTGAAAAACACATCGATGATGCGTGGCATCGAAGGCTCTCTTAATGTTGACTTGGCCCACATATAATTGTGATAATTTTTAGCCCATTCAATTTCTTTTATTTGTTACATTAAGATTTGACTCAGTGTATTCCTTTTATTAATTTGTGTAAATGACATTAAGGAAAATAACTAACCTTATTATCATATGTTTCAATTATACTTATGATTTATTTTTTATTTTTTGGGAAAATAATACTCCATCATGAAACTAATTTAATGATTAGCTTTATTCTTTCTAATATATGCTTTGAGACAGCGCATACCGGATGAATGGAATGAATCCTATATCAGACCAGGATGAGTCTCCTTATAAAGCTTGAGCAAGCATTCTCCCTTCGAGCTAACTTTTGGGGTATGAGTTAGGTCCAAGACTTATCTTAACAGGGTATTAGAGCCAGGCCCGTGATCATTGTGGGTACCCAGAAAGGGGGGGGGGGTTGGCGGAATGCCCTCGGACCAATTAAAGCAGGGGAGGGGTGGAAATGCCCCTGATCCATAATTGTTTCTCCAGATAGGATAGTGGAACCCCAAATAAAAAAATGTCCGGATGTGGGCATGGGGTGGAGTGGGGTAGGGGTAGTGAATGGAATGAATCACATCGGATCGAGATGAGAACCCCGGTCTCCTTATAAGGCCGGAGCCTCATTTTGAGCTAGCTTTTGGGGTGTGAGTTAGGCCCAATGCTTATTTTTAAAAATACCTTCTAAAAAGTCTATGGTATCTTAGGTTGTATTTGATAAATTCACTATATATGTTTATTTTCGTTCGTTCATAATCTTTTTTACTCTTATTGCATGTTAATCTGTTAATATTAGTTCGTGGTGCATTATACATTTTTTTTTACACATAATCATCACAATCACCCACTCATAACTGTTATTAGAAGGACTTTTACTTAACACAGAGAAAAACTAATGATCATTTTTCCTTGAAACAGTATGGAACAAATTCTTGAACGTTATGAGAGATACTCATACACAGAGAGACGTTTGCTTGCAAGTAATTCTGAATCTTCGGTATGACCAAAAAAAATATTTAAACTAAATACAAGGTATATAATATTAAGGGAAAAGGATCAAGTTTACCCCTCTACTTTCAAAAATAGTTTATATTTAACCTCAGTGCTTTCCCAACAAAAAATACTCCTACCCTCACACAAAGTTGGCAAAATTGCCCCTTCATCTATTAAATCCTTCCACCATGGCAGCCAACATCCCACGTAGCATGCCACATGGCATCATCTCACCCAAATGTTATGCCACGTGGGATGTTGTTGGCCATGCTGGATCGGTTAACGGACATAGGGGCAGTTGGTATTTTTGTTCGCAGACTATTTTTGAAAGTAGAAGGGTAAAGTTTGACCCTTTTCCCTAGTATTAATGTTCCATTTTCATCTTAAAGTTGATGTTTTGGTATTTGTATAATACAGGTGCAGGAAAACTGGAGCCTGGAATATGCTAAACTCAAGGCTAAGATTGATCTCCTACAAAGGAACCACAAGTAAAATATGATTGCTTAATTCTATTGCAGCACAAATATACTATTCTTGTTTCCACCTTCAATTTGAACAGACTCAGTTTTCATATTCAATTTTTTAAAATTATTTTCAGGCATTATATGGGAGAAGATCTTGACTCATTGAGCCTAAAGGACCTGCAAAACTTGGAACAACAACTTGATACTTCTCTTAAGCTTATTCGATCAAGAAAGGCATGCCATAATCCTTCCTTTTTTCCTTTTTTTTTTACTTATTCGATCAGTGTTCTTTTCTAGTAGAGGCGCATTTAGGAGTTAGACTTGATTGTTTTTTTTCCTTTTACTGTTTTCTTTGTCTTGGACCGTCAGGAATTGAGTCCTTAACTACTGTAGGTCAAGTAAAGCTGACCATAACAAAAGTGAAAGCTCATTCCTTCCGTTACCATCTGCCTTTTTGAAAAAAGCCAAAGTACATTCTTTTAAGCTAGCACGCATCTTTACTATTCTACTGGGTAACCTAGGTAGAAACAGACCGAGGATTTGAAGTTATGGACTTCTGAATTCTAACTCTTCGGAGTTATTGGTTTCAAAATTTATAATTTGTACATATTAAATGAATTTTTTAAAACAAATACAAGATTCGGCCAAACAACTTAGCTCTGCCGAACTTGTATTGTAAAGAGTACATTCACCCTTGAGCACATGTATCTGTAACTCTGTCTACCAAGGTTTGGTTAGATGAGAAGAGATAACCTAACATTTTTTGTCTCAGCTACAATTAGAACCCCGATCTTCCATAGTTTTCACTCACTTCATTAACGACTGAATCACACATTCGCCCATGCTTTTCTTTCATTCAAAATTTGATATTTTTTGTGACTTCAGATGTTTGTGTGTTGCAGAACCAACTCATGCATGAGTCAATCTCTATGCTACAGAAAAAGGTAATTATATGCATGCCAAGTTTAATTACTACTACTAATTATTAAGTACTGTAATCTTGGTTAAATGCCTTGAGTGTAATATTTTATACTTTCATAGGAAAAGGCAATCCAGGAGGAGAATAACATGCTATCCAAGAAGGTGAGTTTGTCTCTTGTTATTTATTCTAAGTTTTTCAGAAATTAGCAAAGCTTTCAACAGTAAACCATAACTTAGCACTTCATATATCTTAGAAAATTTGTTAAATATCATAGACATTGTATTAATAGGTTATGTTCATTTTTTCTAATTCCTTTGCTTCTTAACAGATTAAGGAGAAGGATAACACAGTAGGGCAGCAAGTTGAATGGCATCAGCAAAATCAAGTTCCTACTTCAACATCTTTCCTCCTACAACCACATCCATGCCTAAATATTGGGTAATTGTTGTCCTCTATAACAAGATAAATAAACAAAAACCAACATAGTTACTAGTACTATTTTTGAGAGCATGGGATCTTTACACAAATAGCCAGCAGATTCATTGTTTGTTTTTTCTAGCCGACCGTATTGTCAAAGGCACCTTAAAGCACGCTTAAGCCTTAAGGTGAGGCGTAAAATGTGTTGAGTGTTTTAGCTCGCCTAGCGGGCGTGTCAATGCATCATCAAGGCTCTATGACATACTTTTTCCAAATTTTGTAACCATATATTTTTTATTCATGAATATGATTATTATTCTTGGACTGTACGTTTATACTCTCTTTTTGCGCCTTTCTTCATCAAAGCCCCACATTTATTTGCGGTTAAAGCCTCAATGGACCATAGAGCTTTTTTCCGCTTTTTGCTTTTGATAACACTGGTAGCTAGTATACATAAATTATAATTGATTATTCATGGTTATACACATATTCTATATGAATTATAGATTCGCTGGTTATTTTAAGTTTAAGCAGTTGGATGGCTGGCTATTTAGGTTAATTCTTTAATATTTTTTGTTTACAAAGTTGGTTAACCACTACTTGTTTGATTGTTTCATTAATTTGGTGATGGTAATTGTTGATTAATTAGAGGTAATTACCAAGAGGAAGCAGAAGAAGCAAGGAGGAATGAGCTTGACCTAAATCTTGATTCCTTGTATCCATGCCATATGGGATGCTTTGCCACATGAATAAACAACTTTATATGTTGCATCTGAAGGAATGTCCTTTTGCTGGAGTTCAAGTTTTCCAATTCTGTGTTCTCGTCTGCTTTATGTGGAGGAAAATAAGATTTTAAGCCTTGTCTTGGGAAATTCTTAATATTGTGTGTCTTTATATTGATATATATATAGGACCTTATTGTCTTTCTTTTTATATGGTGAAGAATGTAAATTTCCTAACCTTCATAAATGGAAGAGGAGGTCCATTTGTTGGCATCTGTTTACATTTTTGCCTTACAATTATTGTCAATACAATTATGTATTTTTCTTTGAGTTCAATACAATGTTATGCCCAAACACTGATTTGCTCAAGGTCATTGGGAGGGCTACTTGCAAATCTGTATTCTCATGTGAAATGTTTCATTCAGCACCTTCTAATTGCTAAAAATTGTTTTGATATCCTGTAAAATGCGTCACTGGGATCTAAGACTTGTTTACTTGTATACTAACTATCTTTCTCGTGTTTTGTCGATATAGGAATTGCCTAGGGACATACGACCCCCCCCCCCACCATGGACTCAGTGAGGACATTGAGATTTTCCCCAACACCATTCAAAGTTGCACGTGAAGTGGCTCTGATACCATATTTAACAACCTAGTCCACTAGGGATATTGTCCACACTGCTTTAAAACGCATTACTAGGGTCTAAGGCCCGTTTACTTATATACTCAGTATCTATCCTGTGTTTTGTTGATGTGGAATTTGCCTAGGATGTCACCTATATCCTACATTGTTTTGGTGTTTCTTTGAATAATTTAATAATTTTTGTCCTATATGAATTACTCCCATAAATTCAAAACAAAACAATTTCTTTCAGTGTTTGCAATTTTGGGGATTTTTGTGACATTTTCTGGTAATTATTTGCATTTGTCTGTGCATTTTTTATTTTATTTAATTAATAAAAATTGCAAAAAATATGTTGCATTTGCATTTAGGATTTAAGTTTACATTTTAGGATTAATTGACAAATTAGTTATTTTATAAAATGGGGAAAATCATAAAAATAGTTTATTTTGCACTTTTAATTTTTATTTTTATTTTGGTAGTTTTCCTTTAATTTGGTTTTTAATTATTTGTAGTAACAATTATTAGGGTTAATTAATTTAATTTGGTAGGATAATTTAGTTTAGGTTTTAATTTTCATTTTGGAAAAAGAAAAAGATTTTTTAAAAAGAAAAGGAATTGAGAATTAATGGAAAATTGGAAAAAGAATTGAAGAGATAGAATTGGGCTGCCTTCAGTTAAAAGTGCCTAGGCCCAAAGCCATTTTCCCCCATACCCATCCAGGCCTAGACCGTCCAACCCGGTCCAAACCCCCAGTACCATACGACGTCGTTTCCAGTTAGTTTGATCTGGGCCGTTGATATCGCCTGATCCAACGGATCAGAACTGGGGGGGTCAATATATATATGTCCGAACGCACCTTACCCCCCCCCCCATTTCATTGTTCCAACACCTCCGTCTTCAGAGAGCCCAAACCTAACCCTAACGGAATCGCCCCTTTTCCGCCACCATCCACCAGCGGCGCCACCTCCAACCACTCCTAAAATAACACCCCATGACCATCAAGAGCCCCTCATTCCAAATTCCCCCTCCGTTTGCCTCGAATCAACCCAGAACGTCTCGAATCTGGTTTGAAAGAAAACCCTAGCGCCGCCTCCGTTCAACCCCAAACTAACACCCCACAACCCCCAGGATCCCCTCATGCCAAATCCACAACTACTCTCATTCGAATCGGCCCAGAGCTCCGCGAATCTCAAATCTGATGTCAACCACAAAAGTTCAAAACCACTCTTTCGTCAATTCTGGTACATGCATGGTCAGAAGGCACCGTTGTTCGAGGTCTGAAGTTCGGATTCAAATGTTCGACCTTAGCTTTGTTAGGGCTTTCATCTCCGATGGATTCCGAGTCTAAATCGGTAAGCTCTTTTCTTCTCTTATCTTCTCTTCCTTTTTTGATTGTCTTATTCTCTTCTTCCTCCCCTTTTCTTTAGCTTAATCTTCTTATATTAGTCTGGTTGAAACTCGACTAATCTCTCGAGTTTAGATTGGTCTTTCGGTCATTGTCCTTCTTTTCTTCGTGAAAGTTTGTTTTCTGATTTCTTTAGTCCATTGTGTTAATAGCATGGATAATTCTTCGATCTTAATTTCTGTTTAGCCATCCAAGTTATTTTTTAAAATTAAGTTACTTCAACTAAGTTAAATCCTTGCCTAGTCATCGTTAATTGATCAGTAAGTTAGTAGATTTGCTTTGAAATCATTTCATGTTATCATGGCTTGCAGATTTTTCTTTTTTCAAATAGATAAGTGTTCATCTGAGCTTTGGTTTGTCTTTGGTTCATTTGGCAAAGAGCAGCCCGTCCAAATTGGTTTGGTTTCTTGGGGTAAATTCAGTCGTGAGTTAATTTGACCCATGTCTCATTTGGGCTTTAAGGTAAATAACAGGGGTATTGGGGTTAGTTTGGGTAGTCTTAGTGAGGGAATCTACTTATAACTGTCTGGGAAGCTTCTAGGAAGCTGGGGAGGGGACTACTTTGCAAAATCTGAATTTAAACCAGGGGTGTTTAAGCTAAAATAGAAACTAAAAAAGGACTGAATGACAAATATGTATATCCTTGGGTCTGCCCTATTTGCTTGCCAATAAAGGCATCTCTTCCTTGTCATTCAAGGCATAATTAGAAGGATTCAAGAGCTAAAAATACAAACCCAAGAAACTGGGAAGGGCTAAAAATCTCTGAAAATTCTAGACGAAAAATTCAGAAAAGGTACTATTCCATTGAGTTCTTTGGCTAATTTATGAAGTTTCCCTGATGATACAACAAATCCTGACTAGTCGACCTCAGAAATGGATTAAAATCAGCTTGGGTTGAAGTTTTCCAAGTCCATTGTTTAGATCGAATTGGTTTCTGGTTGTTTATTTCAACTTCTGGGTTTGAAATTCGATTTTTGGAGCTGATGGTCGATTTTTTTTATCTGCTTTGCTGCTGACCCTTGCTTTTGCTATTGTGTTGCGGATCTTCTCACCTTCTCTTATTTGTGATCTCAGGTACTTATTTAACTCCTCAGTGTAAAAACCTTGTGATGTGGAAATCTGGAAGATTTGAAGCATGTTGGCCATTTGTTCTTATTTTAGGAGCTTAATTTTGTCTTTATTTGGAAACTTTAGTTTGCATATATTCATGTTTGTGTGTTGGTCAGTGACAATGCTCCTTGAGGGTGAGTCTGATTTGAAATAGACATGAGGTTCAATTTTGGTCGAATGCTCGGTAACTTGAAAACCAATGATGTATAAATAGACTTTGTCATGACATTTAGTTTCGAATCTGCCTGAAAGCTTAAACATCATGTTCGTGTAGTTGAATCAACGATGAAGTTCTGCATATAACTTTAAGCAGCAATCCGCTTAATTAGATGATTGAATGACTAAAATCAGTAGATATGGTAGCCTCTGTACAGGAGCAATATGATTAACTGTGCTGTTATGAGACTGAAGTTGTTAAATTCCATCGCCTATTGTTAGTAATTGGAATTGGAACTCACGATTGCTTCCATGATCGGATCATTATTGGGTGTTATCTAACTGGTTAATGATGAGTTAAAATGACTCCCAAGTTTGCTTGTACAGGTACCAGTCCCTTCCTTGGCTCATGTTGAATTCACTGACAGCCTCAAACGGGGTAGGGATTTGATGATTGGTTCTTGACTCAACAGCTACAAGTCTTAGAATTTGGGCTCACTTTGAGTCCCAGTTCGGAAAGTGTTTTCTTGTATCAAATTGGGTTGGCCCAAGCCCTTTATATAATGAATTAAGTTTCCCTCCCATAAGCATTCCTAGTTAGTTTGAATGGAACCTTTAACTACATTTAGTGTTAATTAATTAATCCCATCAAATATATTGGAGGTGAGTCATAATTAGATAACTCATAACTCATGGCCCTTCAAGCTATAGTTTGAATATCCTCTTAAAAATGGAATCGAGGCGTGCCGCGCCAAGTAAAATGACAAATCGCGTGGCCCTTTAATTATGTCTTTAAAAACATTTAGAATTCGAGGCGTGCCATTTAGTAAGTTTACATGGCCCTCGCAAAGTTAAAAACGCGTAGTTGCTTTAGGTGTGATATTTTAATAAAATTACTTTTCCTAAATTCGGGTGCACATTTATGTGACCCAAATCCAAATCCCAACGATGTTAAAATATGTCAAAAATCCATGGGTGCATTTATGTGACGTGGTTCGAGACGTATTTTAATAACGTTGCAATCTTCTTTAAATAATTAAATGAAGCGGTTAAAGGGTCAAAATTTGCACATAGGTTTAAAACTTGTTTAAAATCAAATAGTTAAGCTGAATATAACAGTTGAGCGACCGTGCTAGAACCACGGAACTCGGGAATGCCTAACACCTTCTCCTGGGTTAACAGAATTCCTTACCCGGATTTCTGTGTTCGCGGACTGTAATACAGAATCAATCTTTTCCTCGATTCGGGATTTGAACCGGTGACTTGGGATACCATAAGTTATCCTAAGTGGCGACTCTTAATCTTTTAGCAATAAATCCCGTTTCGATTGTCCTTTAATTGGAAAACTCCCATTATACCCTTCCGGAGGGTGTAAGTAAAAAGGAGGTATGACAGCTCTGGCGACTCTGCTGGGGATCAAACCTAGAACCTCTGGTTCAGGGTTCAAGAATTCGAGCTTAGATGAATCGTTGTATTTGGCTTTATTTATTATCTGATTTTATTCACATGTTTGGGCCTAATGTGCTAAATATTGCTTTTTATCGCTTTGATATTATCTGAACTGTATATAAACTGCTACGAAACCCCTCTCTTCTCTCTCCTGAGGAGTGCACGCTGGTCATGACTTCTTTCTGTTAGTGTCAAATTCCAAATAGAATGAGGCTCGGACAAGTTGCAAAGCCGGATGATCCTTTGGTTACCGGTACACAGATCCCTCCTCGGCTCGAGTTGTCCGCTCGGGTAAGCCAGGTCTAGAACAAATAAACCCAAGGTTTTGAACCTAGTATAACAATACCTCATGCCGGATCCTTAATAGGAACGTTTGTTTGCATCATGTGCATATTTGACTTTGGAGACTCAACACAGGGGTTGGGTCTGTCTAGGACAGGTGCACCCAAAACAAAAAGACCATTCTGATGCATCTTACTTGCTACTTGTGCATTTATTTGCTTTGGATTTGCATGCTGACCGGCTTTTAAAAAGGAGAGCATTTGGAAAGAAATGACAGTATGAGGGCCAAAGAGAGTTAATCGCCTGTTTTGGAAAAAACCAATGTCCAAATAGTGTCGAAACTCTGCCGAATTTTTGAGAAATTAGTTTGTTTTATTTGCCAATGGAATGAAAAAAGACTTTTGTTTTCGAAAAAAATAGTTTGTTTTATTTGCCCGAACTACGCCAGTTTGATTCTCACAGGGTGTGAGATACGTAGGCAACCCCATCAGATCCAACTTCCTTTTTGCAAGAATAATCCAAAAGAACAAAAATTTTACTTTTATTTGAAAATAGTTAGGGTGATGCCATTCTTGTCAGAAATAGCCGAATGTCTCTAAAAGGGCGCCGGAAGGCTATTTCTGCAAGAACAGCTGCATGTGGTCATTTTTCAAGGTTTTCATCGGTTAGCCAATACAGCCTTAAAATCTTCGTCTTCGAGGTGTTGAAAGGCCGTATTTGCAAAACCGGATTTTATTTTTTGAAAAAAAGGGAAAAGGAAAAGTGTTTCAATTTTGTCTTTGAGTCAAATGAGTCTTGATTTTTGCTTAATCGCCCTAATAAATGTGCAGAATGAGCACGAGTCCAAGTTTGTCGATAGCAGTCATGAACAAGATCCCTTTGGAGTTGCACATGTGGTGGGAAGATCTGGGAAAATCAGAGCAAGATAAGGTCAATATACATTTAGGAGGTCTCACCGGGTTGTTAAAAATCAGGCCCAGAGGAGATGTCATAAAGGCTTTGGTTACGTTTTGGAACCCGACCCATAACGTGTTTCACTTTTCAAATTTTGAACTCACCCCAACCTTGGAAGAGATAACAGGTTAAATGGGAAGTACTGAAGGGCTGAAGCATAAGTATCCGATCGCTCCAAGAGCCGTTAACTCTCACAAGTTCATGGATTTGCTAAAGATAAGCAAGGGAGTACCGTATTCCGAGTTGGAGGATGGTTTTGCTACTCTACGTTTTATATACCAGAGGTACGGGCATGTAGGAGGATTCAATGATCCGGCAAGCAGGGTTTATAGCAAAGGAAACCGAACAAAATAGGATAAGCATAGGCGTTTCGCCTTCATGGTAGCTTTTTTAGGCCTTGTGATATTTCCCCGAAAAGACGGGAATATTGATTTGCGGGTGGCCGGAGTCGTTAAAGTCCTGATTACTAATGCCAAGAGCATTCTCGCCCCTATGATAGTATCTGAGATATACCGAGCTCTCACACCCTGTAAAGCTGGGGAAGATTTCTTCTAGGGGTGCAATTTGCTATTACAGATGTGGATGATCGAGCACCTGTGCTATCGCCCTCAGTATATGAGTTACGGATCCACAGAGAAAAGTTGTATTGAAGAGTTTGACACAAGAATTGCAGGGTTTAAGTGGCCAGAGGGTTTTGAAGATTGGGTATCCTGCCTTCGCTCCATTACTGCAGGGCAAATAGAATGGACATTGGGTTGGCTTCCTGTTGAAGAAATTTTGTATATGCCCGCCACTAGTCCTTATTTCCTCCTGATGGGTCTGCGAGGTATTCAGCCTTACGCTCCTTACCGGGCGATGAGATAGTTGGGAAGGTGTCAGGTGATGCATCCAGATGAAGATCTTAGTACGCATGCCGTCGAGGTTAGTTCTGACGGTCAATTTCATGAAGAGACAGTTCGTTCTATTTGGAATGAATGCCAGTACTTGAAAGTAAACACTCGAGTGCATGATTTATCTAGAGGCGAAGTCTCACCTGCCTATCTTGCTTGGTATAGAAAGAAGAACACTGCAAGGGATGAACAAGAAAGACCAGCCAAAAAGCCTCACGTTCAGAAATTCGTTGAAGCATCATAAGAACAATGGGCTTGGGTGGCTAAGGAGAATGAGTACAGGGCCACAATAGGAAAATTGGAAAAGCAAATCAGGGAGCTTCAATTCGAGAGTAGCTTGCAGATTGCGGCGGATGAAGGGGAAAAGAAAAGGCTAGCCAAAGAAAATGAAACCCTTCGAGCTCAAATTCAGAAGATGAAAGTAGCGGCAGAAAATCCAGCCCGAAGCGACAGGGATGAAAAACTCATAGCTAACCTAAGGCAGAAAGTGAGTGACTATAGTTTCGATTTGAATAAAGTAGAAAGTGAACTAGCCAAGGCTGAAAAACAATTGGCTAAAAACGTAGACGAACGGGTACGCCTGGTTAAGTAGTTGAGAGAAAGGTACGACGATGAGGTCGCAGGGTTAAAGAAAAAGGTCATCGCCACAGAAAACAAAATGATCAAGCAAGAAAAAGACTTCAAAGTAGAAAGGGAACATTGTTATACGACATTGACGCAATTAGAAATAGATTTGCAACAACTTCACGAGCAAAATCATGCGGCTGAGCAAACTTTGGAAGCCAGGGCCTAGCAGATTGGGCGTTTGTTACAAGAAAAGGGCGTCATAAGAGAGAGAATTAGAAACATCGTTGACTACATCGTTATGAAGTGCCACATCTGTGAGGATATGACTCGCACTACATTCTTTGCAGCGGTGATGATGTTTGTTAAACAAATAATGAACGACTTGGACTGACTTCAAAGGGATCTTGCACATAGGCTCGTGGCGAGACCGAATGATGTCCAGCGGGCACCAGGAGCTTTGATGTACTCGTGATTTTTTGTTGAGTCTGTATTTCCTTTTCTGTTAGAGTCTATAAGTCATGTTGGGTTTGTATTTTCTTTCTGTTTTTGAGTCTGTATTTCTTTGGAGTATGATAGCTTAATTTCGGAGTCGGTATTTTTTCTTTGCATCAGAGTCTGCTCGTCTTTTGAAATTTGTTAGTATTGAGCCTTTATATTCGAAGCATCTGTGTTTATAAAACTGAAAATCCCAAAAAATGTCTTATTTTACTTTCACACTTATCTACAAGAACTACGCTTGGTCTGATTCATGCGGGGTCATGATATGTAGGCAATCTCCATAGGATTCGACCGCAACCAAATAAAAAAAAAGAAAGAAGAAAAAGGGAAAGAAAATAAGAGGAAAAGCAAGAGAGTAAAGAAAAGGAAAAAGCGGAAAAGCAAGAAAGAAATATAGAAATAAGAGAGAGTAAAAACAAAGAGAGAATAGAGGCCAGAACGAGAGAAAAGGAAAGAAAAGAAAAGAAAAGAAAAGGGGATGTTTGCAATTAAAAGAAAGGAAAGGTCGGGATGACGCATGCAACCGATCAAATACATAATAAAGACGGTTAACTGTTTAGGTGCATTCATGCCCAATGTGCGGTTACCAATCTGTTAAAGCCTAATCGCTAACAAGGTTGTTGTTTGATGTATTCAGTTCAGGCAGGTGGTTAGTTGACTGGCATTCTAGCAACTCACTCCTACAACACCCGATCGAAAGACAGGCTGAATATAGTCGACTAGGAACTGGAAACAAGTATTGTCGACCCATCGAAAGAGGTGGAAGAAATGGACGTTAATGCAATGAGGGAAGAAATGAATAAGCCGAAACAACAGATGGCTGAAATGTACCAAGCTTGGGAGAAGGGGCATCCACCACCGGTTTATCCTGCATCCTGCTTATATCCCACCATCAGCCTAACCTCCGGAGCCTCCAACTGTGAACTCATCTCCAGCCTTTCCCCTCTACCAATAATGTCATGGCGCCACTTCCCATACTTCTCAAGCTCTACCACCCAAAACAAGTCTCATACCCTCCACCACTAATTACACCTGTTTTTGTGGCACCTCCACCTGCTACATTACACCGATCCTTCAGTGAACCTCTGTTCCAGACTCATGACAACTAGTATTATCCTCCTGACCCACCTTCAAAGTTCCAGAACCATATCCTTACACTCCTTATCTTGATATCCCGGCGGAGACTGAGAAACCGCCTAAGAATCCCGAGCATGAAGATATAATCAGAAAGGTCAAAAGCTTAGAGCAATCGTTCCGAGATATGAGGGGGTTAGGGGGCCAAGTAAGTGTGGCCTACAAAGATTTATGTCTGTTCCCAGATGTTCAGTTGCCAGCGGGGTTCAAAATGCCCAAGTTTGATTTGTACGATGGGCATGGTGACCCGGTAGCACACTTAAGAGGATTCTGTAGCAAGATGAGAGGAGCAGGTGGAAGAGACGAATTGCTGATGGCATATTTCAGCCAAAGTTTGAGTGGGTCGGCACTAGAATGGTACACCAGACAAGATCATAGCAGGTGGTACACATGGGACGATTTGGCCCAAGCCTTTGCCTGTCATTTTTAGTATAATCTTGATGAAGATTGAGAAGAAGCCCGGTGAGAGTTTCCGAGAATATGGGTTCCGTTGGAGAGAGCAAGCGGCGAGGGTTGACCCTCCGATGAAAGAAAGCGAGATGGTTGATTATTTCTTGCAGGCTTTGGAGCCCACTTATTTTGGTCACTTGGTGTCAGCAGTGGGCAAGTCCTTTAATGAAGTTATGAAAATGGGAGGCATGGTTGAGGAGGTACTCAAGTCCAATAAGATCATGAGTTACTCAGCAATCAAAGCAACCACCCAGGCCATTCAAAACGGTACTGGGGGTGTACTCTAAAAGAAGAAGAAAGAGGATGTTGCAACAATCGAGTCGGCATCTTGGGTTGGATCCAGGAACCTTCCATCGTTCTACAACCAGCCTCGACCCTATCCACAAACATACCCCCACACTCCATATAGCCCACCACAACACTACTACCCACCGCCAGATCCCCATTTTTCTGTCTATCACGCACAAACCTATACCCAACTTCTCGCTCACGCACAATGGCGTGCCCCAGCTCTACAGAGTCCCTACCAAGCTCCACAAAATATCCATCCACCCCCAAAAGCCAACAAGAACCCTCCTGGAACAGGTTTTCTACCCAATCAAGCCTTTAAGAATGAGAGGTTGCAGAAGCAGAAGACTTTCACTCCATTAGGAGAATCATATATCAGCCTATTCCACAGATTGAGACAGTTGGGTATGTTGAATCCGATCGAGGCCAAAATGTCGAATCCCCTTCCCAGAAATCTTGATCGTTTGGTGAGTTGTGAGTATTGTTTAGGGGCCCTGGGCCATGACACAGAGAAATGCTAGAAACTAAAAACAGCTGTACAAGATACTCATCGGATCGAGGTTCAGGCCCTAGAAACACCAAATATCAACTAGAATCCGCTACCAGCTCACCATGAGACCCATATGATTGAGTTGATACACAAGGGAGGGGAGGCTAAGAAATCCTCGCAGATAGTGATGATGATCCGCTCCAGTGAAACCAGTTCAAAGGAAAAGGTAACCAGCGGGAAATCAGTGGTTCAGTTGAAAGAGGTAGACAACAAGCCAGTTGTGGTAGCTGAGAAAGGGTCATCAAGCACTGTTGCAGTGAAACCAAAGAAAGCTAAAGTGGTGGTACCAGGGATTACAAGTAAACCTGTTGTGTTCGTGAAGGGTGCTCGCGCAGAGCCTGTTATTATAAAACCAGTAACTCAGCTTCCAGTGATCAACATCAAGGCGGTCCCGTGGAACTATGAACGAGTGGCAATAACTTACAAGGGGGAAGAGGTCAGAGAAGAAGTGTGTGAGACCCATGGCTTGACTCGATCAGGGAGATGCTTTGCCCCTAAATATTTGAGAAAAGCTAAGACCTCAAAATATAATCCAGTGTCGGTGAAGAAAGCGGTGACTGAGGAAGAAGCAGAAGAATTTCTAAGAAAGATGAAAGTGCAAGACTATTCCATTGTGGAGCACTTAAGGAAGACACCAGCTCAGATATCGCTCTTGTCATTATTGATCCATTTCGACGAGCACCGTCGAGCTTTGATGAAGATCTTGAACGAAGCCCACGTTCCTGACAAAATCTCAGTAAACCACTTGAAAAAGATAGCGAACAAGATATTTAAGGTAAACCGAGTCACTTTTTCTGATGATGAGTTACCCGTGGAGGGTACCGAGCACAATAGAGCCCTCTATCTGACGGTGAAATGTGAAGACTCCGTGGTTACTCGAGTATTAGTTGACAACGGGTCTAGCGAGAACATCTGTCCCCTCTCCACATTGAACAAGCTGCAAGTGGAGGATGAAAGAATTTACAAGAACAATATTTGAGTTCGGGGATTCGACGGTGGAGGGAAAGATTCAGTCGGGGACATAGTGCTTGAGCTCACAATAGGGCCAGTTGAATTTACTATGGAATTCCAGGTGCTCGATGTGGCTGTTTTATACAATCTATTGTTGGGACGACCCTGGATCCATGCGGCCAAAGCAGTCCCGTCTACTATGCATCAAATGGTCAAGTTTGAATAGGATCGACAGGAAATTGTTGTACACGGTGAAGATAATTTGTGTGTACCCAACGGTACCATTGTTCCGTTCATAGAGATTGACAATGACAAGTGACCATGGGTTTATCAGGTTTCCGACACAATCAATAGAGAAAATTCCGGAAGGAAAGTGCGTGCCAACTCCAAAGATGGCTGCGACATCAGTTATGGTAACTGTAGAAATGTTGAAAAATGGTTTCGTACCGGGAAAGGGTTTAGGTGCATCTCTGCAAGGTATTGTGCAGCCAGTTTCTCTTCCAAAGAATCTAGATACTTTTGGTCTTGGGTTCAAACCTGCCGTTGCAGACGTGAGAAGAGCTAGAAAAATGAAAAAGAAAGCATAGGTATTGCCAAAGCCAATCCCGCGTCTGTCTAGATCAATCGTCAGGCCGGGTATCAGAAAGCAACTGCTGTCAAAGGTCCCTAGACCACTGATTGGTGCCTATGGAGATTTGGAGAAGGGATTTGAAAGGTTATTCGCTGAGGTTAACATGGTTCAGGTTGGGGAAGGGTCCAGCAAGGCAGACGTGCAATTTGTGGGACCACGTGCAAAAGTCAACAACTGGGAAACTACTCCTCTTCCTACCCGGAGGGAGTCTTGGTAGTGGGTTTTGGTTTTCTTTTAGTTGTCTGGATTATTCGAGGGTCTGTAATTCAGATATTATGTTCCGTCCAGTTGGATGTGTTAAAACCTTGTTATCTTTATATTCAATGAAATGCAATTGTTCCTTTTCCTTCATTTCTTCTAATTTTATTTTTGTTTTCTTCTTTGTACAGTTCTTTTTATGCTGATATCAATGACATGACATGCATGAGGAATCTTCAGCCCAGTTTTAAAAGCCAATAATAATACAAGAAATTGAGTGTGATGACGAGTTGGAATTTGAGGATGATGAGGCCTATGAAGAAATTAGTAAAGAACTAAGTCATTTTGAGGAAAAGCCCAAATCTAATTTGAATGACATAGAAGCAGTTAATCTAGGGGACCAAGAAAATATCCGTGAAATTAAAATAAGTGTCCATCTGGAACCCAACTCAGGGAAGAGATAATTAAAGAACTGTTCGAATACAAAGACATTTTTGCATGGTCCTATGACGACATGCTGGGTATGAGCACTGATTTAATGGTTCACAAGTTGCCCATTGACCCGGCATTCCCTCCTGTCAAACAGAAACTAAGAAAATTCAAAACAGATATGAGTGTAAAGGTCAAAGAAGAGGCCACCAAGCAGTTTGATGCGAAAGTTATTCGGGTCACGCGGTATCCCACCTGGTTAGCCAATGTTGTGCCTGTGCCGAAGAAGGATGGCAAGACCAGGGTGTGCGTTGATTATCGCAATCTCAACAAAGCAAGTCCGAAGGATAATTTTCCCCTGCCAAACATCCATATATTGATTAACAATTATGCCAAACATGAGATTGGCTCTTTTGTGGATTGTTACGCAGGTTATCATCAGATCTTAATGGAAGAGGAAGATGCAGAAAAGACGGCATTCATCACACCGTAGGGAACATACTGCTATCGGGTCATGCCATTCAGGTTGAAAAACGTTGGGGCGACTTACATGAGGGCAATGACAACAATATTCCATGATATGATACACCAAGAAATCGAGGTGTACGTGGGTGATGTGATCGTGAAGTCTAGAAAGCAGTCTGACCATGTTAGGGATTTGAAGAAGTTCTTCCGAAGGCTTCGCAGGTACAATCTCAAGCTTAATCCTGCAAACTGTGCTTTTGGGGTGTCGTCTGGCAAGTTGTTGGGGTTCGTAGTCAGCCGCCGGGGTATTGAATTGGACCCATCAAAAATCAAGGCCATCCAGGAATTGCCACCTCCGAAGAACAAGACCGAGGAGATGAGTTTGTTGGGGAGATTGAATTATATTAGCAGGTTCATCGCTCAGCTCACGACAACTTGTGAGCCTATCTTCAAGCTGTTAAAGAAAGACATTGCGGTCAAGTGGATAGATGAATTTCAGGAGGCGTTTGATAAGATAAATAGGTATTTGTCAAATCCACCCGTGTTGGTCCCGCTAGAAACAGGGCGACCTTTGATTCTATATTTGACGGTATTGGACAATTCATTCGGCTATGTATTGGGTCAACATGATATCACTGGCAGGAAGGAGAAGGCCATATATTATCTCAACAAGAAATTCACACCATACGAGGTCAAGTACACTCAGCTCAAGAGGACATGTTGTGGCCTAACCTGGGTGGCGCAGAAGCTGAAACATTACTTGTCATCTTACACTACCTATCTCATATCCCACTTCGATCCATTGAAGTATATCTTTTAGAAGCCTATGCCCACAGGAAGGCTTGCAAAGTGGTAGATCGTACTCACAGAGTTTGACATTGTCTACGTGACTCGAACTGCAATGAAAGCACAGGCCTTGGCAGACCATTTGGCCGAGAACCCGGTTGATGAAGAATATGAACCTTTGAAAACTTATTTCCCTGATGAAGAGGTGATGTACATTGATGAGTTGGAAAAAGTCGAGAAGCCTGGATGGAAACTTTTCTTTGATGGAGCCGCGAACGTGAAGGGCGTGGGAATAGGAGCAGTAATTATTTCTGAAACAGGGCAGCACTACCCTGTTACGGCGTAGCTTTGTTTTTACTGTACCAACAACATGGCTGAGTACGAGGCATGTATTCTAGGTTTGAGGCTAGCTGTGGATATAGGTGTCCAGGAAGTCTTGGTCTTGGGTGACTCGGACCTCTTGGTGTACCAAATTCAGGGAGAATGGGAAACACGGGATTTGAAACTCATACCGTACAGACAGTGCTTGCATTATCTTTGTCAACGATTTCAGTCAATAGAGTTCAGGTATATCCCAAGAATACATAATGAAGTCGCCGATGCTTTGGCCACTCTGGCGTTAATGTTACATTATCCAGATAAGGCTTATATGGACCCTTTGCAGATTCAGGTCCGTGATCAGCATGCTTATTGCAATATGGTGGAAGAAGAACTGGATGGGGAGCCATGGTTCCATGATATCAAAGAATACATTAGGATGGGGGTATATCCGGTACAGGCCAATGGTGATCAGAAAAGAACAATTCGACGATTGGCAAGTGGATTTTTCTTCAGTGGAGGGGTATTGTACAAAAGAACTCCAGATCTGGGATTGCTAAGATGCATAGATGCTAGACAGGCCACAACAATCATGGTTGAGGTACACTCCGGAGTTTGTGGACCGCATATGAGTGGGTACATTCTGACAAAGAAGATTCTCCGAGCAGGTTATTACCGGCTCACTATGGAGCGGGATTGCATCCGTTTTGTGCGTAAATGTCATTAGTGCCAAGTGCATGGAGATTTGATTAATTCTCCACCATCTGAATTACATACAATGTCTGCACCATGGCCTTTTGTCACTTGGGGCATAGATGTCATTGGGCCAATCGAGCCGGCAGCATCGAACGGACACAGGTTTATCCTGGTAGCCATTGATTATTTCACTAAGTGGGTTGAAGCGAAAACGTTCAAATCTGTGACCAAGAAAGTAGTGGTCGACTTTGTGTATTCAAATATCATCTGTCGGTTTGGGATTCCGAAGGTAATCATCACAGACAATGGTGTTAATCTCAACAGTCATCTGATGACAGAGACATATCAGCAGTTTAAGATTATACATCGCAATTCCACCCCATACCACCCTAAGGCGAATGGAGCAGTCGAGGCAGCCAATAAGAATATAAAGAAGATACTTCAAAAAATGGTGGAAGGTTCTAAACAGTGGCATGAAAAGTTGTCGTTTGCATTGCTGGGTTATTGCACTACTGTTCGCACTTCGGTAGGGGCCACTCCTTTTTCGTTGGTGTATGGCACGGAGGCGGTGATACCCGCAGAAATTGAAATACCATCCCTTCGGATTGTCGCTGAGGCAGATATTGATGACGTTGAATGGGTCAAAACCCGCTTGGAACAATTAAGTTTGATTGATAAAAAAAGATTGGCAGCAGTGTGTCACGACCAATTGTACCAACAGAGAATGGCAAAGGAATATAACAAGAAGGTATGTCCACGGAAGTTTGAAGTGGGTCAGATAGTGTTGAGACGTATCTTGCCTCATCAGGCTGAAGCAAAAGGAAATTCGCCGCAAACGGGCAAGGACCATTTGTCGTAACTAGGGTGTTGTCCAATGGCGCGCTATATTTGATAGATGTGGAAGGTAAATGTGTATAAATGGCTATCAATTCCGATGCGGTCAAGAGATCCTATGTATGATTTCTTTGTTTGATTGTACTTGGTTGTATTTGGCATATTTTGAAGACTAAAATGACGAAGGCGTTTTGTTCTGCTATCTAAACACTTGATCTCTCGTCACCCCTTTTGAGCCTTATTTATTTTCATTCTTACCCCTCTTTTAGAATCAGTAGCAAAGTTCATAAACGCAAAGCGCAAAAGATAAGTAAAGAGAAATAAAAAAGAAAAAGAGAAAGAAAGAATGAAAAGAGAAAGAATAGAATGAAAAGAAAAAAAAGAGAACAAAAACAACAAAAAGAAAAAAAGAAAGCAGAAAAGAGAAAGAAAAGAAAGAGAAAAGAGAAAATCACAATAACAAAGTAATTTCTATGACATGAACTACGTTTGACCTGATTGTTGTTAAGGATACATAGGCAGCCTCACGGTTCGGTCCCACCAAAACAAAATCCAAAAGTCCCCATGCAAGAAACTGGGGCAGAAGTTATGGTTGTTGTGAGAAACCCGATTCCGAAAGTTGTAATTTTAACCCATTCGTATTGTTTTGAGCCTTTTATACCCTTTCTTTCTAACCCTGTCCAGAAGCCTACATTATGATCCAAAGAAAGACCTTCGGATTAGTCTTTGAGAAATGCCAAGTCGAGTAGATAAACGTAATTCATGTCAGGGGCAACACTCTGGTTCAAGAAGGAAAAATGAAAATGAGAGAGTCTTATTGGTGAAAACCTTCATAGGTACCGTAAGGTGACGGGAGTTGAGAGAAATAAAAATGAGAGAGTCTTATTGGTGAAAACCCTCAGGGGCACCGTAAGGCGATGGGAGTTGAGAGAAATTAAAATGAGAGAGTCTTATTGGTGAAAACTCTCGCGGGCACCGTAAGGCGAAAGTGAGTTGAGAGATGAACGAATGAAAGAGGTCTGTTGGTGAAAACCTTTCAAGGCACCGCAAGATGAACAAGGTCAAGGTTTGGGTAAAGTAATCAGGTCATGGAAATTCTGGGGAAACAAAGTACGGCAACTGAAAGTGGATTGGTTGGACAGATTGGGCCGATTAGTCCGAAATGCATGTCATGATCATTGGTACTAGCTGTTCCACTCAGATAAGTTTCCTTTTTCTTTTTCCTTTTATAGCAGTTATCTGGTTTTGGATTCTTCTTATCCTTAACCTGCAAAGTCATTGCATTTCATTTTCTTTTGGGTACTTATCTAAAGATGTTTCAGTGACAGTTTTTGTTCAAATCAAGTGAAAGGGATTTCAAAGCTCACTACCAACTTCCAAAATTGCAAAACACGAAGTGGTCAAAGCATACTAAGGATAACATTATGTAAGAGAGAGGTACAAGGAATCACCGAAAGTTTAATCGGTGGAATGGTTTAGTAATATCATGAGAGATGCAAAGGTTCAGATAAAGGGGTTCAGAGGTAAAACAACAGCAGGGGTATAGAACATTCGGTTCGTCAAAGGTCATGGGGTTTGAAAGTCGGTCAGAAAGTTAAAGCGGTTCAGGGCCAGTTCGGGAAAGCCAGTCAGAACAAAACAATGCAGCAGAAAGATCTTCAGCAAGAATGCCATCAGCTAACCACCACTTTAAACTGACAAAATTTTCTTTGATTGAAACAGGGGCAGAAAATTCGTTGGATTCGGAGAAACTCTTCGTGGAGAAAGGCAGTCACCAAACAGGTTTGATTTTTGATTTTCAGGACCCTCCTGGAAAATGGGACCTAGTTTGAAGTTTAGAAATAGCATAATCTAGCATAAATCTATCCCAAAAGAATATAAGTTTGCTTAGAAGTTTGTATGTTCGAGATAGAATTTAATTAGGAGTCTCCAGGACCCTTCTGAATAATGGGACTTAGCTTTAAAATTTCGATTAGATAATGACATTTGGCGTAAACTCTGCTGTAGAGTAGTATGATTCAGACATGAAAGTTGTCACCCTTAAGATAAAATTTGACATTTGATTTTCAGGACCTTCCTGAATAATGGGGAGTAGTTTAAAGATTCTCTTAGATAGCACGATTTAGCAGAAGTCACACCTGTAGAAGATATAACTTAGATTTAAAATTGTCGTTTAGTTAAGAGTTGTCAGGACCCCCTGCATAATGGGACCTAGCTTTCAAATCCTTAGTAATACTTGGTAATATGATTTAGTTTTACAATCACATCTGTCCCCAACCACCAAACTGGGGCAGAAAATTTTCTTTGTTTTTGTCTGTTTTGTTAAAGTCGGGAGCCCGCCTGGAGAGCAGGGAATACATTTCAAGTTGAAGTCAGGAGCCCGCCTAGGGGGCAGGGAATACAGTTCAAATTGAAGTCAGGAGCCCGCCTGGAGAACAAGGGAGTACAATTTAAGTTTTTAGCGTTCAAATTCTTTTTTTATCTATTTTGAAGTCAGGAGCCCGCATGGAGAGTAGGGAATACTTTCAAATGCAGCAGTCAGGAGACCGCCTGGAGAACAAGGGAGTACCATTTAAAGTTCTAGCTTTCAAATTCCTTGTTTCGTCTAAGTTGTAATTAGGAGCCCGCCTGGATAGCATGGGAATACATTCATATTTTGAAGTCAGGAGCCCGCCTGGAGAGCAGGGAATACGTTTCAGGTCAGCAGTCAGGAGCCCGCCTGGAGAGTAGGGAATACATTCAAGCGCAGCAGTCAGGAGCCCGCCTGGAGAACAAGGGAGTACCATTTAAGTTTTAGCTTTCAAATTCTTTGCTTTGTTTATTTTGAAGTCAGGAGCCCGCCTGAAGAGCAAGGAATGCATTTTAAGTCAGCAGTCAGGAGCCCGCTTGGATAGCATGGGAATACATTCACGTTTTGAAGTCAGGAGCCCGCCTGAAGAGCATGTAGTGCATTTTAAGTCAGCAGTCAGGAGTCCGCCTGGATAGCATGGGAATACATATCAAGTTCAGCAGTCAGGCACCCACTTGAAGAAGGGAAAACATCTCAGTTTACAATTCAAGTTGACAACAAACGGATGTCCCTGAGAGCATGGAGAACAACAAGGCAACAAGAAACACAAGAGCAAGTTTGAAGATATAGATAGGAATTTTGTAATCCATAGATCATAGTCTAGTCTAGCTTTTGTTTTGTTTTGACATGGTGTAATAAGGAGGTTCAGTAAGCAGTAGCAGCAACAGTGGAAGCCCAGCTTCATGGTAGTCCCAGCTACCAAACATTCCTGAACTACACTGACCTGATTCCTTTTTAGCCAAGGATATGTAGGCAACCTCAGAAGCAGGGTGCAGTCAACTTTTTCAAAGATGTTTTCCACGGAGTATTCAAACGGGAAAAAATCGCTCGTATCCGCTCACTTGTCTTTGCACAAAAACTCTTCGTGTTTCTGGGCAAAGAGGGGCAGCTATGAGCACGTGATTTTTGCCCTATATGAATTACTCTCATAAATTCAAAACAAAACAATTTCTTTCAGTGTTTGCAATTTTGGAGATTTTCGTGATATTTTCTGGTAATTGTTTGCATTTGTCTGTGTATTTTTATTTTATTTAATTAATGAAAATTGCAAAAAATATGTTGCATTTGCATTTAGGATTTAATTTTACATTTTAGGTTTAATTGACAAATTAGTTATTTTATAAAATGGGAAAAATCATAAAAATAGTTTATTTTGCACTTTTAATTTTTATTTTTATTTTGGTAGTTTTCCTTTAATTTGGTTTTAAATTATTTGTAGTAACAATTATTAGGGTTAATTAATTTAATATGGTAGGATAATTTGGTTTAGGATTTAATTTAGGTTGTAATTTTAATTTTGGAAAAAGAAAAAGATTTTTTAAAAAGAAAAGGAATTGAGAATTAATGGAAAATTGGAAAAAGAATTGAAGAGATAGAATTGGGCTGCCTTCAGTTAAAAGTGCCCAGGCCCAAAGCCATTTTTCCCCGTACCCGTCTAGGCCCAGACCGTCCAACCCGGTCCAAACCCCCCCAGTACCATACGACGCCATTTTCAGCAAGCTTGATCTGGGGCGTTGATATCGCCTGATCCAACGGATCAGAACTGGGGGGTCAATATATATATGTCCGAACGCACCTTACCCCCCCTTATTTCATCGTTCCAACACCCCCGTCTTCAGAGAGCCCAAACCTAACCCTAACGAAACCGCCCCTTTTCTACCACCATCCACCGGTGGCGCCACCTCCAACCACTCCCAAAATAACACCCCATGACCATCAAGAGCCCCTCATTCCAAATTCCCCCTCCGTTTGCCTCGAATCAACCTAGAACGTCTCGAATCTGGTTTTGAAAGAAAACCCTATCGCCGTCCTTGTGCTCTCCGGTGGCGGCGTCGCCTCCGTTCAACCCCAAACTAACACCCCACAACCTCCAGGATCCCCTCATGCCAAATCCACAACTACTCTCCTTTGAATCGGCCCGGAGCTCCGTGAATCTCAAATCAGAGGTCAACCCCAAAAGTTCAAAACCACTCTTTCGTCAATCCTGGTACATGCATGGTCAGAAGGCACCGTTCTTCGAGGTCTGAAGTTCGGATTCAAATGTTCGACCTTATCTTTGTTAGGGCTTTCATCTCCGATGGATTCCGAGTCTAAATCGGTAAGCTCTTTTCTTCTCTTATCTTCTCTTCCTTTTTTGATTGTCTTATTCTCTTCTTACTCCCCTTTTCCTTAGTTTAATCTTCTTATATTAGTCTGGTTGAAACTCGACTAATCTCTCGAGTTTAGATTGGTCTTCCGGTCATTGTCCTTCTCTTCTTCGTGAAAGTTTGTTTTCTGATTTCTTTAGTCTGTTTTGTTAATAGCATGGATAATTCTCCGATCTTGTTTTATGTTTAGCCATCCAAGTTATTTTTTTAAATTAAGTTACTTCAACTGAGTTAAATCCTTGCCTAGTCATCGTTAATTGATCGGTAAGTTAGTAGATTTGCTTTGAAATCATTTCATGTTATCATGGCTTGCAGATTTTTCTTTTTTCAAATAGATAAGTGTTCGTCTGGGCTTTGGTTTGTCTTTGGTCCATTTGGCAAAGAGCATCCCGTCCAAATTGGTTTAGTTTCTTGGGGTAAATTCAGCCGTGAGTTAATTTGACCCATGTCTCATTTGGGGTTTAAGGTAAATAAATAACATGGGTATGGGGGTTAGTTTGGGTAGTCTTAGTGAGGTAATCTACTTGTAACTGTCTGGGAAGCTTCTAGGAAGCTGGGGAGGGGACTACTTTGCAAAATCTGAATTTAAACCAGGGGTGTTTTAGCTAAAATAGAAACTAAAAAGGACTGAATGGCAAAAATGTATCTCCTTGGGTCTGCCCTATTTGCTTGCCTATAAAGGCATCTCTTCCTTGTCGTTCAAGGAAGAATTAGAAGGATTCAATAGCTAAAAATACAGACCCAAGAAACTGGGAAGGGCTAAAAATCTCTGAAAATTATAGACGAAAAATTTAGAAAAGGTATTGTTCCATTGAGTTCTTTGGCTAATTTCTTAAGTTTCCCTGATGATACAACAAATCCTGACTAGTCGACCTCAGAAATGGATTAAAATCAGCTTGGGTTGAAGTTTTCCTAGTCCATTGTTTGGATCGAATTGGTTTCTGGTTGTTTATTTCAACTTCTGGGTTTGAAATTCGATTTTTGGAGCTGATGGTCGATTCTTTTGATCTGCTTTGCTGCTGACCCTTGCTTTTGCTATTGCGTTGCTGATCTTCTTACCTTCTCTTATTTGTGATCTCAGGTACTTATTTAACTCTTCTCAGTGTAAAAACCTTGTGATGTGGAAATCTGGAAGACTTGAAGCATGTTGGCCATTTGTTCTTATTTTAGGAGCTTAATTTTGTCTTTATTTGGAAACTTTAGTTTGTATATATTCATGTTTGTGTGTTGGTCAGTGACAATGCTCCTTGAGGGTGAGTTTGATTTGAAATAGACATGAGGTTAAATTTTGGTCGAATGCTCGGTAACTTGAAAACCAATGATGTATAAATAAACTTTGTCATGACATTTAGTTTCGAATCTGCTTGAAAGCTTAAACATCATGTTCGTGTAGTTGAATCAACGATGAAGTTCTGCATATAACTTTAAGCAGCAATCCGCTTAATTAGATGATTGAATGACTAAAATCAATAGATATAGTAGCCTCTATACATGAGCAATATGATTAACTGTGTTGTTATGAGACTGAAGTTGTTAAATTCCATCTCCTATTGTTAGTAATTGGAATTGGAACTCACGAGTGCTTTCATGATCGGATCATTATTGAGTGTTATCTAACTGGTTAATGATGAGTTAAAACGACTCTCAAGCTTGCTTGTACAGGTACCAGTCCCTTCCTTGGCTTATGTTGAATTCACTGACAGCCTCAAACGGGGTAGGGATTTGATGATTGGTTCTTGACTCAACAACTACAAGGCTCAGAATTTGGGCTCACTTTCAGGCCCAGTTAGAAAGTGTTTTCTTGTATCAAATTGGGTTGGCCCAAGTCCTTTATGTAATGAATTAAGTTTCCCTCACATAAGCATTCCTAGTTAGTTTTAATGGAACCTTTAACTACATTTAGTGTTAATTAATTAAGCCCATCAAATAGATTGGAGGTGAGTCATAATTAGATAACTCATAACTCATGGCCCTTCAAGCTATAGTTTGAATATCCTCTTAAAAATGGAATCGAGGCGCGCCGCGCCAAGTAAAATGACAAATCACGTGGCCCTCTTTAATTATGTCTTTAAAAACATTTAGAATTTGAGGCATGCCATTTAGTAAGTTTCCATGGCCCTCGCATAGTTAAAAATGCGTAGTTGCTTTAGGTGCGATATTTTAATAAAATTACTTTTCCTAAATTCGGGTGCACATTTATGTGACCCAAATCCAAATCCCAACGATGTTAAAATATGTTACAAATCCATGGGTGCATTTATGTGACATTGTTCAAGACGTGTTTTAATAACGTTGTAGTCTTCTTTAAATAATAAAATGAAGCGGTTAAAGGGTCAGAATTTGCACATAGGTTTAAAACTTGTTTAAAATCAAATAATTAAGCTGAATATAACAATTGAGAGACCGTTCTAGAACCACGGAACTCGGGAATGCCTAACACCTTCTCCCGGGTTAACAGAATTCCTTACCCGGATTTCTGTGTTCACGGACTGTAATACAGAGTCAATTTTTTCCTCGATTCGGGATTTGAACCGGTGACTTGGGAAACCATAAGTTATCCCAAGTGGTGACTCTGAATCTTTTAGCAATAAATCCCGTTTCGATTGTCGTTTAATTGGAAAAACTCCCATTATACCCTTCCGGGGGGTGTAAGTAAAAAGGAGGTGTGACACTACCTAATAAATTTCTACCCTAATTCTCGACCTTCACACCCTCCTATCAAGGGTCATGTCCTCGGTAAGCTGAAGCCGCATCATGTCCTGTCTGATCATCTCTCACAAATGTTTCTTTCTCCGCCTACGCTCACGTCCACCAAAACCAGCCTCTCATACCTCCTTACTTGGGAATCTAAGCTTCTCCTTGTTCACATGCATGAACCATTTAAGTCTCACTTCCTATATCTTGTTCTCTATGGGGGCCACACCCACCTTTATCCGGATATCATCATTCTTAATCTTATCCAACCTAGTATACTCGCACATCCATCTCAATATCCTCCTGTATGCTACTTTCATCTTCTGGATATGAGAGTTCCTGACCGACACACACTCTATCCCATACAACATAGTCGGTTTAACCATCACCACTCTGTAAAACTTACCTTGTAGTTTTGGTGGCACATTCTTGTCACACAAGACGTTGAATGCTAACCTCCTTTTCATCCACTCCACCCCTATACGATGTGTGGCATCCTTGTTAATCTCCCAATTTTCTTGGACAATAAAGGAAGATACTTGTAACTTTGTCTCTTGGGGATGACCTGCGAATCAAGCTTCACATTCATATATGCACCCCTGATCACACCCAACTATGCCTTATAAAAAGGACACGCGGACGTTGCAAATATAATCTGAGTATTTCGCCCAGAGTCGAACCCACAAGGAATTAACCTATCAATTACTCTTGTCAGACTCACTAAATTCTACGTAATCAACTTCCCAAATGTTATGAATAACAATTAAGGATATTTCTACTAACTATGAATGACTGCAATTAAGTAAACAAAGACTGACTATGATTAAGTTGTAAACAATTAAGAGAAGGATCTAAGGTTATGATTTCCCCTATTGATGGAATCCCTTCCGGTTATGCTTCACATAGATTCGCCTAATCGTCTATATCAATCATGAGCACTCTTATTACCGTAAATCTCTCCCGAGTAATCACGACAATTTACTAAACGCACTCTCCCGAGTTACGCTAGCTGGCTTTTGATACAGCTCACTTCAGATCGCACCCAAGGCTTTGTTATCCCTAATCCCGCCTTTAAACCCTCGGTTATTGATCCCTCATATACTCTGGGAGTGGTGTTGTTCAACAATTACCTAAATATGCACTCTCTCCCGAGTTATGCATACTAAATAGGCACAGCTAATTGAGAGCTCTTCAATTAACTACAATAAGAACGTAGTTGAACAAATAGAGATTATACTACGGCTCAATTATATAAAAACATAACAAGAATTTATCCTACAATAGGTTCCATCAAAAGATTAGACTAAATATTTAGCTACTCATAATCGTGTTTATAATTTTCCAAATAAATTGCATAATTAAATTACAAAGCAAAGATGAAGGAATGAAGAATTTGATGCCAATATCCTCCGGAAATTGCTCGAAATGTTTTCTCCATTCCACAATAGCCTCCCTAGGTCTAAGATATGTCAAAAGTATTCAAAAGGGTATTTTTACATTAATTTATACCAAGTAGAGTCGGGCCCAAGCGAAAACACCCTTTCCTGCGCGAACTAGGACTTAGCTCTGTAAAAATTGAACAGTCGCACTGCAGGCTGCGCCGCACCGTGTGACGCGTTAGTGCATTTTATTTGCAGCATCTTATTTTCGAGTCATGCACCATTTTACACTGCTGCGCCGCACCTTGCGGTGCCCCATGCGTTGCAACAGTGCAATTTTCTCAGAGTGAACTTAATTTGTCCTCTTTTAACATCCAGACTTGGTACACGACCCCCGAACACGATCCAGGCTTAATGTATTGGGCTTTTATTCAGACTTCAAAACTCCAAATTGATCAATTTAACTCCAAATTAACTTTTGAGCTCCAGATCACTTCCTGCAAGGCATAAAACATGTACTAAGTGTAATTCACTATCATTTGAGCTCAAACACACGTAAAAATGCAATCATTGGATTGTAATACCACGGCTAAAACACAAGTTTCTAGCCTAAGTTCAACCCCCATCACGTCGCTGAACTTGCACTCCAAGTTCTATCTCAGTCATTCTCAATTTGAAATCTTTAAACTCTAGGGTTTGTCACCAAACATCCAGCTTGTCTTTACTACCGACTCGTGTCTTATCAATTTGTACCATATTATTTGCAAATAACACAAACCATGGTACCTCACCTTGATTATGGTGCGTCCATCACCAAGGCAAATAGAAATAGGCTGAGGGTAGATCCTTGGTGTAACCCCATCATAATTGAAAAATGATCCGAGTCTTCCCCCATTGTCCTCACCTGAGTCTTAGCTCTATCATAAATGTCTTAAATTACCCTAGTGTATGATATAAGGACACCTTTAGCCTCCAAACATATCCAAAGAACCTCTCTTGAGACCTTATCGTATGCTTTCTCCAGGTCTATAAACATCATATGCAAATCCTTCTTCCTTTTCTTGTACTGTACTACTAACCTCCTAACAAGGTCGATGACTTCTATAATCAAACGTCTCAGCATGAATCCAAATGGGTTCTCGTATATGGACATAGTCCTCCTTACCCTCACTTTCACCCCTCCCCCAAACATTCATAGTATGACTAAGAAACTTGATATCCGGATGGTTGTTACAACTTTGGATATTACCTTTATTTTTGTACAACGGGATCATCATACTCCACCTTCATTCTTCGGGCACCTTCTTCGTCCTAAAATTATGTTAAACAACTCAGTTTCTCACTCCAAGACTGCGGTACTCATGTGACTCCAGAATCCCCTTGAGATTTTATCTCGCTCGATCGCTCTACCCCTGCTCAGCTTACACATAGCCCCACGACTTCCTCAATATTTATGTGCCTACAATACCTAAAATCTCGATGACCCTGGGAGTGCTCCAAATAACCCAGCATAATGTTCCTGCCCCTTTTGCATTCAGGAGTATATGGAAATAAGTTTGCCATCTTCGTTTAGTCTGTCCTCATCTTTGATGCACCTTACTTGCTCTAGATCGCGAGCTTTCCTTTCTCTCACCGTGACCAGCCTGAGTAGCTTCTTGTCCCCGCATGTGTCCCTATTTCTTCATACATATGACCAAATACTGCAGTCTTAGCCTTCGTGACCGCTAACTTTGCCTCCGTCTTAGTCTTATTATACCTTTTTTGTTCGTCCTCTTCTACTCCTCGTCTGTGTTCTCCACTAACTTTAAATACGCCCCTTTTTTTGCTTCTACTTTTTCTTGGACTTCTTTATTTCACTGCCAATCCCCTTTTTGACTGCCAAAGTAACTCTTCGAGACCTCTAACACCTCACTCGTAGCCTTCCTAATACAGTTCTCCGCCATTGTCCACATACTACTCGCGTCTCCACTACTCCTTCAGGCCCCCATAGCCAGCAACTTCTTACCCAACTCTTGAGCTTTGCTCTTAGGAGTTGAGATAAAAGTAGCAGAAATGAGGGTGTTGAAATGTATGTAACTCTTTTAATTAATAACAATAATCAAGATGTGATTAATGTGCAAGTAATAACCCTAATTTATCCAAGATCAAGTAAGGCACGCGTAGAAATAACAGGTGACAAACATATGCCTAATATGTCCTAGTTCTCTAGGTCAAAAACATTAATGAAGTAATAAAGTTCTTAGATGATGACTATTTAATTAAGTAAATGAAAGTATACTCACTCTAACATTAACTTTGGGCTATAATGACCACACACTTCAATAGTAACAAGGAAACATATAGTTGGAAGTTTCTTGTATGCATAAACACTAAGACATCTATATGCATACTAATACTATATATAATATGTCAAGAAGATATATTTAGGACAAAACAACGACCATCTGAAGTTTACATCAAACTAATGCAGGGGCGGTCCGACGAATTTTGTTGTCTAAAGCCAAATTTTACGAGGGACTTTATTTTTTTTTAATTATTATTTTTTTAGTTTGAAGTCCATTTTTCTATTTTTCATATACAAAGTTATTATTAGTTTTTTTATAATCAATTTTTTTCTAATAATTCTTTCTGAATTGACAATACAATTAATCAATTTAACCTCTCTTCAGATATTATTGAGCATAGTTAAGATTTTATCAATTTTAATTTCAAAAAACTTCTTTTTGCTGAAGTAACGGTAACATGAATTATTAACATTATTCTATAAGCAATATAAGCACTTGGAAAAGAATCAAATCTTTTTATTTGATTGAGTATATCAATTAAACTGTTATCTTCTAATTGTACTATTTTTTTTAACACTTTTAATTTAAAAAATAAATATAAACCATCAATATCAGATTGATTATTATCCTTCAAGGAACACTCAAGATTAAGACAGTATTTTTATAAATTTTCATCATCTAGTGATCTCAGTGTTTTACGTTAAATAGAAAACAAAAAAATATTTTCATATGCTTCGAATTGTTTAAATCTATTTTGAATTGAAAAAAATAGTCTTGTCTACTATGTATAAAAAACAATTTACTCTAAAGTATTCTTCGAGAGATTTTGAGATTTGAATATCAATATTCTTGGTAAATTATTTGTTTCTATATATCACACGTTTCTTATGAAGTTTAGGTTTGATTTTCATTTCAGATGCAGTTTCCTTGGTAGAAATCATACTAATTGCAAATCCTTTTACCCTTTAAGCTTTTAAGACCATAAGTTTTAAAAGCCTTTTTTTTTCTTAAACTCTGTGGTGAGTCAAACAACCTCATCTAAATTGAAACATATATAGTATATAATATATTAAGTGTAAGAAAAAATGCCCCCCACCCCACCCCCACAAATGTGAGGTCTAAAACAGTTGTTTTACCTGCTTTAGGGTAGGGCCGCCCCTGAACTAATGTATGCTGACATTGATAATTCATTGTAAACACCGGGTGCATGTACAATTTTGCCGTGGTAGACTATAAACCCTGTACATAGGGTATCTATCTATCAACCATTGAGAATTATAACTGCGTTTGGCACTGAAAAGAACGTGAATATTGAAGAAACAGTTGCAGAGAACAGGACTTGTGCCTATATAAATCACAAAATGAGAAATTTAAAGTCAAAATATTTCTAAATAAGTACATGATATTCTTTTTGAGACAGACTAAAAAGAAAAGTATGACATATAAATTGTGACATGAGAAATAGTATATCGTATCATCTAATACGCACAATCACCCTACATGACTAACGCTCTAAAAGGAAAAACTTTCAATAGTAATTTGGCGAAGACCTATCTTAGTAGGAGCGTTTAGTCTTTTGATTATAGTAACAATCGCGAGAGAGCATAGTGCATATCTCGAGATACCATAGTTTTTTGTTAGTCTATTTATAGTTGCGACTGTTGTTATATATATACATCTGATTCAATGTCTTATTGTTCTGTAACTTGCCTTTCTAGTATGTCCAAGACAGTGGAGAAATACCACAAATATAATTATGCTGCAGTGGAAGGAAGCAGAGGCGGATCCAGGATTTTAAGTTTATGGGTTCCTGTCGCAATTTTAAATTAATATACAATAATAACTGGGTTCACAAATAGATATTTATAGATATTTAATAAATTTTTTAACAAAAATACAGGATCTACGCAAAAGTTACTGGGTTCCCGGGAACCCGTATACTATATGCTAGATCCGCCCCCGGAAGGAAGCCAACCTTCAACAGATTCACAGGTTCGTTCTTCTTCCTCGAGCATGATAATTGCTCAAATTAAAGTTTGCTGAAAATTTTGGAAATAGTTCAGTTTTTCACCTGGAAATAGTTAGTAAAAGTTAATTTTGATTAATAACTTTGAGCAAATTGATTTGCTTGCTATGCTTTTGTGAAAACAGAACACGTACCAGGAGTATTTGAAACTTAAAACAAGAGTGGGATGTTACAACAATCTCAAAGGTGAGTTAAATACTGAGTAGATCAAGAATATAACTTTTAACTCTAGAGCACTACATTCTCTATTTAAAAGAAAGGCAGCCGGTCCACTAAGCTCCTATTATATATGGGGTCCAAAAAATGTTCTGACCATATTTTCTTTTCTATTGTACGTAATTTTATCTTGGATTTCTGCAAGAGACTATTTTCATAGCTTAAACTTAAGACCTAGCTCCTGGTCACATTGTAGCAACTATGGTGCATTCTCCATATATTTTTTTCATTTATCGTATAATATCTAAGTTGCTCCAACACGGCAGTTTAGGTGCCGCACCCATGTCGACATGACACTAGTATGGGTGTGGGCATGGAATCCGTACTGGATCTGGTCAAACAATTTTGGATACTTTAACCACGATAGACGGAAAAATTCGAGCCGAGATACAATTTGATTTCCGAAATCAGAACCCAAACTAAGGAAGAAAATAACATAGCTTATCTAGGAAATCAATCTTTTACTTATCTACAACTTGAGAATAAAAAAGAACTCTACACTTTACAAACTATACGTAATTATTCTCCAAAATTTCTCATAATTTTGAGATATTATCTTTTTGAATTATTTTTAGCCGGATCCGTGCATCCGTATCCGTTCCGTATCTCTGAATCTTAGAATTTACATCTCAAAGGATCCGACTTCCAGATCTGCACCCGTGTCCGAGCAACTTAGGATAATGTATGACCGTTTAACTTTTTCATATTCGTTAGGCATATTCTTGGAGAAGATTTGGGACAATTGAACACAAAAGATCTGGAACAGCTTGAACGACAAGTGGATTCATCATTGAGGCAAATAAGGTCAACTAGGGTACGTACTATGTACTTCAAATGGTATTTACAAACAATATTTTTGGCTCTTTTTACCAGGATATTACCATATTCAAAAGGGAAGAATAGCTGTTTAATTATCCAATTATAAGGTCTTAAGGTCCCTTTTTAAACTTGTTTTCAGACACAACAGATGATTGAGGAACTTACTGAACTTCAACAAAAGGTACATATAGTATACTCATATATAAGAAATCATGATGATATTACTATTTGCTCAACTGTGTAGGAAATATGACATTTCCTATTTGCTTCTTGTACAGGAAGAATCTCTTACTGAAATGAACAAATCTTTGAGGATGAAGGTAACAATATATACTGACTAAACTTTTAGTTCTCGTTTAGCCATAGATTTTGGCTTCGTTTTTTCAAAAAATATTTGAAAACATTGTTTGTTTATGAAATATGATCATGTTTTGAGATAAAAGATAATAACGGGGACTTTTATAGACCGAAAGGTTAACGATGGTAAATGTAAGACAAATCGCATAAAAAAGAGGCTGATCACATGAGGTTGTTTCCACGGCTTAAACCCTGATCACCTAATCACATGACAACAACTTTACCAGTTACACCAAGGCTCCCCATGCAAGACACAAAAAAAAATGGTAGACACTACTAGAAATCCGGTAATTACCGACCAAAAATAAACAACCAACTTTGATCGGTTATGGCCAATTACCGACCAAAACGCGGCCAAATACGCTTGGTCGTTATTTTGATGGTCGGTATATTAAAATGACCATCTGAAGAATTTTAATGACTTACCGGCCAACTTTCGTCGGAAACATATTTTAAAAGTTGGTCGGTGTATGCAATTTATGTTTTTTTAATTAATTATTAAATTTAAAAAGATACCGACCAATGTTGGTCGGTAAAAGAAAATATATATTTTTTAAAAAAAATTAAAATTTAACAATACCGACCAAAGTTGGTCAGTAATGATGAATTCTGGAAATTCCTTGTTCATTAACCGACCAACTTTGGTCGGTAATTGTCAATTTTTTTTTAATGAATACCGACCAACTTTGGTCGGTAATTTGCAGTAAATTTTTTTATTATTAAAAAACCAACCAACTTTAGTCGGTTTTCTAGGTATAATTTTGGTAGAAAATGCCTGTTTTGGTAGCTACACCATCTGCCAGCATATACCAATACAACAGCAGAACAACAACAACACAACAACAACAACAACAACAACAAATTAAAGTTCAATTGAACATAAAAATTCAAAACCAAGTTAAAACTAATTACAACAAGTTCAAAACTGGTTCTATTTGTCTAGTTCAAAGTATATAAAAGTCAAGGGGTGTTTTGTACAACATCATTATCACCGTCTGATGAACCTTCATCTACAAGACGGTATAGAGAAGGGTCTTGTGGAGGACGGGAAGAACGACCACAAGGAGGACGGGAGGAACGATCACGAGCAGGAAGGGAGAAACGATCACGTGGCGATGACTCACGAGACCGGGGCAACGAAAAAGCTCCAGTAGATAGGAGAGTTCTGATCTGAGCTTGCAAGCCAATGAATTGAGCATCTCTAACTTTTTCTCTTTCCTTGGCCGCTTCTAGCTCGGATGTGAGCTTTGTCATAGTCTCCCGCATAGCGGAGAGGCTCTCTCCATTAAGTTGCTTGCCTTGCGAGGAAGTCCTTATTCCTTGCATCCACACTTATAGCGGTGGAACTTTTTAGTAGGAAGACCGTATACCTTCCTCCATTTTGGACCGCCAACAGACTCCAACCATATTCTTTCAGCATCCTTGTCCGAAGGTTTGGTTGGCTCGCCCGATTCACCAGCTGGATGACTGCGAATGAATTCCTCCACGTTACTTTGGTAGCGACCCTATATGAAAATTTAAATTGAACTAGTATTTCAAAATTTATATAAAAGTAAATTATAATACTTAAAGAAAAGTGAAAGCTTACATATGCAGTCGAGGCCCGGTCCTCGACCCACCAACTTTGGTCGAGTTCTTTTAGGGATAGACTTGTGAAGATCCTAATTAGTATATATAATTTATCATCAAATATATCTATTTGTAAATTGATTTATCGACTTATAACTTACTTACTTGCTCTGCATTTTCAAAGTTAAATATTAGATGGAAATATCATAAATATAAATTATTAAACTGATCAAAAGAATATTTATACCTTAACCTAATTGAAAATTTGCTCCTTCCGCGAGAATGGAAAATCAGTCCAAGTCGCATAAGGGCCATCATATGTTAGTGTATTCATTATTTGTATTACAAAATAAAGTGTTAACATATTACATTTATATTATTTAGATAGTAAATATTAATGTTATTCAAAAGTTTTACCATGTTTGACCTAATAACCGACCAACCTTGGTCGGTTATTTTCTACGAAATAACATATACCGACCAAAGTTGGTCGGTAAAATCTTCCCCTGCATTAACCGACCAACGTTGGTCGGTAAATTTAAATAAAATTTCTTTAAATTTTATAAAATATTTAAAATAAAAATATAACTATTAAAATTTTAAAAATTGGGTCCACATTACTGACCAAAGTTGGTTGGTAATGTGAAAGTTTCTTTGACTAAGCAAGTTTGACCAGCTCGGTACAACTTGTTGACCAATTTACCAACCAACTTTGGTCGGTATTGTTTTTAAAATAAATGTAAAATATTTTTTTCCTAGTTTCCGTCCAAGCTAGACGGTTTTTGGTCGCTTTTGTTTTTTACCGACCAACGTTGATCGGAAAAATTTGGTCGTTTTTTTCCGTATTTCTAGTAGTGAGAAAGATAACTTCTTCTTTTTAACTACATTGGTTTGTCTATTTAACTTCTAATTGCAGTTGGAAGAACTTGGTGTTGCCCTTCAAACATCATGGCAATATGGGGAGCAAAGTTTACAGTATAGAGAGCAGCAGCCTGGTGGATTCTTTCACCCTGTGGATTGCAATAATACAATGCCTCTCAGGTCGTCTTGAGAATCTTCTCTGTCTCTCTCTATATATGCATACACACATAAGCTCTCTTTTTTCTAATCTCATAGACGTATTAACTCTCTTTGTTCCGATTCATGTGACATAAACTCGGCACGCGCGTAATTTAAATATGGCATAACATTTAAGTGGTGTCTATGTTATATATATCCAAATATGACAACTTTTTTTTTAATGAGCTAATAAGAAAATATTATCAGGTGTAATTAACTAGAACACTAGAAATATATACTAGAAATATTATCACATGGCAAACGAGGAAGGGCGGTGGAGAAGGTGAAATCTTAACCGCAAAAGTTTTAATTTGCCCCACTTACATGTTTGTTTGTTCTTAACCCGCCCCGCGATGCTCCGTTTAAGTTCTTTTTTTTTTTTTTAACGTCCAACATTTCAAGAAATTGGTCTAAAATATTGAAACCTGTAAATTTTCATTTAATCCGCCCTATGCCTTGTCGGTGATTTCTATGTTATGCAATGGCGATGCCTAAGGGCATATCGGTTGAAGTGGATTATTCTTTTGATTAATCAAAACTGTTTCCCAAACTGTACAAGCTTATTCTTTCAAAGCATACGGCTTGATTTTGATTTTAAAGAAATATTTAATTAGCCCACCCTACTCTATTGCCATCTCTAGTAGTAGATAATTTGAGTTTCAGAGCTTGCTTATATTCTGGATTCGCCTCTGATTTTATAAGCTAAATCTATCAGGTTACAGGTACAATACTGTGAACCAGAAGATGCAGAACCATCAACACAGCATGCTACTGAAGTTGTACCTGGATATCAGTTTGATATTGGAGGGACCTGATTATAGCATAAAGGATTGGGAAGCAAAGTTGATGAATGTTAGAGAAAAAAAGAAACTAATAAAATGATGCATATCTCTCTTACATAGAAATAGAGTTTCACTATTACTGCTTGAAATATTTACTTAGCGATCGAACTCTTGATTATATATATGCAGAACAATATGACATACAATTAAATGGTTATCTTGTTATATGTTTGTTCTGATTTTCTTATCATATTTTATTTTTTATCTCTTAAAGGAAGGCGACATATTTGTCATAATTGATTTTACTTTTTACGAAAAGGAAAATATTATTCTTTCGGATTTGACTTGTTTTATTTATTTTTTTGGGTCAAAAAAGCTTTGGACTTCTATAAATTGAGGATCGTTCCTTTTTATTTACTAGCACCCACAATGTACTTCTTAGAGGATTTGAGAGTCTTATTTATGGGGAGAATTTGTGAGACAAGTATTATTAAACTTAACGTCATTTCTTAAAGTGTGATAAAAATACATATTAAAATATTAGTATGTGATAAGAACTACTAATAAATGTGATAAGAATTGATAAATGTAACTCACTAGTTCTTATTTTTCATCATTTCTTAAAGTGAAAAAAAATAAATTTTAAAATATTCAAAAGATGTTAAGTGGGCATTTGGACATAAGAATTGTAAAATTCCAAAATAGGGGAAAAATTTCAAGTAAAAATGGTATTTGAAATTTAGAGTTGTGTTTGGACATGAATATAATTTTGGGTTGTTTTTGAAGTTTTGTGAGTGAGTTGAATGAAAATTTTGAAAAACAGCTTTTTGGAGTTTTTCAAATTTTTGAAAATTTTCAAAATGCATCTTCAAGTGAAAATTGAAAAATTTATGAACACACGCTGATTTCGGAAAAATATATGGGTGAAATTTAAGAATAGCCAGATTTATAAGTAATAATTGAAAAATAGTCACAGTTTCAAAAGTAGTCGAAATTTAGCCATTTTTCATGTAAAGGTAAATCTGAACGAAAAAACAATTCAAAATCCAGAAAATATTCCAACATAATACACTGGAGTTCGAATTTTTTACATGCGAACTTCCATCATTGTAAGCACGTAATTTTTGACCCGCACAAATTTTAAAGTTAATTTTAGTATTTTAATATTTTTAAAATATTTACTTGACTTTATTTTAATATAATTTTAATCTTTTTACTTTTAGTCCTAAGACATAAAAAAATAGTTTTATTTATCGTGTTTATCGCTTTTCTATATTTTTATCTTTAGTTTAAGATCAATTATATTTTTATTCATGGTATCTTAATTTTATCATGACTTTAGCCTATTTTCTTTACTTTTTACTTTATTGTTATAACATTTAAAAATACAAAAAAAGTAGTTTCATTTTAAAATTTTGTTTCTTTACTTAACTAAGTTTAATTAATATTTTGGTGGGATTTTTGAGTTTGTCTTTGTCCAACAAGAAAATTTGTAGGCCCAAAGGTGCGAACTTCCATCGTAATATACTGGAGTTCCAGCAATATATTGGTCCAGCGTAATATGCTACAAGGTCATACATAGATGCTCCAATCTCGAGTATATTATGCTGAAACTTTCTATGTGCTGGAGTTCCAACATAATATGCTGAAAGTTCATACATAGGTGCACCAATCTTCAGTATATTATGCTGGAACTTTCTGTGTTGCAATAAAATGGTGACTATTTTTCAATGACTTTATAAATACTGGCTATTTCTTAATTGTCAGTCCAAAAATATTCTAGCCCGTACTAGTTGTCTTGCTTCAAAACTCATTAATTAAATATATCCTTTACCTAAATGTGCAGAACTAAATAATTAATTAAAAGTACAGTAAACAAATAAATTTAACAATTTGTTGTGAGACTACACATTCCACTAATTGTATTTTTAAAAAATCTAGTATCAACAGCAGTGATAAAACAATTTAAAGAAAAGTTAATAAAGCCGCATCATAAAAATACAATTTTTTTTTAAAGAAAAGTGCTATATGGGATAACTTATCCTACCATTTTAGTGTAAAAGTTATCTCTGAATTAGCTAATACATCCAAACCAAACATAGTATAAAGTTAATCTCACACTTTTTCTCGAATTATTATCCTTATCCCATTTACCAAATGATTCGTTAGTAGTTAGGGGGCATGATTGTGAGTCCTTCACTTTTAATTTTTTGATTTAGAATCTTTAAATTATTTTTTTAAATGTTGTATTCTACTAGTTGTTTTGTTTGGCATGAATATACTTTTTTTCATTTTAATTTATGTGAACAAATGTAAATTATGTAAGTCCCGAGTAATTCATTATGAAATTGGCTATTCCGAGTAAGATTAGGTTGAAAGATATATGTTCAACAATGTTTAAAACCTGAAGATTCAAAAAAATTATTTATTTCTTAAAATTCGAGTTTACTTGAGTAAGTTCACATAAATTAGAAATAAAGGAAGTACCAAATGTCTAAGGTAAAAATATGTTTAAAAAATAAAGAAAAATGAACGCCGTCAACAGTGTCGAGAAAAGACAGAAATAAATACTGTAGTAAGTTACAGTGATGTACAATTCCTCTTGTACGGAAAACACACTAAAATATCTGTGAGAAATATCCAGCAGACACTAATGTATACCATACTACGTTGTACCTTCAACCAATCATAATTCGACAACGCATTCTTAAAAACCACCTGGTTCCTTAATACCACTTTCCCTTTTCTTCTCCTTCATTTATGTACACCTTTTCTAATTAGACCAATATATATCTTTACTCTATCCAACTCCATTATTTACTTTTTCTTTAAGAAAAAAAAGTTGGGTTCTTTCCTTTTTTTATAACTAGGTTTTTTTTGAGGGTATAATTTCAGGGTTTCTATTTTTAGGTTTGAAGAATGGGGAGAGGGAAAGTGCAATTAAGGCGTATAGAAAATAAGATTAACAGGCAAGTGACATTTTCAAAGAGGAGAGGAGGTTTAGTGAAGAAAGCACATGAAATTTCAGTGCTTTGTGATGCTGAAGTTGCTTTAATTGTTTTTTCTCATAAGGGAAAGATCTTTGAGTACTCTTCTGATTCTTGGTAAGTTTTTTTTTTTTAAATTTCCGTTGTTAATTTAATTAGAGTCGGAGTTAAAATTTTAAGTTTATATGGGTTTTTTTTTCTAACTTTAGCTCCCAAGTTTTTTATTTTTATTGTTTGTATAATTAATTTCTTCTATTAATATTTTCCTTCTGAAGGGATAACATTTTAGTTTCTATTAGATCAAAAAGAAATATATATATATGTAGCCTCTCTACCCTCGGGATAGGGGTAAGGTCTGTGTACACACTCTTCCCCAGACCCCGCTAGTCGTATTTCACTAGGTCCTTGTTGTTGTTGCATATATATATGTTTTTCTTAGAATTTGTTAAGGATTTATTCTAGAACAAAACAATGAATGAATACTTAGGAGTAGCTTGTTAAGTTATTCTCGAGATTTTTAATGTTTGGTTCATATGATGATTACTGAACGACATGTAGATAATTCAAGTTAGATATTATTGCTGCAACTTTTTTTTTTTGCCTCTTCTTTTTCTTGATGTGTCCATAGGAAATGACAGACTGAAGTTCTATGCAAATATGGCTACTTCTAAACTAGTCTTAGTTCCAAAGACAATGGAATGGTTCCAACAATTCCAACAAAACCAGACCAATAGGATAATCACATTAAAGAATATAGAGTATATTTTTTGGACGGGAGAATATATACTCCAATATATTGGAAGTATCTAAATATTCTCCAGAGATTTAATCTAGTGGTAAAAGCACAACATGTGATGTGTGGATTGAGCGCACATTAAGGGTTTGAGCCTTATCGTACATTAAACCCTGATATTTAAGTAAATAAAGATAAAGAAGACAACCCTATTATCCATTGAATTTCAAAACATGTATTCTTATTAACCCTCAGATTTTTTTCAGTTATCAAATAAATACCTAAATGTTTTAGCAGGAGAGGAAATAAATGACACGCAATGAATTATCTGGTCTATGATCAGATCTCTCTACTCTAAAAAAAACACTTTTCAAGAAACATTTTTCATATTGATATAAGGGTTGTATAATTACCGAGGAACTTTGTCATCTGCGGAATCCTTAATTAACATGCCAAACTACTTTCTTTGTCGCTGTCCTTCTGCCACGTACGACTTTGTATGCCTTCCATTTTACAATAACAACATACCCTGTATATTTTTACTTTATGGGGTCTGAGGATAGTAATATGTATACAGACTTTACTGCTTCATTATGGAGGTGGAGAAGTTGCTTCCGATAAACCCTCGTATGCCTTAAGTTTTCTTACATTTAAATAATGTTTTATAAACATGGTGGCTCAACCCCAAGGCAAAAAAACTGGTGCTTTATGCTCCAAAAATATATGAGGCCTCATAAAGTACTTACTATATTATATGTATAATATAATACTATAGTATATAATTTAAATAATTGTACGTTAAAGTACTTTGTTATCTATAAAAAAGTAAATCCTTTCAAGCATTTGCTGTCAGTTGTCATCAATAATCATTAGTCATACATAGTTGCAAATCTTATGCTATTTTCTTGGAGTTTAAGTATAACGGATGAAGATTGCAGAATCAAATTAATAATCAAACTGCTCAAAGGTAATATCTAAGGGACTATTTTAAACCTACTCTCAATCAAAAAAAAGACCAGTTTTGACATGTTTTTGTACTTATAAGCACTATTACCGCAGTGCATTGTAACAGAAAAGTAAGAATATTATCTGTTTACTTACCTTCTTCAGGAAAAGTGAGAATTATTTTATTTTCTGGTGTTAGGACATTTTTGCACATTCTCATATTTGATAAAAATGAAGATTTACAGGAGTTTAACCAAATTAAGAAGTGAGAAAGTAAGAGAGGCATTAGTCCTCGGTAAAAGTTGAACACACTTGATTAAAATTTAGTACTATAGTTTCAAGTTGACGTTTTATGAAAATTTTGAGTTACGTATCTTTGATTATATATCTTGTGGAACGAAAACTTTTGAGTTACGTCAGTTTGACCCAAAATTTAGATCTAGGTCTAAACAATTAGATTTTTTTTGGTAATTAATTTTTATTATTACCAGGGAAATATTTATAAATATAACAAAAAAAACCCTCTCAAAATTCACTTAGATTTGGACATGCAGCCCCAAATCTAGTGCCCTCATTCCTTCATGACTACTCAGCTACAGTCTATGGATAAAAATTGAACTCCTGCAATTTCTTAGCTATCTTAAAATTCAAATTTCCTCGACAATGCACTTCTTGAACTATCATTCTGATTAACTCCTCACAGCTCCTTTGTGTTCCTCGAAATGTTCTCTAATTTCTTTCCTGCTAAATGTAATACACAGCACAAGCTAGCAGCATTTTATAGATTACATATATTTGTTTCTTCCCTGCTGCATGTCTTACAGCCCACTGAATTTCATCATTCCACCCCTGCACATCTCTTGTTATTCCCAGCCATTGTAGCAGCTTCCTCCATATTACTGTTGAATAGTTGCACTTGACAAATAGATGATCATGGCTTTCTGTTGCTCTTCCACATAGTGAGCAATCTGAACAAATTTCTATACCCCAGCCCAGTAATCTGTCTCTCGTGTACAGTCTTCCAAGAATTACCAAGTACAAGTTGAATATCCATTTTGGGCTGCTAATGTTGTTACAAATTAATCTCTTCCATTCCACTTTAGGTAGTTCACCTCTGAGCTTATCATATACCAGCCTGATGGAGTATTCCCGCATGTTCATCACTTCTTTTATTCCTATACTTGCCTCATTCAAGTATTTAGTAGCACCTACGATTTTCTGAGTGAGCCAAGCAGCTTGTTTTACCTTCACATTCCATACTACATGTTGTTTGATATAGTACGTGTGAATCCATTGTATCCACAAGCGGTCCTTCTTCTTGTTTATATTCCATAGATGTTTGATCAAAACAGCTCTATTCCATATTAAGATATTTGTTATGTTCAAACCCCCTGCAGATTTTGGCCAACACAATTGCTTCCAAGCTACTAGAGCTTTAGCCCTGTTCTCAGTTTCTCCTGTCCATAAGAACCTTTTGTAAATTGTCTCAATTCCTTGAATGATCTTCTTAGGCAGAGGGAAGATTTGGGACAAAAAAGATTGAATAGTAAACAGTACACTTTTGATCAATTGCAATCTTCTTGCATATGATAGGAATTTGGTTGTCCAGTGCTTGATTCTGCCTAACATCTTATCTAGAAGAGGTTGGCATTGAGTTATGGATAACCTCTTAGTACTCAGTGGGACCCCTAGATACCTGAAAGGTAGGGAGGCTGTGGAAAAACCTAAGCATTGAATAATTTGTTGTTGAATATCCTTTGTAACCCCTCCAAAATATATGGAACTTTTATCTTGGTTTGCAATCAGACCTGAAGCTTTTGAAAACTGATCAAAACACTCATATAGTAGTTTAATGGATACCACATCACCCCTACAGAACAACAACAAGTCATCTGCAAAGCTGAGTTGAACAATATACAACTTCTCGCACATGGTATGGTAGTTGAAATCAGGCTTTTCCTTCGGAGTCTTTAATATTCTAGTGAGATACTTCATGGCTAGAACAAAGAGATATGGCGACAATGGGTCTCCTTGTCTAACTCCTCTTCTTGCATCAAATGGCCTTGTTGGCTTTCCATTTACAACTATAGTATAGGACACTGTAGTAACACATGCCATGATCCATAAGAGAAACTTTCCTGGGATATTCATTTTTGTGAGCACTTATTCAAGGAAATTTCATTCTATGGAATCATACGCCTTTTGCATATCAATTTTTACCATACACCCTAGTGATACACCCTTCCTCTCATAGCCTTTAACAAGTTTATGTCCTAGTAGAATATTATCACTCAATATCCTGCCTGGTACAAATGTTGTTTGACTTATATCAACTAGGGACTCCATTATTGTTTGCAATCTGCTTGTGAGAATCTTGGAAATAATCTTATATATGATAGTACAACAAGATATTGGTCTGAACTGTTTGACAGCAGAGGGGTTTTTCACTTTTGGGATCACAGTGATTGTTGTGATATTTACTGGTTTGTACATTAACCCTTCGTTAAAGAACTCCAAAACAACTTTTGTAATGTCCTTACCAATTATGTGCCAAGTCTTCTTGTAGAAGTAGGCATTGAACCCATCCCCACTTGGTGCCTTTGAGTCTCCTATCTCTTGTAATGCCTTCATCACATCTTCATTAGTGAAAGGAGCTATAAGTTGTAGCTGCTGAGATCTTGTAAGCCCTGGACCTTTCCTCATTATAGTAGGATTAATAGCAGGTATGTTATAATGGAACTCTCTAGCAGTCCTTTGTAGAACCCCACAATATATTGTTCAATATCTTCTGGTTTGCTGATCAACCTTCCCTTGTCATCCTGTAGGAATTTTATCTAATTCTGTGTTGCTCTCCCTTTCATGCTTGCAAAGAAAAAGGCTGTGTTGGAATCATCCAATTGGAGCCATTGGATTCTAGATCTTTGTCTATAGATGTTCTCCTCTATTGTACTCCATTTCTCCAGTTACTTTTTTGTATTTCTCTCTGAATCAAACATGTCAGCTGTTGTTGTAGTGGTTCTCATCTGTGCTTGAATGTTGGCTAACTCCTCCCTCAATTGTTGAACCTTGTTTGTTGTACTGGTAAATTCCCTTTTGTTCGGATTCTTAAGGGCCACTTTGACACTTTTTATATTGTGCTAGATATCTTTCATACTTTTGTTCTCCTTATTCCATATGTCTCTAATTATACTATCAAAATCTGGATGCTCAGCAAGACAATTAAAAAATTTAAAAGGTCTCCCTTTATGTTCCAGTTCTGCTTCCAGCTCTATACATAATGGAGAGTGATCAGAGAACTGAGGATCCATCACATGTACTTGCATTGGAGGCATGTTTATCATTGGAGGCATGTTTATCATCTAGTGTGCATTGACTATGGCTCTGTCGATTCTACTATAAACATGGCTATTTGTCCATGTATAAGATCTACCCACAGTACCAAGTTCATTCAATCTGCAATCCTCCATTAGAGATCTAAAGTCTTTGATCTCATTTTCCTGTACCATTGTGCCATTTGCCCTATCTTCAATATCCCTTATTGCATTAAAGTCTCCAATGATTAGCCAGGAGTTAGTCAGCTGAGAATCTATCCTCTTAGTGCTTACCACATGTCACACCTATGAGCGATGGTATGCAATCTATAAATGGTTGTAAAAGCAATTTGTTTGCTAGAACAACTATGTTCAACTATGCCATGGATGTATTGAGCATGCTTCTGAATCAGAGTGAACTGAATACTATTAGTATCCCATAGAATCCATATTCTCCCTTTCTCGTTAGCTGAACTATTGGAACACCAACTCCATCTATGTGCATATTTATTGATGGTCTCTTTTTCTTTATTGGTCTGTACTCTGTGTTCTACTATTAAGACTAATTTTATGTTTTTTCAAGAAAGTTTTCATCTCCTTCTGCTTATGTACCTTATTGAAGCCCCTCAGATTCCAAGTGAATATCTTCATATAGATTTTGGATTAGGTGGTACTTTCCCTTCTTCTTCTCCCATACTATTTCCAACTATACCATCATCTGCCCAACTTGTACTGCCTTCCATTGTTTCCTCTCTTAGTGGAGAGAATCCATTATTAGTAGTGAGTACTTGCTGTATTGGACTTGTCATTCCTCCTCTGTCTTTAGCTTTTGTCCACCCTTGTTGATCTGCATTAGGCTTCTGTGGATCATTCTGTTGCTCTTGAGCTATCTGCTTGCCCGTGTCCTTCCATATTTGTTTTGTTGGCCCTACTGTCACCCATTGAGTTACTGATTTCTTTGGCTGCTGCATATTACCATTTACATTACCATTCCATCCTTGTTGCTTAGGCATTATTGGTCTTTGCTGTTGCTGCTCACCTTACATATTGCTTTTGGTTGCTCCATCTCTTCCTTGTTCTCCCTCACAGTCATGTCCCACCATCAAACATTTTTTACAATACTTTGGCACCCAATCATACTCTACTAGTTGTTCAAACTCTTTTCCTACATGATCTTGTATTTTGATGCTTTTGGGTATAACTCCTTACTGATGTATTCATGAGAATAATCTCTAAAAGGTCTTATCTCTAAAACTAGCCGTTATTGTCCTACTAAAGGTAGTGCTCGTCCCCGTTCTTCTGCTGAGTCAACTCGACCTTGCCTTCGTCCTTTGTGAAAAACACATCGATGATGCGTGGCATCGAAGGCTCTCTTAATGTTGACTTGGCCCACATATAATTATGATAATTTTGAGCCCATTCAATTTCTTTTATTTGTTACATTAAGATTTGACTCAGTGTATTCCTTTTATTAAGTTGTGTAAATGACATTAAGGAAAATAACTAACCTTATTATCATATGTTTCAATTATACTTATGATTTATTTTTTATTTTTTGGGAAAATAATACTCCATCATGAAACTAATTTAATGATTAGCTTTATTCTTTCTAATATATGCTTTGAGACAGCGCATACCGGATGAATGGAATGAATCCTATATCAGACCAGGATGAGTCTCCTTATAAAGCTTGAGCAAGCATTCTCCCTTCGAGCTAACTTTTGGGGTATGAGTTAGGTCCAAGACTTATCTTAACAGGGTATTAGAGCCAGGCCCGTGATCATTGTGGGTACCCAGAAAGGGGGGGGGGGGGGGCGGAATGCCCTCAGACCAATTAAAGCAGGGGAGGGGGTCGAAATGCCCCTGATCCATAATTGTTGCTCCAGATAAGATAGTGGAACCCCAAATAAAAAAATGTCCGGATGTGGGCATGGGGTGGAGTGGGGTAGGGGTAATGAATGGAATGAATCACATCGGATCGAGATGAGAACCCCGGTCTCCTTATAAGGCCGGAGCCTCATTTTGAGCTAGCTTTTGGGGTGTGAGTTAGGCCCAATGCTTATTTTTAAAAATACCTTCTAAAAAGTCTATGGTATCTTAGCTTGTATTTGATAAATTCACTATATATGTTTATTTTCATTCGTTCACAATCTTTTTTACTCTTATTGCATGTTAATCTGTTAATATTAGTTCTTGGTGCATTATACATTTTTTTTACACATAATCATCACAAATACCCACTCATAACTGTTATTAGAAGGACTTTTACTTAACACAGAGAAAAACTAATGATCATTTTTCCTTGAAACAGTATGGAACAGATTCTTGAACGATATGAGAGATACTCATACACAGAGAGACGTTTGCTTGCAAGTAATTCTGAATCTTCGGTATGACCAAAAAAAATATTTAAACTAAATACAAGGTATATAATATTAAGGGAAAAGGATCAAGTTTACCCCTCTACTTTCAAAAATAGTTTATATTTAACCTCAGTTATGCTTTCCCAACAAAAAATACTCCTACCCTCACACAAAGTTGGCAAAATTGCCCCTTCATCTATAAAATCCTTCCACCATGGCAGCCAACATCCCACGTAGCATGCCACATGGCATCATCTCACCCAAATGTTATGCCACGTGGGATGTTGTTGGCCATGCTGGATCGGTTAACGGACATAGGGGCAGTTGGTATTTTGGTTCGCAGACTATTTTTGAAAGTAGAGGGGTAAAGTTTGACCCTTTTCCCTAGTATTAATGTTCCATTTTCATCTTAAAGTTGATGTTTTGGTATTTGTATAATACAGGTGCAGGAAAACTGGAGCCTGGAATATGCTAAACTCAAGGCTAAGATTGATCTCCTACAAAGGAACCACAAGTAAAATATGATTGCTTAATTCTATTGCAGCACAAATATACTATTCTTGTTTCCACCTTCAATTTGAACAGACTCAGTTTTCATATTCAATTTTTTAAAATTATTTTCAGGCATTATATGGGAGAAGATCTTGACTCATTGAACCTAAAGGACCTGCAAAACTTGGAACAACAACTTGATACTTCTCTTAAGCTTATTCGATCAAGAAAGGCATGCCATAATCCTTCCTTTTTTCCTTTTTTTTTTAGTTATTCGATCAGTGTTCTTTTCTAGTAGAGACGCATTCAGGATTTAGACTTGATTGTTTTTTTTCCTTTTACTGTTTTCTTTGTCTTGGACCGTCAGGAATTGAGTCCTTAACTATTGTAGGTCAAGTAAAGCTGACCATAACAAAAGTGAAAGCTCATTCCTTCCATTACCATCTGCCTTTTTGAAAAAAGCCAAAGTACATTCTTTTAAGCTAGCACGCATCTTTACTATTCTACTGGGTAACCTAGGCAGAAACAGACCGAGGATTTGAAGTTATGGACTTCTGAATTCTAACTCTTCGGAGTTATTGGTTTCTAAATTTATAATTTGTACATATTAAATGAATTTTTTAAAACAAATACAAGATTCGGCCAAACAACTTAGCTCTGCCGAACTTGTATTGTAAACAGTACATTCGCCCTTGAGCACATGTATCTGTAACTCTGTCTACCAAGGTTTGGTTAGATGAGAAGAGATAACCCAGCATTTTTTGTCTCAGCTACAATTAGAACCCCGATCTTCCATAGTTTTCACTCACTTCATTAACGACTGAATCACACATTCGCCCATGCTTTTCTTTCATTCAAAATTTGATATTTTTTGTGACTTCAGATGTTTGTGTGTTGCAGAACCAACTCATGCATGAGTCAATCTCTATGCTACAGAAAAAGGTAATTATATGCATGCCAAGTTTAATTACTACTACTAATTATTAAGTACTGTAATCTTGGTTAAATGCCTTGAGTGTAATATTTTATACTTTCATAGGAAAAGGCAATCCAGGAGGAGAATAACATGCTATCCAAGAAGGTGAGTTTGTCTCTTGTTATTTATTCTAAGTTTTTCAGAAATTAGCAAAGCTTTCAACAGTAAACCATAACTTAGCACTTCATATATCTTAGAAAATTTGTTAAATATCATAGACATTGTATTAATAGGTTATGTTCATTTTTTCTAATTCCTTTGCTTCTTAACAGATTAAGGAGAAGGATAACACAGTAGGGCAGCAAGTTGAATGGCATCAGCAAAATCAAGTTCCTACTTCAACATCTTTCCTCCTACAACCACATCCATGCCTAAATATTGGGTAATTGTTGTCCTCTATAACAAGATAAATAAACAAAACCAACATAGTTACTAGTACTATTTTTGAAAGCATGGGATCTTTACACAAATAGTCGGCAGATTCATTGTTTGTTTTTTCTAGCCGACAGTGTTGTCAAAGGCACCTTAAATCACGCTTAAGCCTTAAGGTGAGGCGCAAAATATGGGGAGCGCTTTACCTCGCCTAGCGGGCGTGTCAATGCATCATCAAGGCTCTATGGCATACTTTTTCCAAATTTTGTAACCATATATTTTTTATTCATGAATATGATTATTAGTCTTGGACTACACGTTTATATTTTTATTTTCTCTCTTTTTGCGCCTTTCTTCATCAAAGCCCCACATTTATTTGCGGTTAAAGCCTCAATGGACCATAGAGCTTTTTTCCGCTTTTTGCTTTTGATAACACTGGTAGCTAGTATACATAAATTATAATTGATTATTCATGGTTATACACATATTCTATATGAATTATAGATTCGCTGGTTATTTTAAGTTTAAGCAGTTGGATGGCTGGCTATTTAGGTTAATTCTTTAATATTTTATTTTCATTGTTCAGCATCTTACTGAGATTTTGAATTGCTAAGTAGCTTTTGTTTACAAAGTTGGTTAACCACTACTTGTTTGATTGTTTCATTAATTTGGTGATGGTAATTGTTGATTAATTAGAGGTAATTACCAAGAGGAAGCAGAAGAAGCAAGGAGGAATGAGCTTGACCTAAATCTTGATTCCTTGTATCCATGCCATATGGGATGCTTTGCCACATGAATAAACAACTTTATATGTTGCATCTGAAGGAATGTCCTTTTGCTGGAGTTCAAGTTTTCCAATTCTGTGTTCTCGTCTGCTTTATGTGGAGGAAAATAAGATTTTAAGCCTTGTCTTGGGAAATTCTTAATATTGTGTGTCTTTATATTGATATATATATAGGACCTTATTGTCTTTCTTTTTATATGGTGAGGAATGTAAATTTCCTAACCTTCATAAATGGAAGAGGAGGTCCATTTGTTGGCATCTGTTTACATTTTTGCCTTACAATTATTGTCAATACAATTATGTATTTTTCTTTGAGTTCAATACAATGTTATGCCCAAACACTGATTTGCTCAAGGTCATTGGGAGGGCTACTTGCAAATCTGTATTCTCATGAGAAATGTTTCATTCAGCACCTTCTAATTGCTAAAAAATTTTGATATCCTCTAGTGATATTGACTGCTTTGGGTCTAGACCAGTACGGTTTTAAAATACGTCACCAGGATCTAAGGCTTGTTTACTTGTATACTAACTATCTTTCTCGTGTTTTGTCGATATAGGAATTGCCTAGGGACCCCCCCCCCCCCCCCGGACTTAGTGAGGACATTGAGGTTTTTCCCAATACCATTCAAAGTTGCACGTGAAGTGGCTCTGATACCATATTTAACAGCCTAGTCCACTAGGGATATTGTCCGCACTGCTTTAAAACGCATTACTAGGGTCTAAGGCCCGTTTACTTATATACCCAGTATCTATCCCGTGTTTTGTTGATGTGGAATTTGCCTAGGATGTCACCTATATCCTACATTGTTTTGGTGTTTCTTTGAGTAATTTAATAATTTCATCGGTAAAAAAACTCTGTACTTAATGTTAGCATAGGCAACTGGCAAATATAAGCACTTTGAGATGTAAAAGACTTGTAACAATGTGCCACCAATCTTAATTAAGATGTAAAGACCATGGCGCAAATAGATAGTATAAGCTGATAAAATCAATCATCTAAATTTCATTAGCACAAGTAGTTGGTCTGACTTGTTTTACATATAGCAGCAATCAAAAAGCCGAGGCGCCAAAAGTATAAATACCAAACAGATTTTAAGGGGAAACAAGTGTTCTCTTGACTGTATATCGTGTTACTCTTCAATCCGTTGTATAACAGGGCATGTTCCAAATAATCAAAAGTTAAAAACACCAAAGAAAGGAACAACTCCAGAGCAAATCTAAGATGTTGAGGACCAGTGTAGTCAAGAATTATGTACACCTTACTAAGCTGCAGGAAATCTTCACATATACGTCTGGTTTTCATTCTCGTTTAGCTCTCTTTCTCTTCAGCTCCGTACACTAATTTGTCTCCTGGAATTGCATCAACTGGGAAAGGAAATCAAAGAGTGTTAGAGAATCAGAGGTAAATAACTTAAACTGTATGACCAGAAATCTATCAAGTTTAGGCATCACTAGCGCTCTTCGCACATTTTTTTTCCAAGTATAATTCTATGATCTTTTGTTCTCTTTTAAATCAAAGGTATACAACATATTTGTTTCTGAAAGTAGAAGATCAGATTGCAGATATATCTATATATATCTCTAATACATATAAACTATATATATATATATATATATATATATATATATATAGGGGCTCAATAACTGAGCCATCTGAATGAGCAAGTGACCGCTTGCTACCTACACTGCTGTCATTTTCAGATAACAAGACATTATTCTTAAACCTATGTACGTTAAACACTGACAAAGCATGTAATAACATGCCATTTAGAGTCCTGAGCGGAACAGAAACATGTCGCAAACTAGTAAAGAGGAAAAGCAAATATAGGAAAACAGTGATAAAGCATTAGTTATTTGACTAACATAAAAAATGTTTTACTCCTCCCTTGTGGAAGAAGATCTTAACTTGACTATGCAGCAAATACGATATTGCAAACTAGCAATGCGCCAGAGTAACTTAAACAGCAAAAGGTAAAAGAAACAAAAACTCTTGCCTTTCCACAAACTGGGCATTTTTCACTTCTCTCCTGCCACTCATAAATACAGCTGAGGTGATAATGATGTGAACATTTTGTCGATATCTTGGGGTTCTCTGGTGTAAACTCTGCATAAAAGAAAAAGTCACTTCAAAAATTATTTATCCAACTACGTAGCATGCTAATTGCAGATCAAATAGTTCAACGCAAGCTACCTTCGAGGCATGTTGGACATACATCCTCATCTTCTGATGAGGAAACTGCATACTGGAATCCAGTCTCCAACTTTGATAAATTTACCTTTTCAGGGGACTCGGGACAACCTTCTTTATATCCTCCTTCACTGTCTAATTTAATCAGCTTGTCTGCTTGTAGAAGTCTTTGTGTTATTTCAACATCAGCATCTCCAACTGGTTCAGGCTCAACTCGTGAATGACTTGTTCCTTTGTCCTGTCGTCTAAATGCAACTTCTTGTTGCACTTGTGGCTGTCTTGGAGCAGCATTATTTGATAAAACTCTACCCTGAGAACTGATTGTATTACATGAACTATTGTTGGTAACTACAACAGTCGAAGATGATGGGCCTTGATTAGCTGAAGTCACAGCAGTTTCTTGTGCTCGACCAAATACAGCTCCACACTGATGACAAGTAATACTTAAAAGTCAATTTCATGATAAGGAACATTCAGCATATTGTAAAAAGTTAGCATCTTAACGAGGAAAGAGTCATTACGAAAACGAATCATTAGCAAAAAGGATGCAACTACACGAGCAATATATTCATGATTGTTGTTACTACAGCTATAATTAGAATTTTCCAGGTTAGCAATAATAAACAATGGATTCAAGGCTGCAATATTCGTTTCTGTGGTTTGTTTCACAGTTCTTCAAAAACAAGAGAGCTTTTCCATGTTTAAACTATTAAAGATGATATGTGATCACATTAGCGTCACGTTTAACATTTTGCACCAAGCGACGAGTTTTGCTATTCTGTGAGTTAGTAATTTATGAGCTAGTAAAATATGAAAAAGAAAGTTCCATCAAGTGTCATCTTTGTTCATAATACATTAGAACAGAATATTAAAAGCAAACAACGACTGATATTTGATGTATTAATCGGTTAAAAGCTAATCCAGTATCCATAATCAAATGGTATGTTGCAGATTGAGCAAGGACAGAAGATGCTGCACATTCTTCATGTTAGTATAATCGAAAATCCTTTAGGTTTGGGATTCAAAGAGCTACATTATTCTTTGCAAAAGAGCAAGGCAGGTCATCTCCCTAGTTCTTTAAGGTAGTTGAAGTTTTTCCTTGGAATCATCTTCACCTGTTGTGCTACTTAAATATTCATTATTGCTATAGTTAGTTGAGCTGGTGGTCCAACTAATTAACTAATTCAGCTAGACACGATTAGTTTTCGGTAGTTAAGAATCTTGCCATCATTTATTCATAGAAAACTGACAAGGCAGAATTAGCTTAGTGGTAGAGGGCAACATTGTGGACGAAGCATTCACGTTCACGTAGGGTCAGAGGAAGGGCTGCACCATAGGGCCTGGGTAGTCCCTAATGCAAGCATTAGTGGCTGATTCCACGGCTCGAACTCGTGACCTATAGGTCATACGGAGACAACGTTACTGTTGCTCCAAGGCTCCCCTTCCAAACAATGTGAAACATTAAATAGTTCATCGCACCATCCAAACATTAGGATAAGATAAACATATACAATTACTTCATAGCCAAAAGCAAAAGAATTTTCGACAGGTACCGTATTAAGTATGTTCTGAAAGCAGCAACTAAAACACTGGCAGCTGCTATGGTTTTGATCATTTGAGACAGCAGCATTCTCTCCAACATTAGAAACAGTGAAACAGCAACAAACTGAACCCATGATTTTTCTTCAATTCATTACACAAATCTTCAACCTTTTAGTATCAATTCCCTTTTAGACCAGTAGCCAAACTTTCCTTTAAAGCAATAAAAAATTACAAATAAGCAAACAGAAGTAAACACTAAAACTAAAGTAAACAAACATGTCAGACCAAAAATAGTAAATTTCTTTTTCCCAATTTATTGCTCTTAATGCAAAGATTAAACAGAAATACAGTCATACTTTTTATAACACTCTAATTTGTTCCGAGTTTTTTCGGCTGTTATAGCGAAGTGCTTTAACAGAGAACATATATTATAACATAGCATAAAAATTGGTTCTATAAAAACTTGGTTTTTATAGTGAATGAGTATTATAGAGAGCTCTAACCGTAAAAAATAAAATTTTTCTTTTTTTCCCAAAAATTGCTAGGAAAAGTACTTTAAAAAATTTATGAAACTGTAAAATAATGCAATCAATCACTGAAAAATTAACTCATCATCAAAGCAACCTTAAGACCTATGGAAACAGAACAGGGATTCTATTGCTTAGTATTTGGAAAATCACACTTCACACACACACACAGAGGTATATTGATAAGAAAACACCATAACCATAACATGCAAGTCTCATTGATCACAAAAAAGAAGCAGCAAATACAACTCATAATCATAAAAAGAATAACACACAAAAACATCATTAAATTTTATATAGAAGAGAAACAGAGAGAAAGAGGGGTGACAATACCAGAGACAAGATTTTGGATAGCAAAGGGTCTGTGCTGTGGAAACAAATAATGAAGAGTTTTGAGAATTGAGGAAAGAGAGTTGACACAAAAAAGGAAAAGTTTCCACCTTTTTTAATTAGAATCTTTGATTATATGGAAAACTCTCTCTATTGGGGGTGTATAAGGTATCACGGCGAGGAACTAGCTGAAAAATTATACCTCTGTCCCTTTTGTTCTGTTTAAGGTACACCTAAATATATTTTACTACTAAATACTAAATCCTACTCCCACTTGATCTAATATTCCAAAGATTTTAAATATATAAAGAAGATATTATAATGCGTTATAAAAAGAACTTACATACATTGACAGTTTCTTAATTTTTTCAATTTTGGAGATGAATTCCGCCATGCGAATAATAGGTTAAAAAAAATAGATTTAAAGGAAAAAAAAAAGGACTTGAAAGTCATACTTTTTATGATATGGTCGAATAATTGGTATATGTTTGTTTTTTATTTAAACAATAAACTCTAAAATTAAGAGACTTTTTAATTAGAGAACGTTTTACTTTTTTTTAGCAAGTCTAATTAACAAATTAGTAAACCATAGTGGTGTAGAATTGAATTGTAACAATTATACCATAACTTCAATTACATATTAGGAGTACTTATATTGTCCCCTCTTGTCTTTTCAATTTTTAAGATCGACTATATATTCATTTAAAAATCAATTGATTATCATTGATATACAGACCTCCATTTGTCAAAATTCGTCATCTTTCTAACTGTTTCTACTATTTTCATGACCTTTGATATTTCCGTGATATGAAAGTTAAATTAAATGATCTTTCCCCCAAAACTAAATAAAATATATAACACATGTCATATTCTACACAATAACGAGGCCCTATTTCAAAGTAAAATTGTATCTGTCATTTTTATATAAGCTCATCTGAATTTTATATAAATACGCGCGCATATTTAACGAATAACATAATGCTAGGTCAGGGTGTGCGTGCACATATTTAACGGATAACATAATGCTATGTCAGGGGCTGAACTTATTTGACTATAAATTCAGTAAATATTTTAATTGTATTAGAAAATTTATTAAATATATATAAATATTTAATTGCGAAACTATAACTAAGACAAATTCAAAACTTCAAATCATGGCGTCTCTTCTTCCTCTTGTTTAGATAAAATTTTTTAGATAATGATTCAATAAATATAAGTTTAGCTGACGTTGGTGACCAATCTTATCTATAGGGTAGTGAAATGAATTACTTATAATAAAAAATGGGGAAAGGATATAAAGAAGCTTCATAGTTGGTGCATGGAATCAATGGTGAAGAATCTTTCTTTATTTCAGTGGGGAAGCCATTCACAATTTTCAAAAATAAAGATGTTGACTCTTGTGCTTTTATGAGGTAGTTCACTTAATTGACATTTTCCATTTGAAGATGACAAAAGCACAAGCAACTATGGCACCATCATCATTATTTTAGTCTCTATTTATATATAAGTAATATTTTAAACATCCATGATATTTATATTAAATTCAAATTCATTTCCTCAAAAGAGAAGTAAATGCAGTGACATGTTGCATACACTAACTTTAAAGATTCTGAATGTGCTTCGACATAAATTAGAACTTGCAACTGTTTGAACTACATAATATGTAAATTAGAGATATTCGTACTTCCTACTATCTAACAATCGTCTTAGAGTGAAAAGGTCTGTCATCTCACTACTTTCTTCCACAACATTTCCATAGTAGCAATGGTCTTTCCCACTCTCCAACCATCAATCCTCTCAAATCCCTCCTAAACCTCCTGATATACTTCACGAAAATGAAGGTATTAATTCACCTACATCAACACCGTGTAGGGATAATCAGCAGGATGATGAAGGAAATAATTCCTCAACGACTACACGAGCAAAAATACTCCAACACCAAAACTCATCATATAAGGAGATCCTCCTTTTGGACTCTATCAATATACACTACTAGAAATCCGGAAAAAAACGATCAAAATTTGGCGAACAAAATTGGTCTGTCAAGAAAAGCGATCAAAGTTGGTCGCTAAATTGGAGAAAATAATTAAATAATTGTTCTAAATACATTAGCGACCAAGGTTGGTCGCTTTTTGGTCGATAATTTAGTCAAAATGTTGACCGGACTGGTCAAACTTGCTTGGTAAAAGAATTACTGAAATTAGCGACCAACTTTGGTTGCTAAAGTGGGACCCACTTATAAAATTTTAATAATTATATTATTATTTAAAAAAATTATAAAATATAAATAAATATAATTTAAAATTAGCGACCAAAGTTGGTCGCTCACGAAAGGGGAAGCAGATAGAGACCAACTTTGGTCGCTAATCTGGGACCCAGTTATAAAATTTTAATAATTATATTATTATTTAAAAAAATTATAAAATATAAATAAATATAATTCAAAATTAGCGACCAAAGTTGGTCGCTTACGAAAGGGGAAGCAGATAGAGACCAACTTTGGTCGCTAATCTGGGACCCAGTTTTAACGTTTAACAATTATATTAGTATTTTAAATATTATATAAAATATTAACATATGTATATATATATATATATATATATATATATATTCACTGTAATACTATAACGTTTATATAACTTGTTATAGTATATGTTAGTGTGTGTATATATATAACACACACACTTCGTGCTACTTTAACTACATATATAGCATGTTATAGTACATGATACTGTATTCATTATTTGTATTGTAACAGAGTTAATGAATTACATTCATTCATCACTAGGTTATAAGTCGATGAATCAATTATAACATATTAATTGATATAAGTCGAGACATTTTGTTTTTAATCAATACTATATATATATATATAACTTTGATCGCTATTTTGGTCAAACAGTCAAAAAATAACGATCAACATTGGTCGCTATTTCGGTCAAACAGTCAAAACTTAATTAGCTACCAAAATAGCGACCAACGTTGGTCGCTTTTTGTAAATCCAGAGTCAAAAATAGGTTTTCCCCTTCCATTCTCTTATTTTCTTCCCAAAATTTTTCCGAAATCTCTCTCAACACATTCCCCTCCCCTTCTCTATTTCCCTCACACAAATAAATCCCCCCACCCCGCGCCACCACTGTGACCGCGCCACCATCGCCGGAGCCGCTACTATCACTGTCCGCTGCTATCACATTCCCCGCCGCTATCACTGTCCGCCGGAGCTGCTACTATCATTCTCCTCCTTTGCAGCACCACCACTGCCATTGTTGTTCAAGGTTAGTAATCTACCTTATTAGCTTTTAATTTTTGCTATATAATTTTATGTAATTTTTTTAGAGTTTTTGTCTATTTAGTATTAGGGTTTTTGGTTTGAACTACATTAGATTTAGAATTAAGGTATAGAACTCAAATTAATGCATTTAAATTATTTAATGTATAGATTATGAACTTAAGGTAGAAATTATGAACTACCTTAAATTATGAACTTATGGTTCTTAATAGAACTCAAATTAATGTATTTAAATTATTTAATTTATAAATTGATTTAAGGTATAAATTATGAATTGAACTTTTTGGATATGAATTGAACTTTTAGTTTATGAATTGAACTTTTAGTTTATAAATTGAAATTTTAAGATATGAATTGAACTTGAAATTATGTAGGACAATTGGCAAATGCAAACAATTTGTTAAACAGAGGAATATGATTGAAGGATCTATATGCGAAGCTTATCTTGCAAAGGAAACTGCTCATTTTTGTTCTTATTATTTTGAGAGTAATGTGCCATGTGCTAGGAATAGGCCCAATAGACACACGGTCGAATGTGTGAATGATCCATTATATCCGCCTATGTCCATATTCAATCAACCAGGCCGATGTTCTAAGGATGTTAGAAAGAGAAGTTTGAGTGATATGGAGTACAAGTCAGCTACACTTCATGTGTTGCTAAATTGTCCTGAAGTTGTACCATTTCTCAAGTAAGTATTGATTTAGTAGTTATCAAAATATAAAATTTACTGTGATTACATCTCAATGCAACTACTAAAAATATTTGATGTGTCACAGTCACTTCGTGGGTCAATTTGGCCATGATGCTGTATATACGATATTTGATACGTAGTTGAAACAATTTGTAAGTTTATCCTTAAAATATTCTAACACTATGTAGGTAAACAATGTTTGGAAGTTATGCTAACTTATGAATATTTTTAACAATATGTAGGTAAATGATCTAAATAATGGTGTAAATCAATTTTTGAAAGATATATCTTGGGGACCTGGGCTTGAGGTCATAACAATGTCTAAGTACGTTGTGAATGGTTATAAGTTTCATACAGAGGATTGCTCTAAAAATAAAAATAGTAACAATAGTGGGGTGTGGGTTTAAGGTGGTGATGGCAACCAAGTTGGAGATATTGATTATTATGGTGTGCTCAAAGAAAAAATAGAAGTAGAATATACAGGTTGGCCATTTAAGAAATTGATACTCTTTAGATGCAAGTAGTTTGACCCAAATTCAATAAGAGGTACAAGAATACACAATCAATACAACATAATTGAGGTTAATCATACGAGGGAGTATGATCTCTATGATCCTTTCATAATTGCACATAATATTAGGCAAATGTATTATGCTCCTTATCCATTGCGGTGGAATAAGTCCGATTGGTGGGTTGTAATCAAAACTAAGCCTGTAGGTAGGGTGGAAGTCGAGAATGTGTTAGATGTTGCACATCAAAACGATATCTCCAGTGTTCACTAAATAGTGTACGAACTTTTAGAAAATGATTTGGAACATCCTGAACTCATATTGGAAGAAGTTGATATAATTGAAGTAAGAATTATAGAAAACGAGGAAGAAGAATCAACTGATGAAGCTCAAACTAGTGAGGAAGAAGAATTCTCTAACGAGGAACAATATGTCGATGAGCTTTAAAAAGTTGGTTTCTTTAATAACTCTCGTTTATAGCTAGTTTCTTTATATATTTCAATCTAAATATGTATTATATTATGCAGATGATAGGCAAGGGTCGAGGTAACAATGACCCTACTGGTTCTCGGGGTCGAGAAAAGGCTAGGAAACCAAAGAGGAGGGTAGAAGATAATACTCAATCTTTTCCACCCTCTTCAGAGATGCCTATGCCTATGCCTATGTCTTTGCCTCCACCCCAGGGCTATTATGAGTTGTCACAACATCACGAGCCCTACACCTTCGTGCAAACACCATGTCTTTCGTCATAGGGCCATAGGACTATACGTCCGACATATAGTCCACCTGCCTTACGACTACGTGGATCGCAGCCATCTGCATCGCATGGATCGCATCGATTCATATCATATCCACATGGATCACAGTCATCAGTGTCACAGTCAATTGGGTCACAACAATCAGTATCATAGCCACTTGCGGTCCGTCCAGCTATGTCGCAGTCACAGGGATCGTAGCCATCTTCATCAGGGACTCCATCTATTTCAGGCCTTCGCCTGCGAGATACTAGCTCTAACCCCCCTACACCTTCCACACATGCCTCTGATATACATGCTTCGGACGGTGATGCTGATGATGACGAGGAGGTGCATTATGATCAATATGGCAGGATCATTATAGTCCCTGAGGGTGATGGGTAAGAGTTATTTGTTATTTTTACTTTTATTATTTTCTACAATTTTTACTAAGATATTAATGTATTTTTTTATTAAATTGCAGGTTCATCCCGAGTAATATTACTATGCGAATAATCACCAAAGCAACCAGAAAGCTTTATGATGGCCCTTATGCGACTTGGAGTGAACTTCCATTCTCGCTGAAGGAGCAAATTTTCAATCAATTTAAGGTATAAATGTTCTTTTAAGCAGTATAATTATTTATATTTTTGATATTTTCATATAATATTTAACTTTTGAAATACAAAGTAAGTGTGTATGGGAACATCGCTATAGCGCGGAAGTGGCTGCAAATTTTCATCTCAAAGCTCGTAAGCGGTTGTCGCATAGTTTCTCCAAAGCTAGAAAGTTGAATCAGAAGCCTGAATGGTTGCTTCAGAATTTATGGGAGGATTTGCAAAGGCAATGGCTTACCGCAAAGTTCTTAGAGAAGATCGAAAAAGGAAAGAAAGCTCGCGCATCTGAGAAGGGAGGATCCTTGCACACTGGAGGTGCGATCAGCCTAGGGACAATAAAAAGAAGAATGGTACGTAATTGCTTAATTTATTTTAATTTTCAAGGTATATCTATTCTGTTTATTAACTAAAATTTATGAGTTTTCAGGAAAAGAAGTTGGGGCATCCGATGAACCAAGATGAGCTATTCAAGGAGACTCATATTGTAAAGAATAAGAAAGAGACGGATCAAGAAAGGTGGGTCGAGGGCCGAGCCTCGACTGTACATGTAAGTTTTTACTTTTCATTAAGTATTTTGATTTACTTTTATATAAATTTTGAAATACTAATTCAATGTAATTTTTCTTATAGGGTCGCTTCACAGCTGAAGTAGAGGAATTCATACGCAGTCAGCTACCTAATGAGTCGGGCGAGCCAATCCAACCTTCGGACGAGGATGCTGAAAGAATGTGGACGGATGCTGCTGGCGGTCCAAAATGGGGGAAGGTATATGGGCTTCCTACTAATAAATTCCATAGCTATAAGTATGAAATGCAAGGAATAGAGACTTCCTCGCAAGCCGAGCAACTTGATGGGGAGAACCTCTCCGCTCTGCGGGAGACTGTGACATAGCTCACATCCGAGCTAGAAGAAGCCTAGGAAAGAGAAAAGCTTAGAGATGCTCAGTACATTGGCATACAAGTTCAGTGCCAGGGCGTGCAAGAGCAACTAAAATCTCTCCTAGCTTTTGGAGGTTTTTTGATTCCCCGGTCTCGTGAGTCATCGCTAGAGGCTCGACTTCCCCGTGCTCGTTCCTCCCATTCTTCCCGTACTCGTTCCTCCCATCCTCCTCATGATCGTTCTTCCTGTCCTCGACAAGTAGACCCTTCTGGATACCGTCTTGGTGATGAAAGTTCATCAAACAGTGATGATAATGATGTACAAAACACTCCTTGACTTTTATACACTTTGAACTAGACAAATAGAACCAGTTTTCGAATGGGCTTGTAATAAGAGTTAACCTAGTTTGGTTAGCTTAATGTGTTAGTTTTATTGAACTTTATACATTGTTGGTTTTAATATTGTTGTTAATGTTGTTGTTGTGTTGTTGTTGTTGTTGTGTTGTTGTTGGTTTTGTTGTTGGTATTGTTGTTGTTGTTGTTGGTATTGTTGTTGTTGTTGCTTGTAATAAGGAATTTGGTATGTGGCAGGTGGTGTAGCTACCAAAACAGGCAGTTTCTGCCAAAATTATACCCAGAAAAGCGACCAACTTTGGTCGCTTGTTGGTCGCTTTTCTATTTAAAAAAAATATTTTCTTGGAAATAGCAACCAAGGTTGGTCGCTAATTAACCCAGATTTCTTAAAAAGCGACCAACCTTGGTCGCTATTCTATTAAAAAAATTTCCGAAAAATAGCGACCAATTTTGGTCGCTTATGTTTAAAAATAATTAAATTCTTGAAATTAGCGACCAATTTTGGTCGCTTATGTTTAAAAAAAATTAAAAAAAAAGCGACCAACTTTGGTCGCTATTTTCCAGATTTTAAAATATAATATTTGGTTTACAGACCAAAGTTGGTCGCTATATTTTGATTAATAATAAATAGAAAAAAATGTAATTTAAATATAGACCAACTTTGGTCGCTAAATTTATAATATTAAAATATTAAAGCGACCAAAGTTGGTCGGTATATTGTTTACCCGGAATATTTGGTCCTTTTAGCTTAGAGACCAAAGTTGGTGGCTAATTAGCGACCAACTTTTGTCCCTAATGTAAAGGGACCAGCAAAATAGCGACCAAGCCTGTTTGGACGCTTTTTGGTCGCTTTTTGACCTGTAAGCGACCAACTTTGGTCGCTTTTTGTGGTCATTTTTTTTCCGAATTTCTAGTAGTGATTCAGGTTTCTCAACCGCCTCTACATCCAATTACTACTCAAGACACCCCTATGCAATTAGACTGCCAATTTCAAGACGTGCCTAGCCAAAATATTTGCTCCCAAGCAATCCAAGATCTTAATGATAACCTACAAGTCTCATCACAGTAGGCGATCTCCATAGGATTTACCAACCATGGAGGTATTCTCTCATTATTAAATTTATGGAAAAATGTATCCTACACCAATACCTAAAGAGAAAATTATATTAGTTGTGGAAACTAAATGAAAACTTCACCCTCATGGACCTAGGGGCTGATTACTTCATAGTAAAATTCAACAAGGAGGAGAATATGTCTAGAGCCCTCAGTAATAGACCATGGTTTATCAATGGTTACCACCTATCAATTCAAAAATGGGAGCTACAATATATAGCCAGTGAGGCAAAACAATTAAAATCAACAGTTTGGGTTCATCTTCCCCAACTCCCTACTGAATTTTATGATTCTACCATTTTACAAAAAATCAGTAATACCATTGGCTGATTACTTAGGATTGATGCTTGCACTTTCTCTACTCTAAGAGGTAGGTATGCTCGACTATGTGTTGAAGTATCCATGGAAAAGCCGGTTAAGCCTTTTGTTTACATCGGAAACTATAAACAACATATACATTATGAGGGTGAAAACCTTTTATGCACCAATTGTGGTAAATTAGGCTATAGACAATCAAAATGTTCAGTGCGTTCATCACCCTCCAATACCAGTGAGCAACAAGGAGGCCCAACAGATATCCCAAAACAAGACACCCAAAGTGATTGGGTGATTGTCACCTTTAACAAGAAAAAGAAGTCTACTAGAGTGAAGCAAATTCTAATTACTAAGATAACCAATCCAGGTACACGTCCAAAACTCAATGACATTGAAACATGCATGTCTTCTAATTCCAAAAATTTTATTTTTCCTAAATTTAAATATATGCGAAACAATCCATCCAATATTCCAGCTACTGACTCAAAGGTTAGACAATACACGGACAAAAACTCTAAAACTAATATCATCTCCTCCAATGTTGGCCGAAATTCTAATAATATTTTTGAGATTCTTCAAAGTAAGGATGAAGAGCCCATGGTTTTCGAAAATGGTTTAGCAAAAAATCTACCCATAATCCCTAATGACCAATGCATGCAAAGTAGAAAGAACAAACTCATACATGTGTCCAAGACCAATGACACCTTTGAACCAATACCCCAATCGTTAGATGAAGCTTCCACTAAAAACAAACCTTGTAATTACTTGGCTACCTCTAAACTAAAAAATATTACTAATCCTAAATCGAATATTACCACTACCCCTAAACCATCAACATTACACATGGACATGCATGTAAAAGAGGATGACCAAATGGCAGATTACTCAGAGCACCTGGCAACAACAAAATCCACCAAAAAATTTATATATTCTCACACGCCAAGCCAATTATTTTCCATGCAGCCAAAGAAATCTATAGAAATCAAGAACCCTAGGAAAGCTACCAATTCTATTACCAGTACTAACCAAATATATACCCCACAAGAAGAGAATGCCAAGACTCCCACTCACAACTAGGAGAAGATTTTGGCTAGTTCACATACCAAACCAACACAGAATCCCTCCGATGGCCAACCCTCCACCCATGCCACCACAATTACAAAATCAACCACTATTCTTCACATCCCCCCCCTTCAATCTCAAAATTACTAAACAACCTCTTGGCTAGAAGCAGGCATTCAAGGCTATGCAGTAACCTTCAATATCAAAATCAATGGCCAAGAGATGGTAATAATAATCCAGAATACCCGCTACCTAGCCCAACTAATATCAGAGGGAATGCACTTGGTAATGAACAACTACACCAATAAAGCATGGATCAACAATATCCTACACCCCCTAGCCTCACACATGAATCACACCTTAATCCAGGCCATGTAGGAACATTGGAACCTTCCACAAACCCCCAACCAATTCATCAATCTCCCAATGAATCTACCTTTCTTCCTATCGAAGGAAAGCATGACGATCAATCTGATCTTCATGCCATGGAGCCACCATGCAGTCCAGGAACCCAACAATCCACCAAACATGGCCCCAATAAACCTGGAACCCAACATCTAAGTCAATGTGCCCGGACCAGATCCACCACAACATCCAGTAGAGGAAGAAGAAGAATACCTTCCACAAGGTACTCAATCGAGTGTGGAATTTTCAAGTCTAAACGAGGTAAAAATACTACTCTTCCCAGAATTATGGAGCAAGAAATACATCTTTAGTTGCCCAAGCACCATGTAAAAATGGTCAATGCATGTTCGACCACCACAAGATCCCACAGTAGGAAAGCAAGCAATAATTCTAGTTCCATCAAGAAGGAGGAGCCACAACTCAGTGGAAAGGGAGTCCACGTCAACCAACCACAAGCATCTCAAATGAATAGAGCCATTACTATAATTTTTTGGAACGTTAGAGGTGCCAATAATAATGTCTTTCATCGTAATGTTAGGGAATTAATCGACATTCACAAACCTTGTATGGTAGCTCTTCTTGAGACTAGGATGTTGGTGCATGCCCCCTTCTAAATGAATTCAACTTCTCCGAGCTCATAGAGGCTCCAGCGGAGGGCCAGTCAGGAGGCATGGCCATCCTCTATAACCAAAATGTGGTGATAATGGAACACTTCACCAAAAATTGTCAAGAAATTCATGCACTTTTAGAAGTACGACCTTTTAACTTTGAATGGATTTTTCAGCTATATATGCTAGTAAAAAAGTTGACCTTAGAGATATTATGTGGGATAACCTTAGGAATCTCTCACGAAATTATAAGGGACCTTGGATGTTAGGGGGAGACTTGAATGACATTATTAGTAGTAATGAAAAAATAGGTGGTAGACCACTGAAAACTTTTAGGGCTTCAAAATTATGGGAAAATATTGACTATTGCAATCTCATTGACCTTGGTTTCAAGGGTAGTAAATTTACATGGTCTAACTATAGGAAAAAGAAAGGGTTAGTTATTGAAAGGTTATATCGTGTTTTAGCTAATGATGATTGGTTAAAAAAATTTCCAAATGTTACCATTACATATCTCCCAAAAACCCACTCGGTCCATAAGCCAATTCAAGTAAAGTTAAATAATATCACTCACCATTGTGAAAATTTTTTCCGTCTTGAGAATATTTGGTGTACCCATCCAAATTTTGGTAATATTATTGCGAACCTATGGAGGAATAAAGACTTAATGATGGCCACCAAATCTTTCACCGAATATATTAAAATATGGGGTAAGGAACACTTTGGCAATGTTCTTAAGGAAAAAAAAAATTCTTCTATCTAGATTAAATGGTATACAAAAATCCCCTAATTATAACCATAGCTTCTTTCTTCAAGAATTAGAAGATGTGACGACCCGGCCAGTCGTCTTAAGAATTAACGCCCCGATCCCCTATTAACTACTTTTCCCAAGTTTATTTTTGCTAATTTGATTTGCCGGAATGTTCGATTTTGAGTTTCGGAGAGTTTTGGGATAAGAGTTTAAGTAATAGAAAGTTGATCATAGTTGGAACAGTGTGAAGACGGCCTCGGAATAGAAATCTGATGGTTCTGTTAGCTCCGTTGGATGATTTTAGGGTTAGGAGCGTGTTCGAATTGTGTTTTGGAGGTCCGTAGCTAATTTAGGCTTGAAATGCCGAAAGTTGAATTTTAGAAGTTTCCGGTTCGATAATGCGATTTTGATCCGAGGGTCGGAATGGAGTTCCGAGAGTTGCAGTAGTTCCGTTGTGTCTTTTGGGATGTGTGTGCAAAATTTCAGGTCATTCGGACGCATTTTTGGTTGGGTTTTTGATCGAAAACGGAATTCGGAAGATTTTTAAAACTTAGGCTTGAATCTGATGTGTTTTGGTTGTTTTGATGTTGTTTGAAGTGTTTTGAAGATTTGTACAAGTTTGAATAAGGATATGTTGATTCCTTTGATTGAAGTCCCGGGGGCCGCGGGATGAATTCAGATGGTTAACGGAGAAAATTTTGGAGTTGAAGTTGTGCAAGAGCTGGTCTTCTAGTATTTTCGCATCTGTGGTTTGGGGACCGCAGATGCGGAGCCGCAGAAGTGGTTATTACACCGCAGAAGCGGAAAAAGGGAGGGCCAACATAGACCGCAGAAGCGGACACTCCATCGCAGAAACGTGTCCGCATAAGCGAGGTCTCTTCTTGCACCTGCGGGACCGCAGGTGCGGCTTATATGGTCGCAGATGCGAAAATTGCTGGACAGAATGTTTTAAGTCCTAAAAATGGGACTTCGTCCCATTTTCCATTTTTACAAAATTTGGAGCTCGGGGATAAGCGATTTTCGGGAGATTTTTGAGGGAAACAACAGGATAAGTGTTCTTAACTTAATTTTGGTTAGATTACTCGAATCTATTACTAGTTTTGGCATTAAATCTGTGAATTTTGTTGGAAGAGTGTCAAAACCCTCTCGGATAAATTTGAGGATTTGAGGGTCGAAATGTTATGCGATTTGGATAATTTTGGTATGGTTAGACTCGTGAGAGTACAAGATTTCTGAAAACGTAAATTTACCCGATTCCGAGACGTGGTCCCGAGGGGCGTTTTGGTTATTTTATATAATTTCGCGTATTAACTTAGAATTTAATTGTAGAATCAGTTACTTGAAGTGTTATTTGCATTATGAAATTGAATTGAATAGATTTGGGCTATTTGGAGTCGAGTACTCGCGGCAAAGAAGTGGTGCCGGGTTGATTCTGAGCTGGTTCGAGGTAAGTGGCTTGTCTAACCTTGTGTGGGGGACCTTCCCCTTAGGATATGATATATTCGGTAATTGAAATGCCTTGTACGTGAGGCGACGAGTGCGTACTTGAGCTAATTGTTGAAAATTCGATTTTACTTTAAGTATTTCAATTGAGTTCCTTTTTCCTACTTTATTCTACTTGCGAATTTAGTATGTTGTAGTTTAGAAAAGCATGTTTAGTTGATTTAATTGCTTATTTGCTTAAACTGCCTTAATTGCATTACGTGAAGCATGTTAGGCTAGAATTAATTTTTTACTTGGTACGAAATTTTGTATTTAATTGAGTATTCTTGTGTTGCTTCTATGTGTTTAAATTTGGGACCACGAGACGACATCCTGGGAGATCCCCTGTACATATTTATGAGCTGGACTGAAGTGCGGGGAACCAAGAGATCTCTGGCACGTATATTGAGGATACTAAGAGATTCTCGGGATACCAAGAGATCCCTAGCATATATTGAGGATACCAAGAGATCCTCGGGATACCAAGAGATCCCTAGCATATATTGAGGATACCAAGAGATCCCCGGGATACCAAGAAATCCATAGCATACATTGAGGATACCGAGAGATCCTCGGGATACCAAGAGATCCTCGACATATATAGAGGGTACTAAGAGATCCTCGGGATACTGAGAGATCCCCGGTTATCATCCTTGTTATGAGTGGTACTTCCTAGTGTTTGCCATAATTTATGTTTCCGTTATTGTACTCCTTATTATCCTGTGTAGATTCTTACTATAGATTTTTTCAACTGTACCTCTTATCTTATATTGTCATGTCTCATATTCTCTATATTTATTTAATCTTAGTAGGGCTCTGACCTTCCTCGTCACTACCCAACCGAGGTTAGGCTTGGCACTTACTGAGTACCACTGTGGTGTACTCATGCCTCTTATGCGCATGTTTTTCATGTGAAAATCCAGGTACTTCTACTCAGGCCTATCATCCTTGAGGGAGGCGACTGCTCTAGAGACTTCGAGGTACATCTGCCACATCCGTAGACCGAGAAGTCCTTTTCTATTACTACCTTTAGTATTTAGCCCTTTTTTACTTTTCTGTTCTTATTTAGACATTCCGGAGTTAGAGTTATGTAGCATCGTCTTAGCTTGTGATTCATGGGTTTACGGGTCTTGGATTTGGATATTGGTTTTGAGATTTATACATGGTGTATGCCGAACGGCATATTTAAACACTGTTATTGCCTTATTTCTATTTTTAAATTGTTTACTTCCGCAAGTTTTGGTTATCTTCCGCAATTTAGGCTTACCTAGTCGTAGAGACTAGGTGCCGTCACGATGGTTCACGGTGGGCGAACCGGGGTCGTGACAAGTTGGTATCAGAGCTCTAAGTTCATAGGAGTCATGGATCACAAGCCAATTTATTAGAGTCTCATTGATCGGTACGGAGACGTCTGTACTTATCTACGATAGGCTATGTAACCGTTAGGAAAAATTCCACTTCATTTGATTTCCTTGTCGTGCAATATTTTGACATCACCATTCTAAACTTCTATCTTCTATTCTCTCACAGATGGTAAGGACACGTGCTACTCGGGATGATCAGGCACCCGCGCCCCATACTGCAGCCGTCAGAGGCCGGGCCGGGGTAGAGGCCGAGGACGCATACGTAGTGCAGCCAAAGCACCTATGCGAGCTGCCACAGAGGTACCACCAGCGGATCCAGCTGGAGTCCAGGCACCTGACATGCCTACTACTACTACTACTCCAGCTCTTCAGGAGACTTTAGCACAGTTCATGAGCATGTACACCACTTTGGCTCAGGCAGGGTTGCTTTCCTTACTGCAGCTACATCCTAGGCCGGGGGAGGAGCACAGACTCCTACCGCCCGCACTCCTGAGCAGCGAGTGCATGTGGAGCAGGTCCCTGAGATTATTCTGGTACCTCCTACAGTGCCAACTTAGCCAGAGGATAGGGAAGCTGCTTCCGTGGATGAGCAATTAAGGCTTGAGAGGTTCAAGAAGTACAAGCCTCCTGTATTCAGTGGTCTAGCATCGGAGGATGCTTTGGGATTTCTTGATGAGTGTTACCGCATTCTCCATACCATGGGTATCTCAGGATCGAGCGGGGTTTCTTTCACTACCTTCCAGCTTTGAGGAGCCTCCTATGAGTGGTGGCGCACCTATGAGCTAGACAATCCAGATAAGGCTGTTTCACTGACTAGGGCTCGGTTTTCAGATCTGTTCCTGAGGGAGTATGTTCCTCAGAGCCTCAGGGATGCATGGCGCGCATAGTTTGAGCATTTGAGCCAGGGTGCTATGACTGTTTCAGATTATTCTATATGTTACACCAGTTTGGCTAGGCATGCACCAGCCTTGGTTTCTACTATCCGCGAGAGGGTTCGCCGGTTTATTGAGGGTCTTATTCCCAGCATTAGATCTAGCATGGATCGTGAGTTAGAGATGGATATTTCGTATCAGCAGGTGGTGAGCATTGCTAGGAGGATTGAGGGTATGCATTCTAGGAGAGAGAGGAGAGGAAGGCCAAGAGGTCTCGAGAGTCGGGCCATTATTCTGGTGCCCGTACCCCAGCTGCAGGTCGCAATGGTAGGGGTTATATGAGTCGCCCTGTTCATTCAGCTCTTCCAGTAGCCAGTAGTGCTCCAGCCCCTCCTAGATCTCAGGAGCCTTATTATGCACCTCCGGTTTCTACTACACCTCCTACGCAGGGTGCTTTCAGAGGTCAGTCCAGCAAACCTGACCCTAGCCAGTCACAGCCACCGCATCCTCCCAGGGCTTGTTTTGAGTGTGTTGACACACGTCACGTGGTGAGGGATTGCCCTAGACTTGGGAGGAGTGCACCTCTACAGACATCTCAGCCACAGCGTGCCCCGCAGAGTTCTCAGGCTATGATTACAGCTCCAGTTGCTACCCCACCTGCTAAGCCAGCTAGAGGTAGAGGTCGGGGAGGTAGAGGTCGCCCTCGAGGGGGAGGCCAGGCCAGATACTATGCCCTTCCTGCCCGTACCGAGGCTGCTACCTCCAATTCTATCATCACAGGTATTATATTGGTTTGCCACAGCGATGCATCGGTTCTATTCGATCCAGGCTCTACTTACTCTTATGTGTCTTCTTATTTTACTCCGCATTTAGATGTACCTCGAGATTCTTTGAGCTCCCCTGTTTATGTTTCTACTCCTGTAGGAGATTCTCTTGTTGTGGACCTCGTTTATCGGTCGTGTTTGGTTGCTCTTAGTGGTTTTGAGATCAGAGCCGATCTATTATTACTTAGCATGGTTGATTTTGATATTATCTTGGGCATGGACTGGTTGTCCCCCCATTATGCTATTCTTGATTGTCACGCAAAAACTGTGACGCTGGCTATGCCAGGTGTACTGCGTGTTGAGTGGATGGGTACTTTAGATTACACTCCTAGTAGAGTTATTTCTTTTCTTAAAGCTCAGCGTATGGTTGAGAAGGGGTGTGACGCATATTTAGCTTATGTGAGAGATGTCAGTATTGATACCCCTTCAGTTGATTCAGTTCTAGTAGTACGAGATTTTCCCGATGTGTTTTCAGCTGATCTTCCAGGCATGCCGCCTGATAGAGATATTGATTTTGGCATTGATCTGTTGTCGGGCACTTAGCTTATTTCTATTCCTCCATATCGTATGGCTCCTCCTAAGTTGAAGGAGTTGAAGGATCAGTTACAGGAATTGCTTGATAAGGGTTTTATTCGGCCCAGTGTATCACCTTGGGGTGCTCCTGTCTTATTTGTGAAGAAACAAATATGGTTCTATACGTATGTGTATCGATTATTGCTAGTTGAACAAGGTTACAGTGAAGAACCATTATCCTTTACCCCGTATTGATGATCTGTTTGACCAGCTTGAGCGCGCACGAGTGTTTTCTAAGATTGATTTGCGCTCAGGTTACCATCAGTTGATGATTCGGGATCAAGATATCCCGAAGACTACTTTTAGGACTCGGTATGGTCATTACGAGTTCCTTGTTGTGTCATTTGGGTTGACCAATGCCCCAACAGCTTTTATGCATTTGATGCACAGTGTGTTCCGGCCATATCTTGACTCGTTCGTCATTGTCTTTATTAATGATATTTTGGTGTATTCCCGTAGTCGGGAAGATCATGAGCAGCACCTTAGGACTGTGCTTCAGACTTTGAGAGAGAAGAAGTTATATACTAAGTTCTCAAAATGTGATTTTTGGTTGGATTCAGTGGCATTCTTAGGCCACATGGTATCGAGTGAGGGTATTCAGGTGGATCAGAAGAAGATAGAGGTCGTGCAGAGTTGGCCCAGACCATCCTTAGCTACAGAGATCCGCAGTTTCTTTGGTTTAGCGGGTTACTACCGTCGTTTTGTGGAGGGGTTTTCATCGATTGCAGCCCCTATGACCAGGTTGACCCAGAAGGGTGCTCCGTTTCAGTGGATAGAGGAGTGTGAGGCGAGCTTTCAAAAGCTCAAGACAGCTTTGACCACAGCCCTAATTTTGATACTATCTACATGTTTAGGGTCTTATACGGTCTATTGTGATGCCTCAAGAATTGGCCTTGAAGCGGTGTTGATGCAGGACGGTAGGGTGATTGCCTACGCGTCCAGAAAATTGAAGATACATGAGAAGAACTACCCTGTTCATGACCTTGAGTTAGCTGCCATTGTTCACACCCTGAAGATTTGGCGCCATTATTTATACGGGGTTCCCTGTGAGATTTATACTGACCGTTGGAGCTTGCAGCACTTGTTCAAATAAAAGGATTTAAATTTTCACCAGACGAGGTGGTGGGAGTTGCTAAAGGACTATGATATCACTATTTTGTATCACCCCGGCAAGGCCAATGTAGTGGCTGATGCCTTGAGTTACCGGGCAGAGAGTTTGGGGAGTTTGGCTTATTTACTAGCATCAGAGAGGCGTATGGTGATAGATATACAGGCCTTAGCTAGTCAGTTTGTGAGATTAGATCTTTCGGAGCCCAGTCGAGTTCTAGTTTGCGCGGTTTCTCGGTCTTCCTTATTTGATCGTATCAGGGAGTGGCAGTATGATGACCCTCATTTGCTTGTCCTCAAGGACAAGGTTCAGCACGGTGATACCAGAGATGTGACTATTGGTGATGATGGGGTATTGAGGATGTAGGGTCGGATTTGTGTACCCAATGTTGATGGGCTTCGAGAGTTGATTCTGGAGGAGGCCCATAGCTCCTGTATTCCATCCATCCGGGTGCCGCAAAGATGTATCATGATTTGAGGCAGCACTATTGGTGGAGGCGGATAAAGAAAGATATAGTCGGGTTCGTAGCTCGGTGTTTCAACTGTCAGCAGGTGAAGTATGAGCACTAGAGACCGGACAGGTTGCTTCAGCAGATAGAGATTCCAGAGTGGAAGTGGGAGTGGATCACCATGGACTTTGTAGTTGGACTCCCACGGACTTTGAGGAAGTTTGATGCTATTTGAGTGATTGTGGATCGGCTGACCAAGTATGCTAATTTCATTCCTATGTGTACTACTTATTATTCGGAGCGGTTGGCAGAGATTTATATCCGGGAGATTGTTCGTCTGCATCGTATTCCAGTTTCCATTATTTTAGATAGAGGTACTCAGTTCACATCACGATTTTAGAGGGTCGTTCAGCGTGAGTTGGGTACTCGGGTAGAGTTGAGTACAACATTTCACTCTCAGACGGACAGACAGTCCGAGCGCACTATTCAAATTCTTGAGGATATGCTTCGTGCGTGTGTGATCGAGTTTGGAGGGTCTTGGGATCAGTTTTTGCCATTGGTAGAGTTTGCTTACAACAACAAATATTCAGATGGCACCGTATGAGGCTTTATATGGTAGGCGGTACAGATCTCCGGTGGGTTGGTTTGAGCCGGGTGAGGCCAGATTGTTGGGACAGACCTGGTTCAGGATGCTTTGGAGAAGGTTAAGGCGATTCAGGAGAGACTTCGCACAGCCTAGTCCAGACAGAAGAGTTACGCGGATTGGAAGGTTCGCGATGTTTCCTATATGGTTGGAGAGCGGGTTTCGCTTCGGGTTTCGCCTATGAAGGGCGTTATGAGATTTGGGAAGAAATGGAAGTTGAGTCTGAGGTTTATTGGCCCTTTTGAGATATTGAGGCGTGTGGGGAAGGTTGCTTATGAGCTTGCCTTACCTCCCAGCTTGGCAGGAGTTCATCCAGTATTTCATGTTTCGATGCTCCGGAGGTATCACGGTGATCTGTCGCACGTGTTGGATTTCAGTTCAGTCCAGTTGGACAAGGATCTATCTTATGTTGAGGAGCCAGTGGCAATAGTAGACAGGCATGTTAGGAAGCTGAGGTCAAAGAACATTACTTCAGTAAAGGTTCAGTGGTGGGGCCAGCCGGTCGATGAGGCGACCTGGGAGACCGAGCAGGATATGCGCAGCCTTTACCCTTATCTTTTCATTACTTCAGGTATATCTTTATGCTCGTTCGAGGACGAACGAATGTTTAAGTTTAGGAGGATGTGATGACCCGTCCAATCGTCTTAAGAATTAATGCCCCGATCCCCTATTAACTGCTTTCCCCAAGTTTATTTCTGCTAATGTGATTTACCGGGATGTTCGATTTTGAGTTTCAGAGAGTTTTGGGACACTTAGTCCCTAAATGAGAGCTTAATTGTTGGAAAGTTGACCATAGTTGGAACAGTGTGAAGACGGGCTCGGAATGGAAATCCGATGGTTCTGTTAGCTCCGTTGGGTGATTTTAGGATTAGGAGCGTGTTCGGATTGTGTTTTGGAGGTCTGTAGCTAATTTAGGCTTGAAATACCGAAAGTTGAATTTTGGAAGTTTCCTGTTCAATAGTGAGATTTTGATCCGAGGGTCGGAATGGTGTTCTGAGAGTTGTAGTAGTTCCGTTGTGTCATTTGGGATGTGAGTGCAAAATTTTAGGTCATTCGGACGCGTTTTAGTTAGGTTTTTGATCGAAAACGGAATTCGGAAGATTTTTGAAACTTAGGCTTGAATCCGATGTGTTTTGGTTGTTTTGATGTTGTTTGAAGTGTTTTGAAGATTTGTACAAGTTTGAATAAGGTTTTAGGATATGTTGATGCCTTTGGTTGAGTTCCCGGGGGCCTCGGGATGAATTCAGATGGTTAACGGAGAAAATTTTGGAGTTGAAGTTGTGCAGCAGCTGGTCTTCTGGTATTTTCACATCTGCGGTTTGGGGACCACAGATGCGGAGCCGCAGAAGCGGCTATTACACCGCAGAAGAGGAAAAAGGGAGGTCCAGCATAAACCGCAGAAGCGGACACTCCGTCGCAGAAGCGTATCCGCAGATGCAGAAACAGTCGCAGAAGCGAGGTCTCTTGTCACACCTACGGGACCGCAGGTGCGGCTCATTTGGTCGCAGATGCGAAAATTGCTGGACAAACCCATTTTCCATTTTTACAAAATTTGGAGCTCGGGGAGAGGCGATTTTCGGGAGATTTTTGAGGGAAACAATGGGATAAGTATTCTTAACTTAATTTTAGTTAGATTACTCGAATCTATTACTAGTTTTGGCATTAAATCTGTGAATTTGGTTGGAAGAATTTCAAAACCCTCTCGGATAGATTTCAGGATTTGAGGGTCGAAATATTATGGGATTTGGATAATTTTGGTATGGTTAGACTCGTGAGAGTACGAGGTTTCTGAAAACGTAAATTTTACCTGATTCCGAGACGTGGGCCCGAGGGCATTTTGGTTATTTTATATAATTTCGCGTATTAGCTTAGAATTTAATTGTATAATCAGTTACTTGAAGTGTTATTTACATTATGAAATTGAATTGAATAGATTTGGGCCATTTGGAGTCGAGTACTCGTGGCAAAGAAGCGGTGTCGGGATGATTCTGAGCTAGTTCGAGGTAAGTGGCTTGTCTAACCTTGTGTGGGGGACCTTCCTCTTAGGATATGATATATTTGGTAATTGAAATGCCTTGTACGTAAGGCGATGAGTGTGTACTTGAGCTAATTGTTGAAAATCCGATTTTACTTTAAGTATTTCAATTGAGTTCCTTTTTCCTACTTTATTCTACTTGCTAATTTAGCCTGTTGTAGTTTAGAAAAGCATGTTTAGTTGATTTAATTGCCTATTTGCTTAAACTGCCTTAATTGCAATACGTGAATCATGTTAGGCTAGAATTAATTGTTTACTTGGTACGAAATTTTGCATTTAATTGAGTATTCTTGTGTTGCTTCTATGTGTTTTTAATTTGGGACTATGGGACGGCATCCCGGGAGATCCCCTGTACGTATTTATGATCTGGATTGAAGTGCGGGATACCAAAAGATCCCTGAAACGTATATTGAGGATACTAAGAGATCCTCAGGATACCAAGAGATCCTTAGCATATATTGAGGATACCAAGAGATCCTCGGGATACCAAGAGATCTCTAGCATATATTGAGGATACCAAGAGATCCTCGGGATACCAAGAGATCCCTAGCATACATTGAGGATACCGAGAGATCCTCGGGATACCAAGAGATCCCCGACATATATAGAGGGTACTAAGAGATCCTCGGGATACTGAGAGATCCCCGGTTATCATCCTTGTTATGAGTGGTACTTCCTAGTGTTTGCCATTATTTCTGTTTCCGTTATTGTACTCCTTATTAACCTGTGTAGATTCTTACTGTAGTTTTTCAACTGTACTGCTTATCTTATACTGTCATGTCTCATATTCTCTATATTTATTTAATCTCAGTAGGGCCCTGACCTTCCTCATCACTACCCAACCGAGGTTAGGCTTGGCACTTACTGAGTACCACTGTGGTGTACTCATGCCTCTTCTGCGCATGTTTTTCATGTGCAGATCCAGGTACTTCTACTTAGGCCTACTATCCTTGAGGGAGGCGACTGCTCTAGAGATTTCGAGGTACATCTGCTGCGTCCGTAGACCGAGAAGTCTCTTTCTATTCCTGCCTTTAGTATTTAGCCCTCCTGTACTTTTCTGTTCTTATTAAGACATTCCGGAGTTAGAGCTATGTAGCATTGTCTTAGCTTGTGATTCATGGGTTTTCGGGTCTTGGATTTGGATATTGGTTTTGAGATTTATGCATGGTGTATGCCGAGCGGCACATTTAAATATTGTTATTTCCTTATTTATATTTTTAAATTGTTTACTTCTGCAAGTTTGTGTTATCTTCCACAATTTAGGCTTACCTAGTCGTAGAGACTAGGTGCCGTCATGATGGTTCACGAAGGGCGAACCGGGGTCGTGACAAAAGAGAACCTTCTCAGAAACTACAATAATATCCTTAAGCTTGAAGAAGACTATTGGAATTTAAGGTCCAGAATTAGTTGGCTAAACAAGGGAGATGCTAACACTAGGCTTTTTCAAATCAGTGCTTCTAATAGGAAGAGACAAAACCACATTAGCTTCTTTAGGAACAGTGAAGGTGCATGGCTAGATAATCACCAAGATATCCTTAGTCATACCCTTGAACACTTTACCTCTCTATATACTACTGGTCATACATATACTAATTGCACTCACATGTTACATGGTCCAACTAGTTTCCAGAATATTGACCTATCAGTATTGGATAAACCCTTGCTAGATTGTGAAATTAATACTGGTATTTTTTCCTTTAAGCCTTTTAAATCACCGGGCCCTGATGGTTTACACCTTTTTTTATCAAAAATATTGAAAAATTATAGGGAACTCTGTTTGGGATTTCTATCACAAAATCTTTAGTGATCATGCAATCCCTCCAGAAATCAATACTGCCTATATATGCCTAATCCCTAAATTTCCTAATGCAAATAACCTCAATAATTTTAGGCCTATTAGTCTATGCAATACTATCTACAAGACTATCACAAAAATAATTGCAAACAGGCTAAAGTCATTGCTTAATACTCTCATAAGCCCTATTTAATCTAGTTTCTTAAAAAATAGAAGGATCGGTGATAATGCCATTATTATCCAAGAACTCATTCATCAATTTAAAAAAACAAAAGAAAAAACTGGCTAAATGCTGGTCAAAATTGATCTTGAAAAGGCATTCGATAAGTTAGAATGATCTTTCATATACAGGATCTTTTTATTCTTTAAAATCACCCCAAAAATATCCAAACTAATTATGTCCTGTATAGCTACATCATCCACATCTATTCTAGTCAATGGGTCTAAAATCAAGTTTTTCCACCCATGCAGGGGTATCAGGCAAGGTGACCCAATGTCCCCCTATATTTTTATTCTATATATGAAAATGTTATCAAATTACATAAACCATCTAGTAGATATTAGGTCATGGGATCCTGTTATGATGGGCAAGGATATCCCTCCTCTATCCCATCTTTTCTTCGCAGATGTCTTGGTTTTAATTGGGAAAGCCAATAATAAAACTACCTCATCCATTAAGTTTTTCCTTAAGCAATTCTGTGACCTTTCCGGGCAAATTATAAACTACAATAAATCCAGGATTATATTCTCAAAGAATTGTAGCAAAATAAATAGCTCAAATATCTCACATTCCCTTGGGATGAAGGAATACAATTCTTTTGGGAAATACCTAGGTTTCTCCATTATTAATAATAACCCCAATCATAAGGATTACCAATTCATCATCGACACAATGAGAAGTAAGATTTCTGGGTGGAAATGTGATAAACTAAACTTGGCTGGTAGAAGCACTTTAATTACATCAACTCTATCCAGTCTACCAGCATATTACATGCAATACACTTTGCTTCCCCCTAAAACTCTTAAGAAAATTGACCAAATTCAAAGAAATTTTCTTTGGGGCACAACTGATCATAAAAGGAAACTTCACCTAGTCAATTGGGATCTGGTTACTAGAACTAAAGAGAATGTAGGTTTAGGGCTAAGAAAAGCTCGTTCAAAAAAACTAGCCTTATTAGCTAGCCTAGCCTAGAGATTAGCTAACAACACCACCAATTTATGGGTAATTATCCTTCTTAAAAAGTACTCTCATAAGCCAAGTTAAAAGGGATCTTTCATTTGGAATAATATCATTAAGGGATGCAAAATATGCCAAAAAGGTATGACTTGATCAATCCACAATTCCTCCGCTCTTAATCTATGGGAAAATAGATGGATCCCCAACTCAAACACCCTTAGAAGCTACGTCATTGGTCCCCTAACCAAAGAGAAAGACTCCACTACGATATGTGATGTTAGATCCGAAAATAGGCGGAACTTGCAAAAAATTACCTTTGTTATCCCGGAGAAAATAGCACCAAATATTCTTTCAACGTTCATCCCTAATGATAACAATAAGGACTTCATATCCTGGGATAGTAACGCTAATGGGATTTTCATGACTAAATCTTGCTATGAACTAGTTGAAGGAAAAATTCATCTTGAGATAAACTGCAAATGGGTATGGAACTTGCATTGTCCTAACAAAATTAAATATTTCTTATGGCTTTGCAACCTCAATAGACTACCATGCAGAAAATATTTATCCCAAATAGGCTTGAACATAGATGAGAAATGCACAATTTGTCATAAGGAAATAGAATCTCTAATGCACATCTTCCTCACCTGCCCTCAGGTCCATACCCTATGGCACAAACTAGGCATTAATACTAGTAAATTCCAACCAAAGTGCCATAACTGGCTCCAATCTCTTCAATTGGAAAATCTGAAAATTCCAAGCAAGAATCTAACTTGGAATACTTTGTTCCCTTTTGTAATTTGGAATATCTGGCTTACTAGGAATAATAGCAATATAAAAAACACTACTATCCCTTTATCCCTTAGTAAGATCATTAACCAATCAATCGAATATACTCTTCTAACGGATAGAGAATCAAATTGGGATAGAAAAATCAACCTAACAATCAACTGGATGAAACCTCATTCGGGCTGGTATAAGCTCAATATAGATGGTGCTTTTAAAAAGGAAAATGCTACTGGAGGCATAAGAGGGGTAATAAGGAATTAGCATGGTGACTGGCTAATAGGTTTTGCTTCCAAAGTTATCACAAAGAATCCAGTCCATGTAGAGCTAATGGCACTCTACCAATGGCTCTGTATAGAAAACAACAAAAAGCTATTTCCTTTTGAAATCGAGACAGATGCTACACAGGTAATCTCTTTTATTAACGACAGTTGTAAGACTTACGAATATATTATTAATTCATGCAGGTTGCTTCTAGCACAAATGGGCACAGTGGAAATGCATCAAATCTTCAGGCAAGGGAATGAAGTAGCCCATAACCTAACAAAGCATGCGACGACCAACTTAGTATTAAATAAATTAGAATTTTGGTTGTTTTACCCACCTTTTGTTCTGGCCAGGATGCTGGCAGACAAGGGTAGTGAGGGTGTTGTTAAAACAATTTCCTTTAACTGTTGTAGAATCCTTGCAACTCTAGGTAAGCCATGCCATGCATGGATTACCATCCATCAATGATCCTCAGGATCATAACTAATGTTGTAATGTTATGACGACCCAAAGGGTCATCACCTGTTTTCTTATCCATTATGTGCTTCCGAGCCTTGAAAACCTCATTTAGAGTCACCTCGATTTGCGTGCGGAATCCGGGCATGTAGCCGGAAAGCTTAAATATAAAATTTTGTGAAAAATGCTACGTTTTGATTCTAAAATGAATAAATTTGACTTCGGTCAACATTTTGGGTAAACGGACCCGGACCCGTGATTTGATGGTTCCGGAGGGTCCATATGAAAATATGGGATGCGGGCATATGTCTGGAATCGAATTCCGAGGTCCCAAGCCCGAGAAATAAATTTTTTAAATAAAATTATTTTTTGAAAATGTTTAAGAAAATTAGAAATAAAATCTGATTAGAAAGCGATGGTATCGGGCCCATATTTTGGTAATGGCGCCCAGTACAGGTCTTATATATGTTTTAAGTTCTTCCTATAAAATTTGGTTGAAATCGGACGTCGTTTGACGTGTGTCGGACTTAAATTTCTAAATTGAAAACTTGATGAAGTTTGAGGAAAAATTCTTGATTTTGAGGTTTGATTCATTGATTTTGAGGTTATTTAGGCGATTTGATTGCACGGATAAGTTCGTATGATGTTGTTGAGTTAGTGCATGTGTTTGGTTAGGAGCCCCGAGGGCTCAGGAGTGTTTCGGAGGTGTTTCGGAATGGGTTTTGGCTTTAGAAGTGTTGCAGATTTTCTGTTGTTGTGCCCAGGGATTTTGTTCTTCGCGTTCGCATGGTCTCACTCGCGAACGCGTAAGGCAAATATCCCAGGTGCCCAGTTTCTTATTTGCAAACGCGGAGGTTGATATGCGAACGCGAAGCTCAGGGGGGAGACCTTTTGCGAACGCGTCCTTCCACTCGCGAACGCGTAGGGTTCAGGGGAGGGGCCACCAGTTTGTTCTATGCAAACGTGGCCACTGGCCCACGAACGCGAGGGATCGAGGTGCTAAAACATCGCGAATGCAAGCCCAGTGTCGTGAACGTGAAGGTCTTTAGACCTGACTCATCGCGAACGCATTGAGCTTATCACGAACGCGAAGAAGGATTTTGCCTAGTTATTTTAAAGTCCCAAAACAGAACCCATTACGGGATTTCACCAAAATTTCACAAACTATTTCTTATCAAAAGTTCTAGTGCGACTTTTGAAGCATCCTTTCACCATAAACTCTTGGGTTAGTAATCTTTAACTTATTTCCTTCTATTTTCATCAACATCTATTGAATTTTTAGGCCTAAAACGTGTAATTAAGGGTAGAAATTAGGAAAATGGGTAGAGTTAGGGCTTTTTAATTAATTTTGATTTAGACCTCGTTTTGGGGTCGAATTCTGGAGATAATTATATATTCGGGCTCGTGGATGAATGGGTTATCGGAATTTCGTTCGAACCTAGTGTTTTGACCAAGCGGGCCTGGGGTCGATTTTTGGGATCTTAGGAAGAATACTTGGGAAGCTATAATTAGGCATTGGATTCGAATTGTTTAGCATTTATTGATGTTATGAAGTCATTTCTGTATAGATATAATCGATTTGGAGCTGAATTCGAGAGGAAATGCAGTAATTGAGGATTGAATTAGCCGTGGAAGTTTGAGGTAAGTGTTTGGTCTAACCTTAGCTTGAGGGATTAGGAGTTGATTCCTATTTGTTATGTGATAATTGTTGTGTACGATGTATAGGCATGGTGACGAGTATATATATGTTGGTGTCTAGCATGACCGAGCCTTTCAAAAACATACAACCTAAGATTTGTTATGTCTTTCATGCCTTAGTGATGATTTCTATATGTTGTGAAAAGCTTGTGAAAGAAATTGTAACCTTTGAACTTCGAGGAGCATTGGCTCGAGTTATATTACAAAGTGTGAGAGTATATGAAATGATCGAACCCTTTGGAGCGTTGGCTCAAGTGGTAAAGTGAGTTAAGAAGTAAAAGTGAAAGAAACAGAAAGAGTTATTAAATTGCTCCCTTGCCGGGATGCTGAGATTATTGATATTGTTCCTTTTCGAGATTTAACTGTTTAATTGTGTTCCCTTGCCGGAATTTCTATTATTATTTGTTTACTCTCTCGCCCCTTTGTTTGTGATTGTTGTTTGGGTGAGGAAGAGCGTTAAAGCACGAAGGGTGATGTCGTGCATTGTTTGCTACTGTGAGGAAAGAGTGTAAAGCACGAAGGGTGATGTCGTGCCGTACGATGTACCACTCCGTACCGATTATCATTGACTATATGGCGAGGAAAGAGAGTAAAAGCACGAAGGGTGATGTCGTGCACACTTTTGTTATAAAATATTATTTGGTGAGGACGAGGGTAAAAGTACAAAAGGGTAATGCCATGCACATTGTTATTATATGATTGATTTGGTAAGGACGAGAGTAAAAGGATGAAGGGTGATGTCGTGCAAATTGTTGATTTCTGATTCTTGATGATGTTCTAGTTATGTTGTTACTTTCCTTACTTGATGCTTTCTATTCGGAACCGTTATCTCCCTCACAACATGTTTCCCCTTCCCACATTTACTGGTTATTCTTGTACTGCCCTTTCCGCTGTATATGATTAAACTGCACAGGTTTATTTGGTAGTCTGGTCCTAGCCTCGTCACTACTTCGCCTAGGTTAGGCTATACACTTACTAACACATGGGGTCGGTTGTGCTGATACTACACTATGCACTGTGTGCAGATCCCGGAGCAGCTTATGGACAGTAGTTGGAGGGCTTCCTTCAGTCCACCCGGAGACCCAAGGTAGACCTGCAGGCGTTCGCGGGCCCTGGCGTCTCCCTCTATCTCCATTCCCTATTTCATTTTCTTTCGTTCAGAAACAGTTTAATGTATTTTCTTCAGGCCTTGTTTGTAGTGACTCTTAGACAGTCTGTGACACCAGGTTTTGGGTATTGAGGTTTTGAAAGTGGTAATAGACGTAGTCTTGAGTTATAAAAAAAATTGTTGACTTCCGCTTATTTATTTAATTCCGCTGTTTTCATGTTATCGCTGGTAATTGAAATTTTTTTATAATTTTTTAATGAAAAAAGGTAGTTAAGGTTTGGCTTACCTAGATCTCTTTAGTAGGCACCATCATGACTCCCGATAGTGGAAAATCCGGGTCGTGACAAGTTGGTATCAGAGCTCTAGGTTACATGGGTCTCACAGTTCACAGACAAGCTTAGTAGAGTCTGAGAGATCGGTACGAAGACATCTGTATTTATCCCCTAGAGGCTACAGAATTAGTGGAAAAAAACTTCACATTTGTTCTGTCTTGTCGTGCGGTTCTGTTTCCCAATGCTAATTGAATTTCTACTCTGTTCTTTCGCAGATGGAGAGAACACGCGCTTCTTCATCTACCACTTAGCAGCCCGAGCCCCCAGCAGCAGCTTCCACTAGGGACAAAGGACGAGACCAATGCCGAGGTAAGGGCAGAGCTCAGCCTCGAGCAGCAGCACCAGTGGCGGAGCCTCAGGTTGATTTTGAGGAGGAGGTTCGGACCCCAGCAGTTCCGGTGAGCGCAGCTCAGGTACCAGAGGGGTTCATTGCCATCCCAGTTTTTCAGGACGCTCTGGTCCGATTGGTGGGCCTCATGGAGAGTGTCACGCGAGCAGGTTTGCTTCCTGTAGCACCAGCCACTTCTCAGGCCGGAGGAGGTGCTCAGACTCCTGCTACTCGCACTCTGGAGCAGGTGGCTCCCTAGATTCAGATTCCAGCGGTTCATCCAGCTGGAGCAGTTCAGCCGGGTGTAGTAGCTCAGACCGGCGATGGAGCGGCTATGTCCGCCGATGCTTTGTGGAGGCTGGATAGGTTCACCAAGCTCTTCACTTCTACATTCAGCGGTGCATCTACTAAGGATCCCCAGGATTATCTGGATAGTTGTCATGAGGTTCTTCGGAACATGGGGATCGTTGAGACCAATGGAGTTGATTTTGCTACCTTTCATCTGTCTGGATCCTCCAAGACTTGGTGGAGGGATTATTGCTTAGCCAGGCCAGCCAGGTCACCATCTTTGACATGAGAGCAATTTACAGTGTTGTTTCTGGAGAAGTTTCTCCCCGTTACTCAGAGAGAGGCCTATCGGAGGCAGTTTGAGTGCCTCCAGCAGGGTTCCATGATGGTCACCCAGTATGAGACCAAGTTCATCAATCTAGCTCGCCATGCTTTTGTCATACTTCCCACCGAGAGAGAGAGAGAGAGGGTGAGGAGGTTTATTGATGGTCTTATTCAGCTGATTCATCTTCAGATGGCCAAGGAGGCTGGGAGTTTGATCACCTTTCAGGAGGCGGCCAATGTGGCCCGTAGAGTTGAGATGGTTCTGTCACAGGGAGGTGGTCATGGGTTGGATAAGAGGGCCCGTCATTTAGGCAGATTCAGTGGTACCTCGTCTGGATGTAAAGATTCATATGGTATAGGACATCTTCCTAGGCCCTTTCAGTCAGCTCTCCAAGTCTCACTGGTACTTCAAGTGGTCGTGGTTCTCAGATGCATTATTCTGATCAGCAGCCTTACAGTGCACCACTAGCTCCCATCAGTGCACCGCCGCTTTAAAGTTTCTGAGGTGGTCATTCAGGTCGACAGTGCCAGCAGTCTCAGCAGCCAAGGGCTTGTTACACTTGTGGTGATCCGGGTCACATTGCCAGGTTTTGCCCTCTATCACCGGGTAGCTCTCAGCATCAGGGTTCTCGTGCTATGGTACAGGCACCAGGTGTTCCACAGCCCGCCCAACCAGTTAGAGGTGGAGGTATAGGTCATAGAGGTGGAGCTCAGGCCGCCAGAGGTGGAGGCCAGCCAATAGCAGGCCGTCCCATAGAGGTAGTTCAGGGTGGTGGGGCCCAGCCCCGATGTTATGCCCTTCCAGCTAGGCCCGAGGCTGAGGCTTCAGATATAGTCATTACATGTACCATTCTGGTTTGTGATAGAGATGCTTCAGTGCTATTTGATCCAGGGTCTACGTATTCGTATGTGTCATCTTATTTTGCACCATACCTGATCATGCCTAGTGATTCATTGAGTATTCTTGTTTATGTGTCTACACCGGTGGGTGATTCTATTATGTTCAATCGAGTCCATCGTTCTTGTATTGTGGTGATTGGGGGTCTTGAGACTCGCGTGGATTTGTTGCTTCTAGACATGGTCGATTTCGATGTTATATTGGGGATGGACTGGTTATCACCTTACCACGCTACCTTGGATTGCCATGCCAAGACTATGACCTTAGCCTTACCGGATTTGCACCGTTTAGAGTGGAGAGGGACTCCTGGTCATTCTACCCGCAGTGTTATTTCGTATGTGAAGGCTCGACGTATGGTCGAGAAGGGGTGTTTGGCCTGTGAGCACGTGATTTTTGCCCTATGTGAGAATTACTCCCAAAAATTCAAAATAAAACAATTTTCCTTTGTGTGCAATTTTGAGAATTTTCGTGGCATTTTGGATAATTATTTGTATTTGTATGTGCATGTTTATTTATTAGATTAATAAAAAATACAAAATATGTCGCATTTGCATTTAGGATTTAATTCTACAATTAGGAGCAATTAAGTTTGTTTTACAAGAACAAAAATCATAAAAATAATGTACGTCGTAGTTTTAGCATTTAATGTCCAAATTGTGTGATTTTATCGTTAATTGCTATGTAATTGTGTTTTAATTGTTGAGTTAATTAGTACTTTTATAAATTGATTCAGTTCTATAGGTTAATTTAGAATTTTTAGAATTTTAGTTTTATTTTAAGAAAAAGAAAAAGAAAAAGAAGCAATGGAAATAAAAGAGGAATAAAATTGGATTGGGCCTTTTCTTCAATTTTAAACCACAGACCCAAAGAACCAAACCCCCATCGGGTCGACCCGACCCGGTATGCCCCACAGCCCAAACAACCACCCCTCTTCTTCCATTTTTTATTTTTCAACCCCAAAAACCCTAAACACCCGCCCCCTCTTCTTTCTCCTTCTTCTTCGAACCCACCACCCCATGGCTGCCCTTCTCCTCTCCATCTACCCTGAACGACCCCTCCAGCTCCAGCTCCAAACGACCACCCCCCCCCATGGCATCCCTCATCGTCGTTCACCTCCAAACCAGCGACGCAACTAACGACCCTCTAGTCGTGAGCTCCAGCAAGCCCGTCATGGCTGCTGCTGCTTCACCCATCATCATGGATGCTGTTGCTTCACCCGTCTTCATCCAGCTGACGACCAGCAGCTCATGACCAGTCGTCTTCAACACCCTCAGTCGTCTTTAACACCCTCACGGCCATCAGCTCACCCATAAAACACACAGTCGTCTTCAACACCCTCACGACCAGCAGCTCCGTCACACGCACATACACAGTCCATCGACGAACCACCAAGTCGGCGACGAAACCAACCAGCCTCACCATTGTTACCACCCCATCTCCCCCACGACCTGAAACGGTCGTCTCCCAGGCCATCTCCAAATACCAGCCATCCGAGGTCATGCTCAGTCATACGTCGAGGTAGTCCGTCGAGGTTCCGTTTGAATCCGTGTCTGTTAGTCAAGCGTCGAAACAGTGTTGCGAACGAAGTTGTGTTTCATCGGAAGTTCAACATTGTTCGACGCCGGATCGTTAGCATAAAGGTAAGCCACAGTTCGTTCACGGATTTTTTTTTGCTTTGTCTTTGGTTTCGCTTTAATATGTGGTTTCATTTTTTGAACATTTTCGCATGATATTCCCACTGCATATTCGTTGAAATTGTGTGTGTGTGCGTTTTGGACGACTTTCCTACTGTTTTGAGTTCGATTGATGCTCAAGTTAGTGATTGAAATCTACTCGCTTGTTCCGTTAAGTTTGTTCGGATATGAATCTGAATCTGTTGATTAATTCATGAACGTTGTCGATTAGGAGTTTGTTTGGCGAGTTTGTTTATTCAGAGTTTGATTATTAATTGGAAATTGATTAGATGAATTGGTTATAGCTGCTAAAGTTTGGTTAATTGACTTAGGAGGATTGGATATAGTTGATGGGGTAGAATGGTAATTTCAGTATTTTCAGGGGCATTTTCGAGATTTTAAGTTTTAAAAAAAATGATTAATGAGTGATTTGTCCACTAAGTACTAAAAAATATTAAAATAATATATTGTTTAATACATAGTGGGGGACAAAACATGATGGTGGGAATTAATACATTATTTAGTGCATAATGGGGGACAAGACATATGGTAGTGGGCAATAATGCATTGTTTAATATAGTGGGGGACAAGACATATGGTGGCGGGAATTAATGTATTTGGTTAATATAGTAGGAGACAAAGCATGCAGTAGTGGGGAACAAGGCATGCAAGTGTGGGGAGAATATTTCGGATTAGTTTAAGTCTTTCAAGGCAAGAGTTTTGTAATAAATAGGGTCATTTCAAGACCAAAAAGGGACAGGGATTTTTGGAGAGAGTTTGAGGTTGGTTTTTGGAGGAAGAAAATCGTTTCTCTTCGAGTTTTTCTTAGAGTCTAGGCTGGATTTTTAACATTTAAAAGTTCAGTAATTTGAGAGTAAGAAACGAGCTGGTTTTTGGAGGAAAGAAAATCGTTTCTCTTCCAGGTTTTCTTAGAGTCTAGGCTGGATTTTTTAACATTGAAAAGTTCAGTAATTTGAGAGTAAAAAACAGGCTGGTTTTTAATCCAAAAGGTTCAGTGTTTGGAGAGCTAAGAAACTGAAAAGTGGGTCTCTTCTTTTATTGCTGAATATCAGAACTAGTATTGTTGTTGTTTAGTCTTTTACAAACTTTTGGGGCTGTTCTATCGAGCTTGTTTGGTTTTCTTCAAATTTTTCTGAGCCTCGAATTTGGTTCGAATTGTTGTTGTTGGGTTGTTGTTGTTTTGCTGTGTTACTACTGTTGCTGACTGCTCCTTCATCTTCTTGTATTTCCATTATCCAGGTACATGTTCTAAAGCTTTCAAATTTAATGGAAAGGCAGTAAAGAGTTGTTGGAATGGATTTCCGAAAATAACTATTTCTTTGTGTTTAATTTGATGTATAAGCAGTAGTTCACTTGATATTTCATAGTATGGAATGGAATGATTTTGAAATGCATAACTGGACTGATTGAATCTATTTCTACAAACATGGAATATCAATTGTAATTAATCTTAGTTTGTGATTACTAGTTATGAAATATAGTGTAGTTAATTCTTTTTCAGTAGTCGTGTAATAGTTTCAAATAGGTTATACCACAAAACAGGTTCAAATAGTTCAGGGAAATCAGCATGTTGGTTTAATAGGGTTAGTTCTGAAATTGCGAGTTCGTTTGAGTAAGTAACATCATTTTAAATAGCAATGTGAATAATGTTAGTAACTAATATTCTCAAATGTTAGTGATTGATGTTAGCCTAATGTCAGTTTTTAAGCATTGACGCATTTCTTCGACAAGTCGTAAAAAGAGTTATAAAATGGCTTTGTATTACACATAGTTAATTCCAATAGTTCAATTCATCTAATAATGTTAGTTTAAATTAATCAAAGAATAGTTAGTTTGTTTTGATATTATTGGGTGTCAATCTCGTGTTCTATTCATAATCTCAACTTTAGTGTTATTAACTAATAGAATAAGGAGCAATACAATCTCCCTTGAGTAAGCTCTGTTGCAATTTTCTGTTTGCATTTGTCTTAATCTAATAAACAATAAGAGGCACGAGCTTATAAACATGTAACTAATTAGGGCCTCTTCTCTTTTATTTTAGAGACGAACTTAATAAGAAATGTAGTCACTTTAGGATTGTCCTTTCAAAATAAACGAGATGAGCCTTGCCTAGTAAAACTCACCAACTGCGGGGCCCTCAATAAATATTTGTTTTAAAATACTTAGACTTAGGGACGGGCCGTTTAGCCAATTTCACGGCCTTCCCCAAAAGATAACAACGCGCAAATCACTTCTGCGCTTTAAATAATTTACTCTCTTAAACTCGGGTGCACATTTATGTGACCCAAATTCAAATCTCAACGAAGTCGAAATGTGTCACTAATCATGGGTACATTGATTGTGACGTGGTTCGAGATGCATTTCCATGACGTTGCAAATTCCTTTTAAAAATAATGAATGAGACGAGCCTCGACAAACAAAAGTACACAAGCTGCGGGGCCCTCTATACGTGTTGGTAAAATTACTTAGACTTCGGGATGGACCGTTTAGCAAAATTTCACGGCCCTACCCAAAATAATGATACGCTAGTCGCTTGAGGCGCGTATGTAAGAATGTTATCTTCTTAAACTCGGGTGCAAATTTATGTGATCCAAATCCAAATCTCAACAGAGTTGAAATGTGTCAATAACCACGGGTGAATTGATGAAACATGGTTCGAGATGTATTTTCACGATGTTACAATTCTCGGTAAAAATAATAATAATAAAAGCGGTACACAGTTAAAATTTGCACATAGGTTTATAATTGTATAAAATCAGATAATCAAGCTGAATATGACAGTTGAGCGACCGTGCTAGAACCACGGAACTCGGGAATGCCTAACACCTTCTCTCGGGTTAACAGAATTCCTTATCCGGATTTCTGGTGCGCAGACTGTTAAACAGAGTCATTCTTTTCCTCGATTCGGGATTCAACCGGTGACTTGGGATACATCAAATCTCCCAAGTGGCGACTCTAAATCTTTAAAAAAATCCCGTTTCGATTGTCCTTTAATTGGAAAAACTCCCTTTACGCCCCTTTGCGGGGGGTGTAACGGAAAAAAGGAGGTGTGACAGCTCTGGCGACTCTGCTGGGGAAAGAATCCAGAATCTCTGGTTTAGGGTTCAGAATTCGAGCTTAGATAAATTGTTATATTTGGCTTTATCTGATTTTGTTACATGTTTGGGCCTAATGTGCTAAATGATACTTTTACCGCTTTGATATTATCCGAACTGTATATAAACTGTGCCGAACCCTTCTCTTCTTGCCTCCGGGGATGTGCTTACTGGTTGAGACTCCCTATTCTGTTAGTGTCATACCCTGAAATAAGAAAGAGGCCGAACAAGTTACTAAGCCGGATGGTCTTTTGGTTCCCGGTACGTAGCCCCCTCCTCGACTCGAGTTGTCCGCTCGGGTACACAGTCTACAACAAATACCCAGGTTATAAACCTAGAATAACTCAGCTTCATGCCAAATCCCTAGTAGGAACGTTTATTTGCATCACGTGCATTTGACTTTGGAGGCTCAACACAGGGGTTGGGTCTGTCTAGGACAGGTGTACCAAAAATGACAAAAGACCATCCTGATGCATCTTATTTGCTATTTGTGCATTTGTTTGCTTCGGGCTTGAATGCTGACTAGCTTTTGAATATTTTGAGGAAAGAGAGATAGAGGCACGAGGGTTAAAGAGAGTTAATCGCCTGTTTCAAAAAAAAAATTGCCCAAATAGTGTCGAAACTTTGCCGAATTTTTGAGAAAATGAAAAGAAAAGACAAAAAGAGAAAAATAGTTTTATTTGCCAATAAAAAGTAGTTTTGTTTTCAAAAGAAGTTTGTTTTATCGGCCCGAACTACACCGGTTTGATTCTCACAGGGTGTGAGATACGTAGGTAACCCTCATCGGGTCCAACCTCCCCTTTTACAAAAATAGCCAAAAAAAATATCGAATTTTAATTGTCAACATAAATAAGTCGGGTGATGCCGTTTTTGGCAAAGAATAGCCGAATGTTCCTGAAAGGGACGCCGGAAGACTGACTTTGCATAAACGGCCACTTTTAGTCATTTTTTGATTTTCTTTTTGACCGGTTGACTCACCCAGCTTTAAAATCTTCGTTCCCGAAGTGCTGAAAAGTCGTGTGCGAAACCGGATCTTCCTTTTTAATCTGTGAAAAATTTAAAAAAAAATAGTCAATTTGTTGAGTCAAATAAATTTTATTTCTTAAATCATCCTAATAAATGTGTAGAATGAGCACAAGTCAAAATTTATACGTAACAATAGTGAACAAGATCTCTTTGGAGTTGCACATGTGGTGGGATGACTTGGGTGAATTAGGGCGCGACACGGTCAAGCTATACCTGGGAGACCTCACTGGGTTGCTGAAGATTAATCCTAGGGGAATATCATAAAAGCTTTGATTACATTTTGGGACACAGCCCACAATGTAGTCCACTTATCAGATTTTGAACTCACCCCGAAAGAGGTAGCAGGTTATAGGGACATTACTGAGGGGCTAAGGCACAAATATATGATTGCTCCAAGAGTCGTCGATATGCACCAGGGCATGGAACTACTAAAGATAAGCAAGGGAGTCCCGAGTCGGATAAAGTTTCCCTACTCTGCAGTTCATGGACATATAGGAGGGTTCGACGATCCAAAAACGGGGTTTGCAGCAAAGGGAACCGGACAAAATGGAATAAACATAGGCGGTTCACCTTCATGATAGCATTCTGGGGCATTGTGATGTTTCCACAGAAAGACAGAAATATTGATTTAAAGGTGGCGGGAGTCGTCAAAACCCTAATTGCCAACAATAAAAGCACACTGGCCCCTATGATGACATCCGAGATGTACCGAGCTCTCACAACTTGTAAATCCGAGGCCGATTTCTTCGAGAGGTACATTAAGCGCGAGCAAGGCATACGCGGCGAATAAAGAGGGACTATGAAGGGAGCATCACTATATTGAGCAAAACAATATCCGCTCTTAAAGAGCGGATCTTTAGACAAGCCCAAGAAGCCAGAACAGATAGGAAGCGCTGCTATGATTCGATGGCCCAGATGGAGAAACAGATGAACGGGTTTCAGGATCAACTCTTTTACAACGCTCAAAGTACTGGGGATACGGAATCAACAAATAGAGTGATTGCTTATGGAAAGGGACAGATTCAAGGGAAGAATTGACAATATCAGGCACTACATCACCATAAAGTGCCTAGCTTGTGAGGATATGTCCCGTACCACCTGCTTTGCTTCAAAAATGATTCGTGTCCACCAGGTTATGGAAGATTTAAAAAATCTGCAAAGGGATCCCGCACCTAAGCCTGCAGCAAGGCCGAACGATGCCTCGCGGGCACCAACTTTTGGAGCTTTAATGTATTCATAGTTCGAGTTAGTGTTTTGTTTTTAGAGTCTGTTGTCTGTCTGTATATTCTCTTTTGCATCAAAATGTGTTAGTAGTTTTTTTTAGTCCGTAATTGGTTTTACTTCGGGTTTGTTCTCCTTTCCAAAAAATGTATAGTTTGTATTATAATGTTTCAGTAAAGAAAATGGAAAATTCCCAAAATTTGCTTTCGCATTTATAAGGAAGAACTACGCCCGGTCTGATTCATGCGAGGACATGATATGTAGGCAATCCACATAAGATTCGACCACCATTAAAAAGAAAAAAAAAAGAAAAAAGGGAGTACAATTACAAGAAGCCGGACTGACGCACAAAACTGAAGCAAATGCATGATGGAAAGGGTTAATTGCCTAGTTGCATTGCATCCTTAATGTGTGTTTTCTTATCTGTTGAAAACCCTAACGCTAACAAGTTGCTTCCATTTTGTCCTCTTTCAATAATAAGAAAGGTGGTTGGTTGTGATTCTAAAGTAACGCTTCCCTGCAACAAAGGCAAAAGACAATGGCAGAGAGCAACAGAACTGAGTGGGTTGGTACCGATGCTCGAAAGCAGTTGGTTGAACAGGACTACGGGTTGGTATAAAAGGTAAGAATGTTGAGGCAGCATGTGGCAGACATGTATCGGGCATGGATGACTGGGAAAGAACCACCCCCGCCACCGCCTAGCTTCATGAACTCTATCCTTACCCAAACACCTCACACAATAACGGATGATCCCTCATACTCTCCATATCTACCCACTTATAACAGCTTTCCCAGCCACCCGAATAGCTCCATCACTCGTCGTCCAACTATATTCTCCCAACGCTACTCCCCTTACCAATGCTACTTCTCTCCACGGGACTCCCAAAAACATGCTTCACTTTACCGGTACCCAGCTCTACAAAATGCCTATCCATCCTCACAAGCCTACCGAAAGCCCTCTGGATCAGGTTTCCAGCCCAATCAAGCATTTAAGAATGAGAGGTTGCTGAAAAAAGAAAAGGCTTTCACCCCTGTTGGAGGATCATATGTCGGTTTGTTCCAAAAGTTGAGGCAATTGGACATGTTGAAGCCGATTCATATAAAAATGTCAAACCCTCTGTCAAAGAAGTTTGATTTTTCTCGAAGGTGCGCATATTTCTCAGATGCCCCGGGGCATGACACAGAGAAGTGTTGGAAGCTGAAGAAAGCAATTCAAAAGCTTATTGATGAAGGTGACATTGTCATGCAAAATCCAGATGCAACAGACACTAGCCAAAGTCCGTCGCCTATTGGTAATGAGATGCATATGTTGAATATGACTTGTTTTGAAAAGGAATATGAGAAGTCTTCTGAGATCTTCGGAGGTCCGCACGTTGCAGAGTTTTCAGTGTTATCAGAGGTTGCTCTTAAGAACGAGCCAGCAAAGGGAACCCAAAAGCGATTTGTTAAGAGCAAGGAGATGGAAGTGGGTGGAGGTCCCAGTAATGTTGATGCCGAATTCAGTGGCTAAGATTTCGAGCTTGGTAATTGGAAAGACGCTCCTTTCTTGGTTGGTCAGGGAGGAGTTTTGGTGGTTCATTTTGTTATCATTTCTGTTGTCCGGGTTATTTGCAGGGTTGTAATCTAGACATTATCTGGTGTCAAACCCTCTTATCCTTCCATTTTGTCCTAGTGGTTTGTTTAGTATGGTCTAGGGTTGTTTTAGGGTTTGTTCTAAGGTTGTACCCCAGTTGTTTTGCTTGTCTCGTTATACGAACTGTTTCACCGCTTGTCTAATGCAAATTCCGGTCTTTTGTTACCTCCAGTCATCCTCTTTGTTTAGTTCTTTCTATCCTTGTGTTTTGTCCTTGTTCAACGCCAATTCTAGTGACATGACATGCACGCACAGTTTGAGCCTAATCTTAAGAGTTAATTATAAAGCCATTGGGGGATGATCGGGACACTTAAGGGAAATAGGAACAGCTTGAGATCCTTTGAAGCCCGAGCCACGTGAAACTAGGGCAAGTAAAATATAAAGAAAACCCATAAAAGCAAGTTAGCCATATTGACAAGGGGGCCGTTCACGGTAACGAAAGTGAGAGTATTGCCCAACGGTGCTTTAAAAATGACAAATGAAAAGGTGAGTGTGTGGATATGGTTATCAAGTCCGGCACAATCAGAAGATGTGGCGAATGTTTAATTGTGTTGTTTGTGCTTGGCATGTTTTAAAGATTGGAATGACGAAGGCATTTTATTCTTCTATCTAAATACTTTATCCTTCATTAACCCTTTGAGCCTTATTGGTTTTCTTTCATACCCCTCGTTCGGAATCAGTAGCAAAGATTAGAAAACACAAGCATGAAAGATAAAGAAAAAGAAAAAGAAAAGAAACCAACAGAAACAACAAAACAACAAAAGAGAAATGAGAAAGGAGAAATGAGAAATGAGAAATGAGAAAGAGAAAGAGAAAGAAAAGAAAATAATAAAAAGGTGAAAAGGAAAACAAAAAAAAGGAATTGGGAACTACGTTTGACCTGATTCTCAAAGAGGATACGTAGGCGTCTCACGGCTCGATCATAGTGTAACAAAAAAAAATCCCTAAGCAGAAACTGGGGCAGAAGTTGTGTTTGGTGTAAAGAAATCTGGTTCTGAAGGTTGTATATTTTGAACCCAAATTGATTCGTTTTGAGCCGCTAATACCCTTTCTTTCTAGACCTATCCAAAACCCCACGTTTACGGTCCAAAGAAATACCTTTTGACCTTTCGAAAGATGCCAAGTCATGCAAATGGAAGTCGAGAATAACACTCTGATCCCCGGCAGAAAAGTAATAAAATGAGAGAGTCTTATCGGTGAAAACCTTCACGGGCACCTTGAGGCGGCTATAAGTTGAGAGAAAAATCAAAATGAGAGAGGCTTGATAGTGAAAACCCTTCGGGCACTACAAGTCGAATAAAGATTGAGAATCATACAGGAAAGCACCAGACGAAGATTGTGAAAGGCGATTAACGACGGAGGATAGGCCACGTGTGCATGTCATGGCCAATAGAGTTGGTATCCACATCTGATAGGTTTTACTTTGTAGTTTTCTTGTTATGAGTCATCTCTTTCTTTTGCCTTTTACTTTGTTCCTTTTACCTTTGTCATTTCCTCTTCTTGAGTCTCTTTGGTCAGAACAAGCGAGAAGTGATTTCAAAATTTGCCATCAGCTTTCCAATTATGCAAGACAAGATCTGACTAATACATCAAAGTGGTATAAGTCAGGAAAGAACAAGCGCAATGAGCTGGTAATAGTCAACGTGCTTTGAGGTTCGCGCAAAATACCCAAGATTGGTCCATATCAATTCAGGGACAGTGCAACAAAAAGAGGGCAAGGGGGATTGAACCGAGGGTATATTCGATGATGAGATTGACAAAAGGATGGACCAGTGTCAAGAAGGATATCCCCAGCAGAAATCGAGGGTTATGAGGCCAAGGCCAGCGGAAAATCAAGAAAGAACAACGCGGAAAGCAATGGACATAATTGGGAAATTCATAGGAGACTCAAAGGTTGGGGAAATGCCAGTTCACGGACAGTACCGCAAAAGAAGATAGTGGGTCTGTGCCAGGAAAAGGTATTTCAGTAACACAGACGATGGAGGGAGTTGTTAATCAATGAACATGCAGGATCTTCAGTTGAAATCAGCTGTCATGAAAATACATGAGGTCAGATAAGGAGACTAAGAAAATGGTTAAGAAGGTCGGAAGGTATCAGCCCGGTTCAAGATGGTCAGACAACGCATAGATGGAAAATGGTTGATAGCATCCCCAGCAGGAGTATCGCAACCAACCACCACGTTTTAAACTGACAAAATTTTCTTTGATTTGAATCAAGAACAGGGAATGTTACTGATGACGGAAAGATGCGCCACAAGAAAGATTGTCAAACTGGGGCAGAAAATTTTCGTTCATTTCGAAAATTTTCGGGAAGTCTAACACAAGTTGGTGAAAAGCGGTATCCCCAACGGTTTTTCGGGAGAAGGCAAAACAAGTTTTAAAAAAAAGCGATGTCAGGAGGAAGATAACACGAGTTTTAAGGGAGGTAGTCTTCGAAGAAAAAAAAAGAAAAAAAAAACGAAAAAAAAGAAGAAGAAAAAAAAAGAGAAAAAAAAAAGAGGAAGACCAGTTTTGCAAAAGGAAACGGTTTGCAAAGGAATGAAACATCGTCTTAAGAGAAGTAGTCTTTGAAGGAGTAAGATAACATATTTTTGAAAAAGTGTTATCCCCAGCAGTTCGCATAGAAATGAGACATCAGTTTTGAGGGAAGTAGTTTTGAAGAAAGGAATGGCGCTTTATTTTCGAAGTTGTTGTTAAGGTCAGGAGCCCCACCTGAAGAACAGAATGACGATTTATTTTTCGAAGTTGTTGTTGAGGTCAGGAGCCCCCCTGAAGAACGGAATGGCGATTTATTTTTCGAAGTTGTTGTTGAGGTCAGGAGCCCCGCCTGAAGAACGGAATGGCGATTTATTTTTGAAGTTGTTGTTGAGGTCAGGAGCCCACCCTGAAGAACGGAATGGCGATTTATTTTTTGAAGTTGTTGTTGAGGTCAGGAGCCCCGCCTGAAGAACGGAATGGCGATTTATTTTTCGAAGTTGTTGTTGAAGTCTCGCCCGCCTGAAGAACGGAATGGCGATTTATTTTCGAAGTTGTTGTTGAGGTCAGGAGCCCCGCCTAAAGAACAGAATGGCGATTTATTTTCCGAAGTTGTTATTGAAGTCTCGCCCGCCTGAAGATAGGAATGGCGCTTTATTTTCGAAGTTGTTGTTGAGGTCAGGAGCTCGCCTGAAGAACGGAATGGCGATTTATTTTTCGAAGTTTTTATTGAAGTGTCGCCCGTCTGAAGAAAGGAATGGCGCTTTATTTTCAAAGTTATTGTTGAGGTCAGGAGCCCCGCCTGAAGAACGGAATGGCGATTTATTTTTCGAAGTTGTTGTTGAGGTCAGGAGCCCCGCCTGAAGAACGGAATGGTGATTTATTTTTCGAAGTTGTTGTTGAGGTCAGGAGCCGCCTGAAGAACGGAATGGCGATTTATATTTCGAAGTTGTTATTGATGTCAAGAGCCCCGCCTGACTTTGCATAAACGGCCACTTTTAGTCATTTTTTGATTTTCTTTTTGACCGGTTGACTCACCCAGCTTTAAAATCTTGTTCCCGAAGTGCTGAAAAGTCGTGTGCGAAACCGGATCTTCCTTTTTAATCTGTGAAATATTTAAAAAAATAGTCAATTTGTTGAGTCAAATAAATTTTATTTCTTAAATCATCCTAATAAATGTGCAGAATGAGCACAAGTCAAAATTTATACGTAACAATAGTGAACAAGATCTCTTTGGAGTTGCACATGTGGTGGGATGACTTGTTTGAATTAGGGCGCGACACGGTCAAGCTATACCTGGGAGACCTCACTGGGTTGCTGAAGATTAATCCTAGGGGAATATCATAAAAGCTTTGGTTACATTTTGGGACACAGCCCACAATGTAGTCCACTTATCAGATTTTGAACTCACCCCGAAAGAGGTAGCAAGTTATAGGGACATTACTGAGGGGCTAAGGCACAAATATCTGATTGCTCCAAGAGTCGTCGATACGCACCAGGGCATGGAACTACTAAAGATAAGCAAGGGAGTCCCGAGTCGGATAAAGTTTCCCTACTCTGCAGTTCATGGACATATAGGAGGGTTCGACGATCCAAAAACGGGGTTTGCAGCAAAGGGAATCGGACAAAATGGAATAAACATAGGCGGTTCACCTTCATGATAGCATTCTGGGGCATTGTTATGTTTCCACGGAAAGACAGAAATATTGATTTAAAGGTGGCGGGAGTCGTCAAAACCCTAATTGCCAACAATAAAAGCACATTGGCCCCTATGATGACATCCGAGATGTACCGAGCTCTCACAACTTGTAAAGCCGAGGCCGATTTCTTCGAGAGGTACATTAAGCGCGAGCAAGGCATACGCGGCGAATAAAGAGGGACTATGAAGGGAGCATCACTATATTGAGCAAAACAATATCCGCTCTTAAAGAACGGATCTTTAGACAAGCCCAAGAAGCCAGAACAGATAGGAAGCGCTGCTATGATTCGATGGCCCAGATGGAGAAACAGATGAACGGGTTTCAGGATCAACTCTTTTACAACGCTCAAAGTACTGGGGATATGGAATCAACAAATAGAGTGATTGCTTATGGAAAGGGACAGATTCAAGGGAAGAATTGACAATATCAGGCACTACATCACCATAAAGTGCCTAGCTTGTGAGGATATGTCCTGTACCACCTGCTTTGCTTCAAAAATGATTCGTGTCCACCAGGTTATGGAAGATTTAAAAAATCTGCAAAGGGATCCCGCACCTAAGCCTGCAGCAAGGCCGAACGATGCCTCGCGGGCACCAACTTTTGGAGCTTTAATGTATTCATAGTTCGAGTCAGTGTTTTGTTTTTAGAGTCTGTTGTCTGTCTGTATATTCTCTTTTGCATCAAAATGTGTTAGTAGTTTTTTTTAGTCCGTAATTGGTTTTACTTCGGGGTTGTTCTCCTTTCCAAAAAATGTCTAGTTTGTATTATAATGTTTCAGTAAAGAAAATGGAAAATTCCCAAAATTTGCTTTCGCATTTATATGGAAGAACTACGCCCGGTCTTATTCATGCGAGGACATGATATGTAGGCAATCCACATAAGATTCGACCACCATTAAAAAGAATAAAAAAAGAAAAAAGGGAGTACAATTACAAGAAGCCGGACTGACGCACAAAACTGAAGCAAATGCATGATGGAAAGGGTTTATTGCCTAGTTGCATTGCATCCTTAATGTGTGTTTTCTTATCTGTTGAAAACCCTAACGCTAACATGTTGCTTCCATTTTGTCCTCTTTCAATAATAAGAAAGGTGGTTGGTTGTGATTCTAAAGTAACGCTTCCCTGCAACAAAGGCAAAAGACAATGGCAGAGAGCAACAGAACTGAGTGGGTTGGTACCGACGCCCGAAAGCAGTTTGTTGAACAGGACTACGGGTTGGTAGAAGAGGTAAGAATGTTGAGGCAGCATGTGGTAGACATGTATCGGGCATGGATGACTGGGAAAGAACCACCCCCGCCACCGGCTAGCTTCCTGAACTCTATCCTTACCCAAACACCTCACACAATAACGGATGATCCTCCATACTCTCCATATCTACCCACTTATAACAGCTTTCCCAGCCACCCGAATAGCTCCATCACTCGTCGTCCAACTATATTCTCCCAACGCTACTCCCCTCCCCAATGCTACTTCTCTCCACGGGACTCCCAAAAACATGCTTCACTTTACCGGTACCCAGCTCCACAAAATGCCTATCCATCCTCACAAGCCTACCAAAAGCCCTCTGGATCAGGTTTCCGGCCCAATCAAGCATTTAAGAATGAGAGGTTGCTGAAAAAAGAAAAGGCTTTCACCCCTGTTGGAGGATCATATGCCGGTTTGTTCCAAAAGTTGAGGCAATTGGACATGTTGAAGTCGATTCATATAAAAATGCCAAACCCTCTGTCAAAAAAGTTTGATTTTTCTCGAAGGTGCGCATATTTCTCAGATGCCCCGGGGCATGACACAGAGAAGTGTTGGAAGCTGAAGAAAGCAATTCAAAAGCTTATTGATGCAGGTGACATTGTCATGCAAAATCCAGATGCAACAGACACTAGCCAAAGTCCGTCGCCTATTGGTAATGAGATGCATATGTTGAATATGACTTGTTTTGAAAAGGAATATGAGAAGTCTTCTGAGATCCTCGGAGGTCCGCGCATTGCAGAGTTTTCAGTGTTATCAGAGGTTGCTCTTAAAAACGAGCCAGCAAAGGGAACCCAAAAGCGATTTGTTAAGAGCAAGGAGATGGAAGTGGGTGGAGGTCCCAGTAATGTTGATGCCGAATTCAATGGCTAAGATTTCGAGCTTGGTAATTGGAAAGACGCTCCTTTCTTGGTTGGTCAGGGAGGAGTTTTGGTGGTTCATTTTGTTATCATTTCTGTTGTCTGGGTTATTTGCAGGGTTGTAATCTAGACATTATCTAGTGTCAAACACTCTTATCCTTCCATTTTGTCCTAGTGGTTTGTTTAGTGTGGTCTAGGGTTGTTTTAGGGTTTGTTCTAAGGTTGTACCCCAGTTGTTTTGCTTGTCTCGTTATACGAACTGTTTCACCGCTTGTCTAATGCAAATTCCGGTCTTTTGTTACCTCCAGTCATCCTCTTTGTTTAGTTCTTTCTATCCTTGTGTTTTGTCCTTGTTCAATGCCAATTCTAGTGACATGACATGCACGCACAGTTTGAGCCTAATCTTAAGAGTTAATTATAAAGCCATTGGGGGATGATCGGGACACTTAAGGGAAATAGGAACAGCTTGAGATCCTTTGAAGCCCGAGCCACGTGAAACTAGGGCAAGTAAAATATAAAGAAAACCCATAAAAGCAAGTTAGCCATATTGACAAGGGGGCCGTTCACGGTAATGAAAGTGAGAGTATTGCCCAACGGTGCTTTAAAAATGACAAATGAAAAGGCGAGTGTGTGGATATGGTTATCAAGTCCGGCACAATCAGAAGATGTGGCGAATGTTTAATTGTGTTGTTTGTTCTTGGCATGTTTTGAAGATTGGAATGACGAAGGCATTTTATTCTTCTATCTAAATACTTTATCCTTCGTTAACCCTTTGAGCCTTATTGGTTTTCTTTCATACCCCTCGTTCGAAATCAGTAGCAAAGATTAGAAAACACAAGCATGAAAGATAAAGAAAAAGAAAAAGAAAAGAAAACAACAGAAACAACAAAACAACAAAAGAGAAATGAGAAAGGAGAAATGAGAAATGAGAAATGAGAAAGAGAAAGAGAAAGAAAAAAAAATAATAAAAAGGTGAAAAGGAAAACAAAAAAAAAGGAATTGGGAACTACGTTTGACTTGATTCCTCAAAGAGGATACGTAGGCGTCTCACGGCTCGGTCATAGTGTAACAAAAAAAAATCCCTAAGCAGAAACTGGGGCAGAAGTTGTGTTTGGTGTAAAGAAATCTGGTTCTGAAGGTTGTATATTTTGAACCCAAATTGATTCGTTTTGAGCCGCTAATACCCTTTCTTTCTAGACCTATCCAAAACCCCACGTTTACGGTCCAAAGAAAGACCTTTTGACCTTTCGAAAGATGCCAAGTCATGCAAATGGAAGTCGAGAATAACACTCTGATCCCCGGCAGAAAAGTAATAAAATGATAGAGTCTTATCGGTGAAAACCTTCACGGGCACCTTGAGGCGGCTATAAGTAAATAGAAAAATCAAAATGAGAGAGGCTTGATAGTGAAAACCCTTCGGGCACTACAAGTCGAATAAAGATTGAGAATCATACAGGAAAGCACCAGACGAAGATTGTGAAAAGCGATTAACGACGGAGGATAGGCCACGTGTGCATGTCATGGCCACTAGAGTTGGTATCCACATCTGATAGGTTTTACTTTGTAGTTTTCTTGTTATGAATCATCTCTTTCTTTTGCCTTTTACTTTTTTCCTTTTACCTTTGTCATTTCCTCTTCTTGAGTCTCTTTAGTCAGAACAAGCGAGAAGTGATTTCAAAATTTGTCATCAGCTTTCCAATTATGCAAGACAAGATCTGACTAGTACATCAAAGTGGTATAAGTCAGGAAAGAACAAGCGCAATGAGCTGGTAATAGTCAACGTGCTTTGAGGTTCACGCAAAATACCCAAGATTGGTCCATATCAATTCAGGGACAGTGCAACAAAAAGAGGGCAAGGGGGATTGAACCGAGGGTATATTCGATGATGAGATTGACAAAAGGATGGACCAGTGTCAAGAAGGATATCCCCAGCAGAAATCGAGGGTTATGAGGCCAAGGCTAGCGGAAAATCAAGAAAGAACAACGCGGAAAGCAATGGAAATAATTGGGAAATTCATAGGAGACTCAAAGGTTGGGGAAATGCCAGTTCACGGACAGTACCGCAAAAGAAGATAGTGGGTCTGTGCCAGGAAAAGGTATTTCAGTAACACAGACGATGGAGGGAGTTGTTAATCAATGAACATGCAGGATCTTCAGTTGAAATCAGCTGTCATGAAATACATGAGGTCAGATAAGGAGACTGAGAAAATGGTTAAGAAGGTCGGAAGGTATCAGCCCGGTTCAAGATGGTCAGACAACGCATAGATGGAAAATGGTTGATAGCATCCCCAGCAGGAGTATCGCAACCAACCACCACATTTTAAACTGACAAAATTTTCTTTGATTTGAATCAAGAACAGGGAATGTTACTGATGACGGAAAGATGCGCCACAAGAAAGATTGTCAAACTGGGGCAGAAAATTTTCGTTCATTTCGAAAATTTTCGGGAAGTCTAACACAAGTTGGTGAAAAGAGGTATCCCCAACGGTTTTTCGGGAGAAGGCAAAACAAGTTTTAAAAAAAAGCGATGTCAGGAGGAAGATAACACGAGTTTTAAGGGAGGTAGTCTTCGAAGAAAAAAAAAGAAAAAAAAAACGAAAAAAAAGAAGAAGAAAAAAAAAGAGAAAAAAAAAAGAGGAAGACCAGTTTTGCAAAAGGAAACGGTTTGCAAAAGAATGAAACATCGTCTTAAGATAAGTAGTCTTTGATGGAGTAAGATAACATATTTTTGAAAAACTGTTATCCCCAGCAGTTCGCATAGAAATGAGACATCAGTTTTGAGGGAAGTAGTTTTGAAGAAAGGAATGGCGCTTTATTTTCGAAGTTGTTGTTGAGGTCAGGAGCCCCACCTGAAGAACAGAATGACGATTTATTTTTCGAAGTTGTTTTTGAGGTCAGGAGCCCCCCTGAAGAACGGAATGGCGATTTATTTTTCGAAGTTGTTGTTGAGGTCAGGAGCCCCGCCTGAAGAACGGAATGGCGATTTATTTTTGAAGTTGTTGTTGAGGTCAGGAGCCCACCCTGAAGAACGGAATGGCGATTTATTTTTTGAAGTTATTGTTGAGGTCAGGAGCCCCGCCTGAAGAACGGAATGGCGATTTATTTTTCGAAGTTGTTGTTGAAGTCTCGCCCGCCTGAAGAACGGAATGGCGATTTATTTTCGAAGTTGTTGTTGAGGTCAGGAGCCCCGCCTGAAGAACGGAATGGCGATTTATTTTCCGAAGTTGTTATTGAAGTCTCGCCCGCCTGAAGAAAGGAATGGCGCTTTATTTTCGAAGTTGTTGTTGAGGTCAGGAGCTCGCCTGAAGAACGGAATGGCGATTTATTTTTCGAAGTTTTTATTGAAGTGTCGCCCGTCTGAAGAAAGGAATGGCGCTTTATTTTCAAAGTTATTGTTGAGGTCAGGAGCCCCGCCTGAAGAACGGAATGGCGATTTATTTTTCGAAGTTGTCGTTGAGGTCAGGAGCCCCGCCTGAAGAACGGAATGGTGATTTATTTTTCGAAGTTGTTGTTGAGGTCAGGAGCCCCGCCTGAAGAACGGAATGGCGATTTATATTTCGAAGTTGTTATTGATGTCAGGAGCCCCGCCTGACTTTGCATAAACGGCCACTTTTAGTCATTTTTTGATTTTCTTTTTGACCGGTTGACTCACCCAGCTTTAAAATCTTCGTTCCCGAAGTGCTGAAAAGCCGTGTGCGAAACCGGATCTTCCTTTTTAATCTGTGAAAAATTTAAAAAAATAGTCAATTTGTTGAGTCAAATAAATTTTATTTCTTAAATCATCCTAATAAATGTGCAGAATGAGCACAAGTCAAAATTTATACGTAACAATAGTGAACAAGATCTCTTTGGAGTTGCACATGTGGTGGGATGACTTGGATGAATTAGGACGCGACACGGTCAAGCTATACCTGAGAGACCTCACTGGGTTGCTGAAGATTAATCCTAGGGGAATATCATAAAAGCTTTGGTTACATTTTGGGACACAGCCCACAATGTAGTCCACTTATCAGATTTTGAACTCACCCCGAAAGAGGTAGCAGGTTATAGGGACATTACTGAGGGGCTAAGGCACAAATATCTGATTGCTCCAAGAGTCGTCGATATGCACCAGGGCATGGAACTACTAAAGATAAGCAAGGGAGTCCCGAGTCGGATAAAGTTTCCCTACTCTGCAGTTCATGGACATATAGGAGGGTTCGACGATCCAAAAACGGGGTTTGCAGCAAAGGGAACCGGACAAAATGGAATAAACATAGGCGGTTCACCTTCATGATAGCATTCTGGGGCATTGTGATGTTTCCACAGAAAGACAGAAATATTGATTTAAAGGTGGCGGGAGTCGTCAAAACCCTAATTGCCAACAATAAAAGCACACTGGCCCCTATGATGACATCCGAGATGTACCGAGCTCTCACAACTTGTAAATCCGAGGCCGATTTCTTCGAGAGGTACATTAAGCGCGAGCAAGGCATACGCGGCGAATAAAGAGGGACTATGAAGGGAGCATCACTATATTGAGCAAAACAATATCCGCTCTTAAAGAGCGGATCTTTAGACAAGCCCAAGAAGCCAGAACAGATAGGAAGCGCTGCTATGATTCGATGGCCCAGATGGAGAAACAGATGAACGGGTTTCAGGATCAACTCTTTTACAACGCTCAAAGTACTGGGGATACGGAATCAACAAATAGAGTGATTGCTTATGGAAAGGGACAGATTCAAGGGAAGAATTGACAATATCAGGCACTACATCACCATAAAGTGCCTAGCTTGTGAGGATATGTCCCGTACCACCTGCTTTGCTTCAAAAATGATTCGTGTCCACCAGGTTATGGAAGATTTAAAAAATCTGCAAAGGGATCCCGCACCTAAGCCTGCAGCAAGGCCGAACGATGCCTCGCGGGCACCAACTTTTGGAGCTTTAATGTATTCATAGTTCGAGTTAGTGTTTTGTTTTTAGAGTCTGTTGTCTGTCTGTATATTCTCTTTTGCATCAAAATGTGTTAGTAGTTTTTTTTAGTCCGTAATTGGTTTTACTTCGGGTTTGTTCTCCTTTCCAAAAAATGTATAGTTTGTATTATAATGTTTCAGTAAAGAAAATGGAAAATTCCCAAAATTTGCTTTCGCATTTATAAGGAAGAACTACGCCCGGTCTGATTCATGCGAGGACATGATATGTAGGCAATCCACATAAGATTCGACCACCATTAAAAAGAAAAAAAAAAGAAAAAAGGGAGTACAATTACAAGAAGCCGGACTGACGCACAAAACTGAAGCAAATGCATGATGGAAAGGGTTTATTGCCTAGTTGCATTGCATCCTTAATGTGTGTTTTCTTATCTGTTCAAAACCCTAACGCTAACATGTTGCTTCCATTTTGTCCTCTTTTAATAATAAGAAAGGTGGTTGGTTGTGATTCTAAAGTAACGCTTCCCTGCAACAAAGGCAAAAGACAATGGTAGAGAGCAACAGAACTGAGTGGGTTGGTACTGACGCCCGAAAGTAGTTGGTTGAACAGGACTACGGGTTGGTAGAAGAGGTAAGAATGTTGAGGCAGCATGTGGCAGACATGTATCGGGCATGGATGACTGGGAAAGAACCACCCCCGCCACTGCCTAGCTTCCTGAACTCTATCCTTACCCACGAGAAGGAAATAAGCAGTTCGAGATCGGCAATCAAGGGAGAATACAAGACAAATCAAAAGTAAAGAAATACCAGAGGAGTCACCGAGACATCAAAGCAACAAGAGATACAAGAGCACGACTGAAGATCCAGATAAGATTTTGTAATTCATAAACTATAGTTTAGTCTAGCTTCTTGTTTTCTTTCAGCATGGTGTAATAAGGAGGTCGGCAAGCAGTAATAACAGCATGCAACAACAGTAACATTGCAGTCCCATGGTAGGCCCAGCTACCAAAACTTCCCGAACTACATTAACTTGATTCCCTTCTAGCCAGGGATATGTAGGAAACCTTTGAAGCAAAGGTTCGGTTAAATCTTTCAAAATATTGCTTCACACGGAGTACTCGGATGGGCAAAAATCGCTCGTATCTGCTCACTTTATCTTTGCACGAAAACCTTTTGTGTTTTCGGACAAAGAGGGGCAATTGTGAGCACGTGATTTTTGCCCTATGTGAGAATTACTCCCAAAAATTTGAAATAAATTAATTTTCCTTTGTGTGCAATTTTGAGAATTTTCGTGGCATTTTTGGATAATTATTTGTATTTGTCTGTGCATGTTTATTTATTAGATTAATAAAAAATACAAAATATGTCGCATTTGCATTTAGGATTTAATTCTACAATTAGGAGCAATTAAGTTTGTTTTACAAGAACAAAAATCATAAAAATAATGTACGTCGTAGTTTTAGCATTTAATGTCCAAATTGAGTGATTTTATCGTTAATTGCTATGTAATTGTGTTTTAATTGTTAAGATTTAATTAGTACTTTTATAAATTGATTTAGTTCTATAGGTTAATTTAGAATTTTTAGAATTTTAGTTTTATTTTAAGAAAAAGAAAAAGAAGCAATGGAAATAAAAGAGGAAGAAAATTGGATTGGGCATTTTCTTCAATTTTAAACCACAGGCCCAAAGAACCAAATCCCCACCGGGTCGGTCCGCCCCATAACCCCAAACAACCACCCCCCCTTCTTCCATTTTTCATTTTTTCAACTCCAAAAACCCTAAACACCCGCCCCATGTTCTTTCTCCTTCTTCTTCGAACCCACCACCCCATGGCTGCCTTCTCCTCTCCATCTACCCCGAACGACCCCTCCAGCTCCAGCTCCAAACGACAACCCCCCCATGGCAACCCTCATCGTCGTTCACCTCCAAACTAGCGACGCAACCAACGACCCTCCAGTCGCGAGCTCCAGCCAGCCCATCATGGCTGCTGCTGCTTCACCCATCGTCATGGTTGCTGCTGCTTCACCCGTTGTCGTCCAGCTGACGACCAGCAGCTCACAACTAGTCGTCTTCAACACCCTCACGACCAGCAGCTCCGTCACACGCACACACACAGTCTATCGACGAACAGCCAAGTCGGCGACGAAACCAACCAACCTCACCATCGTTACCACCCCAGCTCCCCCACGGCCTGAAACGGTCGTCTCCCAGGCCATCTCCAAACACCAGCCATTCGAGGTCATGCTCAGTCATACGTCGAGGTAGTCCGTCGAGGTTCCGTTCGAATCCGTGTCTGTTAGTCAAGCGTCGAAACAGTGTTGCGAACGAAGTTGTGTTTCATCGGAAGTTCAACATTGTTCGACGTCGGATCGTTAGCATAAAGGTCAGCCACAGTTCGTTCACGGATTTTTGTTGCTTTGTCTTTGGTTTCGCTTTAATATGTGGTTTCATTTTTTGAACATTTTCGCATGATATTCCCACTGCATATTCGTTGAAATTGTGTGTGTGTGCCTTTTGGACGACTTTCCTACTGTTTTGAGTTCGATTGATGCTCAAGTTAGTGATTGAAATCTACTGGCTTGTTCAGTTAAGTTTGTTCGGATATGAATCTGACTCTGTTGATTAATTCATGAACGTTGTCGATTAGGAGTTTGTTTGGCGAGTTTGTTTATTCAGAGTTTGATTATTAATTGGAAATAGATTAGATGAATTGGTTATAGCTGCTAAAGTTTGGTTAATTGACTTAGGAGGATTGGATATAGCTGATAGGGTAGAATGGTAATTTACTCAAGTTTGTTTGAGTAAGTAACATCATTTTAAATAGCAATGTGAATAATGTTAGTAACTAATATTCTCAAATGTTAGTGATTGATGTTAGCCTAATGTCAGTTTTTAAGCATTGACGCATTTCTTCGACAAGTCATAAAAAGAGTTAAAAATGGCTTTGTATTACACATAGTTAATTCCAATAGTTCAATTCATCTAATAATGTTAGCTTAAATTAATCAAAGATTAGTTAGTTTGTTTTGATATTACTAGGTGTCAATCTCGTGTTCTATTCATAATCTCAACTTTAGTGTTATTAACTAATAGAATAAGGAGCAATACAATCTCCCTTGAATAAGCTCTGTTGCAATTTTCTGTTTGCATTTGTCTTAATCTAATAAACAATAAGAGGCACGAGCATATAAACACGTAACTAATTAGGACCTCTTCTCTTTTATTTTAGAGACGAACTTAATAAGAAATGTGGTCACTTTAGGATTGTCCTTTCAAAATAAATGAGATGAGCCTTGCCTAGTAAAACTCACTGATTGCGGGGCCCTCAATAAATATTTGTTTTAAAATACTTAGACTTAGGGACGGGCCGTTTAGCCAATTTCACGGCCTTCCCCAAAAGATAACAACGCGCAAATCACTTCCGGCGCGCTTTAAATAATTTACTCTCTTAAACTCGGGTGCACATTTATGTGACCCAAATTCAAATCTCAACGAAGTCGAAATTTGTCGCTAATCACGGGTACATTGATTGTGACGTGGTTCGAGATGCATTTCCACGACGTTGCAAATTCCTTTTAAAAGTAATGAATGAGACGATCCCCGACAAACAAAAGTACACAAGCTGCGGGGCCCTCATATGTGTTGGTAAAATTACTTAGACTTCGGGATGGACAGTTTAGCGAACTTTACGGCTTTTCTCAAAATAACAACGCGTTAGTATCGTTAGGCGCATATTTAATAATGTTATCTTCTTAAACTCGGGTGCACATTTATGTGATCCAAATCCAAATCTCAACAGAGTTGAAATGTGTCAATAACCACGGGTGCATTGATGTGACGTGGTTCGAGATGTATTTTCACGATGTTGCAATTCTCGGTAAAAATAATAATAATAAAAGAGGTACACAGTTAAAATTTGCACATAGGTTCATAATTGTATAAAATCAGATAATCAAGCCGAATATGACAGTTATGCGACCATGCTAGAATCACGGAACTCGGGAATGCCTAACACATTTTCCCGGGTTAACAGAATTCCTTATCCGGATTTTTGGTGCGCAAACTGTTAAACGGAGTCATTCTTTTCCTCGATTTGGGATTCAACCGGTGACTTGGGACACCACAAATCTCCCAAGTGGCGACTCTGAATCTTTAAATAAAATCCTGTTTCGATTGTCCTTTAATTGGAAAAAAGGAGGTGTGACATGGCCTATTTGGCTTATGTTCGTGATTACAGTGTTGAGGTTCCCTCTAATGATTTTATGCCCGTGGTTTGTGAGTTTCCTGAGGTTTTCCCTTCAGACCTGCCGAGGATGCCACCTGACAGAGATATTGATTTCTGCATCGATTTGGCTCTAGGCACTCAGCCCATTTCTATTCTGACATATCGCATGGACCCGCCAGAGTTGAAAGAGTTGAAGGAGCAGTTGCAAGACTTGCTTGATAAGGGTTTCATTAGACCCAACGTTTCACCTTGGGGTGCGCCGGTACTGTTTGTTAAGAAAAAGGATGGTTCGATAAGAATATGCATTGATTACCGGTAGTTGAACAAGGTCGCCATCAAGAATAAGTATCCACTGCTAAGGATTGATGATTTGTTCGATTAGCTTCAGGGTGCCAAGGTATTTTCAAAGATTGATTTGAGATCTGGCTACCATCAGTTGAGGATTAGGGCATCTGATGTCCCTAAGACAGCATTCCGCACTCGGTACGGGCATTATGAGTTCTTGGTTATGTCATTCGGGTTGACAAATACCCCATCAGCTTTTATGGATTTGATAAACCGAGTGTTATGGCCTTATTTGGATTCATTCGTGATAGTCTTCATTGATGATATTCTGATATATTCCCACAGCCAGGAGGAGCACAAGAAGCATCTCAGAGTGGTTCTTCAGACTCTGAAGGATAGTCAGCTATATGCGAAGTTCCCGAAGTGTGAGTTCTGGTTGAGTTCAGTTGCATTCCTAGGTCATGTTGTATCAGCAGAGGGTATTCAGGTTGATCCAAAGAAGATTGAGGCAGTCAAGAACTGGCCTAGACCAGCATCAGCTACAGAGATTCGGAGTTTCTTGGGATTGGCAAGCTACTATCGTCGGTTCGTGGAGGGGTTTTCATCCATTGCAGCCCCGATGACCAAGTTGACCCAGAAGGGTGCCTAGTTCAGATGGTCGGACGCGTTCTAGGCGAGCTTTCAGAAGCTCAAGGCATCCCTGACTACGGCACCGGTGTTGGTTTTTCCCATAGGTTCAGAGCCTTATATTGTTTATTGTGATGCATCTCGCATTGGGCTTGGTGCAGTGTTGATGCAAGATGGCAAGGTCATTGCCTATGCTTCGTGGCAATTGAAGATTCATGAGAAGAACTATCTGGTGCATGATTTAGAGTTGGCAGCCATTGTTCATGCACTGAAGATTTGGAGGCATTATCTATATGGCGCGGCATGTGAGGTGTTCACTGATTACAAGAGTCTTCAGTATTTGTTCAAGCAAAAGGAGTTGAAGTTGAGGCAGAGGAGGTGATTGGAGTTGTTGAAGGATTATGATATCACTATCTTATATCACTCGGGAAAGGCCAATGAGGTGGCCGATGCTTTGAGTAGAAAGTCAGCCAGTATGGGTAGTCTTGCTTATATTCCAGTCGGTGAGAGGCCGCTTGCTTTGGATGTTCAGGCTTTGTCCAATCGATTTGTGAGGTTGGATATTTATGTGCCTAGTCGAGTATTAGCTTGCACGGTCGCACGTTCTTCGTTATTGGAGTGTATCCGTGATCGGCAGTTTGAGATCCCATTTGTGTGTCCTTAGAGACACGGTGCAGCGTGGAGGTGCCAAGCAGGTTACCTTAGATGTTGATGGAGTTTTGAGATTGCAGGGTAGAGTTTGTGTGCCTAATGTGGATGGGCTTCGGGAGTTGATTTTAGATGAGGGCCATAGTTCCCAGTACTCTATCCATCCGGGCGCCACGAAGATGTATCAGAATTTGCGGCAGCATTATTGGTGGCGTAGAATGAAGAAGGATATCGTAGAATATGTAGCTCGGTGTTTGAATTGTCAGCAGGTTAAGTATGAGCATCAGAGGCCTGGTGGATTGTTTCAGAGGATTCAGCTTCCAGAGTGGAAGTGGGAGCGGATCACTATGGACTCTGTTACTGGACTCCCACTTACTCGGAAGAAGTTCGACACAGTTTGGGTCATCATTGATAGGCTGACCAAGTCAGCGCATTTCATTCCTGTGGCAGTCTCCTATTCATCCGAGAGGTTAGCTGAGATCTATATCCGGGAGATTGTTCGACTTCATGGTGTGCCGGTATCTATTATTTCGGACCGAGGTACGCAGTTTACTTCGCGTTTCTGGAGAGAAGTTCAGCGAGAGTTGGGCACCTAGGTTGAGTTGAGTACAGCATTTCATCCTCAGACGGACGGGCAGTCCGAGCGGACTATTCAGATATTAGAGGATATGCTCCGAGCTTGTGTTATTGACTTTGGAGGGTCATGGGATCAGTTCTTGCCTTTATCAGAGTTTGCATACAACAACAGCTACCAGTCGAGTATCTAGATGGCTTCTTATGAGGCTTTATATGGTAGGCGGTGTCGATCTCCGGTTGGATGGTTTGAGCCGGGAGAGGCTCAGTTGTTGGGTACGAATCTGGTTCAGGAGGCCTTGGACAAGGTCAGGATCATTCAGGATAGGCTTCGTACAGCTCAGTCCAAGAAAAAGAGCTATGCAGATCGTAAGGTTTGTCAGTTGAGATCCAAGAGTTTCCCTTCTGTTCGTGTTCAATGGGAAGGTCAGCCTTCTGAGGCATCGACCTGGGAGTCCGAGTCCGATATGCGCAGCCGTTATCCTGATCTATTCCCCGACTCATGTACTTCCTTCTTCTTCTCCGTTCAAGGATGAACGGTTGTTTTAGAGGTGGAGAATGTGACGACCCTTCACCTGTTTTCTTATCCATTCTGCGCTTCCGATGCCTTGAAAACCTCATTTAGAGTTACCTCGATTTGCATGCGCAGTCCGGGCGCGTAGCCGGAAAGCTTAAATATGAAATTTTCTGAAAAATGCTAAGTTTTGAGCTAAAATGAATAAATTTGACTTCGGTCAACATTTTGGATAAACGGACCCGGACCCGTGATTTGACGGTCCCAGAGGGTCCGTAGGAAAATATAGGACGCATGTGTATGTCCGAAATCGAATTCCGAGGTCCCAAGCCCGAAAAATGAATTTTTTAAGTAAAATTATTTTCTGAAAATGTTTAAGGAAATTGGAAATGAAATCTGATTAGAAAGAGATGGTATCGGGCCCGTATTTTAGTTCCGGTGCCCGGTACAGGTCTTATATATGTTTTAACTCTTCCTGTAAAATTTGGTTGAAATCGGACGTCGTTTGACGTGTTTCAGACTTAAATTTCTAAATTGGAAACTTGATGAAGTTTGAGAAAAAATTCTTGATTTTGAGGTTTGATTCATTGGTTTTTAGGTTATTTAGGCGATTTGATCGCACAGAAAAGTTTGTATGATGTTGTTGAGTTAGTACGTGTGTTTGGTTAGGAGCCCCGAGGGCTCGGGAGTGTTTCGGAATGGTTTTTGGCTTTAGAAGTGTTGCAGATTTTCTGCTATTGTGCCCAGGGATTTTGTTCTTCGCGTTCGCATGGTCTCACCCGCGAATGCGTAAGGCAAAGATCCCAGGTGCCCAGTTTCTTCTTCGTGAACGCGGAGGTTGAGACGTGAACGCGAAGCCCAGGGGGGAGACCCTTCGCGAACGTGTCCTTCCACTCGCGAACGCGTAGGGTTCAGGGGAGGGGCCACCAGTTTGTTCTACGCGAACGCGGCCACTGGCCCGCAAATGCGAGGGCTCGAGGTGCTAAAGCATCGCGAACGCGAGCCCAGTATCGCGAACGCGAAGAAGGATTTTTCCCAGTTATTTTAAAGTCCCAAACATAACCCATTACGGGATTTCACCAAAATTTCACACACTTTTTCTTCTCCAAAGTTCTAGGGCGACTTTTGAAGCATCCTTTCACCATAAACTCTTGGGTAGTAATCTTTAACTTATTTCCTTCCATTTTCATCAACATCTATTGAATTTCTAGGCCTAAAACATGTAATTAAGGGTAGAAATTAGGGAATTGGGTAGAGTTAGGGCTTTTTAATTAATTTTGATTTAGACCTCGTTTTGGGGTCGAATTTTGAAAATAATTATATATTCGGGCTCGTGGATGAATGGATTATCGGATTTTAGTTCGAACCTAGTGTTTCGACCAAGCGGTACCGAGGTCGATTTTTGGGATCTTGGGAAGAATACTTGGGAAGTTATAATTAGGCAATGGATTCGAATTGTTTAGCATTTATTGATGTTATGAAGTCATTTGTGTATAGATATAATCGATTTGGAGCCGAATTCGAGAGGAAAAGCAGTAATTGAGGATTGAATTAGCCGTGGAAGTTTGAGGTAAGTGTTTGGTCTAACCTTAGCTTGAGGGATTAGGAATTGAGTCCTATTTGCTATGTGATAATTGTTGAGTACAACGTATTGTCACACCTCCTTTTTCCGCACCCGAAGGGCGCAAGGGAGTTTTTTCCAATTAAAGGACAATCGAAACGGGATTGGTTTAATTATTTCAGAGTCGCCACTTGGGAGATTTAGGGTGTCCCAAGTCACCAATTTTAATCCTGAATCGAGGAAAAGAATGACTCCATATTACAGTCTGCGTACCAGAAATCCGGATAAGGAATTCTGTTAACACGGGAGAAGGTGTTAGGCATTCCCGAGTTCCGTGGTTCTAGCACGGTCGCTCAACTGTTATATTCGGCTTGATTATCTGATTTTATACAAATGTGAACTTATGTGCCAATTTTATCTTTTAACCGCTTTTATCATTCACTGTTATTTTATAGGACTTGCAACGTCGTGAAAACATATCTCGAACCACGTTACATCAATGCACCCGTGGTTATTGACATATCTCGACTCGGTTGAGATTTGGATTTGGGTCACATAAATGTGCACCCGAATTAAGGAGAATAAATTATTAAGACGCGCCTAAAGCGACTAACGTATTGTTATTTTGGGGAAGGCCGTAAAATTTGCTAAGCGGCCCCTCCTGAATTCTAAGTAACTTTAAAACAAGTATTTACTGAGGGCCCCGCAATTTGCATTTTTTGTTTGTCGAGGCTCGTCCCATTTATTATTTAAAAATGAATTTGCAACGTCATGGAAATGCATCTCAGACCACGTCACAGTCAATGTACCCGTGATTAGAGACACATTTCGATTTCATTGAGATTTGGATTTGGGTCACATAAATGTGCACCCGAGTTTTGGGAGATAACATTATTAAAGGCGCGCCTAAAGCAACTAGCGCATTATTATTTTGGGTGGGGCCGTGAAATTTGCTAAACGGTCCGTCCCGAATTCTAATTATTTTAATATATATACATTTAGAGGGCCCCGCAGCTTCTACATTTTTCGAGGCTCGTCTCATTTTATTAATTATTTATTTTTTCTTTTTTTTTCTTTTAGAAAAAGGACAAGGCTAAAGTAACTACGTTTTTTGCTACTTCGCGAGATCATGGGTTATAAATTGAACTTATTTGATGGAGCGGGTATTTTTCCGCGGAATTAAAATTGCTACTATAATTTCAACATTACTACCACATGTATAAACAACTATTAAGACAAACTAAATAATTAACACCTTTCAGAATACGTGCAAACCTCTATTATGACAAATATTTGGATAACAACAATTTAAACATGAAGAAACAAAATGTCAAATAGCTACTTAAAATAACGAAACAACGGAAAAGACATTCACGGCCAAATTTCAATACCATACGGAGTTAATTATCCAAAATAGCAATTCGCAATCATCATGTATATATGACTCGCGCAATTTCGCGTACTATCCGCATGAACTAGGATTGTATTTCAACGAACACCTATACATATTACTAAACAGCAAACATAAAGGACACGGGCAGAGATAACCTACTTGAGATTAATGTCCGATGCGTTGGACCTGCGACGAAACCTCGGACAACAACCTCGACGTACCGGACCTCGACGAACCAAAGACGACCTCAATGGAGACTGAAAGCTCGACCCAATACTGTCAACGCACGAGATGTTGGCTGCCTTTTGGATTTTTTCGACGCAGCAGGTTGGTTGTGGTGTTTGGACAAAACGGATGAAACAGTGGTGGTGGGTCGACGAGTGGTTGTTTGCTGGCGGTTCAGGCGTGCGAAGGGGCTGCTGACGGGTGGTTGCTGGAAATGGAGTGGTCTGTTTGGTAATGGTGTTTGGGTGGTGGAGTTTGGACGTGAAGGAGTGGGGTTAGGGTTGCTGGGGGCGTGAGGATGGTGAACGACGATGGTGGGAGCTGGTTGCGATGGGGGGTGCGACTGGTTTGGATTTGCTTGGTGGTTGTGTTGTGATGGAGAGGAAGTGGGGGCTGGGGGGCAGTGACGACGGGACTGGCGGTGGTTTGCCTGGTGGTTTTGGGGTCGGGTTTGGTTAGGTTTGTTGGTCGACGGACGTGAAGGAGGTGGGTGTTTGGTGGTGGTCGTGAGGCGGAGAGGGAGCTGGTAGCGGCGACAATGGCGGATTCACGGAGGAGGAAGGCGATGGGAAGGTGACGGACTGGTGGAGTTGGTGGTTTTGGGACGTGAGGGTTTTCGGACAAGATGGTGACGGAGTTGGGAGGAGACGGGGTGGAGTTTGGACGGTGTCGAGGGAGTCGAACGCAGGTGAGGGTTTTCTCTTTCAGTAGGGTTTTTTGCTCCTTCTTCTTTAGGAAGAAGAAGGTCTACAGTACCCGTGCAAAATTTTTTCAAAGTCCTCCGTTGGTTTTTGGTGATGAACAGTCGTTTGTTCAAAAAATTTCCAAGTCCTGTTCGTTCCCCCCAAAATTTCAAAATCCTCTCTTGTCCGTTCTTTTGTCCGTGTATTTGTATGGTTTTGCCCAGGAAAATGAGCCCCACGCGTGGTGGGGTTCGAGGTTTGTGTTCCCCACGCGTGGTGGGGTTCCCCGTGTATGGGATTCCGTCCGTGTTCCCCACATGTGACGGACTCGGATTATTATGGGCTAGGTCAGAAAATTAGGCCTAAAAGCGAGTAAGTTTGAACCCGAATATTATTCTTTTCCTCGGACCCGACTAAGGACACGACGTCGCTTAACTAGTCCTATGCAAGCAAAATAACTACCAAAAATAGGACTAATATTTAAACAAAACTATATCTTTTTTAAATATTTTTCAAGATTTAAAATAGCTATAAAACTATTTTTTGTAATTTTCGTTTTTTAATAAAGACAAAATATAAAGTAATATTTTTGTATTTTTCCAAAATTAAAATGACTACAAAACATTAATAGAATTATATATATTTTTTTTTTGTAATTTTCGAATTTATGTAAAGTACAAAATAAGGTACTCTTTTTTTGTATTTTTCAATTTTCTGAGAAATACATAAACTAAAATTTTATGTATATATTTTTGTAATTTTTTTCTTTTCGTAACGAAATAAAGCAAAAATAGTCAAAATAGGTATATTAGACCTAAATTACATATTTATGCTAAAAAATGTGAAAATCCTCGGGGAGGGTCAAAAATCCGGTGTCTACACGTATAGGCATGGTGACGAGTATCTATACGTTGGTGTCTAGCATGACCGTGAGTCTTTACATTGTGAATATCCTTATTTTGTTGTGTCTTTCATGCCTTAGTGATGATTTCTATATGTTGTGAAAAGCTTGTGAAAGAAATTGTGACCTTTGAACTTCGAGGAGCATTGGCTCGAGTTATATTACAAAGTGTAAAAGTATATGAAATGATTGAACCCTTTGGAGCGTTGTCTCAAGTGGTAAAGTGAGTTAAGAACTAAAAGTGAAAGAAAGAGAAAGAGTTATTAAATTGCTCCCTTGTCGGGATGTTTGTTGCTTGTTGATTATCTCCCTTGCTGGGATGCTGAGATTATTGATATTGTTCCCTTGCCAGGATTTAACTATTTAATTGTGTTCCCTTGCTGGGATTTCTATTATTATTTGTTTACTCCCTTACCCCTTTGTTTGTGATTGTTGTTTGGGTGAGAAAGAGCGTTAAAGCACGAAGGGTGATGCCATGCATTGTTTGCTATTGTGAGGAAAGAGTGTAAAGAACGAAGGGTGATACTGTGCCATACGATGTACCATTCCTAACCGATTATCATTGACTATATGGTGAGGAAAGAGAGTAAAAGCACGAAGGGTGATGCCGTGTACACTTTTGTTATAAAATATTGTTTGGTGAGGACGAGGGTAAAAGCACGAAGGGTTATGCCGTGCACATTGTTATTATATGATTGATTTGGTAAGGACGAGAGCAAAAGCACGAAGGGTGATGCCGTGCAAATTGTTGATTTCTGATTCTTGATGATGTTCTAGTTATGTTGTTACTTTCCTTACTTGATGCTTTTTATTCGGAACCATTATCCCCCTTCCCCACAGCATGTTTCCCCTTCCCACATTTACTGGTTATTCCTGTACTTCCCTTTCCGCTGTATATGAATAAATTGCATAGGTTTATTTGGTAGTTTGGTCCTAGCCTTGTCACTACTTCACCGAGGTTAGGCTAGACACTTACCAACACATGGGGTCGGTTGTGCTGATACTACACTCTGCACTATGAGCAGATCTCAGAGAAGCTTACGGACAGTAGTTGGAGGGCTTCCTTTAGTCCACCCGGAGACCCAAGGTAGACCTGTAGACATTCGCAGGCCCTGGCGTTTCCCTCTATCTCCATTCCCTGTTTCATTTTCTTTCGTTCAGAAATAGTTTAATGAATTTTCTTCAGACCTTGTTTGTAGTGACTCTTAGACAGTCTGTGACACTGTGACACCAGGTTTTGGGTATTGAGGTTTTGAAAGTTTTAATAGACGTAGTCTTGAGTTATAAAAAAAATTGTTAACTTCCGCTTATTTATTTAATTCCGCTGTTTTCATGTTATCGCTGGTAATTTAAAAAAAATATAATTTGTTAATGAAAAAAAGGTAGTTAAGGGTTGGCTTGCCTAGCTCTCATTAGTAGGCACCATCACGACTCCCGAGGGTGGGAAATCCGGGTCGTGACAAATGCTTAATGTTTTGGTTTAATGGAATAAATATCTTTTCCTTCAAAAAAAAATATGTAAATTAGATTTGTGGCTATTTATGTAAACCAAACAACTCCAAGGAGAAAGGACAAGGGGGAAGTGCACGGTTAACCACAAATAATACATGTATTTACTTTTAAGCCACTGTTTAAAATTTCTTTAGTCTTTAGCCACTGTTTTAATAAATTTTACCTGCCCAGACGAAAATACCCTTCTGCTCATACAAGTTGAGGACCAAGTGTCCTTAACTTTTGAATTTGCAACTCTAAGTTCAGGACTTCAGGACTACATGTCCTTAACTTTTGAACTTGCAACTCTAAGTTCAGGACTACATGTCCTTAATTTTTAAACTTGGAACTCGAAGTTCAGGACCACCTATCCTTAAGTTCTGTGCTTGTAACTCTAAGTTAAGGACTACTTGTCCTTAATTTTTGAACTTGTAAGTCTAAGTTCAGGACCTATTGTCCTTAACTTTTGAGCTTGTTAGTCTAAGTTCAGGACCAAGTGTCCTTAACTTTTGAACTTGTAAATGTAAGTTCAGGACCAAGTGTCCTTAACTTTTAAGCTTGTTAGTCTAAGTTCAGGACCTATTGTCCTTAACTTTTGGGCTTGTTAGTCTAAGTTCAGGATTTCAGGACCTATTGTCCTTAACTTTTGAACTTGTAACTGTAAGTTCAGGACATATTGTCCTTAACTTTTGAGCTTGTTAGTCTAAGTTCAGGACCAAATGTCCTTAACTTTTGAACTTGTAATTTTAAGTTCAGGACCAAATGTCCTTGATTCAAACCACCACATATGCACGTATTTAAGATTCTGATTTCCTAATTTTTTTCCCCATAAAATTCTAGTTCACCATACTAATAGTTATACTATGTACTACTCATATTATTAAGCTTGTTGGTGCTCTGATGAAAATATCACCTTTTTTCCCTTTTACCCTTTATATTCTTTTCTTGTTTTTTTCTAAGTCCTTAATTTGTTGATGATTCCCCTCTTCCTATTTACAGTCATCTCGTCTCCTTCGTTGCATAGTTTGTCAATCTCTTCCACCTAAACCCCAAGAAAGAGAGAGGGGGAACTGGGTTAGGTAGTGAAATGAGCTCTTCAAGCTCACCTGGTCAATCTCGAAGAGGAGAAAAGGAACAAAGAGCAAGGAATTTTGACACTAAAGCGAAGAAGATGTGTTGGGCCAAGATGGGGTCAAGAGATAGAAGAAAGGGTAACACCGTCTTTTCGTATTAATTTTAATAGACTAATGGCTACTTTTGTTCAGCATTAAAAATACTGGATAAAAAGTAAATATCACTTTAAAAAATGGCTACCCCACATAATTTTTACAAGGGACAAAAGGAAGGCATTTAGTTGGGTAACATCTCATGTATGGGCCGGAAGGACGATTTCATTGGGCTAAATTGCAGCGCACAACAACAATTGAATCAAAAAAAGGAGAATGACAGAAATAGAGAAAATAGCATGGGCTAGTCAGTTTTCGGACTGGTAATTGAAAAATAGTCAGCGTTTACAAAGTCATTAAAAATAGCCATTGTTTTGCTGAAACACGGAAAGTTCCAGCATAATATGTTGGATTTATGAAGTTCCTGCGTATAAACTTCCAGTATAATGTTAGAACTCCAGCACACAGAAAGTTCCAGCATAATATGATGTATTATGAAGCTTCTAGGTATAAACTTCCAGCATTTTGTCTTGGAACTTCAGCACATTACAAAATTCCAACACATTATCCTAGAATCTCATACATAAAAAGTTCCAACTCCAGCATAGTATGTAAGAATTTTTAAGGGTATTTTTATTCAGATTTAATTATTACATAAAAAGTGACTAAATTAAGATTACTTTTGAAGTTGTGGCTATTTTCAATTGTCAATTATAAATCTGGCTATTTCTAATCCCCCCCTCTAAAAAAGAAATATGATACTGAAAAATTCACCAAAAATTTTCAGTATTGTGGCTGAAAATTCTTGTGATTGTTATAATTTCTGGTGATTTAAAATTCTAACACTAAAAATTTATGGTGATCAGGGAACAGGTGCTTCAAAATTCTGGCCAACGGCTACTTCATATATTGTTTTTTAAATATCCAGTCGGCTACCTGGATTGGGACCGGGCTGGGCCACCGGGACAAAATGACTGTCCCATTACCCCCCCCCCACCCCCCATCCTGAGACCACTAAGACATGTCGGACCAGGCCAGGATCGGGTGATGCCGTCCCTTTAGACACAGAACAAATGCATAAGGCACAATAGTCTCAATGGACAATACGTCCTATGGGCTGGATTGTAATAAGTGTTGTTAGTATTCGCTTCTATTCACTATTTTTTTATTCTTTCCCCTGATGATGCATAACTTTTTGAGAAACTTTAATGTACAGTTTAGAGCCTAATTACCATACGTAATTATAATTTGCATAATTACCATTCGTAGCTACTTTTTAATTGTTACCAACTTGTATTATTTGTATTCAGACGTGCAACAAAGACTCTTGCATCCAGACGCGCAAAAATACGACATGTGTGAATTGTATTCGTTCGTGCAGCGAATACAACTTGCATCAACTGTATTCATTCACACAAAGAATGTAAGATAATTAATCTGTAGCCAGAGCAGAGATTAAGACACAATTACACAATCAATCTAGAGTTAGAGTCTAAGGAAGCGTACCGTTAACCTCCATGGATTCAGCAGCGACAGCAAATGGCGATTAAGCCTGAGACCAACTTCCACGATCCACTAGCTACACGCTCTCACAGCCCAGAGAACTTGACTGATGGGACGTCTACCGTTACCACGTATTCAAGAGGCAGAATACGTTAGGGTTTTCTAATAGCTAGGAAAAGGGGGGTTGGCCTCTATTTATAAAGAGTGCCTACCCATCACAGGCCAATAGTTATCGGGACTCACTCATCCACACACACAATATTTAATATTAGGCCTTTTATTTATCCACCACTTGGACCACGTCACTATCCTTTCAGGCTATAACCAATTAACGTAATTCCAAATTCCAACATTCTCCCACTTGGACACCAACATTAATTGAGGACATGAAAACAATTTTAAATATTTGGGTTTTTTAAGAAAATCATTTTTGAAAAAGGATTTTAGACTCTACGGTGGCCACACTACTCACATAGCCAAGGATAGAATGGCCCATATAACAATCCATTCAGTCTCAATAGAAAAGACTAACAATGAATCGTAGCAGGCATCACATCATTTTAAGGTATGCATTCTATCTACGACCACATATGCTAGAATTTCCATCAACATGGATCAAACATGTGTGCTAAGCATTTTATCTTTCTAATCAAGGTGAATAGATTCGCACCTCTTAGAAAGAAATAATCCTCTAAGTGATATTATAACCATATCACCTCAGGAGCCTCCAAGTGATACAAAATCATATCACCTCAGGAGGATTCCCTTGTGCCTTACCTAGGATAATCAAGGCAACAAGCTGCAAGACTCAAAGATATCATAAGTTTATGCAATGTCCAATTGGAAATAAAAATAAATAAATTATCATGTTAGTCATAAGCATATCAGGTATCAAATAACACAAGCTTGCATAAAAATAGAATTTATCAAAAGCAATATCTCAGTTAGAAATCACAAGGTAACTCCCACCGACTAAAGCACATCAAAAGACTCTAAAATACCCATATTTTTAGCATATTCATTAAACACTACAGGCCTAAGACCTTAGTCAAAGGATCAGCCAACATAGATTATGACTTAGGGGTGGGCATAAAATCTGAAAAACCGAATTTCGAACCGGACCGAATTATTTCAGTATTTTGGTTTCGGTTTTTTCGATATTTTGGTCTAATTCGGTATTGCAATATTGATATTTCGGTACGGTCCTCGGTACCGAAATACCAATTTTTAAAAGATATTTTCTTAATTCTTACTACCCACCCAGCCCATCGCCCAAGCCCATCTTAAATGCTCACCCTAAAGGTTCGGAATTCATCATTGATAAGCAGCCCATCGCCCAAGCCCATCTTAAATGCTCATCCTACCGAAACTTTTTGAACATGATTTTGCTTCAAAAACAAGAAATGATGTTGGATTATTTTCACTATATTATTATTATTATACTGAGAAAAGGACAAGCAAAAACCAAAAAAATAGTGTCCAACTTTTACAAGTAATTCCTACGAAGATTACTAATCTAGTTACTACTGACTTAGTGTTGCCTACAATTGTTTATTCAGCGATTATTAAACTGAACCCGTATCGAAACCGTACCGAACCAAAATAAGTAATACCGAATCGTACCGAAATATATTTAGTATGGTATTTAGTATACACAATTGATAAACCGAATACTGAATCAAAATACCGAATACTCACCCTTAGATTATGTGCTAATATGCTCAATATATATATATCACCTTCTTTTACCATGTCTCTAACCTTAAGAAACTTAAGGCTAACATGCTTAGAGCCTCTTGTTCTCTTGTTATTCTTGGAGAAGAACACAACTGCACTCTTGTCACAGAAAATAGTCATTGGCTTAGATATAAAATCCACAATTTGTAATTTAGTAAGAAAATTCTTCATCCAGATAGCCTGTGAAGCAGTCTCAAAACAAGTAATAAACTCAGCTTCCATTGTAGATGTAGTAGTGATGCTTTGCTTCTCACTTTTCCAAGAAATAGCACATCCACACAACATAAAAATATACCTAAAAATTGATTTTCATAGTGTCTTAACAACCTGCAAAATCAGAATCTGAATATACTAGAAGATCCAGGTCATCAACTTTTTTGTACACAAGCATGAAGTTTTTAGTGCATCGTAGATATCTCATCACTTTCTTTGCAGCCACCCAATGTGTCCAACCAGGACTAGAAGAAAATCTTCCAAACATGTTAACAACAAATGCAATATCAGGCCTTGTACAAACCTGTATGTACATCAAACAACCAACAACACTTACATATGGCACATCTTTCATAGTTCTCATTTTAACTTCATTTTTCGGACATTGATCCTTGCTAAGTTGGTCTCCTTTTACAACAGGTGCAATACCAGGTCTACAGTCTTGCATATTGAAAGTTTTAAGAACATTCTCAATGTAGGAACGTTGTGATAAACCCAATAAACCACGTGACCTATCTCTTTTAATTTATATCCCAAGAACAAAAGAGGCTTCACCAAGATCTTTCATATCAAAAGACCTAGACAAAAACTGTTTGGTCTCATTCAACAAGCCCAAATCATTTGTGGCAAGCAGAATGTCATCAACATGGAGAACCATGATAATGAAATTACCATTAGCTATTTTAAGATAAACACATTCATCAAGCTTATTCTCCACAAATCCAAATTTTATAATAATTTCATCAAATTTTAAGTACCACTGCTTTGAGGCTTGTTTTAGCCCATATATGGATTTGTTAAGCTTGCACACTAGATGTGCTTTACCAACTTCTTTAAACCCTTTAGGTTGAACCATGTAAACTTCTTCAAGTAGACTCCCATTCAAGAAAGCAGTTTTAACATCCATCTGGTGCAATTCTAAATTAAAATGAGCCACAAGAGCCATCACAATTCTAAATGCATCCTTGGATGAAACATGAGAAAATGTTTCTTTATATTCAATACCTTTTTTCTGAGTGTAACCCTTAGCAACCAACCTTGCTTTATAACGGTCTATGTTTCCCTTAGGGCCTATTTTAGTTTTAAACACCCATTTGCACCCAATAGGTCTAAAACCTTCAGGCAATTTAACTAACTCCCACACTCCATTGTGTTCCATGGAGCGCATTTCATCTTTCATTTCCTCACGCCATTTATCAAAAAATAAAGAGGAAATCGCTTGAGCATATGATAAAAGATCAGTCAGCTCTCCGGTATCACTAAGATTTTCAGTCACATACACGATTAAATCATTAGAGATGGCAGATCTTATTTCTCTCTGTGACCTGCAGAGTGGTTCATTGTGTACATTTTGTTCAGGAACTATGGGATATACGTCGTTGTTCCCTTGATTCTCTCCCTCATGAATAGGTTGGTTTACTACCTTTTCATGTATAACAGGTACAGGGACAATGACTTCCTTATCTTTTAATACAATTTCCTTACCACATGAACAATCACAATCACAATCACAATCACAAACATCATGCTCAAAAAAGTTTGCATTAATAGACTCAACGATTCTAGTGCCACGCCCAGGATAGAAAAACCTAAAACCTTTAGAGTGATCATGATAATCTATAAAGAAACAACTAGTAGTTTTAGGATCAGTTTTCTTTTCTATGGGGAATAAATACGAACTTCATCTAGACATCCCCAAATGTGAAAATGGTTCAAGCTAGGTTTTCGGGTTGTCCATAGTTCAAAAAGAGTTTTCAAGACAGATTTTGTAGGAACTCTATTCAGGATATAGCTAGTTGTTTTTAAGGCTTTACCCCAAAGAGACTCCGGTAGGCTAGTCCTTGACATCATACTTCTCACCATTTTCATGAGAGTACGATTTCGTCCTTCAGCCACAACATTCTGCTCAGGAGTACCTGGCATGATATATTATGCTACTATCCCATATTCTTGCAAAAATAAAAGCAAAAGACACCATATATTGACCAGACTCATCATATTTTCCATAGTACTTACTACCACGGTCAGACCTCACTATCTTAATGGACTTCCCAAGCTATTTTTCAACTTCAGTCTTGTAAATTTTAAACTTATCAAGTGCTTCAGATTTTTCTTTTAAAAGATATATATAGCAGTACCTTGAAAAGTCATCAATAAAAGTAATAAAATACTTATGATTGGTCAAAGTAGGTACATAAGGTCTACTAATATCAGTACGAATTATTTCTAAGAGTTCAGAGCTCCTAGTGGAACCCTTTCTCTTAACCTTAGTCATTTTACCCTTAATACAATCCACACAAATTTCAAAATTTTTTGGATCAAAAACAGGGAAAATATTTTCCTTTATCAATCGTTTAATTCTTTCTTTAGAAATATGACCAAGGCCCATGCCGTAATAGGTAAGACATTTTACTCATAGCAGACCTTTTGTGGGCAATATTTTCAACATGTATTGCAAATAAAGTTTCATTCAATACATTCAAGCGATATAGACCATCACTTAAAAAAGCATCAGCAACAACATGTGAATCATAGGTAATTTTAATAATACCATTATTTTGTTGAAATGAATAACCACCTTTGCCCAAAAGGGAAACCGAAACTAATTTTCATCTCATAGATGGTACAAAAATAGTATTTTCTAAACGAATACTAGAATTATTCTTAAAAGGTAAAATAGGTATCCCTATAAACTCTACTTTTGCTTTGAGTCCATTGCCCATAACAATACTGGATTCATCCTCTTTTGGCTTCCATCTGCTTACTAGATCATGCAAGTCATTGGTTACATGAACAGTTGCACTACTATCCAACCACCAAGAATTTAAAGGAACATGAATAAGACTAGTTTCAAAGCAGACAAAAGCCAAAAGATTACCTGGTTTCTTTTTCAGAGGACAACTAGATTTCTTATGACCTACTTGTTTGCAATCCCAGCACTTGATTTCTTTTTTAATTACAGCTTGAGGACTAAGAGGATTATGAGACTGACCTTGGTTAACACCAGGCTTATTAGTATGACCACTATTACCACTTGGACGATGAGACTGGCCATGTTTCTTTTTGTGAAGTTTGGGTCCACCTTTTCTTTTATAAGAGGGATAATCAGCTGACCTAGACGAACTAACAAAGTTCACTACACCCTCAACTTTCTCCTTTTGGATCCTCCCTTCCTCTACCACACAAGCAGTAATGAGCTCATCAATACTCCACTTATCCTTTTGTGCATTATAGGTTATTTTAAGTTGGTTAAACTGCTCAAGAAGGGACCTTAGAGATTGGTGAACAAGAAAATCATCGGTAATGGTTACACCTAATTGTTTATTTTGGTAGAAATATTAACCAATTTCATAATATGATCACGGACACTACCTACAAGGTCATACTTAATGGTGGACAAGGAATCAATCAGGGTACCTATCTCAGCTTTATCAGATTCTAGGAATTTCTGTCCAATGGCACTCAGAAAATCTTTTGCATTTTCATTATCCTTAATTGCACCCTTTATGTGATCAGAAATAGATCTATTCATGATCATAAGACTCAATTTGTTAGCTTTCATCCATTTTTCATACTTAGCCTTTTCATCAGCAGTGCTAGTAGTTGTAGGTTCAGTAGGTTTCTGTTCAGTCAATGTAAAGTCTAGGTCCATCAGGCCTAACACTATTTCAATATCTTGTTTCCACTTCTTGTAGTTGCTACTAATCAGAGTTTCAATGGAATTCAATTGAGTAGTTGTGTTGTTAACAGCTGTATAAGCAAACAACACAAAAATTAGATAGAATTATGGGCAGGAATATATTAAATCAAAAGAGTCAAAGACATCCATTGCATCCCTCCTTTGGGTAGAAGATGCAACTGTCTCCCCTTTCAAAAAAAATTCAAGGAGTCCAATACATTCATTGCATCCTCACCTTTAGGAAATACATACAAAGCCTCCCCTTAATTATCCAAGAGTACAAGGCATACATTGTGTCCTTCCTTTAGATAAGAGACATAAAACCTCCTCTTACATCAAATTATCCTTATTCATTTAATTTATATATATACATGAGAATCCAAGATATTAAGCTTCATCCATTGGGTTGAAATATAATATATTATCTCATAAATTAATTTGGTGTCACTAGTATCAAAAAGGCAAACCTCCAACACTAGCGTACACTCTATTAAGGACAATTTGTACATCCGCATTGAGAATATTTTAACGACTCAAATAAATAGTCCACTTTGGTGGAAACTACTCATTAATCATAATTCTCAATCCATGTGTTAAATGATTTCACATGTATAAAGTTTTTAAAAAAATTTCAATGACTCCAAATAAATAGACCCTTCTAATTTGCTATTAATTCCATTCTCTAACTAAAAGTCCAAAGAACTAGTAAGAGTTATGCAATCAAAACAAGATCAACAATCTAATTTAATTAGGACAGAGTATTTCGTAAAATACCCGAAGTATTTTATCAACTACTCTCGTTGTTCCAGTTTATGTGAACCTATTTCCTTTTTGGTCCGTTCCAAAAAGAATGAACCCTTTCTAAATTTGATAACAATTTAGCTTAAAGTTACAACTTTACCCTTATTGAGAAGCTTTTATTACCACACAAATACTCTGGGCCCCATTTGAACTTGTTTAGGACCACAAATTCCAAAAGTCTTCATTTTTTACTTAAACTTCGTACCCAGTCAAACAGGTTCACATAAATTGGAACGGAGGGAGTACTAAATAAAAATTGAAAAATTTATTAAAGGACACAAGTCCATAGAAAAATAGTAGGCTTTTAAGTTCTGCTAAGTACGATAACATTGTATGGAGTTAATTCCATAACTAAAGGACCAATCAAGTTCAGATCTCAACAAAACTTAACAAGACTTAGCCCTCAATTGTAAAATCCTTTTCTGATGCCCTCATCGTCAGCACGTATCAAGGTTTTACCAATTTTGATATGTACTTTTATTTAAAAATACCAACAACAAAATCGTTACATCCCCTTGTACACTGACACAAAATAGACGCTAAACATTGGTGAAACCGTTTTGCCGAGAAACAGTGACAAACTATTGTCGTCTAAAATTTATACAATAGAAAAATATATTCGCAAGGTATAACTGATCACAATATAGAAAAGAACGTGTATAACAAGCCTGGGTGTCCAATCAATTTACTAAACAGAGGCCGGAACACGCAAACTTGTTACCAAGATATAACCTTTGTTAACTCAAGATTAAATTTTGATCTTAATCCCTAACTATGGTGGCTCTGATACCAACTGTAAGATAATTAATCTGTAGTCATAGCAGAGATTAAGACACAATTACACAATTAATCTAGAGTTAGAGTCTAAGGAAGCGTACCGTTAAACTCCATGGATTCAGCAGCGACAGCAAATGGCGATTAAGCCTGAGACCAACTTCCACGATCCACTAGCTACGCGCTCTCACAGCCCGGAGAACTTGACTGATGGGACGTCTACCGTTACCACGTATTCAAGAGGCAGAATACGCTAGAGTTTTCTAATAGCTAGGGAAGGGGGTTGGCCTCTATTTATAAAGAGTGCTTACCTATCACAGGCCAATAGTTATTGGGCCTCACTTATCCATACACACAATATTTAATATTCGGCCTTTTATTTATCCACCACTTGGGCCACGTCACTATCCTTTCAGACTATAACCAATTAACGTAAGTCCAAATTCCAACAAAGAATACGCCCAAAGCTAAATAAAGGGGTGTATACAAAGAATACAACATGTGTTAATTGTATTCGTTCGCGCAACGAGGGGTGTATACAAAGGACACAACCTGTATCGACTGTATTCATCACGAAATATAGAAATACAGAAAAATAAATATATTTTTATTGAGATTCGAACTTAAGATCTTCGCTTACTAAAGAGGTTGGACTAACCAATTGAGCTAAGAGCTTGTTTCTCTCTTAGTTCAATTAAAAATATTTGATCTCTTGTTTTAGTACTTTCAGGTGGATTTACTATAAAATCTAAATACAACTACGAATAATAATCTTCTAAAAGTATAGCTAAGAATGATAAATGCAACGTATATGTTTATTGTATCGTATAAATTTTCATTTTCTCCAAAGATATTTTGACTCATAACTAAAGCTAGAGGCTCTTCATAATTAATCATTAATGTTATAACATACTTGCATGGGAGAAAGTATGTTATCCTACTAATGCTGGTTGTCGTTATGACATCCTTGATGTAGCTATATAGAACAAGGCTTCTATTAGTACATTGCTGTGGAATATCAGTTGCAAGAAAGATAAACTTTGGGTTAAGTGGGTTCACAGTTATTACATTAAGGGAGGCAAGATTTAGGAAATTGTGCCTAAGCAAGCCTCTTGAGTAGTGCAGAAGATTTTGAAGATGCAGAGTCTCCTTCAGCAAGCTCAGATCATAGAAGAAGATTTACAAAATATGACAACATTCCCCATTAAGAAGATATATATGCTGATGAGGGGTGATTTTCCTGAAGTGCAGTGGAGGAAAATAGTGTGCAGTAATCTTGGAGCTCCAAAATGGGTATTCATCTTAAGACTGGTATCTCTTGGTAGATTGCCTACCAAGAATAGGTTGATGCATTGGGGTTTGTTGATAATCAAACATGTCCTATGTGTGCTTCTCAACTAGAAAGTATGTCCCCCCCCCCTCCCCCTCTTTTTCCAAAGCGATGTATGTGCACAGGTGTGGAACAAGCTCTTGCAATAGCAAAGAATTGATAGAACAACTATGATTTGGCCAGATGAGTTGAGATGGGCTGAAGTTAATGCAAAAGGAAGAAATTCAAGTGCGAAGATCTTTAAAATGACTTTGGTTGCACGTGTTTATTACCTTTGGATTGAGAAAAATCAGAGTCTTCCAGAATAAACAAGATGATCCTAAAAGCATCACTAGAAGAAGAAATCTTCTGTAGGGGATCATAGAAGAAGAAATCTTCTGTAGGGGATCATAGAAGACAAGACATACTAAGGAGCTTGATAATATGAATTTTTATCATGGATAATATATATAGTCTGTCTCGTTAGTAACTTTGGAAAGTGGATGTTAGTTGGGAGAAGTATATCTCGCAATGTCTATCTGTAGTTTTTTCTTTGAATTAACCAGACATAATACCTTTCGTCATAAAATCTTATTTACCAAAAAAAAAAAATGTTATAGAAACAAATTTGGATGGAGGTCTATAATTAGTAATAATAAAATAATATTTTTTATAATTTATATTTTATTTTATGTGATATTATTTTCTTATTAATAATTCTTTTAAAAAGAACATCTTTCAATATTTGAAAAATCACATTTTTTATTAGCATGTCTTTACAGCCACATAAATCTCATGATACATTTAAAAGCACAAATTTCAAAAGTTTTCCTTTCTTTATATATAATTTCTTGTCCACTCAAACAATCCACAAAATTGAAACGAAGGAGTAAGATTGGGGTTCCTCTGATTTTTTATTTTTGGCAATCACACTTGTAAACTGAATTGAAATTCTTTTGTTTGGGTCAAAGGAGAAAAATTTCTTAGCTTTAGAAATTGAGAATAATTTGACATAAACAAGCATTCATTTTCACGAGTGAGTAGCTATTTCTTGACTAGGCTCATAAAGCATAAGAAAAAGGGAAAAATAGATTAGGAATGATTCATAGGATAGCTAAGCCTATATATACTTACAAGAAAATATTGAAAATGTGACCTTTTAACAAATTAAGCATAAAAATTCTATGTGAACTATCTAGGACAGTTATATGAAGTAAACAATGAAAGAAAGAACAGTTCCGAGCAAATAGACTTCATCCGGATGATTGAAGAACATGAGGTTTATATATATGAGCAAATAGACTTCGTCCTGTACTCTATTTTGTGTGGCATGATTTCCTTAATAATATATTTACTTTATATTTATTTAACTCTAACTTTCTATGTAAACAGTTTCTTACAGAAATATAGGGTAAGGCTGCGTAAAATGGACTTTTGTGGTCCGATCTTTCCTTCGACCCCGTGCATCGCGGGAGCTTAGTATACCGGGTTACCCTAACTCTAAACTTAATATTTATTCTTTAATAGCATGCTTTTATAGCAAGAAATCTCATGACATATTTAAAGACACAAATAGTAAAAGCCCTTCTTGTCACGAACCAAATTCAATATTAAGCCGTGATGGCGCCCAACATCGTTGTTATACAAGCCAACACTGATTATATAGTAAATCCCCACTCATGTAGTTAGTACGAGATAACTTCCATTTTAGATTTAAGAAATTTATAGTTTTCAAAAACTAAAGCATATTTAAGTGAAAGGAATAAATGCAAATCTCAATCATGAAGACAAGCCAAAAATATCATAATTCTACTAATGTGTGTGCCTTGGTGTCACAAGTGTGTGGGCAATTTAGTAGAATATACAAAACCATACTATCCTACTATCTGGAAAAGAAATAGACAGGAACATAAAGACAAAAGAGAGACTCCAGCTGCTGCAGATCGGCTGGGAAGGGCAGCTCACCGAAAAGTCTCGAGCTGAGATGACAACTGTATGCGCCGGACTAATGGCCAGATACACCTGCCTCAAAGCCTGTACAATCAAGTACAAAAGCGTAGTATGAGTACATAAAAATATGTACCCAGTAAGTATCTCGCCTAATCTCACAGAAGTAGTGACGAGGGGTCGACTTCGACACTTACTAGGCCAGCAAATATAATAATATGAAGTTCAACATATTTAATTCATAGTGTATATAGATAACAACAAGCTCAAACAAGAATAATTATTGAAAATCCTTTCCTCCAATTAACAAAACTAAGCATTTTTCTCATTTAAGATAGTGACCTTTCCAGCAATAAGTCATACAATTTATAAGGGTTACAGTTCCATTATCACACACAAATACCACCTAGGACGATCGGCCGGATCCAACATAAAAGTAAAATGTGCACTACCGAGGGTTGAACGGCACGAACCATAGATGCATCTATTCACCCCGCTCGCGAATCATACATACGACGCAGTAAAAGCATAACCCCGCTTGCGAATCATACGTGCGACGCGGTAAACATAATTTTACATAATTTAAGCACAACAATTCTTTAATTCCCTTTTTAACAAAAATGAATACAATTCACTTGAAGCCTGTAAGTCTTTAGATTTCCTTCAACTTACTTCCTTTCATACCGTTAGCATATATAAGCAATTAATAGCGACCACGAAGCATGATGTAATCCTAGAACTATCCGGATATAATAGGAATAGTAGCTATATACGGACTCTCGTCACCTCGTGCGTACGTAGCCTCCACAGTTAATCATGTTTTAATTAAGTACACCTATGGGACGTTTCCCCTACAAGGTTAGAAAAGAGACTTACCTCGTTTAGAGCCTACTTCCAATTCAAGAATGCGTCCCAACTCTCAAACCGGAGCCGCACAATACGAAACTATTCAAATAGTGTAAAAGTCCGTTATGATAGGCTTACAAATTCATATCCTAGCTATAAAATGGCAAGGTTCCAAAAATTCAACCTCGGGCCCACGTGCCTGGATTCCGAAAATTTTAAAAGAAAGTTGTCACCCATAACCTAAGGGTCAAGAATATATAATTTTTACTCCATTCCATAACGAATTTCGTGGTTAAATCTTGTTTTTATCAAAACACTAGGTTTTGCCCTAATTCCATAATTTTTCACTAATCTTTACATGTTAATCTACCCAAAATCCAAATATTTAAATCACAAGGTGTAGGGAAATAGGGATCACTTACCTCTAAGAGCTTGGTGAAAATCTTCTCTCAAGAGCTCGCAAATCGCCCAACTTTTGAGTGGAAATGAGCCAAAAATGGCTAACAACCGCAATAAATGAAGGTCACTGCCTTCAGTGATTTCCGCATTTGTGGTCCTAGGCCGCACCTGCGACCACCGCATTTGCGGAAAGGGGTCCGCTTCTGCAGAAATTTCACTGGTCGGCTGGGCCGCTTCTGCAGAAAGCAAACCGCTTCTGCGGCTCCACTTATGCGGAAGGTAAGCCGCTTCTGCGGCTCCTGGGACCACTTTTGGCCGCTTTTGCGATTGACAGACCGCTCATGCTGTCCCGTACCTGCGGCTGGCCAACCGCAGGTGCGGTTATGATAGCAACAGGAGCTTCAGCTCCTTTCAAAATTCCTAACTCAACTCGAGCCTCGTCCTTTTGACGTTCGGGGCCCCCGGGGCCCCGCCCGAACATACCCACAAGTTTGGAATGATAAAACAGACTTACTCAAACCCTTAGAATGCCCGAAACAATGCTAAATCTAAGAATCACTCCCTAAAACCTATAGAATCAAACTTATGAACTTCAAGTTCTTCAATTCACATCCAATGCGACGAAACACACTTATACTACTCGGATTGACACCAAATTTTGCGGGCAAGTCTTAAATAAAAATACAAAACTATTCCCAATCTCAAAATTCTGTTCGGACCTCGATAACACAAAAACCCACTCCAAACCAATTATTTAAGAACTTCAAAATCCTTAAGGAATCAACTTTCACTATTAGGCAACAAAATACTCCCGGGTCATCTAAAACCCAATCCGGACATACGCCCAAGTCCGAAATCATCATACGAACCTGTTGGAACCTTCAAATCTGAATTCTGAGGTCGTTTACTCAAAATATTGACCGAAGTCAAACTTGGCCTTTTAAGCCAACCTTAAGGAACCAAGTGTTCCGATTTCAACCCAAACTCTTCCAAATAGCGAACCAACCATCCCCGCAAGTTATAAATCGGTAAAAGCCGTCAAAGCCGTCTTGAGCTTCTGAAAGCTCGCCTCACAATCATCGGACCAATGGAAAGGAGCACCCTTCTAGGTCAATCTAGTCAAAGGTGATGCAACAGATGAAAAACCCTACACAAATCGGCGGTAATAATGTGCTAAACCCTGGAAGCTCCTGATCTCAGTCACTGAAGTAGGACGTTGCCAACTCTGAACTGCCTCAATCTTCTTGGGATCCACCTTAATACCCTTTCTAGACACAATGTGCCCCAAGAATGCTACTAACTCTAGCCAAAACTCACACTTGGAGAACTTAGCATATAGCTTCTGCTCTCGCAAGGTGTGAAGCACTACTCTCAAATGCTGCTCGTGCTCCCCCAGGCTGCGTGAGTATATCAAGATGTCGTCAATGAAGACAATAACAAATAAATCAATATAAGGCATGAACACCCTGTTTATCAAGTCCATAAACGCCACTGGAGCATTAGTCAAGCCAAAAGACATCACTAGAAACTCATAATGGCCATATCTTGTACGGAAAGCAGTCTTCGGAATATCTAAGCCCCGAATCTTCAACTGATGATACCCTGATCTCAAGTCGATCTTAGATAACACCCAAGTACCCTGCAACTGGTCGAACAAATAATCAATGCGTGGCAACGGGTATTTGTTCTTGATGGTAGCCTTGTTCAATTGGCACTAATCGATGCACATCCACATGGTCCCATCTTTCTTCTTCACAAACAACACTGGTGCACCCCAAGGTGATACACTGGGCCTCACAAACCCCTTTGCTAACAATTCCTCAAGCTGCTCCTTCAACTCTTTCAACTATTTCGGCATCATGCGGTGCGGTGGGATAGATATAGGCTGGGTACCTGGAGTCAAATCAATACAGAAATTAATGTCACGATCCGGCGGCATACCTGGAAGGTCAGAAGGAAACACATCGGTGAACTCCCGGACTACTGGCACTAAATTAATCATCGAAGACTTTGCGGTGATGTCTCAAACATAAGCTGGATACGCCAAACAACCCTTCTTGACCAGATGTCGAGCCTTCAAAAAAGAGATAACCCGACTAGATGCACTAACGGAGGAACCCTTCCATTCCAATTTTGGCAACTCTAGCATCGCTAAAGTAACAGTCTTGGCATAACAATCAAGGATGGCGTGATATGGGGATAACTAGTCCATGCCCATGATGACCTCAAAGTCGATCATATGAAGTAACAGAAGGTCCGCTCTAGTCTCGTAACCATAGAATGTAACCACACAGGACCGGTAGATCTGATCCACAACCACAGAATCGCCCACAGGAGTGGACACATAAATAGGAGTACCCAAGGACTCACAAGGAATAAGCACGTGATTTTTGCCTTACGAAAAACTACTCCAAAATAAATCAAAAAATAAAATAAATTTCTTTTACTGTGTAATTTTTGAATTTGAGTGGTGTTAAATACTTGTGTTATGTCCGTAAGTGTTTACATTGTCATAATAAAATGAAAAAATAAAATAAAATACATATTACATACATATAGGATTTAATTATGCATTTAAAAGATAATTTAAATAAAATTACAAAAAATATGCAATAGTTCTATTTTAAATATTCCACTGTGTGATTGATGTTTTGTCTATGTGTTAAATAATTGTTATAGAATAATTAATATATTTTTGTGAAAATTGTTTTATAAATTAAAATTAGAAATCTAATTAGAAGTATCTTAAATAAAAATGAAAAATAAAATAAAATATATATACATATACATGAAAAATCGGACCTGGATTTAAATCCAGGCCCAAGCCAAATCACACCCTTTAGCCCAATCCAGCATTCCCTGTCCGGTCCAATTCAAACCAGATTAAACGACGTCGCATGAGGTATTTCCAATCAGAGCCGTTGATTCATTGCAATCAAACGGTCCAGTTCAGCCCGTGCATAAACAAAACGACGACGTTTAAGGCAATCAAATCTGAACCGTTCATCCGTCTTGATCCTACAGCCTCAAAAACTCACCCAGACCCGATCCATTTCACCCCAGGGTTGACCCCTTTCCACAACTTAAACCAAACGATGTCGTTTGGTTAAGTGGATTGATCTCAGCCGTGCATCTTGATTGATCCAACGGATGAGATCAATCCACCCCACCCCTATATAAGGCCCAAACCCCTACCCCGGCCCCTAACTGAACATCCCCCTCCCCTCTACTGTTCATCATCCCTTCCGGAACCCACCCCTAACCCTAGCCGCCCTAGGATTCCACCGCCTGAAACCCGGCGGCATCAACGCCGCCGGTCACCACCTTAACACCCCAGAACCCCCTGAACACCCTCTATCCGAATATGTTATCTGCTTGGTTCGAATCTCCCTGAAGGTTCTCGAATCTTCATTTGAAGATTCGAGCCAAGTTCAGATCTAAACTTAACAGTCCCAAATCGACACCATAGCTTCCCCTAGTCACCCTGAGTATGGATCTATTGTTTGTTTGGTTCGAATCAGTTCCGAGCTTCTCGAATCTTCTTTTGAAGATTCGGACCAAACAAGAACAAACTCAGATTTGTTTCGAACTAACACCAAATGACCCCTAGGCTACCCTCACCCTTGTGTCATGTTTGGTTCTTCTCGAATCTGACCAGAAATGGTTAAATCCCAAATCGAATTTTAAGGAACCCTAGAAATACCAAACTTCTGGATTTTTGTCCAAATTGATTAAAAGATTGAGGTTTAATCGACCTTAGTCGAAGTATTTTCAGTGGAAAATACTTCGACTAAGGTCTGTTTGATTTCAAACAAAGTCCGAATCCAAGTTGAGTCCAAGTCGGAATACATTTGAAGGGTCAGAGGTATTTTTTCTATTTTTCTTATGTGTATTCTACGTGTATTATATATTTGTTTCATTAGTCTTGTTAATTTTTTATATTTTTGTTTTGATTAATTCTGTCATTTCTGTTTCCTACCTATCTACTTGATCCGAATGTGAATTGTTTCTATTGGTTGTGATTAATTACAATGTGTGTAATCGACTCGATTAAGTTCGTCGATTAGTTGTATTGTAAATCTTGCTTCTGAAAATGTTGACTGAGACAGCATGTCTTGAATAGATTATTTTATTATAACCAGTTAATTAGTTATTGTTAATCAGTTAGTTCTTGTTTAATAAACCAGTAAAATCAAATGTATGATGTGTATGTATTGTTTTCTGAACAGGGCATTGTCAGTATATTGACCATGACCCTGTGTGTGTTTGATCTTGGTTCAATGTTAAGTCCAGTCTGAATTGTTATGATAATTTCAGTAATATGTTGTTATGATGTTAGTTCTAAATTCAGTGAAATATTGCTGTGATGTCAAGTTTGAATTCAAGTTTACAAAAGTTGGTCAAATACAATTGTGTTAGGAGGTTAATAGGATTGGTTATAGCTGTAAATCAGAAAGATAATTAAGTTTATACAGATTTTAGAATCTGTTTTGCAGTAGATTCTGATTTTTCAGTGATAACATCAGGATTTCAGGGGCATTTCTGGGAATGAAACAGTAAAAACAGGGTGTTAGTGCTAGTGTATTATAATGTAATGTTAGTGGCCATAGTTTAAGATACTAATGGGAAACAAGGGATAATGGGGCTGCTGAAAATCAGGTTAAGATCATATAAAGTATTAAAAAGTAGTTTTTAATGGAAACTTTCTAATTTTTAAAGGGATAAAGGGTCCATCCAGCATTAAAAGGGTGCAACCAGCCCTGTATAAATACAGGAGCTGGACAGACAGAAAAGGGGATCAGTTTTTAGAGGGAGAGAGTTTTTAAGAGAGTTTTTCAGACACAGAGAAAAATACAGAGGGAAAAAAAATTTTATAGAGGAAAATCAAGCAGAAACAGAAATCTGAAAAAAAAAAGATAGAAAGAAAGAAGAACAGATTTTAAGATCAGATTTTGAAGAAGGAATTTGGAGAGAAAGAGAAATCAATTTTCAGATAGAGATGTTAGGACTGAATATCAGTTTTCAGTGATAGTTTTTTTTTTAAGAGAGAAAAAAAAAGAAACAGAAAAGAAACAAAAGAGAATAGTCACACACACACACAGATACAGCAGCAGAAACAAAAAGTCAGAAAAATGGGAATTTGAAACTGAAAAGAAAACTGAAATCTGATATTATTTTTTCAGTAAATCTGTTCGGATTTGTTCAATATCATTGTTCAGTTAAAAAATTCTGAAATTTCCTAAAGAGTGATGTCACTGTGCATCTGGGTTCTTTGGGTCTTATTATTGTTTAAATCTGTGGGAATACGGGAATTTTGCTGAGTTTGTTACTGCTGCTACCGCTGAAATTTACTCCTTCTACCTTCATTTTCAGGTACATGTCTTTTAAATTTTATGTTGGAAAGAGATTCAACATGATTAATCAATGAAGTTCGAATTGTAATTCTATTTTCCATGTGTCCAAGTTCATCAATTTAAATTTCATTTTTTGTTTCATGATAATTAGTTAGTAGTGAATTCAATTTGATAGCTATGAGCTAATTGTTTTACTTTGAAAGTTCGTATAAAGTTTTGTAATAATGTTAGCCCTTCATCTCATTGGTTTAATCATATTTGAACTGTCAAGGTAGGAAATATGATATAAAGATTGGTTATTAACTAGGCCTTGTGGCGTTGTTAGAATAGAGTGAAAATGTCAAAATCATATATTGCTATTTTATTCTGATACTTGATTAGTTATGGATGGAATAATATAAGTTGTACGTTCTTATGTGGTATGATAACAGGTATCCATAGAACCATTAGTGGATGGTGAGTTGAGTTTGTTATGGCTCATTATGATTTTAAAATGCTATGAAGGTTTCAAGAATTACAAATACGTTGCATGTAAGGCAATATTGTCAACCAATTTGTATAATAATTTTTTTTTCTTATCAATTTGATGCTTATTCGCCCTCATAAATAAATTAACCAAAACAGTTAGGCCAATTAGACTAAAAGCAAATATATGAGAATAAAATGAGGTGTACAAGCATAAATTGCAATACTTATATCAATGGTAAGTAGAAATAGAATTTGCACTAGATAAGAAATAAATAAAAATTGTCTAAAAATACTTCTTCCATTCATAAATTATCTTATGAGTTTCCTATGTCCCTCATTCTTCGATATATGTATATATGTTGTATTTGTGAAGAATAGTATTAATCATATCCTTATTCTTTATTTTGAATTTGAATAGTCTTGGATGAATATGTTATATGCAGAAATTATAGTCAACGGGCAATATTCAAAATTTGTGAATTTCTTTTAAAAGAATTTAAAGACACCCCTTGAGTATGAATTTCTCAGTATTTCATATAAAATGTATGGATATAATAAACAATTTGTGGAAAATCCATAATATCATTACAAATATTTTGCGCAATTAGGGATACGTTCGCGTACCCTGATTATATTTTTAAAAGAAAAATTCGGATTATGCGTACGCGCAACTTCAAGCGAATATTTAATAAAAGGACTTTTCCAAAGGCGTTAAATCAATTTCATAAAAACCTGAGATGTACGGTTCACTATTCAAGAAAAACAAATATTCTTGATTCGACATAATTTCGAAAAATGATTGTTTAATAAATATATTACCAAAAAATTATTGTGTACACGTACGCGTGACACAATTCCACATTTTTTTTTAAATTTATAACACGAATATACGTACGCGTAATTCGATTCAAAGAAGGGTCCTTAATCACAATAAGTAAAAACGGTAGAAAAATCACGTAACAAAAAGTATTTAATAAAAATCAAGATAATTAAGCCAATAATAAAAACAGTTAAGCAACCTTGCTAGAACCACGGAATTCGGAAATGCCTAACACCTTCTTCTGGATTAACAGAATTCCTTACTCAGGATTTCTGGTTCGCAGAATAATAAACAGAGTCATATTCTCCTCGATTCAGGGATTATAATTGGTGACTTGGGACGCCTTAAAATTCCCAGGTGGCGACTCTGAAACAAATAAACAAATCCCGTTTCGACTGTCCTTCAATTGGAGAAAACTCCCCACGCGCCCCGCGGGCGCGGTGAAAAGGAGGTGCGACAGCTCTGGCGACTCTGCTGGGGATTTGGAGTGTTGCCGTAACCCAGAACCATTGGTTCAGGGTTTAAAGAATTCGAGCTTAAAATATCTGTGTTAATTGGCTTTATTTACTATATGATTTTCAACTGTTTATATGCTAATATGCTAAATGTTTTTTTTACCGCTTTAATATTATTTGAATTGTGAATATATACAATTGCTACGAAATCCCCTTCTTTCTGAGTCTTCTGAATTTATGGTGTACACGTGCGCGTGACCCACCTTTCTGTTAAAGTCATACCAAATAAGACGGAGTTGGGACAAGTAACTAGGCCGGGCAGACTTTCGTGCTCCCGGTACGTTGCCCCCGCTTCGGCTCAAACTGTCCGTTTGGGTAAGCCAGGTTTAGAACAATCAACTTAAGGTTTTTACACTTAGAATAACTCAGCCATGTACCGGATCCCTAGTAGGAACGTCTATTTGCATCATACACATTTGGCCTTGGAGACTCAACACAGGGGTTGGGTCTGTCTAGGACAGGTGAACCCAAAAAATTAAAAGACCATCATGATGCATCCTACTTGTTATTTGTGCATTCATTTGCCTCAAACATGCTTGTTGACTAGCTTAAATAAAATCGTGGTAAGCAGAAAGGAATAAAATGGGTTGTTTTTTTAAAAAAAAATTCAAAAAAAGAATATATAGTTTTAAATTTTGAAATAAAGATATTTAATAAATAAAGGAAAAAATTTTCGAAATGATTTTTAGTATAAATTTTCCAAAATGAATTTTGACTTTATTAAAATTAAATTTCAGATACAAAATGAGCACCACACAAAGTCCCTCATCCACAAGTACGGAAGAATTTCTATGTCAGCTTCAAATGTGGTGGTATGATTTAGGCGAAGACGGTCAAAAATGGGTCATCAAGCATTTGGGAAATCTCACGGACATTATGAAAGTTGAACCTCGGGATGATCTGATTACGGCGTTAGTAACTTTCTGGGATCCTGTTCAAAATGTTTTTCGTTTCTCTGACTTCGAGCTTACTCCTACATTAGAGGAGATAGCTGGCTATGTTAGTTTTGACGGAAGTTTAAGAAATCAAAGCTTGATATTCACAAAGGCTCCTTCAATACATCGATTCTTCGGTCTTCTGAACATCAGCAGTCAAATCAGGAAAAACAATGTCATCAATGGATGTTGTTCCTTCAACTTTTTGTATTCCAGGTTTGGAAAGTCAGATGGGTTCGAAATTCATGAGAAAGGCCTTACTAATAAGCAAAACAAAGACACTTGGCAGATGCACCGTCGATTTGCTTTCATGGTGGCTTTTCTAGGAGTCATGGTCTTCCCAAATAAAGAGCGAACAATTGATATTCGCACCGCAAAAGTTGTGCAAATCCTCACCACTAAAGAAGATCACACCCTTGTCCCCATCATTCTATCAGATATTTATCGGGCTTTGACTTTATGCAAATCAGGAGCGAAAGTCTTCGAAGGATGCAAAATTTTGTTGCAAATGTGGGTGATTAAACATCTCCAACAACAGCCCAAGATCATACAGTATGGGTCAAACAAAGCTAATTGCATCGAGAGCTATGAGGAAAGAACAAAAAATTATCAAGCTCCAGAAGGGATAGAAGCATGGGTATCTCATCTAAAGGCTTTAACGGCAAATCAAATTGAATGGACTCTGGGATGGCTCCCGATGAGAGAAGTAATACATATGTCAACCTCAAATAGTTATCTACTACTATTGGGATTGAGAAGCATTCAGCCGTATGCACCACTAAGAGTCCTAAGGCAACTAGGGAGATATCAAATAGTTCCTGATGAGGAAGATTTGAGTATGCAAGTAATCAAATTACACCCAGAAGCCACTATTCCCGAAGCTCTACTTCAGCAGATGTGGAATGGGTGCCGATACTTGAAAAGTGATACTCAAGTCCTAGACGCTACCAAGGGTGAGATAAATCCTGGATATGCAAGGTGGTTCGAAAAACGGTCTCGCGTAGATGATGTACCAGAACCTGAGCTAAAAAGGCCAACAAAAAGACCCCATGTTCAAAACTTCAATGATAAAATCCAAGAGCGGTTGATCTGGGGAGAAAAAGAAAAAGGGTACAAAGCAACTATCCATGCCCTAAAAGAAAATCTAAGAAGCCTCAGTTTAGAGAAAGATTTGCAAGAACAAGAAGCCGAAGGCGAGAAAAAGAGTCTAGCTTGTGAGAATGAAAATCTTCATGCTCGATTCCAAAAAATGAAAAGAATCTCTGAAACGCCAAAGAGGAGCTGGAAGGATCAAAAAATCATCGCCAATCTCTTTGAAAAAATGCAAGATTATGATTCCATTCTTGCGGAAAACGAAAGGGCATTGAGCAAAGCAAAAGAAAGGATCCAACAATTAAACGAAGAAGCCAGATCTAACAAGGAACGCCAAGATAGGCAATCCGAAAAAGACAAGGCTCAATTCAAGAAGGAAAAAGACTATTGGATGCGATCAGAAGACCAGCTTCGTGCACAACTAGAAGAGGAAAGAAGATGCAACAGAGAATATCAACAAGCAGACCTCGACAGGGAAAGATCGCAAGCAAGATTAGAGCAGGACAGACTCCGAGCTCTATTAGAATCAGCTTTAGATCGTGAAAACCGTGTCAGAGATATAGCCACCACTCGTCAGCAGCAATTGCAAGACCAAGACCAACGTCTCCAAGGTTTCAGGGCACAAATCCACGACCTGGCAGTCTTCACATCTCAAAGTTATGTAAACTACCAAGGAATGGATTATGAAAGATTTACAGAGCATGCGCCCACTTTTGCTCGTCATCTAGCAATGGAGTTGGAAAGGATGTATCGTACGCTGGGAGGCCATCCAGGTCAAGCCCCACATTGAGCAGATAATACAATATTAGACAACAAAAGTGGAAAGTGGGGCATGTTGTGAGATGTTATGAATTGTATCTTTTATTTTGATTTAAGTCTGTGTTTTCAAGCCATTTTCTTAAAGTTTTCAAATGTAATTCCATCTTTGTGTAATAAATAAAAGTGATTGTCTTTGGTCCGAACTACGCAAGGTCTGATTCATGTAAGGCATGATACGTAGGCAATCTCTAAGATTCGACCACCACGATAAAAGATATATATAGAATATAAAAGTGAATTTTTTTTTCAATTTCAAGAAAGCTGGGACGACCCAAGCAGCCGAGCGAATGCATAATAGAAAGGGATTATTTGTCTAGGAGCATTGCATCTCAACGTGTGATTATATATGTGTTAAACTCTCAAAACTAACAAGTTTGTTCATTTTCAGAATTCAAGCAGTTAGTTTCTCTAAAGAGTATACTGGCATATTATCACTATCACACAAGATCAAAAGGACCAATACCCGAAAGTATGTCTATCCCAGATGTTGACACAGGTATGGAGATAGAAGATATGGATGTCGGGAAAATGAAAGAAGAGATGTTTAAGCTCAAGCAGCAAATGGCTGAAATGTACCAAGCTTGGTCTACAGGACAGTTACCCCCATCTTACCCAAATAACCCTGCTCCATCAATGACCCAAACTAAGGATAATATCACCACTGAATTATCCCCAAGTTTCCCCATTTATCAGCACTACCGAGGCACCACCTCTCAGACACCACAGTCTCCACCTCCAAAACCAGTTCCGTACCTTCCTCCACCTATGACTCCTGTTTTCGTAGCACCTCCCCCTGCTACATTTCACAAATCTCCTAGTGAGCCTACATTTCAGGCCCAAGACAACCAATATTACCCCCCGGAGCCCACCTTCAAAGCCTCTGAAATCAATTTAACTGCTCCTCGGTTTGATCTCCCAACCGAAATTGACAAGCCAGCCAAAAATGCTGAACAAGAAGAAATGTTCAGGAAGGTCAAAAGTCTAGAACAGTCGTTCCGAGACATGCGGGGATTAGGTGGGCAAGTCAGTGTAGCATACAAAGATTTATGCTTATTCCCTAATGTACAATTTCCAGTTGGCTTCAAGATGCCCAAATTTGACCTATACAACGGGCACGGTGACCCAGTAGCCCACTTAAGGGGTTTCTGTAGCAAGATGCGAGGAGCTGGGGGAAAGGATGAATTATTGATGGCTTACTTCAGTCAAAGTCTAAGCGGATCAGCTTTGGAGTGGTATACACGCCAGGACCATGGAAGATGGTACACCTGGGATGACCTGGCACATGCATTCGCATACCATTTCCAATACAATCTGGAAATCATCCCAGATCGATTATCTTTGACCAAATTTGAGAAGAAACACAATGAAAGTTTCAGAGAGTATGGTTTTCGTTGGAGAGAACAGGCAGCAAGAGTGGATCCTCCTATGAAGGAGAGCGAAATGGTAGACTACTTCCTCTAAGCCTTGGAACCAACTTACTATGCCCACTTGGTTTCAGCGGTTGGAAAATCATTCAACGAGGTAGTGAAGATGGGAGGTATGGTGGAAGAAGGCCTCAAGACAAATAAAATCATGAGCTATTTAGCAATTAAGGCAACTACTCAAGTTATTCAAGGCGGGGTAGGAGGAATCGGAAGAAAGAAGAGGGAGGAAGCAACCGTAATTGATTCAGGAATTTGGCCGGGACCCAGAGGTTCACCGCTTTACTATAATCAACAACGACCTCGCCAATCAGCTTACCACCATGATTCATCCCAACACTACTATCACCCTTCAGAGCCTCATTTTGCCATTAACCATGCTCAAGCATACAATCAGCCACCTGTTCACACCAATTGGCGTGCTCCTGTCACACCAAATACTTACCCACGAGCCTATCCCGGACCAGGTTTCAGGCCTAGGCCAGCATTCAGGGGAGAAAGGGAACAGAAAAAGAAAACTTACACCCCATTGGGAGAGTCTTATACTAGTCTGTTCCACAGGCTGAGACAGCTAGACATGATGAGACCAATACAATCCAAACTACCCAATCCTCCTCCAAAGAATCTGGATTACACCATTAGCTGTGAATATTGCTCCGGTGCACCAGGCCATGATACGGAGAAATGTTGGCATTTGAAAAATGCAATACAAGAGCTGATTGATACTAATAAAATCGAGGTTCAAACCCCCGAAGCTCCAAATATCAATAGAAATCCAATGCCAGCCCATCAAGAGGCTAACATGATAGAAATCATACAAGCTGATGGGGAGACAAAGAAGCCGTCACAAACTGTCATGATGATCAAGTCTCATGAAACCAAGCCAGATAAGCAGTTAATGGAGGAGAAGCCGGTGTCTAAGCAGAACAAAAATGGTGATGAGCCGGCTATGATAGTCGATGAGGCATCATCGAGCAAATTTGCCGCAAAACAAGAAAGGCCGAAAGTGATAGTACCAGGGGTTGCTAACAAGCCCATTGTATTCGTGGAAGGAGCACGTACATATCGGGTTATTATTGCACCTGTGATCCAGCTGCCGGTCATCAACAACAAAGCCATCCCATGGAACTACGAACGAGTGACTATAATATACAAGGGCAAAGAAATCAAGGAAGAAGTGTGTGAGGTGCAAGGCTTGACTCGTTCGGGAAGATGTTTTACTCCCGAAGAGCTGAGAAAAACTAAAAACACTCCAATGACAACAAAGAGAGCTGTGACGGAAGAAGAGGCGGAGGAGTTTTTAAGAAAAATGAAACTCCATGATTATTCTGTTGTGGATCAATTAAAGAAGACCCCCGCTCAAATTTCATTGTTGTCATTACTGATCCATTCAGAGGAACACCGTCTGGCGTTGATGAAAATCCTGAATAAAGCTCATGTTCCTAAAAAGATATCTGTAAATCATTTGGGAAAAATAGCCAACAGAATCTTTGAGACAAACAGAATTACATTTGCTGATGATGAATTACCTGTGGAAGGTACCGAGCACAACAGAGCTCTTTACCTCACCGTGAAATGTGAAAACTCCGTAGTAACCCGGGTATTGGTTGACAATGGGTCAAGTGCAAACATATGCCCTCTCTCCACTTTAAACAAATTAAAAATTAAAGAGGAGAGGATCCAGAAGAATAGTATCTGCGTACGGGGGTTTGACGGTGGAAGCAGAGATTCATTTGGCGACATAGTGTTGGAACTAACAATAGGGCCAGTTGAATTCACAATGGAATTCCAAGTGTTGGACATAACTGTTTCTTACAACTTGTTGTTGGGTCGACCATGGATTCATGCTGCTAAAGCAGTCCCGTCAACACTACATCAGGCTGTCAAGTTTGAATGGGATCATCAAGAAATAGTCGTGCATGGAGAAGAAAGTTTAAATGCTCACAACAGTACCATTGTACCGGTCGAGGGAACAGAAATTGATCAAGGACCATGGGTATACCAAGTGTCCGACACGGTGTCGTTAGAGAAAATTCCAGAAGGGAAATACCTTTCGAATCCAAAGATATCCTCTGCATCAGTCATGGTAGCTTATGAAATGCTGAAGAATGGCTTTATACCCGGCAAAGGTCTGGGCTTATCTTTGCAAGGAATTGTACAACCAGTATCTCTCCCCGAGAACTGGGGAACATTCGGTTTAGGGTTCATACCCAGCGCCAATGACGTGATAAGGGCCAGGAAGTTGAAACACCAAGCATGGGTTCTTCCAAAACCAGTACCACATCTGTCAAAGTCTTTTGTCAAGACCGGTGCTAAAAATCGCCCGATAACGACAATTCCTAAATCCCGGGTCAATCCTGAGGAGGAATTAATTGAAAGGTTCGAGAAATTGTTTAGTGATGTGAATATGCTGGAAGGCGGAGAAGGGTGTAGCAACGCAGAAATTCAATTCGTTGGACCAGAGACAAAGCTCAATAATTGGAAAGCCATTCCTCTCCCAATTCGAAAGGAGTCTTGGTAGTTTATTTTGATTTTCTTTCAGTTTGTTTGGGTTATTTCAAGGTTGTAATCCCAAAGCTTATCTTACAGTTTGTTTGAAGTGTACAAACCTTGTTATCTTTCATCATCCAATAAAAAGCAGTTTCCTTTTTATTATCATTCCTAATAGTTTTCTTTTCTTTTTCTTCTTTCCTGTACAGTTCCTTTTACGCTGGCTCTAGTGATATGGCATGCATGAGGAATCCTCAGCCCAGTCTTAAAAATCAATCTGGTTCCGAAACATTAATTCAAGAAATATATTGTGATTATGAATCAGAATATGATGAAGATGAGGTTTTTGAAGAGATTAGTAAAGAGTTAATTCACTTTGAGGAAAAAATCAAACCTAACTTGAGTGATACCAAGGACATCAATATAGGGGACACGAGTAATATCCGAGAAACTAAAATAAGTGTCCATCTGGAACCAAAGATCCAAGAGGAGTTAATTAAAGCACTCATAGAATTCAAAGATGTTTTTGCATGGTCGTATGACGACATGTCAGGCCTGAGCACCGATTTAGTGGTCCACAAATTGCCCACCGATCCAACGGTGCCTCCTGTCAAGCAGAGTCTGAGAAAATTCAAGCCTGATATGAGTGTAAGAATTAAGGAAGAAATCACCAAACAATTGGAAGCAAAGGTCATTCGAGTCACTCGATATCCTGTTTGGTTAGCTAATATCGTTCCTGTACCAAAGAAAGACGGCAAAATTAGAGTATGCGTCGACTATCACAATCTCAACAAAGCAAGTCCAAAGGATAATTTCCCATTACCCAATATCCATATTTTGATCGACAATTGTGCCAAGCATGATATAGGGTCTTTCGTGGATTGTTATGCCGGATATCATCAAATTCTAATGGATGAAGAAGATGCAGAAAAGACGGCATTCATCACACCATGGGGAACTTATTGCTACCGGGTAATGCCATTCAGTTTAAAGAACGCCAGAGCAACCTATATGACAGCAATGACCATAGTGTTTCATGATATGATACACAAGGAGATTGAGGTATACGTGGACGATATGATCATAAAATCAAAGCATCAGGCCGACCACGTTGGGGATTTGAGGAAGTTCTTCTTAAGACTTCGCAGGTACAACCTCAAGCTTAACCCTGCCAAGTGCGCATTTGGAGTTCCGTCCGGAAAGTTGCTGGGATTCATAGTCAGTCGACGAGGCATCGAGCTAGACCCATCAAAGATCAAAGCCATCCAAGAACTGCCACCTCCAAGAAACAAAACTGAAGTAATGAGTTTGTTGGGGAGGTTAAATTATATCAGCAGGTTTATTGCTCAGCTCACAACAACCTGTGAGCCAATTTTCAAATTGTTGAAAAAGGATGTTGCGGTCAAATGGACCGATGAGTGTCAAGAAGCGTTTGATAAGATAAAAGGGTACTTGTCGAAACCACCCGTGTTAGTCCCACCAGAGCCAGGAAGACCTTTGATTCTTTACTTAACGGTTTTGGAAAATTCATTTGGTTGTGTATTGGGGCAACATGACCTCACTGGCAGAAAAGAACAGGCCATCTACTACCTTAGCAAGAAGTTCACAGCTTATGAGGTTAAGTATACTCACCTGGAAAAGACATGTTGCGCCCTAACATGGGTAGCTCAGAAATGGAAACACTATTTGTCATCCTACACTACTTACCTCATTTCTCGGTTGGATCCATTGAAATACATTTTTCAAAAGCCTATGCCAACAGGAAGACTTGCAAAGTGGCAGATATTGCTCACAGAATTTGACATCATCTATATGACTCGAACTGCAATGAAGGCTCAAGCGCTGGCCGATCATTTAGCCGAAAACCCGGTCGATGAGGAATATGAGCCGTTGAAGACTTATTTTCCTGATGAAGAAACAATGCATATCGACGAGGTGGAGCAAATTGAAAAACCTGGCTGGAAACTTTTCTTTGATGGAGCCATTAACATGAAAGGAGTCGGAATAGGAGCTGTAATCATTTCTGAAACAGGGCATCACTATCCTGTTACAGCTCAATTACGATTTTATTGCACCAATAATATGGCTGAATATGAAGCTTGCATTTTGGGGTTAAGGCTAGCCGCAGACATGGGTATCCGAGAAATCTTAGTCATGGGAGATTCAGATCTTTTGGTACATCAAATTCAAGGAGAATGGGAAACCCGAGACTTGAAGCTCATCCCATACCGGCAATGTCTACATGATCTTTGTCAGCGGTTTCAATCAGTGGAATTCCAACATATTCCAAGAATCCATAATGAGGTTGCCGATGTATTGGCTACCCTAGCATCAATGTTGCACCATCCGGACAAAGCCTATGTAGATCCAATACATATTCAAGTCCACAATCAGCACACTTATTGCAATATGGTTGAGGAAGAATTTGATGGAGAACCATGGTTCCATGATATCAAGGAATATATCAGGATGGGTATATATCCCGCACAAGCCACAGGAGATCAAAAGAGAACCATAAGGCGACTGGCAAATGGATTCTTCTTAAGCGGAGGAGTTTTGTATAAAAGAACACCAGATCTTGGATTATTAAGATGCATAGATGCCAGACAAGCTACAACTGTCATGTCTGAAGTACATTCAGGAGTTTGCGGACCCCACATGAGTGGATATGTGTTGGCAAAGAAGATCCTCCGAGCTGGTTACTATTGGCTTACCATGGAGAGAGATTGTATTAGTTTTGTACGCAAGTGTCATCAATGCCAAATACACGGAGATTTGATTCATTCTCCACCATCCGAGTTGCACACAATGTCGGCACCGTGGCCTTTCGTTGCCTGGGGCATAGATGTGATTGGACCAATTGAGCCGGCAGCATCCAATGGACATAGGTTCATTCTGGTAGCTATTGATTATTTTACCAAATGGGTTGAGGCCAAGACATTCAAATCAGTTACCAAGAAAGCTGTGGTCGATTTTGTCCACTCAAATATCATATGTCGATTCGGAATCCCGAAGGTAATCATCACAGATAACGGTGCTAATCTTAACAGCAACTTAATGAAGGAAGTATGTCAACTGTTTAAGATTACACATCGTAACTCTACCTCATATCGGCCCAAGGCGAATGGAGCAGTAGAAGCAGCCAACCAAAACATAAAGAAGATACTTCGGAAAATGGTAGAAGGTTCAAAACAATGGCATGAAAAATTACCATTTGCATTATTGGGATACCGCACTACTGTTCGCACTTCAGTAGGAGTCACTCCTTATTTGTTGGTATATGGCACTGAAGAAGTAATTCCTGCAGAAGTTGAGATTCCTTCCCTTCGGATCATCGCCGAAGCAAAGATTGATGATGATGAATGGGTCAAAACCCGTCTAGAACAGTTAAACTTGATTGATGAAAAACGATTGACCGCAGTATGCCATGGTCAATTATATCAAAGAAGAATAGAAAGAGCGTATAACAAAAAGGTGCGTCCCCGGAAGTTTGAAGTAGGTCAGCATGTGCTGAAACGTATTCTTCCACATCAGGTTGAAGCAAAAGGCAAATTTGCCCCGAATTGGCAAGGACCATTCATTGTGACCAGAGTATTATCGAATGGTGCACTATGTTTAACAGATATTGAAGGCAAATGCATAGATATGGCGATCAATTCTGACGCGGTAAAGAGATATTATGCATAACTTTTTGAATGTTTGTATTTAGCACTATTTCGAAGATTGAAATGACAAAGGCAATTTATTCTGCTATCCAAACACTATACCATTTGCTTCCTCTTTGAGCCATACTTGTTTCTTTTCTACCCTCTCTTAGAAAAAATAAAAAAATCAATCAAAATCATCACTATTATGTAGTGAACTACGTTTGACCTGATTCCTCAAAGAAGGATACGTAGGCGCCTCACGGCTCGGTCATAGGGTGCACAACATGCACAATGTGCACGAAAAAGAAATATTAAGAGACCCCAATCAAGAAACTGGGGCAGGAATTGTATTGGAAATAAGAAAAGATTCCAAGAGTTGTAATTTTAAAACCCATACCAAAGCTATTTAGCTTTTAATACCTTTTCCATTTCTAACCCAATACCAAAAAGACCTTTCGATCAATCTTAGAAAAATGCTGAGGCAAGCAAATGAAGATGGTTCATAACACTCTGTTACAAACAAGAAAAGAAAGTAAAAATGAAAGAGTCTTATAGGTGAAAACCCACACGGGCACCATAAGGCGACGGAAGTTGAGAGAAAAGCAAAATGAGAGAGTCTTATTGGTGAAAACCTTCGTAGGCACCATAAGGCGAAAAGGAAGTGAAGAAGTGAAAAATGAGGAAAATTTATCAATGAAAACTCCTTGAGACAATTGAAAGGAGATTGATTAAAAGACTGGGTTGATTAATCCGAAATGCATACCCTGATCATTGGTGCCAGTAATTCCAATCAGATAAGTCCTTTATTCCTTTTCCAACAGTCATCCAAAAATTGGATTTTTCTTTTCATTCTATAATTGTCGAAATCAGCGTATTTCGCTACTAATAATCTTACTTTCTCCAAGCTTTGAGATAAGTTTTATTCCAAACAAATAAGAAGGAATGTCAAGGTATACTACCAAGATTCAAGGTTGCAAGATACAACCACGAAAGGTGGGAGATAAAATATGAGTGTAAGAAAGGTGAAATCAAAAATGGATCAGCAAAGTCAGAAGGGGCATATGATTACAGTTAAAAGGTTTTGAAGGAAAACATACAAAGGGGAATCCTATAGTCAAGGATCAATTACAAAGACAAAATAGTCTTTTTAACCATTCCGAGGCAATAAAGAGAGAAAAAGAGAAGCATCATCATCTGCAAGAATACCACAGCAAACCAACCTGCTTTAAACTAACGAAGTTTTCTTTGATTTAAAATAGGGGCAAGTATAATATTTGTGTCAGGAAATACCTGGTAAAGAGAAAAGAAGAAGTCAGGCGTCCACCTGGAGAATGAGGATGAGAAAAAGAAGTTAGGCGTCCACCTGGAGAATGAGGATGAGAATTGGAGAAATCAGGCGTCCACCTGGAAAATGAGGATGAGAAAAGAAGAAGTCAGTCGTCCACCTGGAGAATGAGGATGAAGAAGTTAAAAAGAAGTCAGGCATCCACCTGGAGAATAAGGATGAAAGAAAAAGAAGAAATCAGGCGTCCACCTGGAAAATGAGGATGAGAAAAGAAGAAGTCAGGCGTCCACCTGGAGAATGAGGATGAAGAAGTTAAAAAGAAGTCAGGCGTCCACCTGGAGAATGAGGATGAAGAAAAGAAAAAGTCAGGCGTCCACCTGGAGAATGGGGATGAGAAAAGAAGAAGTCAGGCGTCCACCTGGAGAATGAGGATGAGAAAGAAAAGAAGTCAGGCGTCCACCTGGAGAATGAGGATGAGAATTAAAGAAGTCAGGCGTCCACCTGGAGAATAAGGATGAAAGAAAAAAAATAAGTCAGGCGTCCACCTGGAGAATGAGGATGAGAATTAAAGAAGTCAGGCGTCCACCTGGAGAATAAGGATGAAAGAAAAAGAAGAAGTCAGGCGTCCACCTGGAGAATGAGGATGAGAAAAGGAAGTCAGGCATCCACCTGGAGAATGAGGATGAGAATTGAAGAAATCAGGCGTCCACCTGGAAAATGAGGATGAGAAAAAGAAGTCAGGCGTCCACCTGGAGAATGAGGATGAGAATTGAAGAAATCAGGCGTCCACCTGGAAAATGAGGATGAGAAAAGAAGAAGTCAGGCGTCCACCTGGAGAATGAGGATGAAGAAGTTAAAAAGAAGTCAGGCGTCCACTTGGAGAATGAGGATGAGAAAGAAAAGAAGTCAGGCGTCCACCTGGAGAATGAGGATGAGAATTAAAGAAGTCAGGCGTCCACCTGGAGAATAAGGATGAAAGAAAAAGAAGAAGTCAGGCGTCCACCTGGAGAATGAGGATGAGAAAAAGAAGTCAGGCGTCCACCTGGAGAATGAGGATGAGAATTGAAGAAATCAGGCGTCCACCTGGAAAATGAGGATGAGAAAAGAAGAAGTCAGGCGTCCACCTGGAAAATGAGGATGAGAAAAGAAGAAGTCAGGCGTCCACCTGGAGAATGAGGATGAGAATTGAAGAAGTCAGGCGTCCACCTGGAGAATTAGGATGAAGAATTAAAGAAGTCAGGCGTCCACCTGGAAAATGAGGATGAGAAAAGAAGAAGTCAGACGTCCACCTGAAGAATGAGGATGAGAAAAGAAGAAGTCAGGCGTCCACCTGGAAAATGAGGATGAAGAAAGAAAAGAAGCAGTCAAGGCACCCACCTGAAGAACGAGGGAATGCAATTGAAGTGTTGAAACCAAAAGCCCGCTCATATGAGAAAGGAGCACACTTAGAATCAATAAAGCAGAGAAGTCCAACAGAATCCCCAGCAAGAAACAACAGGAGTTCTAAAAGGAATACAGAATAAGCCAAATGCCCAAGAGTCACCAAGATATCAAGACAACAAGAAACGCAAGGGCATGATCTAGATAAGATTTTTATAATTCATGTACCATAGTCTAGTTTAGATTTTTGTATTTCCTTTAAAGTAAGGTGTAATAAGGAGGTCAGCAAGCAGTAAAAACAGCACGAAGCAGCAGTAACATCACAGTCCCATGGTAGTCCCAGCTACCAAAAAATTCTCGAACTACATTGACCTGATTCCTTTATAGCCAAGGATATGTAGGAAACCTTTGAAGCAGAGGTTCGGTCAAAACTTTCAAAAAATGCTTCCCACGGAGTATTCGAACGGGCAAAAATCGCTCGTATCCGCTCACTTTATCTTTGTACGAAAACTCTTCGAGTTTCCGCACAAAGAGGGGCAGCTGTGAGCACGTGATTTTTGCCTTACGAAAAACTACTCCAAAATAAATCAAAAAATAAAATAAATTTCTTTTACTGTGTAATTTTTGAATTTGCGTGGTGTTAAATACTTGTGTTATGTCCGTAAGTGTTTACATTGTCATAATAAAATGAAAAAATAAAATAAAATACATATTACATACATATAGGATTTAATTATGAATTTAAAAGATAATTTAAATAAAATTACAAAAAATATGCAATAGTTCTATTTTAAATATTCCACTGTGTGATTGATGTTTTGTCTATGTGTTAAATAATTGTTATAGAATAATTAATATATTTTTGTGAAAATTGTTTTATAAATTAAAATTAGAAATCTAATTAGAAGTATCTTAAATAAAAATGAAAAATAAAATAAAATATATATACATATACATAAAAAATCGGACCTGGATTTAAATCCAGGCCCAAGCCAAATCACACCCTTTAGCCCAATCCAGCATTCCCTGTCCGGTCCAATTCAAACCAGATTAAACGACGTCGCATGAGGTATTTCCAATCAGAGCCGTTGATTCATTGCAATCAAACGGTCCAGTTCAGCCCGTGCATAAACAAAACGACGACGTTTAAGGCAATCAAATCTGAACCGTTCATCTGTCTTGATCCTACGGCCTCAAAAACTCACCCAGACCCGATCCATTTCACCCCCGGGTTGACCCCTTTCCCCAACTTAAACCAAACGATGTCGTTTGGTTAAGTGGATTGATCTCAGCCGTGCATCTTGATTGATCCAACGGATGAGATCAATCCACCCCACCCCTATATAAGGCCCAAACCCCTACCCCGGCCCCTAACTGAACACCCCCTCCCCTCTACTGTTCATCATCCCTTCCGGAACCCACCCCTAACCCTAGCCGCTCTAGGATCCCATCGCCTGAAACCCGGCGGCATCAACGCCGCTGGTCACCACCTTAACACCCCAGAACCCCCTGAACACCCTCTATCCGAATATGTTATCTGCTTGGTTCGAATCTCCCTGAAGGTTCTCGAATCTTCATTTGAAGATTCGAGCCAAGTTCAGATCTAAACTTAACAGTCCCAAATCGACACCATAGCTTCCCCTAGTCACCCTGAGTATGGATCTATTGTTTGTTTGGTTCGAATCAGTTCCGAGCTTCTCGAATCTTCTTTTGAAGATTCGGACCAAACAAGAACAAACTCAAATTTGTTTCGAACTAACACCAAATGACCCCTAGGCTACCCTCACCCTTGTGTCATGTTTGGTTCTTCTCGAATCTGACCAGAAATGGTTAAATCCCAAATCGAATTTTAAGAACCCTAAAATTCTCAAACTTCTGGATTCTGTTCAGATTAAGTAAAGATTGAGGTTCAATCGACCTTAGTCGAAGTATTTTCAGTGGAAAATACTTCGACTAAGGTCTATTTGATTTCAAACAAAGTCCGAATCCAAGTTGAGTCCAAGTCGGAATACATTTGAAGGGTCAGAGGTATTTTTTCTATTTTCTTTTATGTATTCTACGTGTATTGTTATCTGTATTAATAGCTTGTTAATTTTTTATATTTTTGTTTTGATTAATTCTGTCATTTCTGTTTCCTACCTATCTACTTGATCCGAATGTGAATTGTTTATGTTGGTTGTGATTAATTACAATGTGTGTAATCGACTCGATTAAGTTCGTCGATTAGTTGTATTGTGAATCTTGCTTCTGAAAATGTTGACTGAGACAGCATGTCTTGAATAGATTATTTTATTATAACCAGTTAATTAGTTATTGTTAATCAGTTAGTTCTTGTTTAATAAACCAGTAAAATCAAATGTATGATGTGTATGTATTGTTTTCTGAACAGGGCATTGTCAGTATATTGACCATGACCCTGTGTGTGTTTGATCTTGGTTCAATGTTAAGTCCAGTCTGAATTGTTATGATAATTTCAGTAATATGTTGTTATGATGTTAGTTCTAAATTCAGTGAAATATTGCTGTGATGTCAAGTTTGAATTCAAGTTTACAAAAGTTGGTCAAATACAATTGTGTTAGGAGGTTAATAGGATTGGTTATAGCTGTAAATCAGAAAGATAATTAAGTTTATACAGATTTTAGAATCTGTTTTGCAGTAGGTTCTGATTTTTCAGTGATAACATCAGGATTTCAGGGGCATTTCTGGGAATGAAACAGTAAAAACAGGGTGTTAGTGCTAGTGTATTATAATGTAATGTTAGTGGCCATAGTTTAAGATACTAATGGGAAACAAGGGATAATGGGGCTGCTGAAAATCAGGTTAAGATCATATAAAGTATTAAAAAGTAGTTTTTAATGGAAACTTTCTAATTTTTAAAGGGATAAAGGGTCCATCCAGCATTAAAAGGGTGCAACCAGCCCTGTATAAATACAGGAGCTGGACAGACAGAAAAGGGGATCAGTTTTTAGAGGGAGAGAGTTTTTAAGAGAGTTTTTCAGACACAGAGAAAAATACAGAGGGAAAAGAAAAAATTTATAGAGGAAAATCAAGCAGAAACAGAAATCTGAAAAAAAAAAAAGATAGAAAGAAAGAAGAACAGATTTTAAGATCAGATTTTGAAGAAGGAATTTGGAGAGAAAGAGAAATCAATTTTCAGATAGAGATGTTAGGACTGAATATCAGTTTTCAGTGATAGTTTTTTTTTTAAGAGAGAAAAAAAAAGAAACAGAAAAGAAACAAAAGAGAATTGTCACACACACATATAGATACAACAGCAGAAACAAAAAGTCAGAAAAATGGGAATTTGAAACTGAAAAGAAAACTGAAATCTGATATTATTTTTTCAGTAAATCTGTTCGGATTTGTTCAATATCATTGTTCAGTTAAAAAATTCTGAAATTTCCTAAAGAGTGCTGTCACTGTGCATCTGGGTTCTTTGGGTCTTATTATTGTTTAAATCTGTGGGAATACGGGAATTTTGCTGAGTTTGTTACTGCTGCTACCGCTAAAATTTACTCCTTCTACCTTCATTTTCAGGTACATGTCTTTTAAATTTTATGTTGGAAAGAGATTCAACATGATTAATCAATGAAGTTCGAATTGTAATTCTATTTTCCATGTGTCCAAGTTCATCAGTTTAAATTTCATTTTTTGTTTCATGATAATTAGTTAGTAGTGAATTCAATTTGATAGCTATGAGCTAATTGTTTTACTTTGAAAGTTCGTATAAAGTTTTGTAATAATGTTAGCCCTTCATCTCATTGGTTTAATCATATTTGAACTGTCAAGGTAGGAAATATGATATAAAGATTGGTTATTAACTAGGCCTTGTGGCGTTGTTAGAATAGAGTGAAAATGTCAAAATCGTATATTGCTATTTTATTCTGATACTTGATTAGTTATGGATGGAATAATATAAGTTGTACGTTCTTATGTGGTATGATAACAGGTATCCATAGAACCATTAGTGGATGGTGAGTTGAGTTTGTTATGGCTCATTATGATTTTAAAATGCTATGAAGGTTTCAAGAATTACAAATACGTTGCATGTAAGGCAATATTGTCAACCAATTTGTATAATAATTTTTTTTTCTTATCAATTTGATGTCTATTCGCCCTCATAAATAAATTAACCAAAACAGTTAGGCCAATTAGATTAAAAGCAAATATATGAGAATAAAATGAGGTGTACAAGCATAAATTGCAATACTTATATCAATGGTAAGTAGAAATAGAATTTGCACTAGATAAGAAATAAATAAAAATTGTCTAAAAATACTTCTTTCATTCATAAATTATCTTATGAGTTTCCTATGTCCCTCATTCTTCGATATATGTATATATGTTGTATTTGTGAAGAATAGTATTAATCATATCCTTATTCTTTATTTTGAATTTGAATAGTCTTGGATGAATATGTTATATGCAGAAATTATAGTCAACGGGCAATATTCAAAATTTGTGAATTTCTTTTAAAAGAATTTAAAGACACCCCTTGAGTATGAATTTCTCAGTATTTCATATAAAATGTATGGATATAATAAACAATTTGTGGAAAATCCATAATATCATTACAAATATTTTGCGCAATTAGGGATACGTTCGCGTACCCTGATTATATTTTTAAAAGCAAAATTCGGATTATGCGTACGCGCAACTTCGAGCGAATATTTAATAAAAGGATTTTTCCAAAGGCGTTAAATCAATTTCATAAAAACCTGAGATGTACGGTTCACTATTCAAGAAAAACAAATATTCTTGATTCGACATAATTTCGAAAAATGATTGTTTAATAAATATATTACCAAAAATTATTGTGTACACGTACGCGTGACACAATTCCACTTTTTTTTTAAAAATTTATAACACGAATATACGTACGCGTAATTCGATTCAAAGAAGGGTCCTTAATCACAATAAGTAAAAGCGGTAGAAAAATCACGTAACAAAAAGTATTTAATAAAAATCAAGATAATTAAGCCAATAATAAAAACAGTTAAGCAACCTTGCTAGAACCACGGAATTCGGAAATGCCTAACACCTTCTTCTGGATTAACAGAATTCCTTACTCAGGATTTCTGGTTCGCAGAATAATAAACAGAGTCATATTCTCCTCGATTCAGGGATTATAATTGGTGACTTGGGACGCCTTAAAATTCCCAGGTGGCGACTCTGAAACAAATAAACAAATCCCGTTTCGACTGTTCTTCAATTGGAGAAAACTCCCCACGCGCCCCGCGGGCGCGGTGAAAAGGAGGTGCGACAGCTCTGGCGACTCTGCTGGGGATTTGGAGTGTTGCCGTAACCCAGAACCATTGGTTCAGGGTTTAAAGAATTCGAGCTTAAAATATCTGTGTTAATTGGCTTTATTTACTATATGATTTTCAACTGTTTATATGCTAATATGCTAAATGTTTTTTTTACCGCTTTAATATTATTTGAATTGTGAATATATACAATTGCTACGAAATCCCCTTCTTTCTGAGTCTTCTGAATTTATGGTGTACACGTGCGCGTGACCCACCTTTCTGTTAAAGTCATACCAAATAAGACGGAGTTGGGACAAGTAACTAGGCCGGGCAGACTTTCGTGCTCCCGGTACGTTGCCCCCGCTTCGGCTCAAACTGTCCGTTTGGGTAAGCCAGGTTTAGAACAATCAACTTAAGGTTTTTACACATAGAATAACTCAGCCATGTACCGGATCCCTAGTAGGAACGTCTATTTGCATCATACATATTTGGCCTTGGAAACTCAACACAGGGGTTGGGTCTGTCTAGGACAGGTGAACCCAAAAAATTAAAAGACCATCATGATGCATCCTACTTGTTATTTGTGCATTCATTTGCCTCAAACATGCTTGTTGACTAGCTTAAATAAAATCGTGGTAAGCAGAAAGGAATAAAATGGGTTGTTTTTTAAAAAAAAAAAATTCAAAAAAAGAATATATAGTTTTAAATTTTGAAATAAAGATATTTAATAAATAAAGGAAAAAATTTTCGAAATGATTTTTAGTAGAAATTTTCCAAAATGAATTTTGACTTTATTAAAATTAAATTTCAGATACAAAATGAGCACCACACAAAGTCCCTCATCCACAAGTACGGAAGAATTTCTATGTCAGCTTCAAATGTGGTGGTATGATTTAGGCGAAGACGGTCAAAAATGGGTCGTCAAGTATTTGGGAAATCTCACGGACATTATGAAAGTTGAACCTCGGGATGATCTGATTACGGCGTTAGTAACTTTCTGGGATCCTGTTCACAATGTTTTTCATTTCTCTGACTTCGAGCTTACTCCTACATTAGAGGAGATAGCTGGCTATGTTGGTTTTGATGGAAGTTTAAGAAATCAAAGCTTGATATTCACAAAGGCTCCTTCAATACATCGATTCTTCGGTCTTCTGAACATCAGCAGTCAAATCAGGAAAAACATTGTCATCAATGGATGTTGTTCCTTCAACTTTTTGTATTCCAGGTTTGGAAAGTCAGATGGGTTCGAAATTCATGAGAAAGGCCTTACTAATAAGCAAAACAAAGACACTTGGCAGATGCACCGTCGATTTGCTTTCATGGTGGCTTTTCTAGGAGTCATGGTCTTCCCAAATAAAGAGCGAACAATTGATATTCGCACCGCAAAAGTTGTGCAAATCCTCACCACTAAAGAAGATCACACCCTTGTCCCCATCATTCTATCAGATATTTATCGGGCTTTGACTTTATGCAAATCAGGAGCGAAAGTCTTCGAAGGATGCAAAATTTTGTTGCAAATGTGGGTGATTAAACATCTCCAACAACAGCCCAAGATCATACAGTATGGGTCAAACAAAGCTAATTGCATCGAGAGCTATGAAGAAAGAACAAAAAATTATCAAGCTCCAGAAGGGATAGAAGCATGGGTATCTCATCTAAAGGCTTTAACGGCAAATCAAATTGAATGGACTCTGGGATGGATCCCGATGAGAGAAGTAATACATATGTCAACCTCAAATAGTTATCTACTACTATTGGGATTGAGAAGCATTCAGCCGTATGCACCACTAAGAGTCCTAAGGCAACTAGGGAGATATCAAATAGTTCCTGATGAGGAAGATTTGAGTATGCAAGTAATCGAATTACACCCAGAAGCCACTATTCCCGAAGCTCTACTTCAGCAGATGTGGAATGGGTGCCGATACTTGAAAAGTGATACTCAAGTCCTAGACGCTACCAAGGGTGAGATAAATCCTGGATATGCAAGGTGGTTCGAAAAACGGTCTCGCGTAGATGATGTACCAGAACCTGAGCTAAAAAGGCCAACAAAAAGACCCCATGTTCAAAACTTCAATGATAAAATCCAAGAGCGGTTGATCTGGGGAGAAAAAGAAAAAGGGTACAAAGCAACTATCCATGCCCTAAAAGAAAATCTAAGAAGCCTCAGTTTAGAGAAAGATTTGCAAGAACAAGAAGCCGAAGGCGAGAAAAAGAGTCTAGCTTGTGAGAATGAAAATCTTCATGCTCGATTCCAAAAAATGAAAAGAATCTCTGAAACGCCAAAGAGGAGCTGGAAGGATCAAAAAATCATCGCCAATCTCTTTGAAAAAATGCAAGATTATGATTCCATTCTTGCGGAAAACGAAAGGGCATTGAGCAAAGCAAAAGAAAGGATCCAACAATTAAACGAAGAAGCCAGATCTAACAAGGAACGCCAAGATAGGCAATCCGAAAAAGACAAGGCTCAATTCAAGAAGGAAAAAGACTATTGGATGCGATCAGAAGACCAGCTTCGTGCACAACTAGAAGAGGCAAGAAGATGCAACAGAGAATATCAACAAGCAGACCTCGACAGGGAAAGATCGCAAGCAAGATTAGAGCAGGCCAGACTCCGAGCTCTATTAGAATCAGCTTTAGATCGTGAAAACCGTGTCAGAGATATAGCCACCACTCGTCAGCAGCAATTGCAAGACCAAGACCAACGTCTCCAAGGTTTCAGGGCACAAATCCACGACCTGGCAGTCTTCACATCTCAAAGTTATGTAAACTACCAAGGAATGGATTATGAAAGATTTACAGAGCATGCGCCCACTTTTGCTCGTCATCTAGCAATGGAGTTGGAAAGGATGTATCGTACGCTGGGAGGCCATCCAGGTCAAGCCCCACATTGAGCAGATAATACAATATTAGACAACAAAAGTGGAAAGTGGGGCATGTTGTGAGATGTTATGAATTGTATCTTTTATTTTGATTTAAGTCTGTGTTTTCAAGCCATTTTCTTAAAGTTTTCAAATGTAATTCCATCTTTGTGTAATAAATAAAAGTGATTGTCTTTGGTCCGAACTACGCAAGGTCTGATTCATGTAAGGCATGATACGTAGGCAATCTCTAAGATTCGACCACCACGATAAAAGATATATATAGAATATAAAAGTGAATTTTTTTTTTTTCAATTTCAAGAAAGCTGGGACGACACAAGCAGCCGAGCGAATGCATAATAGAAAGGGATTATTTGTCTAGGAGCATTGCATCTCAACGTGTGATTATATATGTGTTAAACTCTCAAAACTAACAAGTTTGTTCATTTTCAGAATTCAAGCAGTTAGTTTCTCTAAAGAGTATACTGGCATATTATCACTATCACACAAGATCAAAAGGACCAATACCCGAAAGTATGTCTATCCCAGATGTTGACACAGGTATGGAGATAGAAGATATGGATGTCGGGAAAATGAAAGAAGAGATGTTTAAGCTCAAGCAGCAAATGGCTGAAATGTACCAAGCTTGGTCTACAGGACAGTTACCCCCATCTTACCCAAATAACCCTGCTCCATCAATGACCCAAACTAAGGATAATATCACCACTGAATTATCCCCAAGTTTCCCCATTTATCAGCACTACCGAGGCACCACCTCTCAGACACCACAGTCTCCACCTCCAAAACCAGTTCCGTACCTTCCTCCACCTATGACTCCTGTTTTCGTAGCACCTCCCCCTGCTACATTTCACAAATCTCCTAGTGAGCCTACATTTCAGGCCCAAGACAACCAATATTACCCCTCGGAGCCCACCTTCAAAGCCTCCGAAATCAATTTAACTGCTCCTCGGTTTGATCTCCCAATCGAAATTGACAAGCCAGCCAAAAATGCTGAACAAGAAGAAATGTTCAGGAAGGTCAAAAGTCTAGAACAGTCGTTCCGAGACATGCGGGGATTAGGTGGGCAAGTCAGTGTAGCATACAAAGATTTATGCTTATTCCCTAATGTACAATTTCCAGTTGGCTTCAAGATGCCCAAATTTGACCTATACAACGGGCACGGTGACCCAGTAGCCCACTTAAGGGGTTTCTGTAGCAAGATGCAAGGAGCTGGGGGAAAGGATGAATTATTGATGGCTTACTTCAGTCAAAGTCTAAGCGGATCCGCTTTGGAGTGGTATACACGCCAGGACCATGGAAGATGGTACACTTGGAATGACCTGGCACAGGCATTCGCATACCATTTCCAATACAATCTGGAAATCATCCCAGATCGATTATCTTTGACCAAATTTGAGAAGAAACACAATGAAAGTTTCAGAGAGTATGGTTTTCGTTGGAGAGAACAGGCAGCAAGAGTGGATCCTCCTATGAAGGAGAGCGAAATCGTAGACTACTTCCTCCAAGCCTTGGAACCAACTTACTATGCCCACTTGGTTTCAGCGGTTGGAAAATCATTCAACGAGGTAGTGAAGATGGGAGGTATGGTGGAAGAAGGCCTCAAGACAAATAAAATCATGAGTTATTCAGCAATTAAGGCAACTACTCAAGTTATTCAAGGCGGGGTAGGAGGAATCGGAAGAAAGAAGAGGGAGGAAGCAACCGTAATTGATTCAGGAATTTGGCCGGGACCCAGAGGTTCACCGCTTTACTATAATCAACAACGACCTCACCAATCAGCTTACCACCATGATTCATCCCAACACTACTATCACCCTTCAGAGCCTCATTTTGCCATTAACCATGCTCAAGCATACAATCAGCCACCTGTTCACACCAATTGGCGTGCTCCTGTCACACCAAATACTTACCCACGAGCCTATCCCGGACTAGGTTTCAGGCCTAGGCCAGCATTCAGGGGAGAAAGGGAACAGAAAAAGAAAACTTACACCCCATTGGGAGAGTCTTACACTAGTATGTTCCACAGGCTGAGACAGCTAGACATGCTGAGACCAATACAATCCAAACTACCCAATCCTCCTCCAAAGAATCTGGATTACACCATTAGCTGTGAATATTGCTCCGGTGCACCAGGCCATGATACGGAGAAATGTTGGCATTTGAAAAATGCAATACAAGAGCTGATTGATACTAATAAAATCGAGGTTCAAACCCCCGAAGCTCCAAATATCAATAGAAATCCAATGCCAGCCCATCAAGAGGCTAACATGATAGAAATCATACAAGCTGATGGGGAGACAAAGAAGCCGTCACAAACTGTCATGATGATCAAGTCTCATGAAACCAAGCCAGATAAGCAGTTAATGGAGGAGAAGCCGGTGTCTAAGCAGAACAAAAATGGTGATGAGCCGGCTATGATAGTCGATGAGGCATCATCGAGCAAATTTGCCGCAAAACAAGAAAGGCCGAAAGTGATAGTACCAGGGGTTGCTAACAAGCCCATTGTATTCGTGGAAGGAGCACGTACATATCGGGTTATTATTGCACCTGTGATCCAGCTGCCGGTCATCAACAACAAAGCCATCCCATGGAACTACGAACGAGTGACTATAATATACAAGGGCAAAGAAATCAAGGAAGAAGTGTGTGAGGTGCAAGGCTTGACTCGTTCGGGAAGATGTTTTACTCCCGAAGAGCTGAGAAAAACTAAAAACACTCCAATGACAACAAAGAGAGCTGTGACGGAAGAAGAGGCGGAGGAGTTTTTAAGAAAAATGAAACTCCATGATTATTCTGTTGTGGATCAATTAAAGAAGACCCCCGCTCAAATTTCATTGTTGTCATTACTGATCCATTCAGAGGAACACCGTCTGGCGTTGATGAAAATCCTGAATGAAGCTCATGTTCCTAAAAAGATATCTGTAAATCATTTGGGAAAAATAGCCAACAGAATCTTTGAGACAAACAGAATTACATTTGCTGATGATGAATTACCTGTGGAAGGTACCGAGCACAACAGAGCTCTTTACCTCACCGTGAAATGTGAAAACTCCGTAGTAACCCGGGTATTGGTTGACAATGGGTCAAGTGCAAACATATGCCCTCTCTCCACTTTAAACAAATTAAAAATTAAAGAGGAGAGGATCTAGAAGAATAGTATCTGCGTACGGGGGTTTGACGGTGGAAGCAGAGATTCATTTGGCGACATAGTGTTGGAACTAACAATAGGGCCAGTTGAATTCACAATGGAATTCCAAGTGTTGGACATAACTGTTTCTTACAACTTGTTGTTGGGTCGACCATGGATTCATGCTGCTAAAGCAGTCCCGTCAACACTACATCAGGCTGTCAAGTTTGAATGGGATCATCAAGAAATAGTCGTGCATGGAGAAGAAAGTTTAAATGCTCACAACAGTACCATTGTACCGGTCGAGGGAACAGAAATTGATCAAGGACCATGGGTATACCAAGTGTCCGACACGGTGTCGGTAGAGAAAATTCCAGAAGGGAAATACCTTTCGAATCCAAAGATATCCTCTGCATCAGTCATGGTAGCTTATGAAATGCTGAAGAATGGCTTTATACCCGGCAAAGGTCTGGGCTTATCTTTGCAAGGAATTGTACAACCAGTATCTCTCCCCGAGAACTGGGGAACATTCGGTTTAGGGTTCATACCCAGCGCCAATGACGTGATAAGGGCCAGGAAGTTGAAACACCAAGCATGGGTTCTTCCAAAACCAGTACCACATCTGTCAAAGTCTTTTGTCAAGACCGGTGCTAAAAATCGCCCGATAACGACAATTCCTAAATCCCGGGTCAATCCTGAGGAGGAATTAATTGAAAGGTTCGAGAAATTGTTTAGTGATGTGAATATGCTGGAAGGCGGAGAAGGGTGTAGCAACGCAGAAATTCAATTCGTTGGACCAGAGACAAAGCTCAATAATTGGAAAGCCATTCCTCTCCCAATTCGAAAGGAGTCTTGGTAGTTTATTTTGATTTTCTTTCAGTTTGTTTGGGTTATTTCAAGGTTGTAATCCCAAAGCTTATCTTACAGTTTGTTTGAAGTGTACAAACCTTGTTATCTTTCATCATCCAATAAAAAGCAGTTTCCTTTTTATTATCATTCCTAATAGTTTTCTTTTCTTTTTCTTCTTTCCTGTACAGTTCCTTTTACGCTGGCTCTAGTGATATGGCATGCATGAGGAATCCTCAGCCCAGTCTTAAAAATCAATCTGGTTCCGAAACATTAATTCAAGAAATATATTGTGATTATGAATCAGAATATGATGAAGATGAAGTTTTTGAAGAGATTAGTAAAGAGTTAATTCACTTTGAGGAAAAAATCAAACCTAACTTGAGTGATACCAAGGACATCAATATAGGGGACACGAGTAATATCCGAGAAACTAAAATAAGTGTCCATCTGGAACCAAAGATCCAAGAGGAGTTAATTAAAGCACTCATAGAATTCAAAGATGTTTTTGCATGGTCGTATGACGACATGCCAGGCCTGAGCACCGATTTAGTGGTCCACAAATTGCCCACCGATCCAACGGTGCCTCCTGTCAAGCAGAGTCTGAGAAAATTCAAGCCTGATATCAGTGTAAGAATTAAGGAAGAAATCACCAAACAATTGGAAGCAAAGGTCATTCGAGTCACTCGATATCCTGTTTGGTTAGCTAATATCGTTCCTGTACCAAAGAAAGACGGCAAAATTAGAGTATGCGTCGACTATCACAATCTCAACAAAGCAAGTCCAAAGGATAATTTCCCATTACCCAATATCCATATTTTGATCGACAATTGTGCCAAGCATGATATAGGGTCTTTCGTGGATTGTTATGCCGGATATCATCAAATTCTAATGGATGAAGAAGATGCAGAAAAGACGGCATTCATCACACCATGGGGAACTTATTTCTACCGGGTAATGCCATTCGGTTTAAAGAACGCCAGAGCAACCTATATGAGAGCAATGACCACAGTGTTTCATGATATCATACACAAGGAGATTGAGGTATACGTGGACGATATGATCATAAAATCAAAGCATCAGGCCGACCACGTTGGGGATTTGAGGAAGTTCTTCTTAAGACTTCGCAGGTACAACCTCAAGCTTAACCCTGCCAAGTGCGCATTTGGAGTTCCGTCTGGAAAGTTGCTGGGATTCATAGTCAGTCGATGAGGCATCGAGCTAGACCCATCAAAGATCAAAGCCATCCAAGAACTGCCACCTCCAAGAAACAAAACTGAAGTAATGAGTTTGTTGGGGAGGTTAAATTATATCAGCAGGTTTATTGCTCAGCTCACAACAACCTGTGAGCCAATTTTCAAATTGTTGAAAAAGGATGTTGCGGTCAAATGGACCGATGAGTGTCAAGAAGCGTTCGATAAGATAAAAGGGTACTTGTCGAAACCACCCGTGTTAGTCCCACCAGAGCCAGGAAGACCTTTGATTCTTTACTTAACGGTTTTGGAAAATTCATTTGGTTGTGTATTGGGGCAACATGACCTCACTGGCAGAAAAGAACAGGCCATCTACTACCTTAGCAAGAAGTTCATAGCTTATGAGGTTAAGTATACTCACCTGGAAAAGACATATTGCGCCCTAACATGGGTAGCTCAAAAATTGAAACACTATTTGTCATCCTACACTACTTACCTCATTTCTCGGTTGGATCCATTGAAATACATTTTTCAAAAGCCTATGCCAACAGGAAGACTTGCAAAGTGGCAGATATTGCTCACAGAATTTGACATCATCTATGTGACTCGAACTGCAATGAAGGCTCAAACGCTGGCCGATCATTTAGCCGAAAACCCGGTCGATGAGGAATATGAGCCGTTGAAGACTTATTTTCCTGATGAAGAAACAATGCATATCGACGAGGTGGAGCAAATTGAAAAACCTGGCTGGAAACTTTTCTTTGATGGAGCCGTTAACATGAAAGGAGTCGGAATAGGAGCTGTAATCATTTCTGAAACAGGGCATCACTATCCTGTTACAGCTCAATTACGATTTTATTGCACCAATAATATGGCTGAATATGAAGCTTGCATTTTGGGGTTAAGGCTAGCCGGAGACATGGGTATCCGAGAAATCTTAGTCATGGGAGATTCAGATCTTTTGGTACATCAAATCCAAGGAGAATGGGAAACCCGAGACTTGAAGCTCATCCCATACCGGCAATGTCTACATGATCTTTGTCAACGGTTTCAATCAGTGGAATTCCAACATATTCCAAGAATCCATAATGAGGTTGCCGATGCATTGGCTACCCTAGCATCAATGTTGCACCATCCGGACAAAGCTTATGTAGATCCAATACATATTCAAGTCCACAATCAGCACGCTTATTGCAATATGGTTGAGGAAGAATTTGATGGAGAACCATGGTTCCATGACATCAAGGAATATATCAGGATGGGTATATATCCCGCACAAGCCACAAAAGATCAAAAGAGAACCATAAGGCGACTGGCAAATGGATTCTTCTTAAGCGGAGGAGTTTTGTATAAAAGAACACCAGATCTTGGATTATTAAGATGCATAGATGCCAGACAAGCTACAACTGTCATGTCTAAAGTACATTCAGGAGTTTGCGGACCCCACATGAGTGGATATGTGTTGGCAAAGAAGATCCTCCGAGCTGGTTACTATTGGCTTACCATGGAGAGAGATTGTATTAGTTTTGTACGCAAGTGTCATCAATGCCAAATACACGGAGATTTGATTCATTCTCCACCATCCGAGTTGCACAAAATGTCGGCACCGTGGCCTTTCGTTGCCTGGGGCATAGATGTGATTGGACCAATTGAGTCGGCAGCATCCAATGGACATAGGTTCATTCTGGTAGCTATTGATTATTTTACCAAATGGGTTGAGGCCAAGACATTCAAATCAGTGACCAAGAAAGCTGTGGTCGATTTTGTCCACTCAAATATCATATGTCGATTCGGAATCCCGAAGGTAATCATCACAGATAACGGTGCTAATCTTAACAGCAACTTAATGAAGGAAGTATGTCAACAGTTTAAGATTACACATCGTAACTCTACCCCATATCGGCCCAAGGCGAATGGAGCAGTAGAAGCAGCCAACAAAAACATAAAGAAGATACTTCGGAAAATGGTAGAAGGTTCAAAACAATGGCATGAAAAATTACCATTTGCATTATTGGGATACCGCACTACTGTTCGCACTTCAGTAGGAGCCACTCCTTATTTGTTGGTATATGGCACTGAAGAAGTAATTCCTGCAGAAGTTGAGATTCCTTCCCTTCGGATCCTCGTCGAAGCAAAGATTGATGATGATGAATGGGTCAAAACCCGTCTAGAACAGTTAAACTTGATTGATGAAAAACGATTGACCGCAGTATGCCATGGTCAATTATATCAAAGAAGAATAGAAAGAGCGTATAACAAAAAGGTGCGTCCCCGGAAGTTTGAAGTAGGTCAGCATGTGCTGAAACGTATTCTTCCACATCAGGTTGAAGCAAAAGGCAAATTTGCCCCGAATTGGCAAGGACCATTCATTGTGACTAGAGTATTATCGAATGGTGCACTATGTTTAACAGATATTGAAGGCAAATGCATAGATATGGCGATCAATTCTGACGCGGCAAAGAGATATTATGCATAACTTTTTGAATGTTTGTATTTAGCACTATTTCGAAGATTGAAATGACAAAGGCAATTTATTCTGCTATCCAAACACTATACCATTTGCTTCCCCTTTGAGCCATACTTGTTTCTTTCCTACCCTCTCTTGGAATCAATAAAAAAAAATGATCAAAATCATCACTGTTATGTAGTGAACTACGTTTGACCTGATTCCTCAAAGAAGGATACGTAGGCGCCTCACGGCTCGGTCATAGGGTGCACAACATGCACAATGTGCACGAAAAAGAAATATTAAGAGACCCCAATCAAGAAACTGGGGCAGGAATTGTATTGGAAATAAGAAAAGATTCCAAGAGTTGTAATTTTAAAACCCATACCAAAGCTATTTAGCTTTTAATACCTTTTCCATTTCTAACCCAATACCAAAAAGACCTTTCGATCAATCTTAGAAAAATGCTGAGGCAAGCAAATGAAGATGGTTCATAACACTCTGTTACAAACAAGAAAAGAAAGTAAAAATGAGAGAGTCTTATTGGTGAAAACCTTCGTAGGCACCATAAGGCGAAAAGGAAGTGAAGAAGTGAAAAATGAGGAAAATTTATCAATGAAAACTCCTTGAGACAATTGAAAGGAGATTGATTAAAAGACTGGGTTGATTAATCCGAAATGCATACCCTGATCATTGGTGCCAGTAATTCCAATCAGATAAGTCCTTTATTCCTTTTCCAACAGTCATCCAAAAATTGGATTTTTCTTTTCATTCTATAATTGTCGAAATCAGCGTATTTCGCTACTAATAATCTTACTTTCTCCAAGCTTTGAGATAAGTTTTATTCCAAACAAATAAGAAGGAATGTCAAGGTATACTACCAAGATTCAAGGTTGCAAGATACAGCCACGAAAGGTGGGAGATAAAATATGAGTGTAAGAAAGGTGAAATCAAAAATGGATCAGCAAAGTCAGAAGGGGCATATGATTACAGTTAAAAGGTTTTGAAGGAAAACATACAAAGGGGAATCCTATAGTCAAGGATCAATTACAAAGACAAAATAGTCTTTTTAACCATTCCGAGGCAATAAAGAGAGAAAAAGAAGCATCATCATCTGCAAGAATACCACAGCAAACCAACCTGCTTTAAACTAACGAAGTTTTCTTTGATTTAAAATAGGGGCAAGTATAATATTTGTGTCAGGAAATACCTGGTAAAGAGAAAAGAAGAAGTCAGGCGTCCACCTGGAGAATGAGGATGAGAAAAAGAAGTCAGGCGTCCACCTGGAGAATGAGGATGAGAATTGGAGAAATCAGGCGTCCACCTGGAAAATGAGGATGAGAAAAGAAGAAGTCAGTCGTCCACCTGGAGAATGAGGATGAAGAAGTTAAAAAGAAGTCAGGCGTCCACCTGGAGAATAAGGATGAAAGAAAAAGAAGAAATCAGGCGTCCACCTGGAAAATGAGGATGAGAAAAGAAGAAGTCAGGCGTCCACCTGGAGAATGAGGATGAAGAAGTTAAAAAGAAGTCAGGCGTCCACCTGGAGAATGAGGATGAAGAAAAGAAAAAGTCAGGCGTCCACCTGGAGAATGGGGATGAGAAAAGAAGAAGTCAGGCGTCCACCTGGAGAATGAGGATGAGAAAGAAAAGAAGTCAGGCGTCCACCTGGAGAATGAGGATGAGAATTAAAGAAGTCAGGCGTCCACCTGGAGAATAAGGATGAAAGAAAAAGAAGAAGTCAGGCGTCCACCTGGAGAATGAGGATGAGAAAAGGAAGTCAGGCATCCACCTGGAGAATGAGGATGAGAATTGAAGAAATCAGGCGTCCACCTGGAAAATGAGGATGAGAAAAAGAAGTCAGGCGTCCACCTGGAGAATGAGGATGAGAATTGAAGAAATCAGGCGTCCACCTGGAAAATGAGGATGAGAAAAGAAGAAGTCAGGCGTCCACCTGGAGAATGAGGATGAAGAAGTTAAAAAGAAGTCAGGCGTCCACTTGGAGAATGAGGATGAGAAAGAAAAGAAGTCAGGCGTCCACCTGGAGAATGAGGATGAGAATTAAAGAAATCAGGCGTCCACCTGGAGAATAAGGATGAAAGAAAAAGAAGAAGTCAGGCGTCCACCTGGAGAATGAGGATGAGAAAAAGAAGTCAGGCGTCCACCTGGAGAATGAGGATGAGAATTAAAGAAATCAGGCGTCCACCTGGAAAATGAGGATGAGAAAAGAAGAAGTCAGGCGTCCACCTGAAAAATGAGGATGAGAAAAGAAGAAGTCAGGCGTCCACCTAGAGAATGAGGATGAGAATTGAAGAAGTCAGGCGTCCACCTGGAGAATGAGGATGAAGAATTAAAGAAGTCAGGCGTCCACCTGGAAAATGAGGATGAGAAAAGAAGAAGTCAGGCGTCCACCTGAAGAATGAGGATGAGAAAGGAAGAAGTCAGGCGTCCACCTGGAAAATGAGGATGAAGAAAGAAAAGAAGCAGTCAAGGCACCCACCTGAAGAACGAGGGAATGCAATTGAAGTGTTGAAACCAAAAGCCCGCTCATATGAGAAAGGAGCACACTTAGAATCAATAAAGCAGAGAAGTCCAACAGAATCCCCAGCAAGAAACAACAGGAGTTCTAAAAGGAATACAGAATAAGCCAAATGCCCAAGAGTCACCAAGATATCAAGACAACAAGAAACGCAAGGGCATGATCTAGATAAGATTTTTATAATTCATGTACCATAGTCTAGTTTAGCTTTTTGTATTTCCTTTAAAGTAAGGTGTAATAAGGAGGTCAGCAAGCAGTAAAAACAGCACGAAGCAGCAGTAACATCACAGTCCCATGGTAGTCCCAGCTACCAAAAAATTCCCGAACTACATTGACCTGATTCCTTTATAGCCAAGGATATGTAGGAAACCTTTGAAGCAGAGGTTCGGTCAAAACTTTCAAAAAATGCTTCCCACGGAGTATTCGAACGGGCAAAAATCGCTCGTATCCGCTCACTTTATCTTTGTACGAAAACTCTTCGAGTTTCCGCACAAAGAGGGGCAGCTGTGAGCACGTGATTTTTGCCTTACGAAAAACTACTCCAAAATAAATCAAAAAATAAAATAAATTTCTTTTACTGTGTAATTTTTGAATTTGCGTGGTGTTAAATACTTGTGTTATGTCCGTAAGTGTTTACATTGTCATAATAAAATGAAAAAATAAAATAAAATACATATTACATACATATAGGATTTAATTATGAATTTAAAAGATAATTTAAATAAAATTACAAAAAATATGCAATAGTTCTATTTTAAATATTCCACTGTGTGATTGATGTTTTGTCTATGTGTTAAATAATTGTTATAGAATAATTAATATATTTTTGTGAAAATTGTTTTATAAATTAAAATTAGAAATCTAATTAGAAGTATCTTAAATAAAAATGAAAAATAAAATAAAATATATATACATATAAATAAAAAATCGGACCTGGATTTAAATCCAGGCCCAAGCCAAATCACACCCTTTAGCCCAATCCAGCATTCCCTGTCCGGTCCAATTCAAACCAGATTAAACGACGTCGCATGAGGTATTTCCAATCAGAGCCGTTGATTCATTGCAATCAAACGGTCCAGTTCAGCCCGTGCATAAACAAAACGACGACGTTTAAGGCAATCAAATCTGAACCGTTCATCTGTCTTGATCCTACGGCCTCAAAAACTCACCCAGACCCGATCCATTTCACCCCCGGGTTGACCCCTTTCCCCAACTTAAACCAAACGATGTCGTTTGGTTAAGTGGATTGATCTCAGCCGTGCATCTTGATTGATCCAACGGATGAGATCAATCCACCCCACCCCTATATAAGGCCCAAACCCCTACCCCGGCCCCTAACTGAACACCCCCTCCCCTCTACTGTTCATCATCCCTTCCGGAACCCACCCCTAACCCTAGCCGCCCTAGGATCCCATCGCCTGAAACCCGGCGGCATCAACGCCGCCGGTCACCACCTTAACACCCCAGAACCCCCTGAACACCCTCTATCCGAATATGTTATCTGCTTGGTTCGAATCTCCCTGAAGGTTCTCGAATCTTCATTTGAAGATTCGAGCCAAGTTCAGATCTAAACTTAACAGTCCCAAATCAACACCATAGCTTCCCCTAGTCACCCTGAGTATGGATCTATTGTTTGTTTGGTTCGAATCAGTTCCGAGCTTCTCGAATCTTCTTTTGAAGATTCGGACCAAACAAGAACAAACTCAGATTTGTTTCGAACTAACACCAAATGACCCCTAGGCTACCCTCACCCTTGTGTCATGTTTGGTTCTTCTCGAATCTGAGCAGAAATGGTTAAATCCCAAATCGAATTTTAAGAACCCTAAAATTCTCAAACTTCCGGATTCTGTTCAGATTAAGTAAAGATTGAGGTTCAATCGACCTTAGTCAAAGTATTTTCAGTGGAAAATACTTCGACTAAGGTCTATTTGATTTCAATCAAAGTCCGAATCCAAGTTGAGTCCAAGTCGGAATACATTTGAAGGGTCAGAGGTATTTTTTCTATTTTCTTTTATGTATTCTACGTGTATTGTTATCTGTATTAATAGCTTGTTAATTTTTTATATTTTTGTTTTGATTAATTATGTCATTTCTGTTTCCTACCTATCTACTTGATCCGAATGTGAATTGTTTCTATTGGTTGTGATTAATTACAATGTGTGTAATCGACTCGATTAAGTTCGTCGATTAGTTGTATTGTGAATCTTGCTTCTGAAAATGTTGACTGAGACAGCATGTCTTGAATAGATTATTTTATTATAACCAGTTAATTAGTTATTGTTAATCAGTTAGTTCTTGTTTAATAAACCAGTAAAATCAAATGTATGATGTGTATGTATTATTTTCTGAACAGGGCATTGTCAGTATATTGACCATGACCCTGTGTGTGTTTGATCTTGGTTCAATGTTAAGTCCAGTCTGAATTGTTATGATAATTTCAGTAATATGTTGTTATGATGTTAGTTCTAAATTCAGTGAAATATTGCTGTGATGTCAAGTTTGAATTCAAGTTTACAAAAGTTGGTCAAATACAATTGTGTTAGGAGGTTAATAGGATTGGTTATAGCTGTAAATCAGAAAGATAATTAAGTTTATACAGATTTTAGAATCTGTTTTGCAGTAGGTTCTGATTTTTCAGTGATAACATCAGGATTTCAGGGGCATTTCTGGGAATGAAACAGTAAAAACAGGGTGTTAGTGCTAGTGTATTATAATGTAATGTTAGTGGCCATAGTTTAAGATACTAATGGGAAACAAGGGATAATGGGGCTGCTGAAAATCAGGTTAAGATCATATAAAGTATTAAAAAGTAGTTTTTAATGGAAACTTTCTAATTTTTAAAGGGATAAAGGGTCCATCCAGCATTAAAAGGGTGCAACCAGCCCTGTATAAATACAGGAGCTGGACAGACAGAAAAGGGGATCAGTTTTTAGAGGGAGAGAGTTTTTAAGAGAGTTTTTCAGACACAGAGAAAAATACAGAGGGAAAAGAAAAAATTTATAGAGGAAAATCAAGCAGAAACAGAAATCTGAAAGAAAAAAAAAAGATAGAAAGAAAGAAGAACAGATTTTAAGATCAGATTTTGAAGAAGGAATTTGGAGAGAAAGAGAAATCAATTTTCAGATAGAGATGTTAGGACTGAATATCAGTTTTCAGTGATAGTTTTTTTTTTAAGAGAGAAAAAAAAAGAAACAGAAAAGAAACAAAAGAGAATAGTCACACACACACACAGATACAGCAGCAGAAACAAAAAGTCAGAAAAATGGGAATTTGAAACTGAAAAGAAAACTGAAATCTGATATTATTTTTTCAGTAAATCTGTTCGGATTTGTTCAATATCATTGTTCAGTTAAAAAATTCTGAAATTTCCTAAAGAGTGATGTCACTGTGCATCTGGGTTCTTTGGGTCTTATTATTGTTTAAATCTGTGGGAATACGGGAATTTTGCTGAGTTTGTTACTGCTGCTACCGCTGAAATTTACTCCTTCTACCTTCATTTTCAGGTACATGTCTTTTAAATTTTATGTTGGAAAGAGATTCAACATGATTAATCAATGAAGTTCGAATTGTAATTCTATTTTCCATGTGTCCAAGTTCATCAGTTTAAATTTCATTTTTTGTTTCATGATAATTAGTTAGTAGTGAATTCAATTTGATAGTTATGAGCTAATTGTTTTACTTTGAAAGTTCGTATAAAGTTTTGTAATAATGTTAGCCCTTCATCTCATTGGTTTAATCATATTTGAACTGTCAAGGTAGGAAATATGATATAAAGATTGGTTATTAACTAGGCCTTGTGGCGTTGTTAGAATAGAGTGAAAATGTCAAAATCGTATATTGCTATTTTATTCTGATACTTGATTAGTTATGGATGGAATAATATAAGTTGTACGTTCTTATGTGGTATGATAACAGGTATCCATAGAACCATTAGTGGATGGTGAGTTGAGTTTGTTATGGCTCATTATGATTTTAAAATGCTATGAAGGTTTCAAGAATTACAAATACGTTGCATGTAAGGCAATATTGTCAACCAATTTGTATAATAATTTTTTTTTCTTATCAATTTGATGTCTATTCGCCCTCATAAATAAATTAACCAAAACAGTTAGGCCAATTAGATTAAAAGCAAATATATGAGAATATAATGAGGTGTACAAGCATAAATTGCAATACTTATATCTATGGTAAGTAGAAATAGAATTTGCACTAGATAAGAAATAAATAAAAATTGTCTAAAAATACTTCTTCCATTCATAAATTATCTTATGAGTTTCCTATGTCCCTCATTCTTCGGTATATATATATATGTTGTATTTGTGAAGAATAGTATTAATCATATCCTTATTCTTTATTTTGAATTTGAATAGTCTTGGATGAATATGTTATATGCAGAAATTATAGTCAACGGGCAATATTCAAAATTTGTGAATTTCTTTTAAAAGAATTTAAAGACACCCCTTGAGTATGAATTTCTCAGTATTTTCATATAAAATGTATGGATATAATAAACAATTTGTGGAAAATCCATAATATCATTACAAATATTTTGCGCAATTAGGGATACGTTCGCGTACCCTGATTATATTTTTAAAAGCAAAATTCGGATTATGCGTACGCGCAACTTCGAGCGAATATTTAATAAAAGGATTTTTCCAAAGGCGTTAAATCAATTTCATAAAAACCTGAGATGTACGGTTCACTATTCAAGAAAAACAAATATTCTTGATTCGACATAATTTCGAAAAATGATTGTTTAATAAATATATTACCAAAAAATTATTGTGTACACGTACGCGTGACACAATTCCACATTTTTTTTAAATTTATAACACGAATATACGTACGCGTAATTCGATTCAAAGAAGGGTCCTTAATCACAATAAGTAAAAGCGGTAGAAAAATCACGTAACAAAAAGTATTTAATAAAAATCAAGATAATTAAGCCAATAATAAAAATAGTTAAGCGACCGTGCTAGAACCACGGAATTCGGAAATGCCTAACACCTTCTTCCGGATTAACAGAATTCCTTACTCAGGATTTCTGGTTCGCAGAATAATAAACAGAGTCATATTCTCCTCGATTCAGGGATTATAATTGGTGACTTGGGACGCCTTAAAATTCCCAGGTGGCGACTCTGAAACAAATAAACAAATCCCGTTTCGACTGTCCTTCAATTGGAGAAAACTCCCCACGCGCCCCGCGGGCGCGGTGAAAAGGAGGTGCGACATCTAGGAAATGAGCAAACAGAGTGACACATATGAATATGTAGACCCTGGATCAAATAATACTGAAGCATCACTACTGCATACAGAAATAATAAGTGTGATCACGGCATCTAAGGCCACTACATCTGGTCTGGCCGGAATAGCATAGAGTCTAGCTGGAGCGGTGGTTGGCTTAACAGTAGCTGGTTGAACTCCCCCTGCCTAGCCTTCACCTCTAGGATGACCCCTACCTGTCCCCTACCTTTGGGCGGTTGGACGGCTGGTACTGAAACCATTGGCTGATGACCCTGCTGTACAGCCTTGTCCCAAAGTCTAGGGCAGGTCTTCTTTATGTGACTCGGATCTCCACACTCGTAATAACCCCGCGGTGCCATAGACTGTTGTCCTGAAGCCTGACCTTGATGGCCCGTATATCAACTAGAAAAACCCTGATGTCTAGAATACCGCCGGAGGAACCCTGAATAGCTGGTGGGTGGTAAGAACTCTCTGGTATTGCACTGAAATAAGGCCTCACTGGAGCACCTCAAGGAGGTGGTGGTGGAGCTTAATATGGGGGCTTGCTGGGCTGGGCTCTCCCAAACTGACCTCTGCCCCTAGGGCACCTCTAAACTCTCCAGAGAATCGGGCTCTCTTTTCATGCTGCAACTGCTCTCTGCTCCTCTGGAGATAACCCTCAATCCTCCGCGCAATCTCTACCACTAGCTGATATTGAGTCCCCATCTCAACTTCTCAAGCCATACTAGCTCGAATGTAGGCGTGTAGCCCCACAAACAAATCTTTGCATTCTCTCTGCGTTCGTAGGAAGTATCATGAGTGCATGGTGAGACAACTCAGAGAATCTCGCCTAATAGTCGGTCACAAACATCTGCCCCTACTCGAGCTGCTCAAACTGACACCGCAACTCTTCCCTTTAGGAGGGTGGAATATACCTGTCTAATAGAAGTCGTGTAAACTGATTTCAGGCCATGGGAGGAGAACCTGCTGGTCTACTGAGAAGGTAAGATTGCCACCATCTACGGGCCATGCCCTCTAAATAGAAGGCGGTGAAATCCACTCCATGGGACTCCAATATCCTCATGTTGTGTAGTCTATCCCTGCACATGTCAATAAAATCTTGGGCATACCCATGATACTCACATATGAAGATAGGAGGGTGTAGCCTGGTCCATCTGTCCAATAACTTCTGTGAATCTCCGTCCACAGCTGGTCTAAGCTCAAGTGCCACTACTGAAACTAGTTGGGCACCACCCGCGAGTAGAGTACCCGGAGTCTGATATACGACAGTTGCGTGCCTAGAAGCCTGAGCAGTAGGGATCGGTGCTCCCCCTCCTGCCTGAGATGTGGCCGAGTCTGCTAGAAATAAACCAGCTTGAGTCATCGAGTCCATGAACCGCAGCATACGGCCCATGACCTCCTGGAAGCCTGGTGCTGTCATAAAATCTGCCAGGGCAGGCTCTACTGCGGGAACCTCGCCCTGCTCCTCGATAATGGGGTCCCTCACTGGGTCCACCGGTGGTGCAACTGGGGTAGCTCAAGGATGCCCTCGTCCCCTACCTGGGACTGGTGCCCTCCCCCGGCCTTTGCCTCGGCCTCTAGCAATGGGGGAAGCAGCTCCTCCCGGGTTTGGAATGTCTGCAGTATGCGTCCTCACCATCTATGGGAGAATAGAATAAGGAAATCTAGTACATCATCTACCGCACGATAAGAGATAAATAAAGAGTAGTTTCGTAACACCCTATAGTCTCTCGAAGATAAGTAAAATGTTTCTGTACCGATCCGCAAGACCCTACCAGGTTTGCCCATAACTTATGAGACCTACGTGAACCTAGTGCTCTGATACCATATTGTCACGACCCAAATTCCACATTAGGCCGTGATGGCGCCCAACACTGACTATATAGTAAATCCTCACTCATGTAGTTAGTACATGATAACTTCCATTTTAGATTTAAGAAATTTATAATTTTCAGAAACTAAAGCATATTTAAGTGAAATGAATAAATGCAAATCTCAATCATGAAGACAAGCCAAAAATATCATAATTCTACTAATGTGTGTGCCAAGACCTGGTGTCACAAGTGTGTGGACAATCTAGTAGAATATACAAAACTATACTATCCTACTATCTGAAAAAGAAATAGACAGGAACATAAAGACAAAAGAGAGACTCCAGCTGTTGCAGATCGGCTGGGAAGGGCAGCTCACCGGAAAGTCTCGAGCTGAGATGACCACTCTATGTGCCGGACAGATGGTCAGATGCACCTGCCTTAAAGCCTGTACAATCAAGTACATAAGCGTAGCATGAGTACATAAAAATATGTACCCAATAAGTATCTCGCCTAACCTCGCATAAGTAGTGACGAGGGGTCGACTTCGACACTTACTAGGCCAGCAAATATAATAATATGAAGTTCAACATATTTAATTCACAGTGTATATAGATAACAACAAGCTCAAACAAGAATAATTATTGAAAATCCTTTCCTCCAATTAACAAAACTAAGCATTTTCCTCATTTAAGATAGTGACCTTTCCAGCAATAAGTCATACAATTTATAAGGGTTACGGTTCCATTATCACACACAAATACCATCAAGGACGATCGGCCCGATCCAACATAAAAGTAAAATCTGCACTGCCAAGGGTCGAATGGCACGAACCATAGATGCATCTATTCACCTCGCTCATGAATCATACATGCGACGCGGTAAAAGCATAAAACCGCTCGCCAATCATGCGTGCAACGTGGTAAACATAATTTTTCATCATTTAAGCACAACAATTCTTTAATTCCCTTTTTAACAAAAATGAATACAATTCACTTGAAGCCCGTAAGTCTTTAGATTTACTTCAACTTACTTCTTTTCATACTGTTAGCATATATAAGCAATTAATAGCGACCACAAAGCATGATGTGATCCTAGAACTACCCGGACATAACAGGAATAGTAGCTACGTACGGACTCTCGTCACCTCATGCGTATGTAGCCCACATAGTTAATCATATATTAATTAAGTACACCTATGGGGACGTTCCCCCTACAAGGTTAGAAAAGAGACTTACCTCGTTTCGAGCCTACTTCTAATTCAAGAATGTGTCCCAACTCTCAAACCGGAACCGCACAATCCGAAACTATTCAAATAGTTTAAAAGCCCATTATGATAGGCTTACAAATTCATATCCTAGCTATAAAAGTGATTATCCAACCCAAGGTCAAGGGTCTAAAAATTCAACCCCGGGCCCACGTGCCCGGATTTCGGAAATTTTCGAAGGAAGTTGTCACCCATAACCTAAGGGTCAAGAATATATGATTCTAACTCCATTCCATAACAAATTTCATGGTTAAATCTTGTTTAAAACCCTAGGTTTTACCTTAATTACATGATTTTTCACTAATCTTTACATGTTAATCTACCCAAAATCCAAGTATTTAACTCACAAGGTGTAGGGATCACTTACCTCTAAGAGATTGGTGAAAATCTTCTCTCAAGAGATCCAAAATTGCCTAACTTTTCAGTGGAAATGAGCCAAAAATGGCTAACACCTGCAATAAATGAAGGTCACTGCCTTCAGTGATTTCTGCATCTGCGGTCATAGGCCGCACCTGCGACCACCGCATCTGCGGAAGGGGGTCTGCTTCTGTGGAAATTTCACTGGCCGGCTGGGCCGCTTCTGCAGAAAGCAAACCGCTTCTGCGGCTCCACTTCTGCAGAATGTAAGCCGCTTATGTGGCTCCTAAGCTGACCACTCTTGGCCATTTCTGCGATTGACCAACCGCTCATGAGGTCCCGCACCTGTGGCTGGCCAACCAAGTGCGGTTATGACAGCAACCAGGAGCTTCAGCTCCTTTCAAAATTCCTAACTCAACTCAAGCCTCATCCATTTGAAGCTCGGGGCCCCCGCGGCTTCACCCGAACATACCCACAAGTTTGAAATGATAAAATGGACTTGCTCGAACCCTCGGAATACTCGAAACAAAGTATCTAAGAATCACCCCCTAAAACCAATATCATCAAACTTATGAACTTCAAGATCTTCAATTCACATCCAATGCGATGAAACGCACTTATACTACTCGGATTGACACCAAATTTTGCGTTCAAGTCTTAAATAATAATACAGAAGTATTCTCGATCTCAGAATTCCGTTCGGACCTCGATAACACAAAAACCCTCTCCAAATCAATTTTTTAAGAACTTCAAAATCCTTAAGGAATCAACTTTCACTATTAGGCGACAAAACTCTCCCGGGTCATCCAAAACCCGATCCGAATATACGCCCAAGTCCGAAATCATCATAAGAACCTGTTGGAACCTTAAAAAATTTAGATTTCGAGATCATTTACTCAAAATATTAACTGAAGTCAAACTTGTCCTCTTAAGCCAACCTTAAGGAACCAAGTATTCCGATTTCGACCCAAACTCTTCCAAATCCCGAACCAACCATCCCTGCATGTTATAAATCAGTAAAAGCAAGTATGGAAAGTCTTATTTAAGGGAACAGGTTCTAGAAAGCAAAATAACCAGTCGGGTCATTGCACTTCTTTTTTTATTAAATCCTCGTTCAGTAAAATACCGACACTAAAAATGAAACTAGGGAGTAAGAATTAGGGTTCCTTTTCTTTTTATTTTTGAAAAAATTACACTTACAAACTGAATTTGAAATAGTTTTGCTTGGGTCAAATTAAGGAAAGAAAAAAGAATCATAGCTCTTGAAAAAGAAGATTGAGAATAGTTTGACATCAACGTGCATCCATCTTTGTTGGACTTGGAGACTATTTTGACTTCTGGGCCTCGGCAGAAATAGGCCCAAGTTCGTATAAGCTTATTTGTATAGATTCTTTTACTAGTTTAGTCAATTTACTAGTTTAGTCCAATTTAGTCTACTTAGAATTCCGGATTTTGGCCCAATGTATATATAGCTTATTTTGTACACATTTTGACATTTTGGTCATTCTGAGATAATGAAACAATCGTGAAGCTTCTCCTTTTTCCTTTGTGTTCTCTTCAGAAACCCTAGTTGATTCTTCTTGACGATTTCATGGGTTTCCAAACTTTTCATCGTATCAGAGCAAGGATTCATGTAGATCCTGTCCTCCGCACTCCTCCGATACTACCCTTATAAAGTTTGGTTTTTCTTCTCGTCTGAGTTTCGGCAGTTTCATCGGATTTTTCTCATTTTGTGGTGATTTACGATTTGTGTAGTATTTTCTAGTGTATCTCTTACACGGATTGAAGAAACGCAGGCGAGGATTTAGATTTCAACTCGGTGAGACTGAATTTTTGGTGTGTGAGCAATATTTTGCTGCTCAAGTAAATCTCGAAGGCCGTTCTTCTTTCGGTCGCGAAGAAGTGTGGTATTTCTATCTCTATTCTTACATATATTGTGGTGTGGTTTTAGTTTTGTTGTCGTTAGGGTTTTACATCAGAAAATTCCCTATCACTTAGGCTGATTGTTATTGATTTCAATATGACTGTGGGTGATTCTAGTACTTCGACTTCCACGTATTCTCTAGATCCGTCTAGTCCTTTACTGATAAGTTGGTATTTTACCAACTTATCTCTTCTTGATACTTAGGCTTTTGTATGATTTTGTTGAGAAACTAAGGCATTTATTGAGGTTTATTGGCATATTTTAGGTATCAAGTGATTTAGAGAAGATACAGAAGAAACTAAGTTAAAATGTGTAAAGTTGAGGAAAAATGACTGTTGCCAGATAATGCTCTTCGCGATTGCGAACTTTGACATGCGATCACAGAAGGCAAGGAAAAAATACATCGTGAACGCAGGGCAAATTTTGTGAACGCGAAGAAGAGGATGGTCAACTGCTCTCAAATGCTCTACGTGAACATGTGATCTGGTCTGCGATCACAATGCTTTACAACATTACTCTTCGCGATCGCAAGCCTATTTTTGCGAACACGATTCACAAATCTGGGCAGAAATCTGGCCAGTTCTGGAATTTTACATTTTTGACCCCAAACCATTTAATACACGACCTAGCTCATTTGTAAAACATCTTTGGCTTATTTTTTAGTTCTTAGACTAGAGAAGACAAGTTTTGGAGCTAGGGTTTTTGCACATACACTTGGGTCTTGAAGATTTGAAGCTTTTGGTTGAGAATTTCTTACCTATTTATGTTCATTTCTTCATTTCCTTGCTTTGTATTGGATTTCTAAGTGTGTAGTATTTATTCTAAAATGTCAATCTTGTTTATGGAAATATTCATATTTAAAGTGTGGATAAATATCTTGTTGTACTTATGTATTGAACGATTTTTATTTAATATGAAGTGAGTTATTATTACTTTAATTATTCTTACTCTTTAATTGTCACGACCCAAACTACCATCTCGTGATGGCGCCTATCGCAGTACTAGGAAAGCCGACTCTTTATAAAAAACAACACGATATTTCATTTCAAAGATAGATTCAAGCTATTTAATAAAAACAAAACTTCATAAAGAAATTCTAAATAACGAAAGTGCGAAAAGAAAAACCCGACATTGGGGTGTCACTGCCATCAACATCTACTATAATTTGTCCAAAAATACTGAGACTAACATAGCCTGGAAAGAAACTACAAACAACTATAGAAAGATAGGAGGGAGAAGAGCAGGGCTGCGATCGCTAGCAACTACCTTGCTAACTCCGAGAAGATCCACAGCCAGAATAGTCAACAGCCGCTACCGAGTCCTGATACGCCTGGATCTGCACACAAGGTGCAGGGAGTAACATAAGTACGACAACTCAGTAAGTAACAATAGTACATAAAGGCTGAGAAGTAGTGACGAGCAGTAAAACATTTAAAGTTCATATCATGAAATCTCAGTAAAATACAACAGGCTTTTAAAATCAGGATTTGAATCAAATCATCTCATTTAAACCCAGTTCTAGTAAAAATCATTTAATGATATTTTTCAACAGTTTTCAACAAGGCTCAATGCAAAGGTGAGCAAAAAAGAGAAAATCATAAACCTCCCCTCGACCAAAACATCACTCATATACAGCCCCTCGGGCAAACCTCACAGTCACTCGTATACAGCCCCTCAGGCATACCTCACCATCACTCATGACTTCCAGTCACTTAGCACTCGGCACTCAGCACTCAGCACTCGCACTCAGTAGGTACATGCGCTCACTGGGGGTGTGCAGACTCCGGAGGGGCTCCTTCATCCCAAGCGCTATAACAAGCCAACTTGTGGCATAAATCAATCAGGCCCTCGGACTATATCAAAACATCTTGCGGGGTGCAAGTCCGATTCCATAAATATCCTCACAAATCAGGTCCTCAGCCTCACTCAGTCATAAACATCTCAGGCACTCGAGCTCTCAGTAAATAGGTGCTCAGCCTAAAACAACATTTATATGCATCAAAATAGAGTAATAAAGACTGAGTTATGAAATCAATAAGTATAACATGACTGAGTATAGATTTCCAATAGAAAACAATGAGAGGATAGCAATAAAAGACCTCTAAGGTCCAAACAACACTGGCATAAAGCCTAAACACGGCATCCAGCCTGGTTCAAAGAAATTCTTTCTAAAACAAGTGAGAGGCGTGTAGTTTCAAGAAAATATTCAACTTTACAGCATATAGGGGACAGATCAAGTCACAATCCCAATGGTGCACGCCTACACGCTTGTCACCTAGCATGTGCGTCACCTCAAAATAGTAAAATGATACGAAATCCGGGGTTTCATACCATCAAAACTAGATTCACAATCGTTACTTACCTCAAGCCGATCAAATCACCACTCCGCGATGCTCTTGTCCCTCGACTCGGCCTCTAATCGCTCCAAATCTATTCACAACTAGAACAATACCATCAATATGTGCTAATGGAATAAATTCGACAAGAAAAACTATCTAATTATACACAAATCCCTAAATCCACTCAAACCCGGCCTCCGAGTCCTCATCTCGGAATCTGACAAAAGTCACAAAACTAGAAAGCACATTCACTCACAAGTCTACCCATACCAAATTCATCAAAATCCGACATCAATGGTCCCTCAAGTCCTCAAATCAAACTCTCCAACTCCCAAGCCCTAACCCCTCATTTTCACCCCTAACTTCACTAATTACATGATTAAACAACGGGAAATCACCACATATATGAGTATTAGGGCTCAAGCAAATTACCTCACTAATAATCCCTTGAATCCCTCTTTAAAATCACCCCTAAAGCTCCAAAAACCGTCTTAAAAAATGGTGGAAATGAGCAAAATTCGTGAAGTCCTAAATTTATAGGTTCTTCCCAGCAAAATCGCACTTGCAGTCAAAATACACGCTTTTGCGATGCCGCACCTGCAAAAAAACAATCGCAGGTGCGGATTCCACTTACTCCTCAAAATCCGCATTTGTGGCCCAAAATATCGCACTAGTGGGTCCGCACCTGCGGACCTTGCCCACTTCTGCGGTTCTTCCTTCCAAGGTGATACTCCGCATCTGCGCTCCACTCCCACATCTGCGGTCCTCGCACCTGCGGTTCCCACTCTGCAGGTGCAGTTTACATAGAACCAACAGCTTCAGCTGCATTTTCAAAGTTCCAAACTCTCCGTTTACCATCCGAAATCATCCTGAGCCCCTCGGGACCTCAACCAAACATACCAACAAGTCACATATCAAGATACAAACTTAGTCGAACCTCTAGAACACTCAAAACAATATCAAAACACCAAATTACCCTCAGATTCAAGCCTAAGAAATTCTAAACTTTCAAATTCCGCAAACGATGCCGAACCCTACCAAACCTCGTCCGAATGACCTCAAATTTTACACACACGTCATAAATGACATTATGAACTTACTCTAACTTCAGGAATTTCATTTCGACCCCGATATCAAATTTTCAACCGCTGACCAAAAATCGCCAATTTAAGCCTAATTCTACCACGGACCTCCAATCACATTCCAGATGCGCTTCCAAGTCCAAAATCACCTAACAAAGCTAACCGAACCGTAAAAATCTAAATCTGAGATCGTTTACTCATAAGTCAACATCCGGTTGACTTTTTCAACTTAAGCTTCTAAATAGGAGACTAAGTGTCTCATTCACCCGAACCAACCAACACGATACGATAAAAATATAGCTGAGGAACACAAAAGGAAGCAAAAATATAGGAAACATGGCTATAACCCTCGAAACTATCGGTCGGGTCGTTACATCCTCCCGTTTTTAAACAAACGTTCATCCTCGAATGAGTCTAGAAACATACATAAAGCCTCAAATAGGTGTGGATATCTACTCTGCATCTCCCGCTCGGTCTCCCAAGTAGCCTCCTCCACGGGCCAACCTCTCCACTACACATTCACTGAAGTTATATCCTTTGACGTCAACTTTCAGACCTGTTGTGACAAAATAGCTACTGGCTCCACATCGTAAGTCAAATCACCATATAACTGAACCGTGCTAAAATTCAAGACATGAGACGGATCGCTGATATACTTCCGTAGCATAGAAACATGAAATACTGGATGCACACCTGATAAGCTAGGTGGCAAAGCAAACTCATAAGCCACCTCCCCAATCCTCTGAAGCACCTCAAAAGGTCCAATGAACCGAGGGCACAACTTTCCTTTCTTCCCAAATCTTATAACACCCTTCATGGGTGAAACCTTCAGTAAAACCTTCTCCCCAACCATATAAGACACATCACGGACTTTCCTGTCAGCATAGCTCTTTTGTTTTGACTGTGCTGCACGAAGTCGCTCCTGAATCACTTTCACCTTGTCCAAAGCATCATGTACCATGTATGTACCCAAAATCCTAGCCTCGCCCGGCTCAAACCAACCTACTGGAGATCTGCACCACCTCCCATATAAAGCCTCATACGGAGTCATCTGAATACTCGACTGATAACTGCTGTTGTAAACAAACTCTATGAGTGGCAGAAATCGGTCCGATGAGCCCCCTAAAATCAATGACACAAGTACGTAACATGTTCTCCAATATCTGAATAGTGCGCTTGGACTGCCTGTTCGTCTAAGGGAGAAAAACTATGCTCAACTCAACCTGAGTAACCAATTCTCATTGCACGGCCCTCCAAAACTGCGATGTAAACTGAGTACCTCTATTTGAAATGATGGAAACTGGGACACCATGCAGGCAAACAATCTCTCGAATATAAATCTCAACTAACCACTCTGAAGAATAGGTAGTACACACACAAATGAAGTGAGCGGACTTGGTCAGCCGATCCACAATCACCCAAATAGCATCAAACCTCCTCAAAGTCCGTGGGAGTCCAACTACGAAATCCATGGTGAGTTGCTCTGTCACGACCCAAACCGATGGGCCGCGATGGGCACCTGGTACCTTACTCAACCGAGTACCAATGTAACGTATCTTTCTTATTACATCATCATATACACGTGACATACGGGCCTAATAGGCCAACATAATCATTTATAAACTCAAAACATAGGACGGCAAGGCCGTACAATCTTTCACGTACACGACATATGTCTACAAGCCTCTAAGAATACATAAATGTCATATAGGTCGGGACAGAGTCCCGCCATACCAAACAATACACATCTAAATCATACTAACCAAATACGCAACTTCGAAGCAAACGGAGCGCACCACCATCTTTCGCTGAGCTGATAGCCTACTTGGAGGGCTCTCAACCTGTCTATCAGGACCTGCGGGCATGAAACGCAGCATCCCCAGGCAAAAGGGACGTCAGTACGAATAATGTACTGAGTATGTAAGGCACATAAATAAATACATAAGAGACATAGAAGACATATGGAGTACATGACTCAACCCGTAAGTCTGAATAACTTTGTAAATCATAAATTACTTTCAGTGTCATGCATATGCGTATGAATGTCATATCGTGCATAGGTATATGTTCCATAACATCATCAGCCTCTGAGGGAATCCCATCATATCATATCGGCCACTGTGGGCAAAGTCATAATCGTATACCAGCTGATCAGGTGGTGGTGCGTATATAATGCCATAACCATTCTCATATCCCATATACATACATATATATATATACGCGTATATAACACCGTTTGAATACATACATACATATGCATATATAACGCCATTTGAATACATACCCATATATGCGTATATAACGCCGTTTGAATCGTATTTCAGCCACTGTGGCAACATCATCATCATATACCAGCTGATCAGGTGGTGGTGCATATATAATGCCATAACCCTTTTCCCATATCCCGTATACATATATTTACATATATACGCGTATATAACGTCATCTGGTCATGGGTCAGTGCACATGAATGCAGTGCATAAAAGGTACGTCAATAAAATTATTCGGAATGTCATAAGACCATTTTGCCTCTGAGTAATATCATAAAGTAAAGTCTTTTCAACTTTCATATTTTTCTAAGAACCATGAACAGATGATAAAATATTATGACACATGGGAATTAAAGAACATAGATATTTCTATTACTTCTATGAGTAGAGTCACTTATGGAATTTGTGCATTTGCACGTTTCGTTCATATCGTATGGATCATGCCAAAAGAAAGAAGGGATAGCCTTAACATACCTGGAGTAGGGAAAACTCCGTATAATACTCTTGGAAAAGATTGCACGGTACTCCTTTAGAACCGCAAAATTTTACGTTGCTACGGTTCTAATAATTGTCGTTGGAATTGTTTGCAAGAATTTCGTTGCAAAGAATCACGTCTGTTCCTTGATTATTTGAATTTGGAAATAATGTACGTTTCTTGCTTATCTCCAGTAACAATCCAAACCTTTATTTAAGTGTCATTAATGATGATCTGCTGCATGTTTGAGGTCAAAAGTTTACAAGACATACCAATTGAAATTGCCGTTTCTTGCTCTTGGATTTATGAATGTCTTTGGTTCTTTTTTTTAAGCTCAAAGGCGGATTGATTTTTTTGAAATCTTTACAAGACTTCTTATTAATGTTATAGATAAGATTTTTATAAATCTTATCAAGTCTAAGTACGACTTGGTTGCTATATTTTAGCCTTTTGGCAAAGTTATTGCTTAGTCACTTCTAAGTCTTGTGGCTTTTTGCCACGTTGGGGGGTTAGTTTAATAAAAATTTTATCCACTTATTAGTTAACTGGGTAATGTCCTGTTACCCGGTAATTAATCAATTGCCCGTATAATTTAAAAATTACCCCAAATTACTTAAAATATTACTCATTTTCCACATACCTTATACACCTTACTATCATCGCCATATAGTACCTTGTATTGCACTAGTCCATAAATACCGGATATTTTAGCTCGAGCAGTATTTTACCCCAAAATGCCAAACTTTGACAAAATTCATTTTCTTAGACTTGCTCCCCATTTCACCTTCATGAATTTACTAAGCACTTGTGAAATAGCATAATCCTTATAATCCCCAAATAATCTTTTCCTTGGATTGATGTCAATTACCTTACGACAAATTCAACGTAAAATACTACAGGATGTAACATCGTCGTAACTTATTACTGTGACGCATAATATCACAGTAATGTAATACTGCGGGACGTAATATTGACGTAATATTACGGGGCGTAACATGCTCCCACTTCCACTCTAGAATCTCTATCTGCTAAAGCAAGCCACCCGGTCACTAATGCTCGTATCTCACCTGCTGACAATTGAGACACCGAGCTACAAACCCCACTATATCTTTCTTCATCCTCCTCCACCAATAGTGCTATCTTAAATCCTGGTACATCTTCGCTGCACCCGGATGGATGGAATACCGCGAACTATGGGCCTCCTGCAGAATAAACTCTCGAAGCCCATCTACATTGGGCACACATATCCGGCCTTGCATACTCAATACTCCATCATCACCAATAGTCACATCTCTGGAATAATCATGCAAAACCTCATCCTTGAGGACAAGAAAATGAGGATCATCATACTGGCACTCTCTGATGTGATCAAGCAAGAAAGACCGAGAAACCACACAAGCTAGGACCCGACTAGGCTCCGAAATATCCAATCTCACAAATCGATTGGCCAAAGCTTGAACATCAACCGCAAGAGGTCTCTCCCCAATAGGAATAAATGCAAGACTGCCCATACTCACCGCCTTCCTACTCAAGGCATCAACCACCATATTGGCATTTCCCAGATGATATAAAATGGTAATATCATAATCCTTTAGTAGCTCCAACCATCTCCGCTATCTCAAATTGAGATCCTTCTATTTGAACAAGTGATGGAGGCTACAATGATCACTAAACACTTCCCAAGACATACCATAGAGATAGTGCCTCCAAATCTTCAATGCGTGAATAATGGTAGCCAACTCCAAATCATGAATAAGGTAGTTCTTCTCATGGGGCTTCAACTGGCAATAAGCATAAGTAATCACTCTACCCTCCTACATCAAAACACACCCAATGTCGACCCAAGAAGCATCACAATATACTGTATAAGAACCTGAAGCTGATAGCAGAACTAACACTGGAGTTGTGGTCAAGGCAGTCTTGAGCTTTTTCTGAAAGCTCGCCTCACACTCATCCGACCACTTGAAAGGAGCACCCTTTTGGGTCAATTTGGTTAAGGGTGGTGCAATAGATGAAAATCCCTGAACGAACCGACAGTAATAACCCGCCAAACCAAGAAAACTATGAATCTCTATAGTTGAGGACGGTTTGGGCCAACTCTAGACTGCCTCTATCTTCTTTGGATCCACGTAAATACCATCACTAGACACCACGTGCCCCAAGAATGCCACTGCACCGATCCAAAACTCATACTTGGAGAAATTTGCATAGAGTTTCTCCTCCATCAACCGCTGCAATACAACTCTCAAATGCTCGGCATGCTCGTCCTGGCTAAGGGAGTACACCAGGATATCATCAATGAATACAATAACAAATAAGTCTAGATAAGGCCGAAACACATTGTTCATCAAATGCATGAACGTTGATGGGCATTCGTTAGCCCAAAAGACATCACAAGGAACTCACAATGACCATATTGGTTCCTGAAAGTTGTCTTAAGAATGTCCGAGTCCTTAATCTTCAACTGATGATACCCTGACCGGAGATCAATCTTGGAGAACACCCTCACTCCCTGAAGCTGGTCAAATAAATCATCAATGTGAGGCAAAGGATACTTATTTTTTTATTGTGACTTTGTTAAACTGTTTGTAGTCAATGCACATTCTCATAGTGACATTTTTCTTCTTCACAAATATAACAGGCGTACCCCAAGGTGACACACTAGGTCGAATAAACCCCTTATCAAGGAGTTCCTGAAATTGCTCCTTCAATTTCTTTAACTTCGTCGGTGCCATACGATACGGTGGTATAGAAATGGGCTGAGTGCCCTGCACCAAATCAATACTGAAGTAAATATCCCTATCCAGTGGCATGCCCGGCAGGTCGGCAGGAAACACATCTGGAAAATCCCTTACCATCGGAACTGAATCAATGGTAGGAGTCTCTACACTGACATCCCTCATAAAGGCCAAATAAGAAAGACAATCCTTCCCAACCATTCACTGGGCCTTCAAAAATGAAATCACTCTATTGGTAACACAATCCGACGAACATCGCCATTCAATCCGTGGCACCCCCGGCATAGCCAACGTCATCGTCTTAGCGTGACAGTCCAGAATAGCATAATACGGAGACAACTAATCCATGCCTAATATCACATCAAAATCAACTATACTAAGTAGCAGAAGGTCAAGATCGATATACGTGGTCCATAACAATTGTATCACCCACAGGAGCAGATACATGAACAGATTAAACAAGAGACTCGCGGGGCGTATCCAAATAATAAGCAAAATATGATGACACATATGAAAAAGTGGAACCAGGATCAAATAATACAGAGGCATCCCTATGGCAAATTGAGACTGGTCTAGCTGGGAGTGCACAGAAATGAGCCTGACCACCATCTGATCGACCTCCCCCATTAGGGCGACCCCTAACTAACTATCCTCCACCCCTAGCTGACTGAGTGGGTGGTATAGTAACCAGTGCTGAAGTCGATGGTTGACTCCTCTCCTGAGTTGAACCCCCATGATGATGAGGACACTACCTCCACATATGCCCCAACTCCCCACACTCAAAACAACCCTCTGGTGCTGGTGATGGGGACTGAAGGGAACCCATAGCACCGGGATAACTGGTAAAAGAACTTGGCATGGAGGAGCTCTGAACTGATGGAACACGTGATGAACTCTGGGCTAGGAGGGCAATAAGTGATGAATGGACCTAATGAGAACTGTGAGAACTATGGCCCGATGATGCCCCACGGTGAACTGGGTAAGCTGACTGAGCATTTGTGAATGGACGGCCTCTGTAGTGCTGGAACTGACCCTCATAAGGAGCACCACCAAAACTACCGGATCCACGAGGCCTCTTGGCCTTCCTCTCCATTCGCTCTTGATGGCGAATCGACTCTATGTCCCTATCAATATCAACAACCTCCTCAAAAGAAGCACCAGACACCCTCTCCCTAGTCATAAGAATCTGTAGCTGATATGTAAGGCCATCAACGAATCTCCTGATCCTCTCCTTGTCTGTGGGAACAAACCAGATAGCATGACGGGCTAACTCAGAGAACCTCATCTCATACTGCATCACAATCATATCATCCTAATGCAACTGCTCGAACTGTTTGCACGGCTCATATCTGCAAGACTACGACACATACTTCTCCAAAAATAGAATAGAGAACTGCTGCCAGGTGAGGGGTGCTACACCAATAGGCCTACGCCTCTCATAAGCCTCCCACCAAGTAACAACAGCTCCCAAAACTAAAAGGTAGTAAACAATACCCCACTGGTCTCCAGAATACCCGCTATACAAAGAATCCTCTAACACTTATCCAAGAAGCTCTAGGCATCCTCGCCCTCTATACCACTGAAATTCAGAGGCTGAAGTCTACCAAACCTCTCCAATCTATGCTGCTCATCATATAGCATGACTGGAACCATATAATCCTGAGCATGTACAACTGGCTGGGTTGGTGGTGCCTCCGGTGTCTGAAGTCCCTGAACAACCTACTTGGGTGTACAGGTGGTAGGAGTCTGAGTGCCTACCTCGGCCTGGAAAGTAGCTGATATGGTAGAAATAGTGACCGTTTGAGCAAGACTGGTGCACATGGTCAGAATCTAAGCTAAGGTCTCAGAAAGACCTGAGATAACAATAGACACAGCCAGTGTCTGGGCTGGTCCCGTTGGAGCATCCACAACTAGGACTTGATCATGAATTGGGCCGGCTGGTGGATCTGTAGGTCCTAATCGGTAGCACGTGGCCTCACTATCTGTGAGAGAATAGAATAATAGAAGTTTAGTTACCAGAATCAACAGATTTGCACAATAAGAATCCAAGAATGTGAAATTTTTCCTAAAGGTTCTGCAGCCTCTCGAATATAAGTACAGCTATCTCCGATTCGATCCACAAGACTATACTAAACCTATTTATGACTTGTGTGACCTATGTAACCTAGGCTCTGATACCAACTTGTCACGGCCCAAACTATCATGTCGTGATTGCATCTATCGCGGTACTAGGCAAGCCGACTCTTTACCAAAAACAAAATGATATTTCATTTCAATGATAGATTCAAGCTATTTAATAATAAAACTTCATAAAGAAAATCTAAATAACGAAAGTGCGAAAAGAAAAGCCCGATATCGGGTGTCACTAGCCATGAGCATCTATTACAATTTGTCCGAAAATACTGAGACTAACACAGTTTGGAAAGCAACTACAAACAACTATAGGAAGATAGGAGGGAGAAGAGCAGGGCTGTGATCGCTAGCAGCTACCTTGTTAACTCTAAGAAAATCCACAGTTGGAATAGTCAATAGCTGCTACCGGGTCCGGATACGCCTGGATCTGTACACAAGGTGCAGGGAGTAACATGAGTACGCCAACTCAGTAAGTAACAATAGTAAATAAAGGTTGAGATGTAGTGACGATCAATAAAGCATTTAAAGTTCATATCATAAAATCTCAGTAAAATACAACAGGCTTTTAAAATCAGTGTCGCGCCCCCTTTTTCTCGCAAAATCGAGTTTCAACATTGACAACTCTTTTAAGGAAGGGTTTTAAAAGAGAGAGTTGTCACCTAACCAATTAAGGTACGTTAGGGAACCTATTTGCAGATAACTTTATTCAACCAGTTTGCATTACTAAAGATCGGGTAAGGGCTCAAAATTACCTCGAAGAGAAGGTGTTAGGCACTCTTCGAGGTCCACAACTATATGTCCCAACCGAACTCAATTATATGAATTAGTCTATGTGATCAAAGATAAAGAAGGAAAGGATCTGGGGAGTTCACAAATAATTGATGAAGACAAGGTGGCGAGGGGGTCCTAAATATTTTAGCCTAAAGGATCACCCCGTGCAACATAAATAATACTTCGTAACTTCCTCAAGATAGGGTGTTACTCATATTATTCAGCGGGCAGAGACTATAATCTCCTGCTACCCAAATACTATCTTTAAGTTGTTTACATGAAGTGTACTAGTCAATTCTAAGTCGTGTCCTATGCGTGCACTACCCGTCCCATACCTATGGTCCAGAAGGCATTTGGACCTCTATTTCAGGGTGGTTCTAGACTTTAACCAAGGCATGCTCAAAAAGGCCAAAAGCTAGGCGACATATAAAACACATTGGACTTTCATTTATAAGTAATTAAGGGCTCAAGTTGGCCTCCGCAATAACACAACAAATGCACGCAAGTCAGATTGACAAGGATAGTTTTAACAGTTAAGGTTGTTAGATCTTATAGACATGATTTCTATGTGATTCTAGATTTTAATCACACTTGCATTTTATGAAAAGTAATTTCTAGGTGATTGCGTAATTGCCTACTAATTATAATTAGAAGTGTTTAAACCTACAGACATGTTATCTAGGCGACTTATTCAGTAGTTGACAGTAATAACAACGAAGAATACTCAGAATTACTTAGTTGTTCCTATAGGCATGCTTTCTAGTGACATTTAGCAACACACTATGTAGAGTTTCAGTTTTAGTATTTAGCACAGATGATAGTTACCCCTATAGGCATGAGTTCTACCTTTGGTGATTGAAACTGCTATTAACTCCTATAGACAAGAACATTAACTGAACGAGTGTGATAATTAATTAAAACCTATATACATGATTTAAAGAGGCAGATTCAAATACACTGTAATGCAAATTGAACTCAGTTATTTTATTTTCCTATAAACGTGGGGTCTAGTCATGTAGAAAAACAAAGTAGGCAAGATACTCACAGAATTTTTTGAGCCAAAGAAAATTCATATAGGTAGGTTATCCAATAATAATATATTTGAGCCAAAATAAACCCCTATAGGCAGGTCATCTAACACGCAATAACAAACAGAGTAAACATTTAGGCAAGTTTTCCAATACAATAGCAGAATGTTTTCGGTAAAGTAATGCCTATAAAAAGGTTATCTAACAATAGCATAAAGTAAACACCTATAGGCATGTTATCTATCCATTTCATGCAGAATATCAAAATAAGCCCATTTCGCAATTTATTACTGCCCCAATTGTATTTACAAATAATTATTACAGACCAAAATCGAATGAATAAATTACAAAATATATGGACTATAGGAAGCCTGCAACAGGCCCAAATACACCTGAACAGGCCAGGCTTTCATTTCACAACAACTCCAAAAGCCAATGTTCATAGTGACCAACAATAAACTATTTACCTCTGTTTCAAGGATAAGCATACCAAGCCCAATTCTCTAGTGTGTCAGAGTTCCCAAGGGTTTCACGATCCCTGGGCAGTGCTCACACTAGAGGAGGAAGATCAGAACCAATTCAGGAAAAACTATGGACCAAATCCTAGTGTGTTAGAGTTCGCGAGGGTCTCATATGAATCCTGAGCAGCGCTCACACCAGGAAGGCCAGGGGATAGTACTTAGATTACTTTGGCTTTTAGCCAACAAAGAGTTAGAGTTTAAGAGAGAGAGCCAGACATGATTAGAGAGTATACTTAGGGATAGAATCACATATAGAACAGAAGAAAACACTTTGAAACTAGGCAGGCTCGAAGTTATAAACTAATAAGGATCAATTCATGAACATGCTTCACAAAGACAGTAAAAAATTCAGATTAGGATAAGTCATAGAAAGGAAGTTCATTGATCAATAATGAGCTGGGGAAACATGAATTATTAGTGGGAATTTCTTAGGAAGTTATAACATGGTGAGCACAGAATCAGACAAGTAACATGATAACAGATTTAACAACCAACTAATGAATCTGCTAAGGTATACATGGTGAACTAGTTTTTTGGAAAACGCATCATAACATACTTAATACTAAAAGACAGTCTTAAGTTACACATAATTAAGCAGATTTTATCAATTAATCTACTGAGTTAAATATGTCTAAAATACAGAAAGCAACTAGTCAATCAGAGTTGCGATCTGGGAGGGAATTGTTGCGAATCAGAGGGGAAATGGGTGAAGGCGCTAGGGTTTGCAGAGGAAAGGAGAAGGTTAGAGAGAGTATATAGGCGGTTGGATGACCAAAATGGTCTCTAGGGTTAGGGGTAGGGATATAAGGAGAAATGGGGGAATATTGTGAGTTGTTGATCTTTTTTCATCAACGACTGGGATTAGGTCGGGTTCTGGACTAGGTTAGCAATTAAGGGAGGGTTTGGATTGGCTTAAATATTGGGCCAAGGGTATAGGTAGGTATTTTAGGTAATTGGGCTAGGGGTTGGTCCGAAAATGGCTTAGAAATAGGCTATCAGTTAAATACCTCACTATCTAACAAATAAATATTTTATAAAAATAATTGATAAATAACAAAATATATTACTTGTGCATAAAAATGATTAAAAATAATTACTTAATATTATAAAAATATAAAAATTCATTTTCTATATAAATAATGTAATTGTATATGCATATGGGCTATTATTGCAAAAATATGCAATTTAACCCTCAAAATGCAAATGTAATCATAAAGATGCACTGAAAAATATTTAAATATTATGTGGGCATAAATGATAAATTTAGTTTATTAAATCATCATAAAAATAATTTGAATGATAATTAATGAATATTTATATAATAAAATACAAGAATAAATTGATTTAAAGCCTTTAAAAATTATGAAAACTACTTGTGTGTGCTTGTAAATCCAATGACAATGCATGTGCACTATTTCGAAAGTATATATGTATATTTAAAAAATATGAGGAAAAAATTGGGTATCAACAATTAGGGTTTGAATCAAATCATCTCGTTTAAATCCACTTCTAGTAAAAATCATTTAAAGATATTTTTCAACAGTTTTCAATAAGGCTCAATGCAAAGATGAGCAAAAATGATGAAATCATAAACGTCCCTCGGGCAAAACATCACGCATATACAGCCCCTCGGGAAAACCTCACAGTCACTCATATACAGCTCATCGGGTATACCTCACCATCACTCATGCCTCCCAGTCACTCAACACTTGGCACTCGGCACTCGCACTCAGCAGGTACCTACGCTCACTGGAGGTGTGCAGACTCCGGAGGGGCTCCTTCAGCCCAAGCGCTATAACAAGCCAACTCGTGGCATAAATCAATCAGGACCTCGGGCTATATCAAAACATGTTGCGGCGTGCAGCCCGATCCCATAAATATCCTCACAAATCAGGCCCTCGGCCTCACTTAGTCATAAACCTCTCAAGCCACTCGGGCTCTTAGTAAAAAACAGTATGCTCATCCCAAAACAGCATTTATATGCATCAAAACAAAGTAATAAAGACTGAGTTATGAAATAAATAAGTATAACATGACTGAGTATAGATTTCCAATTGAAAACAATGAGAGGATAGCAATGAAAGACCTCCAAGGTCCAAACAACACTGTCATAGGGCCTAAACATGGCATCCAACCTGATTCACATAAATTCTTTCTAAAACAAGTGAGAGGCATGTAGTTTCAACAAAATATTCAACTTTACAGTAGATACAGGACGGACCAAGTCACAATCCCCAATGGTGCACGCCCACACGCTCATCACCTAGCATGTGCGTCACCTCGAAATAGTAAAATGATACAAAATTCGGGGTTTCATACCCTCATGACTAGATTTACAATCGTTACTAACCTCAAGCCGATCAAATATCTACTCTGCGATGCTCTTGCCCCTCGACTCGGCCTCCAATCACTCCGAACATATTCACAACCAGAACAATACCATCAATATGCGCTAATGGAATAAATTCCACAAGAAAAACTATTAAATTAGACACAAATCCCGAAATCTACTCAAACCCGGCCCCCGGTCCCTCTTCTCGGAATCCGACAAAAGTCACAAAACTAGAAATACCATTCACTCACGAGTCTATCCATACAAAATTCATCATAATCCGACATCAAATGGTCCCTCAAATCCTCAAATCAAACTCTCCAACTCCCTAGCCCTAACTCCTCATTTTCACCCGTAATCTTCACTAATTACATGACTAAACAACGGGAAATCACCACATATATGAGTATTAGGGCTCAAGCAACTTACCTTACTGATAATCCCTTGAATCCCTCTTCAAAATCACCCCAAAAGTTCCAAAACCCGTCTTCAAAAATGGTGGAAATGAGCAAAATTCGCAAAGTCTTCAATTTATAGGTTTTGCGCAGCAAAACTGCACCTGCAATCAAAATACACGCTTCTACGGTGCCGCACCTGTGGAAAAACAATCGCAGTTGCAGATTCCACTTACTCCTCAAAATCCGCATCTGCGACCCAAAATATCGCACCAGCGGGTGCGCACCTGCGGACCTTGCTCGTTTCTGCAGTTCTTCCTTCCTAGGTGATACTCCACATTTGCGCTCCACTTCAGCATCTGTGGTCCTCGCACCTACGGTTCCCACTCCGCAGGTGCGGTTAACACAGAGCAGCTTCAGCTGCATTTTTCAAGTTCCAAACTCTCTGTTAACCATCCGAAATCTTCCCGATCCCCTCGGGACCTCAACCAAACATACCAACAAGTTACATATCAACATACAAACTTAGTCAAACCTCCAGAACACTCAAAATAACATCAAAACACCAAATTACCCTCGAATTCAAGCCTAAGAATTTCTAAACTTCCAAATTCCGCAAACGTCGCCGAAACCTGCCAAACCTTATCTGAATGACCTCACATTTTTCACACACGTCACAAATGACACTACAAACTTACTCCAACTTCAGAAATTTCGTTCTGACCCCGATATCAAATTTTCCACAACCGACCAAAAATCTCCAATTTTCAATTTCGCCAATTCAAGCCTAATTCTACCACGAACTTCCAAATCACATTCCAGACGCGCTCCCAAGTCCAAAATTATCTAATAGAGCTAACCGAACCATAAAAATCCAAATTCGAGATCGTTTACTCATAAGTCAACATCCGGTTGATTTTTCCAACTTAAGCTTCTAAATAGGAGACTAAGTGTCTCATTTCACACCGAAACCACTCCGGACTTGAACCAACCAACACAATACGATAAAAATATAGATGAAGAACACAAAAGAAAGCAGAAATAGGGGAAATGGGGCTATAACTCTCAGAACGACAGGGTCCGGTCGTCACATTAATGTTTCCAAAGGGATTAGCTAACCCTAGGACTCACCCATTTACTTCGAATTAATTTTAGGAAAGATAATTTGGTGTTGGGAAAGATTAATTAACAAGAACTTGAGGCTTTAACCCTCATTTTATAGATTCTACCTAGGGATAGGATTGAACTACTTGTAGCCATATTCGGGTGAGCTTAATCTCTTAATTGTTTTACGGATAATTCAAAGCTAATATAGAATTAGATCGTTACTTGAGTGTAATTCCCATTAAATCCATACTTGTAGCCATTGATCATTTTACTTGCTTTCTAGGTTAGTTTTTATTTTCGCATTTAGACACAAATATTTTCTCAAACCCTTTCTAAGTGTTTGGCTTAGCATCATAAGTGATAATTCTCTTACACGCCTAATTGCCTACATATGTTTTCTATGGGATTCGACCCTGACTCATAGTTGGGTAAATTATATTGCATGTGACCATGTCCATTTATTTTTTAGTAGTGGATTTGGATGTTGTCGTTTATTCATACATTCGTCAGATATCCCTAGGACTTGTTTGGTGCCTATACCATTTACTGGTATTAGATTTGGGGGTTGTAAGAGGAAAATGGTAGTTGCTTTGTCATCTAAAAATAAGATAGCTTTCATAGATGATAGTCGTCCTAAACCTTCTGATAATGCCTTTGAGCTGAAATTCTAGAATAGGTGTAATAATATGGTGATTTCCTGGTTAACTAGTTCTTTATCTCCTGATATAGCCGAGAGTGTTCAGTATTCTAAAATTGTTGAGTGCATTTGGAAACAACTTGAAAGTAGATATGGCACCGTTAATGGAACTAAAGTGTTCGTGTGATGACTCAATAGGTCATCTTATAATTTAAAACCAAGTTCTGTATTCTGAGGCCTTTAAAACCTCATTTTCATCCCTCCTCACTTTGCGTGCACAATCCGGGCATGTTTCCGGAAAGCTTTTATGTTAAAAGTTGATGAAAATAATAATTTTTTCCTTTAAAAGATGATTTAGTTGACTTCGATCAACGTTATGGGTAAACGGATCCAAAATGGTTTTTGACAGCTCCGGTGGGTCTGTATCAAAATATGGGACCTGGGTGTATGTCTGGAATCAGATTCGAAGGTCCCTAGCCCGAGTTATGAATTTTTGTTAACAATTTTAAGTTTGAAAATTTAATGGGTTTTAAGAGATTGTTAATGTTTGATCTTATTGGTATCGGGTCCGTATTTTGGTTCCGGAGCTCGGTACAGGTTTAATATAATATATATAAGTCATTTCTGTGAAATTTGGTGAGAAACAGAGTTATTTTGATGTGATTCGGATGTCCGGTTGTGAAAATAAGAATTTTGAAGTGTTCTTGGGAAATTTATGTGATTTGGTGCTAAATTCATAGTTCTAGGTGTTATTTTGGTGATTTGATCGTGCGAGCAAGTTTGTTTGATATTTTTAGACTTATGTGCATGTTTGGTTTGGAGCCTCGAGGGCTCGGGTGAGTTTCGGATAGGCCGCGGGGTGATTTGAAACTTAGAAAAATTGCTAGTGTTCTTTAGTCTTGTAGATGGCCTCAGACCTCGCAAATGCGAGGTCAAGCTTCACATTTGCAACCACTATTTGGTTCACATTTGAGAGCTTCTCATCGAAAATGCAAAGAGAAGCTGGGCTAGCCTAAGTTCGCAAATGCGAACAATCCTTCTCATTTGTGATAGGGACATGGGGAAGGTAGACTTTGCATTTGCGACCAATTGATCGCATTTGCGATAAGCTCAGCTCGCAATTGCGAGCATATCTTTGCTTTTGTGAAGAAAGCAGGAGTGTGAGAGACCTCGCAATGCTATGGTTTTCTCGCATTTTCAAGTTTCGAAATTGCGAAGCTCAGGTCGCAAATGCGATATCTGCAGTTGTGTAAAAGGGACTTAGACGGGATTTTTCATCAATTCTTCAAATTTTCATAACCTAAAACACAAGAGGCGATTTTCCAAAGACCATTTCTTCCCCAAATCATAGGGATTCTAAACTATTTTCTTTTAATCTTTCACTTCATTTTACAAGATTTCAACCTAGAATCTAAGATTTTCATGGTGGAATTGGGGATTTTGGGTAGAAGCTAGGGATTTCAAAATTTGGGAATTTAGACCTCAAATTGAGGTCGGATTCCAAAACCAATTATATATCCGGGCTTGGGGTTGAATAGGTAATCGGGTTTTGGTCCGAATTTTGAATTTGGACCAAGTGGGTCCGGGTGTTGACTTTTTCAAAAATGGTCTAAATTGAATTCCTTGCAATCGTGGGTAGTTCCTAAGGCTTAAATTGAGTTGTTTGGTTGGTAATTTGCTATATTCTATTGGTCCAGAGGCTTGTGTGAAGGGGAAAGTGGTGATTGAGCTTTGAGTTGGCCGTTGGAGCGAGGTAAGTGTTGTGTCTAACCTTGGCTTGAGGGATTAGGTATTATTGCCTATTTGTTACGTGTTTGGTTGTTGAGTACAACGTATAGGTAAGGTGACGAGTATCTATGCGTTGTTGTCAAGTCATAACATGTGAGTGAGTCTTATTCTTGTAATCGTGGTATTCTTTAATCATATTGTTCATACTTAGACTAGTTATGCTTTATGTTGAGCAACTTTTATCATGTTTTACGGAATTGATAACGATTGAGTATTGACTCAAAGTTGAGGTTGACATTGTGGAACTAAATGTTGAAGTGAGACTTGTTACTGGTAATTTTATCTCCCTGTTATTATTTTTCTTATTTTGGTGAGGCAGAGTGTAAAGCACGAAGGGTGATGATGTGTTATCTTTATATTTATTATCATGTGAGGAAGAGTGTAAAGCACGAAGGGTGATCCCGTGCCATTTTATATTCATTATCATTGTTTCTTTCATTTATTATGGTGAGGATGAGAGTAAAAGCACGAAGGGTGATGTCGTACACTTGTTTTTGTTATGTTTAATATTTCCATGGGTGCAAAGCATGTTGTTTGATGTGTTTCTTTACAGTTACCATGTTCATGATCTTGTACTCCCCTCAGCATGTCCCTCCCCCCCTCCGTTATTATCTATTTAGCTTCCATTAGTTGTTATTGCTTGTATACTGTTTAACTGCACAGGTTTATGTATGTGTCTTGTCCTTGCCTCGTCACTACTTCATTGAGGTTAGGCTCGACACTTACCAGGTTCGGTTGTCCTGATACTGCACTCCGCACTTTCTGTGCAGATTTCGATACTGGACCGTGTTGACCCGAGTTGAGCTGCTGACTCCAATCCCATAGGAGACCCAATGTAGATCTACCGACGTTCGCAGACCCTGGAGTCCCCTTCCAATTATTTTAGTTTACTGTTTCTTTTATTCAAAAACAGTTGTATTTTTCTTCAACCAGTATTTATAGTGACTCGTAGAAGTTCGTAAATTGTGACACTAGATTCTGGGTAGTTGTGTATAAATATTAGGGTTATTATAAACTTCCGCACTTCTTTAATCTATTATGATATAATTGATATTATTTACTGAATCGTTTAAGAGTTAGCTTATTTAATTTTTAATTGTTGGCTTGCCTAGCAACTGAAAGTTTAGGCGCCATCATGGTCCCGACGGTGGGAAACCTGGGTTATGACAGTTCGGGATTAAGAAAGAATTGGCTTCTACTTGTCAAGGACCTCTTGACATAGTATCATATTTAAACAAATTAAAGAAGTTGTGGGATGAGTTGACTTTCATGCGTAAAAATCCCACTAACCTTTGCAATTGCGCTCTACAAAAGGAGTTGGAGGAGGACAAGTGTGACGACCCGGTCCGTCGTCACATGAGTTACAGCCCCATTTCCCCCATTTTATGCTTCTTCATGTTTCTTTATCGGTATTCAGTGTGTTAGAGTTAAATCGGATTGGTTTTGATAGAAAATGAGACACTTAGTCTCTTTAAGGAAGGCTTGTTTTGGAAAAGTCAACCGGATGTTGACTATTGAGTTAGAGGGCTCGGAAGTGATTTCCGGTGATTCGGTTAGCTTCAGGGGATGATATGTGGCTTAGGAGTATTATCGGAATTGATTTTGGAGGTCCAAAGTAGAATTAGGCTAGAATTGGCGAAGTTAGTATTTTGGCGAATTCCGGTTGGTAGGTGAGATTTTGATACGGGGGTTGGAATGGAATTCCGAGAGTTATTGTAGATCCGTTAAGTGATTTTGGACGTGTGTGCAAAATTTCAGATCATTCGAAGGTGTTTTGGTCGGGTTTTTGATCAAATGCGTATTTCAGAAGTTTTTAAGAAATTTAGGCTTGAATCCGATGTAATTTGATGGTTTTAGTGTTGTTTGATGTGTTTTGATGATTATAACGAGTTTGGTGATGTTTTAGGATGGGTTGGCACTTTTTGTTGAGGTCCCGGGGGCCTCGGGGTAATTTCGGATGGTCAAACGGACCAATTCTAACCTTTGGAAGTTGCAGATTTTTCAGCTGAAGTGTTGCAGACATTTGTTCTCTGCGATCGCAGGAGCGCAATTGCGATCGCATAGAAGGTTTAAGGAAAGTTGTTCTGTTGCTCATTGCGATCGCGGAGTAGGGCTTGCGATCGCGTAGTATTAAATGGACCTGGGGTCCAGGATGGTATTTTGTTCAATGCGAACGCGGATGAAGGTATGTGATCGCATAGGTTCAGGAGCTAATGCATTGTGATCGCAGGGATTTTAGTACGATCGCATAGAGGGAATTTTGAGAGTTTGAATTTTGTGTTGTGCGATCGCAGAGGTTTGGATGCGATCGCATAGAAGAAATCGGGGCTGGACAGAAAGGTTTTAATAGCATTTTTATCCTCGAGCCTAAGTCTATTTCCACCATTTTTGAACATCCTTGAGAGCTTTTGGACGAGGATTAAAGAGGGTTTCGACTGGGATTGATTGGAGGTGAGTCTTATAACCTAAAAACATCATGTAATTGTAGATTCAACATCTAAATTCATGGAAATTTGATTAAAAGGGGAAGGATTAGGGCTTGACTTTTGAAATAGAAATTTGGGGGTTTGAGGGAGCATTTGAGCTCGGATTTTGGTAAACTTGATATACATAGACTCGTGGCAAGATAAGGAATCCGGTGATGTCAATTTTTTGATTTTTCGAGAAGTGGGCCCAGGACTTGGGTTTTGCCAACTTTGTGATTTTCGATATTTTTTGAGTCTTTTCGAGTCTTTTCGATTGGATTGTATTCCCTTAGCATATTGTAACGTATTACTTGTGGTTTTGAACAGATTCGACGCTCGAGGAGGTTGATTTGCGAGGCAAGGGAGTAGCGAGCTAGGATTTCAGCCTGCTTGAGGTGAGTAATGGTTATAAATGATGTTCTGGAGGTTTGAAACCCCGAATTTGCACAATGTGGTGCTATGTTGGGATGAGACACGCGTTGTATGATGAGCGTGGGGTCTATTACTATTGGGGATTTGGACTCGGTCCATCCCGTTTGATGACTCTACTGTACTTTTGACTAAGACTTAATTAATATCATTATATTATGGGCTAGTTGCCATGTTTGGGGCCTTGTGCCGATCTGTAGAACTCTTAGGGGGCGTTTGTATTGGTTGACCTCACTTTTCTTGTCGAAATCATACCCTCACTCATGTTCTTAACTGATAAACATAATATGAACCAGCTTTAGAAATTGTTAAATCCTAATGAGAGTAACGTGTGGGTTGAGAACCCCGTCTTATCTTAGTGTGTCTGGGAGGCCAAGTCTGTATTGACTGAGAGGGGTCGAGAACCCCATTGTGAGGGTATTTGATGTGCTATGGATCGGGCTGCATGCCACAGTAGTATATATATTTATGTGGATCGGACTGCACGCCGCAGTAGTATATTATATGGATCGGACTGCACGTCGCAGTAGTATATTATATGGATTGGACTGCATGCCGCAGTAGTATATTATATGGATCGGGCTGCACGCCGCAGTAGTATATTATATGTATCGGACTGCACGCCGCAGTAGTATAGCGCTTGGGCTAAAGGAGCCCCTCTGGAGTCTGCACACCCCCAGTGAGCGCAGTCGACTATTCTTGGATCGGGCTGCACGCCGTAGCAGTATATATATATAGATCGGGCTGCGCACTGCAGCAGTATACTATATGGATCGGGTTGCACGCCGCAGCTGTACAAATATGAATTCGGTTATCGTGAGGAGTAAATGAAATGAATACTGTATTAAAGGACTTTTAACTAACTTCTTCATTCAATTGTTGTTTTTGATATTCTTACTGTTTTAATATAGAACTGCGTAGTGTTCTACGAGTTTTCTTTCCGTCAGTCATTATTTATTGCTATTACTCACTGAGTTGGAGTACTCACTTTACTCCCTGCACCATGTGTACAGATACAGGTATCCCGGAGGCATAGTTTGAGCTTTTTGCCGCTGTTCAGTTTATTCCGGAGTTATCGAGGTAGCTGCATGGCATCTGCAGGACCCGATTTCTCCCCTTATCCTCTTTATTTTCCACATTCTAGACAACTCTATGTATAGGTTGCTACACAGACTTGTATTAGAGGCTCTTGGCTCGTGACACCAGATCGGTGGGATTTATATTGATACTTTATGGATTTTCTGCTCTGTTTATCTATTACTACAGAGTTATAATCATGTTAACTTGGCATTAAATCCTATTAATTAGTAATGAATTCTACATAAGGGATTGTGAGTGACGAATTGGTCGGGCCTGCCTAGCATCGTGTTGGGCACGACCGGGTTCGGGGATTGGGTCGTGACAAGTTGGTATCAGAGCCTAGGTTACTTGGTCTCGCGAGTCATGAGCAGGTTTAGTAGAGTCTCGCGGATCGGTACGGAGACGTCTGTATTTATCCTCGAGAGGCTGCAGAACCTTTAGGAAAACTTCATATTCTTGAAACTCCTATCGTGCGAACTTGTTGATCCGAATGCTAAACTTCTGTTGTTCGATTCTCTCACAGATGGCGAGGACTCGCGCTACCGGACGAGGTGGACGACCACCAGTGCCACCCACTGAGGCCACCAGAGGTCGTGTACGCGGTCGTGGATGTGGTAGAAGCAGAGCAGCGAGGGCAGCACCTATTGACCCACCAGCTGCCCCGACTCCGGATCAGGATCCAGCTATGGATTCTCCAGCAGCACCAGTTCAGGCACTAGCTGTGCCTATCGTGGTTTCGGGTCTTCAGGAGGCCTTGGCACAGATCTTATCAGTTTGTACTGGCCTGACTCAGGCAGTTTCAGCCACTACAGCAGCAGCTACTTCACAGGCCGGGGGAGGCAATCAGACCCCCGCTGCTCGCACGCCTGAGCAGGTAGTGCAGGGACTACAGACACCGGGGGCACCTCCAGCTCAGCCGGTTGCACCAGCTCAGGAATTTGTTGTGCTAGTTATGCCGGATGATGAGCAGCGTCGTCTTGAGAGGTTTGGTAGACTCCATCCTCCGTCATTCAGTGGTGCCGAGGGCGAGGATGCTCAGGGTTTTCTTGATTAGTGTCAGCGGATGCTCCGTACAGCAGGGATTCTTGAGACTAGTGGTGTGGCATTTACCACCTTTCAGTTTACTAGGGTTGCCTTCACTTAGTGGGAAGCATATGAGCGATATAGGCCGGAAGGTGCAACACCTTTGACTTGGCAGGAGTTCTCCACTCTCTTTTTGGAGAAGTGGATACCGCAATCTCAGAGGGAGGAGCTGCATAGGCAGTTTGAGTGGCTTCGCCAGGGAGATATGACTATGTCTCAGTATGAAGTGAGATTTTCTGAGTTGGCTCGTTAGGCCTCATGGATAGTTCCGACTGATCGGGAGAGGATTAAGAGGTTCGTGGATGGTCTTAATTATCACATTCGTATTCTGATGACTCGAGAGAGAGTCCTGGGTATTTCCTTCGAGGATGCAGTTGATATTGCTCGTGATATTGAGATGGCTCGTCGTTAGGAGAGAGAGGAGAGGGAGGCCAAGAGGCCTCGAGGTTCTGGCAATTTCAATAGCGCTCCTTCGAGGGGCCAGTTCCAGTAGGGTCGGGGTCGTTCTTTCAGGCCTGCTCAGTCAGCTCGACCTGAGTACCGAGGTGGATCTTCTGGTCATGGTCATCATGGATCTTAGCGGGGCCAGTCATCACTCAGTGCCCTTCCAGCCCAGAGTTCATCTCGTGCCCCGTCAGCTCAAGGTTCTTCTATGCTGAGTGCATCAGCTGGTCACTCCGGTGCGAGGGGTTCCCTTCAGTGCCCTTCTCCATCACCTGGGAGTTGTTTTGAGTGTGGAGAGTTTGGACATGTGTGGAGGCAGTGTCCTCGTCGTGTTGCTAGTTCGTCCCAGCAGAGGGGCCAGACCTCGACTTCTGCTCTAGTTACTTCACCACCCGCCCAGCCAGCTAGGGGTGGAGGTCAGGCAGCCAGGGGTCGCCCTAGAGGGGGAGGTCGATCAGGGGTTGGTCAGGCCCATTTCTATGCACTCCCAGGCAGACCCGACGCCATTGCCTCGGATGTTGTCATTACAAGTATTGTTTCAGTCTGCCACAGAGATGCCTTTGTATTATTTGATCCCAGTTCCACCTTTTCTTATGTGTCATCATACTTTGCTCATTATTTGGGTACGCCCCGTGAGTTTCTTGCTTTACCTGTTCATGTATCTACCCCGGTGGGCAATATTATTGTTGTAGACCGTGTGTACCGGTCATGTGTGGTGACTATTGGGGGTCTGGAGGCCCGAGTTGATTTATTGCTATTGAGCATGGTGGATTTTGATGTCATTTTAGGCATGGATTGGCTATCCCCATGTCATGCTATTCTAGACTGCCATGCTAAGATAGTCACTTTGGCTATGCCGGGTGTACCGCGGATCGAGTGGCGTGGTGTGACTGATTATGTTCCTAGTAGAGTGATATCCTTCTTGAAGGCCCAACGTATGGTTGGGAAGGGTTGTCTTTCATATCTAGCATTTGTGAGGGATGTTGGAGCTGAGACTCCTAGTATTGATTATTTTTCAATTGTGAGGGATTCTCCCGATGTTTTTTCTGCAGACCTGTCGGGCATGTCACCAGACAGGGATATTGATTTTGGTATTGACCTGGTGCCGGGCACTCAGCCCATTTCTATTCCTCCATATCGTATGGCACCGGCAGAGTTGAAAGAACTAAAGGATCAGCTTCAGGAACTCCTAGATAAGGGGTTCATTCGGCCTAGTGTGTCACCGTGGGGTGCACCGGTTCTATTTGTGAAAAAGAAGGATGGAACAATGAGAATATGCATTGACTATAGGCAATTGAACAAATTAACAGTGAAGAACAAGTATCCCCTGCCCCATATCGATGATTTATTTGACCAGCTTCATGGGGCAAGGGTATTCTCCAAGATTGATCTTCGTTTAGGCTATCACCAGTTGAAGATCAGGGATTTAAATATTATGAAGACTGCTTTCAGGACTAGATATGGGCACTATGAGTTTCTTGTTATGTCTTTCGGGCTGACTAATTCCCCAGCCGTGTTCATGCATTGAAGATTTGGAGGCATTACTTGTATGGCGTATCTTGTGAGGTGTTCACTGATCATTGCAGTCTTCAACATTTGTTCAAGCAAAAGGATCTTAATCTGAGGCAGTGGAGGTGGCTTAAGTTGCTCAAGTATTATAATATTACCATTTTGTATCACCCCGGGAAGGCCAATGTGGTGGCCGATGTGTTGAGCCGGAAGGCGGTTAGCATGGGGAGATTGGCGTACATTCCAGTTGGGGAGAGGCCCTTTGCAGTTGATGTTCAGGCTTTGGCCAATCGGATGGTGAGATTAGACATTTCAGAGCCTAGTCGGGTGTTGGCTTGTGTGGTTTCTCGGTCTTTCTTATATGATCGCATCAAAGAGCGCCAGTATGATGATCCGCATTTGCTTGTTCTTAAGGATAGAGTTCAGCATGGTGATGCCAGATATGTGACCATCGGTGATGATGGTGTGTTGAGGATGCAGGGCTGGATTTGTGTGCCCAATATGGATGGGCTTAGAGCGTTGATTCTGGAAGAGGCCCATAGCTCACGGTAGTCTATCCATCCGGGTGCCGCGAAGATGTATCAGGATTTGAGGCAGCACTATTGGTGGAGAATAATGAAGAAATATATTGTGGGATTTGTAGCTCGGTGTCTCAATTGTTAACAGGTAAAATATGAGCATCAGAGACCGGGTGGCTTGCTTCAACAGATGGTTATTCCCGAGTGGAAGTGGGAAAGGATCACTATGGACTTTGTGGTTGGACTTCCTTGGACTTTGAAGAAGTTTGATGCTATTTGGGTGATTGTGGATCGGTTGACCAAGTCCGCGCACTTTATTCCTGTGTGTACTACCTATTCTTCAGAGCGGTTAGCAGGGATTTATATCCGGGAGATTCTTTGGTTGCATGGTGTTCCGGTTTCCATCATCTCAGATAGAGGTACTCAGTTTACTTCGCAGTTTTTGAGAGCCGTGCAGAGAGAGTTGGGTACTCAGGTAGAGTTGAGCATAGAATTTCATCCTCAGACGGACGGACAATCTGAGCGCACTATTCAGATACTGGAGGACATGTTGCGTGCATGTGTTATTGATTTCGGAGGTTCTTGGGATGAGTTTCTGCCGCTTGCAGAGTTTGCCTACAACAACAGCTATCAGTCCAGCATTCAGATGGCACCATATGAGGCCTTGTATGAGAGACGGTGTAGATCTCCAGTTGGTTGGTTCGAGCTTGGCGAGGCTAGGATGTTGGGAACAGACTTGGTTTAGGATACCTTAGAGAAAGTGAAGGTGATTCAGGAAAGACTTCGTACAGCTCAGTCACGTCCGAAGAGTTATGCGGACCGGAAGTTCGAGATGTGTCCTATATGGTTGGTGAGAAGGTCTTGCTGAAGGTTTCGCCCATAAAGGGTGTTATGAGGTTTGGGAAGAAAGGCAAGTTGAGTTCGCGGTTCATTGGGACTTTTGAGGTGCTTCGGAGGATTGGGGAGGTGGCTTATGAGCTTTCTTTTCCACCCAGCCTGTCGAGTGTGCATCCGGTATTCCATGTTTCTATGCTCTGGAAGTATGTTGGGGACCCGTCTCATGTTTTAGACTTCAGCATGGTCCAGTTGGATGATGATTTGACCTACGATGAGGAGCCAGTGGCTATTTTGGGTCGTCAGGTTCAGAGATTGAGATCGAAGGATATCGCTTTGGTGAAGGTACAGTGGAGAGGTCGACCCGTGGAGGAGGCTACTTGCGAGACCGAGCGGGAGATGCGGAGCAGATATCCTCACCTGTTTGAGGCTCCAGGTATGTTTCTTGACCCGCTCGAGGACGAGCGACTGTTTTAGTTGGGGAGGATGTGACGACCTGGCCCATCATCACGTGAGTTACTACCCCGTTGCCCCCATTTTATGCTTCTTCATGTTTCGTTATCGGTATTCGGTATGTTAAAGTTAAATCGGATTGGTTTTGATAGGAAATGAGACACTTAGTCTCTTTAAGGAAGGCATGTTTTGGAAAAGTCAACCGGATGTTGACTATTGAGCTAGAGGGCTCGGATGTGATTTACGGTGATTCAGTTAGCTTCGGGGGATGATATGTGGCTTAGGAGTGTGATCGGAATTGATTTTAGAGGTCCGGAGTAGAATTAGGCTTGAATTGGCGAAGTTAGTATTTTGGCGAATTCCGGTTGGTAGGTGAGATTTTGATACGGGGGTTGGAATGGAATTCTGAGAGTGGTTGTAGCTCCGTTAAGTGATTTTGGACGTGTATGCAAAATTTCAGATCATTCGGAGGTGTTTTGGTCTGGTTTTTGATCAAATGCGTATTTCGGAAGTTTTTAAGAAATTTACTTGAATCCGATGTAATTTGATGGTTTTAGTGTTGTTTGATGTGTTTTGATGATTGGGAGGAGTTTGGGTGATGTTTTAGGATGGGTTGGCACTTTTGGTTGAGGTCCCGGGGGCCTCGGGGTGATTTCGGATGGTCAAACGGACCAATTCTAACCTTTGGAAGTTGTAGATTTTTCAGCTGAAGTGTTGCAGACATTTGTTCTCTGCGATCGCAGGAGCACAATTGCGATCGCATAGAAGGTTTGGGGAAAGCTGTTTTGTTGCTCATTGCGATCGCGGAGTGGGGCTTGCGATCGCGGAGTATTAAATGGACCTGGGGTCCAGGATGGAATTTTGTTCAATGCGAATGCGGGTGAAGGTATGCGATCGTGTAGGTTCAGGAGCTAATGCATTGCGATCGCGGGGATTTTAGTGCGATCGCATAGAGGGAATTTTGAGAGTTTGAATTTTGTGTTGTGCGATCGCAGAGGTTTGGATGCGATCGCATAGAAGAAATCGGGGCTGGACAGAAGGGTTTTAATAGCATTTTTATCCGCGAGCTTAAGTCTATTTCCACCATTTTTTAACATCCTTGAGAGCTTTTGGACGAGGATTAAAGAGGGTTTCGACTGGGATTGATTGGAGGTGAGTCTTATGTCCTAAAAACATCACTTAATTGTAGATTCAACATCTAAATTCATGGAAATTTGATTAAAAAGGGAAGGATTAGGGCTTGACTTTTGAAATAGAAATTTGGGGGTTTGAGGGAGCATTTAAGCTCGGAATTCGATAAAATTGATATGCATAGACTCGTGGAGAGATAAGGAATCCGGTGGTGTCAATTTTCTGATTTTTTGAGAAGTGGGCCCGGGGCTCGGGTTTTGCCAACTTCGTGATTTTCGATATTTTTCGAGTCTTTTCGATTGGGTTGTATTCCCTTAGCCTATTGTAGCGTATTACTTGTGGTTTTGATCAGATTCGATGCTCGAGGAGGTTGATTTGCAAGGAAAGGGAGTAGCGAGCTAGGATTTCGGCCTGCTTGAGGTGAGTAATGGTTATAAATGATGTTCTGAAGGTTTGAAACCCCGGATTTGCACAACGTGGTGCTATGTTGGGATGAGACACACGTTATATGATGAGCGTGGGTTCTGTTACTATTGGGGATTTGGACTCGGTCCATCCCGTTTGATGACTCTACTGTACTTTTGACTGAGACTTAATTAATATCATTATATTATGGCTAGTTGCCATGTTTGGGGCCTTGTGCCGATCTGTAGAAATTTTAGGGGGCGTTTGTATTGGTTTGCCTCACTTTTCTTGTCGAAATTATACCCTCAGTCATGTTCTTAACTGATAAACATAATATGAACCAGCTTTAGAAATTGTTAAATCCTAATGAGAGTAACGTGTGGGTTGAGAACCCCGTTTTATCTTAGTGTGCCTGGGAGGCTAAGTCTGTATTGACTGAGAGGGGTCAAGAACCCCATTGTGAGGGTATTTGATGTGCTATGGATCGGTATGCATGCCGCAACAGTATATATATTTATGTGGATCGTACTGCACGCCACAGTAGTATATTATATGGATCGGACTGCACCCCGCAGTAGTATATTATATGGATCGGACTGCGCGTTGCGGTAGTATATTATATGGATCGGACTGCATGTTGCAGTAGTATATTATATGGATCGGACTGCATGCCACAGTAGTATATTATATGGATCGGACTGCACGCTGCAATAGTATATTATATGGATAGGACTGCACGCCGCAGTAGTATATTATATGGATCGGACTGCACGCCGCAGTAGTATATTATATGGGTCGGACTGCACGCCGCAGTAGTATAGCGCTTGGGCTGAAGGAGCCCCTCCGGAGTCTGCACACCCCCAGTGAGCGCAGTCGACTATTCTTGGATTGGGCTGCATGCCGCAACAGTATATATATATATATATATCGGGTTGCGTGCCGCAGCAGTATACTATATGGATCGCGCTGCACGCCGCAGTAGTACAAATATGAATTCGGTTATCGTGAGGAGTAAATGAAATGAATACTGGCTTAAAGGACTTTTAACTGACTTCTGCATTCAGTTGTTGTTTTTGATATTCTCACTATTTTAATATAGAACTGCGTAGTGTTCTACGAGTTTTCTTTCCGTCAGTCATTATTTATTGCTATTACTCACTGAGTTGGAGTACTCACTTTACTCCCTGCACCATGTGTGTAGATACAGGTATCCCGGAGGCATAGTTTGAGCTTTCTATAGCTTATTCTGGAGTCATCAAGGTATGTGCATGGCGTCCGTAGGACCCGATTTCTCCCCTTATCCTCTTTATTTTCCACATTCTAGACAACTCTATGTATAGGTTGCTACACAGACTTGTATTAGAGGCTCTTGGCTCGTGACATCATATCAGTGGGATTTATATTGATACTTTATGGATTTTCCGCTCTGTTTATCTATTACTACAGAGTTATAATCATGTTAACTTGGCACTAAATCCTATTAATTGGTAATGAATTCTACATAAGGGATTGTGAGTGACGAATTGGTTGGGATTGCCTAGCATCGTGTTAGGCGTCATCGTGACCGGGGATTGAGGTCGTGACAACAAGTTATATCAATTCCTAATGGGGCTTAATGAGACTTATGTTAGTTTCAAAAGTAACCTTCTAATGATGCAACCACTTCCTTCTCTTGACAATGCCTATAATATACTACTTCAAGATGAGAGTCAAAGCATGTCAATTCTACTCCTTAATTCAATTCAGAGTCGGCTTTTTTAATGTCAACAATCTTACCAGGCCTCCTCCTCCTCCTAAATAACAGTACACTCACAAGTTTAATTTTGATCAGAGGGTAAATGTTGATCAGAGAAATTATATGTTTTGTAAACATTGCAAGAAGCCTAGACATTTAATTGATAAATGTTACAAGCTTCATGGCTTTCCATCAAACTTCACGTTCTCCAAGGGAAGAAGAACTGTAGCAAATGTTAGTACTGAACCTGGACTTTCTGATATTGACCATTATACTACTGGTGTTGGTTCTTCCCATCCTGGTTCTTCCAGTTCTTCAGAACTTTTGAGCTGAGTGTGCAGCAGTACAATTAGTTGATGAGTTTACTGCAACAGTCACATGTGTCAACTTTTGATTCTCAGTCCAATCTCATAGCTTCTACCAATTTTGTTGGTACCTCATTGTCTATTGATTTGTGCAATAGTTCCAGTTCTAATTCATGCATGCTTTCTCAGGTTGTAGGATTAACTTAGATACTTGATTCTAGGGCTACCGATCACATGACATCAAATAAGTAATTTCTTTCTAATATAACTCATTTGCATGTTCACTATCTTGTTTCCCTACCTAATGGATATAAAGTAAAAGTGACCAGCACTGGTTCTTTTTCCTTGAATCCATCACTCATTTTTCATAATGTTCTTTATATTCCTTCTTTCCACCACAACCTCATTTATGTACATAGACTCATACATCAGTTTAAAAGCCTTTTTTTGTTCACTTTTGACTCTTGTATACTTCTACCAAAGGCTCATTCTCTAAAGAAGCCTTTGGATCTTGGTAGACTTGATACTGGTCTCTACAAGATTATCTAGAAAAAGCCTTCTCAATATCAAATTTTTACTGATTTATATTCCATGAATAATGTTGTTTCATCTTCTGTTCATTATGTTTCTGCTTCCACATGTGAGAATAATGTTGTTTCATCTAGTTTTTCCCTTGTTGATGCATCTTCTTGTAATTCTAATCCTATCTTGCCTAATATCTGTAGTATTTCTTTCCATTCTACTTCTACTGATATGAATAAAATGAATGTGATTTGGCATCAAAGACTTGCTCATGTTCCTTTTATTAGAATGAAACTTATTTCTGGTTTATCTGATTCTTTGTCTTCCAAACAACCTTTTATTTGTAATGTATGTCCCATGTCAAGGCAAACTAGGATGCCTTTCCCCGATAGTTCTATTACTACTATTAAACCTTTCTAACTTATTCACATTGACACTTGGGGTCCTTACCATACTCCAACATATACTGGGGCTAGATATATTGTAGATGATTATACACGAGCTACTTGGACACACTTAATGGGGGCCAAGAGTAATGCCTTTCCTTTAATCAAGGCTTTTGTTACAATGGTTAAAAATCACTTTCATGTCCCTGTCCAAACTATTAGAAGTGATAATACTCTAGAGTTAGGTTCTAGTTCTTCTGCTTCTGTTTTTTTCTCAAAGAATGGGATCATACACCAGACTAGTTGTCCTTACACCCCTCAACAAAATGGGTAGTTGAAAGAAAGCATCGAACCCTTCTTGAGCATCTAAAGCTTTGTTGTTTCAATCAAACTTGCCTGCTCAGTTCTGGGGTGATTGTTTATTGACAGCAACTTATGTCATTAACAGGTTACCTTCCAAACTCCTCAATGACAAATTCCCATTTGAGACGTTCTATGGTAAGGTGCCTACCTATTTCCATCTGAGATCCTTTGGTTGTTTAAGCTATGCCACAGTCCTCATACCTCATAGGGATAATTTTAAACCTAGAGCTACACCTTGCATTGTTTTTGGCTATCCTTATTCCAAGAAAGGGTACAAGTAATACAATTTATCTACTAAGAAATATTTCATATCCACGGATTTCATGTTTCATGAGCATTATTTTCTTTTTTTTTCAGTACAGAAATGTGTGTGCCCCTTCTCCTTTTCCTTCTTCTGTTTCTCCTGGCCCTAATTCTGATTCTTCTATGTGTCTTCTGCACCTTCTCCTTCCTCTTCTATTTCTCCTTATTCCCCATCTCCCTCTTCTCCTTCTTCTTCCCTTTGTTTTCTCTTTTAGATCTTTCTTCTAATGTTAGTTCTCCTGCTCCACCCATTATTCAGCCTCCTAGAAGATCTTCTAGAGATCATCATCCTACTACTTATCTTCAGGACTACTTATGTAGTTTTCCTTTCACCTCTTCCTTCTCTAATATAGTCCTTCAGCATGCTGAATTTGAACCTGGTACATATTCTCAAGGAGCTTCCATCCCAACTTGGCAGAATGCCATGCAACAGGAGTTTGAGATTTTAGATGCCAATCACACTTGGAATATTGTTAAATTACCTAAAGGCAAGAAACCTATTGGTTGCAAATGAGTTTATAAAGTAAAATACAGAGCTGATGGTAGTGTAGAAAGGTATAAAGCGAGGCTTGTGATAAGGGGGATACAAAGGTAGCAGGTGCTGATTACCTTTTCCCATGTTGTCAAATTGTCCACAGTTAAATGTCTCATAGCAGTAGTTGTCAAAAAAATGGCCTCTGTTTTAATTAGATATAAACAATGCTTTTCTCCATGGTAATTTGGATGAAGAGGTTTACATGAAGCTTCTTCCCGGTCTTTCTATTTCTGCCTTTTCTCCTCCTTCTGCACCCTTAGTATGTAAGTTGAAGAAGTCTTTTTATGGTCTCCGACAAGCTTCTAGACAATGGTATGCTAAGTTGTCCCACGCTTTATGTACTAAGGGTTTCATTCACTCTATTAATGATTACTCTCTATTTGTAAAAGGTTCTCCTAGTTCCTTGACTATATTGGCAGTGTATGTTGATGACATCATATTGACGGGAGATGATCCTAATGCTATTCTTGATTTGAAGTTATTTTTAAATGATTAGTTCAAGATTAAAGATTTGGGTGTTTTGAATTATTTATTGGGCATTGAGGTCTCTTCTTACTCTTCCGATCTGTTGCTCAATCACAAGAAATTTATTTATGAGCTTTTGTCTAAATATCATTGTTCAGATGTTTGCTCTGTTATCTGTCCCTTGGAGCTTAATAACAAGTTATCTGCCGATTTTGGTGACGTGTTGCCTCAGCCTAAGACATATAGGAGCCTAGTTGGTAAGTTGCTCTTCCTTACGCACACTAGACCAGATATCTGTTTTGTAGTTTAACACCTAAGTTAATTTTTAAAATGTCCTCGAGTACCTCACATGTATGCTGCTTTACACATTCTGAGATATCTAAAGGGTACCTTGGATGTTGGGTTATTTTTTCCAACTTTCCTAATCTTACAGTGACTGCCTATAGTGATACCAGAAAGTCTGTGACTGGGTTTTGCATTCTTCTGGGGAATAGTTTGATTGGTTGGAAATTTAAAAAGCAACCTATATTTTCCTTGTCTTCTGTCGAAACTGAATATAGGGCTATTAGTAAGGTTGTTGCGGAGTTAACTTGGCTAGTTCGTCTTTTATCGGACTTGCATGTTTCTGTCTCATTTCCAATTTCAGTTTTTTGTGATAATCAGGCAACTATCCGCATTGCCAAGATCCCAGTTTTCCATGAGCGCACCAAGCACATTGAGGTGGATTGCCACTTTCTTCACACCAAATTGGTTGAGGGACTCGTTCACTTGGCTCATGTTTCTACTTCCAAGCAACTGGCAGATATTCTGACTAAGCCTCTAACTAGGCAGAGTCACCTTCATCTTCTTTCCAAGTTGCAGGTACTTTCCCCCTCCAACTTGAGGGGGGAGGGGTGTTGGACGTGGATACTATTTGGCTTCTGGGCCTCGGCAGAAATAGGCCCAGGTTTGTATAAGCTTATTTGTTTAGCTTCTTTTACTAGTTTAGTCCAGTTTAATCCATTTAGCATTCCGGGTTTTGGCCCTTACACTTATTTTGTACATATTTTGACACTTTTGTCATTCTGAGATAATGAAACAATCGAAAAGCTTCTCCTTTTTCCTTTGTATTCTCTTCAGAAACCCTAATTGATTTTTCTTGACGATTTCATGGTTTTCCAAACTTTTCAATCTTCGCGAGTGAGTAGTTGTTTCTCCTAAAGATTAGGCTCATACGGCATAAGAAAAAAGCGGATTAGGAATGACTCAAGAATCTGTGTACTCTTAAGAAATTATTAACAATGTGACCTTTTGACAATTAATTAAACATAAAAAATGAATAATAGATTCCTTCTAAATGCTTTTAAAAATAAAAATTGTGAGTGGTCAAGCTCCTCTTTCCATGTTCTAAATTCACAGGTTGGCAAAGACAACATTAAACAAAGACCAAGATACAGATTCAATAATTAAAAGTAACCTGGCTATATTTTCAAGTTTTGGGTTTAAGTGGAGTAGTAGGTAATGATGACATTTATTCACACCATTTTACAATTTGGTCAATAAGAAAATACTAATAGTACAAAACATCGTCTTGGAAAGAACAAAGTAGCAGTAGGTGAGAACAAAGAAACTACAAATATTCTCTTTTCGACTTTAAGAAACTTTGCAACTTGCGGTTAATAATTTACTCAAACACTAATATGTGGTCAATTATTTACACAGAAAAAGAGAAGAGAGAGCAATTGAGATTCAGTTGTGTTAAACCGTAGTACAACACAGACAAAATAAGGTACGAAACTAGTGTCAAATTTCATGTTTTTCGAATGTTAGGCACATGAAAGGGGAAAGAACGCTTACAGGTTTCGCTATGATGTTGAAAGAGGTTTTTTTTCCATGGAAATGGAAAAAGAGGGACTGAAAATGCGGGTGTGTGAAGAAAAAGAAGAGGCATTCATGAAAAGAATTTCGGACGATTAATTTCCTACATGCCACAGCTGAGGTGCAAAATATGAAAAATAGGGAAAGTGAGTAGGGAGAGTAGTGATAATTAGTTGTATAAGGTCCTATAAAAAATGACCCCGTACAAATTAGTTTTTTTTATCCATTTCGAAATAATTCAAGTTGAATAATCAGACGTTATAAAGGCTAGTGTATAATTAAAATCCGATTTAAGTTTTAGGCGTACTTGTCCCTTTTTCCTTGTTTTTAATAATGATTCATAGACATGATGGTAAAGAATGAATCAACAAACATATATTTTTCAGCAATTTAAAATTACAACACAATTTAATAAAGAAATTTATAGAATATTAGAGAGTACTTATAAAATAATCCGACAATCACGCGGACTGAATTTTGGAGAAGTCAAGGTTTGTGAACTAAAAAGCTTGTTCACAGTATAAACAGTCACGAATTTAACCTCTTAGAAGCTCTTCAATACACTATTTAAGCATTTGTTCATACTCAATCTAGACACGCCTTGACACAGTAAACTGCTCAAACAACCACAACAACCACCTAATAAAATTCCACAAGCGGGGTATGGGAGGTTAGTGTTTACGCAGACCTTATCCCTTCTCCGAGAGAGAGGTTGTTTCCAATAAACTAAGAAGACGAAAACAGATAATATAAACTGCTCAAACACTGGTTTCTAATAGGTGTATATCTAGTGAGACGATACATCTAAAATACTAACAAGGATATGAATATCTCCTGGAAGGTGCTTTGGGACTCATGGAACATTAGGATTGTCCTTCTCCTCAGCTTTTTTCTGCAAGTGTTGCTAATCTTCTTTGCACCTCTTAGAAAGCGTGTTTCGACTGTGTTTCTGATCTTGCCCCTCTGGTCAGCCTACTTGCTTGTAGAATCCGCTGCTAATTTTGCACTGGGACACATCTCCTACAGCCAAGGGAGGAATGTCTTTGGCACTGATGGCGGCGACATCCAATAACTTCAAGCATTCTGGGCAGCCTTTCTGTTGGTACATCTTGGCGGCCCTGACACCATTAGTGCCTTTACTCTCGAGGACAATGCACTGTGGTTTAGGGAACTTTTGCGGTTCATGTTCCAGATTGGCGCTGTGGTGTATGTCCTCATCCAGACATTTCCTGGTAACAAGTTGTGGATCCCAACAGTGATAATAATTTTAACTGGACTAATCAAGTATGGTGAGCGTATTCGAGCTTTACATCTCGCAAGTCCAAGTCGTTTTCGCGAATCCATGATGAGGGATCCGGATCCCGGGCCTGATTATGCCAAGCTAATGGACGATTACTCTGCAGCATGGGCGGCCAATCTACCAGCTACTATGAATATGGTTCACGAGTTCGGAGCAGAAATAGGTGATGAAGATTGGCCTGGCGGACCAAGGCTACCGGATCTTGAGGTGGTAGAATCTGATCACTGGCCTGCAGAAGAAACAGCTGATCTGTATCTGATTCACGAGTTCAGAGGGGAAATACCTAAAGGAAGGCCTGTCAAGCGAGGGCTATCGGATCTTGAAGTGGTGGAAGAAGCATATTACTTCTATGAGAAATTCAAAGGACTGATTGTTGATCTCATACTTGACTTCAGACAGCGTAATGAAAGTCGCAACTACTTCCTCGACTTAAATTCAACAGATGCCTTTCGAGTTATAGAGACTGAACTTAACTTCATTTTTGACGTTCTTTATACTAAAGTGACAGTGGTAAATTCTCCATGGGGTTATGCAAGGCGAGCAGTATCTTTCATTCTCCATGTTGTTGCTGGAATTCTCGTCTACCGTTGGGATAAAAGGGGAGTTCCTAGGTGGGATATTGGAATCACTTATACCTTTCTCCTAGGTTCTCTTCTCTTGGATTTGACGGCTTTTCTTATGCTTATCTTCTCAGATTGGACAACAGTTGCCCTGAAGAAAATGAGTTACTCTCATTTACGCCGTTTGCCTATGCCTTTTCGATGCTTGCACCGTAGGTGGGCTGAATCCGTTTCACAATTCAACCTGATTGACTATTGCATACATGCGCGCTCAGAGAGAAGGGAACGGACATATTAGTATTTTGGCATCGCTGATATATTGGACAGGATCGTGTATGTGGATAGTGATCCATTCACTACAGAATTGAGGGAATTCATACATAAAGAGCTAAAAGTGAAGTCCTTTTTCGCTAAAGATTTAAAAATAGCCAAGGAAATGTGGTTAGCCAAAGGAGAATGGACTCTTCGTATGAATAATTGTAGTCAGCTGCTTCCTTTCATCACTGATTCTAGTTACGACGAGTGCCTTCTAGTTTGGCACATTGCTACAGAACTCTGTTATAGCCAAGACTTGGTTAGCCAGGCTCAGAGAATTAATGAAGAAAACGAGGAAAGCAAAGTGAAAAAATTCCGAATGCCGTTTGCACATTGTTTTTGGAGAAAAAATAAAAGGGATCAGAGTGATCATCAGTTCAACTACCGCCAGATTTCGAAGGTTCTTTCAGATTACATGCTCTACCTCCTCGTTATGCAGCCATCAATGTTGTCCACTGTGGAAGGTATCGGACAGATTAGATTCAGAGACACTTGTGCTGAAGCCAAGGAGTTTTTCCGCAGCAGGGATTTAATGAAGAGTACTACCGAAGATCAAGGTGAGCGATGCTGGAAAAACTTCTTTACCAATTGCTTCTCAACAGGAAGAACAACGGGGGATGAGCACCGCGACCCCCTTTTGAAACATACAGACGAAGAAAATATCGTTTGCTGTCCTGAAAAGAAACCAAATCAAGAAGACGAGGAACATAAACGAGCATGCAATGCTATCCTTAGCGTGAACGCAGTGGTGAAACCCGCGCTAATAAAGGGAGATCAGAGTAAAACGGTCTTGTTTGATGGACGTATTTTAGCTGAAGAGCTGGAAAAACTTGAAAAAGATCACAGTTTCAATAAATGGGAGATATTAAGCGAGGTATGGGTTGAAATGCTCTCATATGCGGCAATTAACTGCAACGCCAATAACCATTGCCATCAGCTTAGCAAAGGAGGAGAGCTTATAACTTTGGTTTGGTTGTTGATGATTCATTTTGGCTTTGGAAACAATTATCAAATACGTGAAGGTCATGCAAGGACAGAACTGGTTGTGGACAATAATTAGCTTCTTTTTGCACAATGTTGTATTTCAAGATGATCTTATCTTAAAGATCTAGATTCGTAATATGGATTGGGGTTTGGTTTTTTTCCTAGTTCAGTTCAGTTCAGTTCGGTTTAATAGCCTCTCTACCTCTCCAGGCAGGGGTAAGGTCCGCTTACACATTACCCTCCCCAGACCCCACTTGTGGATTATACTGGGTATTGTTGTTGTTGTAGTTCGGTTTAATAGATTCGATTTTTCGGTTTTGGACCTGTTAAATTGGACAGCCAGACAGGAATTAATAATTGCAAAATTTCTTGGTGCTACACATGTTTTTTTTGCAGAAAATAAGGTGAAGGATTGTAGTAATATATTGCGTTCAAGATAAACATGCATAAGATTCAATTAAAGAAAAAACTAATCAAGAAGCTTGAAGGAGTGGAATAGAAAGACTCGTTCGAACGAACTAAGAATGTCGTTTTGAAAGAAAGGTAATTGTATTATACTCCCTCCCTCCGGTCCAAAATAAGTGATCAATTTGCCTTGGGCATACCCATTAAGGAAATACTAAATTCTAGACAAAAATAGTTAATGTAATTAAATTATCCTTAATTAAATGTTGCTGCATAATTTAATGTGGGGAGTAAAAGACTTTAGGAATACATACATAAGGGTAATTTTGAAAAAACAAATTGAATTTTTTCTTGATTATATAAATGGACACTCATATTGGGTCAAAATAAAAAGACAAATTGGTCACACTTATTGTGAACTGGAGGGAGTAGAACAACACTAAGCTAGTGTTGAAATATTTACAGGTTCAGCATAAAACTGAAAAAGGAATCCCTTTCTAATCTTTTATTGATTCTGCATCATTTAAAAACTCCTAATTACACAGAAAACATTAAGAATGTCTCAAGACAAATGTAGTCAAATGCGGGTCATAACATTCATGAAGCATGTTCTTTGCTAGTAGAAGTAATTAATTAGGGTTCTTGGACAATCAGGGGAATTGAGTCCTTAACTATTTTGGGTAAAGTAAAACTGACCATCACAAAAGTGAAAGCTCATTCCTGCCATTACCATCTGCGCTTTTTTCTTAGGCAAAATACACGCCTAAAGTTGGTCTCAGCTGTCAGTTAAACGCTCTAACTTACCTAATGATTTTCTAGACACCTTAACTTGACATAAGGCAAAATACATAAGTTGTCACCTGACCTATTGTCCAAATCCCCTTTACACACTTTCTATGGACGATAATAATATTACACACGCAACCTTTTTAAACTGTATCTAGAACACACCTCTTTTGACCAGGTCCCGTAAAAAGTTCATTCGTGTATTTCACGTGTTTGACTTTTTTTTATAAACTTAAAAATAAAAATATAAAATATAAAATTACAAATATGCCCTCATCCTCTTCAACTCATACCTGCAACACTATTATACCTGCAACACCATTATAGAGCAGGTTTTAAAATGGAGACAACCAAGAACATTCTACCAAAATATTCCTTGCCATCAAATATGGTCATTAAGCTATAAGACAACTTTTTGAAATCATTACTGCCATTTGATTTAAAATTACATATGCAAAACCAAATTGAGGAGGAAATTCAATCAAAAGTTGACGGAATTGCGTTACTAGTTAGGTTTCTACAATGAAGTCAACACGGCCGGCTCAACCTGACCCACTCACTCTTTAGGTTCGCTTTCTTCAAAGAACGCCACCGGTTCACCTCGCCGGTCACACGAAACGCCGACACCAGTGTAATTTCCTCGCTCGATATCCCTTTTCCCTTGCATCCAGTTCCTTCCTCCCTGCTGTCGAGCTAGAACTCGAACTACCTGTTCTCTTGTGTGACTACCAGAATTTATCCGACGACGTCGAGTCCAATGTATCATTTTGGCTTCTGTTCTTCGATAGAGTCGGCGGCGGCAGAGTTGTACATGGAGTACCTTGCTTATATGCTCCTGATGCTTTCAATGACACATCCTTTATCTACACCACAAATTGGGGGAGTGAGTTCGGAGGATGAAGATGGAGAAGAAGGGGTTGTGACCCAATTAAATAAAATTTGAACACGTGGCACTTTAAGAAATAATATAATAGCAAAAAATTAAATTTCACGTGCTTCTTTTGTGTGTAAACACGCAAGTCAAAAATGGTATGCACTAGATACACTTTAGAAAGATTGTGTGTGTAATATTATTATTGTTCACAAAAACTGTGTAAAGGGAATTTGGGTATATTTAACCCTTAGACATAACTGTAACATATGAGCACCTTATGCGCATGTCAAGTTGTGTAGTTTACACTTACATTTGAGCGCGTGAAAAAGCCTAATTATATTTTTCCCTTTTCTTTTTTCTCCTAAAAATCTTCAGCTTCCTTCCTCAAAATTTCTGGTGACTTTTTCCACCGTTTTCACAAGTTTTAAGCTTCACAAACGCGTAATTTCCATATATCAACAGAAAATTAAGAAGCCCAAAATTCTTAATGTTACATTAATTCTTATTATCGCATTACTGGTCATGCTCAAAGACGAGAAGAAAGATCCTCAAAATGGGGTCACCAAAAATACCTCTGTTACGCAACAATCCAAACTTAACACCACAAAATAATGTCCATCCATTTCGCACATTAACGGGAAATCTTCAATCTTTGACATCGACGGTGATAATGAAACCGAGGTTGTCTAGAAGAAGCTCATAAAAATGAAATTGGGGCTGCCCCAAATTTTCATCTTTTTCCTTCTTATTCATCAGTTTTAAAATATAAAAAATTCCATGTCTTTACTTCTGCCATGAATTCCAATTATAAGAAACAATAAATTCCAACACTTCTATTTATCAGGAGAGTGGGCATGAAACAATTTCATACTCATTCTCTGATTCTTTTTATCACTATAGCCGCAAAATAGTTCAAATTCTAAGTTTGGGAGGTGGATTGTTGACGTTCTGGTGGTTGACAGTGAGAAAGAATGAGAGTAGAGGTGGTATTTTGGTGAAATTTTTGGATGAAAAAGACAAATAATAAACGTATATTCTTGCGTGCACCTCCTCTACTATTCTACTGGGTGAATAGACAAAAGGGACCGAGGATTTGAAGTTATGGACTTCTGAATTCTAGCCCTAAGGGGTTCTTGGATTCTATGAATTTGTTAAGATAAATACACGAACACTACTGAGCTCCCGAACTTGTACTGTAAACAGTACATTTGCCCCCCTAAGCACAGTTATTCTGTCCATTAAGGTTTGATTAGATGGGAAGAGATAATCCAATATTTTCTGTCTCAGCTACAATTAAAATTTTGATCTTCTAAAGTGCAATGATAGAATGATCTATCAAGATTTTTCATTTTTACAATCCAACCATATATTTATTGATTGTGAAAAAATCTTTTAAACTATCGGTATAATATTTAACCTACTATATAAAATATGTCAACTTTTTTTAAGTTGTCGATCAATATCAATTAAAGATGAATGGTTATTTGCAATTACCTTATAAGTGATATATTGTTTCATTTCCTCACTCTTCTAGCTTTGATTTAAACGTTCTTCTTTCAATAGTAGTTATTCTTTATCTTGATGTTGCAAAAGCTTTTGGTCCTTAAGTATGATCGCTCTTATCCACTCTTGAGTTTATAAGTGGTTATGTTGAATTAGTTGCACATGACTATGGTCTTTTTGTAGCCGGGATTCCCTTAACCAAGATTTTGCGTGAATAGTTAAGAGGAAAGAAAGGACCTGTAGATAATAATAATAAGAAAGGGCGCGGCATTTGCACGAGCGAAATGGATGAGCAAAAGTTATCATGCAATGGAGTGAGGAATAGTCATAGCCTCATGTAAGACAACTAAAATTATGTTCGGATAATTTTATAGACCTCCCCTTAGGTTTGGCCTAATCACACTAATATCCTAAATCACAAGGGCAACTAGTGTGATGAGGCCAAACTTGAGGGGAGATCTTCCAAATTATTCGTATTTTTTAAACTATCAGTGGCTTAGAATTTAATTAAACTCACTAATTTTAAATGTGTGTTGATGACTGCGTTATAAGCTGAATGACCCAACTCTGCAATTCAAGAACATTTTTTAAATCTTGTCGGCAACTCAAGATTTATACGTTTTAAAACTATGTTTATTTAAGTATAACTACACAATCCCTGACAATCCCATTGATGCTATTTGACACTAATCATATAGGAGTATGTTTTAACGGATACTGAGTTCCCATAAAAAAAAATTAAAGAGGAGCGTATATATAAATCATTTCTTTCAAGCGCATGGTTTTGTATTATAAATAATTTGGCCAGCTTTATCAATCCTTATCTGCTATATTTGGTGTTTCCGGGTCGTGACAATAATTAGGTAAGATATTAATCTGATATTTATTTTGATTGACTTCTTGGGATTATTATTTGGATTAACTAATTTTGATTTTTTGTATAGTAAGTATACCAAGTAAATTTTATGGATGATCATACAACTTTGCGTTCATTACCTTAAAATTATTTTTTTTTGTCACGTAAAGGTCATTAAACTTTGTATTCATTATCAAAAAATTACTTTTCTTTCTTTTGTTACACAAAAATTATGTTACTATGCTCTAGTCATCGCAATATTCACTTTGACCAAATTTTATAAACTTTCACATAAAAATTCTATTATGCCCTTGACATTATAAATTTTCCTCATCTATGTAATACCCTCTATATTATATACATATAATATATTTTTACCTATATATTTTACTAATAATTAAAATAACTTAATATTATTTGATTTATTATTTTTATAATATATTTGACATTTAATTTTTCCTTAACGTTAATTTTCAATATATAGATATAGCATTATCAATTGTTTTAGTAACACTATTGTGAATAAATCTCAAGTCAATATTATTGACCATACCTAACGAAATATTTTTAACAAAAATTATAAAATTAAAGTTCATAGATTTATCAGTCAAGCTATATTCGTTAATCAAACAAACAAAATACCCACATTTAGCACACTGACGTATCAAATTAACACTTTCAAAAAAAAAATAACAGATAAAAGCTTTAAAATACTTAATATTAACACAAATATATTTGAATTTTTTTTTTAAAGTTTTACTGACTATAAAATATTATTATTTGTTAACTAATTTTTTTATTTTAAATAAATATTTTTGTCGTTTTTATGTTTCAATATATGTTCATGTTTGAATATGATTAAACTAATTGAGTGCCATGACAAAATTATTTATACATATATATTATAAAATAATATCAAGTTATTTTAACTATAAGTAAAATACATAGGTAAAAATATTATATATATAATGAGCAGATTTATAATGCCAAGGGCATAATAGACTTTTCAGGTGAAAGTTTTATAAAATCTGGACAAAGGAAAAATTGTGATAACTAAAGCATAAAAATAAGTTTTGGGTAACATAAGAAAGAAAAGTGACTTTTGGGTAATGCACACAAAGTTTAATGACTTTTACGTAACAAAAAAAGTGACTTTAGGATAATAAACACAAAGTTGAATGACCATCCATAAAATTTACTCGGTATACTTACTATACTAAAAATCGAAATTGTTAATCCAAATAATATCCCGAGAAGTCAATCAAAATAAATAGAGGAATTTTCATAAAGCACTACATTTTAGTAGTAATTAGTCATCTATAGATATCATTTGCTATATTACGGATTATAGATACCTTTTCTGTGGTTATAAGATGTATTTGATGTATTTAAGCTATTGTATTCATAAATACATGAGCAAAAATAGGCGTGAATCAGGGAAGTCCAGTTAATCAGTTGTTGTATTCGAGTGTATTCGACTGTATTCATGGAGTGAAACGTGGTATTACAGTTGGACAGATTATTGTATTCGATTGTATTCACGGCGTGAAATAGGGGATTACACTGTTTTTAAAACGGAAAGTGAATCAATTAACATAATAGATTTCTAATATAATTCAACAAACTCAATTATAACACACAAATTTTGTATTTTCAGTTATAAAAAAGATTCTCAACCAAAAATACACCAAAAGCATAGCAATCTTCAGAGAAATTATATAATACATCTGAATACATAAATTATATTAATTAAAAAAACATATGAATACATTCATGGCATATAGCGAGATAGTGAATACAATGAAATACATAGAATACAACGGGATACATTGAAATACAATGGAAAAAAAGACAGTAAATTCAATGAAATACATGGAATACAACGAAATATATTGAATTACAATGGAAAAAAAAAAAGACAATGAATGCAATGAAATACATGAAAACACAGCATAATACGTTGAAAATACATTGAAATATATTAACAGAAAAACAAGTTGCTCAGCCCCAAAATCCTTCTTCTTTGTTCAATAACAAACCCTAATTTTCGACGAATTCGCCGTCGAGCAAAAACCCTGAATCTCACTGTTCCCACACATCCTGTACATTACTTTTGACACATCAGTACCATCGTAGCTTTTGTACCACTCCTCGCAACTCCCAGGTACGAAGCCATGATCAAACTCACCAATCCAAGTTCAGATTTTCATCTGTATTTATCCAAGAATCCCTAGGTACAAAGCCATGATAAAAATCTTGGATAAAACTCTCTTTATCTGTATTTATCCAAGAATAACCAATCCAAGTTCAGATTTTCTCACTTTCCAGTAGCATTTGCATACCCATTCTAGAGAATAAAAAAAAATCCAAAATTTTCACATTAGGGCAACGAACCAGAAATTGGCTTTTTCAGCCACGTCGAGTCGAACCAGAAAAGAAATCTTTACTATAACCACTAGGGCAACGAACAGAGGCAACAATCGTGGTTTTGTGAGAAAAGAGAGTAAAGTGTATGCAAAAAGAGAGAGAACGTGGTTTGTGAAATATACCGTGATTATGTGAGAGAAAATCTGAAAAAGGAGAGAGAAATATTAATTAGCGTATATGGTGCCTTAAGTGTATGTTATACCTATAATTAGATATTTTGTTATAAAGGGTAAAAGGTAGCTATATAATATATTTTTTTAAAATGATATTTATTTAAAATAAATAGGGTACTAAACTTTTCTATAGGGCGTAAAATTTCCAAATAGATATCACACTAATATCTTACCTAATTATACCTTACCTCACTTGTCCATAACTCTCTTATCTGTAAACCAAACCATTTCAAGGAGCAAGGACTAAAGGGATGCATGTATCGGTTATCGGGTAATATCTCAAGTACGGGCTGGACTGGAAGAGACAGCTTCATTGGGCTAAATTGCAAAGCACGACAGAAATGGCCCAACAATCGAATATTTCTGGGGGGTTTCACTTTTAGCCCGCTTCAAAACTATTTATATGCGGTATCCAAAATGATTTCAAAAATTCATATAATTTATATATAAATTCGATTTACCTCTTCTGCTATTTCTATTTTTCTTCATCATGCTTGTTACGACTTTGGAAAGCATAACTATGTTCTCATCTTGTTCTCCGCCTCCTCCTCCTCCTTTTTCTTCTTTTTCTTCTTCTTCTTCTTCGTTTTCTAATTCAGCTACGGTTGCTTTGAATGCGACTGTCTTCTTATTTTCTTGTTGAAATTGCCTGTCTAAGTGTGTTTTCTCAAACGCAGTCTGATCACCTTTTAAGTTCATCATAGGACATTTTGTCAAGATCCTGATATTCCAAGCAATGACTTTGGGTTGCCAAATTGTGGGAAGACTTCTCAGAATTTTTCTGACTTGTTCTCCGCTTTTGTTTGGTCTACCAAATGATTTTAAGTATCCAAGGATTTTGCTGAACCGGAAATGGATTTAAAGCTTAAATGTTATACTATATGATAGGGCACGTATGAATTTATATGGTATGCACATTCTCAAGGACAGAGCCATAATTTAAAGACCGTGGGTTTCGAATTTGACATCAAACTTGTAGCTCGTTTTAATTATTAAGCTCGCAACTAATTATAATCTCATATTTTATTAAGTTTCGAATGCAAATACATAATTTAAATAAAAATTACTGGATTCGCTTGAACTTGCAGTGACATAGGCCAAGAAACAAATCCCTAAAATTTATTGACCCAAAAACAAACATTAATGCATATCATAGGTTTGACTGTGAAAAGTACACGATATACTTCCTTATTGCTCTGACGATTGTCATATCATTTTTAGGATGGTGTGTATACCTATCTTGCTTGTGATAATTACTGTTAATTAACATTGTTTTTTGTTCCTACTTTTCCCTTTTTCCTTGATGATGCACCAGAGTAACTGTTTTTTTTTTCGTTTGCCAAAAATATATTGTGACTCAAATCTAAAGCTAGAGGCTCTTCATAGCTCATACTACTAAGATGATAAAAACGGTAGCTCAGTACACAAGGCATCTCGCGTTCGCACGCCGGATCTTAAAGGATGTGATTTAGACAGTCTATATCATAATACAAATATTAATGGCTACTTTTACGATTCAAACATTTGATATATATGTCACACGAAAACAACTTTATCGTTGTTCCAACGCTCCCTTCTAAACTACTACAAGATGATAAATAAATGAATACCTATGTAGGACACCTGGTATAGTGGCTTAGAATTTAAGTAAAGGATATTGATGTCCATGTCCTTTTATTGTTCTTTTGTCTCCCTTATATTATCCCACCCCACTTCTCATACCAGCCAGAATTTTCCATTAGTATAAAAGAAACACCAAATATAGCAGATAAGGATTCACAAAAGCTGGCCAAATTATTTATAATACAAAACCATGCGCAAGAAAGAAATGATTTATATACGCTCCTTTTAATTATTTTTAATGGTATCCGTTAAAACATACATATGATTAGTGTCAAATGGCATCCATGGGATTGTATAGTTATACTTAAGTAAACATAAATTAAAAACACATAAATCTTGAGTTGCCGACAAGATTTATAAAATGTTCTTGAATTGCAGAGTTGGGTCATTCAGCTTATAACGCAGTCATCAAAACAAATTTAAAATTAGTGAGTTTAGTTAAATTCTAAGCCACTGATAGTTTAAAAAATACGAATAATTTCAGAGACCTCTCCTCATCATACTGGTTTCCCTTGTTATTTAGGATATTAGTGTAATGAGGCCAAACCTAAGGGGAGGTCTATGAAATTATTCAAACATTATTTTAGTTGTCTTACATGAGGCGAGGGTATTCCTTATTCCATTGCATGACAACTTTTGCTCATCCATTCTGCCCGTCTAGACGTCGCACTTTTTCTTATTATTATCTACCGTTCTTTCTTTCCTCCTAACTATTCACGTAAAATTTTGGTTAAGGGAACCCGGGCCCAAAAAGACCATACTCATGTGCAACTAATTCAACAGGACCACTTATAAACCCAATAATGGATAGGAGTGATCATACTCAAGGACGAGAAGCTCTCACAACATCAAGATAAAGAACAGCTCACATTCGAAGAAGAGCGTTTAATCAAAACTGGAAGAGTGAGGAAATGAAACAATATATCACTTATAAGGTAATTGCAAATAACAATTTATTTTTAATTGATATTGATCGACAACTTTAAAAAATTGACATTTTTTATATAGTAGGTTAAATTATACCGATAATCCAAAAGATCTTTTCACGATCAATAAATATATGGTTGGATTGTAAAAATGAAAAATCATGATAGATCATTCTATCATTGCACTATAAAAGAAAAGGAAAGAAAAATTTAAACGTACCACCAATTGGTACGAGGGATTAGTCGAGATCTCCTTATCCTTAACTAAAAATTTTAGATTTGAAACATGTAAATTGAAAATATTTTAGAAGGAATGATTTACACCTAAATTCGAATTAATAGGAGTCGTAGGCTTCGAATACCGAATGGTTAAAAAAAAAAACATTTAACGGGGCCAATTATAAAGCATCCTAACTAATCCATAAGAGATGCAAGGCAAAGTAGCCAATAAAGTATTAGCAGCTGTTACACTTAATAATCCTGAGGATGAAGAAAAGGTCCTACATCTTCATGACACTCACGTTCTAAACCAGTCCCACAGTCCCTCTAAGGAACAAATTAAAGGTAACAAAGTTGATAAAATGATTATATCAAAAAAGAAGGAAAAAAAGGTACACAGCATAAGATTAAAAAGTTTGTCATGGCCCAACGTCTCATCATACTAGAAGCTGGCTTAGTCATTGCAATAACAAAATATAAAAGAGAGAGACCATACTTTAATTACTCCTATTAATTACTTCTTTTTTTATCCTATTTGATGTGAAATACTTTTTTTTTAATCTGTCTTAAGAATAAATCTCTTTTATATTTAAAGATAATTTAACTTTAAATTTATCTATTTATGGTAAGTGAACTTTCTTTATATGCCGAGTAAGAAATGTATAAAACAAAACCCTCAAAAAAGGCTCAAACATAGCTACAAAAAAATATTTATTGCATCTTTTAGATTACGATGAGTTTCAAAAGTTTTTATTTCTTTGTCAAGTTCTGGATTCGATAAAACAAAGAAGGACAGTTCGGTGCTCTAAGTTCCCGCTATGCGCGAGCTAGGGTCTGGGAAAGAACCGGACTAAAAGGGTCTATTGTACGCAAATTTACCCTGTAATTCTGCGAGAGAGGTGGTTTCTTCTATCAAGCACGTTTACAAAAATTAATGAGACGGGTGGAGTATTTTTTTTATGCACTCATTTCTTCTCCAACTACCTCATGATTATTATCACATTCTTTTTTCTCTCTTATTATAAGTATCAATCCTTGAACTAATTTCATCACATTAGTTCAGAAAAAGATGGGTAGAACTGGAGCTAGAATGCCAAGTTTTTGCCTAAATAGAATTAGGCCTCATGTTCAAATTCGTTCACCACCTATACAAGCCAAAAACAATGAGAATTTAGCTAAGAAAGTTGAATGTGATGATCATGAAGAGAAAAAAGATACCTCATCAACCATGGTTGAGGGAAAAAACACCGGTGATATCGCGAAATCGACACCGATAATTGGCCGGAAAATCATGATTGTAGTTGATTCTAGCCTTGAATCCAAGAATGCATTGCAATGGGCATTAACTCATACTGTTCAGAGCCATGACTTACTTGTTCTTCTCTATTTTACTAAGTCTTCTGCTAAACAAGGTTTACTCTTTTGCCTTTTTCCCCTTCTTGTTATCATTCTTAATAATTACTATTTTATCTTATTTATTTTGTAGTGATTTTTTATATATGGAGCTAGCTAATACATAAAGGGAAGTTCTCATACTTTTGTGGTTTTTTTTTCATTTTTTTTCAGATGAAGATTCTAAAAAGGAAATAAATCCAAGAATTTTTGAGTTTCTTGCTTCCATGAAGAATACTTGCAAGCTGAAAAGACCTGAGGTGTGTCATCTCATCAATTTGCTGTTTTAAATAGAAATTATGCTTTTAATAAGATAATATTCTTATCTTCTTCTTCTTATTGTTTCTTTTCTTTATTTCTTTTATTTTAAGTCTTAACTTAATTCTGCGTATTGATTTTTACGCAATCAAGTCGCTTAAAAATATTTAGGATATGAGCTATGCATTAATAGTGTAATTTATTTTTGCACAACGAGCATAATTTAACATGTTCTAACAAGTTACTTAGTATGATAATTTGTTATATATTATCAATAACTATTTATTAAATGGAGCTATCTAGTATATGTATCCTTTTCATTAGAATTGCCTGATTGTAAATATTTTTCACATAGTTAATATATAGAACTTAAAGCTGTCTATTGCCGTGATAAATGAAGCTTGCTATCTACAAAAGTAAAGCAATTAGCAATAACAAGTTAACTTACACTAATAACATAAATAAATTTTACACGGTCATTAAATATATATATATTATTTTTATTTTAACCTACTTTGGTGAACAGGTTCAAGTGGAAGTGGCAGTGGCACAAGGGAAAGAGAAAGGTCCTGTAATAGTAGAAGAGGCCAAGAAACAAGAAGTGTCACTTCTGGTCTTAGGGCAGAAAAAAAGATTCATGGCGTGGCGGTTGATTATGATGTGGGCCGGCGGTCGGCTGACTGTCGGCGGCGGCGGCGGCGGCGGCGGTGGGGTGGTGGAGTACTGTATTCAGAATGCTAGTTGCATGGCAATTGCAGTGAGGAGAAAAAGCAAGAAACTTGGAGGATACTTAATTACCACCAAAAGACAAAAAGATTTTTGGCTTTTGGCTTAATTGCAAAATTTACATAATATGCTTCTTGTAAATTCATAATTACAGTAACTTATATTGATTGGGAAGGGAAATGGAAAGTTATTAGTGAGTCAAAAATTATTATTGGGCAATGTTGTCTGTCAAATTAACTGATCTTTTTTTTCTGTTGAAGCTTTACATATGCCAGCAGTAATGAGTTCTCAACCAAAAAATAAATGAAAAAATAAAGATTTTACAAGTTCAAAATTGTAAAATGAGAGCAAAAGAGAGATCAAAATTGCTTAACGGATTTACATGCGGATCCCAAATTTAAACTGTGTGTGTTCGGAAATAGCTAGGCGTAATTGATAAAGTTATGACATGTGACCAGCAGTGCAAACAACTTCTTGCATTAAGGCTACGTGCAATAAATCCTTATAGTTCAGCCCAATTCCCCGGATCCCGCATATAGCATAAGTTTAGTGCATCAGACTACCTTTTTTTTGTGTGTTTGGATTTGAAAGTCTTTCTCTTTATATCTAATTTTGTTCTAGATATGTATTTGTAAGCGAGTTTTTTACTATTGAATTCAAATGAACTCATAACTTATTCTAGATCCACCCTTTTTTATTTTTTAATTTGACATAAACACCAAATACAAATAACTATTTTTTTTATCTCAATTCACACACACAAAATCATGAACAAAACTGGCAAAGTACCACAAGGGACCAAATGAAAAAGTGATCAGGAAAATGAAATTAAAGCACATGGCTATTAAGCTTTTTCAAGAAATGAGAACCCTAAAGAGTAGACATGTCGGACAGGTTAACTAACTCCATTTTAATTATTCTTCAGATCAGTACTTTTACTAATTTGGAACCTTGAAAATTACTCCACTTTTTAATATTAATTATTTCTTTGAATGCTTACCAGGGACATAGCGGCATGGGCACATTTGTTTGTCACGTAACACCGTTTCGTCGATAATTTTTCGTAATCTATATGTATAAATAATAAATAAAATTAAAATATTGGATAAAATATAAAAAATGACATTGCTTGCCGCTAAAAAAATTTATTTATTTATTCTCTTATCCAAATATTGATACCGCTTAATCGCATATAAAAATTCTTGCGTATGTCACTTATGTAAACATAAATTGATTGAAAGCGGCTATTTTAATATATAGTTTATGTTAAAGGTTTGATTATCATCAGTTTTCTCCCCTTATTAGGCATTCAAAAGTAGAGGTCGACAAAGAAAAGACTTTCATATCTTTAACAAAATTTTATTTTAGAAGCTTGACCCCTTTTTTCTATCATAATTATGTATAGACATTAGTCAAAAATCAAAACAGTTTTCACCTATTTCCCAACATGAAGTTGATCAATTCCGAAACCTTTTTAATTATTTTTTGGAAAAAAAACACTTTTGTACTACTTTAAAAAAAAGTTACATAAAGGAGTAAAACGCAGTATTATACTGCGAATTACGTTAACGGAAATTTTGCCGTTAAAGTAATTCGCAGTATAGTACTGCGTTTTACTTTTAAAAAAAAATATTGTAAATCGCAGTACTATACTGCGTTTTACTAAGATATATTTGTAAAACGCAGTATAATAATGCGTTTTACATTAAATAATTGCGTACCAATAATGAACTGACATAACAATAATTCAATACATAAAACGTAGTATTGTACTGCGTTTTACATAGAAAAATTCTACACCCCAACGTCGGACTTGCCTTATTTAAAGGCGTTTCAATTTTATAAAAGTTCATTCAATACTTTATTTCAAACTTACGTTCATACTTCTCTCTTCTTCTTATCAATTATTTTTTTACAATGTCTGAAGTGGCAAAAATAAGGGTTTCACTATATTGGGGGGGTGAGGTTGTGTTGGAGAATAACTCTGTGAGGTATAGCTCACCTCCACAATGTCATGTTAAATTGCCGCTTACTATGGAGTACGATAAATTGGTATCGTTGTTACGTAAAAAAATGAATGAGAGGAGGCGTCCAGTTAACCTTAAAATAACCGGTAGATTTCCGTATTCAGTTACTCCGCAAGGGTTTGCTTATTATTCTGAGTTTAACATCGAGGATGATGAAACTCTTAGAGATTTTTTGCTGATTCCGGATGAATATAGGGAATTTATTGTAATAAAATTATTGGAAATGTACGTCAAGGTGGAAGACGTTCCCAATAATGAGGGTGTGCATAGTAGGGATAACCCCCAGTCATCGGGTGGTTATTTGGAGCAGTTTTTGCCGGACAGATTGTGATGAAAGAGCTTGCCTTGATTTAAACTTGTCACCACCGGCGAATGAGCAACCACAAAATAATTTTTTGACTTTAGATAATCAACAAGACGACTGGTAAACTTCAATTTTACTACGCTTTAGCGATGTTTAATTTATGTTTTAATTGAGTTTGTATTAACACTCATATTTTTCATAGGGGGTACCGTCCGGATATGAATTTTACAAGTCATGACCCTGCCCCTAGTTGGAATATGCGTAGTTCTGGAGTATTGGACCATGGTGGTCCATCTGGGAGTCATCACCAACAAGAAAATATCCACCATGAAACGTCAAGACAGTACGACTTGTAAGTAAAGTGATATAGCTATATCTAAAGTATTTATCTAGTTGGGTAACTTATCATTTTGTTCTTTATGTGCAGTGAAAACGAGCTTCTTGAAGCTCCTGACCTCACACAATTGCCCATAGACGACGTATTTACTCGTGATTTGGCAGATGCGCAGAGTCAGAAAGATGATAGTGATTATGACAACAATGCGGATGAGTCTGAGGATGACACACCCTTCCATGATGAGGGTGATGAGGAGGAGGAAGTGAATGTTGAACCTGAGTTGACGAGGGAGCATGTTCTTCCACCTCCAGCTAGACCAAGAGTGTACGAGTCCCACGTGCCATTTCATGAGCGGAATATTCCCTACCTTGATAATTTGCCAAACATGTCGAACGTGGATTCCCTCACAAGGGATGATGATGAATTTCGGTCAGCAATGTGGGATGAGTCTAGACCAGCTGTTTTGACAAAGGGCATGTATTTCCCCGATAAAGCTCGCCTAATTAGGGCTGTAAAAATCTACAGTATAAGAGAGTGCCGTGAGATGACGGTAAATGAATCAACTAAGGAGAAATACAAGGTTGTATGCCGTAGAGACTTTATGGGTTGTCACTGGATGTTGCGTGCCACCAAGAAGAAATCAGATTTGTGGAAAGTGGGTAAATTTATTAGCGAGCACAGATGTGAAATGGACACATACAATGAGAATCACTTCAACTTGGATGTGGACTTGATTTCTCTTTTCTTGATTCCATATTTGGAAGTATCCATTAGGTTCAAGATTAAAGAGTGTATTACAGCCGTCCACCAGGAGTATGGTTGTACTATAACCAAAAGAAAGGCATATCTCGATCGCAAATGTGCCTTTGAACTTATTTATGGCGACTGGGATAAGTCTTTTTCAAATCTGCCCAGGTACATGGCCGCACTGCAACACTTTAACCCCGGGACTGTTGTTGAATGGAGGCGTGAGCGGATTCCGGACAGACCCGAATATATTTTCAACTATGTGTTCTGGTCATTTAAACGAGCAATTGATGGTTTTGTGCATTGTCGTCCTGTTATTTCCATAGACGGTACTCATGTCTATGGAAAGTATGATATTAAGCTTTTGATTGCAGTTGCAGTAGATGCCAACGGGCAAATATTTCCACTAGCTTTTGCCATATGTGCCAACGAAAGTGAAGAGACATGGACGCTTTTTTTGAACCACTTGAAGCAGCACGTTGTCAAACAGCGTTCAGGTATTTGTCTAATATCTGATCGGCATGGTGGTATTTTAAGTTCTGTACGTCACTTGCCTGAATGGCAGGAACCATATGCATACCACCGTTACTGTGTGCATCACCTGAAGGCCAATTTCCAGAAGAAATATCCTAACAAGGCATTGCATGACTTAATGTGGCTGGCTGCAACTGAGCACCAGCAGTGCAAATTCACGAGGCACAAGGAAACGATCCAGCAGTTAGAACCACGAGCCTATACTTGGTTGATGGGGCATGAGCTTCACATGTGGACATTGCATGCTGATGGCGGCAGACGATGGGGAGCCCTCACTACAAACGTGTTGGAGTCATTCAACGGCTTGTTGAAGTCTGCCCGTGGACTGCCTGTCACTGCCATGGTCCGCATGACATTCAAACAGAGTGCAGAGAGGTTTGTTGAAAGGCATGCAGCTGCATCAACATTGATGGACATGGGTGTTCAATTTATGCCAATACCCATGAGACGATTTGAAAGGTCCAGGAGGCGAGCACAGTGGCATTCATTTCTTCAGTACGATCATGAACGGGGTGTTTTTGAAGTTAAGACCGCTATCCGCGGACACCGTGGGAATAATCTACAGACAGTGAATGAAAATAGAAGGTTATGTTCATGTGGGAAATGGACCATCTACCACATGTCGTGTGCACATGCGTTGAAGTGCTTTCAACAAGTTGGATATGGGGCAACAAACTATATTGATAGGCAATACAGTGTTGCTGCATACATAGACACGTATAGTGGGAAGTTGCAGCCATTAGGTGCTGAGCATTATTGGCCGCCGGAACTTTTTAAGATGGTATGTAACAAGGACTATTTGCGCAAGCTGCAAGTGCAAAAGAGAACGCGTATACGGAACCAAATGGATGTTGGTGACACCATTTATGCGCGTAAATGTGGCATATGCTTGCAAACAGGACACGACCGTCGTAAATGTCCTTAAGGTGGTGTGCGTGGTGGTGGTAATCCGGCTCCTGGTGCAAGTTCGTCGAATGTACCCAACTATCAAGGATACCCCTAGTCTTTTATTTTGGTATTGTTTTTTGTAATACATGTTTTTACTTGTGTATCTTGCAATATATATCAAATAAAATTATGTTCCACAATTTGAAATGAGTGAAGAAAAAGTTGTTTAATTGCAGGAAATGTAATATGTAAAGTTGGTTTGATAGTTTCATATAACAACACAAGCACTTAAACTTAACTTGCACTTCAATTAAAATAAAGATTACTACAGCACAAACACAAACATAACAGGCCAACATAATAAAAATACATGAAATATGAAAAATACACTAAACACATACAAGCAAATGTTTAGTCCCGGTTGCCATTTATTCTCCGCTCCAACCACTTAAATCGTTCTTCCATTCGTTCTTTTTCTTCTTCTACCTCTTTCAGTTTCGCCTTCACCTCCGCAAGTTCCCGTTTATATTTTTCTTTTCGTTCCTTTTGTGCTTCACAATTCCATTGTGCTTTCTATTTTTCTTCTCCCACCTCCTTCAGTTTCGCCCTCATTTCTACAATAATTCTAGCGCTTTCTCTTTGTGTTTCCCGTTGGCATAAACACATATTATGAAGAAACTGCAGTTGTTCTCTGTAGCATTCCTGATAACATGGTTCATCAACCCATTCCTGAAAATCACAAATAGGTTCACCGGAAACCTTGTATAACTGGTTCATACAGCACCAGTAGCGGCGTCCAACTTCACCATTGTCCCAACAATTTTGCATCGAGCATTCTTTTCCACAGTTGCACTTTGGTGCATGAAGAGGTTGAGTCATTTGATGAAACATTTGCTTTTATTAAAAAAAACTTACTTTTAATGAAATATTTGCTTTTACTAATTTTTGAGCACACAGAATAACTATAATGATGTCGTTATTTATAGGCGAGACAAAATACATAAAGCGTAGTATAGTACTACATTTTATGGAGCTGTCTTGTCGTTCTGAAAAAGATGAAAACCATGCGAAAAAGCTGGTTTATTGCAGAAAAATTAAAAACATAAAGCGTAGTATAGTACTACGTTTTATGGAGTTGTCTTGTCGTTCTGAAAAAATGAAAACCATGTGAAAAAAGCTGGTTTATTGCAGAAAAATTTAACACATAAAGCGTAGTATAGTACTACGTTTTATGGAGTTGTCTTGTCGTTCTGAAAAAGATGAAAACCATGTGAAAAAGTTGGTTCCATGTGAGCAGTGATGGTTTTAGTTCTAGTATAGTACTACGTTTTGCAATGTTTGTGTTTCTTGTGTACTGTTTAAGTAAAACTACTGTTCAAATGTAATTAAAATATAAATGTTGTTAAACGATAATTATTATCATTATATACATAATGCACTATTTACACAAACTAAAAACCTAAGTAAATCAGTGAGTCCCGCAGCCTGTGTGCTTCAGTGCTGCTGTTGGCCTGAGTCGTATCCCCTATCGCCCGGGTACACTATCTGGATCATCATCATCAAGCCGCCTCTTTATGTGAGGATGTACAGCAGCATCGACACCACAACTAGCAGGATCGGAAGAATAGGCCGTCGGGCCGTCAGCAACCTACAAAACAAGTACTAAACTTAGCATGTGACAAAGTATATTTGTATTGTACGTGTTAAGTCAAAAAATATTTTCCTACTGTGGTCTCGTCGGCCTCCTGAATATACGCATCAGTGGTGTCCTCATCAAAGCATGTAGTGGCCTCAAAGATGGGCTGGGACGATGCCTTCATAAGAAAGTTAAAAATTAATTAATGGCAGCTCATTAAGGAGAAAAAAAATTGAAATTTTAAAGTAATACAAACATACCTGCGCCTGTAATAGATCTGCATCAATCGCCGGGGATGAGGCATAACTCAACTTGCGCCCGCCATCCACGTACCGGGTGGTCCAATCCTCAGCTGCGGTAGATGGGCATGCAAAGTACTGGTCTACATCCCCGTCAAATGTACCCGTGATCGACAATGCTCCTGACGGGGTGACCTGCGATGCTGGCAGAGATAGCTGAAGGTTGTACGAAGGCATGCTGCTGGAAGGCTCATCTTGCCGAGGTATATAACCCGGCTGATTATCTCCAAGCGCCACAACTCCAAAGTCCTCATCATATCCCTCAACAGGTGGGTCGACAGGTGCCTCAACACCCCCTTGTTGGGGACCACCTCCTCGCCGTCCCCCGCGACCCCGTAGAGCACCCCTACCTCATGGGGCACCCCTCCCTCGTGCCCTACACCTGCCTCGTGGGACACCCCTACCCCGATGGTAGCCCTCTGGCGCTGCATACTGAGCCTCGTGGTCCAACCTCACGGCATATCTCGCCTGAAACAGGGTCCGACGAGCCAACTGTGCCACCCGCCAGCCATAGTCAACGACTGCAGGGATGTCAGTATGTTGTTGCATCTCCTGTCCCAACTGGTAGAGGTGATGATGCCCAATAGCCTGTGAAATATTTAAAATATTAATTAAATAACGCAATATCACAATTATATGATATTAATAAGCCAAAAAACATACCAGTGCCTCGTGTCTCCCGGCGTATGGTCTGTAGCGCTCGCCAAGTACATGAATGAGGTTCCCGATAATCAGTCGGGTGTGACGGTGGTACCATGATGCATACATATGAATAGTGGCCTCCTGGGTAAATGTAAGTGCTGGCGGAATACGGTCAGCTCGATGCTCCTCCCAAATAAGGACCTGCTGCTCTAGCCATCCCATATATATATCGTCCAGCCTGGCACGGTCATCCCGCTGATAGTGTATAGCCACCCATCCAGGATCCCTCGGTATAGGCTGGGGACGGTGAAACTGGCGAAGCACACGCTCTGTGGCATGATACTCAACCATATCGAAGAAGATCATCGGGACAGAGGTGCTCCAAAACATTCGATCTACTGAGCAATAAAAGGGCAGCTGAGCTACCAACTCGTCGCTGTATGACGTCCAGATGAACTGCCAAATAATAACATAAAAGTGAGTATGCGCAACACAACTTAATTTAAACAAGTAAGTGTAGGTACATATCTACCTGTCCGTCCACCAGCATATCTAGCACATCCCTGAAAAGGAGGAGATTATGATGAGCATCGGTCCCTCAGTAGTTCCCACGCCTGAGAATCCACCTAGAAGATAGAGGGAGAAACGGATAAGCCTCACCAGGCGCAAGTGCTGGTAGAGGTGGCTGCAACGACATGATCCGTTGCTAGGCCCAAACCTAAGATAAAAGGTTGATGTAAAATTTATGAGTCATTTCGACCATATAGAATTTGGAGAAATGAACAGAGTATTCGAAAGTGTTGTCACCTGTAGAAGGGGCAGAAAACCACATATATCCACCGCTGGGCCCATGCTCGCCCGACACATGCTCCTATACAGGTATGCGAGAACAGTAGCACCCCAATTGTACTGGGGTAAACCATCCAACTCCTGAAGATGGTGGAGAAAGCGCATACTCACTTTACTCCCCGAAGTGTTCGAGAACAAGACACCCGAAAAGCAGGAGCAGCGCCAACCGCGTGTACCTCTCAATATGGAGATCCTCCGTCTTGCCGGTAATGTCTGGGTGCAAAAATGTCATATGATCTTTGATGGCTGACAAAGCAACGCGACTGCCCCCAGCGTCACCCTGAGGTCTATAACCAGTAAAATGCATCATCATATCCAAAAATTGTGCACGCATCATGGATCTAATGTACTGGGGCAGTGCTACGGTCCGTCCATCTACGCGCAGCCCGTACAAAACCTGAACATCCTCCAGCGTGATGGTGGCCTCTGTGAGCACGTAATTTTTGCCTTACGAAAAATTACTCCAAAATAAATCAAAAAATAAAATAAATTTCTTTTACTGTGTAATTTTTGAATTTGGCGTGGTGTTAAATGTTTGTGTTATGTCCGTAAATGTTTATTTTTGTCAAAATAAATCAAAAAATAAAGTAAAATACATATTGCATGCATATAGGATTTAATTGTGCATTTAAGAGATAATTTAAATAAAATCGCAAAAAAATACGCATTGGTTCTATTTTAAATGTTTCACTGTGTGATTGATGTTTTTGTCTATGTGTTAAATAATGGTTATAGAGTAATTAATATATTTTTGTGAAGTTAAAATGGTTTTATAATTTTTTTTTTAATTAGAAAATGAATTAATTGAAAAAAAAAACATACTAGTAAAAGATTGGACCTGGATTAAAATCCAGGCCCAAATCAATTTATTCCCTTCACAAGCACAATCCCAACAGCCCCTGTCCGGTCCAATTCAAAGCCAGAACCAAACGACGTCGTTTGGTCATCTCTCATCAAGGGCCGTTGGATTAAATCCAACCAACGGCCAAGATCTCATCACCCGAACCCAAGACCCTTACCCGATCCATTGACCCGGTTCAACCCGTCCCCCAACTTAAACCAAACGACATCGTTTGGTTAAGTGAATAGATCCTAGCCCTCCATTCTAATTGATCCAACGGACGATACTAATCCACCCTACCCCTATATAAATCCCAAACCTTACCCAGCCCCTAACTGAACACCCCCCTCTCCACTCCTGTTCATCATCGTTCCAAGCAGACCCCTAACCCTAGCCGCCCCTATTCCCCTTCGCCTGAAACCCGGCGGCATCAACGCCGCCGGTCACCAACTTAACACCCTAGGACCTCCTGAACCTCCCCTACACGAATCCAACCTTAGTTTCCTTCGAATCAGGCCACAACTCTTCGAATCTTAAATCGAAGGTTGGCTTGAAAACTTGATCTAAACCAATCAGCCCCAAATTAACACCATGGCTTCCCCTAGTCATCCTAAGTATGGATCTGTTGGTTGTTAGGTTCGAATCCGTTCGGAACTTCTCGAATCTTCTTTTGAAGATTCGGACCAAACAAAAATTTACCCAGATCTGTTTCAAACTCACACCAGTTACCCTCCTGGCCTCCCTCGTGCCTAGAATATCTTTGGTTCTTCTCGAATCTGACCAGAAATGGTTAAATCCCAAATCGAGTTTTTAAGAACCCTAAAAAATACCAAACTTCCGGATTCGGTTCAGATTATGATGAAGATTGAGGTTTAATTGACCTTAGTCGAAGTATTTTCAGTGGAAAATACTTCGACTAAGGTCAGTTTGATTTCAAACAAAAAAAATTCGAAATCCAAGTTGAGTTCGAGTCAGAATTTAATTAAAGTTCAGAGGTATTTTTCTATTTATTTTTGTGTATTCTACGTGTATTGTTGTCCGTATTAATAGCTTGTTAATTTTTCATCAATTCTGTCATTTCTGTCTATTTGATCCGAATGTAAATTGTTTCTGTTGGTTGTGGTTATTTACAATATGTGTAATCGACTCGATTAAGTTCGTCGATTAGTTATATTACGAATTTTTTCATTTCTGAAAAGGTTGACTAAAACAGTCTGCTTCTATTTTAGACTAGTTATTGACAAATGTTGTAAATAGTCAATTGATTAATGCTCGTCAATTAAATCATGATTGTCTGTGAATCAGTGAATTCAAATGTATGTTGTATATGTTATTGTCTGAACATTAAAAGTTTCAGGGCATTGTCAGTATTGACAATGATCCTGTGTGTGTTTGATTTTGGTTTAATGTTAAGTCCAGTCTGAATGATTTTGATAATTTCAGAAATATGCTGTTATGATGTTAGTTCTGAATTCAGTGTTGTAATGTCCAGTTTGAATTCCAGTTTACAAAAGTTGGTCAAATACAATTGTGTTTAGGAGGTTAATAGGATTGATTTAGCTGTAAATCAGAAAGATAACTGAGTCTGTACAGATTTTAGAATATGTTTCGCTGAAGGTTCTGATTTTTCAGTAATAACATTAGGATTTCAGGGGCACTTATGGGAATGAAACAGTAAAAACAGGGTGTTAGTACTAGTATATTATAATGTAATGTTAGTTGCTATTAGTTAATAATACTAATGGGGAACAAGGGATAATGGGCTGCTGAAAATCAGGGAAAAGGTTTTACATAATGGGATTTTCTCTTTTTAAAAAGAAGAAGGGGGTCCAAGAAGCACTTAATTTGCCTAGGACCAGCCCTGTATAAATACAGGAGCTGGACAGACCGTTAAGAGAGAGAATTTTTGAGTGAGAAAGAGAGAATTTTAAGAGAGAAAAAACAGAATTCTGAAGAAAAACAGAATTTTCAGAAGAGAATTTCTAAGGGCAGAAATTTTCAGAAGGAAGATTTTAATAAAGAAAAAGAAAGGCAGAGAGAATTTTTAATCTTTAAGAGGGCTGAGATTTTAAAGAAAGGAAACAGAAAATAGCACACTCACATATACACTCACACACAGATACAGCAGCAGAAACAGAAAATCAGAAACAAACTGAATTTGTAACTGAAGAAAGGCTGAAATCTGAAATATTGTTCTTGTGTTGAATATGTTCAATTTTGTGTGATTCCACTATTCAGTTAAAATCTGAAGTGTCTTTCAAAGTATCTTACTGTGCATCTGGGCTCTTCGAATCCTATTCTTGATAAGATTTACTATGTTATCAGTATATTCTACTGAATTTGTTACTGCTGTAACTGCTGAAACTTACTTCTTCTACCTCCATTTTCAGGTATATGTCTTTTAAATTTTAAGTTGGAAAGAGATTCAACATGACTTGTCGATAAAGCTTGAACTGAAAGTCTATTTTTATTTGTCCAAGTTCATCAATTTAAATTTCATTTTTTGTTTCATGTTAGTTAATTAGTAGTACATTCAATTTGATAGCTATGGGCTATTTATCTTATTTTAAAAGTTTGTATAAAGGTTTGTAATAATATTAGTTCATTATCTCATTAGTTTAATAAATTGTCAAGACAGGGAGTAAGGCATAAAAATGGACCATTGATTGCATCCCTTAATACTATTAGCTAAATGCAAAGATAAAGAAGTTACATTAGTAGAATATTTTGTAATGAGTATGATTTTGTTTAGATTGGTATAAGTTATTATATGGTATGATGACAGGTATAATCATATGAGTAAAGTAAGTTGGTATAGCTCGTCATGATGACAGAACGTTATGAATGCTTACGCCAAATAGTCGGGTTGCATGTAATGTAACTTTGTTAAATTAACTTGCATAATAATTCCCTTTCTACAAATTCGATGCTTATCTACTTTCATAAAACAAAGTGACCAAGTAATTAGGCCTATTAGATTAAAAGTGAGTGTATGAGAATGAAAAGAGATGTACAAGCATAGATTGCCACATTTTACATCATTGATAATTAGAAATAAAATTTGTATTAAGTAAACAATGAAAATTCTCGAAAATATTTCCTTCCCTTTATGAATTATTTATTTTCAGTTCCATATGACATTTATTCTTCGGCATGTATATATATATATGTCATATATTTTTTTAAAAAAAGATAGTATTAATCATATTTTTATTATGTCCTTTGAATTTGAACAGTTGGAATAAATTATTTATATTCGGAAAATATAATCAACGGTCAACATTTAATATTGTAAGTTCTTTGAAACCTTAAATGGGAATTTGTCATGAGTTTCATATAAAAATGTATGAATAATTTGTGGAAAAATCCTTAATATCATTGCAAATATTTTTGCGCAATTAGGGATACGTTCGCGTACCTTGATTATATTTTAGAAGCAAAAATTCGGATTATGCGTACGCGCAATTTCGAACAAATATTTAGTAAAAGGATTTATCCAAAGACGTTAAATCAATTTCATAAAAACCCGAGATGTACGGTTCACTATTCAAGAAAAATAAATATTCTTGATTCAACACAATCTCGGAAAAATGATTGCTTAAAATATTATAAAAAAAAAATTATTGTGTACACGTACGCGTGACACAATTCCGCATTTTTAAATTTGTAACACGAATATACGTACGCGTAATTCGATTCGAAGAAGGGTCCTTAATCACGATAAGTATAAGCGGTAGTAAAATCAGATAACATCAATATATTTAATAAAATCAGGATGATTAAGCCAATAATAAAAATAGTTAAGCGACCGTGCTAGAACCACGGAATTCGGAAATGCCTAACACCTTCTTCCGGATTAACAGAATTCCTTACTCAGGATTTTTGGTTCGCAGAAAAATAAACAGAGTCATATTCTCCTCGATTCAGGGATTATAATTGGTGACTTGGGACGCCTCAAAATTCCCAGGTGGCGACTCTGAAACAAATAAACAAATCCCGTTTCGACTGTCCTTTAATTGGAGAAAACTCCCGACACGCCCCGCGGGCGCGGCAAAAAGGAGGTGCGACAGCTCTGGCGACTCTGCTGGGGATCTTTTACCACTGTGTTATTGTAACCCAGAACCATTGGTTCAGGGTTTAAAGAATTCGGGCTTAAAATATCTGTTTTTATTGGCTTTACTTACTATATAATTTTCAACTGTTTATATGCTAATATGCTAAATATTTTTTTTTACCGCTTTAATATTATTTGAATTGTGCATATATACAACTGCTACGAAACCTCCTTCTTTCTGAGTCTTCTGAATTTATGGTGTACACGTGCGCGTGACCCACCTTTCTGTTAAAGTCATACCAAATAAGACGGAGTTGGGACAAGTAACTAGGCCGGGCAGACTTTCGTGCTCCCGGTACGTTGCCCCCGCTTCGGCTCAAACTGTCCGTTTGGGTAAGCCAGGTTTAGAACAATCAACCTAAGGTTTTACACTTAGAATAACTCAGCCATGTACCGGATCCCTAGTAGGAACGAATATTTGCATCATATGCATTTGCCCTTGGAGACTCAACACAGGGGTTGGGTCTGTCTAGGACAGGTGAACCCAAAATTAAAAGACCATCATGATGCATCCTACTTGCTACTTGTGCATTCATTTGCCTCAAACATGCTTGTTGACCAGCTTAAATAAAATCATGGTAAGAAGCAAGGAATAAAATGGGTTGTTTTAAAATTTTCGAAAAAAAAATAGTTTTAAATTTTGAAATAAAAATATTTAATGAAAAAAAAATCGAAAATAAATTTTAGTATAAATTTTCCCAAAATAAATTTTGACTTTATTAAAATTAAATTTCAGATACAAAATGAGCACCACACAAAGCCCCTCATCCACAAGTACGGAGGAATTTCTATGTCAGCTTCAAATGTGGTGGTATGATTTGGGCGAAGACGGTCAAAAATGGGTCGTCAAGCATTTGGGAAATCTCACGGACATTATGAAAGTTGAGCCTCGGGATGATCTGATTACGGCATTAGTAACTTTCTGGGACCCTGTTCACAATGTGTTCCGTTTCTCTGACTTCGAGCTTACTCCTACATTAGAGGAGGTAGCTGGCTATGTTGGTTTTGACGGAAGTTTAAGAAATCAAAGCTTGATATTCACAAAGGCTCCTTCAATACATCGATTCTCCGGTCTTCTGAACATCAGCAGTCAAATCAGGAAAAGCAATGTCATCAATGGATGTTGTTCCTTCAACTTTTTGTATTCCAGATTTGGAAAGTCAGATGGGTTCGAAATTCATGAGAAAGGCCTTACTAATAAGCAAAACAAAGACACTTGGCAGATACACCAACGATTTGCTTTCATGGTGGCTTTTCTAGGAGTCATGGTCTTTCCAAATAAAGAGCGAACAATTGATATTCGAACCGCAAAAATTGTGCAAATCCTCACCACTAAAGAAAATCACACCCTTGTCCCCATCATTCTGTCAGATATTTATCGGGCTTTGACTTTATGCAAATCAGGGGCGAAGGTTTTCGAAGGATGCAAAATTTTGTTGCAAATGTGGGTGATTGAACATCTCCAACAACAACCCAAGATCATACAGTATGGGTCGAACAGAGCTAATTGCATCGAGAGCTATGAGGAAAGAACAAAAAATTACCAAGCTCCAGAAGGGATAGAAGCATGGGTATCTCATCTAAAGGCTTTAACGGCAAATCAAATTGAATGGACTCTGGGATGGCTCCCGATGAGAGAAGTAATACATATGTCAACCTCAAATAGTTATCTACTACTATTGGGATTGAGAAGCATTCAGCCATATGCACCACTAAGAGTCCTAAGGCAACTAGGGAGATATCAAATAGTTCCTGATGAGGAAGATTTGAGTATGCAAGTAATCGAATTACACCCAGAAGCCACTATTCCCGAAGCTCTACTTCAGCAGATGTGGAATGGGTGCCGATACTTGAAAAGTGATACTCAAGTCCTAGACGCTACCAAGGGTGAGATAAATCCTGGATATGCAAGGTGGTTCGAAAAGCGGTCCCGCGTGGATGATGTACCGGAACCTGAGCTAAAAAGGCCAACAAAAAGACCCCATGTTCAAAATTTCAATGATAAAATCCAAGAGCGGTTAATCTGGGGAGAAAAAGAAAAAGGGTACAAAGCCACTATCCATGCCCTAAAAGAAAATCTAAGAAGCCTCAGTTTGGAGAAAGATTTGCAAGAACAAGAAGCCAAAGGCGAGAAAAAGAGTCTAGCTTGTGAGAATGAAAATCTTCATGCTCGATTCCAAAAAATGAAAAGAGTCTCTGAAACGCCAAAGAGAAGCTGGAAAGATCAAAAAACCATCGCCAATCTCTTCGAAAAAATGCAAGATTTTGACTCCATTCTTGCAGAAAACGAAAGGGCATTGAGCAAAGCAAAAGAAAGGATCCAACAATTAAATGAAGAAGCCAGATCTAACAAGGAACGCCAGGATAGGCAATCCGAAAAAGACAAGGCTCAATTCAAGAAGGAAAAAGACTATTGGATGCGATCAGAAGACCAGCTTCGTGCACAACTAGAAGAGGCAAGAAGATGCAACAGAGAATACCAATAAGCAGACCTCGACAGGGAAAGATCACAAGCAAGATTAGAGCAGGCCAGACTCCGAGCTCTATTAGAATCAGCTTTAGATCGTGAAAACCGTGTCAGAGACATAGCCACCACTCGTCAGCATCAATTGCAAGACCAAGACCAACGTCTCCAAGGTTTCAGGGCACAAGTCCACGACTTGGCAGTCTTCACATCTCAAAGTTATGTAAACTGCCAAGGAATGGATTATGAAAGGTTTACAGAGCATGCGCCCACTTTTGCTCGTCATCTAGCAATAGAGTTGGAAAGGATGTATCGTATGCTGGGAGGCCATCCAGGTCAAGCCCCACATTGAGCAGATAATCCAATATTAGAGAACAAAAGTGGAAAGTGGGGCATTTTGTGAGATGTTATGAATTGTATCTTTTATTCTGATTTAAGTGTGTGTGTTTCAAGCTATTTTCTTAAAGTTTTCGAATGTAATTCCATCTTTGTGTAATAAATAAACATGATTGACTTTGGTCCGAACTACGCAAGGTCTGATTCATGGTTGACATAATACATAGGCAATCTCTAAGAGTCGACCACCACGATAAAGATATCTGTAATAAATAAAAGTGAATAACAATAAAAAAATTCAAAAGCTGGGACGATACAAGCAACCGAGCGAATGCATAATAGAAAGGGATTATTTGTCTAGGAGCATTGCATCTCAACGTGTGATTATATATGTGTTAAACTCTCGAAACTAACAAGTTTGTCCATTTTCAGAATTCGACCAGTTAGTTTCTCTAAAGAGTATACTGGCATATTATCACTATCATACAAGATCAAAAGGACCAGTACCCGAAAGTATGTCTATCCCAGATGTTGACACAGGAATGGAGATAGAAGAGATGGATGTCGGGAAAATGAAAGAAGAAATGCTTAAGCTCAAGTAGCAAATGGCAGAAATATACCAAGCTTGGTCTATAGGACAGTTGCCCCCATCTTACCCAAATAACCCTGCTCCATCAATAATCCAAACTCAGGATAATATCACCACTGAATTATCCCCAAGTTTCCCCATTTATCAGCACTACCGAGGCACCACCTCTCAGACACCACAGTCTCCACCTCCAAAACCAGTTCCGTACCTTCCTCCACCTATGACTCCTGTTTTTGTAGCACCTCCCCCTGCTACATTTCACAAATCTCCTAGTGAGCCTACATTTCAGGCCCAAGACAACCAATATTACCCCCCGGAGCCCACCTTCAAAGCCTCCGAAATCAATTCACCTGCTCCTCAGTTTGATCTCCCAACCGAAATTGACAAGCCAGCCAAAAATGCTGAACAAGAAGAGATGTTCAGGAAGGTCAAGAGTCTAGAACAGTCGTTCCGAGACATGTGAGGATTAGGTGGGCAAGTCAGTGTAGCCTACAAAGATTTATGCTTATTCCCTAATGTACAATTGCCATTTGGCTTCAAGATGCCCAAATTTGACCTATACAGCGGGCACGGCGACCCAGTAGCCCACTTAAGGGGTTTCTGTAGCAAGATGCGAGGAGCTGGGGGAAAGGATGAATTATTGATGGCTTACTTCAGTCAAAGTCTAAGCGGATCAGCTTTGGAGTGGTATACACGCCAAGACCATGGAAGATGGTACACCTGGGATGACCTGGCACAGGCATTCGCATACCATTTCCAATACAATCTGGAAATCATCCCAGATCGATTATCTTTGACCAAATTTGAGAAGAAACACAATGAAAGTTTCAGAGAGTATGGTTTTCGGTGGAGAGAACAGGCAGCAAGAGTGGATCCTCCTATGAAGGAGAGCGAAATGGTAGACTACTTCCTCCAAGCCTTGGAACCAACTTACTACGCCCACTTGGTTTCAGCGGTTGGAAAATCATTCAACGAGGTAGTGAAGATGGGAGGTATGGTAGAAGAAGGCCTCAAGACAAACAAAATCATGAGCTATTCAACAATTAAGGCAACTACTCAAGCTATTCAAGGCGGGGTAGGAGGAATCGGAAGAAAGAAGAGGGAGGAAGCAACCGTAGTTGATTCAGGAATTTGGCCAGGACCCAGGGGTTCACCGCTTTACTATAATCAGCAACGACCTCGCCAATCAGCTTACCACCATGATTCATCCCAACATTACTATCACCCTTCAGAGCCTCATTTCGCCATTAACCACGCTCAAGCATATAATCAGCCACCCGTTCACACCAATTGGCGTGCTCTTGTCACACCAAATACCTACCCCCGAGCTTATCTCGGACCAGGTTTCAGGCCTAGACCAGCATTCAGGGGAGAAAGGGAACAAAAAAAGAAAACTTACACTCTATTGGGAGAGTCTTACACTAGTCTGTTCCACAGGCTGAGACAGTTAGACATGTTGAGACCAATACAATCCAAGCTACCCAATCCTCCACCAAAGAATCTGGATTACACCATTAGCTGTGAATATTGCTCCGGTACACCAGGCCATGATACAGAGAAATGTTGGCATTTGAAAAATGCAATACAAGAGCTGATTGATACTAATAAAATCGAGGTTCAAACCCCCGAAGCTCCAAATATCAATAGAAATCCAATGCCAGCCCATCAAGAGGCTAATATGATAGAAATCATACAAGCTGATGGGGAGACAAAGAAGCCGTCACAAACTGTCATGATGATCAAGTCTCATGAAACCAAGCCAGATAAGCAGTTAATGGAGGAGAAGCCGGTGTCTAAGCATAACAAGAATGGTGGTGAACCGTCTATGATAGTCGATGAGGGATCATCGAACAAAGTTGCCGCAAAACAAGAGAGGACAAAGGTGATAGTACCAGGGGTTGCTAACAAACCCGTCGTAATTGTGGAAGGAGCACGTACAGATCAGGTTATTATTGCACCTGTAATTCAGCTACCAATCATCAACAACAAAGCCATCCCATGGAACTATGAACGGGTGACCGTAATGTACAAAGGCAAAGAAATCAAGGAAGAAGTGTGTGAGGTACAAGGTTTGACTCGTTCGGGAAGATGTTTTACTCCCGAAGAGCTGAGAAAAACTAAAAACAATCCAATGCCCACGAAGAAAGCTGTGACGGAAGAAGAGGCGGAGGAGTTTTTAAGAAAAATGAAGCTCCATGATTATTCTGTTGTGGATCAATTAAAGAAGACCCCCGCTCAAATTTCATTGTTGTCGTTACTGATCCATTCAGAGGAACACCGTCTGGCATTGATGAAAATCCTGAATGAAGCTCATGTTCCTGAAAAGATCTCTGTAAATCATTTGGGCAAAATAGCCAACAGAATCTTTGAGACGAACAGGATTACATTTGCTGATGATGAATTACCTGTGGAAGGTACCGAGCACAACAGAGCTCTTTACCTCACCGTGAGATGTGAAAACTCCGTAATAACCCGGGTATTGGTCGACAATGGGTCCAGTGCAAACATATACCCTCTCTCCACTTTAAACAAATTAAAAATTAAAGAGGAGAGGATTCAAAAGAACAGTATCTGCGTACGAGGATTTGACGGTGGAAGTAGAGATTCATTTGGCGACATAGTGTTGGAACTAACTATAGGGCCAGTTGAATTCACAATGGAATTCCAAGTTTTGGACATGACTGTTTCTTACAACTTGTTGTTGGGTCGACCATGGATCCATGCTGCTAAAGCAGTCCCGTCAACATTACATCAGGTTGTCAAGTTTGAATGGGACCATCAAGAAATAGTCGTGCATGGAGAAGAAAATTTAAATGCTCACAACAGCACCATTGTACCAGTCGAGGGAGCAGAAATTGACCAAGGACCATGGGTATACCAAGTGTCAGACACAGTGTCGGTAGAGAAAGTTCCAGAAGGAAAATACCTTACGAATCCAAAGGTATCCTCTACATCAGTCATGGTAGCTTATGAAATGCTGAAGAATGGCTTTATACCCGGCAAAGGCCTGGGCTTATCTTTGCAAGGAATTGTACAACCAGTATCTCTCCCCGAGAACTGGGGAACATTCGGTTTAGGATTCACACCGACCGCCAATGACGTGATGAGAGCCAGGAAGTTGAAACACCAAGCATGGGTTCTTCCAAAACCAGTACCACAGCTGTTGAAGTCTTTTGTCAAGACCGGTGCTAAAAATCGCCCAATAACAACAATTCCTAAATCCCAGGTCAATCCTGAGGAGGAATTAATTGAAAGGTTCAAGAAATTGTTTAGTGATGTAAATATGCTGGAAGACGGAGAAGGGTGTAGCAACGCAGAAGTTCAATTCGTTGGACCAAAAACAAAGCTCAATAATTGGAAAGCCACTCCTCTCCCAATTCGAAAGGAGTCTTGGTAGTTTATTTTGATTTTTTTTCAGTTTGTTTGGGATATTTCAAGGTTGTAATCCCAAAATTTATCTTACAGTTGGTTTGAAGCGTGCAAAACCTTGTTATCTTTCATTATCCAATAAAAAGCAGTTTCCTTTTTATTATCATTCCTAATAGCTTTCTTTTCTTTTTCTTTTTTTTTGTACAGTTCTTTTTATGCTGGCTCTAGTGATATGGCGTGCATGAGGAATCTTCAGCCCAGTCTTAAAAATCAATCTGATTCCGAAATATTAATTCAAGAAACATATTGTGATTATGAATCAGAATATGATGAAGATGAGGTTTTTGAAGAGATTAGTAAAGAGTTAATTCTCTTTGAGGAAAAAATCAAACCTAACTTGAATGATACCGAGGATGTCAATATAGGGGACACGAGTAATGTCCGAGAAACTAAAATAAGTGTCCATCTCGAGCCAAAAATCCGAGAGGAGTTAATTAAAGCACTCATAGAATTCAAAGATGTTTTTGCATGGTCATATGACGACATGCCGAGCTTGAGCACTGATTTAGTGGTCCACAAATTGCCCACCGATCCAACAGTGCCTCCTGTCAAGCAGAGGTTGAGAAAATTCAAGCCTGATATGAGTGTGAGAATTAAAGAAGAAATCACCAAACAATTGGAAGCAAAGGTCATTCGAGTCACTCTATATCCTGTTTGGTTAGCTAATATCATTCCTGTGCCAAAGAAAGACGGCAAAATTAGAGTATGCGTCGACTATCGCAATCTCAACAAAGCAAGTCCAAAAGGATAATTTCCCATTACCCAATATCCATATTTTGATCGACAATTGTGCCAAGCATGATATAGGGTCTTTCGTGGATTGTTATGCCGGATATCATCAAATTCTAATGGATGAAGAAGATGCAGAAAAGACGGCATTCATCACACCATGGGGAACTTATTGCTACCGGGTAATGCCATTCGGTTTGAAGAACGCCGGAGCAACCTATATGAGAGCAATGACCACAGTGTTTCATGATATGATACACAAGGAAATTGAGGTATACGTGGATGATGTAATCATAAAATCAAAGCATCAGACCAACCACGTTGGGGATTTGAGGAAGTTCTTCTTAAGACTTCGCAGGTACAACCTCAAGCTTAACCCTGCCAAATGCGCATTCGGAGTTCCATCTGGAAAATTGCTGGGATTCATAGTCAGTCGACGAGGCATCGAGCTAGACCCATCAAAGATCAAAGCCATCCAAGAACTGCCACCCCCAAGAAACAAAACTGAAGTAATGAGTTTATTGGGAAGGTTAAATTATATCAGCAGATTTATTGCTCAGCTCACAACAACTTGTGAGCCAATTTTCAAATTGTTGAAAAAGGATGTTGCAGTCAAATGGACCGATGAGTGTCAGGAAGCGTTCGATAAAATAAAAGGGTACTTATCAAACCCACCCGTGTTGGTCCCGCCAGAGCCAGGAAGACCTTTGATTCTTTACTTGACGGTTTTGGAAAATTCATTTGGTTGTGTATTGGGGCAGCATGACCTCACTGGCAGAAAAGAACAGGCCATCTACTACCTTAGAAAGAAGTTCACAGCTTATGAGGTTAAGTATACTCATCTGGAAAAGACATGTTGCGCCCTAACATGGGTAGCTCAAAAATTGAAACACTATTTGTCATTCTACACTACTTACCTCATTTCTCGTTTGGATCCCTTGAAATACATTTTTCAAAAGCCTATGCCAACGGGAAGACTTGCAAAGTGGCAGATATTGCTCACGGAATTCGACATCATCTATGTGACTAGAACTGCAATGAAGGCTCAAGCACTGGCCTATCATTTAGCCGAAAACCCGGTCGATGAGGAATATGAGCCGTTGAAGACTTATTTTCCTGATGAAGAAACAATGCATATCGACGAGGTGGAACAAATCGAAAAACCTGGCTGGAAACTTTTCTTTGATGGAGCCGCCAACATGAAAGGAGTAGGAATAAGAGCTGTAATCATTTCTGAAATAGGGCATCACTATCCTGTTACGGCTCAATTGCGATTTTATTGCACCAATAATATGGCTGAATATGAAGCTTGCATTTTGGGGTTAAGGCTAGCTGCAGACATGGGTATCCGAGAAATCTTAGTCATGGGAGATTCGGATCTTTTGGTACATCAAATTCAAGGAGAATGGGAAACCCGAGATTTGAAGCTCATACCATACCGACAATGTCTACATGATCTTTGTCAGCGGTTTCAATCAGTGGAATTCCAACATATTCCAAGAATCCATAATGAAGTTGCCGATGCATTGGCTACCCTAGCATCAATGTTGCACCATCCAGACAAAGCTTATGTGGATCCAATACATATTCAAATCCATAATCAGCACGCTTATTGCAATATGGTTGAAGAAGAATTTGATGGAGAACCATGGTTCCACGACATCAAGGAATATATCAGGATGGGTATATATCCCGTACAAGCCACAGGAGATCAAAAGAGGACCATCAGGCGATTAGCAAATGGATTCTTCTTAAGCGGAGGAGTTTTGTATAAAAGAACACCAGATCTCGGATTATTAAGATGCATAGATGCCAGACAAGCTACAACTGTCATGTCTGAAGTACATTCAGGAGTTTGCGGACCCCACATGAGTGGATATGTGTTGGCAAAGAAAATCCTCCGAGCTGGTTACTATTGGCTTACCATGGAGAGAGATTGTATCAGTTTTGTACGCAAATGTCATCAATGCCAAATACACGGAGATTTGATTCATTCTCCACCATCCGAGTTGCACACAATGTCGGCACCATGGCCTTTCGTTGCTTGGGGCATGGATGTGATTGGACCAATTGAACCGGCAGCATCCAATGGACACAGATTCATTCTGGTAGCTATTGATTATTTTACCAAATGGGTTGAGGCCAAGACATTCAAATCAGTGACCAAGAAAGCTGTGGTCGATTTTGTCCACTCAAATATCATATGTCGATTCGGAATCCCGAAGGTGATCATCACAGATAATGGTGCTAATCTTAACAGCAACTTAATGAAAGAAGTATGTCAACAGTTTAAGATTACACATCGTAACTCTACCCCATATCGGCCCAAGGCGAATGGAGCAGTAGAAGCAGCCAACAAAAACATAAAGAAGATACTGCAGAAAATGGTAGAAGGTTCAAAATAATGGCATGAAAAATTACCCTTTGCATTATTGGGATACCGCACTACTGTTCGCACTTCAGTAGGAGCAACTCCTTATTTGTTGGTATACGGCACCGAAGCAGTAATTCCTGCAGAAATTGAGATTCCTTCCCTTCGGATCATTACCGAAGCAAAGATTGATGATGACGAATGGGTCAAAACCCGTCTAGAACAGTTAAATTTGATTGATGAAAAACGATTGACCGCAGTATGCCATGGTCAATTATATCAAAGAAGAATATAAAGAGCATACAACAAAAAGGTGCGTCCCCGGAAGTTCGAAGTAGGTCAGCATGTGCTGAAATGCATTCTTCCACATCAGGTTGAAGCAAAAGGCAAATTTGCTCCGAATTGGCAAGGACCATTCATTGTGACCAGAGTATTATCGAATGGTGCACTATGTTTAACAGATATTGAAGGCAAATGCATAGATATGGCGATCAATTCTGACGCGGTAAAGAGATATTATGCATAACTTTTGAATGTTTGTATTTAGCACTATTTCAAAGATTGAAATGACAAAGGCAATTTATTCTGCTGTCCAAACACTATACCATTTGCTTCCCCTTTGAGCCATACTTGTTTCTTTCCTAACCTCTCTTGGAATCAATAAAAAAAAAATCTTCACTATTATGGAGTGAACTACGTTTGACCTGATTCCTCAAAGAAGGATACGTAGGCGCCTCACGGCTCGGTCATAGGGTGCACAACATGCACAATGTGCACGGAAAAGAAATATCAAGAGACCCCAATCAAGAAACTGAGGCAGGAATTGTATTGGAAATAAGAAAAGATTCCAAGAGTTGTAATTTTAAACCCATACCACATCTATTTAGCTTTTAATACCTTTTCCATTCCTAACCTTATACCAAAAAGACCTTTCGATCAATCTTAGAAAAAATGCTGATGCAAGCAAATGAAGTGGTACAAACAAGGAAAGAAAGTAAAAATGAGAGAGTCTTATAGGTGAAAACCCACACGGGCACCATAAGGCGACGGAAGTTGAGAGAAAAGTAAAATGAGAGAGTCTTATTGGTGAAAACCTTCGCAGGCACCATAAGGCGAAAGGGAAGTGGAGAAGTGAAAAATGAGGAAAATTGATCAATGAAAACTCCTTGAGACAATTGAAAGGAGATTGATTAAAAGACTGGGTTGATTAATCCGAAATGCATACCCTGATCATTGGTGCCAGTAATTCCAATCAGATAAGTCTTTTATTCCTTTTCCAACAGTCATCCAAAAATTGGATTTTTCTTTTCATTCTATAATTGTCGAAATCAGCGTATTTCGCTACTAATAATCTTACTTTCTCCAAGCTTTGAGATAAATTTTATTCTAAACAAATAAGAAAGAATGTCAAGGTATACTACCAAGATTCAAGGTTACAAAATACAGCCACGAAAGGTGGGAGATAAAAGTACGGGTGTAAGAAAGATGAAATCAAAAGAGGATCAGCAAAGTCAAAAGAAGCACATGATTACAGTTGAAAGATTTTGAAAGAAAACACACAGAGGGAAATCCTATAGTCAAGGATCAATTACAAAGACAAAACAGTCTTTTCAATCATTCCAAGGCAATAAAGAAAGACGAAGAGAAACATCACCATCGGCAAGAATACCACAACCAGCCACCCTGCTTTAAACTAACGAAGTTTTCTTTGATTTAAAACAGGGGCAAATACAATATTTGTGTCTGGAAATACCTGGTAAAGAAGAAGAAGTCAGGCGTCCACCTGGAAAATGAGGATGAGAAAAGAAGAAGTCAGGCGTCCACCTGGAGAATGAGGACAAAGAATTGAAGAAGTCAGGCATCCACCTGGAGAATGAGGACAAAGAATTGAAGAAATCGGGCGTCCACCTGGAGAATGAGGATGAGAATTGAAAAAGTCAGGCGTCCACCTGGAGAATGAGGACAAAGAATTGAAGAAATCAGGCGTCCACCTGGAGAATGAGGATGAGAATTGAAAAAGTCAGGCGTCCACCTGGAGAATGAGGATGAGAATTAAAGAAATCAGGCGTCCACCTGGAGAATGAGGATGAGAATTGAAGAAATCAGGCGTCCACCTGGAGAATGAGGATGAGAATTAAAGAAATCAGGCGTCCACCTGGAAAATGAGGATGAGAAAAGAAGAAGTCAGGCGTCCACCTGGAGAATGAGGACAAATAATTGAAGAAGTCAGGCGTCCACCTGGAGAATGAGGACAAAGAATTGAAGAAATCAGGCGTCCACCTGGAGAATGAGGATGAGAATTGAAAAAGTCAGGCGTCCACCTGGAGAATGAGGATGAGAATTAAAGAAATCAGGCGTCCACCTGGAGAATGAGGATGAGAATTGAAGAAATCAGGCGTCCACCTGGAGAATGAGGATGAGAATTAAAGAAATCAGGCGTCCACCTGGAAAATGAGGATGAGAAAAGAAGAAGTCAGGCGTCCACCTGGAGAATGAGGACAAAGAATTGAAGAAGTCAGGCGTCCACCTGGAGAATGAGGACAAAGAATTGAAGAAATCAGGCGTCCACCTGGAGAATGAGGATGAGAATTGAAAAAGTCAGGCGTCCACCTGGAGAATGAGGATGAGAATTAAAGAAATCAGGCGTCCACCTGGAGAATGAGGATGAGAATTGAAGAAATCAGGCGTACCTGGAGAATGAGGATGAGAAAAAGAAATCAGGCGTCCACCTGGAGAATGAGGACAAAGAATTGAAGAAATCAGGCGTCCACCTGGAGAATGAGGACGAGAATTAAAGAAATCAGGCGTCCACCTGGAGAATGAGGACAAAGAAAAGAAGAAATCAGGCGTCCACCTGGAGAATGAGGATGAGAATTGAAGAAATCAGGCGTCCACCTGGAGAATGAGGACAAAGAATTGAAGAAATCAGGCGTCCACCTGGAGAATAAGGATGAGAATTAAAGAAATCAGGCGTCCACCTGGAGAATGAGGATGAGAATTAAAGAAGTCAGGCGTCCACCTGGAGAATGAGGACAAAGAATTAAAGCAGTCAAGACACCCACCTGAAGAACGAGGGAATACAATTGAAGTGTTGAAATCAAAAGCCCGCTCATATGATAAAGGAGCACACTTAGAATCAATAAAGCAGAGGAATCCAATAGAATCCCCAGCAAGAAACAATAAGAGTTCCAAGAGGAATACGAAATAAACCAAATGCCCAAGATTCACCAAGATATCAAGACAACAAGAAACGCAAGGGCATGATCTAGATAAGATTTTATAATTCATATACCATAGTCTAGTTTAATTTTGTATTTCCTTTAAAGTAAGGTGTAATAAGGAGGTCAGTAAGCAGTAAAAACGGCACGAAACAGCAGTAACATCACAGTCCCATGGTAGTCCCAGCTACCAAAAATTCCCGAACTACATTGACCTGATTCCTTTATAGCCAAGGATATGTAGGAAACCTTCGAAGCAGAGGTTCGGTCAAATCTTTCTAAAAATGCTTCCCACAGAGTATTCGAACGGGCAAAAATCGCTCGTGTCCGCTCACTTTATCTTTGTACGAAAACTCTTCAAGTTTCCGCACAAAGAGGGGCAGCTGTGAGCACGTAATTTTTGCCTTACGAAAAACTACTCCAAAATAAATCAAAAAATAAAATAAATTTCTTTTACTGTGTAATTTTTGAATTTGGCGTGGTGTTAAATGTTTGTGTTATGTCCGTAAATGTTTATTTTTGTCAAAATAAATCAAAAAATAAAGTAAAATACATATTGCATGCATATAGGATTTAATTGTGCATTTAAGAGATAATTTAAATAAAATCGCAAAAAAATACGCATTGGTTCTATTTTAAATGTTTCACTGTGTGATTGATGTTTTTGTCTATGTGTTAAATAATGGTTATAGAGTAATTAATATATTTTTGTGAAGTTAAAATGGTTTTATAATTTTTTTTTAAATTAGAAAATGAATTAATTGAAAAAAAAAACATACTAGTAAAAGATTGGACCTGGATTAAAATCCAGGCCCAAATCAATTAATTCCCTTCACAAGCCCAATCCCAACAGCCCCTGTCCGGTCCAATTCAAAGCCAGAACCAAACGACGTCGTTTGGTCATCTCTCATCAAGGGCCGTTGGATTAAATCCAACCAACGGCCAAGATCTCATCACCCGAACCCAAGACCCTTACCCGATTCATTGACCCGGTTCAACCCGTCCCCCAACTTAAACCAAACGACATCGTTTGGTTAAGTGAATAGATCCTAGCCCTCCATTCTAATTGATCCAACGGACGATACTAATCCACCCTACCCCTATATAAATCCCAAACCTTACCCAGCCCCTAACTGAACACCCCCCTCTCCGTTCCTGTTCATCATCGTTCCAAACAGACCCCTAACCCTAGCCGCCCCTATTCCCCTTCGCCTGAAACCCGACGGCATCAACGCCGCCGGTCACCAACTTAACACCCTAGGACCTCCTGAACCTCCCCTACACGAATCCAACCTTAGTTTCCTTCGAACCAGGCCACAACTCTTCGAATCTTAAATCGAAGGTTAGCTTGAAAACTTGATCTAAACCAATCAGCCCCAAATTAACACCATGGCTTCCCCTAGTCATCCTAAGTATGGATCTGTTGGTTGTTAGGTTCGAATCCGTTCGGAACTTCTCGAATCTTCTTTTGAAGATTCGGACCAAATAAAAATTTACCCAGATCTGTTTCAAACTCACACCAGTTACCCTCCTGGCCTCCCTCGTGCCTAGAATATCTTTGGTTCTTCTCGAATCTGACCAGAAATGGTTAAATCCCAAATCGAGTTTTTAAGAACCCTAAAAATACCAAACTTCCGGATTCGGTTCAGATTATGATGAAGATTGAGGTTTAATCGACCTTAGTCGAAGTATTTTCAGTGGAAAATACTTCGACTAAGGTCAGTTTGATTTCAAACAAAAAAAATCCGAAATCCAAGTTGAGTTCGAGTCAGAATTTAATTAAAGTTCAGAGGTATTTTTCTATTTATTTTTGTGTATTCTACGTGTATTGTTGTCCGTATTAATAGCTTGTTAATTTTTCATCAATTCTGTCATTTCTGTCTATTTGATCCGAATGTAAATTGTTTCTGTTGGTTGTGGTTATTTACAATATGTGTAATCGACTCGATTAAGTTCGTCGATTAGTTATATTACGAATTTTTTCATTTCTGAAAAGGTTGACTAAAACAGTCTGCTTCTATTTTAGACTAGTTATTGACAAATGTTGTAAATAGTCAATTGATTAATGCTCGTCAATTAAATCATGATTGTCTGTGAATCAGTGAATTCAAATGTATGTTGTATATGTTATTGTCTGAACATTAAAAGTTTCAGGGCATTGTCAGTATTGACAATGATCCTGTGTGTGTTTGATTTTGGTTTAATGTTAAGTCCAGTCTGAATGATTTTGATAATTTCAGAAATATGCTGTTATGATGTTAGTTCTGAATTCAGTGTTGTAATGTCCAGTTTGAATTCCAGTTTACAAAAGTTGGTCAAATACAATTGTGTTTAGGAGGTTAATAGGATTGATTTAGCTGTAAATCAGAAAGATAACTGAGTCTGTACAGATTTTAGAATATGTTTCGCTGAAGGTTCTGATTTTTCAGTAATAACATTAGGATTTCAGGGGCACTTATGGGAATGAAACAGTAAAAACAGGGTGTTAGTACTAGTATATTATAATGTAATGTTAGTTGCTATTAGTTAATAATACTAATGGGGAACAAGGGATAATGGGCTGCTGAAAATCAGGGAAAAGGTTTTACATAATGGGATTTTCTCTTTTTAAAAAGAAGAAGGGGGTCCAAGAAGCACTTAATTTGCCTAGGACCAGCCCTGTATAAATACAGGAGCTGGACAGACCGTTAAGAGAGAGAATTTTTGAGTGAGAAAGAGAGAATTTTAAGAGAGAAAAAACAGAATTCTGAAGAAAAACAGAATTTTCAGAAGAGAATTTCTAAGGGCAGAAATTTTCAGAGGGAAGATTTTCATAAAGAAAAAGAAAGGCAGAGAGAATTTTTAATCTTTAAGAGGGATGAGATTTTAAAGAAAGGAAACAGAAAATAACACACTCACATATACATTCACACACAGATACAGCAGCAGAAACAGAAAATCAGAAACAAACTGAATTTGTAACTGAAGAAAGGCTGAAATCTGAAATATTGTTCTTGTGTTGAATATGTTCAATTTTGTGTGATTCCACTGTTCAGTTAAAATCTGAAGTGTCTTTCAAAGTATCTTACTGTGCATCTGGGCTCTTCGAATCCTATTCTTGATAAGATTTACTGTGTTATCAGTATATTCTACTGAATTTGTTACTGCTGTAACTGCTGAAACTTACTTCTTCTACCTCCATTTTCAGGTATATGTCTTTTAAATTTTAAGTTGGAAAGAGATTCAACATGACTTGTCGATAAAGCTTGAACTGAAAGTCTATTTTTATTTGTCCAAGTTCATCAATTTAAATTTCATTTTTTGTTTCATATTAGTTAATTAGTAGTACATTCAATTTGATAGCTATGGGCTATTTATCTTATTTTAAAAGTTTGTATAAAGGTTTGTAATAATATTAGTTCATTATCTCATTAGTTTAATAAATTGTCAAGACAGGGAGTAAGGCATAAAAATGGACCATTGATTGCATCCCTTAATACTATTAGCTAAATGCAAAGATAAAGAAGTTACATTAGTAGAATATTTTGTAATGAGTATGATTTTGTTTAGATTGGTATAAGTTATTATATGGTATGATGACAGGTATAATCATATGAGTAAAGTAAGTTGGTATAGCTCGTCATGATGACAGAACGTTATGAATGCTTACGCCAAATAGTCGGGTTGCATGTAATGTAACTTTGTTAAATTAACTTGCATAATAATTCCCTTTCTACAAATTCGATGCTTATCTACTTTCATAAAACAAAGTGACCAAGTAATTAGGCCTATTAGATTAAAAGTGAGTGTATGAGAATGAAAAGAGATGTACAAGCATAGATTGCCACATTTTACATCATTGATAATTAGAAATAAAATTTGTATTAAGTAAACAATGAAAATTCTCGAAAATATTTCCTTCCCTTTATGAATTATTTATTTTCAGTTCCATATGACATTTATTCTTCGGCATGTATATATATATATGTCATATATTTTTTTTAAAAAAGATAGTATTAATCATATTTTTATTATGTCCTTTGAATTTGAACAGTTGGAATAAATTATTTATATTCGGAAAATATAATCAACGGTCAACATTTAATATTGTAAGTTCTTTGAAACCTTAAATGGGAATTTGTCATGAGTTTCATATAAAAATGTATGAATAATTTGTGGAAAAATCCTTAATATCATTGCAAATATTTTTGCGCAATTAGGGATACGTTCGCGTACCTTGATTATATTTTAGAAGCAAAAATTCGGATTATGCGTACGCGCAATTTCGAACAAATATTTAGTAAAAGGATTTATCCAAAGACGTTAAATCAATTTCATAAAAACCCGAGATGTACGGTTCACTATTCAAGAAAAATAAATATTCTTGATTCAACACAATCTCGGAAAAATGATTGCTTAAAATATTATCAAAAAAAATTATTGTGTACACGTACGCGTGACACAATTCCGCATTTTTAAATTTGTAACACGAATATACGTACGCGTAATTCGATTCGAAGAAGGGTCCTTAATCACGATAAGTATAAGCGGTAGTAAAATCAGATAACATCAATATATTTAATAAAATCAGGATGATTAAGCCAATAATAAAAATAGTTAAGCGACCGTGCTAGAACCACGGAATTCGGAAATGCCTAACACCTTATTCCGGATTAACAGAATTCCTTACTCAGGATTTTTGGTTCGCAGAAAAATAAACAGAGTCATATTCTCCTCGATTCAGGGATTATAATTGGTGACTTGGGACGCCTCAAAATTCCCAGGTGGCGACTCTGAAACAAATAAACAAATCCCGTTTCGACTGTCCTTTAATTGGAGAAAACTCCCGACGCGCCCCGCGGGCGCGGCAAAAAAGGAGGTGCGACAACCTCTCCAGTGGGCAAGTGAAAAGTGTGCGTCTCCGGTCGCCACCGCTCTACCAAGGCCGTGATGAGAGACCAATCAAGCTGCATCCGTCCAAGCTCAAAAATCGTATAGAAGCCCGTAGCCTGTAGGCGCGCGACTATGCGGGCATGGAAAGGATGCTCCCCGATGAACTCCCATAAATCGTCAGGTCTCCTGGGGCGGAGAGGCTGCATCGATAGCTGTCCCTCCCATACAAATGAGGACCTATGGTCGCCCTGCAACACTAGTAGCTGATCCTCGGCAGGTCCAGGATGCGCAGGCGGAGGAAAGTCCATGTCGTCTACTATAATTTAAACAAAATTAATTGTGTGTGTTAGCTTAATAAATTAAATAATTAATTATGTTTAAAATTGGACTGAATAATTATGTACGGGTTTCAAGCTCGATATTTGAGGCCCGGTAGCACCGAATTATTCTTAATTATTATGCGTGTTAATTTCAACATTTTTAGAACTGTGTCTGTTAGCTTAATAAATTAAATAATTAATTATGTTTACAATTGGACTGAATAATTATGTATGGGTTCCAGGCTCATTTTTTGAGGCCCGGTAGCACCGAGTTATCCTTAATTATTATTCGTGTCAATTTTAATATTTTTACAATTGTGTGTGCTAGCTTAATAAATTAAATAATTAATTATGTTTACAATTGGACTGAATAATTATGTATGGGTTCCAGGCTCGATTTTTGAGGCTCGGTAGCACCGAGTTATCCTTAATTATTATGCGTGTCAATTTTAACATTTTTAGAATTGTGTGTGCTAGCTTAATAAATTAAATAATTAATTATATTTAAAATTGGACAGAATAATTATGTATGAGTTCCATGCTCGATATTTGAGTTAATTTTACAACATATAGGAATTTGCTTTTGTAAGTTTATTGTTATAATTAAATAATTAATTTTGTAAAGTATAATTGGATAGAGTTTGCAGTTACTGCATACTTAAACTACATAGACTCTACGTTAAAAGACTCTATATTTTACAACACTAACAGGCTCTATATTTTACTACAGTAAAAGACTCTATATTTTACTACGCTAAAAGACTATTTATTTTACTACGCTAAAAGGTCACTATTACATATAAAAACAACTAACATAAAATACAAATATGAACAACAAACAAAATAAATAATATTAATTTTTTAACAATACAAATAATTTATCAAATTTTAACAATTTTTTGTACCAAAGCTAATAAATCAATCCGGGTATAAATAAGATACAAATTTAAACACAAACATAACACAAATTAACATGGAAACACATTAAACAATACAAATATGCATGTACTATACGAGTTTCGACATAAACAAAATTGAAATACCTCGATTTAAGTTTTTTAAATTTGATTGAAATCGAATTTTTGCACCCGAAAGAAGGAATCCAAAGCTTGTCTTGTATGTGGGACCTACACTCCTTGCTCTTTAGGTGACGGGTGGGGCCCACAATTTTTTTTTTGAATTTTGACGCGGGGGACCAGCAGAATCGAAGGTTTTTGAGGTCCTTCGGTTCGGTGGTCCAAGGAAGAAGAAGAGCTATATTTTATTGAAGCTGTTCGCAGTATTATACTGCGTTTTAAGTAAAACGCAGTATAATACTGCGAACAGCTTTAATAAAATATAGTTGTGCCCAGCATCTTAGTAAAACGCAGTATAGTACTGCGATTTACATTTTTTTTTTAAAAAGTAAAATGCAGTACTATACTGCGAATTACTTTAACGGCAAAATTTCCGTTAACGTAATTCGCAGTAATTTTACTCATTTATGTAACTTTTTTTTTTAAAGTAGTACAAAAATATTTTTTGTCAAAAAAATGATTAAAAAGGTTTCGGACTCTTAAAACCTTTAATGACTAGTTTGACTTTAGTGGGTTGTTTTAGTTATTATGAATTGACATTAGCTCATAACTATATTTTCTTTTCTATTTGGGATTTTTGTAAAGGTCATTATTTTGGCTAAGCCTTTACTAGACTTTTCCCACTTCGTTCATTCCTAGTAATTGAATCAACAAGAAAGTGGCTTTCATCCTCACAAATTGGAATTATTTGATCTCAAGTTTAATTCTTAATTATTAGACGAAGTATATACAAAATTAAAATTCACTGCATACTAAGTTCGTCTAGGCTGGAATCTCCAACATATTCTTACTTTTTATTTTCTTTTATTTTTTAATATTTGGCTATATCTTAAATAGCTGTCCTCCTTGCGGATATGTGTGCACTGGGCCCGTTTAACTCTGAACGTCTTGGGCCTTGTTTGGATTGTGGGCTAAAAACATATAGGCTCCAAGTTGGAGGCTCCAACAAAGCCCATAATATTTCTGTTATAGCGCTCAAAATTGTCTGAAATTGTGCTGCAAAACCCTTGTAACCACCTCCTCTGAGGTTTTAGCAGAGCAACAATGGCGAAAACTGCAAAAGCTAACAAAAATGACAGTTCATCAAAGAAGAAGAAGAATAAGAAGAGCAGCAAATCAGGGCCAAAACTCAAAGACATGAAACACAAAGCAGCGGCAAAAAAAGAAAACCCTTTCGAAACAATTTGGTCACGTCGCAAATTCGACATACTCGGGAAAAAACGTAAAGGCGAAGAACGCCGTATTGGTGAAGCTCGTTCTTCTGCTATCGAAAAGGTAAATTTTTTCCCCTGCAAATTGCAACATGTTTCACTGATTTTTCATTAATTAATTAACAGTTTTTGGTGATTCTGAAATTAATTACAGAGGAAGAAGACACTGTTGAAGGAGTATGAGCAAAGTGCAAAATCGTCGATTTTTGTTGATAAGCGTATTGGAGAGAATGATGAAGGGCTTGGTGAATTTGATAAAGCTATTTTGAGGTCTCAGCGTGAGAGACAGGTGAGCTTTAAAAGTTCTCTTCATGGCCAAAGTTTTGATTTTTACAATCATGTTTAGCATAGTTTAGTGAAATTTTTAATGTTGTTTAGCATAGAGTAGTGATTTTTATCATGCTAGTATAATGTAGTGATTTTTAGCATAAGTAGCGATTTTTATCATGTTACTATAATGTAGTGATTTTTAGCATAAAGTAGTGTTTTTTTTATCATGTTTAGCATAGTGTAGTGATTTTTATCAAGTTTAGCATATAGTAGTGACTTTTATTAGGTTTAGATTATTGATATTTGTCTTGTTAGCTTAAAGTAGTGATTTTTATGTGGGAAAATAGTACAAACTCATTTCTGCACCAAGGGTGTCACCTAGTCGTCGATGAAGTAGGAGGAGAGCCATGAAGACTCAGGTTCGAATTCCAATGGAAGGAAAATAGCACTAGGTGATTTCTTCCCATCCAGTGTTGTCAAAGGCGCGCTTAAAGCACGCTTAAGCCCTAAAGCCAAGCTTAAAACATGTTGAGCACTTCGCCTCACTTTGTGGGCGCTTTAGTGTCCCATCAAGGCTCTAAGACATACTTTTCCTTACCAATGAGTGTAATCCTGAAAAGGCGACACTGAAAAATTGATATTTCACTTTTTTTTTATGTTTTTTTCAATTTTTTTGTCCATATATTTGTTATTCATGCTTATAATTATTGGTCTTGGACTACATATACATATTTTTGCTTTTTCTCCAATTGCGCCTTCTTTCATTAAATCCCACGCTTTATTTGCGCTTTGCGCTTAAAGCCCCAACCGGCCTTAGAGTTTTTCTGCGCTTTTCACCTTTGATAACACTGTTTCCATTTGCCTAAGTTTTGGTGGACAGAGTTACCTATATCTTGTACTGATAGGAGGCAACAGGTACTGGGTGGATGGAACAATTGAGGTGCACGCAAGCTGGCCCAGGCACCATCTTAAAAAAAAAAAACTCGTTTCTAAAGATGATGTTGAAGAAGTGGTCTTTCGGTGGCCATTGTTGAGATTTAGTTAAATATGCTCTTTTAGCCTGACAAATTTAAATAATGAGGAGACAGATAGAAGATTAGAGCACTAGCAAGGTAGAGAACTTTCCCTCAAAATACAATAGTTCCTTTAAACTAGAACTAAAAGTTGTAACCTAACCAGCTGGTTTCTTGGATATTCGAATACGCCCAACTTACATAATCCAAAGGAGAGGGCTCGAACCCTCACAGAGGACCCAACCATTGAAAGTCTGAAAGTAGGGAGCGATACAAATCAATTAAACCCATTTTCAAACAAAGAAGATAATAATAGAAAAAGTATGGATTCTAAGAATGGGAAAGGAATGGATCATTGCCAGTTCATTTCGTCAGAATTGCCAGATTAACCATTAAATGTTCCTTATGATTCTAGAGGTTTAGGATAGGAAGGGGGCTAAGCTCAACTTAAAGATGCTAAATAAGGGCATTCATTAGAATTTCAATGCGCATTGAGCGAGTAGTTAGTTCATGTCTTTTTGTATGAGATAAATGATTGCATGTTTATACTAATGTACTGTTGTTGTACTTTTCTTTTATTATTTGTTACTTATTGTTGTTGACAATTATTGTACTTCTGTTGCTGTTAATATGCAGGTGAAGTTGAAGAAAAACAAGTATAATCTGTCAGATGAGGATGAGGAGGACTTCAACGTCGGTGCCTCATTGGGAAGGGATGATTTTGATGAAGAAATCCCATTTGACGAGGATGAGGAGGATTATGGGAGAAATGGTGAGAATCACCCTTCTTAGTGTTGCTTTTCTCTCTCTGACGAATAGTTTAGTTTTTATTTATCCTGCAATATTGACGATTTCAACTTCCTTCTTTTGCCCATTTCTATATATATAAAAAAAATTGTATGGAACATACATACATGTGTGTGTGCTCGTGCTCATGAGTAGATGCACATATTAGTTGTTTCTGGTCAGGGCCACTAGCATTATATCTAAAATAGTTTATTTAGCCCAAATTGCCTTGATTAGATGGTATTATTGGTTCTTAGCCAAGTCAATTGCTTGTGAATTGAAATCCTTTAATTGACTAGTACATCAACACACACGATACTTTCTGTTGCAGTGTTTCATGCCATACTAGGTAGGTATATGGAGATGTGATTTACTAGGTACAACTATGTAATGGTCTAGCCAGTTTTCTGTGCATCTTGAAGGGTTTGCAGATTTGCATTTAGAATGAATTTCTTATACACTATACGCTCCTCTTAGCCAACTGAATTGTTACTGAAAATAGTAGAACCAATTAACACTACCTAAATATGGAAAGATTTTTTTTCTTGATAAGTACCTAAATGTGAAAGAGAAAAAGACTTTTAATTTTCTAGAGGGTCTCACCTGGGATAACCTTGCAGTCCTCGCACAACCTTCTGTCGCATCTCCTGAGGAGGAGATAGTCAATCTGAGTCTTCGCCACCGAACTTTGGTAAGTAACCAAATGTTCATCCCGCTTCGTAAAACTCGAGTTCGCAATGACTAGATCGAAAGCCTTGGCAAAGTCCAACAGCGCAATGCCCCCTCCGTTCCGCTCTCCGAAACCAAAGCCGCCATGCACCTCAGTGTACCCACCTGCAGATGACCCAATATGACCATTGAAATCTCCTCTTATGAATAACCTCTCAGAAGGCGGTATACTACGAACAATCTCATCCAACCCCTCCCAAAAGCGCCTCTTAATATCCTCATCCACGCACCGCAAACAGGCTTGGATGAGGATATTAAGAGGCACTTTTGGGAGAGGTTGGATGAGATTGTTCGTAGTATACCGCCTTCTGAGAGGTTATTCATAGGAGGAGATTTCAATGGTCATATTGGGTCATCTGCAGGTGGGTACACTGAGGTGCATGGCGGCTTTGGTTTCGGAGAGCGGAATGGAGGGGGCATTGCGCTGTTGGACTTTGCCAAGGCTTTCGATCTAGTCATTGCGAACTCGAGTTTTACAAAGCGGGATGAACATTTGGTTACTTACCAAAGTTCGGTGGCGAAGACTCAGATTGACTATCTCCTCCTCAGGAGATGCGACAGAAGGTTGTGCGAGGACTGCAAGGTTATCCCAGGTGAGACCCTCTCAACGCAGCATAGGCTTTTGGTGATGGACATTTGTATTAGGATAAGGAGGAAGAAGAGGTCAGTACAAGGACGCCCCAGGATTAGGTGGGGCGCCTTAACTAAGGATAAAGCTAAGGAGTTGGAAGGAAGGTTATCGGCAATGGGAGCTTGGAGAAGTAGTGGGGACGCAAACACAATGTGGTCGACGACAGCGGACTGTATAAGAAAGGCGGTGAGAGAGGTGTTAGGGACATTGTGGCCACAAAGGAGATTGGTGGTGGAATGCAGTTGTCCAAGGTAAAGTGGAAGCAAAGAAGGTGGCTTACCTGCGGTTAGTAGGGAGCACTGACGAGGAGGAGAAGAGAGAGAACAGTCAAAGGTATAAGGTAGCTAGGAAGGAGGCAAAGATGGCAGTGACGGAGGCTAAGACGACATCTTTTGCTCGTCTGTATGAGGAACTAAGGAACAAAGGCGGGGAGAAGAAGTTATTCCGACTCGCTAAGGCGAAAGAGAGGACAACTCGAGATCTGGACCAAGTGAGGTGCATAAAAGATGACGACGACAAAGTTTTGATGGGAGATGACCAGATTAAGAGGAGGTGACAGACCTACTTTCATAAACTTCTAAGTGAAGAAGGGGATCAAGATATTATACTTGGGGAATCGAGGAATGCCGACAGTCACCATGAATTAAGTAATTGTAGGGACATTGAGATCGATGAAGTCACGGAGGCAATGCGTAAGATGAGAAGGGGCAGAGCTACCGGGCCAGACGAAATTCCGGTTGAACTGTGGAGGTGTGTGGGTAGAGCAGGCTTGGAATGACTTACTGCATTGTTTAGCGTTATATTCAAGACTAATAGGATGCCTGAAGAGTGGAGGTGGAGTACAATGGTCCCGTTGTATAAGAACAAAGGTGATGTCCAGAGCTGTAACAACTATAGGAGCATCAAATTACTAAGTCATACCATGAAAGTTTGGGAGAGAGTGGTAGAAATGAGATTGCGAAGGACGGTGTCTATTTCAGACAATCAGTTCGGGTTCATGCCGGGGCGATCTACCACAGAAGCTATCCACCTTATTAGGAGGATGGTGGAACAGTACAGGGATAGGAAGAAGGATTTTCACATGGTGTTTATTGATATGGAGAAAGCGTACGATAGGGTTCCTAGGGAGGTCTTATGGAGCTGCTTAGAGGATAAAGGGGTCCCGATTGACTATATTAGGGTGATTAAAGACATGTATGATGGAGCTAAGACTCGGGTTAGGACAGTAGGAGGCGACTCTGAACATTTTCCAGTTATTATGGGGTTGCACCAAGGGTCTGCGCTCAGCCCATTCCTATTTGCCCTGGTGATGGATGCACTGACTCATCATATTCAAGGGAGGTGTCATGGTGCATGCTATTTGCTGATGACATTATTCTAATTGACGAGACACGAGGCGGCGTCAACGAGAGGCTAGAGATTTGGAGACATGCTCTTGAGTCTAAAGGTTTCAAGTTGAGCAGGACGAAGACGGAATACCTCGAGTGCAAATTTGGAGTTGAGCCGACGGAAGCGGGAGTTGAAGTGAGGCTTGACTCTCAAGTCATTCCCAAGAGGGGTAGCGTATACCTCGATTCAAGTACCTTGGATCGGTTATTCAGGGGATCGGGGAGATTGACGAGGATGTCACACACCGTATAGGGGTGGGGTGGATGAAGTGGAGGTTAGCGTCGGGAGTCTTGTGTGACAAGAAAGTGCCACCGTTACTAAAAGGTAAGTTTTATAGAGCAGTGGTTAGGCCTGCCATGTTATATGGAACTGAATGTTGGCCGGTAAAGAACTCACACATCCAGAAGATGAAAGTAGCAGAGATGAGGATGTTGAGGTGGATGTGCGGGCATACAAGGATGGATAAGATTAGGAATGAAGATATTCGAGAGAAGGTGGGCGTGACCCCCATGGAGGACAAGATGCGGGAAGTAAGACTCAGATGGTTCGGGCACATTCAGAGGAGGAGCACTGATGCACCGGTGAGGAGGTGTGAGCGACTGGCTGTAGTGGGCACGCGGAGAGGTAGAGGACGACCTAAGAAGTATTGGGGAGAGGTGATCAGATAGGACATGGCGCGACTTAGGATTACTGAGGACATGGCCCTTGACAGGGAATTATGGAGGCCGAGTATTAAGGTTGTAGGTTAGGGGAGAGTTGTGAATATTTCTACAGCACAATAGAGTGAGACTAGCCAGTTAGGAGTTAGACTAAGAATGTCATTGGTCGTCTATTGATGCAGGGCTTTACCTGCTAGTTTTACTATACCAGCCATCTTTTTCGTATTTCGTATTCTGTATTTCATATCTCTTGTATTGCTGTTATTTTATTATGCATTTTTATGGTGTTAATATATCGGCTCCTGTTGCTTTTGAGCCGAGGGTCTCCTGGAAACAGCCTCTCTACCCTTCGGGGTAGGAGTAAGGTCTGCGTACATATTACCCTCCCCAGATCCCACTTGTGGGATTATACTGGGTCGTTGTTGTTGTTGTTGTTGTTGTTGTTTCTAGAAGACTTTGATTATTTACTTTTCAGGTGCGGAGAACTTTTAATCTGTTGTATGTTAGGGTATCATTGTAGCCATCCTAAAATTTGTGTTTTATTAATTTAATACTCCCTTTGTTCTTATGTGATGATGTTTGACTGAGCAGGGAGTTTAAGAATGAAAGAAAGATTTTGAAACTTGTCGTCTAAAACAAGCCATAGAAATTTTGTGGATATAAATCATTACATAAGGATAAAATGAGAATTTTAAAGTTAAATTGTTAAATATCGAAAGGCGTCATTCTTTTTTGGACCGACTAAAAGGAAAGAGTGTCAGACAAAATGGGAACAGAGGGAGTAGTAGATAGTCTAGAGGTCTAATGAGCACGAGGTGCATCAAGTCAATTACTTCAAGATGCAATGTAAAGACCAACCTTTTCCCCTCATGTCGGAGAGTTGCAGCAAATCCGGCACATATTGGCACTTTATCAAATTCTGCAGGAACATATACAGATATTCGTAAATCTGATAAGTGACTTCAAAAATTGAGCAACGGAGCGCACAAGTTCGGTCCCATTGATGTGACATTCAGCTGTATTTATCAGTTGGGCAATCCCATTTTGGTTCCACCCTGAAATAGCACTAGAACACAACTGTAGTGCGATCATTAGCATTCTCTAGAATTTTTTTGCCATGCTAATGATGGGAAGTTCCCTTCCTTTCAGTTGACACTGGACAATTTTCGCAACCAAAAGATATTACTGAAATATATCAGCCGTATCCACCATTTCTCCTCTTTAGTTTGGTGGATTATGAAAAATGAAGAAATGATATACTGAATTGTACTATAAAACTTGTGCTGCATGTACTGTCACGTATGCTTGTTCATAGCTATGACAAACTGATAGGTTGAGTACTAGATAAATGAAAAGCAATTCTGATTGGAATTTGAACTTTTAGGTACAGGAAAAAATGGAACAGTGACTATTTACCATACCTTATCCCAAAAAACAGGAAAGAAACAGTTACAAATAAGTGGAGAAGGAAAATATGATATGATAAGTGAGGCACAGAAGTCCTTAATCATTGGATATGTGTTATATGATTCTTCTTTGATTAGTTTTAAAGCCCTTAGCCAGTTTTTCCATTTGATATGATGATAAGCTTTCCATTTTGTTTCCTTTGTAAAAGAGGAGCTGCTCTAGAATTGTTATCATGTCATAAGGTCTAAAGGGCTCTATTATTGGAGGGAGCAAATTGTGCCGTTTTCAGTTTTTTTTCCTACTTGCTCCTTGGGCAAGTGTTAAGAAGTACTATCACTATTTTTGTGTTTTCTATTTCTTCAATTCCATTGTGAATAGAAGATGGTCAATAAACCATTTTGCTGTCCTAAAGGTTGTAAGCCTGCCATGCATTGAGTAAAGAACCTTAGAGCTGCACATCTCGAAAGATGGAGGTGAAAACTGGCCTTTTCCCTTTCTCAGAATCTTATTACAACATAAAGAATGAAAGAACAACAATTCATTTTCATTTCAAGTGAAGAGAGGAATGTTAGTATGAAATATTAGATGATGATTTTGAGTTTCCTTTGTTTTTGGTTCGTTCTCGGTCTTGTGAACTTCTTGTTGTTGCTACATGTGGTATTTCTAAATTATAATGAAAAGAATTACTCTCTCCATCCAAAAAATGACCTGCTATGACATGTATTTATGAGTTAACTGCTCGAATAGTTAAGTATATTGCGTTTGGTAGAGAAATGTTTAGAATGGTACTAGTTTAATATGTCAAAAAAGGGAGTAATTTGTTGCCAAGATGTCACGTTGAATTTGAAATCATATAAATAAGAATACTTTGAACTTGTAGAGGGAGAAAACATTTTTATTCTAAAACATGTGCTGAGCTTTTCGGGATAGATCAAGAAAGTTGGTCACTTTCATTGGTTCAATGGAGTACCTTTTCACTTTTTGAGTCAGGGTAGGATAGCTTTACTGTATATTTATTTAGTTTGGCCTACTCTGTATCCTGAATGGTAAAGATACCTATTTTTCTTTTATTGTCAGTTGACCCTCCTTTTTTTGGCAGTTACTGCATAACAGTCTTAAGTCTATGTACATTTGAAAGAAACCATGAGCTTTTGATGGGGTGGAGAACGACTATGTATATTTGAGGAATAGCTTCTCATTCCTAGTGTCGTTTGGTGCACCATTGAGGTTCCAGTTTGTGTAGAAGAATTGGTATTGTTCATATGTTGTAGATTCTCTAACTTCTTATATACTGTTTGCTTACTGGAGATTTTTCCGTTATATGATAAATTATTTACCTTCTAAAAAAACTATGAAGTCCTTGTATAGTAACACACATTTGGGGCAAAGGAGAAAGTTTTCAATGGTCTTGATGCTCTTGGAGACTTAGACTAGCTTCTTCCTGGACTTTTTTTATAGAAGATATATCCATTCAAAAAATAAAATAAAATGAGAAAAACCTATGAAGAAAAACCATTATCTTAAACCTAGTCTGGCTGCCAGCTAGAGGATTACAATCATGATAGGATTCAATCTTTATCAATATCTTGTTTACAGTGAAGGTGGTAATGTTCACCTTGGATTTTCTGCTATCTGGCATCTTAAATCGATCTTGTATGATCTGCTTACCTCATAACAGCTGTCTGTTTCTGTGCAGATAAGTCAGCTATCTTGGGACACCTTAACTCTCATGGATCTCAGAATGCCCTAGCAGGTCCAGTGGAAGCAGAGGAAAATGTTAGATGCTTCCTCATTTTCACCTCCTCTTGATGCATATCCCCTGCTCTATTTTGGAGTTCACTCTATCAAGCTGCTAACAAATGAAATAGCGGATATCCTTCTCCCTCTAGGCCTCTACTATGATAAAGAGCTTACTTAATTGTTACACTGACTAATGTGGCATGATTTCACCTTGTAACTTAAACTGATGCTCCATGCTTTTCTTGGGTTGTACGAAAAGAAAAAAAGCGAATATGCTTTGAAGGAAGGGCTGCATCTACAAATAAGATCAAATATAAGCGTGTATATCTTTTCGGTTTTTGGTGAAAGTTGCTTAATGTACATGTTATTGATGCATTACTAGATCTTCACAGTACCCTACAATTGTAAAAGGTATGAAAGGTGTATAGAGACAGAGATATTCTTTTGGCTGTACAGAGTACAGACAGCACCAGCTTGGTGCAATTTCATCAATGAAATTCTTTACTTATCAAAAAAAAAGAAAATCGTTGTGCTCCACCTAAGCTGTCATGGGGCGGTCGTATGCTTTGACTGATGATACTGAACTAGCTTTTATTTCTGATAAGATGTCATTTACACATGGGTAACAGTACAATTACATATGAGAACACTGATTTTAGTGGCTGCCGGTAAAAACCTGGGTCTGAAAGAGATAAAAATAAAGACTGTTATCAAAAGAAACAGGTTCTTACTTTCTTACTGGGAGCATACATCATTTTGTGTGGGATGATAATCCATAGTTCACAAACATGTCTCGAAAGATTCTCTTTGTTGTTATTTGCAACCCATATGTCGTTCTGCTCCTGATTTGGTGTACCATCTTATTACAGAGGCAGAAAACCAAGAAAGAAGTGATGGAAGAAATTATTCAAAAGAGTAAATTCTTTAAGGTTTGTCATTGTTTAATGTCTTATTGTTGCAATCTGATAAGAGAATGGTTTGTTTACTTGCCATATGTTTGACAATTCTTTTGTTTTTCCTACATTGTTAGGCCCAAAAAGCAAAGGACAGAGAAGAAAATGATGCATTAACTGAACAATTGGACAAAGATTTTACATCGCTAGTGGAGTCGAAAGCCTTACTGTCACTGACCCAACCAGACAAGATAAATGCTCCGAAGGCTCTTGTGAACAAGAACATTTCAGTTGGTAATGTGAAGAAAGATGAGGTAGCTGATGTTCCCAGAAAAACATCTATTGGGAAGGTATAAGTGGGGGTTTTTTCCCAATTGCCGGATACATTCCTGATGGATACCGAGCATCCTAGTCTTTCCTCCTTTCATGTGCCTGTCTTTTGTTCACCATCTCTTTTAGGTTTCTAGTGCATCATCCATGAACAAATTACCAATAATCTTTCTTTTGATTATATTAGATTTGTCTATGTTGACCACTTTAGATTCCTAATTTGCTTCAGGAAAAGCCTGACACTTATGAGATGCTTGTTAGTGAGATGGCACTGGATATGCGTGCTCGCCCATCAGACCGGACAAAGACTCCCGAGGAAATTGCGCAGGAGGAGAAAGAACGGCTGGAATTGTTGGAGGTATGACTGTGCTATGACAGAATCAAGAGCTCCTTGTGTCTCTTTATACCATGCATTACAAATGACAGTATTTGGTGCATGATGGAGAAAGTGGTGGCATTTCTATTAGTAAAGTTGCACAATTATTTTCTAGACCAACTCAAGTCCCTTTGACAGTGTTTTCTTTTGAGGATTGAGGATCCTGTTTCTATTGATTAATTTAAACATAGCTGCTTTAATATTATCCGTATGTGCTTTCAAGTTTCAAGTGGTTGTAATGTATGACTTCATTGTTTCTGCTGGGTGGTTGATGTTCTTGCATCATCATGAGTGTTCTTTAATGCCTTCATCAGGAAACTGGCTACTGTGTATTAGTAGTGATTGCTTTTTTTGAGCACTTTCGCATGGTAATGTTCTAAAACACAATAAATTCCCTTAGCAAGGAAATTTAGCTGGATTATTATTTCAAAGATCTAACACTATTACGATTGGCATCGTTTTGGTAGGATAAGGAGCATTTATGTTTTGGGTATAGTAGATATTTTCTAATCAAAGCCTTTTCATTTTTCAGCAAGAACGTCAGAAGAGAATGGCTGCTGCTGATGATGGGAGTGATGAAGATGGAAATGCATCTGATGATAACCGTAAATTGGTTAAAGACCCAAGAACTGTATCTGGCGATGATCTTGGGGACGATCTTGAGGAGCTGCCTAGAACTAAGTTGGGTTGGATTGGCGAAATTTTGAGAAGGAAAGAAAGTGAACTTGAGAGTGAAGATGCTGCTTCTACTGGGGATTCAGAGAGAGAGGAGGACGATGGTGAGGATGAAGGAAGTGACGATGGGGAAGATGAAGGAAATGATGATGGGGAAGAAGAAGGAAGCGACGAGTATGATGAAGAGCAAGGAAAGACACAGACTATTAAGGACTGGGAGCAAAGTGACGATGATATTATTGATACTGAGCTAGAGGATGATGACGAAGGTTTTGGTGATGATGCTAAAAAGGTGGTGAAAATAAAAGACCATAAGGAGGTATTCATCAAGGGGAAACAAGTTGGCACTTCACAAACCGAAAAAGAAAAAGTGACTGTGAAGCATCGACAAAACGAACTTCCCTATACAATTGAAGCCCCCAAAACCCTTGAGGAGTTTACTTCATTGATAGACAATTGTTCTGATGATCAAGTTATTGAAGCAATTAGGAGAATTCGTGCATTCAATGCAATAACTGTCGCAGCAGAGAATAAAAAGAAAATGCAAGTATGATACTCTGTTCTCACTGTAATTTCTTTAAGATTGATGACTTTCTTCCTTCTCCTTTGTGTGAACAAATGGTATGAAGTTTTGCCTTGAATTTTTAAGAGTATTCACCATTTAACTGTATTTACCATTACCCATGAAACTATAATGAATGAATGTTCATGTGAATATATCTGCATGCTGATCGAAAATGCATGTTTTGTTGTTAGATGATAAGGTTATGGGTAGTGTGAACTAGATAAGTCATTTTTGGTGGGTAAGTCTTTGCTACCTCAATTGCTTTATAAGTAGCTTGTTTCTTTCGTCAGGTTTTTTACGGGGTATTGCTGCAATATTTCGCTGTGTTGGCAAATAAGAAGCCATTGAATTTCAAGCTATTAAATTTGCTTGTAAAGCCGCTGATGGAGATGAGTGCAGCGACTCCATACTTTGCAGCTATATGTGCTCGCCAAAGGCTACAAAGGACAAGGGCACAATTTTGTGAAGATCTTAAGAATACAGGTTGGCTTTGATAACCTGTTTGTTTCTTTAATTGTTCTTATTCCTTGGCTTTACTTCTTGTGTTTAATTCATTTCGTCCATCCTCATAGGAAAAAGCAGTTGGCCATCTTTGAAGACCATCTTTCTGTTGAGGCTTTGGTCCATGATATTTCCATGCTCTGATTTTCGCCATTGTGTCATGACTCCTGCTATACTACTGATGTGTGAATACCTTATGCGGTGTCCCATCATTTGTGGAAGAGATATTGCAATTGCTTCCTTCTTGTGCTCTTTGCTGCTAAGTGTAAGTGGATACCATGTTTCATTTATCTCCCATGCGCTGAAATTGATCATTTGTTTAAATTACGAGCGCTGGAATTTTGTTTGGTAAAGTATTCTGTGCCATCAGAGCACATATTGTTTCCGCCCGTATCATCTTCATCTTAATCAAAGCAGCATCTAGACTTCTGGATGTGTAGTGTACTGTCTCAGCCTAGTATATATCTTCTTACTTTATTAATAGTATGTGTGCCATAGTAAACTTCTGCAACTTACCCTCCTTGGTCTAATTTCGTCAGTTCATCTATCTTTGAAACTATTTATAGTTATCTCCTTTGTTTCTCCCTCTTCCTGCTTAGTTTTTTGATGAATAAATTCCCTGTTCCTCTGCCTAGTTTTGTATTTAATACATCATTTTAGTCCAGTGTGAGAGCAGTGGTTCCTTAGAGAGCTAGTTGCTTTTTAAGTCACGACTTTAATTGCAAACATATTCAATATCTTGCTCATTTGCTTGTATATCTCTTATTAGTTTCATTTGTGATCTTCTAAAAATTTTGGTATACAAACGCGGTGTTTCTCATGCTTGAAATATGAATTCATACCCTAGCTTTGCTTGTTTAAGGTGTAAAAGGCTTCAGAAACTTTATTAGTTCTCTTCACAATCTGTAAGAGCTACTTCTGTACCTCTTGTACATGTCTGCATACACTTGAGGCTGTTACATGTATACAAATTTACCTCATCAAAGAAATAAAAAAAGGCTTCAAAAAATTGTCACCTTAAATTTTAGGTGTCAATCTCAGATTTTTTATTTGTTAGTCTTTTTTTAACAGGATATTTAGTAGACGGTCTTAAATTTCACCTTTCCTTGCACATAGGTAATGTCAGAATGCTGTTATTTAGAACCTCGCAATTCAGTCTCTTTAGTTCTTTGCAGGTTTAAAGATTTCATATGAAGAACTTATTCCCATATCATTTAGTTTTGACACCAATGCGCCTGGGCAAGTTAGAAGCTAGGTACCCAGGTAGTGATATAGAAGTGCCTCACGTATCCAAATGATCACCAATTTATCCAATGAGCTGAGCGAAGCCAACTGTCTCATACTCCCTTGTTCCCTATCTGTTATTACTTTTGTTGTCTGTTCCAAAAAGATTGCACCGTTTTATATTTCGGAAGTAGTTAACTTAAACATTCTCATCTTGTCATTGGTACGACTTTGTTGCAGTCTCCACTGGAAATGAAAACTAATACTTTAACTTGGTACTATGTGTAATTTTTTGCATATTTAGCTTATTATCAAAACTCTTTGTTTCTTCCTTAGATTTTATGTTCGGTCAAACACAGTCAACAAATTGGAATAGAGGGAGTATCTGGCTAAATTCACTCAACATTAAGGTTCAAGTAGTGCTTAGGACTTTTTCAGGTTTATGGAACCAGATTATTCACAATAGCCAGCTAGTCATCCCCCTTGCACCTACGAGTGATTGCTCTCGACTCAAGTTGGTTAGGGTAGCTATGTGTGATTTATCCTCAACTGCGGGTCAAACAGCACGTGAAAATTAAAGATCGGTTGATCGTAGGAACACACATTTTGGGATTAACTTTTGGTTTTTATTTCGTTTATTCTCAAGAACATTCTTCCTGGTTGATGGTGTTAAATACAGAATGATCATATGAACTTAGTTCTCCAAGCTTATGGATATCAACATCTTGCCCTGCAGGTAATTAAACAATCTCAGAAGTTTTGTTCGGAGGCTATAGTATTTATTCAAACTTTGCTGATGGCAGCTTTAGACAGAAAGCAGCGGTCTAATTCTCAGGTTTGGCTTGGCTGAAGCTTATGATGTTCTTCTTGCTAATCTAATTCTTGAAGCTGTTAATCATCGCCCTTGTCTTATTTTGCAAATACTTTCTATTGTCATTGGGATGTATTTTGGTTGCTTCCTTCCACTTGTGAATTGACAGGCATGTTCTTGTGCTGCAGTTGGATAACCTTATGGAGATCAAAGAGCTTGGGCCTTTGCTTTGTATACGCAGTAGCAAAGTGGAGATGGATTCTTTAGATTTTCTTATGCTGATGGACTTACCAGAGGACTCTCAGTATTTCCACTCTGATAACTACAGGTTAGTTAGCGTTCTATTGACATGCATATGGACAAATCTATTAGAGGAATCCCAAAGTTCTTTAAATTGTTAAATATGGCTCTATGTTAAGATACTTGAACAAATTAGAAATATGTTCAATAAGTCTCTGTCTAGGTCCATTCAAGATGTGGTTTGTTATTCTAACTTTCAATATCCTAATATTATGATTGTCAATCAGCTGGTTAACATAACAAGTATCTCTGCTTGAAATTCTACACCTAATTTGCTTTTCTGGGAACCTAGAACTTGATGCGATTATATGGTTTCTCATACAGGACCAGCATGCTTGTAACAGTTCTGGAAACCCTGCAAGGATTTGTAAATGTATATAAGGAACTTATTTCTTTTCCTGAGATTTTCATGCCAATTTCAAAATTATTATGCAAATTGGCTGGAGAAAATCATATTCCAGATGCATTAAGGGAGAAGATCAAGGATGTTTCCCAATTAATTGATACGAAGGCTCAGGAACATCACATGCTGCGTCAACCTCTGAAAATGCGGAAGAAAAAACCTGTGCCCATCAGGATGCTTAATCCGAAATTTGAGGAGAAGTAATATGCTTTCTTACTGCATTATCTTAAATTAAACGAATCAAATTGTTTGTTTCCTATTGCGCTTAATCATCTTCTGATCATCTACTTCTACAGCTTTGTCAAGGGTAGAGATTATGATCCAGATCGTGAGCGTGCTGAAATGAAAAAGTTGAAGAAACGTCTGAAACAGGAAGCTAAAGGTGCTGCACGTGAACTGGTAAAGGATAATAGGTTCTTGGCCGAGGCGAAGGAAAGAGAAAAGGCCCTACTAGCCGCAGAAAAGGCTGAGAAACATGGGAAAAATCTTGCTTTTCTTCAAGAACAAGAGCATGCATTTAAATCAGGGCAATTGGGAAAGGGCCGGAAGAGAAGAAGATGAATTTAGCTTTTGTTTGTCACTTGGAAAATCTTATTGTCAAATGCTTCCTGGTTTTTGGTAAGGTTTCATTCTTTATGTTGCATTGACAGTGAATATATAATCAATTATTTTCCATGTGTTTGTCATGTTCAACTATCTGAACCAAATGTGGTCGTCATATGTAGTAGATGTAGATACTAATGAACAACCCATAATGCTACACATCAGTGTTAGAACTGTTAATGATACAAAATGTTGAATGTTTGCTCCTTCATTATTCCAGGGCAAGGAAGATGCAGAATGTTGGACGTACAGAGGGATTGAACAAACTATTGCGTGCTCTGAATGTTGGATTCATGTGGTTACAATATGCGTCTTCTGTCTTTCCCTCCAACTGTGCCATAGTGATGCCACTGAAATTAGTTGCTGTATTTGGTCGTATCATAGGCTCTAGCTGTGAAGTGGAAGAGCTCTCAAATTTTGTTTTTATGTCTTATAGCTGAGTATCAGTTTTGTCCACCTCAATAGGCGAATATAATGTTGAGTTGTAAGAAGGGATAACTATGTTCCTCGGATTGATGCGCGTTATGTTCCTCGGACAGATGTGCGTTGTTACTTGTTTCATGTTGTATTTGTTATTTACATCTAACAGAAGAAAGTATCAGTTCATTAGTGTTAAAACCATTTTCGTCATTGTCCAACGGCCACCACCTGTTATTCATGGATCAGAGATTCTTGCATGTGTTAGCCCTTCGCGACCATAGCTAGTTAATTTAACCATTGAAGTAGTATCAGATCAGTTAAAATTCTGGTAAAGTGGTACTAATATTCCTCGTAAGTAAACAACTTCAGCTGTTGCAAATCCAACAAAATGGTTAAAGTTGGACAAGCAGTTCCGTTGATTTAACTATGAAATATGGTTCTATTTGAAAATGGGAATTATATGAAACAAACTAAAAAAGAAATACAAATTTTTGGTAGAACAATAAGGAGAAATGTTTCTTTCCTGTGGTATACTTTAGAGAAACATTATGTTAAGAAAGGTACTATAGATTAATCATAATTCTCATAATATTCCACAAGTCTTTTCACACATGTCAAATATAACATGGCTAACTTGAACTCAAACAAAAGTTTTTTCTTCTTGCTGGAAATAGTTGTTTCTGAATCTGTGCCATCAACCAGCTTGCTTAATTTGATTCATGCTGCAATAGCCATGGGCATGGCTGCTATGCCCTACAACTTTTGCTATTCTTTTCAATTTTCTTTCCTCCATCTCCTTACTTTTTTGGAGCATCTTATGCTACTGTTCTCGAATGCGTGAAGCTTATGTTGTTTTATAAAGAAACAAAGTTTATTAAGTACTAGTTCTGGTTTCTCCTTAGTCCTTAGGAGTGACTAGTGAGGGTGACCCCTATTCTAGGTTATAGTTAGCATTAGTGAAATTATTATAAATGTTATGATAAATATCATATTATGTTGGATGTCTACTCTTTTACACATGATCTTCAAAAGAATGGTGATATCAATCATCAATGTGCAACAGATTCGCTCAAGTGATGATATGACTGATTTGTTCACCAAATCTCTATCGACATCAACTTTCAAGGCACATTATCTGTGGACGTCCAAGGGGGAGTGTTATGATAAATATCACATTATGTTAGATGTTTACTCTTCTTCCATGATCTTCATCTCAAATGCTTAATGACATATTCAATGACATATTTTGTATGTTCAATAACATATTTTCTTCACTTTTTATGTCTATATAAAGGCATTGTAATAGATAGGAAAATACACACAATTGAAGAAGAAATAGAAATCTCTCTTCCTCTCTTTCTCTCTATATCTTTTAGTTTGTTTTTGCTTGTTCTATATTGTTATTTTTGGTTATATTTTATAACAATAAATAAACTATTACCCATTTGGGTATGAAATTAATTTTGACGTTCAATGTGCAAAAGTTGAAATTACTTGGTGATAAAAATTTAAAAAATGTTATGTTGACTTTGAATGTTTCCTAAAACATACATAAGTTGTTGTGAATAGTATAGTATACATAGATGAATACAAAATGGCTGAAACACCACCGTTTAGATAAAAGAAATATATGAATCTTATTGTATAAATTCCAACAACTTATTAAAGTTTGAGATTAAGCCACTGAGCAGAGAAATGGGGAGTGGCATTGGTCTAAGCCTCCTTTACTAAAAGTACGTGGAAGTTGATTCCTTTCTATTGAGATACTCAACCCGTGTTGCAGTAAATCATCATAACAGAACACCTACGCACAAATATGATAGACTGGAGTTTTAAATAACAAATTAAATGTGTGCAATTTAATTTGTAAAATCAAAGATAAAATAAAAAATTATATTAGAATACATCTAGCAAAGGAAACAGGCACAAGGGGATAAGTGCACCCATCATTGGAAGCACAAATAAATGCAGATCCATGTGGAATATCTTTGCCCCTAGTTCAACCAGATCAAAGTGTCATAGATGCACCTTTTGGAAATCTTGTGAATGTACTCGTGCACAAGTTCTATAAAGAGAAGAAGCATGAGAAATATGATAGAAATGTAGACTATCTCGTTATCATAGAAAACATGTCATCCAAGGTTGAGAGAAAGTCATAAAAAGTACGACCTCCAATAAATGTCTTGATCCCTCGACCAAAATCTGATTCTCCATTTGAATGAACAAGAAATACATAGTAAGACCTGACTGCTACACAGATAAATAAACCATTCTAATCAGTATATATATTGTAATACCTTTAAAATGCAATAACCGAACAAGAGTAAATGGATGTAAATATAAAGTTGTTTGAAAAATAACTAATATAGTCGGGCAAAATAAGAAAAAAATAACACATAACCCTTATTTTGCCAGAGAATGGTTTAGATCTGTTACTGAGCTTTGAAGATATTATGGTAGAAAAGAAGGTCAGATACTTTGAATGAAGATGTACTACAACTCATATTCGAATAAGAAAAAGGAAACAGAGGAAAACAACAATGAAGCAGCCGCGTCCAGCTATTCTGGTCAGCTTCATCTCATAAAGACTTGTCTCTTTTATACTATCAATGTAAAAATTTTATTTATTTTTGTGGCTTCAACCCCCACCTCCCTTTTATTTTGCTACGGCACCAGACCACATTAATAGGCTAATGCTTTTAAGTAGCATACTATATTTTTTAAAAACGGTTAAAAGGAATTTTGAGAATTTCTCAAAGAATAAAAAATAAAAAGAGAATTTCGACCAAAATGCATCAGGGAAAGGTTTTTGGCAGAATACGTAGACAAACTCAAAGTTGGCAGCAATTGTCAGTTTGATATGTTCACTTAGGTAGTGACCATCTAGACACTTCTACTTGACTCGTGTGTCTCGTGATCCTCTCATACAAACATGACTAAGTGTTTGATATTTTCGCATAACTTTGGATGTGTGAAAGCCATTAAAATTATATTTTTATTTTATTTATTTCATGTGAACCTTACTTTTTCATCCGCTGTCAAGCCATAGCCACCCTTCCGCCACCCTCGTAACCAAGCCACAACCTCATCACCGTTCTCATGCCACCACCCCAACAAGGACAAGACCAAATATACTATTCAACAAATCACAATTCTAACAACCATACAAAATCTCCATCACTTATAAATAATCAAAATAAAAAATCTTGTGGCAAATAAGAAAAGAAATTGAATCCATATTTAACAATTGAAAATTACAAATTCAGTTTAAATATAACATTTCTAAATATTTTGCAAACTCTAATGCAAGAACTAGTTTTCTATAATGAAACTTATTATAATTAAATAAAATTAAAAAATTGAATCATATTAATTAATTATGAAGCCCCAACAAGAGTGGCAGAGGAGAGGAGCAACGATTGTGGTGATGGAGGAGAAGCAACAAGATAGAAGAAAATATGGCGGAGGAGACCACCCAACTGTTTGAGGAAGGTGACACAAATTTAGGAAAAAGAAAAGAGGGGGGGGGGGGTTGTTGGGAAAAAAACCCCGTAAAAATAATATTTACGGTTTTAGTGATAAACGCGGACCACTAAGTTATGGTTAAATCAATAAGAGTAAAAATGCAGCAATAATGACACAAAGATTTTACGTAGAAACCCTTCTGAATAAGGAAAAAATCCACGGCCAAGAAGAGCAACTGATATCACTATAGCGAGGAATTTTACACTATGTAGTAACGATTACAAATACTCCTAAGACCACTACACCCTCAAAAGAAAGAATACTATTTTGCTTTTTCCACCTCACTACAATATCTCACACTCTATTTTTCATCACAGACTATTTTCTTATAGTTTATGGAATACCTTGCTCTTTCTCTTTTCTCTCTTTGTTGGTGCGTAGAAATAAGAGTTAAAGCTCTCCTTTTATAGCCAAAACCTCACGCTCTAAAGTCTACAATATTTGATAATTTTCACACCCTTTTCACAAATTCAACAAGGTTGGCTACCAATTCAACAAAATTGGCTATCAAATCATTTGAATGAGATGGACACCATATCAATCTCCCCCTCCAGTCTCATTCATCTAGAGGAGGTAGCACTGTCTTCTAGTCCGAGTGCATGCCGACAAGTTCTTTGCATAGCTCGAACTTGTCTCTTGGTACCACTTTGGTCAACATATCAGCAGGATTTTCACTTGTGTGAATCTTTTTGACCTGAAGTGATTCGTTCTCCACTTGCTCACGAATCCAATGACATCTGACGTCGATGTGTTTTGTTCTTGCATGGCACATGGAGTTTTTGCTTAGGTCTATTGCAATCTGACTGTCGCAATAGACAACATACTCCATCTGTCGCAATCCAAGTTCTTGAAGAAATCTCTTGAGCCATATCATCTCTTTGCCTGCTTCAGTAGCCGCAATATACTCCGCTTCAGTTGTAGAAAGTGCGACACACTTCTGCAACTTCGATTGCCATGAGATAGCTCCTCCTGAAAATGTGAACAGGTATCACGTAGTATATTTACGATTATCAAGATCACCTGCCATATCAGCATTCGTGTAGCCCTTCAAGATTGAATCAGATCCTCCAAAATACAAGCAATATCCTACAGTACCTCTTAGGTACCTGAGTATCCACTTGACTGCTTTCCAATGTTCCTTTCCAGGATTTTCAAGGAATCTGCTAACAACACCGACTGCATGAGCAATATCTGGCCGAGTGTATCCCATTGCATACATCAAACTTTCGACGACAGAGGAATAAGGAATCATGGTCATTCTCTCTTTTTCCTCCATTGTTGTAGGCCACATCTTCTTGCTCAACATCAGATGACCAGGAAGGGATGTGTAAACCAACTTAGCACTTTTCATATTGAAGCGCTCCAGTACACGTTCTATGTACTTCTCCTGTGACAAGTAAAGCTTTATTTCGTTTCTCGAACGAGTAATTCTCATGCCCAAAATCTGCTTAGCATGACCCAAATCTTTCATTGCAAAAGACTTATTTAACTGTTTCTTCAACTCGTCAATCTTGGAAGCATTCCTGCCTACAATCAACATATCATCCACATATAGCAAGAGGATGATAAAGTCATCATCAGAAAATCTTTGTACAAACACATAGTGATCTGATGAAGTCTTCTTGTAGCCTTGCTCCCCCATACCAGACTCAAACTTCTTGTACCACTTTTTTGGAGCTTGCTTCAATCCATATAGACTCTTCTAAAGTTTGCATACAATATTTTCTTTAACTTTTGCCTTGAAGCCTTCAGGTTGTTCCATATAAATCTCATCTTCTAAATCACCATGAATAAAAACAATCTTCACATCCATCTGCTCAATCTCCAAATCAAGACTGGCAGTCAAACCAAAAGCTGTCCGAATGGAGGACATTTTCATGACAGGAGAAAATATTTCGTCAAAGTCAATACCTTTACTTTGACCAAATCCCTTGACAACCAATCTAGCTTTGTATCTGGGCTTCAAACTATATTCTTCAGCTTTAACTTTGAAAACCCACTTATTCTTCAAAGCTCTCATGTCCTTAGGCAATTTCACCAACTCATAAGTATGGTTCTCATGCAGAGATTTCATCTCATCTTGCATGGCTTCAATCCATTGATACTTGTGCTCATCTTCTATGGATTCCGCATAACATTTAGGTTCTCCCCCATCAGTGAGTAATACATACTCATTGGGTGAATAACGAGGGGAGGGAGTACGAGGTCTAGAGGACCTCTTGAGTGGAATATCTAGCTCGTCCACAGCTTCGTGAGTAGGAACATCTACCTCATCAACATTAGCATTGTTATCACCATCACCATCAATATGCTAATCTGGAATATGGTTATGGGCATCACCATCATCATTGAGCCCACCAACGTCATCCGCATTTGTATGAGGAATTTGATCAAGATTAACTAAACCTTCAGAACTTGGAGATTTTAGCTTCTCCGCTTTGTTAATATCTTCAATGGTTTGATCCTCCACGAAGATAACATCACGACTTCTCACAACCTTCTTCTCAGTTGGATCATATAGCCTGTAACCAAACTCATCAAGGCCAACACTGCCTTGTCTTGGCAGTTAATTTTGACCTCTCATCTTTAGGTACATGTATAAAAGCTTTGCAACCAAACACTTTCAAGTGGTCATAGGAAACATCCTTGCCATACCAAACTCTATTTGGAACATTAATTTGCAAAGCAACTGCAGTGGATAGATTAATAACATGTGCGGTGGTCAACAAAGCCTCACCCAAAAAGGAATTCGGCAACTTTGCTTCAGAAAGAAAACATCTAACTCTTTCCATCAAGGTCCTGTTCATCCTTTCTGCTAAACCATTAAGCTGAGGAGTCTTAGGAGGAGTCTTCTGGTGTCTGATACCCTGTTGCTTGCAGTATTCATTAAACGGTCCACAATATTCACCACAGTTATCAGTACGAATACACTTCAGCTTCTTTCCAGTTTCTCTTTCAACTGAAGCCTGAAACTGCTTAAAGACACCCAACACTTGGTCTTTAGTCTTCAAGATATAAACCCAAAGTTTTCTTGAGCAATCATCAATAAAGGTAGCAAAATAAAGTGCACCACCCAAAGTTCTTGTCTTCATTGGACCACATAAATCTAAATGCACCAACTCAAGCAACTCTGTCTTTCTTGATGGAGGATAAGACTGGAAAGAAACTTTTTTTTGTTTTCCAGCCAAGCAGTGCTCACATTTTTCTAATTTTGCACTTTCAAAATTTGACAACAATTTCTTCTTGGCCAGAACATTTAGTCCTTTCTCGCTAATGTGGATAATCCTCTTATGCCATAACATTGAAGAGTTATTGCTCTCAACGGCATTCACAATATCAACACAGGTAGAGACTGTAGTCCAGTATAGACCACAACATTTTTCCCCACGAGCCACAATCATGGAACCCTTAGTGAGCTTCCACTTTCCAGCACCATTGGTACTGACATATCCCGCATCATCCAAAATACCAACAGAGATCAAGTGCAAACGAACATCAGGTGCACGTTCTACATTGTTTAAAACTAGTTTAGTTCCAATACTAGTTTCCAAACAAATCGTTCCAACACCAGCCACCCTAGATACAGTCTCATTACCCATACTCAAAATTTCAAAGTCACCCTCAGTATAGGATGGGAAAAATTCCTTCCTTGATGTCACATGAGATGCGGCACCACTGTCCACTGTCACACCTCCTTTTTACCTGCGCCCGCAGGGGCATAGGGAAGTTTTCCAATAAAGGGACAATCGAAACGGGATTTATTATTTAATTCAGAGTCGCCACTTGGGAGGTTTATGGTGTCCCAAGTCACCGGTTGAATCCCGAACCGAGGAAAAGATTGACTCTGTATTACAGTCCGCGAGCCAGAAATCCGGATAAGGAATTCTGTTAACCCGGGAGAAGGTGTTAGGCATTTTCGAGTTCCGTGGTTCTAGAGCGGTCTCTCAACTGGCATATTTGGCTTATATATCTGATTTTAATACATGTTGAACCTATGTGCAAATTCTAACTTTTTACCGCTTTATTATTATTATTTTTAAATAGAATTGCAACGTCGTAAAAACGCGTCTCGAACCACGTCACATCAATGTACCCGTGGTTGTTGCCACATCTCGACTCCTTTGAGATTTGTATTTGGGTCACATAAATGTGCACCCGAGTTTAGGGAGGTAATGTTATTAAAATACGCGCCTAAAGAGACTAATACATTATTATTTGGGGGAAGGCCGTAAAATTCACTAAACGGCCCGTCCCGAATTCTAAATGTTTTATTTAAACCATTTATTGAGGGCCCCACATAATTGCATTTTTAATTGGCGAGGCTCGTCTCATTTTTATTCAAAGGTCGATCCTAAAGTGACTATGATTTTCTATTTATGTCTCTCAAAGAAAAAAAACCTAATTAATTAAAATGCTCAAAGCTTAAGGTCCAGTTTAAGAAGATTTAGTCACATTAGTAGACATGATATTGGGCTTGAGACGGGACCCAAGTTGGATGGGGCGGAACTGCCCAGGAGTCGAACCCTTGTAGCCGGGAAAGCCACGAAACGGCTCACCGATGTGTGCGTGATTTAATCAGACATAATTAAGCAATGGACTCATTTTTGCTTTGTAAGTTATACTTTCTTTTTTCGGCTTCCGGTTATTAGAGCAGATGTGAAATGAGATACCCCAAATTCCCTTTAATTACAAATGAAAGGAAAGATAACTACTGAAAGTTTATCTTATTGTTGGTTTGGCTTTTCGAACATATTTACAAAGGAAACACATGATAGGAAACTGGCTGAAGCTAACCTAACTTATTATACCAACTTATATTGAACCTAATTACAACTAACACTCAAACTAAAGCAGAAAACTTACATACATTTCAGGGCAAAACAATTAGCAGTCCGTGCTAATACTAACAGTTTTTCAGTTTATTGTTTCATAACTAATTTCAGTCCTACTAGTACAACTTCAAGCAAAGTCTTAATACATTAAGAAATCAAACATTCTGATACACAAATCAAACCACTAAATCACATAATCTCATGCTTCAGTTTCTATGCCATTCTTCGCATTTCAGTTCACAATTAACCAGGATCAAGCTGTGTACCTGGAAATGGCAATACAAGAAGAGGAGAAGGAATAGTCAGCAGCAGCAGATAACACAACAACAACAAACAGCCATCCACAAACAACCCAGTAACATGTACAACAAACCCAGGTGAATTTGAAACCAGTCAAAACCGGGACACTCAAACTTAAATAGCTCAAACAACCTCAGAAATGAAATCAGAAAAACACACTACTGCAACACTGCACCCGAACTCATCTCAAATTGTCTCAAAACCTTTGAAATCTCGACAGCAACAAAACTCAATCAAAAATCTACTCAAACTTTGACCAAAATTACTCACCATGCTCTAAACCAATGTGACAACATTTTTTTTATGGAACAGTAGCTCCTTTCAGGGTTAAATGCTATAACTTTTAAGAATATTATCCAAGACCTGGCCTGAAGGGAACAGTAGAACCCAAGTGTGTATGCCTATATTCTCAGCCTGTTTTCCGCCTCAAAGATTCTATTAACAATGCTCTTACAATACTCTCCAAAATGTTCTCCTCCTCTTTTTCTTTTCTTAAGTCCCTCCATTTATACTCAAACACTGACCCTGCCAGCTCGTAAGAACACTCAGGCAGAATTAAGAAACTAATTCTGCCCATGATATTCTTTAGAGCTCCATTAGGGTATGTTTTGTTCCCCATTAACCCTTGTCTTTCCTTTATTTAAAGTTCAAGCAGGTATGAGCAATATATTTTAATCAATTCCTTTTAAGCCTCCCTATACCATTATGTTTTGTTCCCCACTAATTATTAAACAAATGCATTATTTTAATGGTACACTAGTGCTTAGTGGACAGAACACTTAGACTACCCATTTCTTTAAGTTTTCAATTACCAAATTACCCCTGGAACCCATGTGATTACTATCCTAACTTAACCCCCTTTAATCTGTGCTACATCTTTTAGCTATAACCAGTTCTTAAAGAAGAACCTAATCACTGATTAACGAAAGCTGAATTTAACCACAAATTCGATTCCATCGGACTCCAAACTCAAACAGAACCACAGTCATATTCAAACCACTAAACTCACAAAACAATTGAACTCATATCAGAACGAACAGTATCACAACCAAGATGAAGGGTTTAAGGATTCAAGGAATAGACTAACACAATTCTACACTAAACCTAAATACGAGCAGATGAAACTGTAAATACATTGAATGTACAACTAAATTCATATGCCAAGTCACGTCACAGAGTAGGGGACCAAACATCACATAAACATGAAACAAATTGGCATAACAACAAACAATTTGACCAGAACTATTGAACTACAATTAAACCGAATTAATCGACGAAACTATTTAACCATATGTTGACTGATAGAAGAAATCTGGACCAAGAAAAAGTCTGATGGAGAAGAAAGAAAGAAAAGTAATTGAAAAATACAGAACTATGACGAAACTTAATCAGACACGCTATGGAACAACAAAAGAAAAAGTAAAAAAAAATAAGTACCTTAAAATTTCAGTCCCAGTTCCCATTTGTTTTAGTTGAAACTCCCACTTGCGTTTGAAGCCGAGACAGACCTTAATCGAGTGTTCTCGACTGAGAACACACGACTAAGGTCGACCACGACCTCAATTTTTCCTTTAGGGTTCGCTCTTTCGTTTTGAGATTCGACCAACTCCGCTCTGAATCGCACAAAACTAGCAAGGGACTTGGGACGACGGTGGTCTAGTGGTCAAAATGTGTGAGTTTGGTGGCCATTGAACGGATTAGGGTTTGGTTCGATTCTTCGATCTAAGATTCGAAGCGTCTGGTACCGATTCGAAGAAAACTGATTCGAGATTTGGAAAGAGGACGTCGTGGGGAGGCTTTGGTGTAATTTTGGGGCTGTTTAGGCCACCGAAACCGCTGTGAGGCGATTTCCGGTGAGCGGAGCACGGTGCTGAAGGGTGGCAGATGCATTTGGTCTCTGAGGTTTGGAGACGAAGAGGTGGGGGGGTTGGCTTGGGGGGCGGCGTATGGTTTTAGGAATATATAGTGGGGTGGGGATTTGATCCTGGCCGTTGGATCATTCACGATCAACGGCCTTGATCACTTCACTAATGAGGAATGATGTCGTTTGGCTTCAACTGGGGATTGAGTTGATCCGGGGACAAAGGGGTCGGGTAATGAAAAAGGCTGTGGTCCGTTGGATCAACTTAAATCGACAGCCCTAATCAAAGTATGTCCAAACAACGTCGTTTGATTCTGGTAGGGGCGGACCGGGTGGGGAACGGGTTTTGGGCTGATTTGGGGCGGGTATTGGGTGTATTGGGCCTGGAATTAAAACACAGCCCACCTTTTTTCTCTTCTTTTATTTCCTTTTCCTAGATTATTTTCAAAATTTAAAACCTAAAATTATACAAACCAAATTAACTTAAAAATACTAATTGTCTCTAAATGATAATTATCACAAATACTTAAACACCAAATTACACAATTAAACACTAAAATGTAAAGTGTATTATTTTTATGTTTTTCCTTCATTTTATAAAATAAGTAATTTACTAATTAACTTAAAATTATTAAATCCTAAATGCAAATGCAACCTATTTTTTTTAATATATTTTTCATTAGTCAAAACAAAACAAACATGCCCAGCCAAATACAAACAATTAACCAAAAATGTTAGGAAAAATTCTCAAAATTGCAAGGAAAATTGTTTTATTTGAATTTCTGGGAGTAGTTCTTATAGGGCAAAAATTACGTGCTCATAACTGCCCCTCTTTGTCCGGAAACATGAAGAGTTTTCGTGCAAAGATAAAGTGAGCGGATACGAGCGATTTTTGCCCGTTCGGCTACTCCGTGTGAAGCATTTTTTGAAAGATTTGACCGAATCTCTGCTTCAAAGGTTTCCTACATATCCCTGGCTAAAAGGGAATCAGGTCAATGTAGTTCGGGAAGTTTTGGTAGCTGGGACTACCATGGAGCTGTGGTTTCACTGTTACTGTTGCTGCTGCTGATACTGCTTACTGAACTCCTTATTACACCTTGATAAAAAATAAAGTAGTTATACTAAGCTATGGTCTATGAATTACAAAGATTTATTCTCAAACTTGGTCATGTGACTGTTGTTGCCTTGTTGCCTTGTGTTTCCTCTGATGTTTCTTTACTTCTGACTTGACTTGTAGTTTTCTCTTGATTGTCGAATTTGAACTGCTTATTTCCTTCTTGTGAGCTTCGAATTATTTTTCCTTCGAAGCTTGAATGGCCTTCTTCTGACTAGTGTTGTCTTCCTTCCATTCTCCAGGCGGGCTCCTGACTTCAATTACAACAAAACAATAACACCTCCATTCTCCAGGCAGGCTCCTGACTTCAATTACAACTTAAAATATAACACCTCCATTCTCTAGGTGGGCTCCTGACTTCGACTATAACTTGAAAATATAACAACCTTCATTCTCCAGGCGGGCTCCTGACTTCAACAACTTCTTAGAAATACGTTATATTGCCGTTGTTCCTTCCTGCCTCCTGAACCATTTTCCTTCTAACTTGAATAATCTTCTTTTAGAACTGCTTCCCTCAAAACTGGTGTTTCATTCCTCTGAAAACTGCTGGGGATAACACCAGTGTTTCATTCAAAAATATGTTATTTTCCTCCTTCAAAGATTACTTCCCTTAAAGCTGTTGTTTTCCTTCCTCTGGAACTACTTCCCTTAAGACTTGTATTATCTTCCTCCCGAAATTGCTTTCTTTAAAACTTGTTTTGCCTTCTTCCGAAAACCGCTAGGGATACCACTTTTTTCCAAACTCGTGTTATCTTCCTTCCTCCCCAAGTGGGGTACCTGACTTCCAAAAAATTTTCAAAATGAAAGAAAATTTTCTGCCCCGGTTTGACAACCTTCTTCTGGCATGTCTTTCTGTCATCAATAACATTTCCTGTGCCTGCTTAAAATCAAAGAGAATTTGTTAGTTTAAAACGTAGGGATGCTCCTGCTGGGGACGGTTTTCCCTTTTGCTCTTCTCCACCTTTGCTCCATACTGTCCCGAAAACTTAGACCAATCCATCATTTGGTCTTACAACGACGTCTTTCTCGTTCCATCACATTATCCTCGCATGTCTTATCCCCATTTACCTTGCACCATGTTGGCAACTGGTAGTTAGCTCTGAAAATCCTTCTTAAAAACAAACTACTATTGATCAAAAAGAAATGGAAAATGATGACTTCGAAAGATAGAACAAGAAAAATCTTTCTGAACAATTGTTTGAAGAGAAAATAACTTATCTGAATGGTATAACCGATCCCAATGGTCATGTCGTGCATTTTTGGATTAATCAACCCAGTCTATTTACATCAATCAATCTTTCTGAGGTCCCTGCTTTGCATTTCAAAGGTCCCGCAACCCATCTTCTTTTGCCGAAACAACATCTTTATTTTGCTTGATGTCTCGACGGATCCTTTCCATCAAGCTTATCTCGTTTGCCCCCTCTTAATTCCTTGTCGCCTTATAGTGCCCTTCGAGGGATTTTCATTAATAAGACTCTCTCGTTTCTCTCAACTCCCGTCGCCTTATGGTGCCTGTGAAGGTTTTCACCGATAAGACTCTTTCATTTTATTTCTCTCAACTTCCGTCGCCTTATGGTGCCTGTGAAGGTTTTAACCAATAAAACTCTCTCATTTTCATTAATTTCCCTGCTTGGACCGGAGTATTACCCTGATATGAATCACCTCTGTTTGCTCGACTTGTTATCTCTTCGAAAAACTGATCAGAAGGTCTTTCTTTGGACCGTAATGTGGGTTTTTGGATGGGATTAGAAAGAAAGGGTATCAAAGGCTCAAAATAATTTGACATGGGTTTAACATTACAACTTTTGCAATCACATTTCTTATTACAAATACAAACTCTGCCCCAGTTCTTGTTTGGGGATCTTTGGATATTTTATATCACTTTGACCGAGCCGTAAAGCTGCCTACGTACCCTTAACAGGGATCAGGTCAAACGTAGTTCACACCTGAATTTCCTTGTTGGTATATTTTTTCACTTCTTTTCTTTTCTCTTTTTCTTTTCTTTCTTTTTCTCTATTTGTCGTTATTGATTCCAAAAGAGGGGTATGAAAGAAAAAAATGAGGCTCAAAAAAGGGGAACAAATGATAAAGTGTTTAGATAGTAGAACAAATTTCCTTCGTCATTTCAATCTTCGAAATAATGCCAAATACAAACAATCAACAATTATACCAAAAAATCATACATAATATCTTTTTACTACATCAGAGTTGATAGCCATGTCTATGCATTTTCCTTCGATATCTGTTAAACATAAAGCACCATTGGACAATACTCTGGTTACAATGAATGGCCCTTGCCAATTCGGGGCGAACTTGCCTTTTGCTTCAACCTGATGTGGAAGGATGCGTTTTAGCACTTGCTGACCCACTTCAAATTTCTGGGGATGCACCTTTTTGTTGTATGCTCTTGCCATTCTCTTTTGATATAACTAGCCATGGCACACAACTGCCAATCTCTTTTTCATCAATCAAGTTCAACTGCTCCAAACGGGTTTTGACCCACTCATCATCATCAATCTCAGCCTCAGCGACAATCCGAAGGGATGGGATTTCAACTTCCACTGGTATTACTGCTTCAGTTCCATATACCAACAAATAAGGAGTTGCAACTACCGAAGTACGAATAGTAGTGCGATAACCCAGCAACGCAAATGGTAATTTTTCGTGCCATTGCCTAGAACCTTCCACCATTTTCCGAAGTATTTTCTTTATGTTTTTGTTGGTTGCCTCAACTGCTCCATTCGCCTTGGGACGATATGGGGTGGAATTGCGGTGTGTAATCTTAAACTGTTGACATACCTCTTTCATCAAATTCCTGTTAAGATTAGCACCATTATCTGTGATGATCACCTTCGGGATTCCAAATCGACAGATGATATTTGAGTGAACAAAATCGACCACTGCTTTCTTGGTCACAGACTTGAAAGTTTTGGCCTCAACCCATTTGGTGAAATAATCAATGGCTACCAGAATGAACCTATGCCTGTTGGATGCTGCTGGCTCAATTGGTCCAATGATATCCATGCCCCAAGCGATGAAGGGCCATGGCGCTGACATTGTGTGCAATTCTGATGGCGGAGAATGAATCAAATCTCCGTGTATTTGGCACTGATGACATTTGCGCAAAAAACTAATACAATCTCGCTCCATGGTGAGCCAATAATAACCTGCTCGGAGAATTTTCTTTGCCAGCACATATCCGCTCATATGTGGTCCGCACACTCCTGAATGTACTTCGAACATGACGGACGTAGCTTGTCTAGCATCTATGCATCTTAAAAATCCCAGGTCCGGTGTTCTTTTATACAAAACTCCTCCACTCAAGAAAAATCCACTTGCCAGCCGTCGAATTGTTATCTTTTGATCCCCCGTGGCTTGCACTGGGTATATCCCCATTATGATGTATTCCTTGATATCATGGAACCACGGTTCGCCATCGAATTCTTCTTCAATCATGTTGCAGTAAGCATGTTGATCTAGTACTTGAATATGCAAAGGATCGACATAGGCTTTGTCTGGATGGTGCAACATTGACACTAGGGTAGCCAAAGCATCGACGACCTTATCATGGAACCTTGGAATATGCCTGAACTCCACTGATCTAAACCGTTGACAAAGATCATGCAAGCATTGTCAGTATGGTATGAGCTTCAGATCTCGCGTTTCTCATTCTCCTTGAATTTGATGTACCAGAAGGTCCGAGTCTTCCAAGACCAAGACTTCTTGGACACCCATGTCTGCAGCTAGCCTTAAACCCAAAATGCATGCTTCGTATTCAGCCATATTGTTAGTACAATAAAAACAAAGTTGAGCTATAATAGGATAGTGATGTCCTATTTCAGAAATAAGCACGACTCCTATTCCCACTCCTTTCATGTTAGCAGCCCCATCAAAGAAACGTTTCCAACCTGGTTTTCCAACCTATTCTAGTTCATCAATGTGCATCACCTCTTCATTAGGAAAATAAGTCCTCAGTGGCTCATACTCTTCATTGACCGGGTTCTCGGCCAAATGATCGGCCAATGCTTGGGCTTTCATCGCAGTCCGAGTCACATAGATTATGTCAAACTCTGTGAGCAAAATCTTCCACTTTGCAAGTCTTCCTGTCGGCATAGGCTTTTGAAATATATACTTCAACGGATCCAAACGCGAAATGAGGTAGGTAGTGTAGGATGACAAATAATGTTTCAATTTCTGTGCCACCCAAGTTAGGGCGCAACATGTCCTTTCCAGGTGAGTGTACTTAACCTCATAAGTTGTTAACTTTTTGCTAAGATAATAGATGGCTTGTTCTTTCCTGCCGGTGACGTCATGCTGCCTCAGTACACAACAAATGAATTTTCCAAGACTGTCAAGTAAAGAATCAAAGGTCTCCCTGGTTCTGGCGGAACCAGCACATGTGGGTTTGTCAAGTAACCTTTTATCTTATCAAACGCTTCTTGACACTCATTAGTCCACTTGATCGCAGCGTCCTTCCTCAACAACTTGAAAATAGGCTCATAAGTTGTCGTGAGCTGAGCAATAAACCTGCTGATGTAGTTCAGCCTTCCTAACAGACTTATCACTTCAGTTTTGTTCCTCGAAAGGGGCAATTCTTGTATGGCTTTGATCTTTGACGGGTCCAACTCGATGCCTCGCCGACTGACTATGAATCCTAACAGTTTTCCGGATGGAACACCAAATGCACACTTGGCGGGGTTAAGCTTGAGGTTGTACCTGCGAAGCCTCTGGAAGAATTTCCTCAAATCCTCGACGTGGTCGGCCTGATGTTTTGATTTTATGATCACATCATCTACGTATACCTCAATCTTCTTGTGTATCATATCATGAAATACAGTAGTCATCGCCCTTATATAAGTTGCCCTAGCATTCTTTAAACCAAATGGCATTACCCGGTAGCAATAAATTCCCCATGGCGTGATAAACGTCGTCTTTTCTGCATCTTCTTCATCCATTAGAATCTGATGATACCCGGCATAGCAATCCACAAAAGATCCAATCTCGCGCTTGGCACAATTATCGATCAAAATGTGGATATTGGGTAGTGGGAAGTTATCCTTCGGACTTGCTTTGTTGAGATTGCGGTAATCGACGCATACTCTGATCTTGCCATCCTTCTTCGGTACGGGCACAACATTAGCCAACCAAACAGGATATCGGGTGACCCGAATAACCTTTGCATCCAACTGCTTGGTAACTTCTTCTTTAATCTTCACACTCATATCAGTTTTGAATTTCCTCAGCTTTTGCTTGATGGGGGGGGATGCCGGATCAGTGGGCAATCTGTGGACCACTAAATCAGTGCTTAAACTCGGCATGTCGTCATATGACAATGCAAAAACATCTTTGTACTCGATGAGTGCTTTGATTAACTCCTCCTGGATTTTTGGCTCGAGGTGGATACTTATTTTAGTCTCTCGGACATTGTCTGTGTCCCCTAGATTGACGGCTTCTGTGTCATTCAAATTGGGTTTGGGTTTTTCTTCGAAGTGAATTAACTCCTTACTAATCTATTCGAAGGCTTCATCCTCATCATCATATTCTGATTCGTAACCACAATCTACTTCTTGAACTAACATTTTGGAATCAGATTGATTTTTAAGACTGGGCTGAGGATTCCTTATGCACGCCATGTCATTAGAACCAACGTAAAAAAAAACTGTATAGAAAAAAAAACAAAACAAAAGGAAAACCATCAGGAATGATGAAGAAAATTGTATTTCATTGATTGATAAAAGATAACAATGTTTGTACACTCAAACAGACTGAAAAAATGAAATCTGGATTACAACCCTGGAATAATCCGTACAAACTTAAAGGAAAATCAAAGCGAACTACCAGGACTTCTTCCGAGTAGGTAGAGGAGTAGCCTTCCAATTATTAAGCTTTGTTTTTGGCCCGACAAATTGCACTTTCGCGTTGCTATAACCCTCTCCAATTTCCACCATGTTCACACTGTCGAACAACTTCTCAAATCTTTCAATCAACTCCTTGTCAGGATCAATCACAGAACTGTGAATTGCTGTCACTGGGCGACTCCTTGTACCGAACTTGACAAATGACCTGGAAAGATGTGGGACCGGCTTTGGAAGGACCCATGCCCTCTGTTTCGATTTCCTAGCTCCTTTTATGTCCGCGGTTGTGGGCTTGAATCCCAGACCAAACGTTCCCGAGTTTTCAGGAAGAGACACGGGCTGTATGATGCCTTGCAGTTCTGACCCTAAACCTTTTCCTAGTACAAAACCATTCTTCAGCATTTCATATGCTACCATGAATGATGCGACATTTATCTTCGGACTTGGGATACACTTCCCTTCTGGAACTTTCTCGACTGACATTGCGTCAGAAACTTGGTACACCCATGGTCCCTTGTCATCTTCCACTTCAATGGACGGCACAATGGTGTTGCTATGAGCGCACAAATTATCTTCGTCGTGCACAACTATTTCCTGTCTGTCCCATTCAAACTTGACCATCTGATGGAGTGTTGATGGTACTGCTTTAGCGGCGTGAATCCACGGTCGCCCTAATAGCAAATTGTAGGAAACAGCTATATCCAGCACTTGGAATTCCATTGTGAATTCTACTGGACCTATGGTCAGTTCCAACATTATGTCCCCAACTGAGTCTTTGCCTCCGCCGTCAAATCCCTGCACACAGATACTGTTCTTATGGATCCTCTCATCTTCTACTTTTAGCTTGCTTAGAGTGGAGAGAGGACAGATGTTCGCACTTGAACCATTGTCAACCAATACCCGGGTAACCACGGCATCCTCGCATTTCACTGTCAGGTAAAGGGATTTGTTATGCTCAGTACCCTCTACCGGCAATTCATCATCGGAAAAAGTGACTCTGTTTACTTCAAAAATCTTGTTGGCTATCTTTTCCAGATGGTTTACCGAGATCTTGTCAGGAACATGGGCCTCATTCAAGATTTTCATCAGGGATTGGCGGTGTTCATCTAAATGGATTAGCAATGACAGTAATGAGATCTGAGTGGGCGTTTTCCTCAACTGTTCTACAACAGAATAGTCATGCACTTTCATTTTCCTCAAAAATTTCTCTGCCTCTTCTTTAGTTACAGCTTTCTTTACCGACGTTGAATTATCTTTAGCTCTTCTTAACTCCTCGGGAGTAAAACACCTTCCTGAGCGAGTCAAACCTTGCGCTTCACAAACTTCTTCTTTGATTTCTTTCCCCTTGTAAATCACCGTCACCCGTTCATAATTCCAAGGAACAAACTTGCTGTTGATTACTGGAAGCTGAGTTACTGGTTTTATAATAACTAGCTCTGTGCGAGCACCCTTCACGACTACAACATGTTTGCTTGCAACCCCTGGCACTAACACTTTAGCTTTCTCTGGTTTCACTGCAACAATGCTTGACGACCCTCTCTCGGCTATCACATCTGGCTTATCATCTACCCCTCTCAACTGGACCACTGATTTCCCACTGGTTACTTTTTCCTTTGAGCTGGATTTGCTGGAACGGATCATCATTACCGTCTGTGAGGGCTTCCTGGGCTCCTCCTGTTTGTGTATCAACTCAATCATGTGTGTCTCATGGTGAGCTGGCAGTGGATTCTAATTGATATTTGGTGCTTCTGTGGCTTGAACCTCGATCTGATGAGTATCAATAAGCTATTGCACAACTGTTTTTAGTTTCCAACACTTCTCTGTATCATGCCTAGAGACCCCTGAACAGTACTCACAACTCACCGAGTGGTCAAGATTTCTAGGGGGAGGATTTGGCATTTTAGGCTCAATTGGATTCAACATGCCCAATTGCCTCAATCTGTGGAAAACACTGGTATATGATTCCCCCAGTGGAGTGAAAGTCTTTGGCTTCTATGATCTCTCATTCTTGAGGGCTTGGCTTGGTCGAAAACCTGTCCCGGGGGGATTTCTGTAGGCCCTTGGGGGTGGATATGTGTTTTGTGGAGCTGGGTATGGATTTTGTGGAGCTAGCGCACGCCATTGTGCGTGTGCCGGGGTTTGGGTATAGGCTTGTGCATGATGGACGGAAAAATGGGGATCTGGTGGTGGGTAGTAATGTTGTGGAGGGCTATATGGAGTGTGGGGGTAATTTTGATGGTAGGGTCGTGGTTGGCTATAGTAGGGTGACGAGCCTCTAGATCCGAACCAGTCTCCGGACTCAACGGTCGTGACATCTTCTTTATTCTTTTTCCCAAGTACACCCCCAGTGCCGCTTTGAATGGCCTGGGTGGTTGCCTTGATCGCTGAATAACTCATGATCTTGTTGGACTTAAGCCCATCCTCGACCATGCCTCCCATTTTTACAACCTCATTAAAAGATTTTCCAATTGAGGACACCAGATGACCAAAGTAGGTCGGCTCCAAAGCTTGCAAAAAGTAATCAACCATCTCGCTTTCTTTCATTGGGGGGTCTACCCTTGCTGCTTGCTCCCTCCACCGGAAACCATATTCTCTAAAGATTTCACTGTGCTTCTTTTCCAGTTTGGTCAGGGATAGTCGGTCTGGAATGATCTCAAGATTATATTGAAAGTGACAAGCGAATGCTTGGGCCAAATCGTCCCATGTGTACCACCTGCTATGATCTTGTCTGGTGTACCATTATAACGCCGATCCACTCAAACTTTGGCTGAAATACGCCATCAGTAATTCATCTATTCCGCCTGCTCCCCTCATTTTGCTACAAAATCCTCTCAGATGAGCCACCGGATCACTGTGTCCGTTGTACAAATCAAATTTGGGCATTTTGAACCCCGCCGGTAGTTGTACATTTGGGAACAAACACAGGTCTTTGTAAGCTACACTTAGCCTGACCATCTAGCCCTCTCATATCCCTGAAGGATTGTTCTATGCTTTTCATTTTTCTGAACATCTCTTCCTGTTCAGGATTTCTGGCCGGTTTTTCTGCTTTCCCTTGTAGGTCAGAATGTGGATCATATGGATAGGTTTCGGGCGCTTTGAAGGTAAGCTCCGGGGGATAATACTGGTTGTCCTGAGCTTGGAACATAGGTTCACTTGGGGATTTATGGAGTGCAGCTGGTGGAGATGCCACAAAGACAGGGGTGATTGGCAGAGGAGGGTATGGAATTGATTTTGGTGGTGGAGCTTGTTTCGTATGAGAAGTAGTTCCATGGTAGTGTTGATAAATGGGAAAACCTGGATCGGTGGCGGGATGATCCTGAGACTGAGCTAATGGTGGGGTAAAAGCAGGGTTAGCAGGGTAAGCTGGCGGTGATTGCCCTTTGGACCAGGCCTGGTACATTTCGGCCATCTGTTGCTTAAGCTTGAGCATCTCCTCTTTCATTTTATTGACGTCCAACTCCTCTACCTCAATACTAGTGTCGACATCCGGGATAGACATAATTTCTGGTATTGGTCACTTTGATCTGGTTTGGTAATGATAATGTGCCAGTATCCTCTAAATAAACTATCTGCTTGAATTCTCTGGAAGCAGAAACTTGTTAGTTATTAGAGTTTAACACATATGCAATTATACGTTGGGATGCAATGCACCTAGGCAATTAACCATTTCTATCATGCATTTGCTTCGGTTGCATGCGTCATTCCGGCCTCTCATAATTGTGCCCCTTCTTTTAAGCTTTCTTTATTCTATCCTTCTTTATTTTTCCTTTCCCCTTTTAGTGGTGGTCGAATCCTATAGAGATTGCCTACGTATCATGTCCCTGCATGAATCAGACCGTGCGTAGTTCTGTCCTATAAGTACGAAAAGCAAAGAGACAATTTTTGGAAATTTTTGATTTTTCATTAATAAACATTCTATTACAAACCAGACGCTTTTGGAAAGGAAAATAACAAACTCGAAACCAAACCAAGTACGAACTCAATAACTTCTGACAGACTCTGATGCAAAAGAAAAAAAACAGACTCTAACAGACTCTAAGGAAAAAGAAAATGTAGACTCGAACCATGAACACATTAAAGTTTTAAATTTGGGTGCCTGCGGGGCGTCATTCGGCCTCGTCGCGGGCTTAGGTGTAAGGCCCCTTTCCAGCTATTCCAATTCATACATGATTTGCTTCACAAATATCATCACCGCCGAGAAGAAAGTAATGCGGGTCATGTTTTCACACACCCGACATTTCCTGGTAATAGCACGAGCAATAGTCAAAATCTTGTCCCTGGTTCGGTCTTTCTCTAGGAGTAGGCGTTCTATCTGATCCCCTTTAGCCTTCAAAACCCGAGAATCATGCAGATGTTGTTTCTGTAACTGCTGTATTTCATCTTCCATCGAGGCCATTAGATTATAGCAGTGTTTACTTTCGGTTTCAAAAGCCTTGGCTTGTTTAGCCGCCTTGCTCTCTAGGGTGGTCACCTTTCTTTTTAAACTGGCAATGTTTTTTTCATAATCTTTCCTCGCCTGCTGTAAGTACTGTATGCGCTCTTTTGTTCTTTTTGCCCATTGTGCCTGGAGTTGTGCTATGGTATCCTCAGATTGCTTCAAATCATTTCGGCACTCACTGATTTCTTTTTCAACCCTTTTATTAACCGCTCATCCGATCGACTCCTTTGTTGGTTGTCAGCATCTATCCTCATTTGTCGGATTTGGGCTTTCAGCGCCTCATTTTCTTGGGCCAATTTGTTCTTTTCTCCCTGATCGGCGTAAACTTGCAGACTATTTTCAAATTCTAGGTCTCTAATCTGTTGCTTCAGCTTACCTATTTCTGCCATGTAACTCTCTTCTTTAGCCAACCAATCCCACTGTTCTTGCGACGCCTTGATGAACTCCTGGAGATGGGGTCTTTTGGCCGATCTCCCAAACTCGATTTCTCTCCTAAACCAAGCAAGGTATCTCGACGAAACTTCACCCTTGGACCAATCATGTACACATGTATTTGCTGTTAAGTTTGACACTCGATCCAAATTTGTCGGAATGCTGCTTCATGAAATTGTCCGTTGGGCCCGATCTCGACTACTTGGCCACTAAGATCTTCATCCTTCGGAACTATTTGGCATCTCCCCAACTGCCTCAAAACTCGATAAGGGGCATAGGGCTGGATACTCCTGAGTCCCATCAAAAGCAAATGGGGTCCAGTGGCTGGCATATATATGATTTCATCCACAGGCAACCATCCAAATGTCCATTCTATTTGGCTTGCAGTGACATAACGGAGGCGCGTTGTCCACTATGTGACCCCTTCTGGTAAGCTGACTCTGTCAACCCTCGTAGGAAATTCCTCTATGCACGTTTTCTCCATCGACCCATATCATAAATTGAGGACGACGACATAGGTGTTCGATCATCCACATCTGCAGCAACACGTTGCACCCCTCAAAAAAGTTTCCCTCGGCTTTGCAGACTGTGAGAGCCCGGAAGATTTCAGCTACTATCATGGGTGCGAGGGTGCTGTTGGCCTGAGTAAGCAAAGTGCTGACAACCCTAGATACTCGTATTTCAATGTTACCGTCTTTTCTAGGAAACACCAGGAGCCCCAAAAAGGCTACCATGAATGCAAAACACCTATGTTCTTCCCACTTAAGGCGGTTTCCTTTGCTACAGATTTTGTTCTCTGGCTTGTTGAACCCCCTATGTGACCATATCTATTGTATATAAACTTCAAAGTACAAAATCCAGCTGCCAAGTCTGGGTTGTGGACCCCCCTGCTTATTTTTAAAGAGTCTAGGAACCTGTGTACGGCTACGCCCCTCGGCGCAATCAGGTACTGGTGTCTCAGAGGAACTTTGGGACTCCCGATGTATCCGGCTATTTCTTCCAATGTTGGGGTAAGTTCAAAATCCGAGAAGTGAAATACATTGTGAGCCGGGTCCCAGAATGCGACCAAGGCCTTTATGACATCCCCCTTAGGATTAATCTTCAGCAACCCAGTGAGGCCTCCCAGGTATAGCTTGACCGTGTTGCGCCCTGATTCGCCCAAGTCATCCCACCACATGTGCAACTCCAAAGGGATCTTGTTCACTATTATTACGTGTAAATTCTGACTTGTGCTCATTCTGCACATTTATTAGGGTGGTTAAGCAAAAATTACAAATCAATTGACTCAAGGATAACATGGACACTTTTCTATTTGAAATAAAACCCGTTTTTGCCAATACGGCCTTTCAGCACCTCGAGGTCGAAGATTTTAAGGCTGTGTCGGCTAACCGGTGAAAGCCTTGAAAAAAAATGACCACAAGCGGTTGTTCTTGCAAAAATAGCCTTCCGGCGCCCTTTTAGGGACATTCGGCTATTCCTAACAAGAATGGCATCACCCTAATTATTTTTAAATAAAAACTTTATTCTTTTGGCTATTTTCGCAAAAAGTGAAGTTGGACCTGATAGGGGTTGCCTACGTATCTCACACCCAGTGAGAATCAAACTAGCGTAGTTCGGGCCAATAAAACAAACTTCTTTTGAAAACAAGACTCTTTTTTCATTGGCAAATAAAACTATTTTTTCATAAACAAAACTCTTTTTTTTCTTTTTCTCTTTTTTTTTTCTTTTTTTTTCATTTTCTCAAAAATTCGGCAGAATTTCGACACTATTTGGACATTGTTTTTTTTTTCTTCAAAACAGGCGATTAACTCTCTTTAACCCTCAATTTCAAAATATTATTCCTGATATTCACAAGTCAGTCAACACACAAGTCCGAATCAAATAAATGCGCAAGTAGTAGCAAGTAAGATGCATCAGGATGGTCATTTTCATTTTTTGGTACACCTGTCCTAGACAGACCCAACCCTTGTGTTGAGCCTCCAAAGTCAAATGCACGTGATGCAAACAAACGTTCCTACTAGGGATCCGGCATGAAGCTGAGTTATTCTAGGTTCATAACCTGGGTATTTGTTCTAGACTGTGTACTCGAGCGGACAACTCGAGTCGAGGAGGGGGCTACGTACCGGGAACCAAAAGGCCATCCGGCTTAGTAACTTGTTCGAGCCTCTTTATTATTTCAAGGTATGACACTAACAGAATAGAGAGTCTCGACCAGCGAGCACATCCCCGAAGATGAGAAGAGAAGGGCTTTGTAGCAGTTTATATGCAGTTCAGATAATATCAAAGGGTAAAAAGCATCACTTAGCACATAAGGCCCAAACATGTAAAAAATCAGATAAAACAAGCCAATTATAACAATTATTTAAAGCTCGAATTCTAAACCCTGAACTAGAGATTCTGGGTTAGATCCCCAGCAGAGTTGCCAGAGCTGTCACACCTCCTTTTTACCTGTGCCCGCAGGGGCGTAGGGGAGTTTTTCCAATTAAGGGACAATCGAAATGGAATTTATTATTTAATTCAGAGTCGCCACTTGGGAGGTTTATGGTGTCCCAAGTCACCGGTTGAATCCCGAACCGAGGAAAAGATTGACTCTGTATTACAGTCCGTGAACCAGAAATCCGGATAAGGAATTCTGTTAACCCGGGAGAAGGTGTTAGGCATTCCCGATTTCCATGGTTCTAGCACGGTCGCCAACTGGCATATTTGTCTTATTTATCTAATTTTAATACATGTTGAACCTATGTGCAAATTCTAATTTTTTACCGCTTTATTATTATTATTTTTAAAGAGAATTGCAACGTCGTAAAAATGCGTCTCGAACCACGTCACATCAATGTACCCGTGGTTGTTGCCACATCTCGACTCCGTTGAGATTTGGATTTGGGTCACATAAATGTGCACCCGAGTTTAGGGAGGTAATGTTATTAAAATACGCGCCTAAAGAGACTAATACATTATTATTTTGGGGAAGGCCGTAAAATTCACTAAACGGCCCATTCCGAATTCTAAATATTTTATTTAAACCATTTATTGAGGGCCCCGCATAGTTGCATTTTTAATTGGCGAGGCTCGTCTCATTTTTATTCAAAGGTCGATCCTAAAGTGACTATGATTTTCTATTTTTGTCTCTCAAAGAAAAAAAACCTAATTAATTAAAATGCTCAAAGCTTAAGGTCCAGTTTAAGAAGATTTAGTCACATTAGTAGGCATGATATTGGGCTTGAGACGGGACCCAAGTTGGATGGGGCGGAACCGCCCAGGAGTCGAACCCTTGTAGCCGGGCAAGCCACGAAACGGCTCATCGATGTGTGCGTGATTTAATCAGACATAATTAAGCAATGGACTCAATTTTGCTTTGTAAGTTATACTTTCTTTTTTCGGCTTCCGGTTATTAGAGCAGATGTGAAATGAGATACCCCAAATTCCCTTTAATTACAAATGAAAGGAAAGATAACTACTGAAAGTTTATCTTATTGTTGGTTTGGCTTTTCGAACATATTTACAAAGGAAACACATGATAGGAAACTGGCTGAAGCTAACCTAACTTATTATACCAACTTATATTGAACCTAATTACAACTAACACTCAAACTAAAGCAGAAAACTTACATACATTTCAGGGCAAAACAATTAGCAGTCCGTGCTAATACTAACAGTTTTTCAATTTATTGTTTCATAACTAATTTCAGTCCTACTAGTACAACTTCAAGAAAAGTCTTAATACATTAAGAAATCAAACATTCTGACACACAAATCAAACCACTAAATCACATAATCTCATGCTTCAGTTTCTATGCCATTCTTCGCATTTCAGTTCACAATTAACCAGGATCAAGCTGTGTACCTGGAAATGGCAATACATGAAGAGGAGAAGGAATAGTCAGCAGCAGCAGATAACACAACAACAACAAACAGCCATCCACAAACAACCGAGTAACATGTACATCAAACCCAGGTGAATTTGAAACCAGTCAAAACCGGGACACTCAAACTTAAACAGCTCAAACGACCTCAGAAATGAAATCAGAAAAACACACTACTGCAACACTGCACCCGAACTCATCTTAAACTGTCTCAAAACCTTTGAAATCTTGACAGCAACAAAACTCAATCGAAAATCTACTCAAACTTTGACCAAAATTACTCAGCATGAAACTCTAAACCAATGTGACATCATTTTTTTTATGGAACAGTAGCTCCTTTCAGGGTTAAATGCTATAACTTTTAAGAATATTATCCAAGACCTGACCTGAAGGGAACAGTAGAACCCAAGTGTGTATGCCTATATTCTCAGCCTGTTTTCCGCCTCAAAGGTTCTGTTAACAATGCTCTTACAATACTCTCCAAAATGTTCTCCTCCTCTTTTTCTTTTCTTAAATCCCTCCATTTATACCTAAACACTGACCTTGCCAGCTCGTAAGAACACTCAGGCAGAATTAAGAAACTAATTCTGCCCATGATATTTTTTTGAGCTCCACTAGGGTATGTTTTGTTCCCCATTAACCCTTGTCTTTCCTTTATTTAAAGTTCAAGCAGGTATGAGCAACATATTTTAATCAATTCCTTTTAAGCCTCCCTATACCATTATATTTTGTTCCCCACTAATTATTAAATAAATGCATTATTTTAATGGTACACTAGTGCTTAGTGTACAGAACACTCAGACTACCCATTTCTTCAAGTTTTCAATTCCCAAATTACCCCCTAGAACCCCTGTGATTACTATCCTAACTTAACCCCTTTTAATCTGTGCTACATCTTTCAGCTATAACTAGTTCTTAAAGAAGAACCTAATCACTGATTAACGAAAGCTGAATTTAACCACAAATTCGATTCCATCGGACTCCAAACTTAAATAGAACCACAGTCAGATTCAAACCACTAAACTCACACAACAATTGAACTCATATCAGAACGAACAGTATCACAACCAAGATGAAGGGTTTAAGGATTTAGGGAATAGACTAACACAATTCTACACTAAACCTAAATACGAGCAGATGAAACTGTAAATACATTGAATGCACAACTAAATTCATATGCCAAGTCACGCCACAGAGTAGGGGACCAAACATCACATAAATATGAAACAAATTGGCATAACAACAAACGATTTGACCAGAACTATTGAACTACAATTAAACCGAATTAATCGACAAAACTATTTAACCATATGTTGACTGATAGAAGAAAACTGGACCAAGAAAAAGTCCGATGGAGAAGAAATAAAGGAAAGTAATTGAAAAAGACAGAACTATGACGAAACTTAATCAGACACGCTATGGAACAACAAAAGAAAAAGTAAAGAAAAATAAGTACCTTAGAATTTCAGTCCCAGTTCCCATTTGTTTTAGTTGAAACTCCCACTTGCGTTTGAAGCCGAGATGGACCTTAATCGAGTGTTCTCGACTGAGAACACACGACTAAGGTCGACCACGACCTCAATTTTTCCTTTAGGGTTCGCTCTTTCGTTTTGAGATTCGACTAACTCCGCTCTGAATCGCGCAAAACTAGCAAGGGAATTGGGACGAGGGTGGTCTAGTGGTCAAAAGGTGTGAGTTTGGTGGCCATTGAACGGATTAGGGTTTGGTTCGATTCTTCGATCTAAGATTCGAAGCGTCTGGTTCTGATTCGAAGAAAACTGATTCGGGATTTGGAAAGAGGACGTCGTGGGGAGGCTGTGGTGTAAATTTGGGGCTGTTTGGGCCACCGGAACCGCCGTGAGGCGATTTCCGGTGAGCGGAGCACGGTGGTGAAGGGTGGCAGATGCATTTGGTCTCTGAGGTTTGGATACGAAGAGGTGGGGGGGGGGGGGTTTGGCTTGGGGGCGGGGTATGGTTTTAGGAATATACAGTGGTGTGGGGATTTGATCCTGGCCGTTGGATCATTCACGATCAACGGCCTTGATCACTTTACTAATGAGGAACGATGTCGTTTGGCTTCAACTAGGGATTGGGTTGATCCGGGGACAAAGGGGTTGGGTAATGAAAAAGTCTGTGGTCCGTTGGATCAACTTAAATCGACGGCCCTAATCAAAGTATGTCCAAACGACGTCGTTTGATTCTGGTAGGGGCGTACCGGGTGGGGAACGAGTTTTGGGCTTATTTGGGGCGGGTATTGGGTGTATTGGGCCTGGAATTAAAACACAACCCACCTTTTTTCTCTTCTTTTATTTCCTTTTCCTAGATTATTTTCAAAATTTAAAACCTAAAATTATACAAACCAAATTAACTTAAAAATACTAATTGTCTCTAAATGATAATTATCACAAATACTTAAACAACAAATTACACAATTAAACACTAAAATGCAAAGTGTATTATTTTTATGTTTTTCCTTCATTTTATAAAATAAATAATTTACTTATTAACTTAAAATTATTAAATCCTAAATGCAAATGCAGCCTATTTTTTTATATATTTTTCATTAGTTAAAACAAAATAAACATGCCCAGCCAAATACAAACAATTAACCAAAAATGTCACGAAAAATTCTCAAAATTGCACACAAAGGAAAATTATTTTATTTGAATTTTTGGGAGTAGTTCTTATAGGGCAAAAATCACGTGCTCACATCCACAACCCAGCTTGACTCATCACAAGCAATATTTATCAGATCCGCATCAAGGAAAGTAACAAGATCTTCTATAGTGACAGTGGCCACACGATTGCCATCTTCTTTCTGTTCTTCCTTGTCTCTATTCTCCCTTTTCAAAATCTGGCAGAACTTCTTTGTGTGCCATTTCTTCCCGAAATGATAGCACTCAATATCTTTAAGTTTGCTTCTATTATGTTCTCTATTTTGAGAACCCCTATTCTTGCTTCTCCCCTAGAGTCAGTCACCAAGACATCTGATGAGGAGGAACCCTGAGATTTTCTTCTCATCTCTTTATTTAAAAGGTTGCTCTTGGCAAGATCCATAGAGATCACACCATCCAGAGCATAATTTGATAATGAAGTTCTAAGAATTTTCCAAGAATCTGGTAGGGAACCAAGTAGAAACAGACCTTGAATTTCTTCATCAAATTTAATGCCCATAGCAGATAACTGGTTCATGATCCCCTGAAAATTATTCAAATGATCTGTCATCAAACCATCATGGTATTTTAAACCCAACATCTGTTTTATCAGAAACATCTTGTTGTTTCCAGTTTTCCAAGCAAACAAACTTTCAAGGTACTCCCATAGGGTCTGAGCATGTGTCTCCCCAGAAATATGGTTCAAAACATTATCGTCAACCCACTATCTAATAAAGCCGCAAACCTGCCTGTGTAACAAATCCCACTCTTCATCTGATTTATTATCAAGCTTTAGGTCAATGGTCTGCTGATAACCTCATAGGACTTAATAAATCTTTTGTAATAACCTGTCAGTCCTAGAAAACCCTTTAGAGCCTTAACAGATTTTGGTGTTGGCCAATTGGCCATAGCCTCAATTTTTGAGGGATCAGTAGAGACCCCTTCTCCAGATATAATGTGCCCTAGATATTCCACCTTAGGCTGACCAAAGGAACATTTGGACCGCTTAGCAAACAACTATTCTTTCCTCAATATACTCAACACCTTACTAAGATGAAGCACATGATCCTCCATTGATGCACTGTAGACTAAAATGTCATCAAAGAAGACTAGAACAAACTTTCTTAAATGAGCTTGAAACACATGATTCATGAGGGACTGGAATGTAGCTGGTGCATTGGTTAGCCCAAAGGGCATAACCTTAAACTCATAATTCCCCAAATGTGTTCTAAATGCAGTTTTATATATGTCCTTGTCCCCCATTCTAATTTGATGGTAGCCAGCTCTAAGGTCTATCTTAGAATATATGTATGAACCATGTAATTCATCCATTAAGTCATATACCAAGGGAATTGGGAACTTTTCTTTTACAGTTATTTGGTTAAGGGCTCTATAATCAATACAAAATCTCCAACTACCATCCTTCTTTTTCACTAGTAAAACAGGTAAAGAAAATGGTGAATGGCTAGGCTGAATAATTCCATTCTGAAGCATTTCATTTACTTGTTTTTCTATTTCATTCTTCTGAAAGAAATTGTACATGTAAGGTTTGATGCTAACTGGATTTGTTTCTACTTTCAGAGGGATGAAGTGGTCATGATTCCTCCTTGGTGGCAATGTTTTGGGCTCAGAGAAGACATCTGGAAACTCCTTCAGTACTTGTTGGATAGCTGCAAGTATATTTTCCTCTAACTGTGCTTCTGCTGCTGATATAGTGAACAAGTGAGCCTATATAGCTTGACCCTTCTTGAGTAAATGCTTCACCCCAGTAGCAGTCATGCTATTTAGTTCCCCTTGGTGATAAATGCCCCTAAGTTCCATCCTTTTCCCCTTGTGTGTAACCTGGACTTTGTACTCTATGAAGTCCAATAGGACATGATTGTGTCCTTTCATCCAATCTCCCCCCAAAATCATGTCATTACCCCTAAGTCTCAGTAATCTTACTGAATCCTCAAACTCTATTCCTTGTATTTTCCACTTGAATTTGGGACAAGTGTACATACTGCACAAATGATTCCCATTGGCTACTGTCACTCTCATAGGGACAATTTCTTTGATAACATACCCCATTTTCCTTGCTGTCTCTAAATCCAGGAAGCTATGAGTGCTTCCTGAATCCAGTAGGATTGTCATGGTGTTCTTCTTAGACTCTCCCTTGAGCCTAATGGTGTTTGGCACTTCAGTACCTGAAAGAGCATTCAAGCTAATGGCTTCATCCATGGTTTTCTCTTCTGTACTTCTAAGAACTCCTCCCCCGTGACTTCAATTTCTGGTTGAACCTCATCTTCATAAGGTTCCATAGTCCCAGACATTACATTTAGCTGTTTATTCTTGCATTGATGACCGGGGTGATATTTCTCCCCATATTTATAACACAATCCTTGAGCTCTTGTGGTTTCAAATAGTTTGTTACCCTGATTTGGAAATCCTGCACTTCTATGATTATTAGCTGAACTTGGTCCACTGATATTGGTGGGCATCAAACTCCTTCCCCCTATCATTTTCTCTTTCTTAGCCCAAGAATCTATGACTTTTTCCTGGTGTCTAGCCTTTTCTACTGCTTGACTTAGAGTAAAGGGATTGAGCATTTTGACTGTATGCCTTATTTTCTCCTTTAGACCTTCTACAAAAAATTCTAGAAAGAAATCTTTAGGGATTGTGGGGCTCCTAATAAACACCCAAGCCTTCAAATCCTCAAACCTCTCTAAGTAGTCATTAACACTACTCTTCTGCTCAATTTTTTTAAATTCTCCTATAAGGTTAAATTTACTATTTTCAGCATCTTGAAATCTTTTGCATAACTCCTCACAAAACTCTCGCCAGCTAACATTTCCTCTGCTTATTTGAAAGGAAAAATACCAAGCTTCAGCCCTATCTTGAAGATGAAGAACTGCCTCCTTCAGTTTTTGCCCTTGATCAGTGATGTGATTGCAGTGGAAGTATCGCTCACACCTCCTCAACCATGAACATGGATCTGTTGCTCCTGCTCCATCGAAATATGGAAACTCCACTCTTGAATTGGAGTTGTGATGATAGCTTCTCTCCCCAAGGTCAGGAGTGAATGGCTCTCCCCTGTGTTCACTCTTATGCTTGCCTTCAGAAGTTTCGCGAAAATAGCTCCCAAAAGGAGCACTTCCCAGAATACCTGCTTGATTCGGAATTAACTTCTCCACTAGCACATCAAGCTTCCTTGCCAACTCATCTATTTTGGCAGCTGTGGCTTCAGATTTCAGCTCTGTCTTCTCCATGTAACTATGTAGCTGGGTTTCTAATTTTTTTAACATTTTCCTCCATAGATTTGATCTAGTTTCAGCGATCGTCATTTTTTTTAATAATAGGGCCAGAAATTGCTCTGATACCAATTTGTAATATACTCAACTGAAAAGTAGAATAGAAATAGAAATGGGCAACAATGGAGTTTTATTGATTGCTAAATGAATACAATGATAGTTCTCAACTTCAGCATTAGTAACTCTCATTGACAAGCAGAATGTGACTCCATTGAAGATCTTCACTTGAACCTGTAATGGAGATTCACGAATTAGAAAAGGATTAGGCTGTAGAAGAAGAGAGAAAGTAGAGAGAGAAAGAGAGGGAAATAGGAAAATACCGGTCAAAAACTAACTCCTAATTCCAGCCCAATTGGTTATAACAGATTGAGGCCCAATCTATTACACAAGGATTAATCTGGGCCCTTCATTTCTATCAGCTAACTTGTAATGGTGGCCGTCCGATCCACTTATCATGTGCCTGTCTAGTGTGCACGTGCCTTTCTCTATTTACCCTAATTCCTTACTTTCCTAAATCATTTCTTCATCTGCTTCGACAGTCAAACCTCAGCCTTCTCAAACATTACAATTAGTATCTGAACACATGCGTTGTGCGTGTATCCCATATCAATCAGTACAAAATAGTATATAATATAATATTAAAAATATATTCGTAATGAGTAATACCAATATTGAAGGGAAAAAACACAAGTTCAAATTGATTAACGTGATCCTATTCGGTTAATATGATGAACGCAACAAGATTATCCTATAAACTTGCAACATTAAACAAATAAATTTACAGCTTTTTCTTTCACCAATTTAAGAGAAGAAAACAATAACGTACGTGTGAAAATAAGAAGATTAGGCAACTATTTATATATGGGATTGACTTTTACTTTTTAGTTAACCTAAAATATAGTCCAGATTTATAGCCTGTTTGGTCAAGCTTCTCAAGAAAAAAAAAGTGTTTTTTTCCCAAAAATACTTTTTTTCCCTAATTTGAGGTGTTTGACCAAGCTTATCTGGGAAAAAAAATGCTTTTGGGAAGAAGCAGAAGCAATTTCAGAGAAGCAGAAAAAAGTAGTTTCTTTCCAAAAGCAGAAGCAGAAGCAGTTTTGACTTTTCTTCTTACCTAAAATACCCTTAACAAAATATAGTATATACCAAAATAACCCTTAAACCTAATACTTAGGATATTAATTTATAAATATTTCTTCTTATCTTTAGGAAACTTTCTAATATATAGTGTCTTTAGGGGTGAATGCTTTTATATTTGTTGAAGGAATTTTAATATATTTAACTTATATTAAAAGAATTAAGTACTTTTTAATTTTATTTTCATATTTTACTTAAATAAAATGACTTTTTTTAATTATTGCATGTAATAACAAAATTTTGATATTATTTATATACTTATAATATTAATTATTAAGTAAATCTATTCATGTCCTTATTCGTAATTTGACACTTAAAAGCACTTTCTAAAAAGCTTGGCCAAACACAAATTATTTTTCAAAAGTGCTTTTCAGACTGATTAGCCAAACACAAACTGATTCTCTCCAAAAGTACTTTTTTCAAAAGTACTTCTCAAAATAAGCTGATTTCTCCAGCTTGGCCAAACATGCTATTAAAAATCGATGCATTAAAATATTATGAAGCCGACAATTAATTAAGTTTTTCTTATGCTACCCGTTTGGACATAAGAAATTTTTCCCTTTTTTTCAATTTTTTCGAAATCAACGTTTATTCATAAAATTTCCAATTTTCACTTGAAGATCTATTTTGGAAATTTTTGAAAATTTGAAAAACTCCAAAAAACTGTTTTTCAAAATTTTCACTCAAATCACTTACAAAACTTCAAAAACAATCCAGAATTATATTCATGTCCAAACACAACTCTAAATTTCAAATACCATTTTCACTTGAAAAAACATTTAACCATGTTTAGAAACTTTACAATTCTTATGTCCAAACGCCCACTAATTCGGTCCCAAAAATTTAGTCCGTCTTCAAGTTTTTTGGTTTTCAAAATCATTGTCCAGATATGACAGCCACTACATTAAAAATTTAAACCATATGTAACCACCCTATATATTTAAATGGATGAAAGAAAAAGTCATGAAATTATCAAGCAATAGTAAAAAGTAACTGAAAAAGAAATAAACATACCTAATTTAACATTTGAGGGTGAATTTGGTGTGTTGGAGATGATGATAAGACACGCAAAATTAAAAAAACAGTGTTCTTCGTGGAGAGAGATTTTTATTTTTATTTTTTTTCAATTGACAATGATCTTGGTAGAAAAAAAAATTAGATTATTGAGTTCGTGCCTCTCATGATTTAACAGATAAATAGAGGAGAAAAAGTTGCATGAATGTATAATTACTGTTATGAAGGTGAAAAGATCAAATATTAAATGAACATTTTAATGGCATAGATAAAATATAAAGAATAAGTGGCGAAAGATGCAACAATTTTAGGGAATTGAATAGGCAACATGAATTGAAGATATGTCAGGCCTTAACGGAAATACCTTTAGAAACATGAAACCCACATATATAATCCAAACGTCACAATTATAAAGAAACTAGGGAATTTGCCGCGTCAATACATATTTAGAAATAAATTTTTTATAAATTTAGTTGAGAAAGAATAGATAATTTGTTTTAAGTATAAATGCATAAAATCAATTATATGTGGTGTATTACAACATAAATATTTTTTTTATAAAATTAAAGCTCACGTAAACTGTATTATATACGTAAGTTCTCTCTTAGCCCATTTAGTTGTCAAGCATCAAGAATCTAAAGTCCAAAAGTTTTGACCAACACACAAAGAACTCAGGTTTTATAGTCACATAAGAAAAAGAAGAAAGGAGCATCAAGAATCTAAAGTTCAAAAATTGAGGTGTTTGGCCATGCTTTTGGAAGGAAAAAAAAGTGCTTTTGAGGAGAAGCAGAAGCAGTTTTACAGAAGTCGAAAAAAGTAGCTTCTCTCCGAAAGCACTTTTGAGAAAAATACACTTAGAAGCAATTTTTTAAAGCTTAGTCAAACACTAATTGCTGCTCACAAGTGCTTTTCAAACTAATTAGTCAAACACAGACTGCTCCTCACCAAAAGTACTTTTGAAAAAAACACTTCTCAAAATAAGCTAATTTTTGCAGCTTGGCCAAACGGGCTATTCATCGCCTTTTTGTTGTTTTTACGGAGAGTATTTTTACATGGAGAATTCTTTGCAATTTGAGAAACTATAGTGTCGTTTGCAGGGATGTATAAGATCTGGAAACGACATGGTAATAAATTCGAACCGTTGCAGTTCTAAGGAAGAGACGAAGAGGTTTACGGAAAAAGAGGAAAAGAGGGAGGTGTAATTAAAATAATTTAATTTAATGACGTTTCAGTGTATTTTTGATGTAGCAGATAAATGAAATAAATGAGTTAAAAAGCAAAAAATTAAGAAAAAAATAAATAGTATTCCTGATTTGTAAGAGGTGCTCCTTTTGTCCCTCTTATATATATATATATATATATATATATATATATATATATATATATATATATATATATATATATATATATATATATATATATATATATATATATTGGGTGAGAATTGAATTCTGCTTTACTTTTGTATCTGTACTATTTATTTTACTAATTATTGGAAAATAAATTTAACTTTTTATACAAAATATTACTGCATGAGTAATCTTCAAGTGAAGGGTAAAATAGTCACTTAATTTTTGATGGACATTTTAGTAATTTAATTTTGACTTAAAGGCTTCACACTTATAATATAGTATGATTATTTTCTTTATAAAATAAATCCTTTCTTTTTTCTTTTTTACATATTTATCCCATATAATTCATATTTCTTTCTTATATAACCATTTAATATAAAATTATTTTATACCTTTAATTTTAAATAAATATAAATTATAAGCAATATTATACATTATACATATTAATGTATAATTCAAATAAAAATTAAATCATTAATAAGATATAATTAAATAAATATTACATTATGGTAAGATTTAGTTTAATTTTTACATAAATATTCAACTTACAAGATTAGTATGTTGCTCCCGTAAATGCTCTATTAATGCATTACGATGTGCAAAATGAGCATCTTTGTCCTTAATTTTTTTGTGCCGAGCTAAATATTATTGAAATCGGTAATTTTCATCTACTATCATTTCTATTGTTGGAGTTGGACCTTCCCAAACATCTTGAATTGGTGCATTAAGATCACGTTCATCCTCGATTATCATATTGTGCAGTATAATATATGTAGTTAATATATTGGAGTGAAGAAAGCAAAATTAAAGAGAAAAATCAATGAAGGTGTTTCATTGACTATGAAAATGGTCCAATCAGAAAACAATCGGCTTGTCCAATTATTGGCAAAGTCAAATGCAGATAGGCAGCGAGATATGAAGATAAAAGATAGAGCTTTGAGACTAAAAGAATTTAAAGAAGAAAATAAAATGTTATTGTCGAATTTAGATTATTGATGATCCAAATATTCGTGAATTTATTCGACAAGAAAAAAATGAATAATGGATAAAAGAAATCAACATTTTCAACAGCCACAACCACAACAATCCTCTGCCTCATGCACTCAATCTTTTAATGATATTGGTGGATCTCGAAGTGGCCTTCCAGAGTACTAGATTATTGTTGTAATTTTCTCATCCCATTATATTATTTAATGTATTTTTAATTTAATCTATGTCAGTCGTATTTTATTAAATATTTATTTTTATGATAATCAACGAATATTGTGTTTTTTATTAACAACATATTATATTTCAGTTTTGTACTTCTCATTTTTTTGATGGTTATATATTTTATACAATTATAATTTATAATAAGATTAACTTACAATTTTATATAAAAATAAAATATATGAAAATTAATTTATAAAAATTATACACCTAAATTAAAATATAAAATTAATATTATAAAGATATTACATAAAAACTATAATTAATTACAAAATTATAATATGTTAAATTAAAAGTGTTATATGATAAAAGATAATATTAAAATAATGGTAAATAGTAATGGTGTTGATGAATAGGGTTACACCTCACACACCAAAATGATGTAAGAAATGATGTTGGATTGGAGCAAAAAAAATACCAAATCTTACACTAAAATGGTGTTTGGTGTCAAAATTGATGTTGGATTGGAGATGGTCTTAAACACTATTTTTTACATCATGGTGTAAACACCAAAATGATAGAAATTAACTCTAATCCATTACACTATTTTATACACTAAAAAAGAATATCCCTTTTATATTCCCTAATCTCTTCTATATTATATTATTTTCTTTTATTTTAATTTATTTTTTGAAAAATATCCTTTTCGTCATTATTATTAGATGAACCTCCCGTATAGAAATTCATTTCAGAAGGCAAATATGAATACTTGATTTGATTTGATTTGATTTTGAAATGAATTGAAATCCTAAGTTATTTCCTAAAGGATGTTCATTTTTATAGATTGAAGAATGTGTAGAGATATTTACTTAAAGATAAATTTGAGATAAGGATGAAATTCATCTGACGGTTGAGATCAGGATGAAATCCATCCGGACAATTGAGATCAAAATAAAATTTATCCTATTATTATCCGGTCAATAATTGTGTCTACTTTATCTATATACATTAAAGAATGTGTAGAGATATTTTACATAGAGATAAATTTGAGATAAGGATGAATCCATGCGACGGTTGAGATTATGATGAAATTCATCCAACGGTTGAGATCAAGATAAATTTAAGTACGTATTATGTCAATTTTTGGCTCTACTTATATCTATATATATTAAAGTGCCAACATACCCATCCATACGAAGTTGGCTTTTATTTTTCTTTAACCATATAATCCATTTTTTTCTCTAATCACTTGCAAAAAATATCCACTCGATCTATAAGATACTTTACCAATGATTTTGACAAGTTTAGAGATGCTGGAAGAAAAAAAAATTCGAAAGCAAGGCTCTTCTTATATATCATCGGAGTCTGAGACTCCTAATTCTGATTCACCTCTAGTATCATCTCCTAACTTATCATCATTTTCACTAAATTTGAATGAGTATGTTGCAGGTGATTCCACATCATCAGAACGACTTATTGGGGTGAAGAAAATAAAAATGAAGAGAAAAATCGATGAAGGTTTTTCATCTACTATGAAAATAGTCCAATCACAAAAAAATTGGTTTGTTGAGTTGTTGAAAGTCAAGTGCAGTCAGACAGCGAAATATGGAGATAAAAGATAAAGCTTTGAAACTAAAAGAATTTAAAGAAGAAAATAAAATTTTATTGTTGAATTTAGATTCTATTGATAATCCAAATATTCGTGAATTTATTAAAAAGGAACAAAAACGAATAATTAATAAAAGAAGTCAACAATTTCAACAGCCACAACCACAATAGTTCTCTGCTTCATAAACTCAATATTTTAATGATATTTGATCTAGAATGAACCTACTAGATTACTAAATTATTGTTACAATTTTCTAAATTATTATGTTATTTAATGTACCTCAGATACTTTCAAAATATTTGCTCAAGATGGCAGAGTCTCGTGCTGATAACGTGTTATAAAATAAAGACTATAAAGTAAAGACAAGTATAGAGAGAAACTGATATATTATTCGAATTCAAACTGATGTACATAATGAACTGAAATCTCTTCTATTTATAGAAGAAAGGAAGCTGTTGTGTAAGCTGCTACTATACCAGATATGGATAATCTTCTACTGAGAGCAATGTTTATCCATAACGGAGTACTGAAAGGATAAGCTTATTATACCCGATATGGATAATCTTCTACCGGGGGTAATGTTTATCCATACACGGTATGGATAATCTTCTACCTAGGGTAATGTTTATCCATAACTGGGTACCGAAGTGATAAGCTTCTTCAGGAAGCTTATTTCCAATAGAGTACTAAATAGATAAACATATTTACGGTGGAGTCTGTAAGCACGTGATTTTTGCCCAATATGAGAATTACTCCCAAAAACAAATTCAAAAATAAAATAATTTTTCTTGATGTGCAATTTTTGTAATATTTTGTGATATTTTGTGTAACTATTTGTATGTTTGTGTATGCATGTTTATTTGTTAAATTATTAAAAATACAAAATATATCGCATTTCGCATGTAGGATTTAATTATACAATTGTTAGTAACTAAGTTTGTTTTACAAAAAAAATAAAAATTACAAAAATAGGCATCGTTTGCATTTTTAGCATTTAATGTCCAAATATACGATTTTATGCTTAATTATTACTTAATTGTGCGTTAATTGTTATTTGGAGTTAATTTGCGCTTTTATAACTTTATTTAGTTCTTAATAATAGTTTAAGTATTTTTTATAATTTAGTTTTAAAAAAAAATAAAAGAAGAAAAGAGAGCAAAAAATATAAAGAAAGTCGGAATTGGGCCTCTTCTTCGATTTCAAGCCACAGGCCCAAAAAATGGCCCAACCTTCCCTATGACCCAGTCCATTTCGAACTGGGTCGACCCAGTCCATAACCCAACACCCCTATTATCTTACAAGCAACACAAAACAAAAAAAAAAGAAGAAAACCCTAAAAAATACCTAAACCATCCGCCCCCCCCCCCTTATTCTCCTTCTTCTTCCTCAAAACTCCAAAGCACAACCATGGCTGCCCTCGACCCCACTCCCTCTCGTCCAAACGCCATCAACAAACAGTTCGTCATGTCCAAACGACCCCAAGAACCATAGCTGCTGCTATCCACGTAGTTGTCTCTGCGTCGTCACTTCATCTTCTTCGTCCTTCGTCAAGCTCGAGCTTGAGCTCGACATCCATGGCTGCCCAGCTCCACCAAGCAGTCCGCCATTGCTCTCGTCGACCACTCGCTTCCATGGCAGCTGATTCCGCGTCGACTTCTGCTGCTTCATCGTCCAAACCCCACCGCCGCAGCTGCTGCTTCATCGTCCAAACCCCACCGTCGCCGCTGCTTCTCCTGCCTCGTCGTTGCAGCATGGTTCTGTTTCCTCCATCGTGCTGCTGCTACCGCTGCTGGGTCGCCGTTGCTGCTGCCGGCGCTGCTGCTTCACGTTCCTGCTTCGGCTCTTGCTTCGTCTTCTTCGTTATGTCAAAGTTTCGTTGGTTTCATTTAAAGTTCGTTCGATGTTCGTCATTGGTCATTTACGGTTAGTTGATCTAAGTTTTATTTTGTCCATATTTTTGTTTGATATTTTTCGGATCCGAAATCGTTAAATGATTCGATTCTTGTTTTGTTTGTTCGTCGTTGAAATAATTTTCTAGTTTGTTCATGTGTTTTGTTAATTTAATTTTCAGATTTAAATGAGAAATTAATTAGTTGTTTTTCATGTTTATTTCATGTTAATTTTATTCATTTTTGTAAAAAGGGAATTGTTAGTTTAATGTTTGTTAGATTCAAATTGAAGTTTAAATTAATTGTTTCTTCAATTTGTTTCATGTGTTTTATGTATTTTCAGAAATTGTTAACATTGTTTAAATCATGTGAATCCGTCATGTTTTGTTGTTTAAAAATATATTTAATTCATGTTCATCTTTGTTTGAAGTTCGTTTTTAATTTAGTAATTTAATGTGAAGTTAATGTTTTGCTTCTTAATTTTGGATCATATATCTTTGTTATAATTTTGGTTGGATTTAATTGACTATTTGAAGATTAGTAATTTGAATATATTTATTTGTTTTGTTTAAGTTTAATTCGAAATTTGAACAAAGTTTGTTTGTTATTGTTATTGAATATTTTCATTCATGTTCATACTTTGTTTGGTTGATCTTGAATCCGAAATTTGTATAGTTTGATTTCTTGTTTATCATTTATGATTATTTCTTGAATTTGTCTCATAATCTTGTTTAAGTTTAATATAGGAATTGTTTGTTGTAATGTTGTTAGAGTTGATTTTAAGTTCAATATTATTGAATTTAGAAATCTGAATATACTTGTTTGTTGTTGTTGTTGTTAAATTTGAAAATAGGTTTGTTTGTTGCTAAAATATTGTTCAATCAAATTTTTAGTTGTTCTTTGTTGTTCAATTTGTGTTCATGTGATTTGCTGTTTGAAATGTTGAAGAAATCATGTTCATGTGATTTGTTGTTGAAATATTGAAGAAATCATGTTCATGTGATTTGTTGTTTGAACATTGTTAGAAATTGATCATATTGTCTATATTTTGGTTAAGTTTGATTAATTGATTGTTATAGCTGATGGGGTAGTTTGGTAATTTGTAGTACGTTCAGGGATAAAAATGGTAATTGTAATAAGGTCGGAGGGGTAGTTTGGTAATTGAACATTTTGTAATTTTTTATGTTAAGCATGAGGGACAAAATGTAATGGGGTGGGTTTTGATATTATTGTTTAATTAAATGGGGGACAAGACAAATTTTAGTGTGGGGGAATCTTGTATTTGTTTATGTTAGGCATGGGGGACAAAATATAATGAGGTAGGGTTGATATACTTATTTAATGTAATGGGGATGAGTGAGAAGATAATGGGTTTGGTAGGAGAAAATGAGTTGATTTTAATTGATTAAAAGATTTATGGGATGGGATATATATAGAGGTCTTGAATCAGATTTTAAGGGGAAGAAAATTTTTAAGAGAGAATTCCAAAAAAAAAAAAAAAATACTAAGACTTTAGAAAAATAAAAAGAAAAACATTCTGGAAATTCAAAAGAAGAAGAATATACACCTGATATACAATCCAAATATTCTGATATACGGATTGAGAAATTAAGGGTTAAACACTAATTAGTCTTTCAAAAATCTGAAAAGATTCCCTTTGTTTCTGTCTGTTGGTTGCTGTTGTTGTTTCTGGATTTTGTCTTGATTTTAAAATATGTCACTAAGTTTCTCGTCGCTGGTTGTTACTAGTTGCTGGGGTTGCTGTTGTTGTACGCTACTGAATTTCTGCTGATCTCTCACTTTTCTTTTGCTTCCAATATCAGGTACACAACTGACACGCTGATTATTGTAAACTGAAACAGGAAGCATGAATACGAAAAATGAAGAATTGAAGTTCTAAATTTATTTTGAATTATATTCTGAATTTTATTTGTATATATAAATTATTTAGCTTACAAAAATCGGAATCGTGTAGCTATTTAATGTATATATAGTGGAACATCCGACGATAGCTTAACGATTGAACTATCTATATATATTGCTTAAAAATAAAAAAATGGTGTAGTAACTCCGTCTAAGTTAAAAATCAACCGAATAGACCATTTCGGAACTTGTAAGAATATTGTTTAGTTAAATAATATTGGTTAATTCCAGCATGTAATTGGTTTAGGATTAAAATTAGATTGCTAAGTTTTTTTTTTAATTTGACAAACTGAGAATATGCCTAGTATAATGTAACTAGTTAGTAATACGTGAATAAGACGGCCCAGGTTTAGTTTTATGCCATACACGTTGGGCCTGAGCCCGCATTGGCAACGGACCGCCCTGCTTACATTATTTTCAGAATTTATGAATCATATCCGAAACTCAACTCAACTCAAGCATGTTAATAAATTAAGACCTTTTCTCTTTCATTTTGTAGAGACAATTTTAATAGAAAAATGTAGGCACTTTAGGATTATCCTGTTAAAATAAATGAGATGAGCCTCGCCCAATAAAATGCACAAATTGTGGGGCCCTCGACAAATGTTTAATTAAAATTACTTAGACTTCGGGATGAGCTGTTTAGCAAAATTCCACGGCCTTACCCAGAAATAATAATACGATAATTGCTTCAGGTGCGCATTTTAATAATCTTACCTTCTTAAATTCGGGTGCGCATTTATGTGACCCAAATCCAAATCTCAACGGAGTCGGAATGTATTAACAACCACGGGCGCATTGATTGTGACGTGGTTCGAAATGCATTTTCACGACGTTGCAATTCCATAAAAAATAAATAATAATAAAAGCGGTTTAAACTTAATGAAAGTACATAAGTAATAACATGTATTAAATCAGATATTTAGCCATTATAACAATTTAAGCGACCGTACTAGAACCACGGGATTCGAGGGTGCCTAACATCTTCCCTTGGGTCAACAGAATTCCTTACTTAGAATTTCTGGTTCGCAGACTTCATTTGGAAAGTCAAATATTTTCCTCGATTTGGGATTCAAGACAAACCGGTGACTTGGGACACCAAAAGCCAAACATTTCCCAAGTGGCGACTCTGAATTAAATAAATAATCCCATTTCGAATATTGTCACTTAAATTGGAAAAACTCACGCGCGCATTTTACCCTTCGGGGCGGGCGCACAAAAAGGAGGTGTGACAGCTCTGGCGACTCTGCTGGGGAATAGTAACCCAGAACCACTGGTTCAGGGTTAGAAATTCGAGCTTAGATAAATTATTATATTTGGCTTTATCTGATTTTTACATGTTTGAGCCTAATGTGCTAAATGCTGCTTTTACCGCTTTGATTATTTGACTGTATATATAAACTGTGCCGAACCCTTCTCTTCTTACCTCCGGGGAGAAGCTCGCTGGTCGAGGCTCCCTATTCTGTTAGTGTCAATACCTGAAATAAGAAAGAGGCCGGATAAGTTACAAAGCCGGACGACCCCGCGGGTCCCTGGTACGTAGCCCCCTCCTCGACTCGAGTTGTCCGCTCGGGTACACAGTCTAGAACAAATGCCCAGGTTATGAACTTAGAATAACTCAGCTTCATGCTGGATCCCTAGTAGGAACGTTTGTTTGCATCACGTGCATCTGACTTTGGAGGCTCAACACAGGGGTTGGGTCTGTCTAGGACAGGTGCACCAAAAATGAAAATGACCATCCTGATGCATCTTACTTGCTGCTACTTGCGCATTTATTCGATTCGGACTTGTGTGTTGACCGATTTTTGAATATCAGGAATATTGTGAAATTGAAAAAAAAAAAGAAAAAAAAGAAATAGCGGTTAGGGAATTGATTGTTTATTTTTGAAAAAACCCAATGCCCAAATACTGTCAAAACTCTGCCGAAAATCTTGGAAAAAAATGAAGAAAAAAGTCTTATTAGTTTGTTTTATTAAAAGCAAAGGAAAAATAGGAAAAAAAAATCGTTGTTCTGTCTTGTTTTTTAAAAAAAAATAGAAAAAAAATAGTTTGTCTTGCCATAAAAATGAAAATAAAAAAAAGTCTTGTTTTTAAAATATTTTATTTATTTATTTATTTGTTTATGAAAATGTCAAAATAAAAATAAAATAAAAAGAGTCGGGCGTTGAAAGTGGTTTTATTATTTGTTGCAAATATATATATATATATATATATATATATATATATATATATATATATATATATATATAAATCCAAAAGTTTTTCTTTATTTCCAAAAAATATATATATCTTTTTATTTGTTGCAAAAAAAAAATATTTGTCTTGCCAAAAAGTCTAGAAAAGTTTTTTTTAGACCCCCAATTTTTTTTAAAAAAAAATCCAAAAATATTTTCCATTATTGACTTCCTTAGAAAGTCTTTTTAATTATTTTAAAAAAAAAGATAAAAAAATATAATAAAATAAAAAATCCGAAAATATTTTCCGTGTTCTTTCAAAATTGAAAAGAAAATTGAAAATTCAAAAAAATACTTTTAGAAGCATTTCTTTCATTAAAGGTAAAATTCCAAAAAAAAAAAATATTTTCTTAAAAATCCTTCTTTGCTCTCTTTCTTCTTTATAAGTCTTTCTTTCAAAAATAAAAAAAATAATAATCAAAAAAAGGGTTAGTTTATTTACTTTATTCATGATGGACCGAACTACGCGGGTCTGATTCTCACCGGATGTGAGATACGTAGGCAAACCTCATCGGTTCCCACCCCAATTCTCAAAAAAATCCAAAAATATTTTCCTTTAGTTCCTTCTTTATAAATCTTTCTTTAGAAAATACAAAAAAAAAAGAAATAAAAAATAATATAGAAGTTTTTTTTAAAACTCAAATATATATATAGTTTCTTCTTTCTGAAGTCTTTCATGCGAAAAAATGAAATAAGAATTAAAAATCAGCAACAAAAATCCAAAAATACTCTTTTCTTTTAGTCTTTCTTTTGTAAATGTTCATAAAAAAATATTTGAAAAATTGAATTCCAAAAATATTAGGGCTTTTCTTTAGAAGTGCTTTTGTAAATAAATAAAAACTCAGAAATTCCACATCATTTTCTTAAAAGTCCCTCTTTCAAAAATTTAAGAGGCAACATCATAAATAAAAAAAATATATATATATTCTTTCTTCCGTAAAAAAGGGTGAAACAAATGAAAAAAAAATCAACCAAACACATTTTCAAACGCAAATAAATTTTTAGAAGTCTTTCTTTAAAAAAATAAAACAAAAATCAAAATAAAAAATATATATATTTTCTTTCTTCTTTTAAAGCATTTCTTTCAAAAATTCAAAAAAAGGGGTTAGTTTAGTTACTCCATTTTCGATTCCCGAACTACGCAAGATCTGATTCACGCGGCATCGTGATACGTAGGCAATCCTCATCGGATCCGATCACATTTTTAACTGCAAATAATAATAATAAAAAAAAAACAAAGAAAGAAAAATGGTGATAAATAAAAGAAAAGCCTAAGGAGAAGCCGGAATGACACATGTCTTTGTTGCAAGCATGTAGAAACTCCCCTGACGGTATAGGTGCATCACACCCCAATGTGAGATTACCTGTCTGTTATTTGTTTTAAACTAACCGTCATGTTTGCTGATAAGTTCAGGTTCCTAGAAAAGTGATTTGGTTTTGTGGTAATCTGGCCTCTCATACGTACTTCACGAGATCAAAAGGAAACGTTCAGCCACCCGTCGCTAAATCAAGAGGAATTGCTCATACATATTTCACAAGGTCGAAGGGAAGTGTCGAAATGTCTTCAGAAATTCCTCTGCCAACGATTCCTATTTTGGAGGAAAGTTCAATCTCAGCCATCCCAACTTCTGAGTCAGCAACTGTCGAGGAAAATAGGATTCTGCGTCTCCGCATGATGGAAATGTGGGACGCCTGGGCCAATGGAAAAGAGCCACCAAGTGCGATCCCTGGATTCCCTGAGCTTTTTCCTAGGGCAAGTGGGACCTCCAACATCCCCACAAGTTATCCAAATACCCCACTGGGATTTCCTACCATCTCAACCTACTTTACTGGAACACCTTCTGAGTCTCGCCCCCAGGTGTTAGCTGCCGGAGCGGTTTCAAACATATTCACTGCTCCACCTTGTTCATCCACGGCACAACCTGTTTTACCCAGGCCTAACTTCGATTCATCATCCTTCACATTTCAAGCACCACCTCTTCCATTGGAACCTAGTCAGTTCACTACCAACGCTTACCCTCAGCCGTCTCGGTACGAGTTTATCGCAGGACAGGAGAAAGCCAAGAAACGCATGAACAAGAGGAAATGACCAGAAAGATGAGGAGTATGGAACAGAGTCTCAAAAGCATACAAGGCTTGAGCGGACAGAAAAGTGTATCCTATGCCGATTTATGCATGTTCCCTCATGTGCACCTGCTATTGGGATTCAAAACCCCAAAATTCGAGAAGTACGATGGGCATGGTGATCCTATTGCTCATCTCAAAAGATATTGCAATCAGCTGCGGGGAGACGGTGGAAAGGAAGAACTACTCATGGCCTATTTCGGAGAAAGTCTGGTTGGCATCGCATCTGAGTGGTACATGGACCAGGATATGTCTCGCTGGTACATCTGGGATGATCTTGCTAGAGATTTCGTCAGGCAATTCCAGTACAACGTCGATATTGCTCCAGATAGGAACTCTCTGACAAATCTAAAGAAGAAACCCTCAGAAAATTTCAGAGAATATGCAGTTAAGTGGCGCGAACAAGCTTCAAGAGTGAAACCTCCAATGGACGAGATAGAAATGGTCACTGTCTTCCTGCAAGCCCAAGAGCCCGATTACTTTCAGAACATGATGTCGGCCATGAGAAAACCTTTTGCAGAGGCCATCAAAATTGGTGACATGGTAGAACACGGTTTGAAAACAGGTAGGATTTTAAGTCAGGCATCCATTAGAGCAACCTCCCAATCCATCCAAGGTGGATCCGGAGGAATGGCAAAGGATAGGACAAGAGAAGAAACAACCATGGCAGCATCATGGGGAAGAAGATACTGGGCCCCTAGACCTGTGTTCTCTGAAATAACCCCTCAACACTACTATCCTCATTCTGATATGGTCTATGCTCCACCACTTTATGCGGTTATGAATGCTCAACCTTTCAGCCGACCGCAACCACAGGCTAACAGAAATCAAGCTCCACCTCCTAAAAGTCAGTCTCCTTACCGAAACCGCTACAATCCTCGGCCTTCCCAAAATAACTTCCGTCATCGGGAACCACCCAAGAGACCCAACTATACACCAATCGGTGAACCCTACTCCACCCTATTCCCTAAGCTTGTCCAGATGAATTTGTTGCAGCCCATACCACCAAACGGGCAAAACCCGGAATCACCATCATATCAGCGGGGTGTCAGGTGTGCATACCATTCAGGGGTAGAAGGGCACGATACAAACAACTGTTGGACATTGAAACAAGCGGTAGAGAATTTGTTAGAGCAAGGGAAAATTGTGTTGAAAGACGAGGATGTCCCCAATGTGACCAATAATCCGCTGCCTGCCCACAACAACGGGCCGATAATTGGGATGATTTGTGAAGACAAGGAATTTGATCCGGCGTTTAAGGCCATAATTGCTATTGCTAAAACAGAAAGGAATCCCAAGGCAACCTCGAAGCAAGAGAAAGGGGAAAAGAAGAGTAAAATCACCGAGACTGAACCGGAAAAGAAAATTAATGTATCCAAGTAGGCCTATGTGGTATGGGGGACAATCAAACCACCTCGGCTGAATGAGCCAGTGGTTATTGGAAGCATACCACAGAAGCCAAAGTACAGTAAAGAGGAAGATGATAAGGTGTTCACGCTCGAAGAGAGTGAGGGAACATGTGAGGCGATGAGGAATAAGTTATGCGAAACACACATGCTCCATCCAGGAGAGGGCACTAGCACTGCTGAGGTATCGTACATGAGACCAAGCGCCAAGCTTCAAAACTGGAAGGCTACGCCATTCCTGATCAAACGGAAGTCCTAATGGACCTGTCCTGCCACTTTCTCTGCATCACGAGCTACCCCAGGGTGTGGCTCAGATGTTTTCTTTAGATTCCTGTTTTTAATTTCCTGAATGTCAACTTTTTTTTATCTTCCCAAAATTCCAAGAAATGAAATCATGTTTCATCGCTCGCTCTCTTTTTCAAGAGATCTGCTATATTTTCTTTTTTGTTCTCTTAAATTCTAATGATGCAACTTTAAATAACATGACATGCTTGCGGACTTCATGCCCAGATCCCGAGAACTCCGTCAGACTTCAAATAATGAGTCAAAATTTGAAATATAAAGAATTTGAGAAAATAGGGACAACTAAAGAAAATTGGTTCATGGTTTGGAAAATGTCCGTCACTAAAGCAGAGTTTGAGGACAGTAAATGGGTTTAGACCCGTACGGAATGTTAACCTTAATGACTGCGGTTTGTCACGAGCAATTGTACCGACAAAGAAGGGTCCATACGTCATTGGAAAATATTGCCAAGAGGAGCATTTGTATCTAGGTGACGTCGAAAGAAATGACGCCGACCCCGCTTTGAAAGCAGATGCAGTACTATGCCTAAATCGCTCCGGCGATGTCTTTGCACAGTTTGAGATGACGAAGGCTTTCATTCTCGCTACCCAAACACTATCAACCCTTTGCAAACCTATTTGAGCCGGTTACTCTTCTTTGATTACCCTCTTTGGAACCTGAAAGTATTATTAAAAATAAAAAGAAAGAAAAAGAGAAATTGAAATGAAAAAGACAAATAAAAAAGGGGAGAAGAAAGAATTAAAAAAATAATAATAAGAAAATATATATAAAAAAAAGAAAAGAAAAAAGAAAAGAAAAGAAAAGATATATATATAAGAACAAGAAAGGAAAAGAAAAGATACAATGAAAATGAGAAAAGGAAAAGGAAGTGAAAAACAAAATAAAGCAGAAAAACAAAAAGAAATTCCAAAAAAAAAACAAAAGTGGCCTGAACTACGTCTGACTTGATTCCGAAAGGATACGTAGGCAACCTCTCCCTGGGGTTCAGTCACACCAAAATAAAAATCCAAGAAGTCCCCCTAAAGTGAAACTGGGGCAGAAATGATCATGGTTCGGCAATGATCCCGCCCAAAAGGTTCCAAAGTTGTAGTTCAATCCAAATTCTTTTCACCTTAAACCTTGTCCAAGTCCTTCTGATCAATTGGCAAAGACAGGAAAGTGGAAAACGTCATTGTTGGAATCTGATAGAAGTCAAATTGAAAGAAATGAAATGAGAGAGTCTTATCGGTGAAAACCTTCGGGCACCATGAGGTGACAAGAGTAGAGAAATCAAAATGAGAGAGGTCGATTAGCGAAAACTCACAAAGGGCGTTGTCGGCCGAAAAGAGGATACTTCATCACTAAAAGTCCTGGAAAGGTTCTCTGGTGTGGAAACACGGATCAATAGGTTCATGAGAAGCTGGAGTTTGATACGGATCGGACATCCAGTCCAAAAGGCATGTCATGTCAGTTTTAAGCCAGCATGCACTCTAGATAAGTCCTTTTCCCCCGAAAGGGACGCTTCTCTTTAAACTCATATGCTTTTCTTTTGCATAGTTTTCTTTGAATCCCATTCGATCTAACTCTGATTCCGTAACAATTACAAAGAAAAGGTGGCAGGACCGGTTTCACAGGGCCCCTCCTGGCAAGAGTCAAAGAAAATAAGCGGCCTTAGTGGTGCGTCAGTCCCATCCCGACTGACCATGATAGTTGATTTGCTTCCAAAGTAAAGACTTCGAAAGAAAAGAAAAGCCTACAAAGGCAAAATAAAGTTGGAAAGGTTAAGTCCCACGCGGTTAGCCACTGCAGTTTAGGTTTGAGGATCAAAATCCCTGACACAAAACCGACAAATCCCCACAGAGTCTCCCCAATAAAAAATCCCCACTGAGTTGGCCTCGTAAAGAATCCCCAAGCAGAATGGGATGAAAGAACCAAAGCCTTACACGAACAAATCATCACAAATCCGGAAATGCGAGTCTGATCAGTTTAAAACGGGTCGCCTGTGAATCCAATCAATGGCAAAGTTTCTCAATAGGAATTAGTCCAAGACCAAGCAATTGGAACGATCAAGGCCACCGAATCAACCACCGTTTTCAAACTGACAATTTTTCTTTGCTTAGGAAAACTGAGACAGGTGCAATCCAAAGCAACCATGCAAGAAGCAGGTTAGCCCAAAAGAAATGAAGCGCGCGAGCGTCGAAACAGCTTTGCAGCAGGAAAACGACCAAAAGTAAGTTTCCCCGGAATTCTTTCATGCATTTTTTTTAAATAAAAAATAAAATAAAAAAATAAAAAAAAATAATAAAGAAAAAATAAAGACAAGAAAGGAAAATGAAAATCCCTATATAAAGGAAAACCAAAGAAAAGAAAGAAGACAAGAAAGAAAAATGAAAATCCCCAGAAGAAAAACAAATCATGGTAACATAGGACCTCATTCCTCAACTATCCCGGTATAAACCACGGATCTCCCTGGCATCACCCAAGGAGCTTTTTCTATCCAAATTCCCGGCATAACCCAAGGACTCTTACCTTTTCCCGGCATAACCCGATGAATCTTCCCGGCATAACCCGTGGACCTTTTCCGGCATAACCCGATGAATCTTTCCGGCATAACCCGATGAATTTTTCCGGCATAACCCGATGAATCTCCCGGCATAACCCGATAAATCTTCCCGGTATAACCCGATGAATCTTCCCGGCATGATCCGATGAATCTTTCCGGTATAACCCGATGAATCTCCCGGCATAACCCGATAAATCTTCTCGGCATAACCCGATGAATCTTCCCGGCATGATCCGATGAATCTTCCCGGTATAACCCGATAAATCTTCCCGGCATAACCTGATGAATCTTCCCGGCATGATCCGATGAATCTTCCCGGCATTACCCGATGAATCTTCCCGGCATGACCCGATGAATCTCCCCGGCATGATCCGATGACTTCCCCGGCATAACCTGAGGACTCTTACCTTTTCCCGGCATAACCCGATGAATCTTCCCGACATAACCCGTGGACCTTTTCCGGCATAACCCGATGAACCTTTTCCGGCATAACCCGATGAATCTTTCCGGCATAACCCGATGACTTCCCCGGCATAACCCGATGAATATTCCCGGCATAACCCGATGAATCTTCCCGGCATAACCCGTGGACCCTTTCCAGCATAACCTGGAAATCCTCCCAATTTAGGGCTCCAATCCCTGAATTGAGCGTTTTTATTTAGCCAGCATTAGGGCTCCAATCCCTGAACTGAGCGTTTTTTCTGTTAGCTGACATTAGGGCTCCAATCCCTGAGTTGAGCAACCTTCCTTTAGCCAACATTAGGGCTCCAATACCTGAGTTGTGCACTTTTACCTTTTGCGACATTAGGGCTCCAATCCCTGAGTTGCGCTTTGTAGACTAGGGTTTTTTCCAATCCCCTCATCAGTGCTGTAAATTTTCATGACAATTAACTCACGAAATTTTCCTAGAGAAACTGGGGCAGAAAATTCCGTTCGTTTGTTTTGTTGTCTCAGCAGGTCTGACCCTGAGGTGCATGGATCGAGATGACCTACGGGATGAGTCTCAATCCAGAATAAAGAAAAGAAGAAAAGAACAAAAAAAAATGTTCCCACATATTGGAACAAACAAAGGGCAGGTCGCTCAAAAAATTGGATCAAATTCCCGAGCTCCGCCAATCCCGTTTCATTCAATACTGCAGAAATAAACAAGCGCCTACAACTTGCAAGCATCAAGATTTGGATCGAAGTCTACAAGCAGAATAAGCTAAGACCCAAGATCAAGTTGCAGAAGAATTATAGATAGGAATCTTGTAACTAGCGGTTGACAGACATAAGTAGTTAGTTCAGTTTCAGTTTCCTTTAGTTGTAATAAGGAGGTCAGTAAAGTAGCAACAACAACAACAGTAACAACAAGCATTGCAATCCCATGGTAATCCCCGCTACCAAAATTTCCCGAACTACATTGACCTGATTCCTGTTTAGCCTAGGATATGTAGGAAACCTTTGAAGCAAAGGTTCGGTTAAATCATTTTCAAAAAATGCTTCACACGGAGTACTCGGATGGGCAAAAATCGCTCGCTTTATCTTTGTACGAAAACCCTTCGTATCTTCGGGCAAAGAGGGGCAGCTGTAAGCACGTGATTTTTGCCCAATATGAGAATTACTCCCAAAAAAAAATTCAAAAAGAAAATAATTTTTCTTGATGTGCAATTTTTGTGATATTTTGTGATATTTTGTGTAACTATTTGTATGTTTGTCTATGCATGTTTATTTGTTAAATTATTAAAAATACAAAATATGTCGCATTTCGCATGTAGGATTTAATTATACAATTGTTAGTAACTAAGTTTGTTTTACAAAAAAAATAAAAATTACAAAAATAGGCATCGTTTGCATTTTTAGCATTTAATGTCCAAATATACGATTTTATGCTTAATTATTACTTAATTGTGCGTTAATTGTTATTTGGAGTTAATTTGCGCTTTTATAACTTAATTTAGTTCTTAATAATAGTTTAAGTATTTTTTATAATTTAGTTTTAAAAAAAAAAGAGAGAGAGCAAAAAATATAAAAAAATATAAAGAAAGTCGGAATTGAGCCTCTTCTTCGATTTCAAGCCACAGACCCAAAAAATGGTCCAACCTTCCCTATGACCCAGTCCATTTCGAACTGGGTCGACTCAGTCCATAACCCAACACCCCTATTATCTTACAAGCAACACAAAAAAAAAGAGAAGAAAACCCTAAAAAATACCTAAACCATCCGCCCCCCTTATTCTCCTTCTTCTTCCTCAAAACTCCAAAGCACAACCATGGCTGCCCTCGACCCCACTCCCTCTCGTCCAAACGCCATCAACAAACAGTTCGTCATGTCCAAACGACCCCAAGAACCATAGCTGCTGCTGTCCACGTAGTTGTCTCTGCGTCGTCACTTCATCTTCTTCGTCCTTCGTCAAGCTCGAGCTTGAGCTCGACATCCATGGCTGCCCAGCTCCACCAAGCAGTCCGCCATTGCTCTCGTCGACCACTCGCTTCCATGGCAGCTGATTCCGCGTCGACTTCTGCTGCTTCATCGTCCAAACCCCACCGCCGCAGCTGCTGCTTCATCGTCCAAACCCCACCGTCGCCGCTGCTTCTCCTGCCTCGTCGTTGCAGCATGGTTCTGTTTCCTCCATCGTGCTGCTGCTACCGCTGCTGGGTCGCCGTTGCTGCTGCCGGCGCTGCTGCTTCACGTTCCTGCTTCGGCTCTTGCTTCGTCTTCTTCGTTATGTCAAAGTTTCGTTGGTTTCATTTAAAGTTCGTTCGATGTTCGTCGTTGGTCATTTACGGTTAGTTGATCTAAGTTTTATTTTGTCCATATTTTTGTTTGATATTTTTCGGATCCGAAATCGTTAAATGATTCGATTCTTGTTTTGTTTGTTCGTCGTTGAAATAATTTTCTAGTTTGTTCATGTGTTTTGTTAATTTAATTTTCAGATTTAAATGAGAAATTAATTAGTTGTTTTTCATGTTTATTTCATGTTAATTTTATTCATTTTTGTAAAAAGGGAATTGTTAGTTTAATGTTTGTTAGATTCAAATTGAAGTTTAAATTAATTGTTTCTTCAATTTGTTTCATGTGTTTTATGTATTTTCAGAATTGTTAACATTGTTTAATTCATGTGAATCCGTCATGTTTTGTTGTTTAAAAATAGATTTAATTCATGTTCATCTTTGTTTGAAGTTCGTTTTTAATTTAGTAATTTAATGTGAAGTTAATGTTTTGCTTCTTAATTTTGGATCATATATCTTTGTTATAATTTTGGTTGGATTTAATTGACTATTTGAAGATTAGTAATTTGAATATATTTATTTGTTTTGTTTAAGTTTAATTCGAAGTTTGAACAAAGTTTGTTTGTTATTGTTATTGAATATTTTCATTCATGTTCATACTTTGTTCGGTTGATCTTGAATCCGAAATTTGTATAGTTTGATTTCTTATTTATCATTTATGATTATTTTTTGAATTTGTCTCATAATCTTGTTTAAGTTTAATATAGGAATTGTTTGTTGTAATGTTGTTAGAGTTGATTTTAAGTTCAATATTATTGAATTTAGAAATCTGAATATACTTGTTTGTTGTTGTTGTTAAATTTGAAAATAGGTTTGTTTGTTGCTAAAATATTGTTCAATCAAATTTTTAGTTGTTCTTTGTTGTTCAATTTGTGTTCATGTGATTTGGTGTTTGAAATGTTGAAGAAATCATGTTCATGTGATTTGTTGTTGAAATATTGAAGAAATCATGTTCATGTGATTTGTTGTTTGAACATTGTTAGAAATTGATCATATTGTCTATATTTTGGTTAAGTTTGATTAATTGATTGTTATAGCTGATGGGGTAGTTTGGTAATTTGTAGTACGTTCAGGGGTAAAATGGTAATTGCAATAAGGTCGGAGGGGTAGTTTGGTAATTGAACATTTTGTAATTCTTTATGTTAAGCATGTGGGACAAAATATAATGGGGTGGGTTTTGATATTATTGTTTAATTAAATGGGGGACAAGACAAATTTTAGTGTGGGGGAATCTTGTATTTGTTTATGTTAGGCATGGGGGACAAAATATAATGGGGTAGGGTTGATATACTTATTTAATGTAATGGGGATGAGTGAGAAGATAATGGGTTTGGTAGGAGAAAATGAGTTGATTTTAATTGATTAAAAGATTTATGGGATGGGATATATATAGAGGTCTTGAATCAGATTTTAAGGGGAAGAAAATTTTTAAGAGAGAATTCCAAAAAAAATAAAAAATACTAAGACTTTAGAAAAATAAAAAGAAAAACATTCTGGAAATTCAAAAGAAGAAGAATATACACCTGATATACAATTCAAATATTCTGATGTACGGATTGAGAAATTAAGGGTTAAACACTAATTAGTCTTTCAAAAATCTGAAAAGATTCCCTTTGTTTCTGTCTGTTGGTTGTTGTTGTTGTTTCTGGATTTTGTCTTGATTTTAAAATCTGTCACTAAGTTTCTCGTCGCTGGTTGTTACTAGTTGCTGGGGTTGCTGTTGTTGTATGCTACTGAATTTCTGCTGATCTCTCACTTTTCTTTTGCTTCCAATATCAGGTACACAACTGACACGCTGATTATTGTAAACTGAAACAGGAAGCATGAATACGAAAAATGAAGAATTGAAGTTCTAAATTTATTTTGAATTATATTCTGAATTTTATTTGTATATATAAATTATTTAGCTTACAAAAATCGGAATCGTGTAGCTATTTAATGTATATATAGTGGAACATCCGACGATAGCTTAACGATTGAACTATCTACATATATTGCTTAAAAATAAAAAAAATGGTGTAGTAACTCCGTCTAAGTTAAAAATCAAAGAATAGACCATTTCAGAACTTGTAAGAATATTGTTTAGTTAAATAATATTGGTTAATTCCAGCATGTAATTGGTTTATGATTAAAATTAGATTGCTAAGTTTTTTTTTAATTTGACAAACTGAGAACATGCCTAGTATAATGTAACTAGTTAGTAATACGTGAATAAGACGGCCCTGGTTTAGTTTTATGCCATACACGTTGGGTCTGGGCCCGCATTGGCAACAGACCGCCCTGCTTACATCATTTTCAGAATTTATGAATCATATCCGAAACTCAACTATAACAACTCAAGCATGTTAATAAATTAAGACCTTTTCTCTTTCATTTTGTAGAGACAATTTTAATAGAAAAATGTAGGCACTTTAGGATTATCCTGTTAAAATAAATGAGATGAGCCTCGCCCAATAAAATGCACAAATTGTGGGGCCCTCGATAAATGTTTAATTAAAATTACTTAGACTTCGGGATGAGCCGTTTAGCAAAATTCCACGGCCTTACCCAGAAATAATAATACGATAATTGCTTCAGGTGCGCATTTTAATAATCTTACCTTCTTAAATTCGGGTGCACATTTATGTGACCCAAATCCAAATATCAACGGAGTCGGAATGTATTAACAACCACTGACGCATTGATTGTGACGTGGTTCGAAATGCATTTTTCACGACGTTGCAATTCCATAAAAAATAAATAATAATAAAAGCGGTTTAAACTTAATGAAAGTACATAAGTAATAACATGTATTAAATCAGATATTTAGCCATTATAACAATTTAAGCGACCGTGCTAGAACCACGGGATTCGAGGGTGCCTAACACCTTCCCTCGGGTCAACAGAATTCCTTACTTAGAATTTCTGGTTCGCAGACTTCATTTGGAAAGTCAAATATTTTCCTCGATTTGGGATTCAAGACAAACCGGTGACTTGGGACACCAAAAGCCAAACCTTTCCCAAGTGGCGACTCTGAATTAAATAAATAATCCCATTTCGAATATTGTCACTTAAATTGGAAAAACTCCCTCGCGCATTTTACCCTTCGGGGCGGGCGCGCAAAAAGGAGGTGTGACAGCTCTGGCGACTCTGCTGGGGACAGAACCCAGAATCTCTGGTTCAGGGTTCAAGAATTCATAACACTCCCCCTTGGATGTTCATTAAAAGATAATGTGTCTCATTAAAACCTTACTAGGAAAAACCACGTGGGAAAAAATCCTAGTGAAGGAAAAAAAGTACACATATTTAGTAATACGCATTGCTAGGTGCCTCATTAAAAACCTTATAAGGAAAACCCCATGGGAAAAAACCTTAGTAAGGGAAAAAGATTGCATCGCGTATTTTACTCCCCCTGATGAAAACCTTGTTTCAAATATTTGAGTCTCCGCATTCCAATCTTGTATACCATCTAAAAGTTGAAGTTGGCAAAGATTTAGTGAATAAATCTGCTGGATTATCACTTGAACTGATTTGTTGCACATCAATGTTACCACTTTTCTGAAAATCGTGTGTGTAGAATTATTCTGGTGAAATGTTCTTCGTTCTATCTCCTTTTATAAATCCTCCCTTTAATAGTGCTATGTATGAAACATTGTTTCAGTATAATATTGTGGGTCTTTTATCACATTCCAACCCACATGTTTCTCGAATGAATCACTGATCTCAATCATATGCACTCCCTGCTTGCCGGTTTGAAATCGAGCTTTATGGGTATCGGATAAATAACCTGCATCTGCATTACCAATACGATCTGCACCACTTTTGTTAGCATTAGCAAGATAAATAAGTGCACCATCTACACCGAGATAGAGTATTTCAGGACCAAGGAGCTCCTCATCCTCTTCTAGAGGTTGGAACGGATCCTTATTCACTTCAAGTGATTGAATATTCATTGGTGTACTTAATGGATACACTTTGTCCATGTAAAAGTATTTTTAAGACCCTCTTGGAGCTCTTCCGGAGTTCCAATAAGATTTATGTCACCAACCTAAACAGCAAGTGTAACAAATTTTGATGACATTTTCTTTATAAAAATACATGGACAAATAACATAATTTATGTAACTTTCTTTCAGCAAATATTTACTGAGGCGATTATACCACACACGCACAGATTGCTTTAAACCGTACAAAGATCTTTATAATTTGATCGAGTACATTTCTCAAGACTTTGAATTATATGCTTCGGGCATTTTCAATCCTTCAAGGATCTTCATATAGATTTAGTCAAATAAGTCATATAGGTTAAGACTTGTATCTAAATGGTATGACATCTTCAAGTGTCTGGACTGCTAGTCCGATCCTCACAATCTTTTACAATATTGTGCACTATATTGTATTAAATATATCGTCGACGATCATTTTGTGTCAGTTCCGAAGCGACATAACTTGTAGAGATCTCATCACTTTCTTTATTTTCAGGTACCTGAACTTTTTCGGGAGTTTCATGAAATGTTATGTCGTGGGCTCTTCTAGAGCTTATTTCCTCCTCATTTTGATCATTAGCTCCTACTATTTTTCAAGGATTGTTACCTTTGGAACCGATTGGTCTACCACGCTTCATGCGTACAGTAAACTCTATCCTTCAGGGACTTTAATTTTAATAGGAGCATTTGCAGCTGAAATATGATATTTAATTTTGGATCAGCAAATGCTTCTGGCATTCGACTTGAATTATCTTCTATGTGAGGATCATGATAATTCGATTCATATAGCATATTTTTCAACTGTTTATTCCATCCCCCAAATGTTAGAAAAACTAACATATATCCCCAATCATCTTTGGGAAACATATCTTTGTGTATTATGGTAGAGAAATTAATCATATACCACACAACAAAAGATAGTAAAAATATTTGGTTTCTGATCCTAAATCAATTGTGAAGGGAGGACTTATCATATATTGTTGATCTGATGCATACAAGTGCTGCTATATGCAATTTAGAAAATCTTAGACCAATACATGAAGCTTTGTTCTCATAAGCAATGGTTTAGCCATTAATAGGAGGTATTCAATGCTAAACTAGCTTGGATATAAACCAGCATTATCAAGATGAACTGTCTTGATTTCATAATCTGAAAAATATGCTCTTAATCGAGAAAAATAATTCCAAATGCCAAACTGCAGGTTGACAATAATTACACATGTAATCATCTCATATATGCACCTATAAGTGGTTCACATGATAGGTGAACAGGCCCATATTCACCTTTTATATATTCTAGAATTCAGGGATCTTAGTCCCAACTTTGGCCGGTATAACTAATTTATTATGAGAACAAGCATCACAAGAGAATTCTTGAAGAATCTTCTGGTTCTTCAGTATATGCTTATCAGAATTGTCAAATAGCTCATTTAAAAATGGCAAATGAAAACTTCAAGTTTTTCATGACATGTGCTATCTCTTAGTAAACTTCTAGTTTACTATGGCATGAACTTTTGCATTAGTAAACTCCTGGTTTACTATGATACATGATGTAGTACAAATTAAAGAATAAGGCGAGTAACTTCTCATATACATATTATTTTACCCCCTATGATTGTGGAAACATGAAGATTTTCAATCTTTCAGTCATATGTAGTCTCAATATGATAGTCCTCTGTATTAGTAAACTTCAAATTTACTACAACATATGTTTTGACCATAATCATATAATATGAATGACATGTTTGTATATAAGCTCTTCAAGAGCCTTCATTCATTATCCATAATCTAATATTTATCAGATACTACTGGTGTCATATATCTTCTAGACAAACAATTAGCTCTTCAGGAGTTGTTAATATATTTTGTACTATCAAATATTACTCAGACACTTCTGGTATCATGAGAGAAAATCATAATCAAATGAATATTATAAAGACAATTCTAAATTTTTGAATGTAAGAAATTAAGAATTTCAGTATTTCTATCACTAACTTTGCGACAACTATCTCCTTCAGGGAGAAGCTCCATTAACATCTGAATATTTTATATCAAAGCGGTAACCATATAGTCATTACATCCTTCAGGGAAAGATACACGTTGTGAGCACGTGATTTTTGCTCTACAAGAAATACTCCAAAAGAAATCAAGATAAAATAATTTTTTCCTTTATACGAAATGTTGAGAATATTTCGTGGCATGTTGTTAATTATCTGTATTTGCCTGTGCATGTTTGTTTTCATTTTATTAAAGGAAAAATACAAAATATATTTTCGCCTCTGGTGGTCCTAACACATAGTATAAACTTATACTGCTTTTCCTCGATTCGGGATTAAATTGGTGACTTGGGACACCACAAATCTCCCAATTGGAGACTCTGAATTTAATAAATAAATCCCGTTTCGATTGTCCTTTAATTGGAAAAACTCCTTTACGCCCCTGTGGGCGCGGGAAAAAAGGAGGTGTGACACACGTGTTGTTATTTTCTTCGGGGAACTCGATAACTAACCATAACATATTAATGTGGTTGTAGTAGAAAGCATTCTACAAGAATACTTTTGCCTTGGAATAATATTTAATAAAATTATCCAAGATATTATACGTACAACGGGTACGTGCGACAATAGTCTTTATGCCACAAAAATAAGATTTATATCCTTTGTTATTCTACCTCTTCAGGAGGTGAGTTGTGTTGTTTTATTCATTCACTCCAGGGAATGAAAATGTGCTTCAGAAATAATTTTGAATAGCTTATTATTTTATTTAAGGACAGAAAGACACAGTTTCATAATATTATCCTGATTCAGGAGAAAATTTCAATTGTGTTACTTCTTCAGGAGCAAATTTAAAATACGAAAAATTGAGTATATATTCTCTCAATCATATTACCTCTTCTGGAGGTGAATCGTAATATATTTACATCAATAGCGCGCTCATATTTACGACTTTATTAATATTGTCACATTCACTTCAGGGAATGGATTAATATTTATAAAAAATTCTCATCCTTCAGGAAATCGAACATAATTATCTAAACGCGCATTAATCACATCAAATTGTGATGCTTCAACCTCTTTTGAAATATTTACTATTTCAGGAGCAAATTGAGGCGAACATGTAATATAGAGAATATTTATGAGCTTATCTTTAATTGTAACCATAGAAAGCCTAAATTATCATTTCTGATGGTCATAAGCAATATACCACTTCAGGTGGTTAACCAATTTAGTTACAATTAGACTATATAAAATATATAATCACTTCTAGTGATCTTAGGTTTCTCATGAACTCTACTAGAGTTCAAGCGATGCTCGGCAGGAGCAAATTTGGTGCCTCCCAAAATATTTATCACTCTTAGTGATAATAGGAAGATTGGATGGATTTAAGAAAAATCACCTTTTAGAGGTGACAAATCCCTTTCAATTGTTAGCTATATGCATGTACTGATGCAATATTTCTCGCTTACATGTTATACACGTTTGCTCTTTAGAATACTTTTAATAGCTAAGATAAGTAATTAATTAAACAAATAATACATGATACCTCCAAGCAATAGATGCTTCGACATCGAACAATCATAAAATAATCGTGCTGATAACGTGTTATAAAATAAAGTCTGTAAAGTGAAGACAAGTATAGAGAGAAACTGATATATTATTCGAATTCAAACTGATGTACATAATGAACTGAAATCTCTTCTATTTATTGAAGAAAGGAAGCTGCTGTGTAAGCTGCTACTACAAGCTGTTGTGTAAGCTGCTATTACAAGCTGTTGTGTAAGCTGCTACTGCAAGCTGCTGTGTAAGCTGCTACTATACCAGATATGGATAATCTTCTACTGAGAGCAATATTTATCCATAACGGAGTACTGAATGGATAAGCTTATTATACCCGGTATGGATAATCTTCTACCTAGGGTAATGTTTATCCATAACCGGGTACCGAAGTGATAAGCTTCTTCAGGAAGCTTATTTCCAATAAAGTACTAAATAGATAAACATATTTACGGTGGAGTCCCATATGGATAAGCTTCTTCAGGAAGATTATTTACAACGGAGTACTAAATGAATATCCATAATATAATATATTTATAACAATTTTGTAATTTTTTATTTTTTTGATGGTTATATTTTTTATTCAATTATAACTCATAATAAAATTAACTTATAATTTTATATACAATAACAACAACCCAGTGAAATCTCACAAGTGGGGTCTGGGGAGGGTAGTGTGTTTGCAGACCTTACCCCTACCTATGAAGGTAGAAAGGCTATTTCTAAAAGACCCCCAGCTCAAGAATGTAAAAAAAAATGGAGCAATAGAAAAATAATGTAATAAAATAGTATAAGCAAATAATACAACTAATAATGGCAGAGATCCAAGGAAATGAAACAACAAAATTGTGCCAATCTTACTGCTAATATTGACATACCATATATAAACAAGGGACTTGGAATAGGAATGTACCTGACTAGTGTTGATATCCAATTTTTCCTATGTATTTTTCTATACTCAAAACACTTCCAAAATAGCATGTGCATGCATATATAAGCATGCCCAAGAGTTTTGGTATTTTTCCCTAATTTTTAAGATTTTTAAAATCAATTTATTGTCTATTTTAGCAGTGCAAAATTCATAATTATTCCCAAAATTATCAATTTTGGTGAATAATTTATTTTATTCCCATATTTATACCAAAATATAGTTAATATAATTTTTTTATATTTTTATAAATTTATTTGGTATTTTAAAAGCTAAATTGCATATAATTGCAATTATAGCCTACTTTAAGATTAATAGCATTTTATAATTGTAAAATTGGTTCAAATATTTTTAAATTAATATTTATATATTATTAATTGGGTAAGTACTTTTAATTTGCTTTTAAAATCATTTTAACTATTTTATATAAAATAAAAAGGGAAAACTGGCTATTTAACATTTAGCCTCATTTTGTTTCAATTGTAGCCCCTTTCACATTTCAATTTTAGCCCAAAATTGACCCAATTTTACACCCAAAATTGGACCAGCCCAATCCTATTTAACCCAACCAATTAACCCATTTATCTGACCCGCCCAACTCTCTTCTAATCCAGGCCGTTGATCATTTTGATCAATGGCCGAGATTTTCACTTTCCTTTTTTAATTCGCTTATACCCCTAACCCTACCTAATTCTTTTCTCTCAGCCGCTTTCAAACACTCTCCTCTCAAAGTTCTTTCGAAGGTTCTTGAAACCCTAGTTCTCTTCTACCATTTTCCAACGCCATCTCACCGGAATCCATGGCTTCTCAGGCCATGGATAGCCTGTACTTACCTTCCTCCGCCATTAAACCCTGGGTGTTCGAAGTTTCGAGGTCAGACCTCGATGGTATCCTCTCCGACCTTCACCGATTTGAAGATTCTGGCCATCTCCGACCTTGCTCCAGTGGCTCTTGGTCTTCTGAGCCTGTTTCTGACCTCTCCGACTCAAGATCGGACCTTCTTCCAAGCCTTTCTCATTCTAGGGTTCTTCCGAAACCCTAAATCTTCGAGGTTTTCTCCGATTTTCTTAGATATGTTGTGTATTCATGTTCTACTTGAGTGTTCAAATGATTTCCCCAACTTTTCTTTCAAAAATTACTTTCAAAGCCGCTTCGTTTCCGATCTAGGGTTTTCCGAAAAGGCTTAAGTGTTTTTCTGACTTTCTTTTCCTTTTATTTTATGCGTATTTGCCTCTACTTTGTTCTATGTTTTCCTTTTACCTTGTATGTTCTTTTACTGAAGTTTTTACACTCCGTTCTTGTATGTTCTTTTACTATGTTTTACATACTCCATGCTTGTATGTTCTTCTACCATGTTTTCCATACTATGCTCTCATATGCTTTTCTACCGTGTTCTTATATTTTTCGTCTTTTACTATGTTCCAGCATGTTTCACCTATTGTATTTTCCTGCTAAGTTCTTAAGTTTCCTTATTTTCCTTTTATTAAGCCCTGTTTAAGTTTCTTCTGAAAAAATCTTAAGCGTGTTTCTTTTACTACTCCCATCAGTGTTTCTCTTTTGAATGCTTCTACTGTGTTCTGCATGTTACTTTGCTATCATATTTTTTTCTCATGAGTTTCTGTTGATGAAAGAAGCATGCAAAAAGTTTCGACTCTAAAACCTCTGACCCTGTTTCAACTACTTGCCTTCTCATCTCTATTGTCTGACTCAACTAGAAACCCTAAGATTTGGGGATTTCTTGGCATCCTGATCTTTTGTGTGCAAGTTAGAGTTCCACTTCAGGACCTTGGGCTCTCGGACTCATTGTGAGTCTGCAAACTAGACTTATACCTCTTCTTGCTTATGATTCTGAACCTTTCTTTGTTAAATTTTCTTCTAAATAATTTAACAAACCCTTCTGGTTTTCACATATATGTGTGTTCTATATATGAGGACTCTGCCTTCAAAGGTTTTTGATTGATTTTGAAATCCTCTAATGGGGGTTTGATTGATTGTTACTGATTTTCTTTGATTGAACCTTCTTTACCTTTTCCTGACTTGGTTCATTCGAATTGAGCTTGTGATTCTGATTTCTTGTCTATTAATTGATTTTCTTTCCTTAGTTGCATAAGCTATGTACTATTAAACTTTTTCCTTAAATAGCCTTTATGTATTTACCCCTTTTGTGCTACTTTGGAAAAGATTTTGATCAAATTCTTTCCTTATTTATTCTGCCCGTTTGAAACCAAATCCCTTAGCTGAAGGGAAATTCTATGTGATTGATTGCAAGTTATTTTCTTACCTTTTCTCACTTGTTTCTCTACACTATAAAAGGGGCTGCCTTTATGCACTTTTAAAAAACACTTCCAAGGCATGACTTTACATCGCACACTTACAATTCAATACTTTTAGAACACATTTTGAACTGCACACACACTCTCAATTCTGCACAGCTTTCTTCTAAGATCTTCTGACTACCTGCTTGCAATTTGGCTTTACAAGACTACTGATTTTTCTTCTCTCGTTTCCCTAAAACTGGTATGTCTGTTATTTAATTTTCTGCCTCCCCTGATGTGCTTCAGACTTTCGTTTACTTTACTGCTCATGTTCAATAATTTGTGTTAAATATTTTCTTCCTTGCTTCTATTTCTGTTATGAATCCCTGTCCCTATTCCCTTCTATATGCTTGAGTTAAGTTCTTGGCCTGGCAGTATCCTAATTACTGTCCAGACCTTGGCTTGATCCACAATGGATCCTAACTCTCAATGCTTGACCAGTAGGCTGGTCAGGGGTGTGCCAACATCCCAATTGTTGGGCGTGACCACTAGCTTGCCCTGGTTCTCTTTTATTCCCTTCCCCTTGTGCACTTACACCTATTCCTAGAATCTTAAGTTCTGCCCCTCTCTTTTGAGCCTTGCCTTGGGACCTTGAGTTTCCTCTGAATTTGGACATCTGACAGCTGACATTTTCACACTTCACTATAATCTAAATCTGCAATATATTTGGGGTGTAAGCACTGCCTGGAGTTCTTGAAACACCTTGGATCTCTGAAACACCCTAGATAAGAGAAGGCTTTGGAAACCTTGATCTCGGAAGTGGTTCAATCTCATATGGTTAGACACCAAGTCTGAATTAGGTTCCTCGGATGCAGCTGTTAGTTTCTGATGTACTTTTAATTTCAGTCTGATTCACTGGTTTGTAATAATTTGTATTAAACTCATGGGGACTTAGTGAAGAAGGGAGGGGGATTTACTTTTATGCACAAGGGTAGAAAACATGCATATAGGGGTGTTACTTCTGATTTCTGTAACTCCACAAGTAGATACCATGCCTATAGGTTCCTATATCTCTATGTAAATGCCATTAAGCAAACAGTTAGGCTTAATAATAAAGTTGTACGTAGATATCATGTTCATAGGACTCCCGTTAAGGTCTAAAAGGTGTTAAAATCAGTTGACATATAGAAAGCATGCCTATAGGAATTTCGAATTTGAACTATAGCATTTTGTGTAAGATAGCGCCAATCGTTTGAATTAATAAATACTTTGGTCAAAACTGGCAGTCTCCTGCGATTGCCTGAATCGCGTGAGTTAATGGAATTTTTTCTGAACAAACTAGCTTTTCTGAAACTCGCTTTTTCTGATAAGTTCGTGAAATCTTTTACTAGTCTGCACACCTTCTACAGTCCACATTTTGAAACCCATCTCTTTCCTGATAAATCTGATAAACCTTTTCAAAGTTGGTAAACGTTTTCTATAATAAATCAGCACCTTTTCTGAAACTTATTTTTACTCTGTCAAAGACCAGCAATTCTTTTATAAGTTTGTTTTCGAAATCAGTAGTTCTATTCAACACATAGACAAAAAGGTTGATTAATCAATTGGAACAGTCTTAGGCAACTGCATTCGAGCGAACCTAATGCGGACTTCTTGTCTAAAAATATGTGCTGAACCAGTCCGCTTGTCGCTTTTTATTAGTCCAGACCAAACAAGTACGTGCAAGACATGCCAAACTATATGCCCTTATTTGATTTAAGGAGGCTTACTCGAGCCCTATTTGCTTACATGCTTTCCCATACTTGTATTACATGTTTTGAATGTTGCCTTAGTATTTTATCCTTTGAAACTCTCAAAAACCCCAAATCCCTTTCCCTTTAGGATTAGTAGTCCTGAATGCCTCGGGGACTGATAGGATTGGGACAGGTACTAGCATGCAATAAGCAACGATACCATTCTCGCTTTAATACCTTACGGGGTGGGGAGGGTAGAATATGGATATGATGACCGGTGCGCTAATATCACGTGCGACCCCTCTTCTGAGGAGTGATTGCTGGATATTGCATTGAAGTGATCCATATTAACCATAAACCTAGGACCCCCTTCCCTTTATTTGCTTTCATCTTTTCTCGTAAAATTATTCAAATCTTTTTTCATAAATTTCTGCCCTTTCTACTTACCTTCAAAAGTTTTTAACCTAATTGCAATGTTGTATGCAAGTCCTTATTTGATCTTTGGTTGTTTATTTGTAAAGTCACAATTGCAACATGGCCGGGAACCACACTAATGGATCTTGAGGGGTGCCAAACACCTTCCCCTCGAGATAATTTCTAGCCCTTACCCAATCTCTAGTTTTCATCTCAAACCCTTCTAAAAGTATCCTAATGCACTATAATCATTAGGTGGCGACTCTTCAAAACTCCGAAAACCCGATTCTCGAAAGGGAATAGAGTTGTCCTTCCTAATGTCGTACACTCGATTTCGACTCCAAAGGTGGAAAGAGGGGGCGTCAACAGCTAGTACAACTACTACTAGTAAGACAAGGAAAACTCTAGACTGTCTATCAACCCACCACCCTAATTTTCGACCTCCATACCTTTTTATCGAGGGTTATGTCCTCGGTAAGTTGGAGCAGAGCCATGTTCTGCCTAATCACCTGTAACGACCCGGTCGGTCATTTCGAGAGTTATAGCCCCGTTTCCCCTATTTCCTGCTTCTTTTGGTATTCTTCAGCTACATTATGATATACCGAGTTAGTTGGTTTGGGTTTGGAGTAGTTTTGGAGTGAATTGAGACACTTAGTCTTTTAATTGAAAGTTTAAGTTGGAAAAGTTGACCGAAAGTTGACTTATGTGTAAATAACCCCGGATTTGAATTTTGATGGTTCAATTAGCTCTGTTAGGTGATTTTGGACTTCAGAGCGCATTCAGAATGTGATTTGGAGGTCCGTGGTAGAATTAGGCTTGATTTGGCAAAAGTTAGAATTTTGGCAATTTTGGCCGGCAGTGAAAATTTTGATATCGGGGTCGGATTAGATTTTCGAAAGTTGGAGTAGATTTGTGGTGTTATTTCTGACTTGTATGCAAAATTTGAGGTCATTTTGAGGTAGTTTGATAGGTTTCAGCTTCATTTACGGAATTTGGAAGTTTAGAAGTTCTTAGGCTTGAATTCGGGAGTAATTTGGTGTTTTGATGCTGATATGAGTAATTTGAAGGTTCGACTAAGTTCGTATGGCATTATATGACTTGTTGATAGGTTTGATTAAGGTCTCGAGGGCCTCAGGTTGATTTTGGGTGATTACCGGTGTGAGCACGTGATTTTTGTTTACACGACAATTACTCCAAAAGAAATCAAAAAATAAAACAAATGGTCTTGTTGTACAATTTTTGGTAGTTATTTGTAGTTTTGTCGTGATTGTTTTGTTTTATCAAATAAAAATATAAAAATATATGTCGCGTGTAAGTTTAGGATATCGTTCTACTATTAGGAATTAATCAAACCATAATTTGGTTTTAAAAGGAAAAATCACAAAAATATGCATTTTTTATTCTATTTGTTGTCATTGTGTGATTTTATTTTAATTAAATGTTTAATGTGTGTGATAATTGTTGTTAAGTGTTAATTAATATTTGTGTAGTTTTATTTTGATTTTACAATTTAATTAGGAATTGTGTTTAAATTAGAAATTAAAAGAAGGAAAAAGAAAGGAGTTCAAAATTGAAGAAATCCGAATTTGGGCTTAAATTTGAGACCAAGAATCAGGCCCAATTCATTTCATGACCCAGTCCGGTTCCCTGATCTCTATGGACTCACCAAATGACGTCGTTTAATGCCTATCAGATCTGGACTGTTGATCAAACATATCTAACAGTCCAATTCAACTCCCATTTTAAACCAAACGACGTCGTATAAGGATATTCAATTGGAGCCGTCCATCTTGTTCAATCCTACGGTCTCCAACACGCCTCATGACCCGACCCATTTTCATCTGAGACCGACCCAGTCTCACAGCTAAGCCAAACGTCATCGTTCCCCCTAAACGAAAGATCCTGTCCATCGACCACACTTCATCCAACGGCCAGGATCAAACCACCCACCCAATATATAAGTCTAAAGCCTACCCCAGCCCCCCAAACCAAGCACACCCCCCCTTCTCTCACTGTTCCTCCGTCTCTCTCATTCAGAGACAGACCTAGGTTTAAACCCTAGCCGCCTTAGTTCCCTTCCGTTTGAAACCCGGCGGCATCAACGCCGCCGGCCACCATCTTAACATCCTAGGACCACTCAACCACCCTGAATCCGAATCCACAAACCGTTTGGCTCGAATCAATCCCTAGATTCTTGAATATTCATTTGAAGATTCGAACCAAACCTCAACCTACACCAACCGACCCCAAATTCACACCAGTTGCTCCCCCGACCTCCCTCATACCCTAATCAACGGTGGTTCCATTCGAATCTAGGTAGAACCTTTCGAGCCCCAAATCGGCCTGTATGAACCCTAGAACTCAAAACTATGGGGGTCTGTCCAATTAAAAGAGGAGTTGGGGTCTAATAGACCTTAATCGAGGTGTTCTCAGTTGAGAACATTTCGATTGAAGTCCGTTCGACCTCAAAGAAGTCAAGTCCAGTTCGAGTCTGGGTCATCTTTGTTCTTAAGCTTCCGAGGTAATTTTTCCTTTCCTTCTGTTTCTATTAGTGATTCTATTTGTATCTATTTACATGTTTAGTTTAGTTTATGTAATTTTTCTATTTTTTTTAATTAACTAATTCTGTCTGTCTTCATAAGACCCTTTATTTGGTCGATTCTTCTGTTTGTTTGTTAATTGTACCTATTGTGAGTTATGTGTTCAACCTGTTCAGAGTCGTCGAATAGTTAGTTCATATAGTTTCCCTGTTATGTCTAAAGTCACTGAAGCCATTTGGTAACCTATTTTGTCTAGCTTGTTTATCGATTGTTTGCTATCTATTATAGCTCGTATAGTCGATTATATAAATGTCGTTAACTAAAATCATCTGAAAAACTAGAGAAGCATGAGTTTGCTCATGTCAGTGTAATTACTTGCATGTTTCTCTTGTCTGTGCTAAGACCTAATTGATACTGCCTCATTCCTTAGATTGCATTATCAACTCCCTGTTGATCAAGTTGGTTTTGAGTTGGTCAGGATTGGTTCCCAATATGACCAACTCATGCCATTCGATTAACACCCCTTCTGTGTTATGATTTGTTTGAGCCTAAACTGAGAATTGGATATAGCTGTAGTAATCTAATAGTTCAACCTGAAATCAGTGTTTAGTGTAAGTTTATATAGGTTGTAACTTCAGACTTCTAAACTTAGGGTAATACAGTAATAATCAGTGGATTCAGGGGTAATTTGGGGTGTCAATGTTTGACAAATGGTTAGTGTTAGTGGACTGACAGTAGGGTATTAAAGTACTAATTAAACCAATAAAATTGTTTAATCAATAGTGAGGTCGATGACTGTTTAAAGCACTCTTAAGGTCAGAAAGAAAAGGAGATCACATGGGCACCATTTTACAAAGTTTGAGGGAATTGAATAGAAAAAACAGGCTACCCATACTTAATTGAATAGGAAAATAGGTTGCCCATCCCCCCTGTGATTTAGTAAAGAAAGAAAAGGTCAGTACTGACACTCACACTAATTTTTTTTTTAGTCTTGAGTGGAAATAAGAGGGAATAACATGGGAGAGAATCAGTTTTTAATTGACTAAGTGCCCTAAGAGCTGGAAGAGGAGTCTGTGTGTTGAATATAAAGGGGGGAGAACCAAGAGTTTAAAAAAAAAGATCAGAAAAAGAGAGAGGGGGGGGGGGGGGTTGAAAAAGAAACTAGAAAACAGACAGAAGAGTTTAAAAACATAACAGAAAGGGGAGACAACCAAGAGTTTTAAAAATAAGTTGACAACCAAAACAATAGAAAGACTATTCCATTGAATTTTTCGATCCAGTTTCGAGTTTAGTAGTTGAAGTCGACATCTCAGTTTGATTTCAATTTGCGTGAACTTCTTCTGCGATCTATTAGTTCAGATTTGGTTTAAGTTCAAGTTTAGTTGAGTCTTTCGGGCATTGACTGTGCTGTTGGGTTTTAACAAAACATTCTGGGCTGCCTTTGAGTGTATTTCTGGGGTATTTCTGCGGTTGAAATTGCTGTGTTGCTGTTCGTTTGCCACTTTTACTCTACTGACCCTTCTTCTTCTTCAATTGTTAGCACTTCCAGGTACATATTTCTGAAACTATGTGTTGTTGAAAGCTTGAAGTTGAAGTAAAAATAAAGAAATGAACGTCGCTTGCTTCACAGTACTTGTGTTCAAAATATAGCGATAGGTTGAATGATAGTTAGCCTGTATTTGTTTACGCTCATTCCAACTATATTTATTCTGTATGAATTGGAATGTACCCTAACTGATATGGACTGTTAAATAGTATGCTGTTAGATCAGACGTATCTCCATGTGTATAACAATTTAGTCTGATTTAGTGATGACAGTATAACGTAGAATCATGGCAAGCATCTGTATGTACTCCTGTTTGGATCTTTGAACTATCAAACTCGTTATATCTAGTCTAATTTGATTTCAAGAAAAATGTATCCCAAACAAATTTTCATATTGTGTTATGTTAGTACCAACGGTTTAGCCATGTATGTCAACTCTCTTGTTGGATTCCTTATTTCAACATAGCTTTAATAAGGCAGATTAATAATTAATATTAGCATCGGCCCATCATTTAAACGAAATGGCTATTAATAGGATCAACAGGTTTTTACATATTTTGAAGCACGAAACAACGTAACAATTTTAAGAACACTAATCTAATAGGCATGAGTTTAGTAAGATGGTTTGGCGTTTAGATCTAATAAACTCCCGAATAAGCATTAATAATTAAGGTTAATTTCAGCGCTAATAACTGTGAGCACGTGATTTTTGCCCTATATATTAATAATTCCCAAATTCCCAAACAAAATAATTTTTTTCTTTATTTTTTACAATTTTGTGTGTTTTGGTGTCATCTACTGATAATTGTTGCATTTTATTTGTGCGTGCTAATTTTTATAAAATACAAAAATATGCATTTTTGCATTTAGGTTTTAGTTTTATATTTTTAGTATCAACTAAGGATTAATTTGTTTAGAACAAAACATGAAAAATCACAAAAATAGTTCACTTTTGCATTTTTAATGATTTTTATTGTGAATTTGTCACAAAATAATTTTTGAACAATTTTAGAAATTAATGGGTCTTTGTCTTAAAACAATCAGGATTTTATGTTAAGTTTTACATCTTTATAAAAATTATAAAAAAATTGTAAAAGCAAGAAAAGAAAAATGAAAAATATAATGGAAGTGGCCTTGTTTGAGACCCGAAATTTGGGCCAAATGCACTAAAATATTTCAGGCCCAAACGCCTCATGCATTCAAGTCCAGCCCAGGTCCTTACCCGGTCTGCCCCCCATGCTAAATGAAACAGCGTCGTTTCGGGGTCCTTAGATCAGGACCATTGGATCTCATCAATCCAACGGTTCGGAACTAACTAGGTTTCCGGTATTTAAGTGTCCAAACCGTCCCCCTACCCCCATTTGCATCGTCTTCTTCACCCCACCCCTTCTCCTCAAACCCTAATCTGCGCCGCCCCTAAACCCTTTGCCGGCGGTGAACGCAAACTATGCCGTTCACCCTGAGATTAATACCACAGGCCCCCTCACCCTCCTCTTTCCATTGCACCCATTGGTTTGCCTCAAATAAGGCCGGAACTCTTCGAATCGTGGTTTGAAGTTTTTCGGCCAAGTGACAAGTTTGTCCAAATCAGCCCAAAATCATACCCTACAACCCCCAGCCCTTCCTCAACACTAATCCGTGGTTGTTTTCTTTCAAATCACCATGAAACGACCCAAATCTTAGATCTAAGAATTGCTGGCTAAACCCTAAATCCAAATCCTTTTGATTTCGAACCGTAATACCCTTAACCATGTGTTCTCGTGTAAGAACACATGGTTAGGGATGTTACGCGTCAAAAATCTGAAAGGATTCAGATGTTTATGACTGGCCGGAATCCCTTATGCCTTTGTGAGTTTTTCTTTTTTTTTACTGCTTCTTTTACTCGCATGATTGAATATTATTTACAGTCGTTGTTTCATTATTGTTCTGTTAATTTTATGGTTTAATTGTGTTAGTTTAGGTTTTGTTAATTACTGTTGATTCTGAGCTTGTTATTTGGTTGAATGATTATAAGATTCATAGTTTAAGAATTAGTTTTAAGTTCATTTAATAATTAATTGTGGTAGCTTAAGCTCAGTTTAATTTCGTTTAGCTTGTTTGAGTTGGTTAATTGGACAGAATTGGTTCAATCAGTCTGATTAGTTAGTTTCTGATTGATAGTTAATTAATTTTAGTTAGTTTCAGACTAGGCTAGGGTATTGGGTATAGTTGTTAAGGATAAGGGTAGGGTCAGTGATTCTGAAAGGCTTTCAGGGGTAATTTGGGTATGGAAAAGGGTAGTTCTGATAGGAATAGTAATATCAAGGTATAGGGAAGGGCAATATAGGTATTGTATGGGTAGAGGAATGCCTTAGGGCCTTCTAGAATGGGGTTCAAGTGTAAATTCTAATAATTATAGTGCAGTTACTTGTTTAGCAAGTTGAAAATAGAGGGACCAAATTGAAAATAGAGAGGGACTAATTGGAAAATCAGAATCTAGTCCATTCTCTCTGGGGTTGCCTATAAAAGGGCATAAGATGCCTTGGGAAAGGGGGTCTGCTCTCAATCCTCTGCCTTGAACCCTAAGTTTTAATTTGAGCTTTCATTCCTTTTTTTATTTCAGTTAGCATTTCAATTCTGAGGTTATTCAGAAAATAAAAACATCAAAATGTGGAGATCTGAAACAGCTTCAGAGTCTCATTACTAATTTTTGGACTTCAGCTATGAGGGACAGGGGTATGTTGGAAGTATGTTAAACTGATATGTGGAAATTGGCTTATATTTCTGGTTTTCGAAGCAATTTGCCTGTGTTTCTGTGGTGTAACATTGCTGGGTTTGTTGTTGTTGCTGTTCAAAGTACCTGATTCCTCACCTTTTCTCTATTTTACATTTCAATTTCCAGGTACATTTCCCTGAATCCCACTGATGTATGTTCGTTGAAGTTGAAATGAAATGTTCCAGGGCCTGTTATTCAACTGAAAGTAGCCTGTTTTTTTTAATGATAGTAATAGTGTAGTTTTCTGTTATGTAATTGTCAGAATGTGTATAATTAAACTTGTTCAGTAGGGTCGATTACATGTTGAATGATGCTTAGTCTGGAACTGTTGAATTGGGCATTTGAAATAGCTTTGAGCATGGGACTGGTCTGATCTGAAAATTTGTGTGAATTCAATTAGTCATCAGTAGCAATTAGACCTGTATACATGACATGAGAATTCATGAGCAAGTTTGATGACATTTAGCTTAATCATTGGTATTTTTGCCATTATAGTATAGTAGAATGTTTGCTTTTGTTTAAGATTCTGAAATCGTTTGGAAGGCGAATCATAATTATGGTAAGTAGATTGGTATAGAAATCAGCTGGAAATCATGAGACAAACTCATTCATAATTGACTTAGTTCATTAAAAACGGCAGGTTTTGATAGGCAATGTGTAGGATAGATCGTTTAGGGATTCTGGGAATTCACGGTTTTGTTAAAATGAAGGTATGCATGGTCAGCATAGTGATTCATTGATATTTTATTAATTGTTGCAATGGAAATAAACCTATCTTCGTTGGGCCATTCGGACCGCACCAAGGCCATGAGGCAGGCCCAATTCTCCTTCAAATTTGGTTCTTAGTCTATTTCATTGTAATCCATTTCCAAATTAACTAGTCTCTTAGAGACATACAAATAAGTAGGAAATCGTAGCTATTTCGGGATTGCTACTAGCCTCACCGGAATAAATCACATGCGCGGACTGTCAGCAATGGGTTACTAAAAATGATTAGAAATTGGGATGGCCATTTAGCAAATTCCATGGTCCTCCTTAAAATCATATTACATTAGAATCTTTGAGCTCGATTTAATTGAATAACCTTCTTAAACTCGGGTGCGCATTGATGCGACCCAAATCCAAATCTCGATGAAGCCGAAATGTGTCGATAACCGCGGGTGCATTGATTGCGACGTGGTTCGAAACGCGTTTTCGCGACATCGTAATTCTTATTAAATAAATAACGATAGAAAAGAGGTTCACAAATTGAGACGAGCCTCACCGCACAAAATAAATAAATGTGGGGCCCTTAGTAAATAATTATCGAAATAATTAGAATCTGGAAAGGTTGTTTAGTGAATTTCACCGCCTTCCCAAAAATAACAATACGTTAGTATCTTTAGGCACGATTTAATTAAATTATTTTCTTAAACTCGGGTGCGCATTGATGCGACTCAAATCCAAATCTCGACGAAGTCGAAATGCGTTGATAACTACGGGTGCATTGATTGCGACGTGGTTCGAAATGCGTTTTCATGACGTCGCAATTCTTTAAAAATAATTATAATAAAAGCGGTGTAAAATCGATAAAAGGCACATGAGCTAGCATGTATTAAAACCAGATAAAATCAAATACAACAGTTAAGCAACCGTGCTAGAACCACGGAGCTCGGGAATGCCTAACACCTTCTCCCGGGTTAACAAAATTCCTTACTCGGATTTTTGGTTCGCGGACTGTTAACAGAGTCATAAATTTCCTCGGTTCGGGATTCAACCGGTGACTTGGGACACCATTAATCTCTCAGGTGGCGACTCTGAATAATTAATAATTAAATCCCGTTCCGATTGTCCTTTAATTGGAAAAACTTCTTTATGCTCTTCCGGGGGTATAGGTAGCGAAAAGGAGGTGTGACAGCTCTGGCGACTCTGCTGTGGATCGAACCCAGAATCTCTGATTCAGGGTTCAGAATTCGAGCTTAGAAAATTGTTGTATTTAATTATATCTGATTTTCATACATATTTTGTGCTGAATGTGCTAAATGTTACCGCTGTGATATTATCTGAACTGCATATAAACTGTGCCGACACCCTTCTCTCTTCACCTCCGGGGATGTGCTTACTGGTTGAGACTCCCTATTCTGTTAGTGTCATACCTTGAAATAAGAAAGAGGTCGGACAAGTTACGAAGCCGGATGGCCTTTTGGTTCCCGGTAAGTTGCCCCCTCCTCGACTCGAGTTGTCCGCTCGGGTACACAGTCTAGTACACTAACCCAGGTTTTTAAATATAGAATAACATGACTTTACACCGGATCCCTAGTAGGAACGCTTATTTGCATCACGTTGCATTGACTTAGGGGACTCAACACAGGGGTTGGGTCCGTCTAGGACTAGCAACCTGAAATGAAAAGACCATTCTGATGCATCCTACTTACTCTGTACATATATTTGTTTCGAACTTGCATGTTGACCGGTTTCTGAATCTCGGGAATGTGGGAAAATTGAAGGAAAAAAAAAGAGAAAAGAGAGAAAAAATATATCAGTTAGGTAGTTAATTGATTATTTTAGAAATAAAAAATCAATGACCAATGACTGTTCGGGACTGTCACACCTCCTTTTTCTACCTACACCCCCGGAAGGGCGTAAAGGAGTTTTTCCAATTAAAGGACAATCGGAACGGGATTTGATTATTAATTATTCAGAGTCGCCACTTGGGAGATTAATGGTGTCCCAAGCCACCGGTTAAATCCCGAACCGAGGAAAAATATGACTCTGTTGACAGTCCGCGAACCAGAAATCCGAGTAAGGAATTCTGTTAACCCGGGAGAAGGTGTTAGGCATTCCCGGGTTCCGTGGTTCTAGCACGGTCGCTTAACTGCTGTATTTGATTTTATCTGATTTTAATACATGCTAGCTTATGTGCCGTTATTTGTAAACCGCTTTTTATCATTATTTATTTTAAAAGAATTGCGATGTCGTGAAAACGCGTTTCGAACCACGTCGCAATCGATACACTCGTGGTTGTTGACACATTTGGACTTCATCGAGATTTGGATTTGGGTCGCATCAATGCGCACCCGAGTTTAAGAAAGTAATTTAAAATCAAGCCTAAAGATGCTAATGTAGTATTATTTTGGAAAAAAACCATGAAGTTCGCTAAACGGCTATCCCAAATTCTAATTATTCCGATAATTATTTATTGAGGGCCCCACATTTATTTACTTTTTGTGTGGTAAGGCTCGTCTCAATTTGGGAACCTCTTTTCTATCATTATTTATTTTTAAGAATTACCACGTCATGAAAACATGTTTCGAACCACGTCACAATCAATGCACCCGTGATTCATCAACACATTTTGATTTTGTCGAGATTTGGATTTGGGTCGCATCAATGCGCACCCGATTTTAAGAAGGTTATTTAATTAAAACGTGCCTAAAGATACTAACGTAGTATTAGTTTGGGGAAGGCGGTGAAATTCATTAAACAACCTTTCCAAGTCTACACAATGAAATAATTGTGCCGTTGATTACTTGAGGATCCTAATTGATTTGGCCTACAATTTGTTGAATCTGAATTTGAACATCCGGGCATGAATGTCGAATAAATGGGCTCTGAACCCACAAAGCCCAACTCCTGCCATTGCATATGCTGCGGGCACAGGCCCTTGGAGCACTTAGGCGTTAGGTACAAGCAGGCCCAAAATTTGGCTTGCACTCGTACAACCCAGGGATCGAATCCTTGGGCACCTTTTGATTTAACTAATTTCTTGGGCTACCTGCTAGTATTCCAGGCCCAAAACTGACCAATACGAGGCTGTTAAATACGCAATTCGTATTAGACCAATCTTAAAATCAACCACGCATTCAGAACTCCAAACCAACTACAACGTTTGCAGACTTGACTTCAGCATACTATAGAATTTAAACAAATTGAAAATGACAAATTGCATAAGCATGAAATGCACAATTCAAAACAACCCACACTCTTGACTGTATACATGAATCTAAGTACCAGAACATCCACTTTAAAATGATCAAATTCATGCTTGACAGTCCATCAGTCTTAATTATACAAATCAGTTATGGGCTCAAGCCAATGCCAACTAAATCAATTAGTAATATTCAAACAATTTAAACAATTAAACTATGAGAAGGCAATCAATAGACAAGGCAACAGAATTCCAATAGCATTCCCAATTCTCCACTTCAACTTGGAGCTACATAGATGTAAGTCAAGGAAATGTACCTGGAAATTGTAATGAAAAATAGAGAAAAGGAGATGAATCAGCTATTTCCAACAGCAACAGCAACAAACCCAGCAATGTTACACCACAGAAACACAGGCAGATTGCTTTGAAACCAGAAATATAAGCAAATTCCCACAGATCATCTTAACAGACCTCTAACATTTCCCTGACCCTCACAGCTGAAACCCAAAACTAGTAACAAAACTATGAAGATGTTTCAGATCTCCATATTTTGATGTTTTTATTTTCTGAATAACCTCAGAATTGAAATGCTAACTGAATTAAAAAAACAGGAATGAAAGCTCAAATTAAAACTTAGGGCTCAAGGCAGAAGATTGAGAGCCGACCCCCTTTCCCAAGGCATCTTATGCCCTTTTATAGGCAACCCCAAAGAGAATGAACTAGATTCTGATTTTCCAATTAGTCCCTCTCTATTTTCAATTTGGTCCCTCTATTTTCAACTTGCTAAACAAGTAACTGCAGTACAATTATTAAAATTTACACTTGAACCCCATTCTAGAAGGCCCTAAGGCATTCCTCTACCCATACAATACCTATACTGCCCTTCCCTATACCTTGATATTACTATTCTTATCAGAACTACCCTTTTCCATACCCAGATTACCCCTGAAAGCCTTTCAAAATTACTGAACCTACCCTTATCCTTAACAGTTATACCCAATATCCTAAACCATTCTGAAACTAACTAAAATTAATTAACTAGCAATCAGAAACTAACTAATCAGACTGACTGATTCAATTCTGTTCAATTAACCAACTCAAACAAGCTAAACGAATTTAAACTGAGCTTAAGCTACCACGATTAGTATTAAATGAACTTAAAACTAATTCTTAAACCATGAACTTATAATCATTCAACCAAATAATAAGCTCAGAATCAACAGTAATTAACAAAACCTAAACTAACACAATTAAACCATAAAATTAACAGAACAAATAATGAAACAACGACTGTAAATAATATTTCAATCATGCGAGTAAAAGAAGCAGTAAAAAAAGAAAAGAAAAACTCACAAAGGCATAAGGGATTCCGACCGGTCATAAACATCTGAATCCTTTCAGTTTTTTGACGTGTAACATCCCTAACTATGTGTTCTTACACGAGAACACATGGTTAAGGGTACTACGGTTCGAAATCAAAAGGATTTGGTTTTAGGGTTTGGCCAGCAATTCTTAGATCTAAGATTTGGGTTGTTTCAAGGTGATTTGAAAGAAACAAACCACGGATTAGTGTTGAGGAAGGGCTGGGGGTTATGGGGTATGAGTTTGGGTTAATTTGGACAAGCCTGTCACCTGGCCGAAAAACTTCAAATCAAGATTCAAAGAGTTCCGACCTTATTCGAGGTAAACCAATGGGTGTAATGGAAAGAGGAAGGTGAGGGGGGGTTCGTGGTGTTAATTTCAGGGTGAACGACATAGTTTGTGCTCACCGTCGGCAAGGGATTTAGGGGCGGCGCGGATTAGGGTTTGGGGAGAAGGGGTGGGGTGAAGAAGACGATGCAAATGGGGGTAGGGGGGGGACGGTTTGGACACTTAAATACCTGAAACCTAGTTAGTTCCGGACCGTTGGATTGATGAGATCCAACGGTCCTGATCCAAGGACCCCGAAACGACGCCGTTTTATTTAGCAGGGGGCAGACCGGGTAAGGACCTGGGCTGAACTTGACTGCATGAGGCGTTTGGGCCTGAAATATCTTAGTGCAATTGGCCCAAATTTCGGGTCTCAAACAAGACCACTTCCATACTATTATTATATTTTTCATTTTTCCTTCTTGCTTTTATAATTTTCATAATAATTTTTATAATTTTTATAAAGATGTAAAACTTAACATAAAATCCTGATTGTTTTAAGACAAAGACCCATTAATTCCTAAAATTGTTCAAAAATAATAAAATCATTAAAATGCAAAAGTGAACTATTTTTGTGATTTTCATGGTTCGTTCTAAACAAATTAATCCCTAATTAATACTAAAATATAAAACTAACACCTAAATGCAAAAAATGCGTATTTTTGTATTTTATAAAAATTAACATGCCCAAATAAAATGCAACAATTATCAGAAGATGACACCAAAACGCACAAAAATTGTAAAAATAAAGAAAAATTATTTTGTTTGGGATTTTGGGAATTATTCATATATAGGGCAAAAATCACGTGCTCACAAGGATAATTAATCACGTTCGAATATATTATTTTATCGTTCTCGATTTTTGTTTATAATTTCTAGCAATGTTCCTTTCAGTTAACGTTCGTCTCAATCTAGCATTTAATATGTTACGCCTCTTTTAAGCCTGTAACGGTTTAGGATTTTCTCTCATTTATTTTAGAAACGAATTTAATAGAAATGTAGTCGCTTTAGGATATCCTTAAAAAATAAATGAGACGAGCCTTGCCAAATAAAACGCACAAATCGTGGGGCCCTCATCAATGTATATATTAAATATTTAGAACTTGGGATGGACTGTCTAGTGAACTTCACTGCCTTCCCTAAAGATAATTACGCGTTAGACTCTTTAGGCGCGATTTTAATTAAAATACCTTCTTAAGTTCGGGTGCACATTTATGTGACCCAAATCCAAATCTCAACGCAGTTGGAATGTATTAACAACCACGGGCGCATTGATTGTGACGTGGTTCGAAATGCATTTTCACGACGTTGCAATTCTATAAAAAATAATAATAAAAGCGGTTTAAACCTAATAAAAGCACACAAGTTATAAAATGTATTAAAATCAGATATTTAGCCATTATAACAATTTAAGCAACCGTGCTAGAACCACTGGATTCGGGGGTTCCTAACACCTTCCCTCGGGTCAACAGAATTCCTTACTTAGAATTTCTGGTTCGCAGACTTCATTTGGAAAGTCGAATATTTTCCTCGATTTGGGATTCAAGATAAACCGGTGACTTGGGACACCAAAAGCCGAACCTTTTCCCAAGTGGCGACTCTGAATAAAAAATAAATAATCCCATTTCGAATATTGTCACTTAAATTTAAAAAACTCCCTCGCACATTTACCCTTCGGGGCGGGCGCGCAAAAAGGAGGTGTGACAGCTCTGGCGACTCTGCTGGGGAACGAACCCAGAATCTATGGTTCAGGGTTCAAGAATTCGAGCTTAGAATAATTGTTATATTTGGCTTTATTATCTGATCTTTATTACATGTTTTGGCATAACGTGCTAAATGTTGTCTTTTACTGCTTTGATATTATTTGGACTGTATATAAACTGTGCCGAAACCCTTCTCTTCTTACCTCCGGGGAAGAGCTTGCTGGTCAAGACTCCCTATTCTGTTAGTGTCATACCCTGAAATAAGAAAGAGGCCGGACAAGTTACAAAGCCGGACGATCTCGCGGGTCCCCGGTACGTAGCCCCCTCCTCGACTCGAGTTGTCCGCTCGGGTACACAGTCTAGAACAAATACCCAGGTTATAAACCTAGTATAACAAAAACTCATGCCGGATCCCTAGTAGGAACGCTTATTTGCATCACGTTGCATTTGACATAGGGGACTCAACATAGGGGTTGGGTCCGTCTAGGACAAGCAACCCGAAATGAAAAGACCATCCTGCTGCATCCCGTTTGTTTTGCGCGTTTATTTGCTTCAGATCTACATGCTGACCAGATTCTAAAAAAAAATTCAAAAAGGAAAAGAAAAATAGCAGCGTAGGGAGATAACTACTTATTTTTAGAAAAATAAAACCAATGTCCAAGTAGTGTGAAAACCTAACCGAAATTTTCTTAAAAAAAAAAATGAAAACAAAATTTGTCTTTTAGTTTGATTTATATATATAAAAAAAACATATATAATACAAAAAAAAAGTTTCCTTTTAAGCACTTTCAAAATTCGAAAAAGTATTTGTTTAAAAAATTAAAAAAAAAGAAGGGAAAATTCAAAATTCAAAAAAAAAAAATAATATTTTTTCTTTTGTAATATCTCTTTCATAAATTCAGACTAATAGTCCAAATACTTTCTTAGATGATTTTTCGAAATTTCAAAAAAAAGAGAGTGAAAATAAGTTAAAATTCAAAGAAAAAATATTTCTTTAGTAGTCGTCTCTTTTCAAAGAATAATAATAAAAAAACACAAATAAAAAAAATCGAAACCCCAAAATATTTTCTCCTTTTTTTTGTAGTATTTTATTCAGGAAAAGGTTAGTTTATTTCCTCTACGCCTGATCGGCCCGAACTACGCCGGTTTGATTTTCGCAGGGCGTGAGATACGTAGGCAACCTTCATCAGGTACAACCTCCCCTTTTTCAAAAATAGCCAAATTGTTAGAATCTTAATTTTGTCATAAATAAGTCGGGTGATGCCGTTTTGTCAAGAATAGCCGAATGTTCCCGAAAGGGACGCCGGAAGGCTGACTTTGCATAAACAGCCATTTTGGTCATTTTTTATTTTTGTGACCAAATTGCCCAATGGCCTTAGGATCCTCGTCCCCGAGGCTCGCGAGGCCATGATCCCAATGTCGGGTCACCATTCTAAAAAAAAAACAAAAGAGTCATAAATAAATCAAGTGATTGTTTTTGTCAAAAATAACCAAATGTTCCCGAAAGGGACGGCGGAAGGCTGACTTCGCATAAACGGCCACTTTCGATCATCTTTTAGAGTTTTTGATCGGTTGACCCTCACAGCCTTAAAATCTTCATCCTCGAAGTGCTGAAAGGCCGTGTTCGAAAATCGGATTTTTTTTGAAATATAGTCAAATCATTTTTGAGTCAAATCATTTTTGCTTAAGTCACCTTAATAAATGTGCAGGATGAGCACAATGCAAAATGAACGCTTTTTGATAATGACTAAAATCCCTGTCAAGTTGCGGCTATGGTGGAATGATCTAGGTGTTGAAAGGCAAGATGAGGTGAAGAAATATCTGAAAGGTCTCACGGGTTTATTGGAAATCCAGCCTCGGGGAGATATCATAAGAGCTTTGGTCACCTACTGGGACCCATCGCACAATGTCTTCCACTCCTCCGATTTTGAACTCACCCCGACTCTGGAGGAAATAGCTGGGTACATCGGAAATGCTGAACTTCCATTAAGGCAAAAATACCTGGTTGCCCCAAGAGCTGTCAGAGTGCATCGATTTCTAGACTCACTAAAGATACCCAGGACGGTCCATAACCCGGACTTGGCCGCAGGTTTTTGTAATCCGTGCTTCATATACGACAGATATGTCCATGTAGGAGGATTCAATAATCTGGTTAACAAGCTATGCAACAAGGGTAACCGTCAGAAGTGGGATGAGCACAGACAGGTGGCTTTCATGATAACATTTTTGGGCCTTTTGGTATTTCCGAGGAAAGACGGAAATATTGATCTGAAAATATCCGGGGTCGTCAATACTTTGCTCACTCAGAATGAAAGTACTCTCACGCCTATGGTGGTATCTGATATCTTTCGATCCCTCACAGCCTGCAAAGCCAGGGGGAATTTCTTCGAAGGGTGTAATTTACTACTACAAATATGGATGACTGAACATCTCTGCCATCGTTCCGAGCTTTTGAGTTACGGTTCCTTAAAGAAAACTTGCATAGAAGAGTTTTGCACGAGAACCAAGGAGGTCAGTCTGCCCGAAGGAGTCACGGCATGGACGTCATACTTTCAGACTCTCACTGCCATCCAAATACAGTGGACACTGGGATGGTTGCACGTTGATGAGGTTATGTATATGCCCGCGGCTAGAACCCACTTCCTACTGATGGGACTTAAGAGCATTCAACCTTACGCGCCCTATCGAGTTTTGAGACAACTCGGGAGATGCCAGATAGTGCCACACGAGGAAGATCTTAGTGCTCAAACAATTGAGATTAGCCCTGATGGACAATTTCCTGAAGCAAAAGTCCGCCAGATCTGGAATGAATGTCAATATTTGAAAGCGGATACTTGTGTGCAGGATCGGTCCAAAAGTGAAACGGCGCCAGGTTACCTTGCGTGGTACAGAAGAGAACTTCAACACGAAAGGCCGGCTAAAAGACCCCACATCCTGAATTTTGCCGAGTCATCACAAAAGCAATGGGATTGGTTTGCAAAAGAAAGAGGCTATCACGTCGAAATCAGCAAATTAAAGCGACAAGTCGAAGGTCTAAAATATGAGCACAATGTGCAAGTTGCTACTGATCTGGGAGAAAAGAACAGGTTGACCCACGAAAACGAGATGCTCAGGGCCCAGATCCAGCAGATAAGGATAGCCGCTGGTAACCAACAAAGGAGCCGGTCGGATGAACGATTGATAAAAGGTTTAAGGATGGAAATTGGGGAGTGCTAGAGTGAGTCAGAAAATCTTGAAAATACCATAGCAGGACTCAAAACACACCGGGCAAGAAGGAAAGAAAAGCGTAACCGGTACCTGCAGCAGTTGAAAAGAGATCACGAGCAAACCATTTCCAATTTGAAGAAAAAGGTGGTCACTCTTGAGGACAGAGCAGCTGAGCAAACCCGAACCTTTGAAGCTGAAAATAGACGTTGCCACAAGCTACTAGCCCAAATGGAAGTAGAAATTCAGTAGTGGAAAAATCAATATCGCCAGGATTCTCGGATTATGACAGCCCGTAATGATCAAATAGAGCGCCTACTCATAGAAAAGAGGCTAACCAGGGATAAGATTAAAACCAATGCCCATGCCATCATCAGGAGGTGTCTACGATGTGAAAACATGACAAGCATTACCTTTCTCTCGGCAGTGATGATTTATGTCAAGCAGACCATGTATGAGCTGGAACAACTTGAAAGGAACCTCACACCTAAGACCGCGGCGAGGCCGAACGATGCCCCGCGGGCGCCAATTCTTGAAACTTTAATGTATTTATAGGTCGAGTCTGTATTTTCCATCTTATCATCTTCTGTCCGTCTTTTCGCATCAGGGTGTATCAGTAGTTGTTGAGTTTGTATTTATTTCAAGTCTTGTTATTTTCCCCTTTTTCAAAAAATGTTAGTTTGTAATAGATTGTTTCAGTAATAAAAAATGTGTGCTTCTTTTACACTCGTTTGTTTTTGAACTACGTAATGATCTGATTCATGCGGCATCGTGATACGTAGGCAATCCTCATCGATTCTGGTCACATTTTTAACTGCAAATAATGAAGATAAAAAAAAATATACAAAAAACAAATAATAAATAATAAATAAAGGGGAGCATAAAGAGAAGTCGGAATGACGTATGTCATCAATGCAAACATGTAGAAATTCACTTAACTGTATAGGTGCATCACACCCCAACATGAGATTACCTGTCTGTTATTTGTTTCAAACTAACCGTTTGCTTGCTGCTAAGTCTAGGTTTTTAGAAAAGGTGGTTTGGTTTGGTGGAGGTCTGGCCTCACATTCATACTTTACGAGGTCGAAAGGAAGTGTTCGGTTGCCCGTCACTAAGTCAAGAGGAAGTGTTCACACTTACTTCACGAGATCAAAGGGAAGTGTAGAGATGTCTTCAGAAATTCCTTTGCCGACAATTCCTGTCTCCGAGGAGAGTTCAATCTCGGCCATCCCAACTTCCGAGTCAGCAACTGCTAAAGAAAACAGAATCTTGCGGCTTCGCATGTTGGAAATGTTGGATGACTGGAACAACGGAAAAGAGCCGCCAAGTGTAATCCCTGGATTCCCCGAGTTGTTCTCTAGGACAAGTGGGACTTCCAACGTCCCCATAAGTTATCCAACTACCCCATTCGGGTACCCGGCCATTTCAGCCCACTCCGCTAGATCACCCTCCGATTCTTACACCCGGATGTCAACGACGGATGTAGCTACAAACATATTCACCGCACCGCCCTGTCCAATCGTGGCACAACCCACTACACACAGGCCTAATTTTGACTCTTCCTCATTCATATTTCAAGCACCATCCTTCTCACTGGAGCCAACTCGATTTACCACTAGCACTCACCCTCAACAGCCTCAATACGAGTTTATGCCTGGGCAAGACCAAAATCCCAAAGCTTTTGAACAAGATGAGATGGCAAAAAGAATGAGGAGCCTTGAGCAGAGTTTGAAAAATATGCAAGGTTTGAGCGGGCAGAAGAGTGTTTCCTATACAGATCTGTGTATGTTCCCACATGTATACTTGCCGTCTGGGTTCAAAACACCAAAGTTTGAAAAGTATGACGGGCACGATGACCCCATTTCTCATCTCAAAAAGTATTGCAACCAATTGCGTGGAGATGGCGGCAAAGAAGAATTGTTGATGGCGTATTTCGGAGAAAGCTTGGTAGGAATAGCCTCAGAATGGTATATGGATCAAGACATATCTCGATGGCATATTTGGGATGATCTCGCCAGGGATTTTGTAAGACAATTTCAGTATAATATTGACATCGCACCGGACAGGAATTCTTTGTCAAACTTGAAGAAGAAACCCTCGGAAAGCTTCAGAGAATATGCTATTAAATGACGCGAGCAAGCATCAAGGGTAAAAACTCCCATGGATGAAATAGAAATGGTCACTACTTTCCTCCAGGCTCAAGAATCAGATTACTTCCAAAACATGATGTCAGCCATGGGAAAGCCTTTCGCGGAAGCGATTAAGATCGAGGAGATGGTGGAGAATGGTTTGAAAACGGGTAGAATTTTGAGTCAGGCAGCCATAAGGGAAACCTCCCAAGCCGTCCAAAGCGGGTCCGGAGGAATGGCAAGAGGGAAGAAAAAGGAAGAGACGTTCATGGCGGCAACAGAAGCAAGAGAATATCGTAATCCCAGGCCCTGTTTTCTAGAAAGAACCCCACAACATTACTACCCCCACCAAAATGTGACCTATGCTCCTCAACTCTACATGGTCATGAATACCCAGCCTTATGTCCAACCACTGCAACAAGCCAATCGAGGCCAAGCTCCACCTCCCAGAAATCAACCTCCTTACCGAAACCACTATAATCCACAACCACCTCAAAATAACTTCCTCCCTCAAGAACCACCCAGAAGACGGAATTTCACACCCATTGGTGAACCGTATTCTACCTTATTCCCAAAGCTAGTCCAGATGGGTTTCCTGCAACCAGTCCCTCAGACAAGGCACAATCCAGCATCACCTGCTTACAAAGCCGGTGTCAGGCGTGCTTATCATTCGGAAGCAGAAGGGCATGATACCAATGATTGTTGGACTTTAAGAAGGGTGGTTGAGAACTTGATAGAGCAGGGAAAGATAGTATTGAGGGACGAGGAGGTCCCAAATGTGACCAACAATCCATTGCCCGCTCACAATAATGGGCCGTTGATTGGGATGATTTGTGAGGACAAGGAGTTTGATCCTGCCCTAAAAGCTATAATCGCCATTGTCGATGTAGGGAAAAAGCCTAAAGCCGCCCCGAAGCTAGAGAAAGGGGAAAAGAAGATTAGTACTATCAAGGTTGAGCTCGAAGAGAAGGTCGAGACAAAGACAGTGACGATGGTGCCTGCGAAGGATGAAGTTCTTTACATTCCACGAGGTCGATCAGAGAAGCCGCAGAGATTCAAAGTCAAAAGGGCAAAACCAATGTACGTATCGAAAGGGGCCTATGTGGTCCGGGGAATGATTAAACCACCTCGGCTGAATGAGCCAGTGGTTATCGGATGCGTACCATAGAAGCCAATGACAGACCCGTCCACAGTACCGTGGAACTATCAAAGAACATTGGTTACGTACAAAGGAAGAGAAGTCACGGGGGAACTTCCCGAGAATACTTTCGTTGGAAAATATTCAGACACTCAAGAGTTAAACAAATCCACACGGAAGCGCTTCCCACCCAAGAAGCCTGTAAGCGTTGAAGAAGCGGAAGTTTTCTTCCAAACGATGAAAATGCCCGACTACGAAGTGGTGGATCAGTTACGCAAGTGCCCTGAGCAAGTGTCTATGCTATCTTTGCTAATGAGGTCAGCCGAACATCAGAAGATCTTGCTCAAAACCCTGAACGAAGCGTATATACCGGCTGAGACTTCAGTTGAACAATTGGAATGAATGACAGAAAGGTTCTTCGCAGTTAATCAGGTTTCTTTTAGCAAGAACGATTTACCTCCGGAGGGAGCGGCTCACAACAAAGCTTTACATCTAACAGTTAAGTGCAAAGACTACTACGTCAAGCGGGTAATGTTGGATGGAGGTTCGGGTGTTGACATTTGTCCGCTCTCCACGCGACAGAGAATGGAAATTGGGACCGGAAGAATTCGCCCCAATGATGTCTGCGTAAGGGCTTTTGATGGCATCAAGAGGGACACCCTCGGGGAAATAGACTTGGTATTTACTATAGGACCGGTGGAGTTCGAAATAACTTTCCAGGTACTTGATATGGATACGTCTTACAATTTTCTCCTCGGAAGACCTTGGATTCATACGGCAGGGGCTGTACCTTCCACTCTCCACCAGATGGTGAAGTTTGAATATGAAGATTGGGAAATTGTGGTCCATGGAGAAGACAAACAATCTATTTATCGGGACCCATCCATCCCATATCTTGAAGCAGGGGAAGGGAGTGAGCACACAATTAACAAGCTTTCGAAGTTGTGCTGGCAGAGCAGTATGAAGAAGGAAAACCTTGCCCCCAACCTTTCCTGTCTAACGCCTCAATCATGGTGGCTAAAGAAATGATCCGACATGGATTCAGACCAGGGAAAGGGCTTGGACGAACACTGCAAGGAATAGCGGAACCCATCACCTTGCCTTCCACTAAGAAATTTTTTAAGATAGGTTTTCAACCCACTCCGAAAGATGAAGAGTGGGCAAAGAAGAGGAAAAATGAGGGTTGGAAGCTTCCTCGACCATTGCCACATTTATACGAGACTTTCGTCGGACCAAAATACATTGAAGAAGAAGACGACGAGGCTTTTACGACCGAAGCGATCGAAGAGATATGTGGGGCAATGAGAGGAATGCTCTACGAAACTCACATGGTTCAACCTGGAGAAGGCACAAGCACCGCTGAGATGCTATATGTGGGGCCAAATGCTAAGCTTCAGAATTGGGAGGCCACGCCATTCCCAACTAGGCAGGAGTCCGGGTAGACCTGTCGTGCCACCTTTCCTGCATCACGAGTTATCCCAGGATGTAACTCAGATATTTTTCTTTAGTATCCTATTTTGATTTCCTGAATTATAAACCTTGTTATCTTCCCAATTCCAAGGAATAAAATCAGTATTTCCTTATTTTTTCCTTTATTCTGATTTTTGCTATTTATCTTTTCCTTTTAGTTATTATAATGCGGCTTTAAATAATATGACATGCTTGCGGACTTCACGCCCATATCGCAACGAGCTGTTTAATTGTGAAATAATGAACCAAGAACCGGAATATGACGAAGAAGAGGCTTTTAGGGAAATAAATCGAGAATTAGAACACTTTGAGAATAAACCTAAGCCGAATTTGTATGACACTGAACCGGTTAATTTGGGAACTCTTGAAGAAATCCGAGAGACCAAAATAAGCATTCACACGGACGATAAAATGCGAGACGCGATAATTCAACTCCTTTTTGAATTTAAAGATGTGTTTGCTTGGTCATACGATGATATGCCAGGATTGGGTGTTGTCTAGTGGTGCATAAATTGCCAATTTAGCCTAATTGTCTTCCCGTTCAACAGAAGCAGAGAAAGTTCAAGACTGATGTCAGCGATAAGATCAAAGAAGAAATCATCAAGCAGTTGAAAACAGGAGTAATCCGGGTAGTCCAGTACACTACATGGTTGGCGAATGTAGTTCCAGTAACGAAGAAAGATGGGAAGGCTCGGGTATGTGTGGATTATCGAGATTTGAATAGGGCGAGTCCCAAAGACAATTTCCCATTGCCCAACATCCATATACTTATTGATAATTGTGCCAAACATGAGATACAGTCTTTCGTAGATTGTTACGTTGGATATCATCAGGTGTTGATGGATGAAGAAGATGCCGAGAAAACCGCCTTCACTACACCTTGGGGTACTTACTGTTATCGGGTTATGCCATTCGGTTTGAAGAATGCCGGGGCAACTTACATGAGAGCCATAACTACCATTTTTCATGATATGATGCATCAAGAGATAGAGGTGTATGTAGACGACGTGATAGTCAAGTCCAGGACTCAGGATGATCATATCCAAGACTTGAGGAAATTCTTCGAGAGGCTGAGAAAGTACGACCTGAGGCTAAATCCGGCTAAATGCGCCTTCGGAGTCCCATCAGGCAGGCTTTTGGGTTTCATAGTAAGCAGGAGAGGTATCGAGTTAGATCCAACAAAGATAAAATCTATCCGAGATCTACCTCTTCCAAGAACGAAGAAAGACGTGATGAGTCTATTGGGCAGGTTAAACTATATCAGTCGATTCATTGCCCAGCTAACTAGCACATGTGAGCCCATATTCAAGCTATTGAGGAAGGATGCAGCAATCAAATGGACGACTAAGTGTCAAGAAGCTTTTGACAAGATCAAAGAATATCTTTCAAATCCTCCAGTTTTGGTCCCGCCAGAGCCAGAGAGACCCCTGTTCTTGTATTTGACAGTCTTGAAAAATTCTTTCGGTTGTGTCCTCGGGCAACATTACATAACTAGAAAGAAAGAATAGGCGATCTATTACTTAAGCAAGAAATTCACCAGCTATGAGGCCAAGTACACTTTGTTGGAAAGAACGTGTTGCGCTTTGACGTGGGTCGCTCAAAAATTGAGACATTATCTCCAAGCTCATACTACTTACCTCATAACCAGGTTGGATCCGTTGAAGTACATATTTCAAAAACCAATGCCTACTGGCAGACTAGCCAAGTGGCAAATCTTGCTTACTGAATTTGACATAGTCTATGTCACTCGCACGGCGATGAAAGCCCAGGCGTTAGCAGATCATTTGGCCGAGAACCCGGTTGATGAGGAATACCAACCATTGAGTACTTATTTTCCAGATGAAGAAATAAACACCATAGAAGTAGTCTCGGAAAACGCTCATGTTTGGAAGATGTTCTTTGACGGGGCCGTAAACGTCAAAGGTGGAATTGGGGAAATCTTGATCTCACCCACTGGTCAGCACTATCCTGCTACAGCCAGGCTTCGTTTCTTTTGCACGAACAATACAGCTTAATATAAAGCCTGCATCATGGGCATGCATATGGCGATCGATCAGGATGTTGAAGATTTGTTGATTATGGGGGATTCTGACCTGATTATCCGGCAAGCCCAAGGTGAATGGGAAACTCGAGATGTCAAGCTTATTCCTTACCGACAGCACGTGGAGGATCTCGACAAGCGATTCAAATCAATAGAGTTCAGGTATATCCCGCGGTGTCACAATGAACTAGCGGATGCACTTGCCACCTTAGCTTCAATGTTACCTTACCCAGGCAACGCCCACGTCGATCCCTTGGAAATCCAAATCAGGGAAAGACACAGTTACTGTAATGTAATCGAGGCAGGATCATGTACCCAACCATGGTACCATGATATCAAGAGGTTCTTGAAGATACAAGAATACCCCGAACATGCTACTGGAGATCAAAAGAGGACTATTAGGCGGCATGCAGGTGGTTTCTTTTTGAGCGGCGAGGTATTGTATAAAAGAACCCCGGACCTCAACATGTTAAGATGTGTTGACGTCGAGGAGGCATGAAGAATCATGCATGAGGCACACACAGGAGTATGCGGGCCCCACATGAACGGGTATGTTTTAGCAAAGAAGATCCTTCGAGCGGGCTATTACTGGATAACCATGGAAAAGGATTGTTTTAGTTTCGTTCAGAAGTGTCATTAGTGTCAGGTGCACGATGATTTGATTCATGCACCCCCCTACAGAACTACATCCTATGTCGGCACCGTGGCCTTTTGTCGCTTGGGGTATGGACGTCATTGGTCCGATTGAGCCAAAAGACTCAAATGGATACAGATTCATATTGGTCGCTATCGACTACTTCACAAAATGGGTCGAAGCCGTCACTCTCAAATCAGTCACTAAGAAGGCTGTGGTGGATTTTGTACATTCAAATCTTATCTGTCGTTTCAGTATTCCTGCAACTATCATCACAGATAACGCGACAAACTTGAATAGTCATTTGATGGAGGATGTATGCGAACAGTTCAAAATAACGCATAGGAACTCCACTCCTTATCGGCCCAAGGCCAATGGCGCTGTCGAAGCAGCAAACAAGAACATCAAGAAGATTTTGAGGAAGATGATCCAGAGTTCCCTACAATGGCATGAACAATTACCCTTTGCTTTTCTAGGATATCGCACTACAGTACGCACATCAATAGGGGCAACCCCATACTTGTTGGTTTACGGGACCGAGGCTGTGATACCAGCAGAGGTAGAAATTCCTTCGCTCCGAACCATTGTTGAAGCAGAAATTGAAGATAGTGAGTGGGTTAAGACTCGATTGGAGCAGTTGACTTTGGTTGACGAGAAACGAATGGCCGCGGTTTGTCACGGGCAGTTGTACCAACAAAGAATGGCCCGTTCTTACAACAAGAAAGTACGACCCAGGAATTTTGAAGTAGGTCAACTGGTATTAAGGCGCATTCTGCCGCATCACCAGGAAGCGAAAGGAAAATTTGCTCCTAATTGGAAAGGCCCGTACATCATCAGGAAGATGCTGCCAAGAGGAGCGTTGTATCTGGGTGATATTGAAGGAAATGATCCTGAGACAGCGGTGAATGCAGATGCAATCAAAAGGTACTATGTCTGAGTTTACTTCAGTGATGTCTTGGCACATTTGAGATGATGAAGGTTTTATTCCCACTACCCAAACACTATCAACTCTCTCTACAAGCCCTTTGAGCCGATTACATTTCTTTGGCAACCCTCATAAAAAAAACCAACATTGATTGAGCCTGAACTACGTCTGACTTGATTCCGAAAGGATACGTAGGCAGCCTCTCTCTGGGGTTCAGTCACACCAAAAATAAAATCCAATTTACCCTGAAGTTGAAACTGGGGCCCACCAAATGGTTTCGAAGTTGTAATTTCATCCACAATTCTTTTACCAAGTACAAGTCCTTCGGATCAATTGCCAAAGGCAGGGGAAACCAAGAAAGATCATGATTGGAAGCCGATACATTCTAAATTGAGAGAAATAAAATGAGAGAGTCTTGTCGGTGAAAACCTTCGGGCACCATGAGGCGACGGGAGTAGAGAAATCAAAAATGAGAGAGCTTGTTTAGTAAAAACTCGCAAAGAGTGCTATCAGGCGACAGTAAGAAGAGAAATGAGAGAGGTCGACTAGCGAAAACCCTCAAAGGGCGCTGTCGGCCGAAAAGATGATTCCACCTCAGAAAGTTCTGGCAAGGTTCCCTGGTTTGGAAACATAGATCCGTTTTGGTTCATGAGGAAATGCAAGTTCATGAAGATCAGGCATCCAGTCCAAAAAGCATGTCATGTCAATTTAAAGTTAGCATGTTACCGCAGATAAGTCTTTCTTGTCCCGAAAGGGACACTTCTCTTTTTAAATTCGTTTTCTCCGCTCTTTGTTTTACCTTTCCTTGAATCCCTTTCTTTTTAACCCTAAATTCCAAAATATGCTGGAAAGAAAAGGTGGTAGGACCGGTTTCACGGAGCTCCGTTTAGTAAGAAATGAAGAAAATACCCCGCTTTAGTGGTACTTCAGTCCAATCCCGACTGATCATGATGTTGATTGCTTTCGAAGTAAAGCCACACAAAAAAAAATCCCCAACGAGTATCCCCTTGTAAAAATCCCCAACGAGTCTGCCCCAGTAAAAATCCCCACTGAGTCTGCCTCAGTAAAAATCCCCAAGCGGAATGGTTTGGAAGAGCCAAAGCTTTACACAGGTGAACCATCACAAAAATCCAGAAATGCCAGTCTGATCAGTTTAAAAAAGGGTCGCCTGTGAATCCAATCAATGGCGGATTTTTTCTCAACAGGAATGAGCCCGGGACCAAGCAATTGGAACGATCAAGGCCACCGAACAAACCACCGTTTTCAAACTGACAATTGTTCTTTGTTTGGAAAATTGAAACAGGCGCGATCCAAAGAAACCGTGCAAGAAGCAGGTGCCGCCCAAAAGGAAAAGAAATGCACAAGTGCAAGAATCAGCTTTGCAACAAGGAATCGACCCAAGAAGGAAGTTTCCTCCAAATTCTTTCCTGCATTTTTACTAAAAAATAAAAAAATAAAAAAAAATAATAATATAAAAATAAAAAAATAAAAACGAAAAGAGAAATAAGAAGAAAATTCCAAAAAAGGGGTTAGTTTAGAATCCCCAAAATCAATCTTTCACCTATTGCCAACATTAGGGCTCCAATCCCTGAGTTGAGCGTTTTTCCTGTTAGCCGACATTAGGGCTCCAATCCCTGAGTTGAGCATTTTTCCTTTAGCCGACATTAGGGCTCCAATCCCTGAGTTGAGCAATTTCCTGTTAGCCGACATTAGGGCCCCAATCCCTGAGTTGAGCGTTTTTCCTTTAGCCAGCATTAGGGCTCCAATCCCTGAGTTGAGCAACTTTTCTTTTAGCCGACATTAGGGCTCCAATCCCTGAGTTGAGCAACTTTCCGTTAGCCGACATTAGGGCTCCAATACCTGAGTTGAGCGATTTTCTTTTAGGCGACATTAGGGCTCCAATCCCTCAGTTGAGCAACAGCAACAACAGTAACAACATGCATTGCAATCCCATGGTAGTCCCAGCTACCAAAGTTTCCCGGACTACATTGACCTGATTCCTGTTTAGCCCAGGATATGTAGGAAATCTTTGAAGCAAAGATTCGGTCGAATCTTTCAAAAATGTGCTTCACACGGAGTAGTCCAACGAGCAAGAATCGCTCATATCCGCTCACTTTATCTTTGCACGAAAACCTCGCATGTTCTCAGGCAAAGAGGGGCAGCTGTGAGCACGTGATTTTTGTTTACACGACAATTACTCCAAAAGAAATCGAAAAATAAAACAAATGGTCTTGTTGTACAATTTTTGGATTTTACGTGGCATTTTTGGTAGTTATTTGTAGTTTTTTCCATTTTTATTTTTATCAAACAAAATACAAAAAATGTGTCGTGTGTAGTTGAACCATAATCCGGTTATTAAAAGGAAAATCACAAAATATACATCTTTTGTCCTATTTGTTGTCTTGGTATGATTTTACCTATTTTAAATATTTTAATATGTGTGTAATAATTGTATTAAGTGTTAATTAATGGGGTTTAATTTTGTTTAATTAGGTTTTGTGTTTTAAAATGAGAAAAAAAAAGAAAAAAAAGAGTGCAAATTGGTCTAAAATCAGGATTGGGCTTGTTTCCTATTTTAAAATCTGAGGCCCAAAAAAGCAGCCCAAGGCAACCAGTCCAACAGACCCATCTCCCAGGCCTCCAAACGACGTAGTTTGACACCAAAACTATGTCGTTTCAGGGGGCGACCCATCTCAGCCGTTCAAACCACACTGATCTAACGGCCCTCGTCACACCTCCATACCCACATACGAACCCGACCCGTTCAACCCCGGACCAACCCGACCCCAATACTAAAACAAACGACACCGTTTGGATTAACCTTTCGATCCAGGCCGTTGATCTCGAGTGATCTAACGGCCAAGACCCAACCATCCACCCCGTATAAAAGCCTCCATATCGTACCCTGCCCCCCTATCCAAGCACCCCTCCCTTGAGTCGTCTCCTTCACCAGACCCCAAACCCCACGAAACCCTAACGCCGCCCCCTTTCCCCTCACCATTAAACCCGGTGGCAAGCACGCCGGTGACCACCACCTTAACACCCTAGATCCATCTCACCACCCTGAATCCAAATCCACCAACCGCTTAGTTCGAATCAGTCCCTAGGTTCTCGAATCTTCATTTGAAGATTCGAACAGAACTTCGATCTACACCGATCTACCCCAGATTCATACCAGGCACTCCCCTGACCTCCCTCATGACCAAACCAGGCTTGGTTTGGTCCGAATCTAACTAGGGAAACATAAATCCCAAATCTGCCCTTAGGAACCCTAGAAGTCCTGAGTCCGATCTGTGTCCGTTTGAACAAGATGATTAGGGTCTAATGGACCTTAATCGAAGTGTTCTCAGTTGAGAACACTTCGATTAAAGTCCGTTCAACCCCAAGAAAGGTCGATTCAAATCTGAGCTAGGGCTTGCTGATTTTTCAAGATTTTAAGGTATTTTTGCTTTCTTTTTTTATCAGTTCATGTGTTTGTTGTAGTTAAATGTCTGTTTATTGCCCCAAATGTTTAGTTGATTTTATTTTGAATTGTTTGTCGACTGTTTCTGTCCACCTTGCCCGGACCTCTGTATTTGGTCAAGTCCTTCTTCATTTACTGATAATGTGTGTATGTGTAAACTGTACAACCAACTGAAATTGAAATTGGTCGATTAATTAGTTCCCAGGGTCATTTTTTGTTTTGACAGTGCAATCTGAACCCCTTGTTCAATACTGTTCGATTCCGATCCTTGGCTATTGATTGTATATGTTATAATTAGTATAGTCGATTCGATACGTGTCGTCGATTAGTTTCAGCTGTTTGAATGGTAACAATTTGATTTATTTCCTGCTGAAACTTTGTTTGAATCAAATTAGCAATTGAGTATAGCTACTTATAATTGGTGTATTTGAATTAGAAAAATTAAGAATTGGTCTGTAGCTGCAGTCTGAATTGATGGCATGTGCACTTGTGGACAACATGTGCATTAGGGCCTTTTAGAAATTAAAATAACTTGACAGCATGTGCTGTCAGGCCATCTTCAGCTTGCCCATACCCTTGTTTAGTTTAATAAGATGATTAAAAAGGGTTGTCAGGGGAATATCATGGGAGAGGGTTCTTATTTTATTTGGGAATGGAAAGACAGCATATCACATGGGAGGAGCTTCGATTTGTTTAACAGGCTGTAAATGGCCTGAGGCTAAGCCATAAATAGAGAGGTTCTTCCATTTAGTAAAGGGGATATATAGAAAATAGAGAGGCATATACAAGGATACACATTGAGAGATACACACACACAGACACACATAAGGAACACAGGCAGAAAAGAGAGAGGAGGAGGATATACACATACACACAGATAGATATAGAGAGGGGATACACAGACAGATAGAGAAGGAGGGAGAGAGTTCTGAAATCAAAGAGAGTTCAGAAATCAGGGGAAGATAGAAAAGAGATTTCTGTTCGTTTGATTGAAACTAAAAACACTTTTTTCTTCATCTTCTTTGTTTGGACACTAGCTCTAATCTGCTATTGGTTCAGTCAGACTAAGGGTCTTTGTTTTGAAGTATTGGAAAATCAGCAACTTGTGTTCTTTTATTTGTATCGGATCCATCTGTTTACCTATTTGGAATGACATTGGAGTTTTTCCTCGATTTCAACTGGGCTTTATTCTTTTACTTGAACATTGGGTACTGTATCATTGAGTTGCTGTTTGGTTTATTCTGCCTGGATTGTCATTGCTGCTGTGTTGGTTGTCATTGCTGCTATCTTCTACTACTGCTCTACTGACTTTCCTGCTTCTTCCATTGTAAGCATTTCCCAGGTACACATCTCATACTGATGTAACAATAAAAAGCATGAATTGAAAGATCTGAAGGAATTGTAATCATCTGCTGCTTTGCTTACAGTTTTATAAATGTTGTTAAATTGTGTAAATTTTAGTTTGTAGCTTAATAGAGAATACATTAGTAAGTTTGTACTTAATTGAAGCTTATGCTGATCTAAAACCGCGATATGTGATTCATTTAGTGGTATACAGGATGTAACTATATAATTCATGGAATGTGCAACCACTAGTGTAATTGTTAATTTGAACTTTTCTTCAGTTGTTTTGAGCATGTAGGGTGAATGGCTTTTAAAATCTTGCCGAATACAACACAGTTTTAAATTTGGGAGCTTCAATTTCAGTAGGCAGTTTATAGGATGAGTTCCGAACATCATTAGTAGCATCCTCCAATAAGTAATTTTATTAATCTAGTCTAAATAAGTTAGTTAAATTCAACTCAATAAATATTTGGAGTAAGTTTAGCCTTTCATTAAATTTCGCATGCAATCCCCTTTATCAAATTAAAGCATACTTACCCATGGAATAAGGTACGAAACAATTCCCGTAAATAATTAATTAGATAACTAACAAGAATCCAAGTTAGGCCAAACATGTAACTTAATTAGAATGTATTTTCCTTCTTCCATTTATTTTAGAAAACCAAAAAAAAATAGGAAATGTAGTCATGCCAAGATTATCCTTTTAAAAATAACGAGACGAGCCTCGCCAAATGAGAGACACAAACTGCGGGGCCCTCATAAGTGTATATATTGAATACTTAGAATTGGGATGAACTGTTTAGTGAATTTCACTGCCTTCCCTAAATATAATAACGCGTTAGACTCTTTAGGTGCGACTTAATTAAATTACATTCTTAAATTCGGGTGTGCATTTATGTGACCCAAATTCAAATCTCAACGGAGTCGAAATGTGTTAACAACTACGGGTGCATTGATTGTGACGTGGTTCGAGATGCATTTTCACGACGTTGCAATTCTATAAAAATAAATGATAATAATAAAAACGGTTTAAACTTAATAAAAGCACATAAGTCACAACATGTATTTAAATCAGATATTTAGCCATTATAACAATTTAAGCGACCGTGCTAGAACCACGGGATTCGAGGGTGCCTAACACCTTCCCTCGGGTCAACAGAATTCCTTACTTAGAATTTCTGGTTCGCAGACTTCATTTGGAAAAGTCGAATATTTTCCTCGATTCGGGATTCAAGATAAACCGGTGACTTGGGACACCAAAAGCCAAACCTTTCCCAAGTGGCGACTCTGAATTAAATAAATAATCCCATTTCGAATATCGTCACTTAACTTGGAAAAACTCCCCTCGCGCATTCTACCCTTCGGGGCTGGGCGCGCAAAAAGGAGGTGTGACAGCTCTGGCGACTCTGCTGGGGATTTTTACCCAGAACCACTGGTTCAGGGTTCAAGAATTCGAGCTTAGAATAATTGATATATTTGGCTTTATTATCTGATATTTATTACATGTTTTGACATAACGTGCTAAATGTTGTCTTTTACCGCTTTGATATTATCTGAAATATATATAAACTGTGCCGAAACCCTCCTCTCTTCACCTCCGGGGATGTGCTTACTGGTTGAGACTCCCTATTTTGTTAGTGTTAATACCCTGAAATAAAAAGATGTTCAGACAAGTTAAGAAGCCGGATGGCCTTTTGGTTCCCGGTAAGTTTCCCCCTCCTCGACTCGAGTTGTCCGCTCGCGTACATAGTCTAGAACATATACCCAGGTTATAAACCTAGTATAACGAAACCTCATGTCGGATCCCTAGTAGGAACGCTTATCTGCATCATGTTGCATTTGACATAGGGGACTCAACACAGGGGTTGGGTCCGTCTAGGACAGGCAACCTGAAATGAAAAGACCGTCCTGCTGCATCCCGTTTGTTTTGCGCATCTATTTGCTTCGGATCTGCATGCTGACCGGTTTCCAAAATTTTCAAAAAAAAAAAAAGAATAGCAGCATAGGAAGATAATTACTTATCTTTGGAAAAAATAAAACTAATGTCCTAGTAATGTCAAAACCTCGCCGGAATTTTCTTTAAAAAAAAAGAAAAAAAAATGAAAACAAAGTTTGTCTTTCAGTTTGATTTTTCAAAAAATATATATATAAATTTTTTTTCCCTTTTAATCACTTTCAAAATCCAAAAAATATATATATAATTAAAAAAAAAGGGATAATTCAAAATTCAAAATTTATTGTTTCATTTGTAGTATCTCTTTAAAAGATTTTCGAAATTTCAAACAAAAAAAAAAGAGTGAAAAGAAGTTTAAAATTTATAAATATTTCCTTAGTCTCTTTTTAAAAAAAAATAAAAAATAAAAATATATATATAAAATTCCAGAAAAATAGTTATTCCTCTTTTTCTTTAAAAGATTTTATTTGTTTCCCCTATTTCTGATCCGAGAACTATGCCGGTTTGATTCTCGCAGGGTGCGAGATACGTAGGCAACCCTCATCGGGTCCAACCTCTCCTTTTTCAGAAATGACAAAATGTCGCCACTTTTATAAAGAGTCGGGTGATGCCGTTTTTGTAAAAACAGTCGAATGTTCCCAAGCGGGACCCCGGAAGGCTGACATTGCATAAACGGCCATCTTCGGTCATCATTTTTCGGTTGATCCTCGCAGCTTTAAAATCTTCATTCTCGAAGTGCTAAAAGGCTGCATTTGAAAATCGATTTCGTCGTTTTGAAAATATAAAATAAAAAAAATAAAAAAAAAAGTCTTGAAAAAAAATCTAGATAGTTTTATTTTGAGTCTAATAAAAGTCTTTTCATTAGCATAATCACCCTAATAAATGTGCAGGATGAGCACGATACAAAACGAACCCTTTTCAATAATGACCAAGGTCCCTTTTGAGTTGCGATTATGGTGGAACGACTTAGGCAAGGAGGGGCAAGACAAAGTAAGGAAATATCTGAAAGATCTCCCGGATTTACTAGATGTTCAGCCTCGGGGTGATATTATCAGATCATTGGTCACTTGCTGGGATTCAGCACACAATGTATTTCATTTCTCAGACTTTGAGCTCACCCCGACCTTGGAAGAAATAGCGGGGTACATCGGAGGTAATGAAGCTCCGTTAAGGTTCAAATACTTGATTGCACCTAGGGCCGTCACGGTACACCGGTTTCTGGATTTCCTAAAAATACCCCGAACATTTCACCATCCAGATCTTGCCAAAGGTTTCTGCAGTCTCCACCTCATATATGCTAGATACGTCCACGTGGGCGGGTTCAATAAGCCGGACTTCAAACTATGCAGTAAAGGCAACCGACAAAAGTGGGACGAACACAGGCTGGTAGCTTTTATGACAGCCTTTTTGGGTTTTATAGTGTTCCCAAGGAAAGACGGAAACATCGATCTAAAAGTAACTGGGGTCGTCAGCACTTTGCTCACCCAAGATAAAAGTACTCTGGCGCCTATGATTATGGGTGACATCTTCCGGGCTCTCACTGCTTGCCGAGCTAGGGGCGACTTTTTCGAAGGATGTAACCTACTGTTGCAAATGTGGATGACCGATCATTTATGCCACCGCTCCCCGCTCTTGGGTTACGGTTTGCCTGAGAAAACTTGTATTGGAGAATTCTACACAAGAATCGAAGGGTTCAGTCTACCCGAGGGAGTCACAACATGGACCTCATTTTTCCGAACTCTCACTGCCAACTAAATCCAGTGGACGCTCGGATGGTTGCCCGTTGAGGAAATCATATACATGCCGGCAACGAGGCCCCACTTTCTGTTAATGGGACTTAAAATCATCCAACCCTATGCACCGTATCGGGTTTTGAGGCAACTTGGGAGGTATCAAGTGGTGCCGAAAGATGAAGATCTGAGTACCCAAGTGATATCAGTCCGGACGGTCGTTTCCCCGAAGAAGAAGTTTGCCAAATCTGGAGTGAGTGCCAACATCTGACAGCAAACACTTGTGTGATGGATACGGCAAAAGGGGAAGTTGCCCCGGGGTATCACGCTTGGTTTAGAGGTGACATATCCTGTGACAGACCGGCAAAAAGGCCTCATCTCAAAGATTTCGTTGAGTCATCCCAAGAGCAATGGAACTGGTTAGCAAAAGAAAAGGGGTATCGGGCAGAGATCGGTGATTTGAAGCAACAGGTTGACAGTCTGAAATTCAATAACAGTATGCAAATCGCTGCGGATCGAGGCGAAAAGAATAGATTGGCCCAAGAAAATGAAGAACTTAGGGCCCAAATTCAAAAATTGAGGTCGGCTCTTGATGAACAGCCAAGGAGTCGATCAGACGAGAAATTGATAAAAGGGCTGAAAAGTGAAGTCAGGGAATGGCGAGATAGTTTAGAAGAGTCTGAAAATGTCATGGCAGAGCTCAAAGCACAGTGGGGTACAAGAGCAGATAAGCATCGCCGATACTTGAACCAATTGAAACGCGACCACGAGAAAACTGTTGCTAAAATGAAGAGACAGATGGCTACACTTGAGGTTAAAGCAGTTAAGCGGGACAAGGATTTCCAATTGGAGAACAGATACTGTTATGACCTGTTGGCCCAAATGAAGGCAGAAGTGCGGCAATTGAAGAATCAGCATATACAAGATTCTCAGGTTTTAAAAACGTGTAGTGATCAGATAAAACGTATGCTCATAGAGAAGAAACAAACCAGAGATAGGACCAGGACCATTGCCCACGCCATCATCAGACGATGTCTATGGTGTTAGAACATGACCAGCGTTACCGTTCTCTCGGCAGTGATGGGTTATGTCAAGCAGACCATGCATGAGTTGGAACAACATGAAAGGGATCTCACACCTAGGACCGCGACAAGGCCGAACGATGCCCCGCGAGCACCAATTTTTGAAGCCTTAATGTATTCATAGGTCGAGGCTGTATCTTAGCATCTTCTGTCCGTCTTCTCGCATCAGGGTGCATTAGTCTGTTTGAGTCTATGTTTATTTTCAAGTTTTGTTTTTCCTTTTTCGAAAATGTTGCTTGTAATAGATCATTTCAGTAATAAAATGTGTGTTTCTTTTACATTCATCTATTTTTGAACTACGTAATGATCTGATTCGCGTGACATCGTGATACATAGGCAATCCTCATCGGATCCGATCACATTTAAAAAAAATGAAAACAGTAACAAAAGGAGAAAGAAAAGAAAATAAAAACATAATAAAAAGCCTAAAAAAGGAAGCCGGAATGACGCATGCTTTCGTCACAAACATGTAGGAATTCACTTAACTGTATAGGTGCATCATGCCCCAACGTGAGATTGCCTATCTGTTATTTGTTTCGAATTAACCATTCGTTTGTCGATGAGTCCTCCCAGGTTTTGGAAAAGGCGGTTGGTTTGGTGAAAGTCTGGCCTCACACTCATACTTCACGAGGTCGAAAGGGAGTGTTCAATTACCTGTTGTTAAGTCAGGAGGCGGTGCTCACACTTACTTCACAAGGTCAAAGGGAAGCATAGAAATGTCTTCAGAAATTCCTTTGCCAACAGTTCCTGTTTCCGAGGAGAGTTCGATCTCGGCCGTCCTCACGCCCGAGTCCGCAACTGCGGAGGAAAATAGAATCCTGCGGCTCCGCATGTTGGAAATGCTGGATGACTGGAATAACGGAAAAGAGCCACCAAGTGTCGTCCCTGGATTCCCTGAGTTATTCTCCAGGACAAGCGGGACTTCTAATGTCCCCATAAGCTATCCTGCTACCCCATTCGGGTATCCAGCCATTTCGGCCTTCTCTGCTAGATCGCCCTCTGATTCTTATCCCCGAGTGTCAACAACGGATGTAAACACAAACATCTTTACTGCACCACCCTGCCCGATTACGGCACAACCCGCTACATACAAGCCAAATTTTGACTCATCCTCGTTTACATTCCAAGCACCATCTTTCTCAATGGAACCAACTCGGTTTGCCACCAGCACTCATCCTCCACAGCCTCAGTGCGAGTTTGCACCTGGGCAGGATCAGAACCCCAAAATTGCTGAACAAGATGAGATGGCCAAAAGAATGAGAAGCCTTGAGCAGAGTTTGAAGAACATGCAAGGTTTGAGCGGACACAAGAGCATCTCCTATACCGATCTATGCATGTTCCCTCACGTGCACCTACCAGTGGGTTTCAAGACCCCAAAGTTTGAGAAGTACGACGGGCACGGTGACCCCATTGCTCATCTCAAGAAATACTGCAACCAATTGCGGGGAGCCGGCGGAAAAGAGGAATTGCTAATGGCATATTTCGGGGAAGGTCTGGTAGGAATAGCCTCATAATAGTATATGGACCAGGACATATCTCGATGGCATATATGGGATGATCTCGCCAGAGATTTTGTGAGACAATTCCAGTATAACATCGACATTGCACCAGACCGCAATTCTCTGTCAAACTTGAAGAAGAAACCTTCAGAAAGCTTCAGAGAATATGCTATTAAGTGGCGCGAGCAGGCATCGAGGGTGAAGCCTCCCATGGACGAGATAGAAATGGTCACTACTTTTCTCCAGGCTCAAGAGTCCGACTATTTCCAAAACATGATGTCAGCCATGGGAAAGCCTTTCGCAAAAGCGATTAAGATTGGGGAGATGGGGGAGAATGGTCTGAAAACGGGTAGAATTTTGAGTCAGGCGGCCATAAGGGCAACCTCCCAAGCCGTCCAAAGCGGGTCCGGAGGAATGGCAAGAGGAAAGAAAAAGGAAGAAACGGCCATGGCAGCATCAGAAGCAAGGGAATATCGTAATCCCAGGCCCCGTTTTCCAGAAAGGACCCCACAACACTACTACCCCTACCAAAATGTGGCATATGCTCCTCAACCCTACATAGTCATGAACACCCAGCCTTATGTCCATCCGCCGCAGCAAGCCAATCGAGGCCAAGCTCCACCTCCCAGAAATCAGCCTCTATACCGCAACCACTATAACCCACAGCCTCCTCAAAATAACTTTCGCCCTCAGGAACCACCTAGAAGGCGGGATTTCACACCCATCGGTGAGCCATACTCTACTTTGTTCCCGAAGCTAGTCCAGTTGGGTTTCCTGCAGCCGGTCCCTCAGACAAGGCACAATCTGGCATCACCTTCTTATAAAGTCGGTGTTAGATGCACCTATCATTCAGGAGCAGAAGGGCACGATACAAATGACTGCTGGGCTTTTAGAAGGGTAGTCGAGAATTTAATAGAGCAAGGGAAAATAGTGCTAAGGGACGAGGAGGTCCCAAATGTGACTAACAATCCATTGCCTGCTCACAACAACGGGCCGCTAATTGGAATGATCTGCGAGGACAAAGAATTTGATCCTGGTTTGAAAGCTATAATCGCCATCGTCGACGTAAGGAAAAAGCCTGAAACAGCCCAGAAGCTAGAAAAAGGGGAAAAGAAGGTCAGTACTGTGAAGTGCGAGCCCGAAAAGAAGGTGGAGAAAAAGACGGTGCCTGTGAAGAATGGAGTTCTTTACGTCCCGCGAGGTCAAGCAGAGAAGCCGCAGAGTTTCGAAGTCAAAAGGGCAAGGCCAATGTACGTACCAAAAGGGGCCTATGTGGTCCGGGGGACGTTTCAACCACCTCGGCTGAATGAGCCAGTAGTTATCGGACGCGTGCCACAGAAGCCGATGACCAACCCGTCCACAGTGCCGTGGAACTATCAAAGAACGTTGGTTACGTACAAAGGTAAAGAAGTCACGGGAGAACTTCCGGAAAATACTTTCATTGGAAAGTATTCGAACACTCAAGAGCTAAACAACACCACACGGAGACGCTTCCCACCGAAGAAGCCTGTAAGCGTTGAAGAAGCGGAAGTTTTCTTCCAACAAATGAAAATGCCAGACTATGAAGTGGTAGATCAACTACGCAAGTGCCCCGAGCAAGTGTCCATGCTATCACTGCTGATGAGGTCAGCCGAGCACCAAAAGATCTTGCTCAAGACCCTGAATGAAGCATACGTACCAGTCGAAACCTCAGTCAAACAACTGGAATGGATGACGGAGAGGTTCTTCGCCGTTAACCAATTCTCTTTTAGCAAGAACGATTTACCCCCGGAGGGAGCGGCACACAACAAAGCCTTGCATCTAATAGTTAAATGCGAAGACTACTACGTCAAGCGGGTAATGTTGGATGGAGGTTCAGGTGTTAGCATTTGTCCGCTCTCCACGCTACAAAGAATGGAAATTGGGACCGAAAGAATCCGCCCCAATAATGTCTGCGTAAGGGCTTTTGACGGCGTCAAGAGAGATACCCTTGGGGAAATAGACTTGGTGTTGACCATAGGGCCAGTGGAGTTTGAAATAACTTTCCAAGTGCTTGACATGGATACGTCCTACAATTTTCTCCTCGGCAGACCTTGGATTCATGCGGCAGGAGCTGTGCCTTCCACTCTTCACCAAATGGTGAAGTTTGAGTACAAAGACCGGGAAATTGTGGTCCACGGAGAAGATGAGCAGTCTATTTATCGGGACCCATCCATCCCATATCTTGAACTAAGGGAAGGGAGCGAGCACAAGGTCTATCAGGATTTCGAAGTTGTATTAGCAGAGCAGTATGAAGAGGGAAGACCTTGCCCCAACCTTTCTTGTCTAACGCCTCGATCATGGTGGCTAAAGAGATGATCCGGCACGGATTCAGTCCAGGGAAAGGGCTCGGACGAACATTGCAAGGAATAACGGAACCCATCACCTTGCCTTCCGCCAAGAAACCTTTTGGGATAGGTTTTCAACCCACTCCAGAAGATGAAGAATGAGCAAAGAAGAGGAAGAATGAGGGTTGGAAACTGCCTCGGCCACTGCCGGATTTATATGAAACTTTCGTCGGACCAAGATACACTGAAGAAGAAGACGATGAAGTTTTCACGGCTGAGGAAATCGAGGAGATATGTGGGGCAATGAGAGAAATGCTCTACGAGGCTCACATGGTTCAACCAGGAGAAGGCACCAGCACTGCCGAAATGCTATATATGGGGCCAAACGCCAAACTTCGAAACTGGGAGGCCACGCCATTTCCGACTAGGCAGAAGTCTGGGTAGACCTGTCCTGCCCCCTTTCCTGCATCACGAGTTATCTCCAGGATATAACTTGGATGTTTTTCTTCCCTTCAATTGTTGTTTCGAATTCCTGAGTTGTAGACATTGTTGTCTTCCAAATTCCAAGAAAATAAAAAAAATCATCATTGTTTTCTCATTTTTCCCTTTGTTCTGATTTTTGTTATTTTTCCTTTATCTTTTCTTTCAGTTATAATAATGCGGCTTTAAATATGACATGCTTGTGGACTTCACGCCCAAATCACAACGAGCTATTTAATTGTGAAATAATGAACCCAGACCCAGAATATGATGAAGAAGAGGCTTTTAGGGGAATAAACCGAGAATTGGAACACTTTGAGAATAAATCTAAGCCAAATCTGAATGACACCGAACCGGTTAATTTAGGAACTCCTGAAGAAATCCGAGAGACCAAAATAAGCATTCACACGGGCGAGAAAACGCGAGACGCGATAATTCAACTCCTTTTTGAATTTAAAGATGTGTTTGCTTGGTCATACGATGACATGCCAGGACTAGGTGTTGATCTAGTGGTTCATAAATTGCCAATTCACCCTGATTGTCCTTCAGTTCAACAAAAGCAAAGAAAGTTCAAAACTGAGGTCAGTGACAAAATTAAAGAGGAGATCACCAAGCAGCTGAAAACGGGAGTGATTCGGGTAGTCCAGTATACAACATGGTTGGCGAACGTAGTTCCAGTACCGAAAAAAGATGGGAAGACTCGGGTATGTGTGGATTATCGAGATCTAAATAGGGCGAGTCCCAAAGACAATTTCCCATTGCCCAACATCCACATCCTTTTTGATAATTGCGTCAAACATGAGATACAATCTTTTGTAGATTGCTACGCTGGGTATCATCAGGTATTGATGGACGAAGAAGACGCCGAGAAGACGGCCTTCACTAAAGCTTGGGGCACTTACTGTTATCGGGTTATGCCATTTGGTCTGAAGAATGATGGGGCAACTTACATGAGGGCCATGACTGCCATTTTTCATGACATGATGCATCAAGAAATAGAGGTGTATGTGGACAACGTGATAGTCAAGTCCAGGATGCAGGATAATCACATCCAAGACTTGAGGAAGTTCTTCGAGAGACTGAGGAAGTACGACTTGAAGCTGAACCCAACCAAATGTGCTTTCGGAGTCCCATCGGGCAAGCTTTTGGGCTTCATAGTGAGCAGGAGAGGTATCGAATTAGATCCAACAAAGATAAAATCTATCAGAGATCTACCTCCCCCGAGAACGAAGAAAGACGTGATGAGTTTGTTGGGCAGGCTAAACTATATCAGTCGATTCATTGCCCAGCTAACTAGCACATGTGAGCCCATATTTAAGCTGTTGAGGAAGGATGCGGCGATTAAATGGACGGCTGAGTGTCAAGAAGCTTTTGACAAAGTCAAAGAATATCTTTCAAATCCCCCAGTTTTGGTCCCACCAGAGCCAAATAGACCACTGTTCTTGTATCTGACAGTCTTGGAAAATTCTTTTGGTTGCGTCATCGGGCAACATGACATAACCGGAAAGAAAGAACAAGCGATCTACTACTTGAGCAAGAAATTCACCGACTACGAGGCCAAGTATACTCTGCTAGAAAGAACGTGTTGCGCTCTGACATGGGTTGCTCAAAAGCTGAGACATTATCTCCAAGCTCACACTACTTTCCTCATAAGCAGGCTGGATCCTTTGAAGTATATATTTCAGAAACCAATGCCTACTGGAAGACTGGCCAAGTGGCAAATCTTGCTTACTGAATTTGACATAGTCTATGTCACCCACACTGCAATGAAAGCCCAGGCGTTAGCCGATCATTTGGCCGAAAACCCGGTTGATGAGGAATACCAACCATTGAGCACTTATTTTCCGGACGAAGAAATAAACACCGTAGAAGTGGTCTCGAAAAATGCCCATGTTTGGAAGATGTTCTTTGATGGGGCCGTAAACGCCAAAGGTGTAGGAATCGGGGCAATTTTGATTTCGCCCTCCGGTCAGCATTATCCTGCCACAACTAGACTGCGTTTCTTTTGCACGAACAAGACAGCTGAGTATGAAGCCTGCATCATGGGCATGCATATGGCGATCGATCAGGATGTCGAAGATTTACTGATTATGGGAGATTCTGACCTGATTATCCGGCAAGCCCAAGGTGAATGGAAAACTCGGGATGTAAAGCTTATTCCTTACCGACAGCACGTGGAGGACCTCGGCAAACGTTTTAAATCAATAGAGTTCAGGTATATCCTGCGGTGTCACAATGAACTAGTGGATGCACTTGCTACCTTGGCTTCAATGCTACCTTACCCAGGCAACGCCCACGTCGATCCCTTAGAAATCCAAATCAGGGAAAAACACGACTACTGCAACGCAATCGAGACAGGATTGAGTACACAGTCATGGTACCATGATATCAAGAGGTTCTTGAAGACACAAGAATATCCCGAACATGCTATTGGAGATCAAAAGAGAACCATTAGGCGGCATGCAAGCGCGAATTGTTGTATAAGAGGACCCCGGACCTCAATCTACTAAGATGTGTTGACGCCGAGGAGGCAAGAAGGATCATGCACGAAGTACACGCAGGAGTGTGCGGACCTCAAATGAACGGGTATGTCTTAGCAAAGAAAATCCTTCGAGCAGGTTATTACTGGATGACCATGGAAAAGGACTGCTTTAGCTTCGTTCGGAAGTGTCATCAGTGTCAGGTGCACGGTGATTTGATTCATGCACCTCCCACGGAATTGCATCCCATGTCTGCACCTTGGCTATTTGTTGCCTAGGGCATGGACGTCATTGGTCCGATCGAGCCGAAGGCCTCAAATGGACATAGATTTATACTGGTTGCCATCGACTACTTCACAAAATGGGTAGAGGCTGTCACTCTCAAGTCGGTCACTAGAAAAGCTGTAGTGGATTTTGTACATTCGAATCTTATCTATCGTTTCGGTATTCCTGCAACTATCATCACAGATAACGCAGCAAACTTGAATAGTCACTTGATGGGAGATGTATGCGAGAAGTTCAAAATAACGCATAGGAATTCCACTCCTTACCGGCCCAAGGCCAATGGCGTTGTAGAAGCAGCAAACAAGAACATCAAGAAGATTTTGAGGAAGACGATCCAGAGTTCCCGACAGTGGCATGAGCAGTTACCGTTTGCATTGTTGGGATATCGCACTACGGTACGCACGTCAGTAGGGGCAACCCCTTATATTTTGGTTTATGGGACCGAGGCTGTGATACCAGCAGAGGTAGAAATTCCTTCGCTTCGAACCATTGTCGAAGCAGAAATCGAAGACAGCGAGTGGGTTAAGACTCGATTGGAGCAGTTGACTTTGATTGACGAGAAACGAATGGTTGCGGTTTGTCACGGGCAGTTGTACCAACGAAGAATGGCTCGTGCTTACAATAAGAAAGTCCAACCCAGGAATTTCGAAGTGGGTCAACTGGTACTGAGGCGCATTCTGCCACATCACCAGGAAGCAAAAGGTAAATTTGCTCCAAACTGGAAAGGCCCATACATCATCAGGAAGATATTGCCGAGAGGAGCATTGTACCTAGGTGATATTGAAGGAAATGATCCCAAAACAGCGGTCAATGCGGATGCAGTCAAGAGATACTATGTCTGAGTTATACTCCAGTGGTCCTGACACATTTGAAATGATAAAGGTTTTATTCCCACTACCCCAAACACTATCAACTCTCTCTATAAGCCCTTTGAGCCAGTTACATTTCTTTGGTTACCAATCAAAAAATAAAAAATAAAAAAAAAAGAGAAAAGAAAACAAACAAAACAAAACATTGATGAGAGCCTGAACTACGTCTGACTTGATTTTGAAAGGATACGTAGGCAGCCTCTCTCTGAGGTTCAGTCACACCAACAATAAAATCCCATTTACCCTAAAATTGAAACTGGGGCACACCAAACGGCTTAGAAGTTGTAGTTTCATCTACCATTCTCTACCAAGCACAAATCCTTCGGATGCAATTACTAAAGGTAGCAGGAGTCAAGAGATATCGCGATGGGAGGCCGGTACATTCTGAATTGAGAGAAATAAAATGAGAGAGTCTTGTCGGTGAAAACCTTCGGGCACCGCGAGGCGACGGGAGTAGAGAAACCAAACGAGAGAGCTTGTTTAGTAAAAACTCGCAAAGAGTGCTATCAAGCGACGACAGGAAGAGAAATGAGAGAGGTCGACTAGCGAAAACCAGCAAAGGGCGCTGTAGGCCGAAGGGATGGCTCCACCCCAGGAAGTCTCGGCAAAGTTCCACCGGTTTTGGAAACATAGGTCCATTGTGGTTCATGAGGAAATGCAAGTTCATTGAAGGTCAGACGTCCAGTCCAAAAAGCATGTCATGTCCATTTAAAGTCAGCATGTTCCCTTCAGATAAGTCTTTCTTGTCCCGAAAGGGACACTTCCCTTCTAAAATTTGTTTTCTCCTTTCTTTGTTTTACTTTTCTTCGAATCCCCTTCATTTTTAACCCTAAGTTACAGATATACCGGAAAGGATAGGTGGCAGGATTGGTTTCACGGAATTCTGTTTCGTTGGTACGTTTGTCCAAACCTGATGGATCATGATGTTGACTGCATTCTAAGTAAAGTCACGAAACAAAATATATATATATATAAAAAAAATCCCCACAGGTTTTTTCTTTGTACAGATCCCCACAGGTTTTTCCTCTGTACAAATCCCCACAGGTTTTCCCTTTGTACAAATCCCCACAAAGCCTCCCTTTGTAAAAATTCCCCAAAGAGTCTGCCCCAGTAACATCCCCACAGGTTTTCCCTTTTGTACAAATCCCCACAGGGCTTCGCTTTGTAAAATTCCCCAGCAACCCTGTCCCAACAAATCCCCAGCAAGTCCGCTTTGTAAAATTCCCCAGCGAGCCTGCCCCAACAAATCCCCAGCAAGTCCGCTTTGTAAAAAAGTCCCCACAGAGCCGCCTTCAGACAAATCTCCACAGAGTTTCCACCTGTGCAAATCCCCACAGAGTCTCCCCAATAAAATCCCCAAGCAAAACGGGATGGAAAAACCAAAGCCTTACAAGGCAAATCATCACAAAATCTGGAAATGCAAGCCTGAGCAGTCTAAAAGGGTTTCGCCATTTGAATCCAATCAATGGCAGAATTTCTCAATAGAAATAAGGACGCAACAAAGCAACTGGAACAATCAAGGTCACCGAACCAACCGCCATTTCCGAGCTAACAATTGTTCTTTGTTTGAAAAGTTGAAACAGGTATGATCCAAGACAACCGTGCAAGAAGCAGGTGTCGCCCAAAGAAGAAAGTACATGAGTGCACGAAACAGTTTGGCAATAAGGAATCCACTCGAAAGGGAAGTTTCCACGAGATTCTCTTTTACATTTTACTAAAACAAGAAAATTCAAAAAAGGGGTCAGTTAGTACCCTTGAGCATTTTCCATTTAGCCAGCATTAGGGCTCCAACCCTGAACTGAGCATTGTCTGTTAGTCAGCATTAGGGCTCCAACCCTGAACTGAACTTTTTCCATTTAGTCAGGATTAGGGCTCCAACCCTGAACTGAACTTTTTCCATTTAGCCAGCATTAGGGCTCCAACCCTTAACTGAGCATTGTCTATTAGTCAGCATTATGGCTCCAACCATGAACTGAACTTTTTCCATTTAGCCAGCATTAGGGCTCCAACCCTGAACTGAGCATTGTTTGTTAGTCAGCATTAGGGCTCCAACCCTGAACTGAACTTTTTCCATTTAGCCAGCATTAGGGCTCCAACCCTGAACTGAGCATTGTCTGTTAGTCAGCATTAGGGCTCCAACCCTGAACTGAACTTTTTCCATTTAGCCAGCATTAGGGCTCCAACCCTGAACTGGGCATTGTCTGTTAGTCAGCATTAGGGCTCCAACCCTGAACTGAACTTTTTCCATTTAGTCAGCATTAGGGCTCCAACCTTGAACTGAACTTTTTTCCTTTAGTCAGTATTAGGGCTCCAACCCTGAACTGAACGTTTTCCATTTAGACAGCATTAGGGCTCCAACCCTGAACTGAGCATTGTCTGTTAGTCAGCATTAGGGCTCCAACCCTGAACTGAACTTTTTCCATTTAGTCAGCATTAGGGCTCCAACCCTGAACTGAGCATTGTCTGTTAGTCAGCATTAGGGCTCCAACCTTGAACTGAACTTTTTCCATTTAGCCAGCATTAGTGCTCCAACCCTGAACTAAGCATTGTCTGTTAGTCAGCATTAGGGCTCCAACCCTAAACTGAACTTTTTCCATTTAGCCAGCATTAGGGCTCCAACCCTGAACTGAGCATTGTTTGTTAGTCAGCATTAGGGCTCCAACCCTGAACTAAACTTTTTCCATTTAGCCAGTATTAGGGCTCCAACCCTGAATTGAGCATTGTCTGTTAGTCAACATTAGGGCTCCAACCCTAAACTGAACTTTTTCCATTTGGCCAGCATTAGGGCTCCAACCCTAAACTGAACTTTTTCCATTTGGCCAGCATTAGGGCTCCAACCCTGAACTGAGCATTGTCTGTTAGTCAGCATTAGAGCTCCAACCCTGAACTGAACTTTTTCCATTTAGTCAGCATTAAGGCTCCAACCCTGAACTGAACTTTTTTCCATTTAGCCAGCATTAGGGCTCCAACCCTGAACTAAGCATTGTCTGTTAGTCAGCATTAGGGCTCCAACCCTGAACTGAACTTTTTCATTTGGCCAGCATTAGGGCTCCAACCCTGAACTGAGCATTGTCTGTTAGTCAGCATTAGGGCTCCAACCCTGAACTGAACTTTTTCCATTTAGCCAGCATTAGGGCTCCAACCCTGAACTGAGCATTGTCTGTTAGTCAGCATTAGGGCTCCAACCCTGAACTGAACTTTTTCCATTTAGCCAGCATTAGGGCTCCAACCCTGAACTGAGCATTGTCTGTTAGTCAGCATTAGGGCTCCAACCCTGAACTGAACTTTTTCCATTTAGCCAGCATTAGGGCTCCAACCCTGAACTGAGCATTGTCTGTTAGTCAGCATTAGGGCTCCAACCCTGAACTGAACTTTTTCCATTTAGCCAGCATTAGGGCTCCAACCCTGAACTGAGCATTGTCTGTTAGTCAGCATTAGGGCTCCAACCTTGAACTGAACTTTTTCCATTTAGCCAACATTAGGGCTCCAACCCTGAACTAAGCATTGTCTGTTAGTCAGCATTAGGGCTCCAACCCTAAACTGAACTTTTTCCATTTAGCCAGCATTAGGGCTCCAACCCTGAACTGAGCATTGTCTATTAGTCAGCATTATGGCTCCAACCATGAACTGAACTTTTTCCATTTAGCCAGCATTAGGGCTCCAACCCTGAACTGAGCATTGTTTGTTAGTCAGCATTAGGGCTCCAACCCTGAACTGAACTTTTTCCATTTAGCCAGCATTAGGGCTCCAACCCTGAACTGAGCATTGTCTGTTAGTCAGCATTAGGGCTCCAACCCTGAACTGAACTTTTTCCATTTAGCCAGCATTAGGGCTCCAACCCTGAACTGGGCATTGTCTGTTAGTCAGCATTAGGGCTCCAACCCTGAACTGAACTTTTTCCATTTAGTCAGCATTAGGGCTCCAACCTTGAACTGAACTTTTTTCCTTTAGTCAGTATTAGGGCTCCAACCCTGAACTGAACGTTTTCCATTTAGCCAGCATTAGGGCTCCAACCCTGAACTGAGCATTGTCTGTTAGTCAGCATTAGGGCTCCAACCCTGAACTGAACTTTTTCCATTTAGTCAGCATTAGGGCTCCAACCCTGAACTGAACTTTTTCCATTTAGCCAGCATTAGGGCTCCAACCCTGAACTGAGCATTGTCTGTTAGTCAGCATTAGGGCTCCAACCCTGAACTGAACATTTTCCATTTAGCCAGCATTAGGGCTCCAACCCTGAACTGAGCATTTTTTCTGTTAGCCATCATTAGGGATCCATCCCTGAACTGAGAATTTTACCTTATGGCGACATCAGGGCACCAATCCCGGAGTTGGCATTTTGTAGACTGAAGTTTTCCAAACCCCTTCATCAATTCTATAAACTTCCCGGCATTTAACTCACGAAATTTTCCTAGTGAAACAGGGGCAGAAAATTTCATTCGTCTGTTTTTCCCCGCAGGTCTGGCCTCGAGACACACGGATCGAGACAACCCACGAGACGAGTCTCAACCCAGAATAAAGAAAAGAAGAAAAAGACAAAAAGAAGATGTTCCGAGATATTTGGAAAAATGAAGGGCGGATCACTCCAAGATTTGATCAAGGTCCCGAGTTCTACAAATCTCGTCTCACTCAGTATCGCAGAAATAAACAGGCGCCTACGACTTGCAAGCATCAAGATTCGGATCGAAGTCTACAAGCAGAATCAGCTAAGACCCAAGATCAAGTTGCAAAAGAATCATAGATAGGAATCTTGTAACTAGCGGTTGACAGGCATACATAGTTAGTTCAGTTTCAATTTTCCTTTGGTTGTAATAAGGGAGTCGGTAAGCAGCAGCGGCAACAGCAGCAGCAGTAACGACAAGCATTGCAATCCCATGGTAGTCCCAGCTACCAAAGTTTCCCGAACTACATTGACCTGATTCCTGTTTAGCCCAGGATATGTAGGAAATCTTCGAAGCAAAGATTCGGTCAAATCTTTCAAAATGTGCTTCACACGGAGTATTCCAATAGGTAAAAATCGCTCATATCCGCTCACTTTATCTTTGCATGAAAACTCTTCGTGTTTTCGAACAAAGAGGGGCAGCTGTGAGCACGTGATTTTTGTTTACACGACAATCACTCCATAAGAAATAAAAAATAATAGCAAATGGTCTTGCTGTACAATTTTTGGATTTTACGTGGCATTTTTGTTAGTTATTTGTGATCTTGTCCATTTTTATTTTTATCAAACAAAATACAAAAAATGTGTTGTGTGTAGTTGAACCATAATCCGGTTATTAAAAGGAAAATCACAAAATATGCATCTTTTGTCCTATTTGTTGTCTTGGTATGATTTTACCTATTTTAAATATTTTAATATGTGTGTAATAATTGTATTAAGTGTTAATTAATGAGGTTTAATTTTGTTTAATTAGGTTTTTTGTTTTAAAATGAGAAAAAAAAGAAAAAAAAGAGTTCAAATTGGCCTGAAATCAGGATTGGGCTTATTTCCTATTTTAAAATCTGAGGCCCAAAAAAGCAGCCCAAGGCAACCGGTCCAACAGACCCATCTCCCAGGCCTCCAAACGACGTAGTTTGACACCAAAACTACGTCGTTTTAGGGGGCGACCCATCTCATCCATTCAAACCACACTGATCTAACGGCCCTCGTCACACATCCATACCCACATACGAACCCGACCCGTTCAACCCCGGACCAACCCGACCCCAATACTAAACCAAACGACACCGTTTGGACTAACCTTTGGATCCAGGCCGTTGATCTCGAGTAATCTAACGGCCAAGACCCAACCATCCACACCGTATAAAAGCCTCCATATCATACCCTGCCCCCCTATCTAAGCACCCCTCCCTTGAGTCGTCTCCTTCACCAGACCCCAAACCCCACGAAACCCTAACGCCGCCCCCTTTCCCGTCACCATTAAACCCGGCGGCAAGCACGCCGGTGACCACCACCTTAACACCCTAGATGCACCTCACTACCCTGAATCCAAATCCACCAACCGCTTAGTTCGAATCAGTCCCTAGGTTCTCGAATCTTCATTTGAAGATTCGAGCAGAACTTCGATCTACACCGATCTACCCCAGATTCATACCAGGCACTCCCCTAACCTCCCTCGTGACCAAACCAGGCTTGGTTCGGTCCAAATCTAACCAGGGAAACATAAATCCCAAATCTGCCCTTAGGAACCCTAGAAGTCCTGAGTCGATCTGTGTCCGTTTGAACCAGATGATTAGGGTCTAATGGACCTTAATCGAAGTGTTCTCAGTTGAGAACACTTCGATTAAAGTCCGTTCAACCCCAAGAAAGGTCGATTCAAATCCGAGCTAGGGCTTGCTGATTTTTCAAGATTTTAAGGTATTTTTGCTTTATTTTTTTATCAGTTCATGTGTTTGTTGTAGTTAAATGTCTGCTCATTGCCCCAACTGTTTAGTTGATTTTATTTTGAATTGTTTGTCGACTGTTTCTGTCCACCTTGCCCGAACCTCTGTATTTGGTCAAGTCCTTCTTCATTTACTGATAATGTGTGTATGTGTAAACTGTACAACCAACTGAAATTGAAATTGGTCGATTAATTAGTTCCCAGGGTCATTTTTTGTTTTGACAGTGCAATCTGATCCCCTTGTTCAATACTGTTCGATTCCGATCCTTGGCTATTGATTGTATATGTTATAATTAGTATAGTCGATTCGATACGTGTCGTCGATTAGTTTCAGCTGTTTGAATGGTAACAATTTGATTTATTTCCTGCTGAAACTTTGTTTGAATCAAATTAGCAATTGAGTATAGCTACTTATAATTGGTGTATTTGAATTAGAAAAATTAAGAATTGGTCTGTAGCTGCAGTCTGAATTGATGGCATGTGCACTTGTGGACAACATGTGCATTAGGGCCTTTTAGAAATTAAAATAACTTGACAGCATGTGCTGTCAGGCCATCTTCAGCTTGCCCATACCCTTGTTTAGTTTAATAAGATGATTAAAAAGGGTTGTCAGGGGAATATCATGGGAGAGGGTTCTTATTTTATTTGGGAATGGAAAGACAGCATATCACATGGGAGGAGCTTCGATTTGTTTAACAGGCTGTAAATGGCCTGAGGCTAAGCCATAAATAGAGAGGTTCTTCCATTTAGTAAAGGGGATATATAGAAAATAGAGAGGCATATACAAGGATACACATTGAGAGATACACACACACAGACACACATAAGGAACACAGGCAAAAAAGAGAGAGGAGGAGGATATACACATACACACAGATAGATATAGAGAGGGGATACACAGACAGATAGAGAAGGAGGGAGAGAGTTCTGAAATCAAAGAGAGTTCAGAAATCAGGGGAAGATAGAAAAGAGATTTCTGTTCGTTTGATTGAAACTGAAAACACAGTTTTCTTCATCTTCTTTGTTTGGACACTAGCTCTAATCTGCTATTGGTTCAGTCAAACTAAGGGTCTTTGTTTTGAAGTATTGGAAAATCAGCAACTTGTGTTCTTTTATTTGTATCGGATCCATCTGTTTACCTGTTTGGAATGACATTGGAGTTTTCCTGGATTTCAACTGGGCTTTATTCTTTTACTTGAACCTTGGGTACTGTATCATTGAGTTGCTGTTTGGTTTATTCTGCCTGGATTGTCATTGCTGCTGTGTTGGTTGTCATTGCTGCTATCTTCTACTACTGCTCTACTGACTTTCCTGCTTCTTCCATTGTAAGCATTTCCCAGGTACACATCTCATACTGACGTAACAATGAAAAGCATGAATTGAAAGATCTGAAGGAATTGTAATCATCTGCTGCTTTGCTTACAGTTTTATAAATGTTGTTAAATTGTGTAAATTTTAGTTTGTAGCTTAATAGAGAATACATTAGTAAGTTTGTACTTAATTGAAGCTTATGCTGATCTAAAACCGCGATATGTGATTCATTTAGTGGTATACAGGATGTAACTATATAATTCATGGAATGTGCAACCACTAGTGTAATTGTTAATTCGAACTTTTCTTCAGTTGTTTTGAGCATGTAGGGTGAATGGCTTTTAAAATCTTGCCGAATACAACACAGTTTTAAATTTGGGAGCTTCAATTTCAGTAGGCAGTTTATAGGATGAGTTCCGAACATCATTAGTAGCATCCTCCAATAAGTAATTTTATTAATCTAGTCTAAATAAGTTAGTTAAATTCAACTCAAGAAATATTTGGAGTAAGTTTAGCCTTTCATTAAATTTCGCATGCAATCCCCTTTATCAAATTAAAGCATGCTTACCCATGGAATAAGGCACGAAACAATTCCCGTAAATAATTAATTAGATAACTAACAAGAATCCAAGTTAGGCCAAACATGTAACTTAATTAGAATGTATTTTCCTTCTTCCATTTATTTTAGAAAACCAAAAAAAAAAAATAGGAAATGTAGTCATGCTAAGATTATCCTTTTAAAAATAACGAGACGAGCCTCGCCAAATGAGAGACACAAACTGCGGGGCCCTCATAAGTGTATATATATTGAATACTTAGAATTTGGGATGGACTGTTTAGTGAATTTCACTGCCTTCCCTAAATATAATAACGCGTTAGACTCTTTAGGCGCGACTTAATTAAATTACATTCTTAAATTCGGGTGTGCATTTATGTGACCCAAATTCAACTCTCAACGGAGTTGAAATGTGTTAACAACTACAGGTGCATTGATTGTGACGTGGTTCGAGATGCATTTTCACGACGTTGCAATTCTATAAAAATAAATGATAATAATAAAAGCGATTTAAACTTAATAAAAGCACATAAGTCACAACATGTATTTAAATTAGATATTTAGCCATTATAACAATTTAAGCGACCGTGCTAGAACCACGGGATTTGAGGGTGCCTAACACCTTCCCTCGGGTCAACAGAATTCCTTACTTAGAATTTCTGGTTCACAGACTTCATTTGGAAAAGTCGAATATTTTCCTCGATTCGGGATTCAAGATAAACCAGTGACTTGGGACACCAAAAGCCAAACCTTATCCAAGTGGCGACTCTGAATTAAATAAATAATCTCATTTCGAATATTGTCACTTAAATTGGAAAAACTCCCGTCGCGCATTCTACCCTTCGGGGCTGGGCGCGCAAAAAGGAGGGTTGACAGCGGGATGTAATATTGGCGTAATGTTGTAGGGCGTAACATCATTCCCCCCTTTGGAACATTCGTCCTCGAATGTTGACTGATGCTCTTGTGAATACATTAATACTCTTCTTACCATTCAAGCAGTTGCTTTGTGAATAAATCCAAAGTCTAGGGTAATCCCCCCTTTAGTCTTTTTGCTCATATCCTGACTTGTGGTTGAAATCTTCCTAATCTTGCAACTTCTGTTACCTCTTGTCATGCGGCCTGTATGACCCTGTCTTTGTAGATGCATTTATGCGATTCATCTTTTCTTTTTTTCCTTTTATCTTTTAGTCAATCTGTAGGCCTTACTTTGTATATACAAGGCTTAATAGGATGCCTCTCCGGGCCTCTATAGGTATATTGAAATCCTTTGCTCGATACTTTGTAGAACTTGCGAATATGGCCATATCTTATTTCATAGTGTTTCAATATGACTCACCTTATGGGGTATCCTAATTTCGTGTTGCGAACGAAATATTTTATCCTTCTCTTCTTCTATTTTTTTTAAATCACTATTCAAACGAAGGCCCAAACGTCATCCTTTATCTGTCACAATTATACCCTCACTTTATTACTAGGTCAGCATTTCATTCCTTCTAAATGCTATTAATCTTAGACTCCTTTGAGTTCATTAAGGCTATAGTGAGCTTTGTATAACATAGAGAAATGGTCTGCTCTTCTTGTTTTCATAGGCTTAATCCTAAAGACTTATCCATTCTCGTCACCCTTTTCACTTGCTTTTCCTCATCCTTACTCATGTTTCCTTAAAACTTTATCGCAATACCATACTTTAGCTTGCGACCTATATATATCCATTTATAAACTTTCCTTCAACTTGTTTGCACCATAGATTTTCTTATATTATTCTGGAACGTCAAGCGAGACATCACATCGTCTCCAATATTTCTCTATTCTCTTAACTAGATCTCTCAGTACTTAGAAACCATAGGCTGGAAGACATGCTGCCGACGATGCCGCTATCATTCCTGGTTATTGGATCCCCATGTTTATAGCCTTCTATCCGAAGTATGGACTATTCATGATCTTCTGCCTTTGAGTATCTCGTACATTGTTCACCTTTACCTTACTTACCTTAAAATCTCGCATCATATCTTCTATCTCTTTCCTGACCTCCCTTCCACCTAGGTGTAATTTCCGTCCATAACTTAAAGATCCATTATAATACTCGTACCTCTGGTACATACACAATCCGGTAGGAGCTTCGTACTGACTTCTTATGAGGCTGGTACTTCTTCTAACTGGCTTCCTTGTAGAGCCATTATAGATTATGGTTGTTGTGTTATTTCTCTTGAGCATCTGATATTAAGAGTGATTCTATCATGTTCTCCAGCACAACTTCTATAATTTTTCTAGGTCCAATAATCAGACTTCTGATTTACTTGAGTGATGTAATTCTTTAGTTTCCTCTTCCTTCTGATCAACCTTTACGTAGGCTTAAGCTATCTTCCGATCTGTGGCTCATGGTATCGGTTATTACCTTAGCCTTTCATGGGCGTTATGGAATATCCATGATACAATCTTCTAACATTCAATCCTTTGTCCATGCCCTGGGCTTAATTCTTTCTTTTAACTTATACCAGAGTCTTCTATGGCTGTATGATTGTCAACAAATATGCTGCCTGGATAATGCTCCAAAATCCTGAGTGTATCCATAATGTAGTTACTTGGGATCATTGATCGAATCATTCCATTTTGTTCCATCTCAGCTTTCTTTAAACGTGTGTAATTACTTTTCCTGATCTTACTGCCCCTTCTTGCATTTATACTTAGCTTATCTTAGTACCCACACTTGCCAAAGTTTTCATACAACTCATATGATCTCAAATATTACTTTTAATTCTTACTTTCCGTTCATTAGCCACGGTAGGTGCCACTTTCCTTTGGAATGCTTACAATGTTGTTGCGAGATTGTTGTTACACGACCATTTCTTCTTTAGGTCGTTGTGCTAAGGTTGAAGCCTTCTTTATTATCTCCTTAGCTAGTCTTTTGTTGTAGTACTTAGGGAGAACCCTTGACTCTTGTAAAGTTGTGAGCTTATTACGAACCTTTTTTATGTCCTTACTTGTATGTAATCATCCGTAGTTGCTTACCTCCATGCCTTTATGCTTGTATGGTTACTTTTAAACTGATATTTTGACTGCCTTCCCAGTGGCACTTTTTTATCCTGTAATACTCATACGGTACCTTTAACTACCCCGACTCTTGATTGATTATATCTTAAGTAATATAATGATATTCTCCGAGGCTGAATTCTCCATGTTGGGTTCTATAATATTTATCTTACATGATCTGATGACTCGTCTGTAACCTCTTATTTAGCCATAACTGGGATCTTCCTGACCAATTACTAACTACTCGTTGGGTCATTCTCACATCAATATTCCTCGTAATCTTTTTTGGGTTATTTACTTTGTTTTAACTTACGTCTCATGCTGGCTCCGTATTTTTATTAATAACAGCTCGGGCAGGAACCTTTACTTCCTCTCCTTGATGTCGTGCTTGCACAATATTCTTGAATCATAACATATCTTTAAGATTTGAATAAGTGCCATCTCATTCCTCTTTCATTTATTGCATTCTTCCATTACCATTCCATAGTCAGTAGGACCACTTAATTATGACTTAATGCCACATCACTCCATCTTCCCCCTTTAGGGGTGTACTAAAAGCCGAAGCCACGAGGATCTACGTATAGATGTTTTACCTCTTCATCTTTGGCATCGTTTTTCAACATCAATGATCGTTACTCGCTTGCGGCAATCCTTCTGTACCAAGGATGACAAATCCTCTTACTCGCGAGGGTGACACTTAATGTAACTGGTACAACAGTCCCTTAAGCTTAACTTTGCTAACATTGCTTGCTTTAGGGAAGCGTCTTCCTGAATGACCATTCTCTGAATTTCTCGTGGACCTTCTTCTGTTGTCCGTTTTATTATTGCCGGAATGCGATCTGAAGTTCTTATAATGGCGACTATCACCAGTCACTCAGTCCCTAATTCATGTTTAGTTTATTTTGTTCACCAATCCATACAGGTTCTATTACTCTGGGTCTAACATTCCTCTTTATAATCATGCTAGAGTTGCAAATTTATTTCTTGAAATGAGGACATAACCTTATGGCCTATACTCTTTGTTGTCTTAAGGCCCATTACCTTTCGTCTCTTCCTTCATTTGACTATAAGTTCTGTAACACTCTACTGTTTTCATCCATGTATCACACCTTATTCATAATGCTTTCTTATCCCTCTTCTTATTATTCTTCTAATATTTATGCATATCCTTTTTCTTGTGAAAACTTCAATACAACATTCTTTTGCTTTTAGCTTTCCTTTGATCCATCCAGTGGCTCTTCAAGTTGCATAACTTTCTCGCTTTACTAGGGACACGAGCAACACTAAGGTAATATTTATCCCTTTAATGCTTATAGTTCATGTCTTTGTAGCACTCATATCTGGCTGCACTATTTTAAAGTGTACTATCTGGGTTTGTCACAAGGAGATCTATTAGCACATTTGCAATATCATTCAGAAATGTCAATTGTCACAACAATTCATCCATAATCTTCTTATACTACTTCTATTAACCCCTATAGGGCATATCTGGAATAGGTGCGACCAATTGTAGATACCTCTGTTACTGTTTAATATAACTCAAAAAGCTTATGTTCCTCTACTTGAATTATAAAGACTATTAACCTTCATTAACTGGGCACCTCGTATCCTTCTTCATCTTGCTTCTTTTGCTTGTTGAAACTTGTATTTATCTTGTGAATCTCTCATTGTCTTTTACCATAAAGATGGACATGCATTCTTGCCTTAAGGCTTCTTATCAGGAAGCTTACACCTTTCAGTACACCCATGATCTGCTAAAGACCTCGCATTTACTTATCGTAGGCATCATACAAAAATCCAATTCCTCTGACTCAGCTCTTTCTCAACTATCTCTCTTTCCAACCTTCTTTTCGGATGTAGGTATCGTCTTATTACGAATGAAATAGAATTTCGGAGTTTGAATTATTATAAGTGAGCTCTACCACACGATCTAGAGTAAGACGAAAGAGTGACAATCCTAAATGCCCTGTATCCTCCTGCTTATAAATGTGGTGCACGACACACTCATAAACAACACTCTACTGGACACGGCTTGTAGACTTCCTAGGACAGAACTGCTCTGATACCACTTTTGTCACGACCCAAACCGATTGGCCGGGACGGGTACCCGGTACCTTACTCAATTGAGTACCAACGTAACGTATCTTTCTTAATACATCATCATATACACATGCATACGGGCCTAATAGGCCAACATGATCCTTTATAAACTCAAAACATAGGCCGACAAGGCCGTACAATCTTTTATGTACACGACATATGTCTACAAGCCTCCAAGAATACATAAATGTCATAAGGGTCGAGACAGAGTCCCGCCATACCAAACAATACACATCTAAATCATACTAACCAAACGAGAAACTCCGAAGCAAATGGAGCGCACCAACATCTTTCGCTGAGCTGATAGCCTACTTGGAGGGCTTTCGACCTGTATATCGGGACCTGCGGGCATGAAACGCAGCGTCTCCAGGCAAAAGGGACGTCAGTACAAATAATGTACTGAGTATGTAAGGTACATAAATAAATACATAAGAGACATGGAAGACATATATAATAGATGACTCAACCTGTAAGTCTGAATAACTTTGTAAATCATAAATTACTTTTAACGTCATGCATATGCGTATGAATGTCATGTCATGCATAGGTACATATTTCATAATATCATCAGCCTCTAAGGGCATCCCATCATATCATATCAGCCACTGTGGACAAAATCATCATCGTATACCAGCTGATCAGGTGGTGGTGCGTATATAACGCCATAACCTTTCCCATTCCATATGCATATATTTACATATATACGCGTATATAACGCCATCTGGTCATGGGTCAATGCACATGAATGCAATGCATGAAAAGTACGTCAATAAAATCATTTGGAAGGGCATGAGACCACTTTGTCTCTTGAGCAATATCGTAAAGTAACATCTTTTCAACTTTCGTATTTTTCTGAGACCCATGAACAGATGATAAAATATTATGACACATGAGAATTAAAGAACATAGATATTTCTATTACTTCTATGAGTAGAGTCACTTATGGAATTTGTGCATTTGCACGTTTTGTTCATATCGTATGGATCATGCCAAAAGAAAGAAGGGATAGCCTTAACATACCTAGAGTAAGGAAAACTCCGTATAATATTCTTGAAGATTGCACCGTACTCTTTTGAAGCCGCAAAATTTTGTGTTGCTACGATTTTAACATTTTTTGTTGGAAACCTTCGTGGATTGAATTTAGAACCCCAAAAATTGGATTGAATTTTTTCTTCTATCTTTGAAGCCTTGAACGAACCAAGCTCCAGTTCATTGAATTATTTGGAACGAATCAAGCTTCTGGTTTATAAAGCATTTGATCGAACTAAGTTTCTAGCTTTTGAAGCAATTTGAAGCTAGGAAATGGTATATAGGATTCATACTTGGTATTGAACGTTTATGACTTTTCTTGTCCAAGTCTTAGTTCAAATGAAAGACAAGTCTTTATTCCAATGGAAAATAAGTCTTATAACAAGTCTTGATTTGCTAAATTCCCACATAACCTTCGGTAGCCACCTAAGCATATTTGAATCTTAGTCACTTAGTTTGGTTAATATAATGGCTACCATGTTTTTGGCAAGCTTATCTTATCCAAGACTTCAAATAATTCATCACCACTTATTAATTAATTAGGTAGTGTTCCGTTACCCAATAATTAATCAATTGCCCATAAAATTGAGAATTATTCTCACTTACTTAAAATATTACTCACTTTTCACATACCTTATACACCTTACTATTATGGTCATGTGATATGTTGTATGGTACAAGTCCATAAATACCGAGTATTTTAGCTCAAGACGTATTTTATCCCAACATGCCAAACTTCGACAAAATTCGTTTTCTTCGATATTACTTAACCTCTTACCTTCACGAATTTACTCATCACTTATTATCCCCAAATAATCTTTTCATTGGACTGATGTTAATTACCTTACGACAAATTCAACGTACAATACTACTGGGTGCAACATCATCATAACTTAATACTGCGAAGCATAATATCACCGTAATATATTACTGTAGAGGGTAACACCATCATAACATATTACTGCGAGCATAACATCGTCGTTATATAATACTGCGGGATGTAATATTTGCGTAATATTGCAAGGCGTAACAAAGAGGCCCCGTCAATTAGGCAGATTCAGTGGTACCTCGTCTGGAGGTAGAGGTTCTTATGGTAGAGGCCATCCTCCTAGGCCCTTTCAGTCAGCTCTCCAGGTCACTCATGGTACTTCAGGTGGTCATTTAGGTCAACAGGGTCAGCCTCAGTTTCCACAGCTACAACAGTCGCGTGGATGCTATGAGTGTGGCGAGTATGGTCATTCTCAGCCGCAGCAGTCGAGGTTTTACCACGCTTGTGGTGACCTGAGGCACATTGTCAGATTTTTCCCTCGAGCTTCGAGCAGCTCTCAGCATCAGAGTTCTCATACTAGGATTCAGGCACCAGAGGTTCCACAGCCTGCCCAGCCAGCTAGAGGTAGTGGCAGGGGTGTTAAAGGTGGAGGTAGAGGTCATAGAGGTGGAGCTCAGGCCGCCAGAGGTGGGGGCCAGCCAGCACCTGGTCGCCCCAAAGAGACAGTTTAGCGAGGTGGGGCCCAGCCCTGGAGTTATGCTCTTCCAGCCAGGCCAGAGGCTGAGTCATCAGATGCTGTCATTATAGGTACTATTCTACTTTTTGATAGAGATGCTTCAGTGCTATTTGACCCTAGATCTACGTATTTATATGTGTCGTCCTATTTTGCACCCTACTTGGTTATGCCTAGTGAGGCCTTGAGTATTCCTGTATATGTATCTATACCAGTGGGTGATTCTATAGTGGTTGATCAAGTTCATCATTCCCGTGTTGTGGTGTTTAGGGGTCTTGAGACCCGTGTTGATTTGTTGCTCTTAGATATGGTGGATTTCGACGTTATATTAGGGATGGATTGGTTGTCCCCGTATCATGCGATCTTGGATTGTCATGCCAAGACTATGACTTTAGCCTTACCAGACTTGCCCTGTTTAGAGTGGAGATGGACTCCTGGTCATTCTACCCGCAGTGTTATTTCGTATGTGAAGGCTCGGCGTATGGTTGAGAAGGGGTGTTTGGCCTACTTGGCTTATGTTCGTGATTCCAGTGCTGAGATTCCCTCTATTGATTCTGTGCCCGTGGTTCGTGAGTTTCCTGAGTTTTTCCTATCACACTTGCCAGGGATGCCACCCGATAGGAATATTGATTTTTGCATCGATTTGGCTCCGGGCACCCAACCCATTTCTATTTCGCCATATCGCATGGCCCCACCTGAGTTGAAAAAGTTAAAGGATCAGCTTCAGGGTTTGCTTGAGAAAGGTTTCATTAGACCTAGTGTTTCGCCTTGGGATGCGCTAGTGTTATTTGTGAAGAAAAAGGATGGTTCGATGAGGATGTTCATTGATTACCGGTAATTGAACAAGGTGACAATTAAGAATAAGTATCCATTGCCGAGGATTGATGATTTGTTCGATCAGCTTCAGGGTGCCAAGGTATTTTCAAAGATTGATTTGAGATCTGGCTACCATCAGTTGAGGATTAGGGCATCTGATGTCCCTAAGACAGCATTCCGCACTCGGTACGGGCATTATGAGTTCTTGGTTATGTCATTTGGGTTGATCCAAAGAAGATTGAGGCAGTCAAAAAAACTGGCCTAGACCAACATCAGCCACAGAGATTCAGAGTTTCTTGGGATTGGCAGGCTTTTATCGTCGGTTCATAGAGAGGTTCTCATCTATTGCAGCCCCGATGACCAGGTTGACCCAGAAGGGATCCCAGTTCAGATGGTCGGACGAGTGTGAGGCGAGCTTTCAGAAGCTCAAGACAGCTCTGACTACGACACCGATATTGGTTTTGCCCACAGGTTCAGGGCCTTATACAGTCTCTTGTGATGTATCTCGTATTGGACTTGGTGTAGTGTTGATGCAGGATGGCAAGGTCATTGCCTATGCTTCGAGGAAGTTGAAGATCCAAGAGAAGAATTATCCGGTTCATGATCTTGAGTTGGCAGCCATTGTTCACGCATTGAAGATTTGGATGCATTATCTGTATGGCGTGGCGTGTGAGGTGTTCACGGATCATAAGAGTCTTCAGTATTTGTTCAAGCAAAAGGAGTTGAATTTGAGGTAGAGGAGGTGGTTGGAGTTGTTGAAAGATTATGACATCACTATCCTATATCACCCGGGAAAGGCCAATGTGGTGGCCGATGCCTTGAGTAGGAAGTCAGCCAGTATGGGCAGTCTTGCTTATATTTCGGTTGGTGAGAGACCGCTTGCTTTGGACATTCAGGCTTTGGCCAATCAGTTAGTGAGGTTGGATATTTCTGAGCCTAGTAGAGTATTATCTTGCACGATCGCTCGTTCTTTGTTATTGGAGCGTATCCGTGATCGGTAGTATGATGATCCCCATTTATGTGTCCTTAGAGACACGGTGCAGCACGGAGGTTCCAAGCAGGTTACCTTAGGTAATGATGGAGTTTTGAGATTGCAGGTTCGAGTTTGTGTGCCTAATGTGGATGGACTTCGAGAGTTGATTTTAGAGGAGACCCATAGCTCCCGGTACTCTATTCATCTGGGTGCCGCGAAGGTGTATCAGGACTTGTGGCAGCATTATTGGTGGCGTAGAATGAAGAAGGATATCGTTGCCTACGTGGCTCGGTGTTTGAATTATCAGCAGGTTAAGTATGACCATCAGAGGCCTGGTGGTTTATTTCAAGGGATTGAGCTTCCTGAGTGGAAGTGGGAGCGGATCACTATGGACTTCATTGTTGGGCTCCCGCAGACTCGGAGGAAGTTTGACGCAGATTGGGTCATTGTAGATAGGCTGACCAAGTCAGCGCATTTCATTCCTGTGGCAGTCTCCTATTTATCCGAGAGGTTAGGTGAGATCTATATCCGGGAGATTGTTCGCCTTCATGGTGTGCCAGTATCTATCATATCGGATCGAGGTACGCAGTTTACCTCGCATTTCTGGAAAGCATTCCAGCGAGAGTTAGGCACCCAGGTTGAGTTGAGTACAACATTTTATCCTCAGACGGACGGGCAGTCCGAGCGGACTATTCAGATATTGGAGGATATGCACCGAGCTGGGGTAATTGATTTTGGAGGTTCGTGGGATCAGTTCTTGCCTTTAGCAGAGTTTGCCTACAACAACAACTACCAGTCGAGTTTCCAGATGGCTCCTTTTGAGGCTTTGTATGGTAGGCAATGTCGATCTCCAGTTGGATGGTTTGAGCCGGGAGAGGCTCGGTTGTTGGGTACAAATTTGGTCAGGAGGCTTTGGATAAGGTCCGGATCATTCAGGATAGGCTTCGTACAGCTCAGTCCAGGCAAAAGAGCTATGCAGATCGAAAGGTTCGAGATGTGGCTTTCATGGTTGGTGAGAGGGTATTGCTCTGAGTGACGCCGATGAAGGGCGTGATGAGATTTGGGAAGAAGGGCAAGCTTAGCCCTAGGTTCATTGGTCCATTTGAGATTCTTGATCGAGTGGGAGAAGTGGCTTATAGACTTGCATACCACCGAGCTTATCAGCCGTACATCTAGTGTTTCATGTGTACATGCTTCGGAAATATCACAGCGACCCATCCCACGTGTTAGATTTCAGCACTGTCCAGTTGGATAAGGACTTATCTTATGAGAAGGAGCCAGTAGCTATTCTAGACCGGCAGGTTCGCCAGTTGAGGTCGAAGAGTTTTCCTTCGGTTCATGTTCAGTGGAGAGGTCAGCCTTCTGAGGCATCGACCTGGTAGTCCGAGTCCGATATGTAGAGCCGTTATCCTCATCTATTTCCCGACTCAGGTACTTCTTTCTTTTGTCCGTTCGAGGACGAACGTTTGTTTTAGAGGTGGAGAATGTGACGACCCAAAGGGTCATCGCCGGTTTTTTCCCTTTTTCCGTGCTTCTGAGGCCTTGAAAACCTCACCTTTAGTCGCCTCGATTTACGTGTATAGTCCGGGCGTGTAGCCGGAAAAGCTTATGTGTTAAATTATGTAAAATTTGATAAATTGTGGCTTTAAAATGGTTAAAGTTGACTTTGCTCAATATTTTGGGTAAACGGATCCGGACTCGTGATTTGACGGTCTCGGAGGGTCCGTAGAAAAATATGGGACTCAGGCATATGCCCGGAATCGAAATCCGAGGTCCCGAGCACGAGAAATGAATTTTTGTGTAAAATTATTTTCTAAAAATATTTAAGGAAAATAGAAATGAAATTTGATTAGAAAGTGATGGTATCGGGCCCGTATTTTAGTTCTGGCTCCCGGTACAGGTCTTATATATGGTTTAAGCACTTTCTATAAAATTTGGTTAAAAACGGACATCGTTTGACGTGTTTCGGACTCAAAATGGGAATTTTAAAAGTTTATGAAATTTGGAAGAAATCATGGATTTTAAGGCTTAATTCGTTGTTTATGATGTTATTGTGGCGATTTGATCGCATGGTTGAGTTTGTAGGATGTTGTTGAGTTAGAGTGCATGTTTGGTTAGAAGCCCCGAGGGCTCGGGTGTGATTCGGATGTGTCTCGGTATGGTTTTAGCCTTAGAAATGTTGCAGAATCTGCTGTCTGCTGTTGCCCAGTTCTTTGTTCTATGCGATCGCATAGCTGAGTCCGCGATCGCATAGTGTAAATTCTCAGGTGGTCCAGTTTGTTCTATGTGATCGCATAGATCCTCCCGCGATCGCATAGTGTTAGCCTGAGGAGCCCTATATTTTCCTCCTATGCGATTGCAACCTTGCTTCCACGATCGCAGTGCACACCAAACCTGACCCTATGCGATCACAATCCCTTCTCCACGATCGCATAGAGCAATTTTCGCCCAGTTCTTTAAAAGTCCCAAAACAGAACCATTTCAGGAGTTATCAAAATTTTCACGAACTCCCTCTTCACCAAGGTCCTTAGGCGTCCATTGAAGCATTTCTTCACCAAAGTTTCTTGGGTTAGTAAATTCCCACTTATTTTCTTCATTTTCCATCATTAATTATTGAATTCCTAAGCTTAAATCATGTAGATTAGGGTAGAAATTGGGGGAATTGGGTAGAGTTAGGGCTTTTTTTTACTTTTCTTGATTTTTACCTCGATTTGAGGTCGAATTTGGAAGTAAATTGTATATTCGGGCTCGTAGGGGAATGGGTGACATGAATTTGGTCCGAACCTCGTGTTTCGACCAAGCGGACCCGGGGTCGATTTTTGAAAATTTTGGGAAGAAAGGTTGGGAATCTATATTTAGGCATTGGGTTTGATTTGTTTAGCTTATATTGATATTATAAAGTCGTTATTGCATAGATTTGATTGAGTTGGAGCCGAATTCGAGAGGGAAAGCGGTTGTTGTGAATTGATTCGGCCGTGGAAGTTGAGGTAAGTGTTCGGTCTAACTCTAGCTGGAGGAATTAGGAGTTGAGTCTTACTTGCTACTTGCTTTGTGTTATGTCCGACGTATAGGCATGGTGACGAGTATCTATACATTAGGGGTCGAGCATGACCGTGAGTACTAAATTGCTAAATTGTTGTACTCTTAATTAATGCTTATGAGAACTTGGTTGATGATCTTTGAAACTGAGCAAGTAAATGTTATGATTGAGCATTAATATTAAGTGTGTTAAGTAGAAATTGAATAAATTGGTTATAGCTGGATCTCCCTTGCCGGGATAGTTGATTTGATACCTTGTTCCCTTGCCGGGAAACTTATTATATTAACTTGTTCCCTTACCGGGAAATTTATTATCTTATCTTGCTCCCTTGTCGGGATTATCTTGTGATATTGAATTGGGAGCGAGTGGTATGCTTAACACAAATGATATTGAAATGGGAGCGAGTGGTACGACTACCACAAATGATATTGAAATGGGAGCGAGTGGTACGCCTACCACAAATGACATTGAAATGGGAGCGAGTGGTACGCCTACCACAAGACATTGATTGAAATGGGAAAGGGTGGTATGCCTACCACGAGTCATGATGAAATGGGAGCGAGTGGTACGCCTACCACAAATGATATTGAAATGGGAGCGAGTGGTACGCCTACCACAAATGACATTGAAATGGGAGCGAGTGGTACGCCTACCACAAGACATTGATTGAAATGGGAAAGGGTGGTATGCCTACCACGAGTCATGATGAAATGGGATCGGGTTGCACGCCTGCAATAAGATGAAGTAAACATGAAAGTTGCCTTATTTCCTTTATTCTGTGTTAGAAGCTAGATTGTAGATGTTTACTCTTTTATCTCTGATATTTTATTTTTATTTGCTATCCCCAGAGAATGTTTCCCCTCCCTAGTTTACTTGTTATTACCTGCTATTTCTTTGTTGTATATTATATAACTGCATAGGTTTATCTGGAGTCTGGGTCTAGCCTCGTCACTACCTCGCCGGGGTTAGGCCAGACACTTACCAGCACATGGGGTCGGTTGTGCTGATGCTACACTCTGTGCTCTTTTGCACAGATCACAGAGTTGGAGCAGCCTTTGGATAACAGCAGTAGATCGGGAGCAGGCCTTCAGTCCAGAGATACCAAGGTAGCCTTCCTGACGTCCGCAGGCCCGGAGTCTCTCTCTCTCTCTTTATTTAGTTTTTTATCTTTTGTACCGAAACAAACAGTTTATAATTTTCTTTTAGATGAATGTATTTAGTAATCTTAGAAGTTCGTGAGCATCGTGACACCAATATTGGGTAGAGGATTTTGTTACACTTTCCGCATTTCTATTCAGTTTTTATATAAGTTAAGACTTCCGCTTGAAATTTTAATTATGTTGCCTTTATTACATGCTGGTAATTATGGAAAAAGAATTTGTGTTAAATTGAAAGTAATTTAAGTTGGCTTGCCTAGCTCCTATTAGTAAGCGCCATCACGACCCCCGAGGGTGGGAAATCTGGGTCGTGACAGTTATATGAATTGTTTGTTGGTTTGGTTGAGGTCTTGAGGGCCTCGGGTTGATTTCGGATGATTACCAGAATAAGTTTGGAGTTTGAAGTTTTACTGAAGTTGGCTATTGCTGGTGTAATCACACCTGCGAGGATATTGCCGCAGGTGCGATGATCTCAAGTGCGGTGGAGAGACGCAGATGCGAAGTTTGGCACTAGCTTGGGAGATTGCAGGTGCGAGAAATAGTGTGCATCTGTGAGCCCGCAGATGCGAGAATGGGCCGCGGATGTGGATGATGAGATCTTGGTTGTTTCTGCAAAAGCAGAGGAAGGAGCGCAGGTGCCGGTCCGCAGGTGCGTGACCTGGGACGCAAGTGCGGGGCCAGTGTTTTAAGTGAGTTATCACAGAAGCGGCTCCACATGTGCGGATAAAGGACTGTAGGTGCGGTTTTGCTGGACAAAAAATATAAATAGAGGACATTGGGGGGTTTTCCCATTTTCACATTTTTGAACTAGGACTTTGGGAGATTTTGAGGAGATTTTCGAAAGGAATTCGAGGTTATCACTGAGGTAAGTCCCTGAGCATAATTATCTTTGGCAGTGATGTTTTTCCATGTATTTTTACACCTAGTTGGTGAGTTTTTGAGGTGAAATTTGGGAGTTAGGACTTGAGAATTTGAGAGTGAATTTTGGGGTTTTGGATGACCAAATAATATCGGATTTTGATAAATTTAGTATGGTTGGTCTCATGTGTGAATGAGCTTTCGGGTTTTGTCACTTTTGTCGGATTTCGAGACGTGGGCTCGGGGTTGGGTTTGAGCCGATTTCGCCTTTTTGACCATAATTTAGTATTTTTCTTGTGGAATTGATTCCTTTAGCCTATATTGATCATATTGTATTGCTTGTGGCTAGATTAAGGATGTTTGGAGGCTTATTTTAGAGGAAAAGACATCGCGGAGTAGGATTTTTGCTTGGATTGAGACAAGTAATGCTTCCAAACTTGGTTATGAGGGTTTAAAACCCCAAACTATATATTATGTGATCAGTATTGAGGTGACGCACATTCCAAGTGACAGGCGTGCATCGTGAGAATTGTGACCTGGGTGATTCTATGGCACAGTTTAGTGACTTTATCCTATTGATATCCATGTTTTCATCATGTGATAAAGTAGTCAAGCTGTAAATCATGCTAGATATCATGTTTATGCTTTGTGTCGTATTGGTTTCTTGCTGTCATCTCACTACTTTTCATTTAATATTCTATACTCAGTCTTGATCATGAATTTTTATATCATATCTCAGTCTTAGTTATTTATTGATTCATCATATCATTATTTCGGGTTATTTTCATGACATTGTGAGCTCGTGGTGAGACTGGAGAGGCTAATGACTGAGTTAGGTCCGAGAGACTGGTTATGAGTGACAATTATGGGATCGGGCTACATGCCACAATGGTTATGTTAATGATTATGATAGCGCTTGGGTTGTAGGAGCCCCTCCGGAGTGTGTAAAACACTCATAGTGAGCGCATATGATATTATTGAGGGATGTATTTTCCCTGGACATGGATTTGTCCGAAGTAATTGATACCTAGAGATGGATTTCTCCACAGGGTTGGATTACCCTTTTTCCTCGGTACTAGGTGACTTAATATCAGTGTTGTATATATTCCTAGAAGGATTTCCCTGGGTCGGATGGCCATATACAGTAGCGAGTGGTTGAGCACTTGAGAGTGAGAACACATGGTGCATTTCATACAGTATGTGCATTGGCATGTAGAGATAGTTGAGTTGTATACCTTACACTGTTCAGATCTGTATTACTTTTACTATTTTTAGATGTATATTTGACTTGAAAGCATGTCTACGTTTCTGCACATTTATTTCTGTTATACCTGTTGAGATTGAGTTCGTCAGTACCTTTCAGTCCAAAGTTTGGACTTGTTACTTACTGAGTTGGTGTACTCACGTTACTCCCTGCACCTCGTGTGTAGATTCAGGCGATACAGATCAGAGCGGCAGTTGCTGATCAAGGTTCCAAAGTTTGGAGATTATCGAGGTAGCTGAATGGCGTTCGCGAGCCTTGACTATCCTTCTTTATCTTTATCGTACTTTCAATTTATATCTTTAGACACTGTAGTAGACTGTATTTTTCTGATCTAGACACTCATGTACTCAGTGACACCCTAATTTTTGGCTGGATTGTATCATTTTAGGATTTTCTTATGTTTCAAATAGTTTTTCTTTAATGTTAAATGCTTTCGTTAATGTTTTCAAACTTATTGTTGTTAGTGTTGGGTTGTTGAGTTGAGGCTGACCTAGTTCCATGATAGGCGCCATCACGATGGTTGATTTTGGGTCGTGACATCACCTCAATTCAGTTCTTCTTAGGCCTCCCTCTACCCCTCCTCTGACTCGCCACGGGCAACCTCTCGCACCTCCTAACCGGGGCATCAACGTCTCTCCTCTTCACATAACCAAACCATCTCAGACTCGATTCTCTCAACTTCTCTTTCCCAGGGGCCACACCCACTTTATCCCTAATATATTCATTCCTAATCTTATCTTTTCGGGTATGCCCACACATCCATCGCAACATCCTCATTTCTGCTACTTTTATCTTTCGGGTATGAGATTTCTTGACTGGCCAACACTCGAATCTATACAACATGTTTGGTCTAACTACTGCTTTGTAAAACTTGCCCTTAAGTCTAGGCGGCACATTCCTGCCATACAAAACACCAGAAACAAGTCTCCATTTCGAATACCTCGCTCTTATACGGTGTGTGACATCCTCATCGATATCCCCCTCACTCTGTAAAATAGACTCAAGATATTTGAAACTATCTCTCTTGGAGATGACTTGGGAATCAAGCTTCACGTCCACTTCTGTTTCATGCGTCACAATATTGAACTTACATTCAACATATTCTGTTTTTGTCCTGCTCAACTTGAAACCTTTAGATTCCAGGGTCTGTCGCAACACCTCTAGCTGAACATTAACACTGCTGCGCGTCTCGTCAATAAGCAATATATAATCTGCACATAACATACACCATGACAATTTCCCCTGTATGTTACGCGTCAGCACATCTATCGCTATGACTATTACATCTCGCATTTTCGTACGTTAAAATTTCATTTTCAGTTAACCGACGTAGACTCGGGGATGAGATCATCTTGGCGTTAACGTACTTATGCTATTTATAACAAACGATAAATAAGTGTTATGAAGGACAAAGGGGTACACGGATTAAAGAAAACGAGTTTCGTTGAAAGTGGCCAATTTGGAATAAAATACGGGTCGGGCGATAATACCCGATAATTATGAACTAGTACCATGCAAGGTACCTAATGACCACGGTAGTATAATATATAAAGTATATATGAAGTATTTTTAAAATAAATAGAATTTTAAATAATTTGTGATAATTTTTAAATTATGCGAGTAATTGATTAATTAGCGAGTAACAAGACATTACCCAGTTAACTAATAAGTGGATAAAAAAATTAAATTATAAATTATGCCCCCACTCCCCACGTGGAACAAGGCCACCAATCTAAGAGGTGAATCACACCCATTTATAAATTGGTGTCTAGTCTGCACCTAAGGATTAAAATAAAGCCTAAAGTTAACAAAGATAAGACTTAGAAGTCTTATCTCTTTTCAAGAATCAGAACAAATAACGTTGGTAGCTTCTTTCTTAGTTTGAAAGGTTGAGGAACATAAGCCTCATTGTACATAAAAACGTCCAACAATTCGTTCTTGGTTTTGAAACCAAGAACATTGAACTAGTACCATAAAACTTTCAAGCTATGTTTTGAGTTTAAGTAATTGCTGTATTCAAAGATTATAACAGGCCTGTTAAAGAAAGAAAGCATTTGGGAAATATTCTATTTACCTGTACTTTGGCGCAATTAGCTAGAAACAAGATATATGTTTCTCTGAATCTGGCCACTCCCTCGTAGCAGGTCATCCCTTCTTTCTTTTGGCATGGTACATATGATACTGAAGAAACGAGCAAATACACAGTTTTCATAAATTACTCTATTCATAGAATTATTAGGGGTGTATATATTCTTGATTCACCATGAAAATTATTATTATTTTCTGTTCGCGGGTCTCAGAATAATACGCAGTTGGAAAAGTTTATCCGAAAGGAATATTGAGATTATTACGTATTTTTCATGCATTTCACTCATGTGCATTGACCCATGATCATGTGGCATTATACATGTACATTGACCCATGACTAGATGACGTTATATACGCGTATATATGTATATTATATTTATATGGGATACGGGAAAAAGGTTACATCGTTATATACGCACCACCACCTGATCAGCTGGTATATGTTGATGATGTTGCCCACAGTGGCCAAGACAATATGATAGGATGCCCTTAGTGTCTTGGTAATATTATGTACACCCATACCTGTACATGGCACGACATTTATACGCACGCGCATGACGTTATAAATGTTTCAGAATTTACAAAGTTATTCAGATTTAAAGATGTGTTTCTGTATTTCATGTTTCATCTATGTCTTTTACGTACTAATTTTTATGCCTTACATACTCAGTACATTTTTCGTACTGATGCCCTATTTCACTGGTCCTGCATTTCATGCCCGCAAGTGCAGGTAGGCAAGCTGACGGTCCCACTTCTTAGGATCGCCGATCAGCGAGAGTTGGCGTGCTCCACTTGATCCGGAGCTACTTTGATTTTGGTACAATACGTTTGTGTATATGTATGTATATGGGTATGACGTGGCTCAGTCCCGTCTTTGTATAGTTATGTTTCTATTAGAGGTCTGTAGACAGTATGTCTAGTTGGGTTGTATGTGGCCTTGTCGGCTTTCAGTTTTGGATGTATAGTTGTCTACGGCAGCCTTGCCGGCTCGCCCACTGTATTCTACATATATACGTACATATGCCTTGATGGCATGTTTCCTTCATGTATTTTTGTAATGCAGCAGATGTTATTCAGATTTATATCTTAGACGCATGCTTAGGGGTGTTTGACAGGTACGACTCAGGCACTTGTCGCGGCCCATCAGTTTGGGTCGTGACAAAAGTGGTATTAGAGCAGTTCTGTCCTAGGGTTGTCTACAGACCGTGTATAGTAGAGTCTTATTTATGGGTGTGCCGTGCACCACAGTTATAGATAGGAGGCTACAGGACATATATGATGTTATCCTCTCTTTTTATCTCAGATTGTGCGATACAAGAATTCATGTTCCTAACAATATGCTATATTTTCAGCAATGTCTCCAAAGAGTATGGCCGCCATGAAGTGAAAGTCTGTGGCCGGTGATACTACTAGTCGAGTGCCACGAGTTACCAGGGCTCGGGGAGAGTCTCATGGTGAGGTTCCATTTCAGACTTCACATACCCCGCCCTTTCTAGAAGAACTCCGAGGGGAACTAGCTCCAGCACCCGCCCCTGTACATTCAGCACCTCAGCCGGATGCATTGGGTCAGGAGATGAAAGATGATATTAAGCTATTAACCCGATTAGTAGCCGCGCAGGCTCGGCGTCAGTAAATAGGTATTGGTCATGCAGATTGGTCCGTTAGTGCTAGGGTTTATGACTTTATTAATTTAGACCCTCCAGTATTCACTGGGGAAGACCCGAATAAGAACCCTCAGGTATTTATTGATAGGGTGCAGAGGACGTTAAGGGTAATGAAGGCCACTGCTACTGAGTTAGTTGATCTAGCTTCCTATAGACTCCGAGATGTTGCAGTTAATTGGTATGAGTCTTGGGAATTGTCCAGAGGTGATAATGCCCCTCCAGCGGCATGGCAGGAGTTTACAAAAGCTTTTCTTCGTCATTATCTTCCACCCGAGCTTAGACGGTCCAGAGTTGATAGGTTCTTGACCCTTCGGTAGGGTAACATGAGTGTTTAGGAGTACAACTTTCAGTTTGGTTCATTGGCTAGGTATGCTTCCACTATTTTATCTAAGATGGAGGATCGGGTGCACCGGTTCATGATAGGGTTAGAGCCTCACTTTCTTAACGATTTTATGTCGGTCTCAATTCAGCCAGACATGGATATTTCTTGTATTCAGGCATACGCTCAGGGTGTAGAGGAGCGCAAACAGAAACAGAAGGCCGATTGTGAGCATGATAGGGTCCAGAATAAGAGAGCGAGGTCTTCGGGTCCTTCTGGTGAGTTTCGAGGCAATCAAAGGCAATAATACTCAAGGTATCCATCCCAGCTCTCATCTAGCTCGCCCCCTCAGTTTGGCAATAAGAGATTTGATAGTTCTACATATTCAGGGTCCGGTCAGAATTTCGGGGCCTCAAGTTCTCAGTATAGGGGTGAGTCAAATTAGATGAGGCCACCCTTGTCATGATGTACTCAATGTGGTAAGCAACATACCGGGTAGTGCCATATGGGGTTAGGTATTTGTTATACTTGTGGTTATCTGGGCCATGTTATGAGGGATTGTCCGATGAGAGGTGATGCAAGCATAGCTTAGCTGTCGGGATCTGTAGCTGGTTCGTCATCATCAGTACGCCCCCTTGGGCAAGGTCCCCAAGAACCAATGAGTCGTGGTAGAGGCAGAGCATCTAGCTCGAGCAGCCCTTAGAACCGCATTTATGCGTTGGCAGGACGACAGGACCAGGAGTCATCGCCTGATGTTGTTATAGGTATATTATCAGTCTCCTCATGTGATGTATATGCATTGATTGACCCAGGTTCCACCTTATCATACATTACTCCGCTAGTTGCTGGTAAGGTTGGAATAAAACCTAAATTGGTTAAACCTTTTGAGGTATCTACACTTGTTAGGGACTCGATGATAGCTAAGCAAGTATATAGGGGTTGTATAATAGTAGTTCATGGTCGACCTACCGTAGCAGACTTAATCGAGTTAGATATGGTAGAATTTGACGTTATAATGGGTATGGATTGGTTGGCTTCTTGTCATGCTAATGTTGATTGTAGATCAAAGATAGTCCGATTTCAATTTTCAGGGGAACCTGTTTTGGAGTGGAAAGGTAATACGGCATCTCCGAGAGGAAGATTCATTTCCTATCTCAAGGCAAGGAAGATGATCAGAAAGGGTTGTATTTATCACTTAGTTCGGGTTCAGGATGTGGAAGTGGAGTCACCAACCATTCAGTCCATTCCTGTGGTGAATGAGTTTCCCGATGAGCTTCTGGGTCTCCCGCCAGAGTGAGAAATTGAGTTTTCTATTAACCTACTACCAGATACTCACCCAATATCTATTCCTCCTATAGAATGGCCCCTGCAGAGCTGAAAGGGTTAAAGGAACAACTAAGTGACTTGCTTGAAAAAGGTTTTATCAGACCTAGTACGTTACCGTGGGGAGCACATATGTTGTTTGTGAGAAAGAAAGATGGTTCTTTACGAATGTGTATTGATTATAGGCAACCGAATAAGGTGATCATCAAGAATAAGTACCCATTCCCGAGGATTTAGGATTTATTTGATCAGTTGCAAGGTGCCAAGTGTTTTCCAAAGATAGACTTAAGGTCCGGGTACCATCAGGTAAGGGTTAAGGATGAAGATATTCCGAAGACAATATTCAGGACTAGATATGGGCACTTTGAGTTTCGGGTGTTAGATCATTCGGTCTGACCAATGCCCCAGCAATATTCATGGATTTGATGAACAGTGTTTTCAGGCCTTTTTAGATCTATTCATAATTGTATTTATCGATGATATATTAGTGTATTCTCGTTCAAAGGATGAGCATGTTGATCATCTGCGTACTGTGCTCAGAGTTCTACAAGAAGGGAAGTTGTATGCAAAATTTTCTAAATATGAATTCTGGTTGAACTCTGTAACTTTTCTTGGGCATATCATTTCGGGTGAAAGCATCCGGGTGGATACACAAAAGATTGAGGCAGTAAAGACTTGGCCTAGACCCACAACACCGCTGGAGGTTCGTAGTTTCCTCGGTTTGGCAGGTTATTATAAGAGATTTGTAGAGGGATTTTCTTCCCTTTCTGCACCTTTGACAAAGTTGACTCAGAAGGGAGCAAAGTTTCAATGGACCGATGCTTGCAAATGGAGTTTCCAGGCATTAAAGAACAGATTAACGTCAGCATCGGTTCTAACGCTCCTAGAAGGGACTGATAGTTGTGTTATCTATTGCGACGCTCCAGGCACTGAATTGGGTTGTGTGCTGATGCAACATGGTAAGATTGTGGGTTATGCTTCTAGACAACTAAGAAAGCACGAGAAGAACTACCCGACCCACAATTTAGAGTTAGCTGCGGTGATTCATGCACTAAAGATGTGGAGGCACTACTTGTATGGAATTCATGTTGATATCTATACGGATCATAAGAGTCTCCAATACGTCTTCAAACAAAAGGAATTGAATCTACGTCAAAGGAGATGGTTGGAACTACTTAAAAACTATGACGTTGATATTTTATACCATCCGGGGAAGGCGAACGTAGTAGCCGACACCCTCAGTCGTAGATCTATGGGTAACATGTCGTATTTACGGCCCAACAAGAGGGGAATAGCCCATGAGGTTCATCAGCTAGCTAGTCTAGGAGTTCGGTTACTGGATTCAGGTGATATTAGAATTACTCTTCAGGATATGACAACATCCTCTTTAGTAAGTAAAGGAACGCCAGTACGAGGATCTTGTATTAGTTCATTATAGGGATACCACCCTTCAGAAGAAGAAGACGCCGTTTGAAATTACAGAAGATGGGGTCCTCAAATATCGAGGACGATTAAGTGTGCCTACTGTTGCAGGGCTATGTCGTCAGTTTATGGGATAAACTCACTATTCTCGTTATTCTATCCATCCAGGAGAAACAAAGATGTATCATGATATCAGGGAAGTGTATTGATGGGATGGAATGAAAAAGGATATAGCAGAGTTTGTTGTTCAATGTCCTAACTGTCAGTAGGTTAAAATTGAGCATCAAAAATCCGGTGGGTTATTACAAGCTATGGAGATTCTGACTTGGAAATGTGAAGTAATCAACATGGATTTCATCATAGGCTTACCTCGTACCCAGCGTAAGTTTGACTTGATATGGGTAATTATTGATAGGCTTACAAAGTCAGCCCATTTTCTGCCCATTAGAACTACATATTACTCAGAGGATTATGCAAGACTTTATATTAAGGAGATAGTACGACTGCATGGTGTCCCTGTATCTATTATCTCGGATAGAGGAGCTCAATTTACAGCTAACTTCTGGAGGTACATCCAAAAAGGATTGGGGACGCAAGTAAGTCTTAGTACAACATTTCATCCCCAGACAGACAGACAGGCTGAGCGTACTATCCAGACACTGGAGGATATGTGACGAGCTTGTGTGATGGACTTCAAAGGTAGCTGGGATGATCATCTGCCGCTTATTGAGTTCGCATATAATAATAGCTACCATTCCAGTATTCAGATGGCTCCATACGAAGCTCTCTACGGACGAAAGTGTAGGTCACCTATAGGGTGGTTTGATGTTGGAGAATCTGGGTTACATGGACCAGATTCAGCACGCCATAGAAAAAGTAAAGCTTATCCGGGATCGACTATTAACAGCTCAAAGTCGTCAGAAGTCATATTTTGACGTGCGGCGTCAAGATTTATAGTTTGGGGTTGATGACTGGGTGTTCTTAAAGGTGTCACCTATGAAGGGTGTGATGAGGTTTGGAAAGAAAGGCAAACTTAGCCCACGGTATATTGGGCCTTATAGGATCATTCGGAGAGTGGGCCGAGTAGCTTATGAGTTAGAATTGCCCTCGGAGTTAGAGTCTGTCCATTCGGTTTTTCAAGTATCTATGTTACGAAAGTGAATTGGCGATCCTACCCGAATGGTGCCCACGAATGATGTACGGATTACAGAAGACTTATCATACGAGGAAATACTGGTCGCCATGCTATACCGACAAATCCGTAAGCTACGGAATAAGGATGTAGCCTCCGTGAAAGTACTTTGGAGGAGCAACAATGTGGAAGAAATGACTTGGGAGGCCGAGGAAAACATGAAGTCTAGATATCCCTACTTATTTCCTCTTCCAGAAAAGGTTCTGACGGAGACATCATAACCATAAGGTATGTATACAATTCTTTTATTGGTTATTGTCGTTGGTCGTGTGAGGCCATTGTCGTTATTCATAATTATGGTCCTGTGTGTCGTTGGGTTATTAAGCTTCTACGGGAGAGTTGGTATTGGTGTTGTTACAGAGACGACCTTGCCAAAGTTATATAGATCACGGGGAGTTGAACATTCGAGGATGAATGTTTCTAAGGGGGGAAGGATGTGACATCTCACATTTTCGTACATTAAAATTTCTTTTTCAGTTAACCGACGTAGACTCGGGGATGCGATCATCTTGACGTTAACATACTTACGTTATTTTTAACAAGCGATAAATAAGTGTTATGAAGGATAAAGGGGTACACGGATTAAAGAAAACGAGTTTCGTTGGAAGTGGCCAATTTAGAATAAAATACGGGTCGAGCGATAATACCCGATAATTATGAACTAGTACCATGCAAGGTACCTTATGACCACGGTAGTATAATATATAAAGTATATATGAAGTATTTTTAAAATAAATAGAATTTTAAGTAATTTGTGGTAATTTTTAAATTATGCGGGTAATTGATTAATCACCGAGTAACAGAACATTACCTAGTTAACTAATAAGTGGATAAAAAAAATTTAAATTATAAATTATGCCCCACTCCCCCACGTGGCATAAGGCCACCAATCTAAGAGGTGAATCATACCCATTTATAAATTGGTGTCTAGTCTACACCTAAGAATTAAAATAAAGCCTAAAGTTAACCAAGATAAGAATGAGAAAAAATAACGTTGGTAGCTTCTTGCTTAGTTTGAAAGGTTGAGGAACATAAACCTCATTGTACAAAAAAACGTCCAACAATCCGTTCTTGGTTTTGAAACCAAGAACATTGAACTAGTACCATAAAACTTTCAAGCTATGTTTTGAGTTTAAGTAATTGCTGTATTTAAAGATTATAACAGGCCTGTTAAAGAAAGAAAGCATTTGGGAAATATTCTATTTACCTGTACTTCGGCGCAATTAGCTAGAAACACGATATATGTTTCTCTGAACCTGGCCACTCCCTCGTAGCTCAGGTATGTTAAGGTCATCCTTTCTTTGTTTTGACATGGTTCATATGATACTGAAGAAACGAGCAAACACACAGTTTTCATAAATTACTCTATTCATAAAATTATTAAAGGTGTCTATATTCTTGATTCCCCATGAAATTTTTTTTTTCTGTTCATGGGTCTCAGAATAATATGTAGTTGGAAAAATTTATCCGGAAGGAATATTGAGATTATTACGTATTTTTCATGCATTTCACTCATTTGCATTGACTCATGACCAGATGACATTATATACGCGAATATATGTAAATATATGTATATGGGATATGAGAAAAGGTTACGGCGTTATATACGCACCACTGTAAGCACGTGATTTTTGCCCTATATGAGAATTACTCCCAAAAAATTCAAAATAAAACGATTTTCCTTTATGTGCAAATTTGAGAATTTTCGCGGCATTTTATGATAATTATTTGTATTTGTCCATGCATGTTATTTGTTAAAATTAATAAAAATACAAAAAATATGTCGCATTTGCATTTAGAATTTAATTCTACAATTAGGAGTAATTAAGTTTGTTTTACAAGAATGAAAATTACAAAAAATATGCATCGTTTGCATTTTTTTTAGCATTCAATGTCAAATTGTGCAATTTTGTTTTAATGGGTATTTAATTATGTATGATAAATGTTGCTAGGAATTAGTTAGTATTTTTGATAAGTTAATTTAGTTTTATTAATTAGAAAGTAAAAGAAAAGAGATCAAAAAATAGAGGAAAATCGGAATTGAGCCTCTTCCTCAATTTTGAACCTAGGCCCAAAACACCTCTACCCAAACTAAATAACCCCTTACCCAACCCAAAGACCCACTGGGTCAACCCGACCCGGTCCACCCGACCCGGTCCACCCATAACCCCAAATGACCTAACCCCTCCTAATCTTCATTTCATTTTTCTAAACCTAAACCTAAACCTAAACCTAAAACCCATCCGCCCCCACCCCTCTTTCTCTTTTCACCCTCACCATGAACAACCCCTCCAAGCTCCCAACCATGGCTGCCTCCTCTTCTCCTTCAACACACACACACACTCACACCTCGCGACCAAACGACCACCTAAAGCAGCTACCTGCTGCCACTGCTTCGTCTTCGCCACCCCAGCCAGCCACCATCATCTTCATCGTCGACCACCAACAGCCCAAGAACCCATCGTCTTCATCGTCGACTGATTGTGGAGTGTGTGTTGGTTCGAAGGAGCTCCAGTTGTCCATCTCCAGTCGTCGACATCCCTGCTCCTCCCATGAATGACGTGAGCTCCAAGCTCGACTGTGTGTCGCATGCACACACACAGTCGCTAACCAGCCTTCACCGGCTGCTTCGTCGACGTCCAGCTCCGCCAACAAACCTTCCCAGCTCGCTTCTACTGCTTCTGCTACATCCAACCATGTACATCACGTCCAAATAAACCCCATCACTACTGCTTCACCTTTTTCGTCGCCTTCAGTCCAAAACGAGACCCCACCATCTCGTTTGTTCGAGCTTTGGTTGGGGTCGTCGAAACAGTTCATACGCAGTCGAGGTCCGGATTGTTAAAGGTTTTTAAGGTCCGTCTCATCTCCCTTTCTCATTTCATGATCTATATGTGAGTAAGATAAGAGCGGCTAAAATTTGTTTAAATATTATGGGTTAAGGAGTTTGAATCGTTCTTAGTTGAATCTTGGTTGTAAAAAATTCTTTGAATTCTGTTTAGTCGAATTTGAGTTCGATTGGGTTGTCATTTGTGATTATTAGTTGTAGAATGTATAGTATCTTTGCTAATATTGAGTTGGTTCGGATAATTTCGTTTTGTGTATTGTTTGGTTTCCTGCTCTTTGTTGTTCATCATATGATTTCAGTTTCCATTTCGATTCGGTTAATTGTGATTCATGTTGTTTCAGTTCACTTTTGTTATTAATATTGTTGTCTCCTTGCTCATTCATTTTTTATCTAAGTTAACCAGGATTGGTTCCCAATATGGTTAACTTATTCCCATTAATTTGATGTTGTATGATTCAATCTGTGTTCATGGGATTTGTTGTTTGAATTTGTTTACGAATTGGTTATATTTGTTGTATTTTGGTTGGAATTGATTTGGTGAATTGGTTATAGCTGATGGGGGTAGATTTGTAAATTACAGTACTTTCAGGGGTAAAATGGTAATTTCAGTAAGGTCGGGGGGGTATTTTGGAATTGAAAATTTGAACAATTATTTAATCTGAGTGCTCCATCCACTAGACATTAATAATATTAAAATAGTACATGGTGGGGGACAAAACATGAGGTAGTGGGGGGTTGATATAATTGTTTAATATAGTGGGGGACAAGACATAAGTTAGTGGGGAATAATGTAGTTGTTTAATATAGTGGGGGACAAAACATGTAGGCATGGGGGACAAGGGAATTAAATAAGAAAAATATTAAGTAGTGGGGGCAAGACATGCAATTAGGGGAATATTTCGGGTTAGTGGTTCAAGACAAGAGTCTTGCTATAAATAAGAGTCATTTTGACATAGAGAGGAGGAAATTTTTTAGGAGAGGTTTTTTTAGAGAGGATTTTTGGAAGAGGAAGACATTCTGAAAATCTCAAGAGAGGGTTGGAGAGTTGAAAAAGAGAAAACAGAAACAAAGTGAGAAGCGAGTTTAGCTTCGGGTTTAATACACGCGTGGGTTGTTGTTGTTTAGTCTTTTTACAAACTTTTGGGTTTGTTCTATTGAGCTGGTTTTGGTTTTCTTCATATTTTTCTGGGCCTTGAATCTGGTTCGAATTACTGTCGTTGGGTTGCTGTTGGGTTGCTGTGTCATTACTGTTGCTGACTCCTCCTTCTCTTCTTCTTGTACTGCCATTTCCAGGTACACATTTGTACACTCTTGGCTTGAGGCGAAATGAAGTATTGACCAGGCTTTGTTCCTGTTGAATTCCTCCTGTTTAGATTTGTGCTTGAATAGAGTTTTCCTTTCTTTGTATAAAAAATGTAGTTTTTGCATATGTATAATAACTCCTTCATCTAATAATGTTAGTTTAAATTAATCAAAGAATAGTTAATTTGTTTTTGATATTATTGTGTGTCAATCTCATGTTCTAGTGTTATTAAATAATAGAATATAGAACGAAAGTAATCTCTCTTTGTACAAAATCGATTGCAATTTTCCATTTGCATTAGCCGTAAACTAATAACTAATAAGTTACGTCTTTTTTTAGCATGTAATTAATTGGGAGATTTTCTTTTATTTTAGAGACGAACTTAATAGAAAAAATGTAGTCACTATAGGTTTATCCTTTTAAATAAAAATGAGACGAGCCTCGCCAAATAAAATGCACAGATTGCGAGGTCCTCACAAAATGTATGTATTAATTACTTAGAACTCGAGATCGGCCGCTTAGTGAACTTCACGGCCTTTTTCCCAAAATAACCACGCGTTAGTCTCTTTTAGGCGCGTATTTAATAATGTTACCTCCCTAAACTCGAGTGCACATTTATGTGACTCAAATCCAAATCTCATCGACGTTGAAATATGTCTCTAACCACGGGTACATTAATTATGACGTGGTTCGAGATGCATTTCCACGACGTTGAAAATTCTTTAAAAGAATAATGAATGAGACGAGCCTCGACAAACAAAGTGCACAAGCTGCGGGGCCCTCCATACGTTTTGGTAAAATTACTTAGACTTCGGGATGAGCCGTTTAGCAAAATTCCACGGCCTTACCCAAAATAATAATACGCTAATCGCTTTAGGCGCGCATTTTAATAATCTTACCTTCTTAAACTCGGGTGTGCATTTCATGCGACCCAAATCCAAATCCCAAAACATTGAATAAAAATGTGTTTCGGATTGCGGGTGCATTTCATGTGACGCAATCCAAAGACATGCTTTTAAACGGTGTTCACATTCTTTTTAAAAAAATTATAATAATAAAAGCGGTAAAGAGTTAAAACTTGCACATGAGCTCATAATTGTATAAAATCGGATAAACAAGCTGAATATGACAGTTGAGCGACCGTGCTAGAACCACGGAACTCGAGAATGCCTAAAACCTTCTCCCGGGTTAACAGAATTCCTTATCCGGATTTCTGGTTCGCGGACTGTTAAACAGAGTCATTCTTTTCTTCGATTCGGGATTAAACCGGCGACTTGGGACAGCCTAAATCTCCCAAGTGGCGACTCTAAAATAAATAAACAAATCCCGTTTCGATTGTTCTTTAATTGGAAAAACTCCTTCACCCCCCGCGGGGGAGAAAAAAGGAGGTGTGACAGCTCTGGCGACTCCGCTGGGGAGCGAACCCAGAATCTCTGGTTCAGGGTTCAGAATTCGAGCTTAGATAAATTGTTATATTTGGCTTTATCTGATTTTTACATGTTTGATCCTAATGTGCTAAATGATGTTTTTACTGCTTTGATATTATCTGAACTGTATATAAACTGTGCCGAAACCCTTCTCTTCTTACCTCCGGGGAGGAGCTTGTTGGTCGAGACTCCCTATTCTATTAGTGTCATACCTTGTGTCACACCTCCTTTTAGCCCGCGCCTGCAGGGGCGCAGAGAGAGTTTTTCCAATTAAAGGACAATCGAAACGGGATTTATTTATTTAATTCAGAGTCGCCACTTGGGAGATTTATGGTGTCCCAAGTCACCGATTTAATCCTAAATCGAGGAAAAGAATGACTATGTTAACAGTCTGCGAACCAGAAATCCGGATAAGGAATTTTGTTAACCTGGGAGAAGGTGTTAGGCATTCCCAAGTTCTGTGGTTCTAGCACGGTCGCAACACTGTCATATTTGGCTTAAATATCTGGTTTTTATACGATTATGAACTTATGTGCAAATTTTAACTTTTAGCCGCTTTTATTATTATTATTATTTTTTTAAGAATGTGAACATCGTTTAAAACATGTCTTTGGATTGCGTCACATGAAATGCACCCTCAATCCGGAACACATTTTATTCAATGTTTTGGGATTTGGATTTGGGTCGCATGAAATGCACACCCGAGTTTAAGAAGGTAAGATTATTATAATGCGTGCCTAAAACGACTAGTGCGTGGTTATTTTTGGAAAAAGCCGTGAATTTCGCTAAGCGGCCGATCCCGAGTTCTAAGTAATTAATACATACATTTGTGAGGGCCCCGCAATCTATACGTTTTACTGGGCGAGGCTCATCTCATTTATTTTTTAAATGGACAATCCTAAAATGACTACATTTTTCTATTAAAATTAGTCTCTAAAATAAAGAAAGAAAATCCTAATTAATTAGGAGCTTTCAAAAAATTAAGAAAACGTAACATACTAATTGCTAGATTAAGACAAATATTAATGGAAAGGAATTTTACTAAAAAAAAAGAAAATTCGAAATTATAAATAAAATAAGAAATTCGACAACTAATATTCAAAAGAAATCAAATATAGCTAGATTGAAGCTCGCATTGTTATATAAAAAAAACTATTGGAATTAATTATTCACAACCATTTGAAACTAGATTTAACCATAATTACTAAAGCTTATTAGAAAGTTTATTAAACTTAAACATTATCTAGTCTTATTTGGCCTTAACTAAATTTAGCTACCCATTCATGATTAACCTACTGTTGACCATATTAAAACTTTCATAGCTAGTGAATTAACCCGTTTTGCCAAGCTGATTCACTAAAGACCAACTTATGTTATTTTCCTCTTATTCCAATTATTAAACAGTAATACATGAAATAGCATAAATACAATCAGTAAAAGAAACGAAGAAAAAGCGAAATTAAAACTTCAAAGTTCCATTCTTCATATGTATTCATGCTTTCACATTTTCAGCTTACAATATCGACAAGGTTACAGCCATGTACCTGGTATTGAATACAAGAGAAGAGGAAGATGAGAATCAACAGCAGTAGTAATAATACAGCACAGCAACAACAGTCCAGCAACACAGGAATAGACCAGTAACAGAGTTTGCAAACCGGTGGAGTAGTAACCCAAGAAAGAAGCTTCAAGCTTCGATGAAACAATAGCAATTAATGCAGATTTCAAACAATGAAGGAAAGTAGAAGATTTTTTTTCCAGTTTTGTTCTCTCTCTCCCTGTTCTCTTTTTTTTCCTCTAAGTGTTAAATGAGTCCTCTTATACCCAAAGCAAGACTACCTTTTCTTTGTACCTCCTTTCTTTTTCCCCCAATATTCTTCTACTATGTATAACTTTTAACTTTTTATTATTACCTATATTATTTCTGATTTTTAACTTAAGTAAAAGTAGTCAACACGGACCCTACGGTTCCCCTTTTTTTGAATGGTCAAAGAAGACCTAATCATTATCCCCTTTTCTTTTTACTTTACATCATTATGTCTTGTCTTCCACTAACATATGTCTTGTCCCCCACTATAATATTTTAATATTAACTAAATCTGCAATTGATTAATTCCCGTATTACCCCTAAAACTACTATTACTGGCCTGATTCAAAAACTGTTCAAACTTCAAACATTGTCTAAAAACTAAAATCCAACTAACAGCTATAACCAATTCACCTAATAAATTAACCAAAATATAGCAGCTATAATCAATCCTTAATCCAATTCAATCAACAAATTCAAATTAAACGATGAACAACAAAGAAACAACCGGAATTATTTTGACTGAACAATATTTTTAAACAACATCCTATTTTCATATTCAACAACAATAACAAACAAGCATGTTCAAATTACTGAGTTTAAATTCAAATTAAGCTTAAACGGAAAAAATAAACAGATTCAAATCACTAAATTAAATAACCAATTGAACCTCAAACTAAATCTTACAATATTACAATCAAAACGAAAGATTCAAGTTATCAAACTAACATATTTCTACGTTAAAATCTTTTTAAATGAATAAAAACAAACTAAAGAAATAATTAATTGACTTCAACTTAAATCTAACAATATTATAATTAAACTAACAATTTTTATATTAAAAATAAACTAGAGCAAATGAAACAACCTGAAGCAATAATCAAGAAACGATAAACACGAACAAAAACAAGAATCAAACATCTACTAATTTTAGATCCGAGAATATCAAACAAAATACGGACAGAAACGAAACTTAAACCCACTAACCGAATCGGAACGACGACGAACTTGAACGAAAATAAATCTGCCCGGAAACAATTATCACACCAAAATAACTTGACGCCGAAGACGACCACGAACGGATGATTGAAGAAGATGGTCGTATGGTGTCGTTTGAAGGCGAAGCAGTAGCGTCGAGGAGGCTGTAAAGCAGTAGTAGCTGCTACTGCTGAACATGCTGGGCAGTCCGTGGTCGTCCATGGCTGGATGTAGCAGAAGGCAGCAGTAGCGACGCACATGGGAGGTCGACGGACGTAGCAGGAGCAACCACACGCAGCCATGGATGAGCTTGGAGCAGCTGCGTGTGGTTGAAGACGAGGGAGAGGCAGCCATGGTGGTCGTTCGACGTGGATCTGGTCGAGCTGCTGGACGTGACAGTGGTGAAGCAACGAGAGGGGGGTGCTGGTTCGAAGGCAGTCGCGGGGGAGGCAGCCATAGTTGCCGAAGGTGAAGCTCGTTTTGGACTGGTTCGCTGCGTGCCTAAGAAGATGACGAAGCAACGGTAGGCAGCCATGGTTGCCGGAGGTGATGGTGGTGAAGCAACGAGGGGGGGGGGCAGCCATGGCTGCTAGGCTTTTTGGAGAAGAAGAAGAGGGAGGGGGGCGGGTAGCTTGGAGCTTAATTAGGTTTAGGTTTTTTTTTTCTTTTTTGTGAAATGAAAGATAGGGAGATAGGGGTGTTGGGTCTTTTGGGTTATGGACTGGGTCGACCAGGTTTGAAATGGACCGGGTCGTAGGGGAAGGTTGGGTATCTTTGGGCCTGTGACTTAAAATTGAAGAAAAGGCCCAATCCGATCTCTTCTATTTTTTTCCTTTTCTATTTATTCAATTTCCTAAATAATAAAGCTAAAAATGCTAAGAATAAATTATAAAACCCAAAATTATCCGGAAATACTAATTAACTCTTAATAATAATTAACACACAATTAAATAACGATTAACGATAAAATCACACAATTTGGACATTAAATGCTAAAAATGCAACGTACATTATTTTTATGATTTTTTCATTTTGTAAAACAAACTTAATTAAATATCAAATGCAAATGTGATATATTTTTATATTTTTTTATTAATTTAACACATTAACATGCACAGGCAAAATACAAATAATTATCCAAAAGTGCCAAGAAAATTCCAACATTGCACACAAAGGAAAATTATTTTATTTTAAATTTTTTGGGAGTAATTCTCGTATAGGGCAAAAATCACGTGCTCACAGCTGCCCCTCTTTGCCCGAAAACACAGAGAGTTTTCGTGTAAAGATAAAGTGAGCGGATACGAGAGATTTTTGCCCGTTTGGGTACTCCGTGTGAAGATTTTTGAAAGATTTAACCGAACTTTTGCTTCGAAGGTTTCCTACATATCCCTGGCTAAAGGGAAATCAGGTTAATGTAGTTCGAAAAGTTTTGGTAGCTGGGACTACCGTGGGACTGCAATTTGCTGTTACTGTCGTTGCATGCTGTTATTACTACTTACCGATATCCTTATTACACCGTGCTTAAAAGAAAAATCAAGAAGCTAGGCTAGACTACGGATTACAAGATCCCATCTATCTTCCATTTGTTCTTGATGCCTTGCTTTCTTGTCGGCTTGCGTCTATTCCGATGCTTCTTTCTTCCGAGAACTAACGGGGATGACACTGGCCTCTTGCTTTCCTGAACACCAGTTTGCATCATTTTGTTATGTCCGCTTGAGGATGCAGCTTCCTGCATTATGCTGTGGATCTTTTGTTGTAACCTTCTGCCTTTCGGTGGGTTACGGATTTCAAGACCTGAAATGTAAAGACTGAAAAATATTCCCTCGTTATACAGGTGGGCGCCTAATTGGTAAAGTCTGAAAAGTATTCCCTTGTTATATAGGTGGGCGCCTAATTGCTAAAGACATGAAAAATATTCCCTTGTTATACAGGTGGGCGCCTAATGGTAAAGACATGAAATGTATTCCCTTGTTATACAGGTGGGAGCCTAATGCTAAAACATGAAATGTATTCCCTTGTTATACAGGTGGGCGCCTAATGGTAAAGACATGAAAAGTATTACCTTGTTATACAGGTGGGCGCCTAATGGTAAAGATATGAAAAGTATTACCTTGTTATACAGGTGGGCGCCTAATGGTAAAGACATGAAAATTATTCCCTTGTTATACAGGTGGGCGCCTAATGCTAAGACATGAAAAGTATTCCCTTGTTATACAGGTGGGCGCCTAATGCTAAGACTGAAAAGTATCCCTTGTTATACAGGTGGGCGCCTAATTGGTAAAGACATGAAATGTATTCCCTTGTTATACAGGTGGGTGCCTAATTGCTAAAGACATGAAATGTATTCCCTTGTTATATAGGTGGGCGCCTAATGGTAAAGACATGAAATGTATTCCCTTGTTATACAGGTGGGCGCCTAATGGTAAAGACATAAAATGTATTCCCTTGTTATACAGGTGAGCGCCTAATGGAAAAGACATGAAATGTATTCCCTTGTTATACAGGTGGGCGCCTAATTGCTAAAGACATGAAATGTATTCCCTTGTTATACAGGTGGGCGCCTAATTGCTAAATACATGAAATGTATTCCCTTGTTATACAGGTGGGCGCCTAATTGCTAAAGACATGAAATGTATTCCCTTGTTATACAGGTGGGCGCCTAATTGGTAAGATAATAGCTTGAATTTGCTTCCTCGATTCTCCGAGAAAAGATTTAACTATGGCAGAAAATTTTCTGCCCCAGTTCTGGCGATCTTTCTTATGGCGTGTCTTTCGGCCATCATCAACACTTTATTTTCCTGTTCAAATCAAAGAAAATTTAGTTAGTTTTAAAAATATGGCGAGTGGTCATGTCACTCCTGATGGGGGATGATTGTTCCCTTCCCCTTATTCCTATTTGGCGCTCCCAAAACTTGTTGGGGATGACGTTTTTTGCCGGGGATAACATTCTAGTGGGGATGGTTTTTCCATTTATCCCTTCACCGTTCTGTGTCTCAAAACTTGCGGGGGGTTATTTTGCTGAAGATGGATTTTCCTTTCTTCCTTTCCCACTCTGTGTTGTCCGACCACCTCGGAACTTAGTCGATAATCATTCGGGGTTCTGCTGGGATCCTCTTGGAACTTGGCCCACAATTTCCTCAACATGCTTTTTTTCCGGTTCTTCCCCATACTTTCCTTGCCATTTTAGACCAATATTATTCGGCCTTGCAACCAGCGTGTTTTGGTCTTATTGCCTTGTCTCTGGCCTGTCCTCTTCATATTTTGCGTTGTACCATTTTGGCAACTGGTAGTAAGCTCTGAAAGACCTTTCTCAAAAAAAAATCTGGAAAAAGTCTTTTAAACAAAGAAATGAAAAGATAGAAAAAGAGAAAATCTTTCTGAACAAATGCTGGGGAAAAGAAAAGAAATGAACTATCTGGGTGGTATAACCGATTCCAACGATCATGTCGTGCATTCTGGATTAATCAACCAAGTCTATTTGTGTCGATTAATCTTTCTGATGTCTTCACTTGCTGGGGATAAATAGGTTCCCACCTCTTCGCAAAATGCGGATCCTTTCAGCCAATCTATTTTGTCGCCTCATAGTCCCCTTCGCGGGGTTTTCACTAATAAGACTCTCTCATTTCTCTCAGTTCCCATCTCCTTGTGGTGCCTATGAAGGTTTTCACAGGTAAGACTCTCTCATTTTGCTTCTCTCAGCTTACGTCGTCTTATGGCGCCTGTGAAGGTTTTCACCAATAAGACTCTCTCATTTTGCTTCTCTCAGCTTGGGATTGGAATGTTGCCGGTAAGATTATCTCTGCTGGGAATTCTTATGGCTATCAATTCTTTCAGCTCATGATCCTCATTCAGTCAGGGACCAACGTGTTATTCTCGGCTTTTATTTTCCTGTCTTGACACCTCTCGGACACTGATCAGGAGGTCTTTTTTTGGACATCAATATGGGTTTTATGCGGGGCTTAAAAGAAAAGGATATAAAAATTCAAAATAACTTTGATTGGTAAAACATTACAACTCTTGGAATCAAACCCCTTTTTTTCAAAATTTAAAAACATAACTCCTGCCCCAGTTTTCTTGCTTGGGGAATTTTTGATTTTTGTTACATTATGACCGAGCCGTGAGGCGCCTACGTATCCTTATTGAGGAATCAGGTCGAACATAGTTCACTTGATTCCTTTGTTTTTCTTGCGACCTTCCCTTTTTTTTTATTATTATTCTCCTTCTTTTCTCTTTTCATTTTTCTTTTTCATTAATGATTCCAAGAGAGGGGTATAAAAGAATAAGTAAGGCTCAAAGGGGTAAAGCAAAGGTTAAAAGTGTTTGGATACAAGAAAGAATTGCCTCCGTCATTTCATTATCCGACAAGCACCAATTACAAACAAACAAATAAACAACAAAAGAAATTATACATAATATCTCTTGACTGCATCAAAATTGATAGCCATGTCGATGAATTTCCCTTCGATATCTTCGAAGGCTCAACTCTCCATTAATTTCTTCGAAGGCTTCATCCTCATCGTATTCTGACTCATCATCACAATCTTGTACTATAAGTTCGAAATCAGATTGATTTTTTAGACTAAGTTGAAGATCCGTCGTGCATGCCATGTCGTTAGAACCAGTGTAAAGAGAACTGTTCAGAAGAGAAAAAGAAGAAGAAAAATTAAAACAAAATAAGGAATGAAGAAAAAAAATCACTTTATTAAAATACGGGATAGCAAGGTTTCACACTTTGGAGAGCACAAAAGAAATCTGGATTGCAACCCTGGAATAATCCAGACAACAAGAAAGAAAATCAGAGCCCACTACCAAGACTCCCTTCGGATAGGAAGAGGAGTAGTCATTCAATTGTTGATTTTTGCTTTCAGCCCCACAAACTATACATCTGCCCCAATGGATCCTTTTCCTAATACCATAACTGGCTTGTCATCTACCTTTTCCAACTATGCCACCGCTTTTCCACTGGTTGACTTTTCTTTGAACCGGCATGGATCATCATCACTGTTTGTGAGGGTTTCTTTAAGTTTCCCTCCTTCGTGCACTAGTTCGATCATGTGGGCCTCATGGTGCACTGGTAACGGGTTTTCATTGATGTTGGGTGCCTCTGGTGCCTGAACCTCGATCCTATTTGTGTCAATAAGATCTTGTATGGCAGTCTTCAACTTCCAACACTTCTCAGTATCATGCCCGGGGGCCCCCGAACAATATTCACAGCTTTCTGAGTGGTCCAGATTTCTAGGAAGGGGATTTGGCAATTTGGGTTCAACAGGACTCAACAAGCCTAACTGCCTCAATTTGTGGAACACGATAGTATAGGTTTCTCCCAACTCAGTGAATGTTCTCTGTATTCTTTCATTTCTGAAAGCCTGATTCCCCCGGAAACCTGCCCCTAGAGGGTTCCTGTAGGCTCTTGGCAACGGATAGGTGTTTTGTGGAGGTGGGTATGTATTTTATGGAGCCGGCGCGTGCCATTGCGGGCGAGCCGGAGGCTAAGTGTATGTCTGGGCTTGGTGTACGGAGAAGTGTGGTTCTTGTGGCAGGTAATAGGGTTGTGGAGGGTAATTTGGAGTGTGAGGGTAGTTTGGGTGATGGGGTCTGGGTTGGTAACGAGGGGACGGACCTCTCGATCTGGACTAGTTGCCTGCCTCTATTGTCGCGACCTCTTCTATCTTTTTCTTTCCAAGCGCACCTCCCGTGCCGCTCTGAATTGTCTGAGTCGTTGCCTTGATTGCCGAGTAACTCAGGATCTTATTGGACTTAAGTCCCTCTTCAACCATGCCGCCCATTTTTACTACTTCATTGAAAGATTTAGGTCAAATTTTAATTTCATCATAAAGAAGTCGGGTGACGCTGTTTTGTCAAAACATAGCCGAATGTTCCCGAAAGTGACGCCGGAAGGCTGACTTTACATAAACAACCACCTTTGGGTCATATTTTTAGATTTGACCGATTGACCCACACAACCTTAAAATTTAAGTCCCCGAGGCGTTGAAAGGCCGTGTTGGCTATATCGGGTTTCCTATTTTGAAAAACATGTCAAAACTTTTGTCATAAATAAGTCGGGTGATGTCTAACCTCTCCTTTGCAAAAATAGCCAAAAAATGTCGAATCTTTGACATAAATAAGTCGGGTAATGCCGCTCATGTCAAATATAGCCAAATGTTCACAAACGGGACACCGGAAGGCTGATTTTGCATAAACAACCACCTTTGGTTATGTTTTGATTTTTGACCCTCGCAGCCTTAAAATCTTCGCCCCAGAGGCGCTGAAAGTCCGTGTTTGCAATACCGGGTCTTTTATTCTAATTTGAAAAAAAAACAAGAAAAGAGTCATAAATAAGTTGGGTCACGCTGTTTTGTCAAAAATAGCCGAATGTTCTCGAAAGGGACGCCGGAAGGCTCATTTTGCGTAAACGACCATCTTTGGTCATTCTTTTGGGTTGCTACCAGTTATCCCGCACAACCTTAAAATCTTCATCTCCGAAGTGCTGAAAGGTCGTGTTTGCAAACCAGGTCTTTTATTATTTGAAAAACAAGAAAATAGTTAGTGGTCAAGTGAATACCGTTTGGTTTTTAGTTAAAATAAGCCGGCCCGGCTTCGGTGATGTCTTAAACTGTTCCTGTCGAGATAGCCTTAGAGTATCTTTCAGTCGTCGAAGGGCTATTTTCGTAAAAGAACGAACAAGTTTGTGAAAGGTCGTAAAATAGTCCTTCCCGGCCTTAAAATTCATGTGAAATTGAGAAGGGGCCACATTTGAAAAACAACCATTTGGTTAAAATTGGCATATAGGGGAAGGAATCTGACTGTTTGTTTTTGAGTTTGTAATTCTTTGATTAGAGTATGCGAGTTATTTGATTTTCTAGTCCGTTTGTTGTCTTTTGTCAAAGTCTGTTAGTATGGTCAGTTTTTTTAAACTTTTATAATCAAGTTTGTTTAATTATGAAAATTGAAAAAAAAAAGTTTTATTATTATTTATCTTTTATTGGCAGAACAACGCTCGGTCTAATTCATGCGGGGATACGATACGTAGGCAATCCACATAAGATTCGACCATCACTAAAAAGAAGAGGGGGGAAAGGCAAAATGAATAAAAGAAAGAATATAAGCTGGAACGATGTATGCAGTCGAAGCAAAAACATGATAGAAATGGTTAACTGCCTAGGAAAATTGCATTCCCCAATATGAAATGGCAATATGTGTTAAACTCTAACGCTAACAAGTTTGTTGTTCTATACCAGAGAAAGAGATTTCAAAACAGTTAGTTTGTTAAAGCGTACTGGCACCGTACCATTATCAAACAAGATCAAAAGGGCCCATACCAGAAAGCATGACTGGCTCAGACAATAGTGTTGAGTCGGAAAAGACGACAAATCAGATGCTGAAGGAGGCCATGGAAAAAATGGAAAAGATGAGGCTGGAAATGAATGAAATGCAGATAGCCTTAGCTAGAGCCCAAAAGGGGCATGAACTACCCGTTACTCCTACTCTCCTACCAGGACACAAGCCGGAATACCTCTATCCCGGCCCTTCAACGAGTTTCCCAAGCCATCACTACTATCAGGGAGGAGAGGCCTATGAGCCCCAAGCTCCACCACAAAATCAAAATCCTCCTCCACCAAATGTTCCTGTCTTTGTGGCGCCTCCCCCAGCTTCATTGCACAGATCGTCTAGTGAGCCATTGTTTCAAGCTCACAATGCGCAATATTACCACCCTGAACTCACATTCAAAGCACCCGAGCCACATACCTATAATCCCCACTTTGAGGTCCCGACGGAGATTGAAAAGCCGGCTAAGAGCCCAGAGCAGGACGAGGTGATGCGGAGATTTAAAACCCTGGAGCAGTCCTTCAGGAACATGCACGGGTTAGGCAACCAGGTCAGCGTGGCTTACAAGGATCTATGCCCTTTCCCTGACGTCCAATTACCAGCAGGGTTCAAAATGCCCAAATTCGATTTATACGAAGGGCATGGCAATCCTATGGCACACCTACGGGGCTTTTGTAGCAAGATGAGGGGAGCGGGAGGCAAAGATGAGCTACTGATAGCTTACTTTGGCCAAAGTTTGAGCGGGTCGGCACTGGAGTGGTATACAAGACAAGATCCGAGCAGGTGGTACACCTGGGAAGATCTAGCACAGGCTTTTGCAGGTCACTTCCAGTACAACCTTGAGATAGTCCCTGACCGTCTCACATTGCTAAAGTTTGAGAAGAAGCCGGGGGAGAGATTCCGGGAATTTGGATTCCGTTGGAGAGAACAAGCGGCAAGAGTCGATCCGCCAATGAAGGAAGGTGAAATGGTGGACTACTTCTTACAAACGTTGGAACCAACTTACTTTGGTCACCTGGTGATTTGGATATTTTAGCAAAAGGGGAGGTTGGACCCGATTAGGGCTGCCTACGTATCTCACATTCGGTGAGAATCAAACCAGCGTAGTTCGCCAAATAAACTAACTAATTTTTGAAAACAAACATATTTTTTCCTTTTTCTTTTATAGCAAAAGAAACTATTTTTCCTTTCCGTTTTTTTTAAAACAAAGCAAACTAAAATAAAGGACTCTTTCCTACACACTTTCTGCTTTTTGGGTAAACAAACAATTTTTAAAAGTAAACTATTTTTTTTTCAAAATTTTGGCAGAGTTCAGACAGTACTTGGACACTAGTTTTTCTAAATTAATCATCTAACTCTCCACTTGCTATTTTTCTCTTTTTCTCAATTTTTTTTTCCAAAATTTTCTAACATTCCCCTAGATTCAGAAGCCGGTCAACATGCGGGTTCGAAACAAATAAATGCACAGAGCGTAAGTAGGATGCATCAGGATGGTCTTTTCTGTTTCAGGTTGCTATTCCTAGACGGACCCAACCCCTGTGTTGAGTCCACTAAGTCAAAAATGCACATGATGTAGATAAGCGTTCCTACTAGGGATCCGACATGAAGTTGAGTTATTCTAGGTTCAGAACCTGGGTGTTTGTTTTAGACCTGGCTTACCCGAGCGGACAGCTCGAGCCGAGGGGGGAAGCATACCGGGGATACAGAAGCTCAACCCGGCTTTGCAACTTATCCGAACCTCATTCTAAAAATGGGATTGACTCTAAACAGAAAAGAAGTCACACGAAGTGCACCCTTCTTCATGATTTAGAAGACTCAGAGAGGAGATGGGTTTTGGCACAGTTTATATACAGTTCACGAAATATCAATGCGGTAAAAGCAGTCAACTAGCATATTAAGCACCGATCACGTAACAAAACAGATAAAGCTCAACATAACAATTTGATATAAGCTCGATTTCTAACCCTGAACCAGAGGTTCTGGGTATCCAGTCCCCAGCAGAGTCGCCAGAGCTGTCACACCTCCTTTTGGCCCGCGCCCGCAGGGGCGCAGAGGGAGTTTTTCCAATTAAAGGACAATCGAAACGGGATTTATTTATTTAATTCAGAGTCGTCACTTGGGAGATTTATGGTGTCCCAAGTCACCGATTTAATCCCGAATCGACGAAAAGAATGACTCTGTTAACAGTCTGCGAACCAGAAATCCGGATAAGGAATTCTGTTAACCTGGGAGAAGGTGTTAGGCATTCCCAAGTTCCGTGGTTCTAGCACGGTCGCTTCACTGTCATATTTGGCTTAAATATCTAGTTTTTATACGATTATGAACTTATGTGCAAATTTTAACTTTTAGCCGCTTTTATTATTATTTTTTTTAAGAATGTGAACATCGTTTAAAACATGTCTTTGGATTGCGTCACATGAAATGCACCCGCAATCCGGAACACATTTTATTCAATATTTTGGAATTTGGATTTGGGTCGCATGAAATGCACACCCGAGTTTAAGAAGGTAAGATTATTAGAATGCGTGCCTAAAACGACTAGCGCGTGGTTATTTTTGGAAAAAGCCGTGAATTTCGCTAAGCGGCCGATCCCGAGTTCTAAGTAATTAATACATACATTTGTAAGGGCCCCGCAATCTATACGTTTTACTGGGCGAGGCTCATCTCATTTATTTTTTAAATGGACAATTCTAAAATGACTACATTTTTCTATTAAAATTAGTCTCTAAAATAAAGAAAGAAAATCCTAATTAATTAGGAGCTTTCAAAAAATTAAGAAAATGTAACATACTAATTGCTAGATTAAGACAAATATTAATGGAAAGGAATTTTACTAAAAAAAGAAAATTCAAAATTATAAATAAAATAAGAAATTCGACAACTAATATTCAAAAGAAATCAAATATAGCTAGATTGAAGCTCGCATTGTTATATAAAAAAAACTATTGGAATTAATTATTCACAACCATTTGAAACTAGATTTAACCATAATTACTAAAGCTTATTAGAAAGTTTATAAAACTTAAACATTATCTAGTCTTGTTTGGCCTTAACTAAATTTAGCTACCGATTCATGATTAACCTACTGTTGACCATATTAAAACTTTCATAGCTAGTGAATTAACCCGTTTTGCCAAGCTGATTCACTAAAGACCAACTTATGTTATTTTCCTCTTATTCCAATTATTAAACAGTAATACATGAAATAGCCTAAATACAATAAGTAAAAGAAACGAAGAAAAAGCGAAATTAAAACTTCAAAGTTCCATTCTTCATATGTATTTATGCTTTCACATTTTCAGCTTACAATATCGACAAGGTTACAGCCATGTACCTGGTATTGAATACAAGAGAAGAGGAAGATGAGAATCAGCAGCAGTAGTAACAATACAGCACAGCAACAACAGTCCAGCAACACAGGAATAGACTAGTAACAGAATTTGCAAACCGGTGGAGTAGTAACCCAAGAAAGAAGCTTCAAGCTTCTATGAAACAATAGCAATTAATGCTGATTTCAAACAATGAAGGAAAGTAGAAGATTTTTTTTTTTCCAGTTTAGTTCTCTCTCTCCCTGTTCTCTTTTTTTTCCTCTAAGTGTTAAATGAGTCCTCTTATACCCAAAGCAAGACTACCTTTTCTTTTTACCTCCTTTTTTTCCCCCAATATTCTTCTATTATGTATAACTTTTAACTTTTTATTATTACATATACTATTTCTGATTTTTAACTTAAGTAAAAGTAGTCAACACGGACCCCACGGTTCCCCTCTTTTTGAATGGTCAAAGAAGACCTCATCATTATCCCCTTTTCTTTTTACTTTACATCATTATGTCTTGTCTCCCACTAACATATGTCTTGTCCCCCACTATAATATTTTAATATTAACTAAATCTGCAATTGATTAATTCTCGTATTACCCCTAAAACTACTGTTACTGGCCTGATTCAAAAACTGTTCAAACTTCAAACATTGTCTAAAAACTAAAATCCAATTAACAACTATAACCAATTCACCTAATCAATAAACCAAAATATAGCAGCTATAACCAAACCTTAATCCAATTCAATCAACAAAATCAAATTAAACGATGAACAACAAAGAAACAACCGGAATTATTTTGACTGAACAATATTTTTAAACAACATCCTATTTTCAGATTCAACAACAATAACAAACAAGCATGTTCAAATTACTGAGTTTAAATTCAAATTAAGCTTAAACGGAATAAATAAACAGATTCAAATCACTAAATTAAATAACCAATTGAACCTCAAACTAAATCTAACAATATTACAATCAAAACAAAAGATTCAAGTTATCAAACTAACATATTTCTACGTTAAAACTAAATCTTTTTAAATGAATATAAACAAACTAAAGAAATAATTAATTGAACTTCAACTTAAATCTAACAATATTATAATTAAACTAACAATTTTTATATTAAAAATAAACTAGAGCAAATGAAACAACCTGAAGCTATAATCAAGAAACGATAAACACGAACAAAAAATAAGAATCAAACATCTACTAATTTTAGATCCGAGAATATCAAACAAAATACGGACAGAAACGAAACTTAAACCCACTAACCGAATCAGAACGACGACGAACTCGAACGAAAACAAATCTGCCCGGAAACAATTATCGCACAAAAATAACTTGACACCGAAGACGACCACAAACGGATGATTGAAGAAGATGGTCGTTTGGTGTCGTTTGAAGGCGAAGCAGTAGCGTCGAGGAGGCTGTGAAGCAGTAGCAGCTGCTACTGCTGAATATGCTGGGCAGTCCGTGGTCGTCCATGGCTGGACGTAGCAGAAGGCAGCAGTAGCGACGCACATGGGAGGTCGACGGACGTAGCAGGAGCAACCACACGCAGCCATGGATGAGCTTGGAGAAGCTGCGTGTGGTTGAAGACGAGGGAGAGGCAACCATGGTGGTCATTCGACGTGGATCTGGTCGAGCTACTGGACGTGACAGTGGTGAAGCAACGAGGGGGGTGCTGGTTCGAAGGCAGTCGCGGGGGAGGCAGCCATAGTTGCTGGAGGTGAAGCTCGTTTTGGACTGGTTCGCTGCGTGCCGAAGAAGATGACGAAGCAGCGGTAGGCAGCCATGGTTGCCGGAGGTGATGGCGGTGAAGCAACGAGGGGGGGCAACCATGGTTGCTAGGCTTTTTGGAGAAGAAGAAGAGGGAGGGGGCGGGTAGCTTGGAGCTTAATTAGGTTTAGTTTTTTTTTTCTTTTTTGTGAAATGAAAGATATGGAGATAGAGGTGTTGGGTCTTTTGGGTTATGGACTGGGTCGACCCGGTTTGAAATGGACCGGGTCGTAGGGGAAGGTTGGGTATCTTTGGGCCTGTGACTTAAAATTGAAGAAAAGGCCCAATCCGATCTCTTCTATTTTTGTCCTTTTCTATTTATTCAATTTCCTAAATAATAAAGCTAAAAATGCTAAGATTAAATTATAAAACCCAAAATTATCTGGAAATACTAATTAACTCTTAATAATAATTAACACACAATTAAATAACGATTAACGATAAAATCACACAATTTGGACATTAAATGCTAAAAATGCAACGTACATTATTTTTATGATTTTTTCATTTTGTAAAACAAACTTAATTAAATATCAAATGCAAATGCGACATATTTTTATATTTTTTTATTTATTTAACACATTAACATGCACATGCAAAATACAAATAATTATCCAAAAGTGCCACGAAAATTCCAACATTGCACACAAAGGAAAATTGTTTTATTTTGAATTGTTTGGGAGTAATTCTCGTATAGGGCAAAAATCACGTGCTCACACCTTGAAATAAGAAAGAGGCCGGACAAGTTACAAAGCCGGATGATCCCGCGGGTCCCCGGTACGTATCCCCCTCCTCGACTCGAGTTGTCCACTCGGGTACACAGTCTAGAACAAATACCCAGGTTATGAACCTAGAATAACTCAGCTTCATACCGGATCCCTAGTAGGAACGTTTGTTTGCATCACGTGCATTTGACTTTGGAGGCTCAACACAGGGGTTGGGTCTGTCTAGGACAGGTGTACCAAAAAATAAAAATGATCATCCTGATGCATCTTACTTGCTGCTACTTGTGCATTTATTTGATTCGGACTTGTGTGTTGACCGGCTTTTGAATATCAGGAATATTGTGAAATTGAAAAAAAAAAAAGAAATAGCAGTTAGGGAGTTAATTATTTATTTTTGAAAAAACCAATGCCCAAATACTGTCGAAACTCTGCCGAAATTTTGAGAAAATGAAAAAATATTTTATTAGTTTGTTTTACTAAAAGCAAAGGAAAAATAGAAAAAAGAAAGAGTCGTTGCTCGGTCTTATTTTCAAAAATAGAAAAGGAAAATAGTTTGTCTTCCCATGAAAAATGAAAATGAAAAAGAGTTTTATTTTTAAAATATTTTTTTATTTGTTTATGAAAATGCCAAAAATGAAAATGAAAAGAGTCGTGCTTTGAAAGTGGTTTTGTTATTTGCTGCCAAAAATGAAAAAAAATCCTGTTTTAAAATAGTTCAGTTAATTGGGCGAACTACGCCGGTTTGATTCTCACCGTATGTGAGATGCGTAGGCAACCCTCATCGGGTCCAACCTCTCCTTTTGCTAAAAAAAAGAAAAATAAAACATGTCAAAATTTTAATTTTTGTCATAAATAAGTCGGGTGATGTCCAACCTCCCCTTTGCTAAAATAGCAAAAAAAAAATATGTCAAAATTTTAATTTTGTCATAAATAAGTCGGGTGATGTCCAACCTCCCCTTTTGCTAAAATAGCCAAAAATATGTCAAATTTTAATTTCATCCTAAAGAAGTCGGGTGACGCTGTTTTGTCAAAACATAGCCGAATGTTCCCGAAAGGGACGCCGGAAGGCTGAGTTTGCATAAACAGCCACCTTTGGGTCATTTTTTAGATTTGGTCCAGTTGACCCACACAGCCTTAAAAATCTTCGTCCCCGAGACGCTGAAAGGCCGTGTTTGCAATACTGGGTCTTTTATTCTAATTTGAAAAAAAAAACAAGAAGAGAGTCATAAATAAGTTGGGTCACGCCGTTTTGTCAAAATAGCCGAATGTTCTCGAAAGGGACGCCGGAAGGCTGACTTTGCATAAACGACCATCTTTGGTCATTCTTTTTGGTTGTGACCAGTTATCCCGCACAACCTTAAAATCTTCGTCTCCAAAGTGCTGAAAGGTCGTGTTTGCAAAACCAGGTCTTTTATTATTTGAAAAACAAGAAAATAGTCAGTGGTCAAGTGAATACCGTTTGGTTTTTAGTTAAATAAGCCGGCCTGGCTTCGGTAATGTCTTAAACCGTTCTTGCCGAGATAGCCTTAGAGTATCTTTCAGTTGTCGAAGGGCTATTTTCGTAAAAGAACGAACAAGTTTGTGAAAGGTCGTAAAATAATCCTTCCCGACCTTAAAATTCATGTGAAATTGAGAAGGGGTCACGTCTGAAAAACAACCATTTGGTTAAAATTGGCATATAGGGGAAGGAATCTGGCTGTTTGTTTTTGAGTTTGTAATTTTTTGATTAGAGTATGAGGGTTATTTGATTTTCGAGACCGTTTGTTGTCTTTTGTCAAAGTCTGTTAGTATTGTCAGTTTTTAAACTTTTGTAATCAAGTTTGTTTTATTATGAAAATTGAAAATTCAAAGAAAATGTTTTATTATTATTTATCTTTTATTGGTCCGAACTACGCAAGGTCTGATTCATGCGGGGACATGATACGTAGGCAATCTACATAAGGTTCGACCACCGCTAAAAAAAAGAAAAAGAGAAAGTGAATAAAAGAAAAGAAAAAAAGAGAGAGAGAGAAAAAGAAAAAGAAATAAGAGGGAATGGAGGGTTTCTGAAACACTTGAAAAAGGCACAAATAAAACAAGTCGGGAGGATGCATGTGGTAGGAGCAAAAACATGTTAGAAATGGTTAACTGCCTAAGAACATTGCATCCCCCAATGTGCAATTGCAATATTTGTTAAAACTCTAACGCTAACAAGTTTGTTGTTTGTCCAATTCCAAACAGTTGGTTTGTTAGAGCGTACTGGCACTATACCATTATCAAACAAGATCAAAATGGCCTATACCAGAAAGCATGACTGGCTCAGAAAATAGTGTTGAGGAGGAAAATACGGAGATGAAAATGATGAAGGAGGAGGTAGACAGGTTGAGACAAGAGATAGCTGGGATGCACCTAGCCTGGGCTAGGGGACAAACATCACCAACCATTCCCCCTACTCCTACCCTCTTACCGGCTCGGACTCCGGAACACCCTCCCACTGGGCCATCAACAAGCTTCCCCATTGCCCAATACTACCAAGGGGAAACTTCCTATAATCCCCAAGCTCCTCCACCCAAACAAAACCCTCCTCCACCAATCGTCCCCGTCTTCGGGGCACCTCCACCAGCCACACTGCAAAGATCCTCCAGCGAGCCGTTGTTTCAGGCTCATGATAACCAGTATTATCCTCCTGAACCAACCTTTAAAGCACCCGAACCATACACTTACACCCCTCACCTCCAACTCCCGGCAGAAACTGAGAGGCCGACTAAGAACTCGGAGCAGGATGAAGTGCTTCATAAAATGAAAAGCCTGGAGCAATCTTTCCGGGGTATACATGGATTGGGAAGCCAAGTTAGTGTGGCCTACAAAGATCTGTGCCCTTTCCTTGATGTGCAATTGCCGGCAGGTTTTAAGATGCCCAAATTTGATCTATACGAGGGGCATGGTGATCCCATGGCACATCTGCGAGGTTTCTGTAGTAAGATGAGAGGAGCAGGTGGAAAGGATGAGCTTCTGATAGCTTATTTCGGTCAAAGTTTAAGCGGGTCCGCACTCGAATGGTACACGAGGCAGGATCCTAGCAGGTGGTATACCTGGGACGATCTAGCACAAGCATTTGCGGGTCACTTCCAGTATAACCTTGAGATCGTCCCGGACCGTCTCACACTGTTAAAACTTGAGAAAAATCCTGGTGAGAGCTTCAGGGAATTCAGATTCCGTTGGAGGGAACAAGCAGCAAGAGTCGATCCACCAATGAGGGAAGGTGAAATGGTGGACTACTTCTTACAAACTTTGGAGCCAACTTACTTGGGTCACCTGGTGACGTCAGTTGGTAAATATTTCAACGAAGTAGTAAAAATGGGCAGTATGATCGAAGAGGGACTCAGATCCAACAAAATCCTGAGCTATTCGGCGATTAAAGCAACCACTCAGGCCATCCAGAGCGGCGCGGGAGGTGTGCTCGGAAAGAAGAGAGATGAGGTCGCAACGGTCGAAGTAGGTACTTTGTCCAAATCCATAGGTCCTTCCCCTCACTACCAGCCCAGACCCCATCACCCAAATTATCCACACACTCCATACAACCTTCCACAACCCTACAACCCACCATCAGAGCCACTCTTTTCCGCCCATCATGCCCAAACCTGCCCCCGAGCTCCACATAATCCACCTCAGTATTATCCTCCGAACAATGTCCGGTCATATGTCCAACCATCAGGTCACCACCCAACGACCCTAGAAAACAGGGGCAGGGAGGGGAACAAAGGCAAAAAAATAGTTTCACGCCTATTGGGGAGTCCTACACAAGCTTTTTTGAAAAGTTAAAGCATTCTGGCCTGATTGAGCCACTCCTCGGCTATACTCCAGACCCATATGCAAAAGGCTTTGATCCTACTGTACGTTGCATGTACCACTCTAATGTCCAAGGGCATAGCATTGAAGATTGTCGTTCTTTGAAAAGGGAAGTAGAAACAATGATTCAAGAAGGGGTAATTGTGATCAATGACAACGACAAGGAGCATGTGAATCCTCTTGGGAATTTGCGGACTGAAGTTAACGATATTGAAGTTGTTAATGGTTTTGGAAATATCGATGGGGAACCTAGTGGTTAAGATGTCGTGCTTGGTAATCGAAAAGACGCTTCATCTCTTGGTTAGCTGGAGAGGAGTCTTGGTGGTTTATTTTGTTGTCATTTCTGTTGTCCGAGTTATTTGCAGGGTTGTAATCCGGACATTGTCTTGTGTCAAACCCTCTTATCCTTCCATTTTCGTCATAGTGGTTTGTTTAGTGTTGTCTAGGATTTGTTTTAGGTTTGGTCCAAAGTTGTACCCCAGTTGTTTTGTTTGTTTTGTTATTCAAACCATTTCACCATTAGTCTAATGCAAAATCCGGTCTTTTATTATTTCCAGTCATCTTTTTGTTTAGTTCTTTTATCATTTTGTTCAGCGCCTATTCTAGTGACATGACATGTGCACACAGTTTGGGCCTAATCTTAAAAGGTAATCATAAAACCATTGAGAGGTGATCAGAACATTTAAAAGAAATAAGGACGGTTATTCGGAGCTCGAGTCATGTGGAACTGGGGCAAGTAAGACATAAAGAAAACCGTTAAAGGCAGGATTCGCCAAATTGACACGATGGTCGAGAGTGAGAGTATTGCCCAACAGTGCTTTAGAGGTGACAAATGAAAAGGCAAATGTGTGAATATAATTGTCAAGTCCAGCACCCTCAGAAGAGGCTATAAATCTTTTGTGTTGTTTACACTTGACATGTTTTGAAGATTGGAATGACGAATGCATTTTATTGTGATATCTAAACACTTTATCCTTCGTTAACCCTTTTGAGCCTTATGGTTTTTTCTTTCGTACCCCTCGTTCGGAACCAGTAGCAACGACTAGAAAACACAAGCATGGAAGGTAAAGAAAAAGAAAAGAAAAGAAAAGAAAACAACAAAACGACAAAAGAGAAAGGAGAAATGAGAAAAAGAAAAAAAAGAAAAGAAAATAATAGGTAAATGAAAAAAACAGAGGAATTGTGAACTACGTTCGACCTGATTCCTCAAAGAGGATACGTAGGCGCCTCACGGCTCGGTCATAGTGTAACAAAAAATTAAAAAATCCCCAAGCAAGAAACTGGGGCAAGGGTTGCGCTTGTTGTAAACAAATATGGTTCCGAAGGTTGTAATTTTGAACCCCAAATTGATTTGTTTTTGAGCCTTTAAAACCCTTTCTTTCTAGCCTATCCAAAATCCCACATTATGGTCCAAAGAAAGACCTTCTGATCAGTCTTCAAAAGATGCCAAGTCAGACAAACGAGAATCTTACCGGGGAACATAACACTCTGATCCATAGCAGAAAGGACTCTGATCCCCAACATAAAAGAAATAAAAAGAGAGTCTTATGGGTAACACCCCAATCCCCAGCTGGAAAGTGATACAAATGAGAGAGTCTTATCGGTGAAAATCTTCACGGGCACCATAAGGCGATGAAAGCTGGAAAAAAAATAAAATGAGAGAGGCTTGATAGAGAAAACCCTTTGGGCACTACAAGTCGAATAAGATTGAGAATCAGATGGGGAATCACCAAATGAAGATCTTGAAAGACGATTGACGGTAGAGGATAGGCCACATGTGCATGTCATGACCATTAGAGTCGGTAGCTGCGTTTGATAGGTTTTTTTTTATTTATAGTTTCTCTTGTTAAAGTGTCATCTTTTTCCTTTGTCTTTTCTTCAGTTCCTCCTTTAATAGAAAAATTCCCCAGTAGAGTCTGTTTGGTCAGAACAAGTGAGAAGTGACTTCAAAATCTGACATCAGCTTTCCAATTATGCAAGACCAGATCTGATTAGAACATCCAAATGGTCTAAGTCAGGAAGGAACAAGCACGAGGCCAGTGTCAAGAAAGATATCCCCAGCAAAAGGAGATTGACAAAAGGATGGACGAGTGTCAAGAGGGATATCCCCACCGAAATCGAAGGTTATAGACCTCAAGGCCAAGGCCCGTGGACAAATCAAGAAAGAACAACGCGGAGAGAAATGGGCATGATTTGGGAAATTCATATGAGACTAAAAGGTCGTGGAAATGCCAGTTTCCGAGCTATGCCACAAAAGAAGAGGGATATCCCCAGCAGAAAAGGTTGTTTTCAGTGGCACGAATGAACAAAGAATGCGGTTTATCAGCAAAACATTGCAAAATCCTCAAGGGGAATCAGCTATCATGGAAAAGATACATGGTCAGATGGAAAACAACGTTGAGATGTTGGTGAATAGGGAATCGACAATAAGGTCGGAAGTTATCGCCCAAGTTTCAAGATAGTCGAACGACGCAAAGCAGGGCAAGTCCTTCTAAGACCAGCAGGAATATCATCCTCAGCAAATAATATCATCCCAAGCAAGTTTTGATAGTGTAATGGAACACAGAGCAGGGAAAGAGAAAGGGAAAAGCCATCCCCAGTAGGAGTATCACAACCAACCACCACGTTTTAAACTAACAAATTTTATTTGATTTTAAACAGGTAAAGGAAATGGCATTGATGGCGGAAATGCATGCCACAAGGGAGATTATCAAACTGGGGCAGAAAATTTTCCTTTCATTTAGAAAATTTTCTGGAAGTCAGGTACCCATTTGGGAAAGAATAAAGATAGCACCAGTCTCAAGGGAAGTGGTCTTTAAACCAGTGTTACCCCCAACATAATAAGTTTTAATGAAGGAAGTTGTTCCTCAGCGGACAGAACAAAAGGATGAAACTTGTGCTCGGAAAAAGCAAAAAGGCCAGTGTCATTCACAGCAGCCTTCAGAAGAGTGAAGCACTAGTTTTGAAGGAATCAAAATCCCCCAGCAGTGTTATCTTCGACAGCGTTATCCCCAGCTGATAACATTTTATCCCCAGCAATGTTGAGAGAGAAAGGTTTTGAAGGAAGTAGTTTTGGAAAAAAGGGAAGAAAGGAGATTCCCCCAGTAGTATTATCCCCCAACAGGTAAGTAAATAATTCCCCAGCAGTGTTATCCCCAACAGTTTCGAGGGAAAACAACACAAGTTTTTAAGGAAAACAGTTCTGTAAGAAGGTAATTCAGGAAGAAGGAAATGGTTCACGGATAGGAGACGCACTTCCTAAATTAAGATTTCATTCATAGGAGACGCACTTCTTAGTTTAAAATCATTAAAGTTTCACCCATAGGAGACGCACTTCCTAAGTTTATTTTTACCCCTAGGAGACGCACTTCCTAAGTTTATTTTTACCCATAGGAGATGCACTTCCTAAGTTTATTTTCATGCATAGGAGACGCATTTCCTAAATTAAGATTTCATTCATAGGAGACGCACTTCCTAGTTTAAAATCATTAAAGTTTTACCCCTAGGAGACACACTTCCTAAGTTTAATTTCATGAAAGTTTTACCCATAGGAGACACACTTCCTAAGTTTATTTTTACCCCTAGGAGACGCAATTCCTAAGTTTATTTTACCCGTAGGAGATGCACCTCCTAAGTTTATTTTCATGCATAGGAGACGCATTTCCTAAATTAAGATTTCATTCATAGGAGACGCACTTCCTAGTTTAAAATCATTAAAGTTTTACCCATAGGAGACGCACTTCCTAAGTTTATTTTTACCCCTAGGAGACGCACTTCCTAAGTTTATTTTTACCCATAGGAGATGCACTTAATAAGTTTATTTTCATGCATAGGAGATGCATTTCCTAAATTAAGATTTCATTCATAGGAGACGCACTTCCTAGTTTAAAATCATTAAAGTTTTACCCCTAGGAGACGCACTTCCTAAGTTTATTTTTACCCCTAGGAGACACAATTCCTAAGTTTAATTTCATGCATAGGAGACGCACTTCCTAAATTAAGATTTCATGCATAGGAGACGCACTTCCTAAATTAAGATTTCATTAATAGGACACGCACTTCCTAGTTTAAAATCATTAAAGTTTTACCCATAGGAGACACACTTCCTAAGTTTATTTTTACCCCTAGGAGACGCACTTCCTAAGTTTAATTTCATTCATAGGAGACGCACTTCCTAAATTAAGATTTCATGCATAGGAGACGCACTTCCTAAATTAAGATTTCATTAATAGGAGACGCACTTCCTAGTTTAAAATCATTAAAGTTTTACCCATAGGAGACACACTTCCTAAGTTTATTTTTACCCCTAGGAGACGCACTTCCTAAGTTTAATTTCATGCATAGGAGACGCACTTCCTAAATTAAGATTTCATGCATAGGAGACGCACTTCCTAAATTAAGATTTCATTAATAGGAGACGCACTTCCTAGTTTAAAATCATTAAAGTTTTACCCATAGGAGACGCACTTCCTAAGTTTATTTTTACCCCTAGGAGACACACTTCCTAAGTTTATTTTCAGGCTTAGGAGACGCACTGCTTAAATTAAGATTTCATGCATAGGAGATGCACTTCCTAGTTTGAATCATTGAAGTTTTACCCCTAGGAGACGCACTTCGTAGTCTGGGTCATTCGGGATATATTTTTGCTTTAGGAGACGCACTTCCTAAAATGAGATTTTCTCCTAGGAGACGCACTTCCTAGTCTGGTTCATTTAAGTTCATTCATAGGAAACACACTTCCTAGTTTAAATCATTGAAGTTTAACCCCTAGGAGACGCACTTCCTAGTCTGGGTCTTTCGGGTTATATTTTTGCTTTAGGAGACGCACTTCCTAAAAATGAGAGTTTACCACTAGTAGACACACTTTCTGATTTTGGTTCATACAAGTTTTACTCGTAGGAGACGCACGTCCTAGTTTGGTTCATTCAGGTTTTATTTTTAGCAAACGCATTTGCTCGTCAGAGTTTAGAGTTTTACTCATAGGAGACGCACATCCTGGCCTAGTCGTTAGTTTACTCTCACCATTGCATATAGTATAAGTGGTTTACAATATCGCAAAAAATTCACAAATCTTCCTAGTGCAAATTGGAACAGAAAAGTTCCTTTGTTTTGTCTATTTTGTAGCGGTCAGGAGCCCCCCTGAAGAACAGAATGGCGATTCAAATTTCAAGTTTGAAGTTGGGAGCCCGGCCATATAACAGAGGAATACATTTCAAGTCAGTAAAGTAGAGGAATACAACCGAAATCCCCAGCGGGAAACAACAAAAATCCCCAGAGGAAGGAAGTTCAAGATTCGGTGGAAAAATAATGCGAAGCTCCCGAGAAGGACATAAGTAGTTCGAGATCGATAGTCAAGGGAGAATACAAGACAAGAAATACCAGAGGATTCACCGAGACATTGTAGCAACAAGAGATACAAGAGCACGACTGAAGATCTGGATAAGATTTTGTAATTCATAGACTATAGTTTAGTCTAGCTTCTTGTTTTCTTTCAGCATGGTGCAATAAGGTGGTCCGCAAGCAGTAATAACAGCATGCAACAACAGTAACATTGCAGTTACATGGTAGTCCCAGCTACCAAAACTTCCCGAACTACATTAACCTGATTCCCTTCTATCCAGGGATATGTAGGAAACCTTTGAAGCAAAGGTTCGGTTAAATTTTTTTCAAAAAAATGCTTCACACGGAGTACTCGGATGGGCAAAAATCGCTCACTTTATCTTTACACGAAAACTCTTCGTGTTTTTGGACAAAGTGGGGCAGCTGTAAGCACGTGATTTTTGCCCTATATGAGAATTACTCCCAAAAAATTCAAAATAAAATGATTTTCCTTTGTGTGCAATTTTGAGAATTTTCGCGGCATTTTAGGATAATTATTTGTATTTGTCCATGCATGTTATTTGTTAAAATTAATAAAAATACAAAAAATATGTCGCATTTGTATTTAGGATTTAATTCTACAATTAGGAGTAATTAAGTTTGTTTTACAAGAATGAAAATTACAAAAAAATATGCATCGTTTGCATTTTTTTTAGCACTCAATGTCAAATTGTGCAATTTTGTTTTAATGGGTGTTTAATTATGTATGATAAATGTTGCTAGGAATTAGTTAGTATTTTTGATAAGTTAATTTAGTTTATAACTTAATTTAGAATTTTAGTTTTATTAATTAGAAAGTAAAAGAAAAGAGATCAAAAAATAGAGGAAAATCGGAATTGAGCCTCTTCCTCAATTTTGAACCTAGGCCCAAAACACCTCTACCCAAACTAAATAACCCCTTACCCAACCCAAAGACCCACTGGGTCAACCCGACCCGGTCCACCCGACCCGGTCCACCCATAACCCCAAATGACCTAACCCCTCCTAATCTTCATTTCATTTTTCTAAACCTAAACCTAAACCTAAACCTAAAACCCATCCGCCCCCACCCCTCTTTCTCTTTTCACCCTCACCATGAACAACCCCTCCAAGCTCCCAACCATGGCTGCCTCCTCTTCTCCTTCAACACACACACACTCACACCTCGCGACCAAATGACCACCTGAAGCAGCTACCTGCTTCCACTGCTTCGTCTTCGCCACCCCAGCCAGCCACCATCGTCTTCATCGTCGACCACCAACAGCCCAAGAACCCATCGTCTCCATCGTCAACTGATTGTGGAGTGTGTGTTGGTTCGAAGGAGCTCCAGTTGTCCAGCTCCAGTCGTCGACATCCCTGCTCCTCCCATGAATGACGTGAGCTCCAAGCTCGACTGTGTGTCGCACGCACGCACACACACAGTCATTGACCAGCCTTCACCGGCTGCTTCGTCGACGTCCAGCTCCGCCAACAAACCTTCCCAGCTCGCTTCTGCTACTTCTGCTACGTCCAACCATGTCCATCACGTCCAAACAAACCCCATCGCTACTGCTTCACCTTTTTCATCGCCTTCAGTCCAAAATGAGACCCCACCATCTCGTTTGTTCGAGCTTTGGTCGGGGTCGTCGAAACAGTTCATACCAGTCGAGGTCCGGATTGTTAAATGTTTTTAAGGTCCGTCTCATCTCCCTTTCTCATTTCATGATCTATATGTGAGTAAGATAAGAGCCGCTAAAATCTATTTAAATATTATAGGTTAAGGAGTTCGAATCGTTCTTAGTTGAATCTTGGTTGTAAAAAATTCTTTGAATTCTGTTTAGTCGAATTTGAGTTCGATTGGGTTGTCATTCGTGATTATTAGTTGAAGAATGTATAGTATCTTTGCTAATATTGAGTTGGTTCGGATAATTTCGTTTTGTGTATTGTTTGGTGTCCTGCTCTTTGTTGTTCATCATATGATTTCAGTTTCCATTTCGATTCGGTTAATTGTGATTCATGTTGTTTCAGTTCACTTTTGTTGTTAATATTGTTGTCTCCTTGCTCATTCATTTTTTGTCTAAGTTAACCAGGATTGGTTCCCAATATGGTTAACTTATTCCCATTAATCTGATGTTCTATGATTCAATCTGTGTTCATGGGATTTGTTGTTTGAATTTGTTTAGGAATTGATTATATTTGCTGTATTTTGGTTGGAATTGATTAGGTGAATTGGTTATAGCTGATGGGGGTAGATTGGTAAATTGTAGTACTTTCAGGGGTAAAATGATAATTTCAGTAAGGTCGGAGGGGTATTTTGGAATTGAAAATTTGAACAATTATTTAATCTGAGTGCTCCATCCACTAGACATTAATAATATTAAAATAGTACATGGTGGGAGACAAGACATGAGGTAGTGGGGGGTTGATATAATTTATTAATGTAGTGGGGGACAAGACATAAGTTAGTGGGGAATAATGTAGTTGTTTAATATAGTGGGGGATAAAACATGTAGGCATGGGGAACAAGGGAATTAAATAAGAAAAATATTAAGTAGTGGGGGCAAGGCATGAAATTAGGGGAATATTTCGGGTTAGTGGTTCAAGACAAGAGTCTTGCTATAAATAAGAGTCATTTTGACATAGAGAGGAGGAAATTTTTGAGGAGAGGTTTTTTTAGAGAGGATTTTTGGAAGAGGAAGACATTCTGAAAATCTCAAGAGAGGGTTGGAGAGTTGAAAAAGAGAAAACAAAAACAAAGTGTGAAACGAGTTTAGCTTCGGGTTTAATACACGCGTGGGTTGTTGCGGTTTAGTCTTTTTACAAACTTTTGGGTTTGTTCTATTGAGCTGGTTTTGGTTTTCTTCAAATTTTTCTGGGCCTTGAATCTGGTTCGAATTGCTGTTGTTGGGTAGCTGTTGCGTTGTTGTGTTATTACTGTTGCTGACTCCTCCTTTATCTTCTTCTTGTACTGCCATTTCCAGGTACACATTTGTACACTCTTGGCTTGAGGCGAAATGAAGTATTGACCAGGCTTTGTTCCTGTTGAATTCCTCCTGTTTAGATTTGTGCTTGAATAGAGTTTTCCTTTCTTTGTATAAAAATTTAGTTGACTGATTAATGAGTAATGGGGTTGCATATGTATAATAACTCCTTCATCTAATAATGTTAGTTTAAATTAATCAAAGAATAGTTAATTTGTTTTTTATATTATTGTGTGTCAATCTCATGTTCTAGTGTTATTAAATAATAGAATATAGAACGAAAGCAATCTCTCTTTGTACAAAACTGATTGCAATTTTCCATTTGCATTAGCCGTAAACTAATAACTAATAAGTTACGTCTTTTTTTAGCATGTAATTAATTGGGAGATTTTCTTTTATTTTAGAGACGAACTTAATAGAAAAAATATAGTCACTATAGGTTTATCCTTTTAAATAAAAATGAGACGAGCCTCGCCAAATAAAACGCACAGATTGTGGGTCCCTCACAAAATGTATGTGTTAATTACTTAGAACTCGGGATCGGCCGCTTAGTGAACTTCACGGCCTTTTTCCCAAAATAACCACGCGTTAGTCTCTTTAGGCGTGTATTTAATAATGTTACCTCCCTAAACTCGAGTGCACATTTATGTGACTCAAATCCAAATCTCATCGACGTTGAAATATGTCTCTAACCAAGGGTACATTGATTGTGACGTGGTTCGAGATGCATTTCCACGACGTTGCAAATTCTTTAAAAGAATAATGAATGAGACGAGCCTCGACAAACAAAGTGCACAAGCTGCGGGGCCCTCCATACGTTTTGGTAAAATTACTTAGACTTCGGGATGAGCCGTTTAGCAAAATTCCACGGCCTTACCCAAAATAATAATACGCTAATCGCTTTAGGCGTGCATTTTAATAATCTTACCTTCTTAAAATCGGGTGTGCATTTCATGCGACCCAAATCTAAATCCCAAAACATTGAATAAAAATGTGTTCCGGATTGCGGGTGCATTTCATGTGACGCAATCCAAAGACATGTTTTTAAACGATGTTGACATTCTTTTTTTAAAAATATAATAATAAAAGCGGTACAGAGTTAAAACTTGCACATGAGCTCATAATTGTATAAAATCAGATAAACAAGCCGAATATGACAGTTGAGCGACCGTGCTAGAACCACGAAACTCGGGAATGCCTAACACCTTCTCCCGGGTTAACAGAATTCCTTATCCAAATTTCTGGTTCGCGGACTGTTAAACAGAGTCATTCTTTTCCTCGATTCGGGATTAAACCGGTGACTTGGGACACCCTAAATCTCCCAAGTGGCGACTCTGAAATAAATAAACAAATCCCGTTTCGATTGTCCTTTAATTGGAAAAACTCCTTCACCCCTCGCGGGGGCGGAAAAAGGAGGTGTGACAACCACCACCTGATCAGCTGGTGTATGTTGATGATGTTGCCCACAATGGCCGAGACGATATGATGGGATGCCCTCAGTGGCTTGATAATATTATGTACACCTATACCTATGCATGGCACGACATTTATATGTATGCACATGACATTATAAATGTTTCAGAATTTACAAACTTATTCAGATTTAAAGATGTGTTTCTGTATTCCATGTTTCATCTATGTCTTTTACGTACTAATTTCCATGCCTTACATACTCAGTACATTTTTCGTACTGATGCCCTATTTCACGGGGCCTGCGTTTCATACCCACAGGTGCAGGTAAGCAAGTTGACAGCCCCCTTTTTAGGATCCTTGATCAGCGAGAGTTGGTTTACTCCACTTGATCCAGAGCTGCTTTGATTTTGGTACGATATGTTTGTGTATATGTATGTATATGGGTATGACGTGGCTCAGTCTCGTCTTTGTACAGTTATGTTTCTATTAGAGATCTGTAGACAGTATGTCTAGTTGGGTTGTATGTGGCCTTGTCGGCTTTCAATTTTGGATGTATAGTTGTCTATGGCATCCTCGCCGGCTCGCCCACTCTATTCTACATGTATATGTACATATGCCTTGATGGCATGTTTCCTTCATGCAAGTTACTTTCGTAATGCAGCATGTTACACCTCCTTTTTGCGCGCCCCCGCCCCGAAGGGTTAGATGCGCGGGTGGGAGTTTTTCCAATTTAAGTGACAATATTCGAAATGGGATTATTTATTTAATTCAGAGTCGCCACTTGGGAAAGGTTTGGGTTTTGGTGTCCCAAGTCACCGGTTTATCTCGAATCCCGAATCGAGGAAATTTTAGACTTTTCCAACTGAAGTCTGCGAACCAGAAATTCTAAGTAAGGAATTCTGTTGACCCGAGGGAAGGTGTTAGGCACCCCCGAATCCCGTGGTTCTAGCACGGTCGCTTAAATTGTTATAATGGCTAAATATCTGGTTTAAATACATGTTGTGACTTATGTGCTTTTATTAAGTTTAAACCGCTTTTATTATTATCAATTATTTTTTTATAGAATTGCAACGTCGTGAAAATGCATCTCGAACCACGTCACAATCAATGCACCCGTGATCGTCGACACATTTGGACTTCGTTGAGATTTGGATTTGGGTCACATCAATGTGCACCCCAATTTAAGAATATGATTTAATTAAGCCGCGCCTAGAGAGTCTAACGCGTTATTATTTTGTAGAAGGCCATGAAATTTATTAAATGGCCTATCCTGAATTCTAAATAATTATCATGGTTATTTATTGAGGGCCCCGCAATTTTACATTTTTATTTGGCGAGGCTCGTCTCTATTTTAGAAAGGATATCCTAAAGTGGCTACATTTCTAATGCATTAGTCTCTAAAACTAGAAGAAAAGGTACATGCTAATTCAATTATAAGCCTTCGCCTAATCTGGATTCTTGTCAATTTTTGATTAGTTATTTACAAAGTGGAGAGGCGTTATACCTTGTGAGACATGCTTCAATTGGACAAAGAAGTTACATTCGATATTGACCCAATGCTATATGTGCGTCCAAAACCTTTCTTGAATTGAATTTAACTAGATTTATTTAGGCTGGATTAAAGGATTTAGTTACTAGATATTGTTACTAATGGGACTTTGAGCGTGACCCTATGTACTGCCTAACGGAACCAAGAAAAAAAAAGATTAAATGAAACAGAAACAGCATTGTATAAGATTGGAGTATACATACCCCGTATTAACAAACAACTACCAAACTAAAACACAAAGGGCTAAACCCAGTCGAGTACCAGTACATGCTTTCAAACTATTGAATTATAAACTAATCAAATTTTTTACAGAACCGTTAATGTACCATGAATATCACAACAAATACTTGAACTTCTTCAACCCTTTTCATTTCATGCTTTCGAACTATTTCAGTTACATCAATACGGGACTCGAAATGTGTACCTGGAAGGCTGAAATGCAAAGAAGAAGAGGAGAATAACAGGGAAGATCAGCAGCAACAGGAATCAGAGTAACAGCAGCAAGCAACAAATGAAACAATTGGGGTAGAATCTAGATCCCAGCTAGACCAAGTCTCAGAATAGACCAACAAACGACCAATAGACTCAGTTGGATTTAGAAGGAATCAGTGTTGGACAACATATCAAGACCAGTGAAATCAAAACAGCAACTAAGAATGCAATTTCTAGTTTTTGTCTGTCTGTGTTATCAAACAGGGTTCTTTCCCAGCTTTTCTGTTTGTGTGTGTATATCTATCTCTCAATGTATATTCCCCTCCCTTTTTCCAATTCTCCTATATGCTCTGTGTGTATCTATTTGTATGTATTTCAGCTCTCTCTTTCAAAAATTCCTCACAGTCTCTGTATTTTCTTTTCTGTCTTTTGCCTCTAATTCTGTATATGACTATCTCTAATCCCTCTGTATATCCCCTGTCCTTCAGATGGTATTCCCTCTAATTATGTCCCCCTTTATAAGCCTCAGAACTATCTCTTTTAACAGTCTGTTTTCAGAATATCACCATGCCCCTCCCATGTGCCTTCCATTTTCAGTCCCACTTTAGCTAATTAAGTATTAACCCCCATCAACATTCCCTGGCAGGCTCATTTTTTAAAAGGTTTAATACTTCTTAAACTAAAGCAAAGCATGGGCAGCAGAATATATCTGACAGCATATGCTGTCAAACCATTTTTAACTCAAAATCCCTTTTATGCAGGAAACAGGCTGTGCACAAAGCACATGAGGTGCACCAATGCACATGCTGTGCATGAGTGCACATGCCCTCCAATTCAAAGTTTAAACCAAACATCCCTTTTACATTACTGATCTAAATCAACAGCTATAAGTAAGCAAAACTGGTTCTTAATTGATTCAGGCAAATGTTCAACAGAAGCAAATCGATTTATTTTGTTCGGACAGTTGAAACTAATTGACGACATATGTCGACTCGACTATATTAATCATAACACATACAACCGTAACCAAAAATCAGACATTCAAAGTATAGGGCACATGACTTGAATTGTACTGGCTAAACAAAATTATACTTCGAGGAATCAGTTAATCAATACAAATTTGGAATTCAAACTAATTGCACAACAAATACACACGCCTTATCAGAATAGGAGGGGGGGTCAGACAAACACAGAGGTTCAGGTAAAGTGAATAAACAAAAGTTGATGAACAGACTTTTAAAACAGATCACACGGACTAAAACAAAAAATAAAGAAAAGAAAACAAGACTCACCTCAAATCTTTGGAAAATCAAAAGCTTGGCTTGGATTTGGACAGACCTTTCTTAAGGCTGAACGGACTTTAATCGAAGTGTTTCTCAGATGAGAAACACCTCGATTAAGGTCCATTAGGCCTTAAATTCTTTGGCTCGAACGAAACACGGACCAGTGACGAAGGATCTCAAAGCTTCAAAACTCATATCTGGGATTCATGCTTCCCTGATCTGATTCGGACCAAACCAAGTATGGTTTGGTCATGAGGGGGGTCTGGGGAGTGTCTGGTATGATTTTAGGGTTAAACCGTGTAGATCGAGTTTTGACTCGAATCTTCAAATGAAGATTCGAGAAGGTGGGAAGGGATTCGAACTACATGGTTGATAGATTTGGGTTCAGGATGGCAAGGGGGTTCTAGGGTGTTAAGGGGAAGGTCACCGGCGTCCATGCCGCCGGGTTCTGGTGAAGGGAGATGAGGGCGGCTCTAGGGTTTCGTGGGGGAAGGGATGAGGATGAAGGCTAGGGTATTGGATGGGGGCAGGGTATGGTTGGGGACTTATATATGAGATGGGTGGGGTTGATCTTAGCCGTTGGATGAGGCGAGATGGAAGGCTCAGATCTTTCTTTTGATGAGGAAACGGCGTCGTTTCTCATTCAGAGTTTGGGGGTCGGTTTGGGTAAGACGGGTCGGGTTAGTTTATGGGTATGGGGATGTGATCTAGGCCATTGATCAATCTGAGATCAACGGCCCAGATCGGGCTCAAACATTACGACGTCGTTTAGACGTCTTTGGTGTCAACTGGACAAGGGCCGGGCAAGCCTTGTTCTGGGCTGTTTGTTTGGGCCAATTTTAAATAAATTGGCCCAAGTCCGGAAGGGGTCTTTTCTTTTCTTTCTTTTTTTTTTCTTTTCTTTTATTAAAAAAATACAAAAATAAGTAAAATCAAATTAAAAAAATAAACACCTAGTACAATTATTTGCACACACATTAAAATAATTCAAAACCGGTAAAATTAAACAAAACAAAAATCACGGACAAAGATGCTTGTTTATGCTTTTCTATTTAAACCGTGTTACGGTTCAGATTATGCATGACCCGTACACACATTTTTTTGAATTTTGTTTTTAACAAAGTAAATAAATAAAACGGGCCAAAGTCACAAATAAATCAACAAAGTGCCGCACAGAAATCCAAAAATTGTACAGCAGGACCAATTTTATTCTTTTGGAGCGACTGTTGCGCAAAAACAAAAATCACGTGCTCACAGCTGCCCCTCTTTGTTCGGAAACACGAAGAGTTTTCGTGCAAAGATAAAGTGAGCGTATATGAGCGATTTTTGCCTATGGACCACTCCGTATGAAGCATGTTTTTTGAAAGATCTGACCGAATCTTGCTTCAAAGATTTCCTACATATCCTGGGCTAAACAGGAATCAGGTCAATGTAGTTCGAGAAAATTTTGGTAGTTGGGACTACCATGAGATTGCAATGCTTGCTGCTACTGCTGTTGCTGTTGCCACTGCTGCGTCACTGACCGCCTTATTACAACCAAACGAAAATTGGAAACTGAGCTAACTACTTGTGTGTATGTCCACTGCTAGTTACAAGATTCATATCTATGATTCTTTTACGAACTTGATCTTGGGTCTTAGCTGATTCTGCTTGCAGACTCCGATCTGAATCTTGATGCTTGCGAGTTGTGGTGACCTATTTAATCTCTGGGATACTGAGTGAGGTGCGACTGGCAGGGTTCAGGACCTTAATTAAATGCTGGAGTCAATCCGCCTTCCATTTACTCCGAATCTTGGGACACCTCTTTTTCTTCTTTGATTTTGAGTTGAGACTCATCTCGTGGGTCATTTCGATCCGTGTGGCTCGGGGTTAGACCTGCGGGAAAAAACAAACAAACGAACGAAATTTTCTGCCCCAGTTTCACTAGGAAAATTTCGTTAATTATTCACCAGGAAGTTCATAAAATTGATGAAAGAGGATATGCATGCTCAGTTCAGGGTTGGAGCCCTAACACCGGCTAGCTGGGGAGAGGTTCGGTTTGGGGTTTAAAACCCTAACGCCAAACAAAAGAAGAATTCAGTTTAGGGTTTAAAACCCTAATGCTGATTGCACGGAAAAGCTCAGTTTAGGGTTTAAAACCCTAATGCTGGCTGGAAGGAAAAGTTCAGTTTAGGGTTAAAAACCCTAATGCTGACTAAAAGGAAAATTCAGTTTAGGGTTTTAAAACCCTAATGCTGACTAAAAGGAAAATTCAGTTTAGGGTTTTAAAACCCTAATGCTGATTGCATGAAAAAACTCAGTTTAGAGTTTAAAACTCTAATGCTGGCTGAAAGGACAAAGTTCAGTTTAGGGTTTAAAACCCTAATGCTGACTAAAAGGAAAATTCAGTTTAGGGTTTAAAACCCTAATGCTGATTGCAATGGAAAAGAGTTCTCGGGTTATGCCGAAAAGATTCATCGAGTCATGCTGGGAGGATTTATCGGGTTATGCCAAGAAGATTTATCGGAATATGCCGAAAAGATTCATCGGGCTATGCCGGGAGGATTCATCGGGTTATGCTGAAAAGATTCATCGGGTTATGCCGGGAAGATTCATCGGGTTATGCCGGGAGGATTCATCAGGTTATGCCGGGAGGAATCATCGGGTTATGCCGGGAGGATTCATCGGGTTATGCCGGGAGGGTTCATCGGGTTATGCCGGGAGGATTCATCGGGTTATGCCGGGAGGGTTTATCGGGTTATGCCGAAAAGATTCATCGGGTTATGCCGGGAGGATTCATCGGGTTATGCCGGGAGGATTCATCGGGTTATGCCGGGAGGATTCATCGGGTTATGCCGGGAGGATTCATCGGGTTATGCCGGGAGGATTCATCGGGTTATGCCGGGAGGGTTTATCGGGTTATGCCGGGAGGGTTCATCGGGTTATGCCGGGAGGATTCATCGGGTTATGCCGGGAGGGTTTATCGGGTTATGCCGAAAAGATTCATCGGGTTATGCCGGGAGGATTCATCGGGTTATGCCGGGAGGATTCATCGGGTTATGCCGGGAGGATTCATCGGGTTATGCCGGGAGGATTCATCGGGTTATGCCGGGAGGATTCATCGGGTTATGCCGGGAGGATTCATCGGGTTATGCCGGGAGGATTCATCGGGTTATGCCGGGAGGATTCATCGGGTTATGCCGGGGAGATTCATCGGGTTATGCCGGGAAGATTCATCGGGTTATGCCGAAAAGATTCATCGGGTTATGCCGGGAAATTTATCGGGTTATGCCGAAAAATTTATCGGGTTATGCCGAAAAGATTCATCGGGTTATGCCGGGAATTTGGATAAAAAGGGCTCCTTGGGTTATGCCAGGGAGATCCGGGGTTTATACCGGGATAGTTGAGGAACGAGGTCCTATGCTACCATGATTTGTTTTTCTTTTGAGATGTTTATTCCTTATCTTCTTTCTTTCCTTTGGTTCTCCCCTTTCTCTATTTTTATTTATCAGAAATGCACGAAAGAATTATGGGGAAACTTACCATTGGTCGTTTTCCCGCTGCAAGGCTGTTTCAATGCTTGTGTGCTCCATTTCTTTGGGCTACAGCAGCTTCATGCATGGCTGATTTGGGTCGTACCTGTCTCAATTTCCTACACAAAGAAAACATTGTCAGTTTGGAAATGGCGGTTGGTTTTGGGGGCCTTGATCGTTCCAATTGCTTTGTCTTAGCCTGATTCTTGTTGACCAACTCTGCCATTAATGTGAAACCCTTTGGACTACTCAGACTTGCGTTCCCAGATTTGTGATGATTTGCCTTATAAGGCTTTGGTTTTCCCGTCCCGTTCTGCTTGGGGATTTTCGGTGGGGATTTCATTAGGGAGACTCTGTGAGGATTTGTACAAGGGAATCTCCGTGGGTATTTGCCCAATGCGAACTCTGTGAGGATTTTTTTTTTTTTGTAGCAGACTTGCGGGGGATGTGCTGGGGTGGACCTCTTTGGGGAATTGTACCAGGGGGAGACTTCGTGGGGATTTGTAACAAGGGATACCCTGTGGGGATTTGTCGGTTTTGGAAGCAAATCAACTACCATGGCCAGTCGGGGTGGGACTGACGCGCCACTGAGGTCGTACATTTATTTGACTCTTGCCAAACGGAGCCTTGTAAAACCGGTCCTGCCACCTTTCTTTGCGGTCATTATGGAATTAAGAGTTAGATCAAAGAAAACTATGTAAAGGAGAACATATGAGTTTAAAGAGAAAAGCCCCTTTCGGGGAAAAAAGAATGACTTATCTGGAGTGTATGCCAGTTTCAAACTGACATGACATGCCTTTTGGACTGGATGCCCGACCTCCGAGAACTTGCATTTCCTCATGAATCAAAACAGATCTATATTTTTCAAAACCTGGGAACCTTGCCAGGACTTTCTGAGGTGGAATCATCTTTTTGGCTGACAACGCCTTTTGCGGGTTTTCGTTAGTCGACCTCTCTCATTTCTCTTCTTACTGTCGCCTGCTAGTACTCTTTGCGAGTTTTTACTAAACAAGCTCTCTCATTTCAATTTCTCTTCTCTCGTCGCCTCACGGTGCCCAAAGGTTTTCACCGACAAGACTCTCTCATCTTTATTCTCCTCATTTGGTTGTATCGGACCCAAATAATTCCATCTTCCTATTTTGAAATGCTTTGCTGATTGATCAGAAGGACTTGAAAAAGGTTTGGGGTGAAAAGAATTTGGATTGAACTACAACTTTGGAACCTTTTGGGTGGGATTATTGCTGAATCGTTATAACTTCTGCCCCAGTTTTACTTTCGGGGGAATTCCTGGATTTTATTGTTGGTGTGACTGAACCCCAAGGAGAGGTTGCCTACGTATCCTTTCGGAATCAAGTCAAACGTAGTTCATACATTCTCTTTTTTTTTTCTTTTTTTTTCTTTTTTTTTTTTTTTTTGTTTTCGTTTCTGTTTTTGTTTTGTTTTTTTTTTTCACTTTATTTTCAACAATATTTTCAGGTTCCAAAGAGGGTAATCAAAGAAGAGTAACCAGCTCAAATGGGTTTTGCAAAGGGTTGATAGTGTTTGGGTAGCGAGAATGAAAGCCTTCGTCATCTCAAACTGTGCAAAGATATCGCCAGAGTGATTTAGACATATCACTGCACCTGCTTTCCAAGCAAGGCTGACGTCGTTTCTTTCGACGTCGCCCAGATACAAATGCTCCATTTGGTAACGTTTTTCAATGACGTATGGACCATTCTTTCTGGGTATAATTGCTCGTGACAAACCGCAGTTATTAAGGTTATCATTCTGTACGGGTCTAAACCCATTTACTGCTCTCAAACTCTGCTTTAGTGACGGACATTTTCCAAACCATGAACCAATTTTCTTTAGTTGTTCCTACTTTTCAAATTCTTTATATCTCAAATTTTGACTCATTATTTGAAGTCTGATCGGAGTTCTCGTGATCCGGGCATGAAGTCCGCAAACATGTCATGTTATTTAAAGCTGCATTTATCAGAATTGAAGAGAACACAAAAAGAAAACATAGAAGAAGAAAGTGAGTAATCAAGCATGATTTCATTTCTTGGCATTTTGGGGAAGATAAGGAAAAAGGTTGACATTCAGGAAATTAAAAAAATGAAACTGAAGAAAACATCTGAGTCACCCTCTGGGGTTACTCGTGATGCAGAGAAAGTGGCAAGACAGGTTCATTAGGACTTCCGTTTGATCAAGAATGGCGTAGCCTTCTAGTTTTGAAACTAGGTGCTTGGTCCCATGTACGATACTTCAACGGTGCTAGTGCCCTCTCCTGGCTGGACCATGTGTATTTCGCATAGCTTTTCCCTTGTCGCCTCACATATTCCCTTGCTCTCGTCGAGCGGGGACACCTTATCATCTCCTTCTTTGTTGCATTTTGGTTCCTGTGGTATGCGTCCGACAAACACTGGCTCGTTCGGCCGAGGTTGTTTGATCGTCCCCCATACCATGGAGGCCTGCTTGAATACATCACTTATTCCTTTTTCTAGCTCCGGAGTTACCCTGGGTCCTTTCTCTGTATCAGCAATAGCGATTATGGCTTTAAGTGCCGGATCAACTTCCTCGTCTTCACCAATCATCCCAACTATCGGCCCGTTGTTGTGGGCGGGCAACGGATTATTGGTCACATTTGGGATATCCTCATCTCTCAACACAATCTTCCCTTGGTCTAACAAATTCTCCACAGCTTGTTTCAATGTCCAACAGTCGTTGGTGTCGTGCCCTTCTACCCCTGAATGGTATGCACATCTGACACCCCGCCGATATGATGGTGATCCCGGGTTCTGCCCGTTCGGTGGTATGGGCTGCAACAAATTCATTTGGACAAGCTTAGGGAATAGGGTGGAATAGGGTTCACCGATTGGTGTGTAGTTGGGTCTCCTGGGTGGTTCCCGAGGGCGGAAATTATTTTGAGGAGGTCGAGGATTGTAGTGGTTTCGGTGAGGAGGCTGATTCCTAGGATGTGGGGCCTGCCCCCGATTGACTGGTTGTGTCCGCTGTATATAAGGCTGGGTGCTCATGACCATGTAGGGCTGAGGAGCGTAGGTCGCATTTTGGTGGGGGAAATACTGTTGCGAGGTTCTTTCCGAAGAACAAAGCCCGGGATTATGATATTCTCCCACCTCTGCCACTGTCATGGACGTTTCCTCTTTTTTCTTCCCTCTTGCCATTCCTCCAGACCCGCTTTGGACGGCTTGGGAGGTTGCCCTTATGGCTGCCTGACTCAAAATTCTTCCCGTTTTCAAACCGTTCTCCACCATCTCTCCAATCTTAATCGCTTCTGCGAAAGGCTTTCCCATGGCCGACATCATGTTTTGGAAATAGTCGGACTCTTGAGCCTGGAGAAAAGTAGTGACCATCTCTATCTCGTCCATGGAAGGTTTTACCCTTGACGCTTGCTCACGCCATTTGATGGCGTATTCTCTGAAACTTTCCGAGGGTTTCTTCTTTAAGTTTGACAAAGCATTTCTGTCTGGTGCGATGTCGATATTATATTGAAACTGCCCTACGAAGTCTCTGGCAAGATCATCCCATATATGCCAGCGAGATATGTCCTGGTCCATATACCATTCCGAAGCGACTCCCACCAAACTTTCTCCAAAATATGCCATTAGCAGCTCTTCTTTTCCGCCGGCTCCCCGCAATTGATTGCAGTATTTTTTAAGATGTGCAATGGGGTCACCGTGCCCATCGTATTTCTCGAACTTTGGGGTCTTGAAACCCGCTGGCAGGTGCACGTGAGGGAACATGCATAGGTCGGCGTAAGAGACGCTCTTCTGTCCGCTCAATCCTTGCATATTCTTCAGACATTGTTCAAGGCTTCTCATTCTCTTGGCAATCTCATTTTGTTCTACAACTTTAGGGTTCTGATCCTGCCCTGGTGTGGGCTCGCACTGAGGCGGTAGAGGATTAGTACTGGTAGCGAACCTAGTTGGTTCCATTGAGAACGATGGTGCTTGGAATGTAAAAGAAGAGGAGTCAAAGCTTGGCTTGTATATGGCAGGCTGTGCCGTAGCCGGGCAAGGCGATGCAGTAAAGATGTTCATGCTTGCATCGGGGGCTGACATTCGGGGATGAGGGTCAGGAAGGCGATCCAGCAGAGAAGGCTGAGGTGGCTGGGTACCCGAATGGGGTAGCAGGATAATTTATGGGAACATTTGAAGTCCCACTTGACCTGGAGAATAATTCAGGGAATCCGGGGACGACACTTGGCGGCTCTTTCCCATTATTCCAGTCGTCCAGCATTTCCAGCATGCGGAGCCGTAGGATTCTATTTTCCTCCGCAGTTGCGGATTCAGGTGTGAGGACGGCTGAGATCGAGCTTTCCTCGGAAACCGGGGTTGTTTGCAACGGAATTTCTGAAGACATTTCCACACTTCCTTTTGACCTGGTGAAGTAAGTGTGAGTACTGCTTCTGGCCCTAACAACAGGTAGCTGAACACTTCTCCTTGACCTCGTGAAGTATGAGTGCGAGGCCAGACTTTCACCAAACCAACCGTCTTTCCAAAAACCCTGGATATACTCATCGACAAGCGCACGGTTAATTTGCAGCAAATAACAGATAGTTAATCTCACGTTGGGCATGATGCACCTATACAGTTAAGTGGATTACTATATGTTTGCTACGAGAGCATGCGTCATTCCAGCATTTTTTATTAGTTTTCTTTTTTCTTTCTTTTCTTTTTCTTTTTCTCTTTTGTTTTTTCTTTTATTTTGCAGTAAAAGAAATGCGACCGGATCCGATGAGGATTGCCTACGTATCACGATGCCTACGTGAATCAGATCATTACGTAGTTCGAAACTAACAAAAATAAAGAAGCAAGTGCTCATCTAGCATAGGGCTCAAAAGATTTGGCTATTCTTTGTTTATTTACTCATTCAATTTTTTTATTTTTTTTTTGAAAGAAATACTTTAAAAGAATAAAGAAAATTTTGTTTATTTTGATTTTTGTTTTATTTTTAAAAGAAAGACCTCTACAATTTATTTGCTTTTGGCTTGAATTCAGGAAATTTATTAAGAAAAGAAAAATATGTTTGGTTGATTTTTTTTTTTTTGTTTTACCTTTTCTACGGAGGATTATTATGATGTTGCCCCTCAAATTTTGAAAGAGAGACTTTTAAGAAAATGATGTGAAATTCTGAGTTTTATTTATTTACAAAATCACTTCTAAAGAAGAATCCTAATATCTCGAAATTCAAATTTTCAAATATACATATATTATTTTTTTTAAAAAAAATATTTTACAACAAAGAGACTAAAAGCAAAGAGTATTTTTTTGGATTTTTTATTGCTGGTTTTTAATTCTTATTACATTATTTTACATGAAAGACTTCAGAAAGAAAGAGACTATTTTTTTTTATTTGAGTTTAAAGAAACTTCTATGTTATTTTTTGTTTCTTTTCTTTTTATGTTTTCTAAGGAAAAATTTATAAAGAAAGAACTAAAGGGAAATATATATTTTTTTTGATTTTGAAAATTGAGGCCGGAACCGATGAGGTTTGCCTACGTATCTCACATCCGGTGAGAATCAGACCCGCGTAGTTCGGCCCAATTAACCGAATTATTTTAGAACAAAACTCTTTCCTTTTCAACAAACAACTTTCCAAGAAGACTATTTTTCTATCTTTTGTTGTTTTTTTTTCTTAGTAAATAAAACATTTTCACCTTTTATTATTGCAAAATTTCAACAGCGTTTTGACGGTAATTGGGCATTGCTATTTTTCAAAGTAGAAAATTAGTCCTATACACTGATATTTTTTTTATTTTTATTTTCAAATACTCCAAAGTCAGGTAACATGCATGTCCGAGACAAATAAATGCGCGGAAACAAATAGGATGCAACAAGATGGTCTTTTCATTTCAGGTTGCTAGTCCTAGACGGACCCAACCCCTGTGTTGAGCCCCCTAAGTCAAATGCAACATGATGCAAATAAGCGTTCCTACTAGGGATCCGGCATGAAGTCGAGTTATACTAGGTTTAAACCTTGGTATTTGTTCTAGACTGTGTACCCGAGCGGACAACTCGAGTCGAGGAGGGGCAACTTACCGGGAACCAAAAGGCCGTCCGGCTTCGTAACTTATCCGTCCTCTTTCTTATTCCAGGTATCGACACTAACAGAATAAGGAGTCTCGACCAGCGAGCTTCTCCCCGGAGGTGAAGAGAGAAGGGTTCGGCACAGTTTATATGCAGTTCAGATAATATCAAAGCGGTAAAAGACAACATTTAGTATGTTATGTCAAAACATGTAATATATATCAGATAGTGAGGCCAAATACAACAATTATTCTAAACTCGAATTCTTGAACCCTGAACCAGCGGTTCTAGGTCTAATTCTCCAGCAACGGTTTTTGTTATACTGGGTTTATAACCTGGGTATACGTTCTAGACTGTGTACCCGAGCGGACAACTCGAGCCGAGGAGGGGGCAACGTACCGAGGACCCGCAAGATCGTCCGGCTTTGTAACTTGTCCGACCTCTTTCTTATTTCAGGTATTGACACTAACATAATAGGGAGTCTCGACCAGCGAGCTTCTCCCCGGAGGTAAGAAGAGAAGAGTTTCAGCACAGTTTATATACAATTCAGATAATATCAAAGCGGTAAAAGAAAACATTTAGCACATTATACAAAAACATGTAATAAAGATCAGATAATAAAGCCAAATATAACAATTATTCTAAGCTCGAATTCTTGAACCCTGAACCAGTGGTTCTGGGTTAACGTCCCCAGCAGAGTCGCCAGAGCTGTCACACCTCCTTTTTGCGCGCCCCCGCCCCGAAGGGTTAGATGCGCGGGTGGGAGTTTTTCCAATTTAAGTGACAATATTCGAAATGGGATTATTTATTTAATTCAGAGTCGCCACTTGGGAAAGGTTTGGCTTTTGGTGTCCCAAGTCACCGGTTTATCTCGAATCCCGAATCGAGGAAATTTTAGACTTTTCCAAATGAAGTCTGCGAACCAGAAATTCTAAGTAAGGAATTCTGTTGACCCGAGGGAAGGTGTTAGGCACCCCCGAATCCCGTGGTTCTAGCACGGTCGCTTAAATTGTTATAATGGCTAAATATCTGGTTTAAATACATGTTGTGACTTATGTGCTTTTATTAAGTTTAAACCGCTTTTATTATTATCAATTATTTTTTTTATAGAATTGCAACGTCGTGAAAATGCATCTCGAACCACGTCACAATCAATGCACCCGTGATCGTCGACACATTTGGACTTTGTTGAGATTTGGATTTGGGTCACATCAATGTGCACCCGAATTTAAGAATATGATTTAATTAAGGCGCGCCTAGAGAGTCTAACGCGTTATTATTTTGTAGAAGGCCATGAAATTTATTAAATGGCCTATCCTGAATTCTAAATAATTATCATGGTTATTTATTGAGGGCCCCGCAATTTTACATTTTTATTTGGCGAGGCTCGTCTCTATTTTAGAAAGGATATCCTAAAGTGGCTACATTTCTAATGCATTAGTCTCTAAAACTAGAAGAAAAGGTACATGCTAAATCAATTATAAGCCTTCGCCTAATCTGGATTCTTGTTAATTTCTGATTAGTTATTTACAAAGTGGAGAGGCGTTATACCTTGTGAGACATGCTTCAATTGGACAAAGAAGTTACATTCGATATTGACCCAATGCTATACGTGCGTCCAAAACCTTTCTTGAATTGAATTTAACTAGATTTATTTAGGCTGGATTAAAGGATTTAGTTACTAGATATTGTTACTAATGGGACTTTGAGCGTGACCCTATGTACTGCCTAACGGAACCAAGAAAAAAAAAAGATTAAATGAAATAGAAACAGCATTGTATAAGATTGGAGTATACATACCCCGTATTAACAAACAACTACCAAACTAAAACACAAAGGGCTAAACCCAGTCGAGTACTAGTACATGCTTTCAAACTATTGAATTATAAACTAATCAAATTTTTTACAGAACCGTTAATGTACCATGAATATCACAACAAATACTTGAACTTCTTCAACCCTTTTCATTTCATGCTTTCGAACTATTTCAGTTACATCAATACGGGACTGGAAATGTGTACCTGGAAGGCTGAAATGCAAAGAAGAAGAGGAGAATAACAGGGAAGATCAGCAGCAACAGGAATCAGAGTAACAGCAGCAGCAACAAATGAAACAATTGGGGTAGAATCTAGATCCCAGCTAGACCAAGTCTCAGAATAGACCAACAAACGACCAATAGACTCAGTTGGATTTAGAAGGAATCAGTGTTGGACAACATATCAAGACCAGTGAAATCAAAACAGCAACTAAGAATGCAATTTCTAGTTTTTGTCTGTCTGTGTTATCAAACAGGGTTCTTTCCCAGCTTTTCTGTTTGTGTGTGTATATATATCTCTCAATGTATATTCCCCTCCCTTTTTCCAATTCTCCTATATGCTCTGTGTGTATCTATTTGTATGTATTTCAGCTCTCTCTTTCAAAAATTCCTCACAGTCTCTGTATTTTCTTTTCTGTCTTTTGCCTCTAATTCTGTATATGACTATCTCTAATCCCTCTGTATATCCCCTGTCCTTCAGATGGTATTCCCTCTAATTATGTCCCCCTTTATAAGCCTCAGAACTATCTCTTTTAACAGTCTGTTTTCAGAATATCACCATGCCCCTCCCATGTGCCTTCCATTTTCAGTCCCACTTTAGCTAATTAAGTATTAACCCCCATCAACATTCCCTGGCAGGCTCATTTTTTAAAAGGTTTAATACTTCTTAAACTAAAGCAAAGCATGGGCAGCAGAATATATCTGACAGCATATGCTGTCAAACCATTTTTAACTCAAAATCCCTTTTATGCAGGAAACAGGCTGTGCACAAAGCACATGAGGTGCACCAATGCACATGCTGTGCATGAGTGCACATGCCCTCCAATTCAAAGTTTAAACCAAACATCCCTTTTACATTACTGATCTAAATCAACAGCTATAAGTAAGCAAAACTGGTTCTTAATTGATTCAGGCAAATGTTCAACAGAAGCAAATCGATTATTTTGTTCGGACAGTTGAAACTAATTGACGACATATGTCGACTCGACTATATTAATCATAACACATACAACCGTAACCAAAAATCAGACATTCAAAGTATAGGGCACATGACTTGAATTGTACTGGCTAAACAAAATTATACTTCGAGGAATCAGTTAATCAATACAAATTTGGAATTCAAACTAATTGCACAACAAATACACACGCCTTATCAGAATAGGAGGGGGGGTTCAGACAAACACAGAGGTTCAGGTAAAGTGGATAAACAAAAGTTGATGAACAGACTTTTAAAACAGATCACACGGACTAAAACAAAAAATAAAGAAAAGAAAACAAGACTCACCTCAAATCTTTGGAAAATCAAAACCTTGGCTTGGTTTTGGACAGACCTTTCTTAAGGCTGAACGGACTTTAATCGAAGTGTTTCTCAGATGAGAAACACCTCGATTAAGGTCCATTAGGCCTTAAATTCTTTGGCTCGAACGAAACACGGACCAGTGACGAAGGATCTCAAAGCTTCAAAACTCATATCTGGGATTCATGCTTCCCTGATCTGATTCGGACCAAACCAAGTATGGTTTGGTCATGAGGGGGGTCTGGGGAGTGTCTGGTATGATTTTAGGGTTAAACCGTGTAGATCGAGTTTTGACTCGAATCTTCAAATGAATATTCGAGAAGGTGGGAAGGGATTCGAACTACATGGTTGATAGATTTGGGTTCAGGATGGCAAGGGGGTTCTAGGGTGTTAAGGGGAAGGTCACCGGCGTCCATGCCGCCGGGTTCTGGTGAAGGGAGATGAGGGCGGCTCTAGGGTTTCGTGGGGGAAGGGATGAGGATGAAGGCTAGGGTATTGGATGGGGGCAGGGTATGGTTGGGGACTTATATATGAGATGGGTGGGGTTGATCTTAGCCGTTGGATGAGGCGAGATGGAAGGCTCAGATCTTTCTTTTGATGAGGAAACGGCGTCGTTTCTCATTCAGAGTTTGGGGGTCGGTTTGGGTAAGACGGGTCGGGTTAGTTTATGGGTATGGGGATGTGATCTAGGCCGTTGATCAATCTGAGATCAACGGCCCAGATCGGGCTCAAACATTACGACGTCGTTTAGACGTCTTTGGTGTCAACTGGACAAGGGCCGGGCAAGCCTTGTTCTGGGCTGTTTGTTTGGGCCAATTTTAAATAAATTGGCCCAAGTCCGGAAGGGGTCTTTTCTTTTCTTTCTTTCTTTTTTTTCTTTTCTTTTATTAAAAAATACAAAAATAAGTAAAATCAAATTAAAAAAATAAACACCTAGTACAATTATTTGCACACACATTAAAATAATTCAAAACCGGTAAAATTAAACAAAACAAAAATCACGGACAAAGATGCTTGTTTATGCTTTTCTATTTAAACCGTGTTACGGTTCAGATTATGCATGACCCGTACACACATTTTTTTGAATTTTGTTTTTAACAAAGTAAATAAATAAAACGGGCCAAAGTCACAAATAAATCAACAAAGTGCCGCACAGAAATCCAAAAATTGTACAGCAGGACCAATTTTATTCTTTTGGAGCGACTGTTGCGCAAAAACAAAAATCACGTGCTCACACAGCAGATGTTATTCAGATTTATATCTTAGACGCATGCTTATGGGTGTTTGACAGATAAGACTCAGGCACTCGTCGCGGCCCATCAGTTTGGATCGTCGCAAGAACAAATAAAAATGAGCTAAGAGCTGATCCCTGATGCAATCCCATCATCACTGGAAAATAATCTGAATCCCCTCCAACGGTCCTCACCCCAGTTTTAGTTTCATCGTACATATCCCTATCATCCTAATAAACGCTACCAGAACAAACTTATAATTTTATATAATAATAATAATACATACAAATATTAATTTTTAAAAATTATACAGCGAAATTAATATTATAAATATATTACATAAAAAATAATTAGGTATATTAGGGACCTAAATGAAAAAATAAAATTTATAATATGTTTAATTAAAAGTGTTATATAGTAAAAATAATATTAAAATATTGATGAATAGTAATGGTGTTGATAAATAGTGTTACATTAAATTTGGTGTAGCATTATTCATACATCAAAATGGTGTTGGATTGGATCATCAAAACACCAAATATTACACCAAAATAGGATTTGGTGTAATATTTAGTATAAAGTTGGGTAAAAATGGCGTGTAGTAGCCACTAATTAAGGGTGTCTTTAATTTTTATCCACTAATTATAATGCTCAGCAAAAATAGCCACTACTAATAGAAAAAAGACAATTTTACCCTTTCTTCCTCTCTTTCGCGTTGCATTTTTATCTGGAATACCCAAGGTGATTTCACGGTCGGCCTCCTCCATGCTTGGTCAATAGCATCGGGTCTATTAGTGGCCCCAATTACTAGGACATAACCAGGTCCATCACGAGATCCTTTTGATTTTGCTTCACTATTTCTTTTACCAATACGTACAGTAGTTCCTTTTGCATCATCAAAATTTTCAAGTTCTGAATTTTTTAGCAGATGTCTCAATTACGTATAGTAATTTCTTTCTTACCTTGTTTTTGATTCTTTTAAGTTCAAGGATTAAAAGTTAAGGACATGAGTCTTTAAGTTTGACATGCAAGTTTAAAAGTTAAGGACAGACAATCCTTAAATTTGACATGCAGGTTCAAAAGATAAGGACAGACAATCCTTAACTTATAGTTTCAAGTTCAAAACTTAAGGACAGTCAGTATTTAAGTTATTGTTTCAAGTTCAAAACTTAAGGACTTTCTGTCCTTAACTTTGAGTTTTAGGTTCAAAAGTTAAGGACAGACAATCCTTAACTTATAGTTTCAAGTTCAAAACTTAAGGACAGGCAGTCCTTAAGTTATTGTTTCAAGTTCAAAACTTAAGGACTGTCTGTCCTTAACTTTGAGTTTAAAGTTCAAAAGTTAAGGACAGACAGTCCTTAACTTACAGCTACACGTTCAAAAGTTAAGGACAAGCAGTACTTAACTTACAGTTACAAGTTCAAATGTTAAGGACAATAGGTCCTTAACTTTGACTTACAAGTTCAAAAGTTAAGGATGCTTGGTTTTGAAGTTTGAGTTCCAAGTTCAAAAGTTAAGGACATGTAACCTTGAAGTCCTGAAATTAGAGTTCCAAGTTCAAAAGTTAAGGACATGTAGTCCTGAAGTCCTGAACTTAGAGTTTCAAGTTCAAAAGTTAAGGACATGTAGTCCTGAAGTTAAGGACATGAGCAGAAGGGTATTTTCGTCCGAGCAGTTAAAGTTTATTAAATCAGTGGCTAAAGACTAAAGACATTTAAAATGTTGGCTTTAAAATAAAGACATGAGCGGTTAGTGACTATCTGTGCACATCGCCCTAAAGTTGGAGATGGTCTTAGAGAAATTGTTTACGAACACTGAACCTAATTTTAAATCATAACTCAACTAGGGCAGTCACTAAAAGGTTATTACTTTTTTAAAGATAGAGTTATCTTGTTTTTTCTTTAAATAAATATGAGGCCCGAATTTGAATCGTTAATACTGCACGATAGGACTAGTTCAAATTTTGTATACTTTCAGATTAATTAAGATGTCACGCACGACCATCATCAACAATTACCTCAGCCAACAACACCTTATAATTTTTTTTTGATAAACAGCTTTTCTATTTCATTCCATCAAAAGAATATACATTACATTCAGTAGATGTTGACCATCTACTCATCCTTTATTATAAACTCTAGTCTGAGGTTCCTTCTTAAGCTAGGACTATACATGACAATCCAGTACTCTAATGCTATTACACAAGAAACCAGTAAAAGACTCTAGCATACTAAGGGTAGCAGTTTATCTTCTGCAGAGCTTCTTTCCAGTTTTGTATTGAGACCCCCTGCAGGTGTATGTGGATAGCTATTTCTTTGCAGATATTGTTGATTATCAGTTTACCTCCTTGGAATCTCAGCTTATTTCTTGCTCTCCATATAGCATTCACCAGCATGCCAAATACACAAGTAATTATTGCACATTGTCCATTTCTCTTTTTAGCATTCTTGCTTACCCATTCGACTTCACTCTGCCAGTCACAAATAGGTCTATCATATCCCAACCATCTTAGCAGCCTCAACCATAGTTCCTTTGTCAGCGAGCATTTAAAGAAAAGATGGTCAAAAGTCTCAACAGCTTGCTCGCAAAAAATACACTACTGTGGAGTTTGTATACCAAACTTCAGTAGCCTCTCCATTGTTGCCAATGCCACAGTATAAATTTGAATCTTGGATGCATGTGTGGCTGCAAAATAATTCTCTTCCACTGGACATTTTGATGTTGAGGGAATTGAAGCCTGTACAATTTTTTAATGCTGAACAATTCACCCCTCTGTAGCTAGTGCAATATGCTTTCCAGATCCCCTTGAATTCCTTGAAGCTCATTTATCATCCTTCTTGCCTCAAAATTTTTTCTAGCTACCCAGGCTGCACTCCTACGTATAGGCATATCTTCAATCGTATAGTTCTTTATGTAGTAAATGTGTATCCATTTTATCCATAGACTGTCCTTTTTCTTTGCCACTGCCCATAGATGTTTTGCAATAGCAGCTTTATTCCAGTATAGCATGTTCATTACATTAAGCCCCCCTGCACTTTGTGACAAACATATTGTTTCCCAAGAAATTAAAGCTCTCCTTGACACAATAGCTGAACCAGTCCACAAAAATGATCTGCAGATTGCCTCAATCATCTTCATCACTTTCTTTGGTAATAAAAATATTTGTGTCCAATACGATTGCACACCAAATAAAACTGATCTTATCAATTGAAGTCGCCCTGCATATGATAATAATCTCGATGTCCAGCAATTTATCTTTTGAGTTACCTTCTCTACTAGTGGCCAACACTAAGCAATGGATAGCTTTTTGGAACCCAATGGTGCCCCAAGGTACTTTAAAGGTAGGCTGCCTTCAGGGAACCCCAGCTCTTGTAAAATTTCCTCTTTTTTCCAAATTGAAACTCCAGCTATATAGACAAAACTCATGTCAGCATTTGCTTGAAGACCTGATACCTTAGAGAATTTATGAAAAGCCTGTTTTAATAGCCTGACAGATTGTATATCAGCCTTGCAAAACATTAGCAAGTCATCCGCAAAACATACATGTACCACACCCAATTTCTTGCACCTAGGATGGAATTTGAAGTCTTTTATCTTTGTCAATTGCATGAACTCCCTTTGCAAATACTCCATGGCCAGGACAAAGAGATAGGGAGACACTAGGTCTCCTTGCCTTTGCCCCTCTTGCCTTTGAAAGGTGTTGTGAGTCCACCATTTATGTTTAGAGAATAAGTAACTGATGAAATGCATTCCATTACCCATCTTGTGGATTTGTAAGGAAACCCCATGTTAGTAAGCAATCTTTCTAAAAAAACACCATTCTACTGTGTCGTAAGCTTTCCTCAAATCCACTTTAAGAACACATCTTGGGGAGATACCCTTTCTATTATATCCTTTGAACAATTCATGTGTGAACAAAATATTGTCTGTAATACTTCTACCTTCTATAAATGCTGACTGTGATCTCCCAATTAGACCTCCAATGACTGGTTTTAGTCTTGCTGTGAGGACCTTTGTGATGATCTTATACATTGTTGTACAACATGCTATGGGCCTATAGTCTTTAACTTGACTAGGATTTTGCATTTTAGGAATCAGTGTTACAGCAGTACTACTCACTCTTTTATGCAGCCTCCCAGTCACAAAAAAATCCTTCACATCCTCATATATATCATCACCTACTACTTGCCAATGTCATGTGAAAAATTGAATTGGAAACCCATCCACTCCTGGTGCCTTATCATGGGGCATATCTTTTATTGCCTGAAGTATTTCATCTCTTGTAACTACTTTGATTAGGTCCTCTGTCTGCTGCATATTAAGACAAGGTCATTGACGTATGACCTCAGAGTTTGGACATTCACATGTAGTGTTATTCTCTACCAGTAGCTTCATCAAGAACTTGACAAACTCTTCCTCCACCAGTATCGGTTCAGATACCTTGTCTCCCAAGTCAGTGTAGATAGAGTTTATAGTATTTTTGTTTGTCCTCAGCTTCAACTGTGCATGGAAATACTTAGAATTTGAGTCTCCACAAGCTATCCAATGTGCTCTAGATTTCTGATGTAGAATATGTTCCTTTATGTTGCTCTATTTCTCTACTTCCATCATAGCCATTTTTTCTTGATCAATCAACCTTTGATCCATATGTTTGTGTTTTAGTTCACTCTGAATGGCTTAAAGTTTCTGCCTGGTCTTATTGAGCTGAAGCCTATAGGAAGCCATATAAGTGTTCAATTCCTTCAGTTCAGTTTTCAAATCTTTAAGTGTATTCCATACCCTGTGCATGTTGCCTCCATTTACCTATTGATTCCATACCTTTTCCACTATGCCTGCAAAGTCAGCATAATCCATCACAGAGCTATTGTCGACGCCCCATGTTTCTCTAACCGTAGGGTCAGAAATTTGGTATACGACATTGGGAAGGACAACTCTATTCCCTTTCGAGAATTGGGTTTCAGAATTTTGAAGAGTCGCCACCTAATGATTATAGTGCATTAGGACACTTTTTAGAAGAGTTTGAGATGAAGAGACTAGAGATTAGGGTAAGGGCTAGAAATTATCCCGAGGGGAAGGTTTTAGGCACCCCTCAGGATCCACAAGTGTGGTTCCCGGCCATGCTATAATTGTGACTTCAAGAAGACAAGTAGAAAAAATAAAGCAAAGGGGCTTCACATAGTTTTGCAAATAAGTTTAAGAGTTGAAGAAGTAGAGAGTTTAGAAAATTAGTTTTAAAAGAAAACTTAAAAAATAACAAGTAAAGGGGAAAGGGGTCCTAGGTTTACCGATAATATGGATCACATCAATGCAATATCCAGCAATCACTCCTCAGAAGAGGGGTCACACGTGATATTAGTGCACCGATCATCATATCCATATTCTACCTTTCCCACCCCGTTAAGGTATTGAAGCGCAAAAAGTTTCGTTACTTATTGTATGCTAGTACTCATCCCAATTTTAGCAGTCCCAGAGGTATTTAAGACTACTAATCCTAAAGGAAAAGGGATTTGGGGCCTTTTGAGGGTTTCAAAGGACAAAATACTAAGGCGTCAATCAAAACACATAATACAAGTAGAAGTGGGGGGAATATAAGCAAGTAAGGCTCAAGTAAACCTCCTTAAATCAGATAAATCACAGAGTTTAGCATGTCTTTCATGTACTGTTTAGGTCTTTAAAATTAAAGCAATAAGCGGACTGATTCAACACATACTTTTAGACAGGAAGTCCGCATTAGGCTCACTCGGATGCAGTTGACAAAGACTGAGCCACTTTAATTAGTCAACTTTACCCTAAGTGTGGGACAAAACTACTAATTGTAAAGGAGTTGCAGAATGAGATAAGTTTCAAAAAGGATTGTAGACTTAATACAAAGAAAAAATGGTTTAAAACGAGTTTCAGAAAACATACTTGTTTAAGAAAAGGAGTTGTCGAGTTTTAACGAAAGAACTGAATTGCAAATTGATTCAAAAGGTTTATCAGATAAGTATAAAGAATTGAATTCAGATGGATTAGAAAAATGTTTGTCAAATTATCGGGAAAGCTGTAAGTTTTTAGAAAATATGCACTGTTTTGAGAATATTTATCGAGAAAGAAAAGATGCACTGATTTGGTTGCAAGAAAAATTTAAGGGTTCAGAAAACGTGCAGAAAGTCGCTGGTTTTAGCAAAAGGGGTCAGTACTGTTTTAGACGAGTGAAACAATTCTGATTTGAAGTTCCTATAGGCATAATCTCTACGAGTTACTGATTTTAATACCTTTCAAACGTTGACAGCCTTATAAACATGATATCTATATGCTGATTTATTATTAAACCTAACAGTTGGCCTAATGTCATTATAAAATGCAGGAATGCAGATCTCTATAGGCATGGTATCTATATGCATAGTTGCATAGACCAAAAATTAAATCCTATAGGCATGGTTTTTACCCTTTGTGCATAAAGTAACCCCCCTCCCTTTTCACTAAATCCCCATGAGTTTGTACAAATTATTACAGGCCGATAAAAAAATAAGACAGAAATTAAAAGTACATCAGAAATCACAGCTACATCTGAGCAGCCTAATTCAGACTTGGTGTCTGACAATATGAGATTGAACCACTTCTGAGATCCAGATTCCAAAGCCTTCTCTTATCTAGGATGTTTCAGAGATCCAAGGAGTTTCAAGAACTCCAGGCAGTGCTTACACCCAAGATATTAATTAGAAAGAGTTATAGTGCAGTGTGGAAGGGCCAGCCCTCAGGTGTCCAAGTTCAGAGGGAGCTCGGGGGGTCCCAAGGCAAGGCTCACAAGAGAGGGGCAGAACTTAATTTTCTAAGAATGAGTGCAAGTGCAATAGAAGGGTAGGGGTGTCAAGGCAGGTTGATGGTCATGCCTAGCCATAGGATAGGCTGGCACACCCCTGACTAACATGTCAGCTTAAAAATTAGAGAGTTATGACCTATTGAAGGTCAGGTTTAGCCTTGGACAACAATTTGGATGTTGCCATGCTATACCTTAACTCAGCACACATAAGGGAATGGGGGTATGGGAAATTGAAAGAGACTAGGATCCAAAGGATCCAGTTTTAATCCATGGACAATAACTTGTGTATTGCCATGTCTTAAACCATAGCTCAAACACATAAAAGAGAGTGAGGAATAGGGATTCATTGCAGCAATAGATAGCAAGACATAAGCATACTACTTTAAAAGTTGAACTCTACCAAGCAGTAAAGTAGACATGGACATAGAAGCTTGTAAGTAAACACATTGGGGTTGATGCTAGAATCAAAATTGGGACATACCAGTTTTAGAATAATAAGTGAAAGTAGAAGTTTTTGTAAGCCAAATTGCGAGCAAGTAGTATAGAAGATCTCAGAAGAGAGTATAGAATTCCAAGAGTTTATAATTGAAAGTGTGCAATTCAAAAATCAGTAAATGATGATGTCTCAAGTATAGAAGGGATGGGCCCTTTTATAGTGCAGCAAGAAAGTAAGAAAAGGTAAGGGAATAACCTTGAAATCAATCTTCCTTTAATTAAGGGACTCTGATTTCAAACGGGTAGAGGCAATTAAGGAAAGAATCAATCAGAATATTTTCCCAAGCAGTACAATAAGGGTAAACACATAAAAGATATTTAAGGTAAAAATCCAATGGTACTTGGTTTGTAAAAAATAAGGAAATGAAATCAATCAAACAGCTAGTAACAATCAAAGTTGAAAGCCTTGTTCGAATGAACCAAGTCAGAAAAGAGGTAAAGGAAAGGATATGAGGAAAAATAAGGAAAGAATCAATCAGGCTTACACAAAGAGGTCTGAAATCAGTCCAAAATCTAAGGTCATATTAGAGGGACATTCGGTGTGTATAAAGGGTGCACAAACTTTAAGCATGCGAGGTTAAACCATAGAAAAGAGAAACAACAATAACAACTACGAAGTCCGTAGACAGTGAAACATAGTAGTCACATAGGTTGGTCTAGTAATAGGGAGAAGGGGGTATCAGAAGCATGCTAAAGAATCAAGTAAAAGGTCCTTTAGTTCAAAGATTGCAAGAAACCAAATCACATAGAGAAGCAGAAGTTAAACAAGAAGGACTTTGAGTTCAATCGAGAAACTTCAAATAGACGAAACAGTTTTCAGAAACATCAAATAAGTCCAAAAGAATTAGGGCTTCGAAATCAAACAATTTTAGAGGTGAGAACCAAACAAATCACATAGCAAATAATCATCAGAACTCGAATGCAACCTAAATCTTAGGGCTTTTGCCATCAATCGAGTGTAGAGGTGAAAGACAAATAATCAAGCAAACATTACCACGAAAATATTCAGAAACCTCAAAGAAACTAAGATTCTCGACGTGCAAGTTCTAGAATGACATAAAGAGTCACAACAAAAAGGGAAAACACATACGAAGCACGGTAGAAGTACAACATAATAAGCATAGTAGAAGAACAACATAGGAAACATGATAGAATATGTTTAAAATCAGAAAAGCTTTGAAATGACTTAACAAACCCTAAATCGGAAAAGATAAAGTTTTTTTTTGAAGCAAAGTTTTGAGGAAAATCTCGGAAAAGTGCTCAGAAGCTCAAGAAAAAACACAGATCTACAATGGATCTAAAAGGATCAGAAGAACCTCGAAGGTTTTAGGGTTTCAGAAGAACCCTGAACGAGAAAGGCTTGGAAAAGTCTGATCTAAGTCGGATGAGGTCAGAAACAGGTTCAGAAGACCAAGAGCCACATGAGCAGGGACGGAGATGGCCGGAATCTTCGAATCGGTGAAGGTATGAGTGAAGACCTTCGAGGTCTGGCCTCGAACCTTCGAGCATCAGGCATGCAAGAGCCGGAGGAGGTGAGTATAGGCTGTCCATGGCCTGAGAAGCCATGGATTCCGGTGAGATGGCGTTGGAAAATGGTAGAAGAGAACTAGGGTTTCGGAGAGTTGGAGAGGGTTTGAGAGACGATAGGTTTCAAAGGCGGTAGACCAAATGAAAATGAAGGGATTAGGGTGTAGTTTGGGGATTAAAAAAGGTAAGGGACGATCCTGGCCGTTGATCAAAATGATCAACGGCCTGGATTGAAAGAAAGGTTGGGCGGGTTTTTCAATTGGGTCGGGGGCTGGGTTAAAAACGAAATTGGTCTGGTCCAATTGGGGTTAGGATTGGGTCAATTGAAGGCCAAAATTAAAATGTAAATAGGCTGTAATTGCAATGAAATGAGGCTGAATGTTAAATAGCCAGTTTTCCCTTTTATTTTATAAAAAATAGTAAAAAAGATTTTAAAAGCAAATTAAAAGTACTGAGCCAATTAATAATATATAAATATTAGTTTAAAAATGTTGGGACTAATTTTACAATCATAAAAGGTTGTTAATCATAAAGTAGGCTAAAATTGCAATTATGTAATTTAGCTTTTAAATGCCAAATAAATTTGTAAGAAAAAAAATATAAAAAAATTACCTTAATTATATTTTTGTGTAAATATGAGAATAAAATAAATTATACACAAAAATTGATGATTTTGGGAATAATTATGGATTTTGCACTGCTAAAAGTAGACAATAAATCAATTTTAAAAATCTTAAAAATTAGAAAAAAAATACTAAAACTCTTGGGTGTGCTTATATATGCATAATATGTTATTTTAAAAGTATTTTGAGTATAAAAATACATAGAAAAAAATTGGGTATCAACAACTATACAATTTAAAAGGTTTAGGATGCAGATTCCTTTTTTGATCCACAACCTTGCATTGTAGTAGAATAGGGGAGTGGTCTGACACCTCAGGATTTAGAAAATCTGCTTCAATATGACTGTACTTCTGCATCCACTCAACATTCTCCAGTGCCCAGTCAATTCTATTGTATACCCTCTTTTCCAGTTGTTGTTTATTGCACCAAGTATAGAACCATCCCAAACTTTTCAATTGTGTGAGTTGCAGGGTAATAATTGCATCCTGGAAGCCCTTGATCTCACTTTGTGTAACTGGAGCCCCTATCCTATCATCAGTGTGGAGGACATTATTGAAGTCTCCACTAAGTAGCCAACTCTCCTTAATAGTTGCTCCTAAATTCACAAGTTTATCCCATAGTTGCTACCTTTTGTTTACCTCATTACTTGCATACACCACAGTTATCAATGTCTTGAAAGTGGAACTTCTTTCTTGGACTTCACAATGTATAAACTGTTCATCAAGCAACAGTATCTGCACCTCAACATTTTATTTCCACGATAGCCAAATCCTTCCATTTGGATGTTCCTTGTAGTTACAGCAAAATCTCCAATCACTGCATACTTTATTCATTATCCTGTTAGCCTTCATTTCCTTTACTCTTGTTTCTAAACAGCCTATAAACTCAACCTTATGTTTCCTCAGAAAGATTTTTAACTCTTTCTGCTTATGGGCCTTGTTCAGACCCCTTATATTCCATGTGCATAAGATTATTTTTGGGTGAAGCTGGATGGGCCAGCATCTCCTGGATCATCTTCTATCTGCAGCAATGAGAACCTGTTTGTGGACTGCATCATAACTACTGCACTTTATTGTACACTTTTCCCCTTCATTTTTTCATTGTCAGTAAGCTTATCATCTCCTTTGTCATTTGTTTGTTGCATGTCCCCTTCATTTCTAGTATGTTGAATCACATCATCCTTACTCTTATCTTTTGGCATCCATTTCAAGGTCCCTCTGTGTTGTTGCTTCTTTTTCCCAGCATCCCTTTGTTGGACTTTTACTTCCACTGCCTTTTTCTGCACTTCCTTGAGCCAACATTCGTTTGAATTATGCCCAAATCTAATGCATTCACAACAATACTTTGGCTTCCATTCATATTCAATTTGCTGAATTATTACTCCCCTCTTAGTTTGCATTTCAAAACTATCTGGCAGTGGTTGGGATATGTCAGTTTCCACCAAAACTCTTGCATATGACACATTTTCCATTTCAGCAGTGATCTTATCAGTGTACAAAGGCTTCCCAACAACACTAGCTAGTTTACTGAGTGCTTTTGTAAACCAAAACCTCAGTAGTAGACCTGGAAATGTGATCCACAAGGGAATCACACTCACACTTCCTAGATCAAATTTGAAATTCATTCTCCATTATTGCAACACAAAAGGCTTGTTGTGATATGTATAAGGTCCTGCTTGGAGTACTAGGTCCCTATCTTCAGTATTTTCAAACCTGAAAATATAGTATCCATCCTCATGATATAGAATTTGAGGCTTCTCAACAAAATTCCATACATTTGTGACATAGTTGTCCATTGCTTTCTCATAAGGGTTGTCACCTAGCACAAACCCAATCAAAGTTGTGCCCCAGTAGGTCTCATGTTTCTTCGTATCCTCATCTTCAATTTGCACGACAAAAGTACCATCCCTCATAGCAGGCGATACATAGCATAATGTTTCTCCTTTTGAGAGTTTCGATTCTTCTACATGGCTTACTTTTTCCTCTCAACTTCCACGGGACATGTCATATCTTGCTGGATCTGCCCTGAGTTTACTTGTGCTGAAAATTGCAATCGCCGATGGACTTGCGCAGCTTCCGTGGTTTCCTTCAGCAGAGTTTGCGCTTCATTTTCTTCAATTTTTTCCCTAATTGGCTGGAATTTTTGTGGCAAAAAACTATCAAAAGTTACCGGAAGTAATCTCTGTTGAATACATGTGTCCGGCGTCACTGTCGTTCCGTCAATTTCCCCATCCTTTGCTGGTTTATGAAAAGCTGTAGGTGCACTACCCATTCCTGTTAACCAACGACTAGGTTGATTGTGAGCAGGTGTTTCCTCCTTTACTTCATATTCCATAGCTTCCGATGGCGATGGAAGCTTCTTCCTATGTCTAGCCATGGCTGAAGCGCAGGTTAGCTAAAACATGCTTAACATGCGCCTGTAGAGCTCCATGGTTGTCGTTTTCTCTCTATAGTAACAACACCTTATAATTATTACTCCTATTATTACCACGGACGACCACCAGCTCCTAGCTTTTGGAGCTATCTTCATGAAACAAATAATCACTATTTGATCAAGATTTTCTCTAATATTTTCAACATATACTACTTATATTTTTTTATTTAAAATTTATATTTATTATAAAAAAATTTAAGTAGAGATAATGTAAGTATATTTGGATGCTGAGAAAAGAAAAAGTCTTAGTTATTCATTATTCAGAACTAAAGATAATTTTAAGTTTTGTCAATATATATAGCTTTAAATCTATATTATAAATGCATTCCAAACAAATTAAGAGTAGCCCAATGCAAGAAGCATTCCATATTAACGTAGAATTTGGTTAAGGATCATAATTCAAGAGGTGTGATGTAGACAGTATATCTTATCCAACATTGATAACTACCTCTCCCAAATTAATAATTACTTTAGTTCAAATAATTTTATCCAAAATAATTGTCATTTTAAAAATTCAAGAATAAATTTGGTAATCGTTTCCAATTATATTCGTAATATTATAATTTTTAATAATGCTGCTCAATACTTAAAAAATATTTAATAGAGTTAGTTTAGTAAATTATACTTTATATTTATTGTTTTCTTTATAAACATGAAAAAAGCTAAAGCACCAATTAAAATAGAACGCAGAGAGTATATTTTAATTTTAAAGGGGCGGCTATTTCGGTATAATTCCCAAAAAAGACAAAGGTGTTTTGGTGGGGTCTTAAGTGGGATCTCGTCTTTAACAAAACCATGGGCCTAAGTGGGAAAGCATCAGTAGTATCTCTCATTTTATAAAAACCAGCCAAATACATAGGGACACAACTAGAGAAAGCAATCAGCAGATAGCGCATCAATGGACAAATTGAACGTAGAAAGCATAGCAAAAGCTACAATGGAGAAGTTGAAGGAGATAAAACCAGAAAATATGGTGGAAAATGCAAAGGAAATTGTCAAAAAATCAACACCAATTATTGCAAATTTTGTAAAGACATCGTTTGAATGGTTATTGGAAAGAATTCCTCAGCATCCAGTGATATCCACTACAAAGGAGAAGTTGAATAATTGGATGCAAAAATCCCCACTATCTTTTACCAATATTTCTATTGGTTTTGTGCTCATTTTGTTGTTCCATTGGTGTTGCAAAGGAAATGGGAAGACGATGAAAGCTCCTGGCAAGAAAAATGAAAGGATATCAAGGCGTTCTTTTGAGAGTAACCCTAAATCATATTTTCGCGATCTTCGTTCCAAGAAATTTTAATAGTTCAGTTGGTTGGGTTCCTGAATTTTTACTTTGTTGGTGAGGGTAATTAGATTTCCGACAATCTTAAATCTTATATCCACAATCTCGATTTGTGACAATCTTAAAAGTTCAGTTGGTTGGTTATCAGGATTTTCACCTTGTTGGTGAAGGTCGATTCCATCAACCTAAATCTTAGTTTCATAATCTCTATTTTGGATAATTTTAGTAATTGAAGGTTGGTTGCTTGAATTTTTACTTTTAGTTATAGAAGAGAGTTTGATTTTTCATCTTGTAATCCCTTCCATAATTCTCCTCACTACCATATGTATAATTAAAAAAGAAAAAAGTTGCATTCCAAGAAAGCCTAATTTTGATATTTTTATATCGATATATGTTTTGTCAAGTATATTTGACTTTTTATTGCCGTAGGCTTCAATATTTTCTGAATTATTGCGGATATAGTTCATGTGTGTTACGGTTTCGTATAATGTTATGTTAATTGCAAAAGAACTAGTGTTCTGAGACTAGTGATTTTGCGGAAAAAATATTGGCTGCATTGACACATAGGTTGCAAGATAACATAATTGTTTAATAAAAGGAAATCAATGGAATAAACAGACAGTACTACTCCTAGTGGCAAAATTGGAATTCATGCAATTGCATTCCTGATTCCTCCACCCACCAGCTTTAGCTAAATAAAAATTGTGCCTTTGAATCTTTCTACCTGACCAAGAAAGTCTTTGAGAATTATTGTACTCTCAACACTTCAGAGCCATACGTGTATAGGTCACCAGCTTAAAAGCAAAGCAACATACAAAATTATTGCACTCTTACACTTTTGAAAATTTTAAAGGTAACAATCACATAGTAAAATCACAGTTATTCGTTAATTAAAGAGTGATGGAAAAAGAAAAGTAAAGAAAAAGGGAAAACAACTTTCGCTTTTTTAAAATATTCCCTGGGCCAGTGTTTAAAATTTGTTCTCTAAAATGGTTGGAGTGGGAAATTGCAAAAGTTCCTACCAGAGACAATTCATAGGAAATTGCAAATTATTATGATTCTTACTTCTTGTGACAATAACGTTTCCTTTTCTAAAGAATATCTAATAAGTTACTTTGATATTATCACTTTTAGCCCGCGTCAAAACTATTTATATTTGGTAATCGAAAAAGTGTGTGTGCATATATATAATATATAAATTTTATATATTTTTTAACTATTATTTTTAAAGCGACTATACAATTTAATTTTTCTAAGTTATTTTCCAAGTTACACTTTTTCTACTAGCTTGCATCAATTAATGGTAAGAAATTGGCACTAATTTACCGGTACCCGCGACCAGTGGCAGATGTACATGGATACTTCCATGACGAGCTCAAGCTCGTCCATGGTGAAAGTAATTCTTTCATAGAGCAAAAATCACGCGCTTACAATACTTACGGGTACTTAAGCACTCATTACTTTTAACCGGATTTAGTAAATTTGCATAGGCAATTATAAAAATATAGAGTGAGCACCCATAACTAAACTTGTTTACCTCTTCTTTCAGATTTTTTATCGGCGAGCACCCATCACTTTAAAATTCTGGATCCGCCACTGCCCGCGACCCAATGAGTACATAAACATATTTTCAAATCAGAAAAATTATAACTTATAGTATTTTTTGTTGTTATACTTCGTTTTTTGAGAGTCGGGTTTTGTGAACTTTAACTAATATTTTAAAGTATATTTTTTCATTTTATTAACATGAGAAAAATGATAACTTATACTAATATTTTTTGTACAATTTTTATATATCTAAATTTTTGGCTTTAAGGTATTGAGTTGATCTATCCAATTTTATTTTGAAGATTAATCAAACTAACTCTTGAAAAGTGAAACATGACAATTAATTTAAAATGGATAGAGTATTAATACATTTTCCCACCTTAATTTATGTCTTAAGCATGGTAAATTAGTATTGTTTAATTTAGTGCGAATATCGGGTGCTGTTAAATTTTTAGCAGACATTATATATATTGCATTTAACTTTTATACATTGATATTAAATCAATATAGGTCAAAAGGTTATATTTTACTATGGGTGGCAAATGAGAAGGTTGGGCTGATTTTAAGCGGATCAAAATGGATAAGTTAATAAATGTGCGGGTTAATGACCCGTCCAAAAGTAACTTAGGCTGAGATGGACTGGTTCAAGTTAGACTATATTTCGGGTCATAGCTCAACCCGCCTAATTGTTATCAAGCTTTAATTAATGTGTACGGTTTTCTCTTATGAATTATTATATTATTAAATAAGGCTTTTTTTTCGTTTGGTCGTATATAACATATCAAACAAAAAATAATTATTTTAAAGTTTTTTTAGCAAAGTTATTCTTGGATCAATTTGGGTTAAAAATCTGTCCAACTTTAGATGGATTGAAATGGGTTAGATTAAGATAGGTTGAGTTTAACAAATGCACGAGTCAATGATCAGTGCAGGGGCGGAGCTATAGTAATGAGTGTGGTTCGGGCGAACCCAATAGCTTTTATGTCACGATCCGGATTTTTCACCCTCGGGAGTCGTGATGGCGCCTACTCGTGAAAGCTAGGCAAGCCAACTATTAAGGTTCAACGCATTTAACATTCAACCCAAACAATTATAACCAATAACTATAGTTAAACAATTGAAAAGCGCGGAAGAGTTAAAATAAATCCAAATACTTCATTACATGCCTACCTATGAATCTGGTGTCACAATTTCATGAACGTCTAAGATTTTACTACAAACACAAGTCTAAAAGAGAAATACAAATGTTCTCGGAATGAAAAGAGACAGTATAAAAGCTAAACATTGAAGGGGGACTTTAGGCTCTGCGGACGCTAGCAGATCTACCTTGGTCTCTCTAGACTGAAGACAACTACCTCAGCTACTCACCGGGTCTGATACCGAAATCTACACAAAAGAGTGCAGAGTGCAGCATCAGTACAACCGACCCAATGTACTGAGTAAGTGTCAAGCCTAACCTTGGCGAAGTAGTGACGAGGCTAGGACACGATAATCATAAATACTTGTGCAGTTAAATCATATACAAACAGAATCATAATAATAAAAATCAACAGAATAAGGCGGGAAGAGAAGATGCTGCGGGAAATAATAGTTCTAACAATAAGCCAATATTAGAGAAGCATTAATAAAGAAGCATAATGAACATCATATCTATATCAACAGGAATAATGAAACAGTAACACGTGCACGACATCACCCTTCGTGCTTTCACTCTCATCCTCACCATAATAAACAGCAGAAACGACACGACATCACCCTTCGTGCATTACCTCACATAATCATGGCACGACATCACCCTTCGTGCATTATTTCTCACAATATCGGCACAACATCACCTTTCGTGCATTAACTCTCAAATCAAGGCACGACATCACCCTTCGTGCATTATCACTCATAATATCGGCACGGCATCACCCGTCATGCATTACACTCACTCACAATATCATGTATGGCATCACCCTTCGTGCTTTACACTCTTTCTCACCCAAACAATAGAAACAATAAGTCCCGATCAATAATATCAATAATAACATCCCCGCAAGGGAATCAACAATACCAATAATAACATCCCAACAAGGGATCCAGCTATAACCAATCTCGTTTCAATAATTACTTTACAAAATGAAACTCAGCTTGAGTCAATACTCAACAATAGTCAATTATCAAGAACTTTCATAAGCTTGTTCAACATCGATAATTATCAATTTAAGCATGGACAGTGCATAATAGAGTCATAATAATCATGGTATAAGACCCATGGGCATGCTTGACACCAACGTATAGATATTCGTCACAACACCTATAAGTCGTACTCGATACTAACACATAGCAAATAAGACCACAACTCATATTCCCTCAAGCGAAGGTTAGGCCAAATACTTACCTCGAATCCGCGAACAAGATTAAGCCTCAACTACCACTGTACCTTTCGGTTCCACTTCCAATTCACTTGTATCTAATCACAATTTACTTAATAACGTTAATAAATGCTAAATAAACTAATTCTAATGCATGAAAATAGATTTTCCGTTATTTTTTCAAAAAAGTCAAAAATCGACCTCCGGTCTCGCTTGGTCAAAATCTGAAGTTCGAACCAAAACCCGATCACCCATTCACTCACGCACTCAAATATGCAATTAGTTTTGAAATCGTACCTCAAATTGATGTCCAAATCCCCAAAATTTAAAAATCCTAACCTCTATCCAAAAACACTCAAATTTCCCATGAAAACCCCTAGATTTTGAAGTGAAATAATGTAAAAAGATGTTATAGATTGAAGAAAATAAGTTAGAAATCGTTTACCTATGATTTGTGGAAGAACTCTCTTCAAGAAAATCGCCTATGGGAGTTTCAGGTTTGAAAAGTTGTAAAAATGAAGAAGAATCCCGTCAAAAATCCCACTTATCAGGTGCAGATGTCGCAATTGTGACAAGGGGTTCACAATTGTGAACCCTGGGAACTTCTGCCATCTTCGCAATTGTGAAGGAAAATGTCACATTTGCGACCTCGAGTGTAACGACCCGGCCAGTCGTCTCATGCGTTACCACTCTGTTTCCCCCATTTCTACTTCTTATTGCTTTGTCTATCGGTTCTATATGTGATCGGGTTGGTTGGCTCGGGTTTGGAAAGGATTTGGTAAGGTTTGAGATACTTAGTCTCTTTTGAGGAAGCTTAAGTTGGAAAAGTCAACCGGATGTTGACTTATGTGTTAGAGGGTTCGGATGTGAGTTTCGACGGTTCAGATAGCTTTGGGAGGTTATTTGGGACATAGGAGCGTGATCGGAATGTGTTTTGGAGGTCCGGAGTAAATTTAGGCTTGAATTAGCAAAATTGGTATTTTGACGATTTCTGGTTGGTAGGTGAGATTTTAATATAGGGGTCGGAATAGAATTTCAAAAGTTGTAGTAGTTCCGTGGTGTCATTTGAGATGTGTGTGCAAAATTCCAGGCCATTCGGACGTGGTTTGGTTGGGTTTTTGATCAAAAGCGTAATTCGGAAGAATTTGGAAACTTAGGCTTGAATCTGATGTGTTTTGGTTGATTCGATGTTGTTTGAGGTGTTTTAAAGATTGGTATAAGTTTGAATAAGGTTATAGGGTATGTTTGTCCTTTTGGTTGAGGTCCTGGGGGCCTCGGGGTGATTTCGGATGGTCGACGGGGAGTTTGGAATTTTTGGAGAAGTTGCAGATTTGCTGCTTCTATTGTTTCCGCACCTGCAGATTGGGGACTGTAGGTGCAACGCCGCATATGCAGATGATTGATTGCAGAAGCGGAAAGGGGCGAGGAGAGCAGAAACCGCAGAAGTGGTCAAGGAGCCTCACCTGTGATGGCACATGTGCGGATATTGCATCGCAGATGCAGAGTTGGGCAGTTTAAGTGAAAACCACAGAAGCTGTTCGTTGACCGCAAATGCGGTACCGCAGAAGCGAGAATATGGCCGCAGATGCAAAATCCTTGGGCCAGAATATATAAATTGTTTCTTTCGCGATTTTTGAGCTATTTCACTATTTCTAAGTCAGCTTTGGAGCTTTTTGGACAATTTTGAAGAAGGATTTCAAGGGAACTTCATTGAGGTAATGATTTTGGACCTAAAACCTGTTCCTTTGGTATTATTTCACGAATTATATGTGATAACCCGGCCAGTCATCTCATGAGTTACCGCTCCGTTTTCCCCATTTCTGCTTCTTTATGCTTTGTTTATCTGTGTTATGTGGTATCAGGTTGGTCGGATCGAATCCAGAATGATTTTGGTAAGGTTTGAGACACTTAGTATCCTTTGAGGAAGCTTAAGTTGGAAAAGGCAACCGGATGTTGACTTATGTGTTAGAGGGCTCAGATGTGAGTTCTGATGGTTCTGATAGCATCGGGAGGTGATTTGGGACTTAGAAGCGTGATCGGAATGAGTTTTGGAGGTTCAGAGTAGATTTAGGCTTGAATTGGCGAAGTTGATATTTTGGCAATTTCCGGTTGGTAGGCGAGATTTTGATATAGGGGTCGGAATGAAATTTTGAGAGTTTTAGTAGTTCCGTTGTGTCATTTGGGATGTGTGTGCAAAATTTCAGGTCATTCAGACGTGGTTTGGTTAGGATTTTGATCAAAAGCGAAATTCGGAAGATTTTGGAAACTTAGGCTTGAATCCGATGTGTTTTGGTTGATTTGATGTTGTTTGAGGTGTTTTGAAGATTGGTACAAGTTTGAATAAGGTTTTAGGATATGTTGGTGCCTTTGGTTGAGGTCCCGGGGGCCTCAGGTGCGAGGGGTTGAACGGATCATTTTTAAGTTATGAAAAACTTCAGATTTTGGTTTCAGCCGTTGCAGGCATTTTGGTCTTCGCATTCGTGAGTGGACCCTCGCGTTCGCAAAGGGTCAGGAAGGGAGGTGTCAGGTTTGGCCTTTGCGTTCGCGAAAGGCCGAAATAGTAATCATCGCGTTCACGAGAGACCTGGTCACGTTCGCGTAGGTTGATGAAGCTGAGGCATCACATTCGCTATAGTGAGGTCGCGTTCGTGAAAAAGAGTTTTGGTCAATGGAAATTTGTTGCTTTGCGATCGCGAGGCATTGATCGCGTTCGCGAAGAAGGAAATTAAGACCTGGGCAGAAGGTTTAAAAGGTCATCTTGTCCGCGAATGTGGGGTTTATTTCTTCCATTGTTGGTCGTTTTTGGAGCTTTTTGAAGGGGATTGAAGAGGGATTCAAGGGGAATCACTTGGAGGTAAGATTCTTGGACTTAATACTCGATTCTAATGTGAATTCCACCAAAATAATCATGGAAATTAAGCCAAAAATTGAAGAATTAGGGCTTGGAAATTTAGATCTTTGATTGAGGATTTGAAGGACCATTTGAGGTCGGATTTCAGAACTTTTGATATGTATGAACTCGTGGGGAGATAAGGAATCTATTGATGTAAAAATTATCGAATTCCGAGATATGGTCTCGAGGATCGGATTTTGGTAATTCGGGATTTGTGTCATATTTTGATTATTTTTGCTTAGGCTTCGTTCCCTCAGCATATTTTGACGTCTTCATTCTAATTTTGGATAGATTCGATGCGAGTGGAGGCCGATTCGAGGGGCAAAGGCATCGCGACCTAGAGACTTGACCGGTTCAAGGTGAGCAATGATTGTAAATGATGTTCTGAGGATTTGAAACCTCGAATTGCACATCATGGTGCTATATTGAGGTGACACACACGCTTGATGACGAGTGTGGGGTCATGCACTATTGGGGATTGTGACTTAGTCCGTTTCGAATGACTATTTTACCGCGTATTTGACTGAAATCTATTTGCTATCATCATGATTTGGGCTGAATGCCATATTTGGGCCTTGTGACAACTATTTGAACCATTCGGGGATTTTTACTGGTATTTCCTCACTGTTTTGACTTTATACTTGAACTCAGTCATGTTATATTTCACTGTTTTTCGTACTTAGCCATGTTTACTCTATTTTAACACTTACATGATTTTTTAAATGATATTTTTGGGATGATAATCATGTTTTACTATTGCCCGAGTGGCTTATGAGGATTTTGACTGAGTAAGGCCGAGGGCCTATGATGTGAGGAATTATTTCATACTGATTATGAGGACGAGGGCCTGAGATATGTACGCCACGTGGTGGCTCGATTTATATGAGGCCGAGGGCCTAGTGATGATGCCACGAGGTGGCTTGAAATTGTGCTTGGGCCGTAAGGGGCCCCTCCAGGAGTCTGCACACCCCCAGTGAGCGCGGATACCCATTGTGATGTGAGATTGAGCCCGAGGAGCTGGTATTGTTCTATGTGATTGACCGAAGGGTTGGTATTGTTCTATGTGGTTGCCCGAGGAGCTTGCATTATTCTGAGATATTGCACGAGGGGCAGATTTGTTGATACTGTGCCCGAGGGGCAAACCTTTATGTGTTTACATTTCATAATTGACTGCCAATTACCTGCTTAATTATTGAAAAGGATGTTCATGAAGTTAAATTTGAGTTAAAGGATTTTTATATATCTTTCACTATTTTAGCTGTTTAATGGTTTTACTGCTTCATTATAGCATGCTTTGTGCCTTATGTGATTTCCTGGTTTCAGCCTTTATTTATGATTATTACTCACTGAGTTGGAGTACTCACTTTACTCCATGTACCCTGTGTGCAGATTCAGGCGTATCTGGTACCGCGCCCGAGTGCTGATCATTTCCGGCTCAGGCGGATCCAAGGAGTCTCTAGGCAGGTGTTGGCATTCGCAGCCCGGAGCTCTTCCCTATCTTACTTCTACATGTTCTCAATTTCTGTATCAAACTCTATAGTTATATATATTGGAGTACTCCGTTTTGTTAGATGCTCATGACTAGTGACACCCCGGTATCGGGCTGTGTTGGGTTTTATTTCTGCAACTTGTAATATTCACTGCTTATTATTTATCTTACCAAGTTTAAGGCTTAACATTTATTAATTTAATTGCTTAAGAATTGAAATGGGAAATGTGTCGGCTGACCTTGTCTTCACGAGAGGCGTCATCACGACCGGGTCCGGATTTAGGGTCGTGACATTAGAACTATAATTAATGGATTTTAAGGGCAAAAATTGGGGAAAACTAGGGCTTGGTATTGGATACCTAGACTTGAGGATTTGAGGGACCATTTGTGGTCGAATTTTGGTACTTTTAATATATATGAACTCGTGGGGAGATGAGGAATATATTGATGTGAATTTTATCAAATTCCGATACGTGGGCCCGGGGGTTGAGTTTTGGTAATTTCGGGATTTATGTTGTAAATTGATTATTTTTGCCATTCCCTTAGCATATTTTGACGTCGTAATTCTGATTTTGAATAGATTTGACGTGAGTGGAGGCTGATTCGAGGGGCAAAGGCATCACGGGCTAGAGTTTGAACCGGATTGAGGTGAGTAATGATTGTAAATGATGTCCTAAGGGTATGAAACCCCGGATTGGCACATCGTTGTGCTATATTGAGGTGATGCACACACTAGATGACGAGCGTGGGGTCGTGCACTGTTGGGGATTATGACTTAGTCTACACCGAATGACACTTTTACCGCGTATTTGATTGAAATATATTTGCTATCATCATGTTTTGGGCTGAATGCCATATTTGGGCCTAGTGCCAACTATTTGAACCCTTAGGGGATTTTTATTGATATTTCCTCACTGTTTTGACTTTATACTTAAACTCAGTCATGCTATATTCCACTATTTTCATAACTCAGCCATGTTTACTCTGTTCTAACACTTAAATGATCTTTTAAATGATATTTGGAGCTGAGAATCATGTTTTGCTATTGCCCGAGTGGCTTGTGAGGATTTTGACCGAGTAAGGCCGAGGGCCTATGTTGTGAGGAAACACTAATTATAATTATGAGGCCGAGGGCCTGAGATATGTACGCCACAAGGTGGCTTGTTAATTTAAGGCCGAGAGCCTAGTGATGATGCCACGAGATGGCTTGATATTGCACTTGGGCCGTAAGAGGCCCCTCCAAGGGTCTGCATACCCCCACTGAGCGTGGGTACCCATTGTGATGTGATATATAGCCCGAGGGGCTGGTATTGTTAACATTGTGCCCGAGGGGCAATCCTTTATGTGCTTATCTGCCTTATTTGTCTGACATTTACATGTTTAATTGCTGAATAGGCATTTCTTGAAGTTTAAACTGAACTTATATGATTTTACATATCTTTACTGAATCACTGTTCTTACCTATTTTACTGTTTCATTATAGCCTGCAATGTGCCTTACGTGTTTTCATATTTCTCAGTAGTTTATTTATGATTATTACTCACTGAGGTGGAGTACTCACTTTACTCACTGCACCCCATGTGCAGATTCAGGAGTTGTTGATCCTGCCAGCGCGAGTTGAGAGCTTCTGGCAGGCTTTGGAGTCCACGAGGTAGCTACTTGACGTCCGCAGTCCCGTGTTTCTCTCCCCTTATCTCATTTCCTTTTCTTTGATTAGTGACTCTGTAGTAGCTTTATAGACCTTTCTTGTATTTATCCGGATTTGGTAGTTGCTCATGACTAATGACACCCCGGTATCGGGCTGTGTTGGGTTGTATTTGGCAAATTGTTTCGTATTGTCATTGCTTATTTTTGGATTTATATCATGTTTAAGACTAAATTCTTATCTCTTAATTGCTTAAAAATGAATTGGAAAAGTGTCGGCTGGCCTTGTCTTCACGAGAGGAGCTATCACGACCGGGTCCGAGTTTTGGGTCGTGACAAGTTGGTATCAGATCCTAGGTTACATAGGTCTCACGCGTCATGATCAGGTTTAGTAGAGTCTCGCGGATCGGTACGGAGTCGTATATATTTATCCTCGAGAGGCTGCAGAACTTTTAGGAAAAACTTCATATTCTTGAAATTCTTGTCGTACGAATTTGTTGATTCGAGTACTAAACTTTTGTCATTCTATTCTCTCACAAATGGTGAGAACACGCGCTACCAGTCAGGATGGACGACCACCAGTACCACCAGCTGTGGCCACTAGAGGCCGAGGACGTGATCGTGGTCACGGTAGAGCAAAGGTGTGGTCCGCACAACAGCTAGGGCAGCACCTGTAGATCTACCAGCCGCCCCAATTCAGGATTAGGTCCCAGTTATAGATGCTCCAGCAGCACCAGCTCAGTCACCAGCTGTGCCCATTGTGATTTCGGGTCTTCAAGAGGCCTTAGCTCAGATCCTATCAGTTTGCACTGGCCTAGCTCAAGTGGTTTCAGTCACTACAGTGGCAACTACTTCTTAGGCTTGGGGAGCCAATCAGACTCCTGCCGCTCGCACACCTGAGCAGGTCATGTAGGGACTTCATACGTCGGGGGCACATCCAACCCAGCCGGTTGCAGCTGCTCAGGACTATGTAGTTCCTGCCATGCCAGAGGACGAGCAATGTAGGTTGGAGAGGTTTGGTAGACTTCATCCTCCGACCTTCAGCGATGTAGAGGGCGAGGATACCTAGGGTATCTTGGATAAGTGTCAGAGGATGCTTCATACAATGGGTATTCTAGAAACCAGCGGGGTCGCTTTCACTACTTATCAGTTTTTTGGAGCTGCCTTCACTTGGTGGGAGATTTTTGAGAGGCGTAGGCTTGTTGGTGCAGCACCCCTTACCTGGCAGTAGTTCTCCGTTCTCTTTCTGGAGAAGTATGTTCCGCAGTCTCGTAGAGAGGAGCTGCGTAGGCAGTTTGAGTGGTTGCGTCAGGGAGAGATGACTGTGACGCATCGTCTATTCAGGCATGCTCAGCTAGCTCATCCAGGTTATCGTGGGGCATCATCGGGTCATGATTCTCACAGTTCTCATCAGGGCCAGTCATTACTTAGTGCTTTTCTAGCTCAGAGTTGGTCCCGTGCTCCATCAGCTCAGGGCTCTTCTATGCCAGGTGCATCTGCTAGTCACTCCGGTGTGAGGGGTTCCCTTCAATCCCCTTATCCAGCACGTAGGATTTGTTAAGAGTGTGGAGATATGCGTCATATATGGAGGTAGTGGCCTCGTCGTCTTGCGGGTTCATCTCAGCAGAGGGGTCAGTTATCGGCTTCAGCACCAGTTACTTCATCACCACCCGCCCAGCCAGCTAGGGGTAGAGGTCAGTCAGCTAGAGGTCGTCCTAGAGGGGGAAGTCGATCAGGTGGCGGTCAGGCCCGTTTCTATGCACTTCCAGCTAGACCCGATGCTATTGCTTCCAATGCTGTCATTACAAGTATTGCTTCAGTCTACCACAGAGATACCTCTGTATTATTTGATCTCGAGTCCACCTTTTCTTATGTGTCATCATACTTTGTTGTTATTTGGGTACGCCCCGTGAGTTTCTTGCTTTACCTGTTCATGTATCTACTTTGGTGGGCGATATTGTTGTTGTAGACCATGTGTATCGGTCGTGTGTGGTGACTATTAGGGGTCTGGAGACCCGAGTAGATCTTTTACTATTATATATGGTGGATTTTGATGTTATTTTGGGCATGGATTGGTTATCTCTGTGTCGTGCTATTCTGGAATATCATGCTAAGATAGTGACATTGGCTATACCGGGTGTGCCACAAATTGAGTGGAGAGGTGTGACTGATTATGTTCCCAGTAGAGTGATCTTATTCTTGAAGGCCCAGGGTATGGTTGGGAAAGGTTGTCTTTCGTATCTAGCCTTTGTGAGGGATGTCAGTGTTGAGACTCCCAGTATTGATTCTATTCCAGTTGTAAGGGATTTTCCCGATGTGTTTCCCGCAGACCTGCCGGGCATGCCACCATACAAGGACATTGATTTTGGTATTGACCTGGTACTGGGCACTCAGCCCATTTCTATTCCATCGTATTGTATGGCACCAGCGGAGTTGAAGGAGTTAAAGGAGCAGCTTTAGGAACTCCTTGATAAGGGGTTCATCCGGCCTAGTGTGTCACCTTGGGGTGCGCCGGTTCTATTTGTGAAGAAGAAGGATGGCACTATAAGGATGTGCATTGATTATAGGAAATTGAACAAAGTAACAGTTAAGAACAAGTATCCTTTGCCTCGCATTGCCGATTTATTCGACCAGCTTCAGGGAGCGAGAGTGTTCTCCAAGATTGATCTCCGTTCAGGTTATCACCAGTTGAAGATCAGGAGCTCAGATATTCTTAAGACAACTTTCAGGACCCGATATGGTCATTATGAGTTCTTGGTGATGTCTTTTGGGCTGACCGATGCCCCAGCAGCGTTCATGCATTTGATGAACAGTGTGTTCCGACCTTATCTCGACTCATTTGTCATAATCTTCATAGACGATATTCTGGTGTATTCGCGAGTCAGGAGGAGCACGCAGAACATTTGAGAGTTGTGTTGCAGAGATTGAGGGAGGAGAAGCTTTATGCAAAATTCTCCAAGTGTGAGTTTTGGCTTAGTTCAGTGACTTTCTTGGGGCACGTGGTGTCCAACAATGGTATTCAGGTTGATCCGAAGAAGCCCAGACCGTCCTCAGTCTCAGAGATTCACAACTTTCTTGGTTGGGCAGGTTATTATTGCCGGTTTATTTAGGGATTCTCGTCTATCGCATTGCCCTTGACCAAGTTGACTCAGAAGGGTGCTTCATTTGTATGGTCGGATGAGTGTGAGGAGAGCTTTCAGAAGCTCAAAAAAGCCTTGATCACAACTCCAGTATTAGTTTTTCCATCAGCTTTAGGTTCATATACCGTGTATTGTGATGCTTCGAGAGTCGGTATTGGTTGTGTATTGATGCATAATGGTAGAGTTATTGTCAATGCTTCTCGTCAATTGAAGCCTTATGAGAAGAACTACCTCGTTCATGATTTGGAGTTGGCTGCCATAGTTCATGCGTTGAAGATTTGGAGGCATTACTTGTATGGTGTGTCTTGTGAGGTGTTTACTGATCATCGTAGCCGCCAACACTTGTTCAAGCAGAAGGATCTCAATTTGAGGGAGCGGAGATGGTTGGAGTTGCTAAAGGATTATGATATCACTATATTGTAGCATCCGGGAAAGGCCAATGTAGTGGCCGATGCTTTGAGCTGAAAAGCCGTGAGTATGGAGAGTTTGGCATATATTCTAGTTGGGGAGAGACCTTTTGCAGTTGATGTTCAGGCCCTGGACAATCAGTTTGTGAGGTTGGATATTTCGGAGCCCGATCGAGTATTGGCTTGTGTGGTTTCTCTGTCTTCCTTATATGATCACATCAGAGAGTGCCAATATGATGATCCGAATTTGCTTATCCTTAAGGACAGAGTTCAGCATGATGATGCCAGAGATGTGACCATTTGTGATGATGGGGTATTGTGGATGCATAGCCGGATTTTTGTGCCCAATGTGGATGGGCTTTAGGAGTTGATTCTGGAGGAGGCCCATAGCTCGCGGTATTCCATTCATTCGTGTGCCGCGAAGATGTATCAGGATCTGAGATAGCATTATTTATGGAGAATAATGAAGAAAGACATTGTGGGATTTGTAGCTCGGTGTCTCAATTGTCAGCACGTGAAATACGAGCATCAGAGACAAAGTGGCTTGCTTCAGCGGATGGATATTCCCGAGTGGAAGTGGGAGCGGATCACTATGGACTTTGTAGTTGGACTTCTACAAACTTTGAAGAAGTTTGATGCTATTTGGGTGATTATGGATCGGATGACCAAGTCCGCGCACTTCATTCCTTTATGTACTACCTATTCTTCAGAGCGGTTGGAAGAGATCTATATCTGGGAGATTGTTCGTTTGCATGGTGTCCCAGTTTCCATCATTTCAGATAGGGGCACTCAGTTTACTTCGCAGTTTTGGAGGTCTGTGCAGCAAGAGTTAGATACTCAGGTTGAGTTGAGCACAACTTTTCACCCTTAGATGGACGGGCAATTCAAGTGCACTATTTAGATATTGGAGGACATGTTGCATGCTTGTGTCATTGATTTCAGAGGGTCATGTGATTGGTTTTTACCACTTGCAGAGTTTGCTTATAACAACAACTACCAGTCGAGTATTCAGATGGCTCCATATAAGGTTTTGTATGGTAGGCGGTGTAGGTCTCTAGTTGGTTGGTTCGAGCCCGGTGAGGTTAGGCTATCGGGGACAGACTTGGTGCAGGATGCTTTAAAAAAGGTGAAGGTAATTCAGGAGAGACTTTATATAGCGTAGTCGAGACAAAAGAGTTATGTTGACAGGAAGGTCCGAGATGTGTCCTGCATGGTTGGGGAGAAGGTTTTGTTGAGGGTTTCACCCATGAAGGGAGTTATGAGATTTGGGAAGGAAGGGAGATTAAGTCCTGGGTTCATTGAGCCTTTTGAGGTGCTTCGGAGGATTGGGTAAGTGGCGTATGAGCTTGCTTTGCCACCTAGCTTGTCGAGTGTGCATCCGGTATTTTATGTTTCTATGCTCCGGAAGTATATTGGGGACCCGTCTTATGTTTTGGATTTTAGCACGGTTTAGTTAGATGATGATTTGACCTATGATGTGGAGCTAGTAGCTATTTTGAGTCGTCAGGTTCGAAAGTTAAGGTCAAAGGATATAGCTTTAGTGAAAGTGCAGTGGAAAGGTTGGCCCGTGGAGGAGGCTACCTGGGAGACCGAGCGAGAGATGCGGAGCAGATATCCTCACCTGTTTGAGGCTTCATGTATGTTTCTTGACTCATTCGAGGACGAATGTTTGTTTAAGTTGGGGAGGATGTGACGATCCGGCCAGTCATCTCATGAGTTACCGATCTGTTTCCTCCATTTATGCTTCTTATTGCTTTGTCTATTGGCTCTATATGTGATCGGGTTGGCTGTCTCGGGTTCGGAAAGGATTTGGTAAGGTTTAAGACACTTAGTCTCTTTTGGGGAAGCTTAAGTTGGAAAAATCAATCGGAGGTTGACTTATGTGTTAGAGGGTTCGGATGTGAGTTCCAACGGTTCAGATAGATTCGGAAGGTGATTTGGGACTTAGGAGCGTGATTGGAATGTGTTTTGGAGGTCCGGAGTAGATTTAGGCTTGAATTGGCTAAATTGGTATTTTGACAATTCCCATTTGGTAGGTGAGATTTTGATATAGGGGTCGGAATGGAATTCCGAGAGTTGCAGTAGTTCTGTGGTGTCATTTGAGATGTGTATGCAAAATTGTAGGTCATTCGGACGTGGTTTGGTTGGGGTTTTGATCAAAAGCGTAATTCGAAAGAATTTGTAAACTTAGGCTTGAATCCGATGTGTTTTGGTTGATTCGATGTTGTTTGAGGTGTTCTAAAGATTGGTATAATTTTGAATAAGGTTATGGGGTATGTTTGTCCTTTTTGTTGAGGTCTGGGGGGCTTCAGGGTGATTTCGAATGGTCGACGGGGAGTTTGGAATTTTTGGAGAAGCTGCAGATTTGCTGCTTCTATTGTTTCCGCACCTACAGATTGGGGACCGCAGGTGCGACGCCGCATATGTAGATTATTGATCGCATAAGCGGAAAGGGGCTAGGAGAGCAGAAACAATAGAAGCGGTCAAGGAGCCGCACCTGCGATGGCACATGCGCAGATATTGCATTGCAGATGCCGAGTTGGGCAGTTTAAGTGAAAACCGCAGAAGCGGGAATATGGCCGCAGAGGTGAAATCCCTGGGCCAGAAAGTATAAATTGTTTCCTTCGTGATTTTTGAGCTATTTCACCATTTCTAAGTCGGCTTTGGAGCGTTTTGGATGATTTTGAAGAAGGATTTTAAGGGAACTTCATTGAGGTAAGGATTTTGGACCTAAAAATCGTTCCTATGGTATTGTTTCACGGATAAGAGCTATAATTAAAGGATTTTAAGGGCTAAAATCGGGGAAAACTAGAGCTTGGTATTGGAGACCTAGACTTGAGGATTTGAGGGACCATTTGTGGTCGGATTTTGGTACTTTTGATATGTATGAACTAGAGGGGAGATGAGGAATCTATTAATGTGAATTTTATCGAATTCCGAAATGTGGGCCCGAGGGTCGGGTTTTGGTAATTTCGAGATTTATGTTTAAAATTGATTATTTTTGCTTGGGCTTCATTTCCTTAGCATATTTTGACGCCATGATTCTGATTTTGGATAGATTCCACGCCAGTAGAGGTTGATTCGAGGGTCAAAGGCATCGCGGGCTAGAGTTTGGACCGGATTGAGGTGAGTAATGATTGTAAATGATGTCTTGAGGGTATGAAACCTCGGATTTGCACATCGTTGTGCTATATTGAAGTGATGCACATGCTAGTAGAGGTTGATGAAACCCATGGTTCTGATTTTGGATAGATTCGATGCTAGTAGAGGTTGATTCGAGGCTCAAAGGCATCGCGGGCTAGAGTTTGGACCGGATTGAGGTGAGTAATAATTGTAAATGATGTCTTGAGGGTATGAAACCCCGGATTTACACATCGTTGTGCTATATTGAGGTGACGCACATGCTAGATGTCGAGCGTGGGATCGTGCACTGTTGGAAATTGTGACTTAGTCCGTCCCGAATGACTATTTTACTGCGTATTCGATTGAAATCTATTTGCTATCATCATGTTTTGGGTTGAATATCATATTTGGGACTAGTGCCAACTATTTGAACCCTTAAGAAATTTTTATTGATATTTCCTCACTGTTTTGACTTTATACTTGAACTCAGTCATGCTATATTCCACTATTTTCATAACCCAACCATGTTTACTATATTCTAACACTTAAATAATCTTTTAAATGATATTTTGAGCTGAGAATCATGTTTTGATATTGCTCGGGTGGCTTGTGAGGATTTTGACTGAGTAAGGCCGATGGCCTATGTTGTGAGGAAACACTGATTATGATTATGAGGCCGAGGGCCTGAGATATTTACGTCATGAGGTGACTTGTTGATATGAGGCTGAGAGCCTACTGATGATACCACGAGATGGGTTGATATTGCGCTTGGGCCGTAAGGGGTCCCTCCAGGAGTCTGTACACCCCCAGTTAGCGCGGATACCCATTGTGATGTGAAATATAGCCCGAGGGGCTAGTATTGTTGACATTGTGCTCGAGGGGCAATCCTTTATGTGCTTATCTATCTTATTTGTCAATCATTTACCTGTTTAATTGTTGAATAGGCATTTCTTGATGTTTAATCTGAACTTATATGATTTTACATATCTTTACTGAATCACCGTTCTTACCTGTTTTACTTCTTCATTATAGCCTGTAATGTGTTTACGTGTTTTCATATTTCTCAGTCGTTTATATATATGATTATTATTCACGGAGTTGGAGTACTCACTTTACTCCCTGCACCCTGTGTGCAGATTCAGGCGTTGCTGATCCTGTGCGCGAGTTGAGAGCTCCCGGCAGGCTTTGGAGTCCATGAGGTAGTTGTCTGGCATCCGCAGTCCCGTGTTTCTCCCCCTTTATCTCATTTTCTTTTCTCTGATTAGTGACTCTATAGTAGCTTTATAGACCTTTCTTGTATTTATCCGAATTTGGTAGTTGCTCATGACTAGTGACACCCCAATATCGGGCTATGTTGGGTTGTATTCCGCAAATTATTTCGTATTGTCATTATTTATTTTTGGATTTATATCATGTGTAAGATTAAATGCTTATCTCTTAATTGCTTAAAAACAAATTGAAAAAGTGTCGGCTGACCTTGTCTTCACGAGAGGTGCCATCACGACCGGGTCCGGGTTTGGGGTCGTGACATCTAGTCCATCTGGCAGCCTTCGCATTTGCGAAGAACATCTCGCATTTGCGAGGAAGGCTGGCCTTGAGGTCTTCGCATTTGCGAAGCAAAAACTCGCATTGCGATCCCTGATTACATTGCAATTGCGATGCCTGGTCTCGCAATTGCGAGATCAGGGGCCTGCTACACAGCTGCAACATACCAGCCATCTTACTAAGTCCAAATTCACACTGTGACCTATCCAAAACTCACCCGAGCCATCGAGGCTCCAAACTAAACATGCACGCAAGTCTAAAAACATCATACGGACTTGCTCGTACAATCATATCATCAAAATAACATCAACAACTATGAATTTAACCTCAAATTCATGAAATTTTTTAAGAACATTGAAATTTCCATGTCCGATTTATACCAAATCAACTCAGATTCTAACCAAATTTCAAAGATTCAACTTTATTTTTAAACCTGTACCGGGCTCCGGAACTAAGATACGGGCCCGATACCATCAAGAAAATGCATCATTTCTCTTCTAAAAGCTTTTATATTTTCCACCAACCAATTTTCTTTAAAAATTCTTTTCTCGAGCTAGGGACCTCGGAATTCGATTCTGGGGCATACGCCCAAGTCTCATATTTTATTACGAAGCCTACGGGACTGTCCGATTACGGGTCCGGATCTGTTTACCAAGAATGTTGATCGAAGTCAACTTTAACCAATTTTAAAGGCCAAATTCATTATTTTTTTTAAAATTTCACATAAAAGCTTTCCGGAAACGCGCTTGAACTGCGCACGCAAATCAAGGTGAGATAAAAAAAAGGTTTTTAAGGCATCGAAACACAGTTTTGACTTCTAACACAAGAGATCCTTTAGGGTCATCACATTTTTCTCCGACCCCATAATTGTATTGAAAATTTCAATGAACCTATATAATATTTTAATGCCGAACCCAGAAGCAACGCGTTGTCAGTTTGTTCCTTTTAACGAAGCTTTCCATCTCTTTTTTTTTTTTTGAAGAAAAAAGATAAAATCTCCAAACAAAGAAGGCTCACTCTCCCAATCAAAATCAAAAGAAAAGTGAATGAGAGAGTGTCTCCCTATCAAAATCAAAAGAAAAGTGAATGAGAGAGTGTTTGGTCACGTTTTTGTTCAACGTCCCATCTCTAATATTTTTTCTTTCTTCTTTTTCTCATTCTTTATTTTTCTTGTTCGTCTTTCTTTTGTCCTTTGATTTTTACGTAGATTTTGCTTTTATTTTAAAACTTTTGATTCCAAAGGTTGAACCTTATAGTATTTGTATTGTTGTGCAATACTTCTCCTAAAATTTTAGACGGATCTTTTTAATTTTTTCTTCACCATTGCCATGTGAATATGATTTGTATAATAATCGGAGGATAGAGACCATATATTTTATTCTTTTTTATTTCTGATTTTTATAAATTTCAATAGTTTTTTATACATGGCTTCACAAGTTTAATGAACAAATATTAAGCAATTTAAATCTTCAATTTTTATTTTTTATTTTTGTTCCTTTTATGGTGCAAGATCAAATTAAAGTGAGATATTCAATTTGTAATAGTAGACTACAAATAGTTTTTCTTATAAAAGAAGTCCTTTGTAACCGTCTAAGAACTGAATTCGAAAAAGATGGAAATCGAGAAATTGGGGAATTTTATTAATTGGGCAACAATAGTTCAAATGATTGGAAATCAACAATCGATTACAGGTAACAACTAATCGATAGCGGGTAACTTCAAACTCCATTAACACCTGCAATGGAAAAGTAGGGTTCAGAATTGATAGAAGAAAGGAGAAGAAAAGGAGAGTGGAAGAAGAGAGAGAAAGAGAGTTAGGGAAATGAATTTACCAGATTTCTAACTAACTTCCCTCTCCGTTGGAATCTGTTGAAATAGCCAACTGGTTGTAACCTTCGTCAATGATGTTTGAGATTGAATCTGTGCCCTTTATTATTTAAAAGTGGCTATGCACGTGCCTCACTTATTGAGTTGTTGTTGTCCACGTGGCTTTATTAATTCCGACCATCACCTAACATATATCGCTAACCTTAATTCCTCTTTCTAATTTCAACCTTCACTTTCTAAATCGAGCCCCCAATTTCTCTCTTCAGCTTACACATTACACTGCCCTTCCCTTCCAAATCGACCTTGTCCTCAAGGTCGTAATTGAACGACAAAGTCAGGAAATTGACTTTGTATGTAGCCCTAGTCCTCCCATGTGGTTTCATCTCGCCCCAAATTTGTCCACTGAACCAAGACCTTCATGGCGGTTGCGTTGTTGACTTTGACAATCTTTCATTGCAAGATGGCTAAGGGCTGAACTAACACTCGACCACCTTCATCACAGAGTGGAGGCTATTGTTGTGGAATCACTGCTGGACCCACTCTTTTTTAAGCTATGGTATATGGAAGACAGGATGGACTTGCGAACCTAGAGGAAGCTCTAAGCGGTAAGCGACTGAACCTATCTTTTGTAGGACTTTGTAAGGTCCATAAAAATTGGAACTAAGCTTTAATTTTCTTCGAATAGCTACTGAGGCTTGTCGGTATAGTTGTAACTTCAAATGGACCAAATCGCCTTCTTGAAGGTGTCTATCTATTCTATTTTTGTCTGCATAGAATTTCATACGAGCTTGATTCTGTTGCAGTTTTTCTTTCAAGATTTGCAACATGTTCTGCCTCTAAGCTATACACTGGCCCACTAGCGTATACGTGAGGTGGTGTAGGGAGCCTAGTGGTACTTGTGAAGGAGGATATCCATATAGAGCCTCAAATGGAGTGGACTTGAGAAATGTGTGGTGGTTGGTATTATACCACCATTCTGCTAGAGGCAACCACTTCATCCACTGATTGAGATCTGAGAAAACCGTAGCCTTGAGAAAGGTTTCCAAACATCGATTAAGTCTTTCAAATTTCCCATCAGACTAGGGATGGTATGCACTAGTCATATTCAATTTAGTACCCAAGGATTTGAATAATTGTTGCCAAAATTGACTTGTGAATATCGAGTATCTGTCAGTTACTATGGATTTAGGCAACCCATGTAACTTATAAATCTCTTTAAGGAATATCTCAGCTATGTCCTCAGCTGAATATGGGTGTTTAAGGGTAATGAAATGCCCATACTTAGTCAGCATGTCAACTACTACCAGGACTGCATTCTTAGACCTAGAAATGGGGAGACCTTCCACAAATTCCATAGCAATGTCCAGCCATGGTAAGTTTGGTATGGGCAATTGTTGTAGTAGACCTGGCGTGTGGATATTTTCTATTTTCACTCTTTGACAAACATTACACTCAACCACCCACTTATAAATGTCATTCTTCTTATGAGGCCAAAAAAATACCATACTAACTTTTTTGTAAGACCCTTGTTGCCTAGAATGGCCCCCAAGGGTAATTGATGCAGCAACTCAAATATTCTGTTCCTCAGATTGGTTGCTCTCCCCACAAAAATCTTGTGTTCAAATCTGATGATGCTCTTTTGTAAAGTATAACCCAGCCTGTTGCCAGGAATGGTTATCAACTCAGTAATGAGTTGAATGGTTGTAGGTTCATGCTCATAGTTGTGTATTATATGTTGAATCCATGTAGGCTCTACACTGGTGATGGTATTAAGGGATGAGTCATCCTCTAGTCTTCTAGAAAGAGCATCAGTCACTCTATTCCCAGTGCCCTTCTTATATTGGACTTCATAGTCTAGCCCCAGTAGCTTAGTGAGTCCCTTTTGCTGAAGAGCGGTAGTTACTCTTTGTTCCAGCAAGTATTTGAGGATGTGATGGTCAGTTCTGATAATGAAATGGCCCCTTGTAGATAATGTCTCCACCTATCTATAGCTAATAGTATAACCATATACTCCTTTTCATATGTAGAAAGTCCTAGATGTTTAGGGGCCAAGGCGTTGCTAAAGAAGGCAATTGGTCTGCCTTCTTGAATTAGTACAACTCCCATCCCTTTATATCATGCATCAGTCTCCACTATGAAAAGTTTTAGTGAAGTCTGCTAGGGCTAGAATAGAGGCAGTAAACATAGACTACTTGAGTTATTGAAAAGCCACTTCAGTTTCTGCATTCCATTTAAAAGAATTCTTCTTGAGCAGGTTGGTTAGTGGCCTACTGATGATGCCAAAGGATTTTATAAATCTAATATAATAGCTAGTGAGACCTAGAAATCCTGTCAAGGCTTTCATAGTTTTGGGAACAGGCCAATTAACCATTGCTTCTATTTTTGTAGGGTATGTGGACACCCCCTTCCTAGTAATAATATGTCTCAAGTACTCCACCTTAGCTTGACCAAAAGAATACTTTGAAAGTTTAACATACAATTGTTCCTTTCTTACAATCTGCAGCACCTTGTTAAGATGCTCCTTGTGATCTTAAACTGTGGCACTATAGACTAGGATGTCATCAAAGAATGCCAAGAAAAATTGTCTCAAATATGCCCTGAAAACATGGTTCATTAGCCCCTGAAATGTAGCTTGGGCATTAGTCAACTCAAAAGGCATGATTTTAAACTCATAATTCCCCAAATGAGTTCTAAATGCAGTCTTATACATATTTACCTTCCCCATTCTGATTTGGTGGTAGCCAGCTCTTAGGTCCAACTTAGAGTATATGCATGACCCACATAACTCATCCATTAAATCATCAACTAAGTGTATAGGAAACTTGTCTTTTATAGTCATATTGTTTAGAGCTCTGTAATCAATGCAAACCTCCAACTACCATTTTTTTTCTTTACTAATAGTACTGGAGAAGAAAAAAAAAGAGTGAATTGGTTGTATAATGCCATTATGAAGCATCTCATTCACTTGTTTTTCAATCTTCTTTTTCTAAAAATAACTGTACATATATGGTCTAATGTTGACTGATGCTGCATCTGATTTCAGGGGTATAAAATGATCTTGTTGCTTGCTGGAAAGCGGTGTTTTGGGCTCCTCAAAGACATCTAGATATTGCTTAATGATGTTGTTTATGGTTACTGGTACAACCTCCTCCTGGTCAACTTCTGCAGCTGACAAGGTAAACATGTGAGCCCATATTGCTTGTCCTTTCTTCAGTAGTTGTTTAACACCAGTAGTACACATGTTTTTCAATTCTCCTTGGTTGTATATGCCTTTAAGTTCTACTCTTTTTCCCTTATGGGAAATATCCACCTTGTACTCTATGAAATCTAATAGAACTGGATTATGCATCTTCATCCAATCCCCCCTAATATCATATCATTGCCCCTAGTTTTATGAGTCTCACTGAATCTTCAAATTCCACCCCTTGGATTTTTCACTTGAATTTGGGACAAAAGTGTAGACTCATGAGGTAGTTCTCATTGGCCACAGTGACCCTCATGGGTCTGTTGTTTGTGATGATGCATTCCATCATCTTAGTTGTCTCAAGCTCCAAGAAACTGTGGGTACTCTCTGAATCAAGTAGGATAGTTATCTGATTCTTCTTAGATTCTCCTTTAAGTTTGATTGTGTTGGGCACCTCAGTACCAGAAAGGGAATTTAAGATGATGGCTTCATCCATCACTTCACCTTCATGTAGCTCCTCTAATGGTTCTTTTTGGCCTATTATCTCCTCCTATTGAATTTCTTCTTCATGTTCTTCCGCAGTAATGGCATTGTTCTGTTTCTCTTTGCACTGATGTCCCGGAAAGTATTTATCACCACACTTATAATGCAGTCTTTGATTCCTCATGTACTTATTTACTCTAGTGTTCTGGTTGCCAAAATTGTTGGAACCTTCTCCCTTGTGATTTGTACTAGAACGCTGATTACTAGGACTTGCAGACTGGTTGGTGTATGAGCTCTTGCCCCAAGTGGCCTTTCCCTTTTTATCTCATGCTTCTATTACCTTCTCCTGATATTTAGCTTTTTCCACATCTTGACTTAAGGTAAAGGGATCTAACATCTTAACTGTGTATCTAATATCCTCTTTTAGGCCCTCCATAAAGAATTCCAAAAACATTCCTCAAGAATAGTAGGGTTTCTAATTAAAACTCATGCCTTAAGATCCTCAAATTGTTTTAGATACTCATTAACAGTTCCCTTTTGTTCAATTTTTTTGAATTATCCTATCAATTTGGATTTACTATTTCTTGCATTTTGGAATCTTTTACATAGTTCCTCACTAAAATCTTGCCATCTAACAGTTCCTCTACTAAGGTGATAAGAGAAATACCAAGCTTCAGCCTTACCACATAGATGTATAACTGCTTCCTCAAGCTTCTGATCTAGGTCATTAATGTGGTTGTAATGGAAGTTTCTCACATATTTCCTCAACCAAGAACAGTGGTCTGTTCCTTCTGCCCCATCAAAATAAGGAAATTCCACCCTAGAATGGTTGCAATGTGGTCTCTCCAATGTCACAACAGTTGTAACATAATTTTCCCCAACTCTGCCACCTGAGGCTTCAAGGTGATGATTCTCTAGTAGAGCACTTCCTAAGATACCCGGCTGGCTGGGGAGTAACTTCTCCATCAAGAAATCTAGCTTCTTAGCTATATCATAAATTTTTGTATCAGTAGTTTCCGATTTTTTGCTAGTTTCAGCTATGTGATGTTGTAACTAAGTCTCCAGCTTCTTCACATTGTCCTCCATTATTTTGGACCTTATTTCAGTTAATGTCATGTCTGTTGTTGGGCCAGAAAAGACTCTGATACTAGTTGTAATAGTCTAGGGGTGGCAAATGGGCAGGTCGGGTCAGATATGAGTGGGTCAAAATGGGTAATTTAAAAAATGGATATCCGACCCGACCCGTATTTGAGACGGATAAAAATGAATTTATCCGACAGATAATATGGATATCCATATTATCCATGACTTCTTAAATATGATCACTTATGAGATAATTCCTACTCTTCCAAACTTGAGAAACTCTATTTTGAGGCTTTACAAATTTAAAAGTTAAACACATTAGTTATCCATTGGTTATCCATTTAGTTAACTATTTTCTAAGTGGATAATGTGGTTCTTTATTCATATTCAGCCCGTTTTTAAATGGTTCATTATCCAACCCATTTTTTGATTGATAATATGGGTGGATAACTATTTTCTTTTAATCATTTTACCACATCCATAATAGTTTAAGAATTGAATACGAAAAAAGAAGGAAATCCATAAATTTGGGAGTTTTATTAATTAGGCAACAATAGTATAAATGATTGAAAATTCAACAATTGATTACAAGTAATAACTATAATCGATAGGGGGTAACTTCAAGCTCCATTAACACCAGCAATGGAGAAGTAGGGCTCAGAATTGATAGTAGGAAGGAGAACAAGAAGAAGAGAGTTGAAGAAGAGAAAGAAAGAGAGGAAGGGAAGTGAATTTACCAGATTTCTAACTAACTCCCCTCTCTGTTGGAATCTGTTGAAATAGCCAATTGATTGTAACCTCCGTCAATGACAACTGTCCGATTATAATTTTTGAGATTGGATCTGTGTCTCCAGCTTCTTCACATTGTCCTCCATTATTTTGGACCTTTTTCAGTTAATGTCATGTCTGTTGTTGGGCCAGGAAAGGCTCTGATACCAGTTGTGATAGTCTAAGGGTGGCAAACGGGCGGGTCGGATCTGGTCGAATATGAGGGGTCAAAATGGGTAATTTAAAATTGGATAAATTATTTGATCCGACCCGTATTTGAGACAGATAAAAATGAGTTTATCCGGCGGATACTATGTATATCTATATTATCCATGACTTCTTAAATATAATCACTTATGAGAGAATTCCTAGTCTTTCAAACTTGAGAAACTCCATTTTGAGTCTTTACAAATATAAAAGTTAAACACATTAGTTATCCATTTGGTTAACCATTTTCTAAGTGGATAGTATGGTTATTTATCCATATTCGACCCGTTTTTAAATGGTTAATTATCCAACTCATTTTTTGATGGATAATATGGGTGGATAATTGTTTTCTTTTAATCATTTTGCCACCTCTATAATAGTCTAAGAACTGAATTCGAAAAAATATGGAAATTGAGAAATTGGGAGTTTTATTAATTGGGAAACAGTAGTACAAATGATTGGAAATTCAACAATCGATTACAAGTAACAACTATAATCGATAGTGGGTAACTTCAAGCTCCATTAACACCAACAATAGAGAAGTAGGGTTCATAATTGATAGAAGGAAGGAGGAGAAGAAGAAGAGAGTGGAAGAAGAGAGAGAAAGAGAGGAAGGGAAATAAATTTACCGGATTTCTAACTAACTCCCCTCTCCATTGGAATCTGTTGAAATAGCCAACTGATTGTAACCTCCGTCAATGACAACCATCCGATTATAATGTTTGAGATTGGATCTGTGTCCTTTATTATTTACAAGTGGCTATGCACGTGCCTCACTTATTGAGTTGCTTCTGTCCACTTGGCTTTATTAATTCCGACCATCACATAGCATATATCGATAGCCCTAATTCCTCTTTCTAATTTCAACCCTTCACTTTCTAAATCGAGCCCCCAATTTCTCTCTTCAACTTGCACATTACATTCTTTTATATAGCAATATTTGTTCGGGACAGAAAAGGATGTGTGCATTAAGCTGGCGAACTTTGCATCATTTGATAACCTTCTTCATATATTAGCTAAAAAGAACCTTATTCATATCAATAAGAAAAAAGTAAAGGAAAGCAAAAAAGCTTTTTGATGTATCTACTTTCATATGCAGTGAACTATTAAAATAAATATGCACAAGATATAAAGGCTTAGTTATTTGTTTAAGTTTGATATTATCTGTTGCTATTTCAACGATGATTTTTTTTAATGAAATTTATTAAAAATGACTCACAGTGGTGATAACATTTTAAATGATTGTTTAGTTTGTTATGTAAAGAATGAAGGAATTGAAACTTGAAAGTGCCTAACGCTGCTATCATTTATCGTTCTATAAAATATGATAAGTCGTCGAATGCAATTGTATGATAATATTTATATTCATATATTGTATTTAAATGGTTCATTACTTATTGAATATATATTATTAAATATTGGTACTCGTTCCTTGTATTGTTAGTATTGTATATTAACTTGAGATTGTTGTCTTGTCTTTAAATTCAGAACCCATACACTTAAAATTTTAGCTCCGTCTATGGATCAATGCAATCTTGAACGAATTGGGGCGATCAAATGAGTTTGGGCTCAAATTGGTTTTACTAATAGGTTTCCTTACTCCCATATATCTTTGAGTTTTATCTTTAATTGTTGACCATTAAGTCAACAACTACTTTAAGTTAGATGTGGATGCAGGTCTGGAAATCTGTAGTAGTCTCTTTTGGAAAGTGTTTAAAGCTTTTCTCGGAAGCTCAAGCAAAGAAGCAACAAGGAAATTACGGGATTGTTTACCAAAAGATTTGATTCAAATTCAGTATTTATCTAAAAGATTTAATGAAATATATACAAATTACAATTCAGAATCTAGTAGCTAAAAAAGATGAGAATCCATGTTCGAAAACTAAATATGTAGAACAGGGGGATCTCCCGAACTACTGTTCCGTAGTCCCAAAGTAAGTATGCAGGGTAGGGAGTGTCACGACCCTAAATCCGATCCTGGTCGTGAAGGCGCCTCTGGTGAAGACAAGGCCAGCCAACACGCTCCCAATTCATTTTAAGCAATTAAGTAATAAAACTAAGTCTTAATCATAATCATAAATCCCAAAATAAGGTAGATAATAAAGTTTGCGGAAAAAGAACATAGCCCGATATCGGGGTGTCACCAGTCATGAGCATCTACAAACCGAAAAAAGACAAGAAAAATCTACATAGTCTAATACAGAGCTAAAACAGAGAAAATAAGATAAGGGAAGAAGCTCTAGGCTGCGAACGCCGGCAGCTACCTAGAGAATCTCTGAATCCGCTTGAGCTGGAAAGATCAACACTCGCTAGCGGGACCTGAAGTGCCTGAATCTGCACACGGGGTGCAGGGAGTAAAGTGAGTACTCCAACTCAGTGAGTAATAATAATAAATGAAGACTGAGAAATAAGAAATCACATAAAGCACATCACAGGCTATAAGGAAGCAGTAAAAGCCAGCAAAAATAATGAAACAGTGAAAATATGCAATGTCACTTTAGTTTAGTTTAAGCTTCTTAAAATCCCTTTTTAAGAAGTAAAGCAAGTAAAAGACAGGCAACTAGAAAAGGTAAACACATAAAGAAACGCCCCTCGGGCCCAATACCAACAGAATCAGCCTCTCGGGCAACACATAGAACAATAACCAGCCCCTCAGGCTATATCTCACATCACAATGGGTACCCGCACTCACTGGGAGTGTGCAGACTCCTAGAGGGGCTCCTTATGGCCCAAGCGCAATATCAAGCCATCTCGTGGCATAATCACATAGGCTCTCGGCCTCATATCAACAAACCACATCGTGGCGTACAAATCTCAGGCCCTCGGCCTCATAATCATAATCAGTGTTTCCTCACAACATAGGCCCTTGACCTTACTCAGTCAGAATCTCACAGGCCACTCGGGCAATAGTAAAACATGATGCCCAGCCCAAATTATCATTTAAAATATTATTTTAAGTGTTAAAACAGAGTAAACATGACTGAGTTATGAAAATAGTAGAATATAGCATGACTGAGTACAAGTATAAAGTCAAAATAGTAAGGAAATATCAGTAAAAATCCCCTAAGATTTCAAATAGTTGGCACGATGCCCAAATATGGCATTCATCCCAAAACATGATGATGACAAATAGTTTTTCAATCAAATACGCGGTAAAACAATCATTCCGTATGGACTAAGTCACAATCCCCAATAGTGCACGACCCCACGCTCGTCATCTAGCATGTGCGTTACCTCAATATAGTATTACGATGTGCAAATCCGAGGTTTCATACCCTCAGGACAACATTTAAAATCAAGACTCACCTCAATCCGGTCCAAACTCTAGCCCACGATGCCTTTGCCTCTCGAATCGGCCTCAACTCGCGTCAAATCTATCCAAAATCATAATCACAACGTCAAAATATGCTAAGGGAACGAAGCCCAAGTGAAAATAATCAATTTACAACACAAATCTTGAAATTTCCAAAACCCGACCCCCAGGCCCACATCTCAGAATTCGATAAAATTTACATCGATAGATTCCTTATCTTCCCACGAGTTCATACATATCAAAAGTACCAAAATCTGACCAGAAATGACCCCTCAAATCCTCAAGTCTAGGTCTCCATTTCCAAGCCCTAGTTTTCCCCAATTTTTAGCCCTTAAATTCCATTAATTACAACTCTAATCCGTGAAATAATACCGTAGAAACGAGTTTTAGGTCCAAAATCCTTACCTCAATGAAATCCCCTTGAAATCCTTCTTCAAATCGCCCAAAAAGTTCCAAAAGCCAACTTAGAAATGGTGGAATAGCTCAAAAATCGCGAAGGAAATAATTTATACCTTTTGGCCGAGGCATTTTGCATCTGTGGCCCCTCCTACCGCTTCTGTGGTACCACATAACTTGAACCGCTTCTGCGGTTTTTACTTAAGCCACTCAGACTCCACATCTGCGATGCCTAACCTGCACCTGCGCCACCGCAGGTGCAGTTCTTCTACCGCTTCTGCAGTTCCTGCCAACCTTCCACTTGGCCGCATTTGCGGCTCCCTTTTCGCTTCTGCGAGACCGCACCTACAGTCCCCTAGCCGCAGGTGCGGTTATGACTGCAAATTCCAACACTTCAGCTGCCAAACCAAATTTCCAAACTCTCCGCCAACCATCTGAAATCACTCCGAGGACCCTCGGGACCCCAACCAAAATCACAAGCACATCATAAACCACCATCCAAACTTATACCAATCATAAAAACACCTCAAACAACATCGAATCAACTAAAACACATCGGATTCAAGCCAAAATTTCCAAAATCTTCTGAATTATGCTTTTGATCAAAAAGTATACCAAACCACGTCCGAATGACCTAAAATTTTGCACACACATCCAAAATGACCCAACGGAACTACTGCAACTCCCGAAATTCTATTCCGACCCCTATATCAAAATCTCACCTACCAACTGGAAAATACCAAAAATCCAATTTCGCCAATTCAAGCCTAAATCTACTCCGGACCTCCAAAACACATTCCAATCACGCTCTTAAGTCCTAAATCACCTCCCGAAGTTATCCGAACCATCGGAATTCACATCTGAGCCCTCTAACTCATAAGTCAACATCCGGTTGACTTTTTCAACTTAAGCTTCCTCACAAGAGACTAAGTGTCTCAAACCTTACCAAATCCTTTCCGAACCCGAGCCCACCAACCCGATCACATATAGAACAGATAAACAAAGCAATAAGAAGCAGAAATGGGGGAAACAGAGCGGTAACTCATGAGACGACTGGCCGAGTCGTCACATCCTCTCCCTCTTAAACAAACGTTCGTCCTCGAACGAGTCAAGAAACATACCTGAAGACTCAAACATGTAAGGATATCTGCTCCGCATCTCCCGCTCGGTCTCCTAGGTAGACGCCTCTACGGGCCGACCTCTCCACTGCACTTTCACTAAAGCTATATCCTTTGATCTCAACTTTCGAACCTAACGCTCCAAAACATCTACTGGCTCCGCATCATAAGTTAAATTACCATCCAACTGAGCATAGAAACATGAAATACTGGATACACACTCGACAATCTAGGTGGCAAAGTAAGCTCATAAGCCACCTCCCCAATCCTCCGAAGCACCTCAAAAGGCCCAATGAACCGAGGACTCAATTTACCTTTCTTCCCAAACCTCATAACACCCTTCATGGGTGAAACCTTCAACAGGATCTTCTCCCCAACCATGTAGGACACATCCCGAACCTTCCTGCCAGCATAACTCTTTTGTCTCGATTGCTTTGTACAAAGACTCTCCTGAATCACCTTCACCTTTTCTAAAGCATACTGCCAAGTCTGTCCCAATAGCCTAGCCTCACCCGGCTCAAACCAACCAACTGCATATCTACACCGTCTCCCATACAAAGCCTCATATGGAGCCATTTGAATACTTGACTGGTAGTTATTGTTATAAGCAAACTCTGCAAGCGATAGAAACTAATCCCATGACCCTCTGAAATCAATGACACAAGCACGCAACATGTCCTCCAATATCTGAATAGTGAGCTCGGACTGTCCATCCATCTGAGGGTGAAGAGTTGTGCTTAACTCAACCTGAGTACCCAACTCTCGCTACACAGACCTCCAAAACTGCGATGTAAACTGAGTGCCCCTATATGAAATGATGGAAACTGGGACACCATGCAAACGAACAATCTCCCGAATATAGATCTTTGCCAACCGCTTTGAAGAATAGGTAGTAAACATAGGAATGAAGTGCACGGACTTGGTAAGCCGATCCACAATCACCCAAATAGCATCGAACTTCTTCAAAGTTTGTGGGAGCCCAACTACAAATTCCATGGTGATTCTTTCCCACTTCCACTCTGGAATATCCATCCACTGAAGCAAGCCACCCGATCTCTGATGCTCATATTTCACCTGCTGACAATTGAGACACCGAGCTACAAATCACACAATGTCTTTCTTCATTATTCTCCACCAATAATGCTGTCTCAGATCCTGATACATCATCGCGGCACCCAGATGAATGGAATATCGCGAGGTATGGGTCTCCTCCAGAATCAACTCCCGAAGCCTATCTATATTGGGCACACATATCCAGCCCTGCATCCTCAACACCCCATCATCACCGATGGTCACATCTATGGCATCATCATGCTGAAATCTATCCTTAAGGACAAGCAAATGCGGATCATCATACTGGCACTCTCTGATGCGATCATATAAGGAAGACCGAGAAACCACACAAGCCAACACCCGACTGGGCTCCGAAATATCTAACCTCACGAACCGATTGGCCAAGGCCTGAACATCAACTGCAAGAGGTCTCTCCCCAACTAGAATATATGCCAAACTCCCCATACTCACCGCCTTTCGGCTCAAAGCATCGACCACCACATTGGCCTTTCCCGGATGATACAATAGAGTAATATCATAATCCTTTAGCAACTCCAACCACATTCGTTGCCTCAAATTGAAATCCTTCTATTTGAACAAGTGTTGCAGCCTACAATGATCAGTAAACACCTCACAAGACACACCATACAAATAATGCCTCCAAATCTTCAATGCGTGAACTATGGCAGCCAACTCTAAATTATGAACGGGGTAGTTCTTCTCATGGGGCTTCAACTGACGAGAAACATAAGCAATAACTCTACCCTCATACATCAATACACACCCAATACCAACTCTTGAAGCATCACAATACACTGTATATGAACCTGAAGCTGATGGCAAAACTAACACTGGAGCCGTGGTCAAGGCTGTTTTGAGCTTCTAAAAGCTCTCCTCATACTCATCCAACCATACAAATGAAGCACCTTTCTTAGTCAACTTGGTCAAGGGCGATGCGATAGATGAGAACCCCCGAACAAACCGACGATAATAGCATGCCAAACCAAGAAAACTGCGAATCTCTATGGTTGAGGACGGTATGGGCCAACTCTGAACCGCCTCTATCTTCTTCGGATCAACCTGAATACACTCGCTGGACACCACGTGCCCCAAGAAAGCAACCGAACTAAGCCAAAACTCACACTTGGAGAATTTTACATAAAGTTTCTCCTCCCTCAATCTCCACAACACAACTCTCAAATGATCCGAGTGCTCCTCCTGACTACGCGAATACACTAGAATATCATCAATGAAGACTATGAGAAACGAGTCGACATAAGGCCAGAACACGTTGTTCATCAAATGCAAGAACGCTGTTGGGGTATTTGTCAGCCCAAAAGACATCACCAAGAACTCATAATGACCATATCGGGTCCTGAAAGCTATCTTATGAATATCCAAGTCCCTGATCTTCAACTGGTGATAACTTGAACAGAGATCAATCTGGGAGAACACTCTCGCTCCCTGAAGCTGGTCGAATAAATCATCAATGCGAGGCAAATGATACTTGTTCTTAACTGTTACTTTGTTCAATTGCCTATAATCAATGCACATACTCATAGTGCCATCCTTCTTCTTCACAAAGAAAACCGGCGCACCCCAAGGTGACACACTAGGCCGAATGAACCCCTTATCAAGGAGCTCCTGAAGTTGCTCTTATAACTCATTCAACTCTGTTGGTTCCATACGATTCGGCAGAATAGAGATAGGTTGAGTGACCGGCACCAGATCAATATCAAAATCAATATCCCTATTCGGTGGCATGCCTGGTAGGTCTGCAAGAAACACATCGGGAAAATCCCTCACAATTGGAACATAATCAATACTGGGAGTCTCTGCACCGACATCCCTCACAAAGGCTAGATACTAAAGACAACCCTTTCCAACCATACACTAGGCCTTCAAAAATGAGACTACCCTACTAGGAACATAATCAGTCAAACCTCGCCACTCAATCCATGGCACACCTGGTATAGTCAATGTGATTGTCTTAGAATGACAGTTCAGAATAGCATGACACGGAGAGAGCCAATCCATGCCCAAAATAACATCGAAATCCACCATACATAATAGTAAAATATCCACTTGGGTCTCCAGACCCCCAAGAGTCACCACACATGACCAGTACACACGGTCTACAACAACAGTATCGCCCACCGGGGTAGATACATGAACAGGTAAAACAAGAGACTCATGGGGCATACCAAATAACGAGCAAAGTATGATGACACATAATAAAAGGTGGAACCGGGATCAAATAATATAGAGGCATCTTTGTGGAAGACTGAGACAATACCTTTAATAACAGCATCAGAAGTAATAGCATCAGGTCTAGCTGGAAGTGCATAGAAACGAGCCTAACTGCCAACTGATCGACCTCCTCCTCTAGGACGACCTCTAGCTGTTTGACCTCCACCCCTAGCTGGCTGGGCAGGTGATGATAAAGTAAATGGGGATAAAGCCGATAGCTGACCCCTCTACTGAGATGGACCCACAAGATGACAAGGACACTGCCTCCACATATGACCATCTCTCCACAATCATAACAACTCACGGGTGTTGGAGAAGGGGACTGAAGGGAACCCCTAGCACCGAAATGACTAGATAATGCACATGGTATAGAAGAGCCTTGAACTGATGGAGCACGGGACGAACTCTGAGCTGGAAGGGAACTAAGTGATGACTGGCCCTGATGAGAACTGTGAGAACCATGACCCGATGACGCCCCATGATAACCTGGGCGAGCTGGCTGAGCATGCCTGAATGGACGACCTCTACCATGCTGAAACTGACCTCTCGAAGGAGCACCACTATAACTACCAGATCCTCGAGGTCTCTTGGCCTTCCTCTCCTCTCGCTCCTGGCGACGAACTGACTCAATCTCACGAGCAATGTCCACAACCTCCTCAAAAGTAGCACTAGTCACCCTCTCTCTGGTCATAAAAATACGAATCTGATAAGTGAGGCCATCAACAAACCTTTTAATCCTCTCTTTATCTGTCAGAACCAACAAAATAGCATGACGAGCTAACTCTAAGAACCTCATCTCATACTATGTCACAGTCATCTCTCCCTTACGCAACCACTCAAACTGTCTGCGCAGCTCCTCTCAGTGAGACTGCAACACCTACTTCTCCAGAAAGAGAATGGAGAACTACTGCCAGGTAAGGGGTGTTGCACCAACAGGCCTACGCCTCTCAAAACTCTACCACCAAGTGAAGGCAGCTCCAGAAAACTGATAAGTAGTTAAAACGACCCCGCTAGTCTCCAAAATACCCGTTGTACGAAGCATCCTCTGACATTTATCCAAGAAACCCTGGGCATCCTCTCCCTCTGCACCATTGAAGGTCGGAGGCTAAAGTCTACCAAACCTCTCCAACCTACGTCACTCATTCTCTAGCATGGCAGGAACTACATAGTCTTGAGCAGCTGCAACTGGCTGGACTGGATGTGCCCCCGGTGTCTGTAGTCCCTGCATGACCTGCTCAGGTGTGCGAGCGGCGGGAGTCTGATTGCCTCCCCTGACTTGAGAAGTAGTTTTGGCTGTAGTAGCTGAGACCGCTTGAGCTAGGCCAGTGCAAACTGATAGAATCTGAGCCAAGGCCTCCTGAAGACCCAGAATCACAATGGGCACAACTGGTGCCTGAGATGGTCTACTGGAGCGTCCACAATTGGGACTTGATCCTGAACTAGGGCGGCTGGTAGATCTGCAGGTGCTGCCCTAGCTACTGTCAGGCCACACCCATGTCCCTACCGTGACCACGACCGCGTCCTCAGCCTTTAGTGGCCACAGCTGGTGGTATTGGTGGTCGTCCATCCTGACTAGTAGCGCGTGTCCTCACCATCTGTGAGAGAATAGAATAACAGAACTTTAGTACTCGGATCAACAAATTCGCACGACAAGAATTTCAAGAATATGAAGTTTTTCCTAAAGGTTCTGCAGCCTCTCGAGGATAAATACAGACGTCTTTGTACCGATCCACGAGACTCTACTAAACCTGCTCATGACTCGTGAGACCTATATAACCTAGGCGCTGATAGCAACTTATCACGACCCTAAACCCGGACCTGGTCGTGATGGAGCCTCTCGTGAAGACAAGGCCAGGCGACACATTCCCAATTCATTTTAAGCAATTAAGTAATAAAACTAAGTCTTAATCAGAATCATAAATCCCAAAATAAGGTAGATAATACAGTTTGTGGAAAAAGGACATAGCCCGACATTAGGGTGTCGCCAGTCATGAGCATCTACAAGCCGAAGAAAGACAAGAAAAATCTACATAGTCTAATACAGAGCTAAAACAGAGAAAATAAGATAAGGGAAGAAGCTCTGGGCTGCGAACGCCGACAGCTACCTAGAGAATCTCTGAATCCGCTTGAGCTGGAAAGATCAACACTCGCTAGCGGGACCTGAAGTGCCTGAATCTGCACACGGGGTGCAGGGAGTAAAGTGAGTACTCCAACTCAGTGAGTAATAATAATAAATGAAGACTGAGAAATAAGAAATCACGTAAAGCACATCACAGGCTATAAGAAAGCAGTAAAAGCCAGCAAAAATAATGAAACAGTGAAAATATGCAATGTCACTTTAGTTTAGTTTAAGCTTCTTAAAATCCCTTTTTAAGAAGTAAAGCAAGTAAAAGACAGGCAACTAGAAAAGGTAAACACATAAAGAAACGCCCCTCGGGCCCAATACCAACAGAATCAGCCTCTCGGGCAACACATAGAACAATAACCAGCCCCTCAGGCTATATCTCACATCACAATGGGTACCCGCACTCACTGGGAGTGTGCAGACTCCTAGAGGGGCTCCTTATGGCCCAAGCGCAATATCAAGCCATCTCGTGGCATAATCACATAGGCTCTCGGCCTCATATCAACAAACCACATCGTGGCGTACAAATCTCAGGCCCTCGGCCTCATAATCATAATCAGTGATTCCTCACAACATAGGCCCTTGACCTTACTCAGTCAGAATCTCACAGGCCACTCGGGCAATAGTAAAACATGATGCCCAGCCCAAATTATCATTTAAAATATTATTTTAAGTGTTAAAACAGAGTAAACATGACTGAGTTATGAAAATAGTAGAATATAGCATGACTGAGTACAAGTATAAAGTCAAAATAGTAAGGAAATATCAGTAAAAATCCCCTAAGATTTCAAATAGTTGGCACGATGCCCAAATATGGCATTCATCCCAAAACATGATGATGACAAATAGCTTTTCAATCAAATACGCGGTAAAACAATCATTCCGTATGGACTAAGTCACAATCCCCAATAGTGCACGACCCCACGCTCGTCATCTAGCATGTGCGTTACCTCAATATAGTATTACGATGTGCAAATCCGAGGTTTCATACCCTCATGACAACATTTAAAATCAAGACTCACCTCAATCCGATCCAAACTCTAGCCCACGATTCCTTTGCCTCTCGAATCGGCCTCAACTCGCGTCAAATCTATCCAAAATCATAATCACGACGTCAAAATATGCTAAGGGAATGAAGCCCAAGTGAAAATAATCAATTTACAACACAAATCTTGAAATTTCCAAAACCCGACCCCCAGGCCCACATCTCGGAATTCGATAAAATTTACATCAATAGATTCCTTATCTTCCCACGAGTTCATACATATCAAAAGTACCAAAATCCGACCAGAAATGACCCCTCAAATCCTCAAGTCTAGGTCTCCAATTCCAAGCCCTAGTTTTCCCCAATTTTTAGCCCTTAAATTCCATTAATTACAACTCTAATCCGTGAAATAATACCGTAGAAACGAGTTTTAGGTCCAAAATCCTTACCTCAATGAAATCCCCTTGAAATCCTTCTTCAAATCGCCTAAAAAGTTCCAAAAGCCAACTTAGAAATGGTGGAATAGCTCAAAAATCGCGAAGGAAATAATTTATACCTTCTGGCCGAGGCATTTTGCATCTGTGGCCCCTCCTACCGCTTCTGTGGTACCACATAACTTGAACCGCTTCTGCGGTTTTTACTTAAGCCACTCAGACTCCACATCTGCGATGCCTAACCTGCACCTGCGCCACCGCAGGTGCAGTTCTTCTACCGCTTCTACAGTTCCTGCCAACCTTCCACTTGGCCGCATTTGCGGCTCCCTTTTCGCTTCTGCGAGACCGCACCTGCAGTCCCCTAGCCGCAGATGCGGTTATGACTGCAAATTCCAAAACTTCAGCTGCCAAACCAAATTTCCAAACTCTCCGCCAACCATCTGAAATCACTCTGAGGACCCCCGGGACCCCAACCAAAATCACAAGCACATCATAAACCACCATCCAAACTTATACCAATCTTAAAAACACCACAAACAATTTCGAATCAACCAAAACGCATCGGATTCAAGCCTAAGTTTCCAAAATCTTCCGAATTACGCTTTGATCAAAAAGTATACCTAACCACGTTTGAATGACCTGAAATGTTGCACACATATCCCAAATGACCCAACGAAACTACTGCAACTCCCGAAATTCCATCCTGATCCCTATATCAACATCTCGCGTACCAACCGGAAAATGACAAAAATCCAATTTGCCAATTCAAGCCTAAATCTACTCCGGACTTCCAAAACACATTTCGATTATCCTCCTAAGTCCCAAATCACCTTCCGAAGCTATCCGAACCATCAGAATTCAAATCTGAGCCCTCTAACTCATAAGTCAACAACCGGTTGACTTTTCCAACTTAAGCTTCCTCAAAAGAGACTAAGTGTCTCAAACCTTACCAAATCCTTTCCGAACCCGAGTCAAGCAACCCGATCACATATAGAACCGATAATCAAAGTAATAAGAAGCAGAAATGGGGGAAATAGAGCAGTAACTCATGAGACGACTAGCCGGGTTGTCATAGGGAGATCTCCTAGAATACTGTTCTGTTGTCCCAAAAGAAAGATATAGGGAAGGAGGATCTCCTGGAATACCGCTCCGTAGTCCCAAAATAAATATGCAGGGGATCTCCCGAAATACTCTTCCGTAGTCCCACAATAAATATACAGTGCAACCAACAAAGATAATAGTTACAGCACGACAGAAACCTCGTACATCACCACAACAAGTACAACAACAACAATGACAATAATACAAAGTATGACGAGTAAATCAACTCAAGAACTTTAAATCATAAAGAAATGGTAGAACCAGTTCACAAGGAATAATCACAGTAAAGAATGCTAAGTGTGAAGGGAACAATTCAAAAAGGGAAAACTAATATGCAGCAACGATCCCACAATATACAACTCAACAACAAAGAAGCCAACACGAGTCAAAATAGTTCCAATTAAAGGCAAGTTAACTAAGATATAGGTTATCTAAACTCCTTTTAAGGTTGAGCAATTTCGAAGGATATTCAACAATTCAAATAAGGGCAAGCAGCAGAGGATAATCACAACTCCAATTAAGACTAAATAATTATAGGATGAGATAAAAGTAATTTCAATTAAAGATAAGCAGTTATGAAAAGATAACATGACGATAGAAGATGCAAAATATTCAATTAAGTCAAATAAGAGTCAAATAGGCAATAAGAGTGAGTCCTAAAGCAATTAATTCTAATTAAAGCATGTAGAAGTGAAACTAGCAAATAGGAACTCAAACGTATCAAGAACAACTTCGTACACAGTGAATAAAAGGACCTAAGAACCCTAAAGGCCAGCTTTCCACAAATAATTCCGAGCATACACTCGTCACCTCGCGTACACGGACTACAATCATCATAGAAGACTCAAATCCTAAGGGGAAATCCTCCACACAAGGTTATGCAAGATACTTACCTCAAAGAAGACAAACCGATACTCTAAAATGAACTTCTCGGGTGCCAAGACCTCCAAATGGCTCATGTATAACCAAAATAACTTCAAAGCACAAATAAAACTCATAAGAAACTATTCCGGACCATAAAGTCTTCATATTTAACAAAATCTCAAAATCGGTCCAAAAGTCGACCCCGGGGCCTGCAACTCGGAACCTGACAAATTTTACAAAATCCGAATACCCATTCCGATACGAGTTCAACCATATAAAAAATTATCAAATTTGGATACCATTTGATCCCTCAAATCATGATTTTTCATTTTGAAAACTTTCTTCAAAAACCAACTTTTTCCTCAACTCAAAACACAAATTAAATGATAAAAATGAAGATAAATTCATGGAATATATTAGATACTAGGTGAAGAATATTTACCCAATTGATTTGCTTGAAAAATCCAAAAAGAAGCTCCCAAAATCGAAGTCTAAAACTCAAAATATGAAGAAAATGACCAAACCCTCGATTTAAATGGTTCTGCCCAGCACTTCCGCATCTGCGGACACACAAGCGCATCTGTGATATCGCATTTGCGGGAAGACGTTCACATTTGCGAACTTGACTTATAGGCCTAGGTCCGCATCTGCGGACAACTTAGCCGCATAAGCGGCACCGCAAAAGCGATAACAAGAGTGCATAATCGGACTCCTTCGCAGATGCGATAGATCAACTGCAGAAGCGGTTTCGCACCTGCATTCTAGTATTTGCAGAAGCGGGCTAGCTTCCAGGCTTCAAAGATCGCATATGTGATCAGGCTCACGCATAAGGGGAGTCGCACCTGTGCTCCAAAGTCGCAAGTGCGAGACACCAGAAACAGACCTGTTCAAAACCATGCAAAATATCTGAAACTCGTCCGAAACGCACCTGAGGCCTCTGAGACCCCGTCTAAACACAGACTCGCGCGAGGTCTCAAATCACATAAAAAAAAACCGAAAAAGCAAATCGCGCCATGAATCGAGCTTATGAACTTTCCCAAAAAAGTTCTATAACTTAACACAGACTCGCGCGAGGTCTCAAATCACATAAAAAACCGAAAAAGCAAATCGCGCCATGAATCGAGCTTATGAACTTTCCAATCTTCCAACTTCTAGAATTCGTGCCAAAACCGATCAAATCTACCCTGAACGATGCTAAATTTTTCAGACAAGTCCCAAATGACATGACGGAGCCGTTCCAACTTTTGGAATCACATTGCGACTCCGATATCACAAAAGTTAACTATGGGTCAAACTTCTCCATTTTCCAAACTTCAACTTTTCCAACTTTTGCCGAAATACCTCAAATTACCCTACGGACCTCCAAATCTGAGTCCGGACGTACGCCTAAGTCCAAAATCACCATACGAAGCTACTAACATCATCAAAAACTCATTTTGGAGCCGTTTACACAAAGTCAAATTCCGGTTAAATTCTCACCGCTTAAGCTTCCAAAACTCAATTCCTTCTTTCAATTCGACTCCGAATCATCAGGTAACTGAATTCAACTATGCACGCAAGTCGATACATATAATATAAAGTTGTTCAAGACGTTACGCCGTCGAACGGAGCTTAAATTCTCAAAACAACCGGCCGGAACATTACAAAAAGTTAGGTGGAATGAATTATCATTTGTATATCTAGATCCTCGAATAAATAACTATATTTTAAATGCAAATATTCCTATTAGAATAAGTCCTAGAAGGACAATGTCTATGTTACACTTAAAGCGTATAAACAAATCTGTTTCAAATAAAACTTCTTGATAAAAAAGATGATCAAAATGATCATAATAAGGAGGGAAGTTATCGAGAAAATCACATAACATAACACTTCATAAAATTTCAGGAGAGGTTCAGGTACCTGAAAATATGAATGAAGAGATCTCTATGTTATCTCTTTATAAAAAAAGAGGCTAGAACATATACATATATATAGAATTGATTTCATATGAAAGACATATAGTTTTGGACTTGTAGTTCAAATACTTGAAAGTATAAAGTCAATGGTGTGTACAATCAATTTTCTCTATCTTATATGTCTAGCATGATATAAAAACTTGATATGCATATAAATTAAAGTCAATTATATGACTTAACTTATATGACAATCCCTGAAGAATTTAATTCACTTAAAGCATGTACAATTTTTGATCCTGAAGTACCGCATTCTAAGTGTAATTTTTGTGCATATATGTATCTTGCTATAACTATCAGCATGACAATGTGATAGCGAGAATACATCTATGGAGATAATGAAAATGCTATTCCATGATATTATATGAAGACATTATATCAAGTTGCGACATATTTATTCAAGTGATAATATGACCGATTTGTTCACCACCTCTCTACCGATATCAACCTTCAAGAACCTAGTGTACAAAATTGGGATGCATAGGCTCAACGATGTGAATTGATGCTATCATCAGGGGGAGTTAATATGCGTTGTACTCTATTCCTTAAAAGGTTTTGTCCCACTAAGTTTTCCTTGTAAGTTTTTTAACGAGGCAACCAAAAGACATATTTCTAAATGTGTACTCTTTTTCCTTCGCTAGAATTTGTTTTCCTACTGGGTTTTATTTTAGTTAAGGATATAATGAGGCACCTTCTCTGTTGAATAGACATTGAAGAGAGAGTGTTATAAATATAATTTTATTTATGGTGAGTGTTTATATTTTAGAGAGATTTTAGGGTTTGTTACTTGGTGGCTAAGTCACTTTTCCCCTATAAATATATGGGTTTTATTCCATAATAATGCATCCCAAATCAATAAGCCATTGCTCATGCCATTTTCAGGAGATGCCGGGTTTGTGAAGACATGACCTATACTACTTTTGTCTCAGCGGTAATGATCTATGTGAAGCGAACCATGAACGAATTAGAGCAGCTTGAAAGGGATTCGGAATATGATGAGGATGAGGCCTTTGAAGAGATTAGTAAAGAACTAAGTCATTTTGAAGAAAACCCCAAGCCTAATCTGAATGAAATGGAAACAATCAATCTAGGGGATCCAGATAATGTCAAAGAAACTAAGATAAGCATCCATCTTGAACCACAAATTAAGGAAGAGATAATTAAAGCATTTCTTGAGTACAAGTTTCAACAAGTAAAAGAAGTACGGTGAAGAAGGGTACAAGGTACCCAGTTAGTAAAGATGAACATTATCTTCAATTCAGGAAGTGAGATATAAACATCTTGAATTACTTTCAATAATAGAATATGTATATAGAATTGGCCACACCCATCTAATTTATGCCCTTTGGGGCTAATAGAAGTAGTATACGAGAAAGACGGATATCAGGATCTGGCTAGGGTTAGAGTGACCCAAAATGGTAGATGAATTGTTTGCGTTAGTTGATATTTCTGAAGGATATTACAAATGTGCTAATAGATCTCCTTGTGAGATGCCTAGATGTTCGTTTTCTTTTATTGTTTTATAACATTTATGATTTCCTTATCCAAAGACTATAAAATGAGTTGTCGCATGAGTATTCTTTTCAAAAGAATATTTAATGAGTTCTCTTTTCTAAGTATAAACTTTTCTACTTGCTAACGTGAATTAAATCTCTTTTAGTTAATCAAATAAATATGAACCGCTAGATCTTTCAAAAGACACGTGTTAAAGTTATAAGGTAGATGATATGAAGAGATTGTGAATTGACTACTTTAAGTGAGATGTAGATGCAAGCCGTGGCGGAGCCACCTTTCGCGTGAAAAAATGCACTATATAAGCAAGTAAAATAAAGTATATGTTATGAAATAAAGACTATAAAGTAAAGACAAGTATAGAGAGAAATTGATATATTATTCGAATTCAAATTGATGTACATAATGAACTGAAATCTCTTCTATTTATAGAAGAAAGGAAGTTGCTCTGTAAGCTGCTACTACAAGCTGCTGTGTAAGCTGCTACTACAAGCTGCAGTGCAAGCTACTATAAGCTGTTGTGTAAGCTGCTACTACAAGCTGTTGTGCAAGCTACTGCTGTACCAGATATGGATAATCTTCTACTGAGAGCAATATTTATCCATAACGGAGTACCGAATGGATAAGATTATTATACCCGGTATGGATAATCTTTTACCGGGGGTAATGTTTATCCATAACTGGGTACTGAAAAGATAAGCTTATTATACCCGATATGGATAAACTTCTACTGGGGGTAATGTTTATCCATAACCGGGTACCGAAGTGATAAGCTTCTTCAGGAAGCTTATTTCCAATATAGTACTAAATAAATAAACATATTTACGGTGGAGTCCCATATGGATAAGCTTCTTCAGGAAGCTTATTTACAACGGAGTACTAAATGAACATCCATAATATAATATATTTATAACACTCCCCCTTGGATGTTCATTAAAAGATAATGTGCCTCATTAAAACCTTACTAGGAAAAACCACGTGGAAAAAATCTCAGTGAAGGAAAAAGAGTGCACATATTTAGTAAGACGCATTGCTAGGTGCCTCATTAAAAACCTTATAAGGAAAACCCCATGGGAAAAACCTTAGTAAGGGAAAAAGAGTGCATCGCGTATTTTACTCCCCTTGATGAAAACCTTGTTTCAAATATTTGAGTCTCCGCATTCCAATCTTGTATACCATCTTCTCAAAAGTTGAAGTTGGCAAAGATTTAGTGAATAAATCTGCTGGATTATTGCTTGAACGGATTTGTTGCACATCAATGTCACCACTTTTCTGAAGATCGTGTGTGTAGAACAATTTTGGTGAAATGTGCTTTGTTCTATCTCCTTTTATAAATCCTCCCTTTAATAGTGCTATGCATGAAACATTGTCTCCGTATAATATTGTGGGTCTTTTATCACATTCCAACCCACATGTTTCTCGAATGAATCACTGATCTCAATCATATGCATTCCCTGCTTGCCGGTTTGAAATCGAACTTTATGGGTATCGGATAAATAACCTGCATTACCAATATGATCTGCACCACTTTTGTTAGCATTAGCAAGATAAATAAGTGCACCATCTACACCGAGATAGAGTATTTCAGGACCAAGGAGTTCCTCGTCCTCTTCTGGAGGTCGGAACAAATCCTTATTTACTTCAAGTGATCGAACAACCATTGGTGTACTCAATGGGTGCGCTTTGTCCATGTAAAAGCATTTTAAGACCCTTTCTGTATAGGCAGATTGATGGATAAAGATCCCATCTGCTAAATATTCAATTTGCAGACCAAGACAAAGTTTTGTCTTTCCAAGATCTTTCATCTCAAATTCTTTCTTAAGATATTCAATTGCCTTTTGAAGCTCTTCTGGAGTTCCAACAAGGTTTATGTCATCAGCATAAACAGCAAGTATAACAAATTCTGATGCCATTTTCTTTATAAAAATACATGGACAAATAACATCATTTATGTAACCTTCTTTCAGCAAATATTCACTAAGGCGATTATACCACATGCGCCCAGATTGCTTTAAACTGTACAAAGATCTTTATAATTTGATCGAGTACATTTCTCAAGACTTTGAATTATATGCTTCGGAATTTTTCAATCCTTCAAGGATCTTCATATAGATTTAGCCAAATAAGTCATATAGGTTAAGACTTGTATCTAAATGGTACGACATCTTCAAGTGTCTGGACTGCTAGTCCGATCCTCACAATCGTTTACAATATTGTGCACTATATTGTATTAAATGTATCGTCGACGATCATTTTGTGCCAGTTCCGAAGCGACATAACTTGTGGAGATCTCATCACTTTCTTTATTTTCAGGTACCTGAACTTTTTCGGGAGTTTCATGAAATGTTATGTCGTGGGCTCTTCTAGAGCTTATTTCCTCCTCATTATGATCATTTCGATCATTAGCTCCTACTATTTTTCAAGGATTGTTACCTTTGGAACCGATTGGTCTACCACGCTTCATGCGTACAGTAAACTCTATCCTTCAGGGACTTTAATTTTAATAGGAGCATTTGCAGCTGAAATATGATATTTAATTTTGGATCAGCAAATGCTTCTGGCATTCGACTTGAATTATCTTCTAAGTGAGGATCATGATAATTCGATTCATATAACATATTTTTCAACTGTTTATTCCATCCTTCAAATGTTAGAAAAACTAACATATATCCTCAATCATCTTTGGGAAACATATCTTTGTGTATTATGGTAGAGAAATTAATCACATACCACACAACAAAAGATAGTAAAAATATTTGGTTTCTGATCCTAAACCAATTGTGAAGGGAGGACTTATCATATATTGTTGATCTGATGCATACAAGTGCTGCTATATGCAATTTAGAAAATCTTAGACCAACACATGAAGCTTTGTTCTCATAAGCAATGGTTTAGACATTAATAGGAGGTATTCAATGCTAAACCAGCTTGGATATAAACCAGCATTATCAAGATGAACTGTCTTGATTTCATAATCTGAAAATTATGCTCTTAATCGAGAAAAGCAATTCCAAATGCCAAACTGCAGGTTGACAATAATTACACATGTAACCATCTCATATATGCACCTATAAGTGGTTCACATGATAGGTGAACGGGCCCATATTCACCTATTATATATTTCAGAATCAGGGGTCTTAGTCCCAACTTTAGCTGGTATAATCAATTCATTATGAGAACAAGCAACACATGAGAATTCCTGAAGAATCTTCTAGTTCTTTAGTATATGTTTATCTGAATTTTCAAATAGCTCATTTAAAAATGGCAAATGAAAACTTCAAGTTTATCATGTCATGTGCTATCTCTTAGTAAACTTCTGGTTTACTATGGCATAAACTTTTGCTTTAGTAAACTTCTAGTTTACTGTGATACATGATATAGTACAAATAAAGAATAAGGCGGGTAACTTCTCACATACATATTATTTTACCCCCTATGATTGTGGAAACATGAAGATTATCAATCTTCCAATCATTTGTAGTCTCACTATGATAGCCATTTGTATTAGTAAACTTCAGGTTTACTACAACATATGTTTTGACCATAATCATATAATATGAATGACATATTTGTATATAAGCTCTTCGAGAGCCTTAATTTATTATCCACAATCTAATATTTATCTGGCACTACTGGTGTCATGTATTCTTTAGGCAAACATTTAGCTCTTCAGGAGTTATTGATACATTTTGTACTATCAAATATTGCTCAGACACTGCTGGTGTCATGAGAGAAAATCACAATCAAATAAACAATGTAAAACAATTGTTTAAGCACACGAAAACTCTTCTTCATAATATTTTTCCACTTCAGGAGGCAATTTCAACTGTGTTACTTCTTCAGGAGCAAATTTAAAATACGAAATATTGAGTATATATTCTCTCAATTATATTAACTCTTCTGGAGGTGAATTGTAATGTATTCACATCAATAGCGCGTTCATATTTACCCGACTTATTAGTATTATCACATTCACTTCAGGGAATGGGTTAATATTATCAAAAGTTCACATCCTTCAGGAAATCGAACATAATTATCTGAATGCGCATTAATCACATCAAATTGTGATGCCTCAACCTCTTTTAAAATATTTACTACTTCAGGAGCAAATCGAGGCGTGCATTTAATATAGAGAATATTTATGTAGCTTATCTTCAATTGTAACTATAGAAAGCCAAAATTATCACTTCTGGTGATCATAGACATATACCACTTCTGGTGGTTAACAAAATATAATTACAATGAGATGTATGAAATATAACTATTTCTGGTGGTTGTATATTTCTTGCAAACTCTGCTAGAGTTTAAGTTGATCTAATAATATTATCCATATTCTTTAAAATGACATAAATAAGATATATTATAGTAAACATCATTATCAAATCATAATTTTTCTTTATGTACAACAATTACATAACCATACTATCTATTACAAATAACAAAAATTAAAATATTTACATTTCTACAGATTCACCACCGATTACATGACTTGTTTCTCCTTCTGGGAGTGCAAAGTAATCAGCTACATCCAAATGCATGAAGTCTAAATTATCTTCAGAAATAAAATTTGCTTCAGCATTTTTCTCTGTCTTCTTCAGGGAGGCTTGATAAAGCTCAACTAGGTGCTTTGGCGTACGACAAGTACGTGACTAGTGTCCTTTTCCTCCACATCTATAGCATGCATTTTCTACATTTGGCGCTTGCACCGCTTCATGCTTTTGTTCCTTCCTTTTCCACTGCTGGTGGTGAGAAGGCTTCTTTGGTGCATTATTATTACCATGATTGGGGTTTCTTCCCCGACCATGGTCATGACCACGACTGGGGCCACGACCTCTTCCACGTTTAGCTTGGTGGAAGTTCGTCTCATTCACTTCAGGGAATGGACAAGAACCAATAGGTCGGCTTTCATGATTTTTAATTAATAGCCCATTATGTTGCTCTGCTATAAGAAGATGTGAGATAAGTTCAGAATACTTTTTAAATCCCATCTCTCGATATTGCTGCTGCAGGAGCATATTCGAGGCATGAAAAGTGGTGAAAGTTTTCTCCAACATATCCTGATCAGTAATATTATCACCACATAATTTTAATTGGGAAATAATTCTGAACATAACAGAATTATACTCACTGATAGATTTAAAATCTTGTAGCCTTAGATGAGTCCAATCATAACGTGCCTGTGGAAGAACGACCATCTTCAGGTGGTCATATCTATCTTTCAAATTATTCCACAGTATGACTGGATCTTTAATAGTGAGATATTCCATTTTCAGGCCCTCATCAAGGTGATGGCGTAGGAATATCATTGCTTTGGCACGGTCTTGGTTTGATGCCTGATTTTTATCCTTGATGGTGTCTGCCAGACCCATCGCATCAAGATGAATTTCAGCATCAAGCACCCAAGACATGTAGCTTTTGCCCGATATATCCAGGGCTACAAATTCAAGTTTAGAAATATTTGACATTATTTAGGAAAAGAAAGTTCTTACCTCAGATACTTTCAAAATATTTGCTCGAGATGGTAGAGCTTCGTGCTGATAACGTGTTATGAAATAAAGACTATAAAGTAAAGACAAGTATAGAGAGAAATTGATATATTATTCGAATTCAAACTGATGTACATAATGAACTGAAATCTCTTCTATTTTATAGAAGAAAGGAAGCTGCTCTATAAGCTGCTACTACAAGCTGCTGTGTAAGCTGCAGTGCAAGCTACTATAAGCTGCTGTGTAAGCTGTTACTACAAGCTGTTGTGTAAGCTGCTACAAGCTGCTGTGTAAGCTGCTGCTGTACCAGATATGGATAATCTTCTACTGAGAGCAATATTTATCCATAACGGAGTACTGAATGGATAAGATTATTATACCCGGTATGGATAATTTTTTACCGGGGATAATGTTTATCCATAACTGGGTACTGAAAAGATAAGCTTATTATACCCGATATGGATTAACTTCTACTGGGGGTAATATTTATCCATAACCGGGTACCGAAGTGATAAGCTTCTTCAGGAAGCTTATTTCCAATATAGTACTAAATAAATAAACATATTTACGGTAGAGTCCCATATGGATAAGCTTCTTCAGGAAGCTTATTTACAACGGAGTACTAAATGAACATCCATAATATAATATATTTATAACAGTATATAAAAAAAAATTCAGAAGTCATTTTCTTTATAGACTCTGAGTTTTGAAGAATGGCGTGGTGCACCATTCTTTTATTGTAATTTCTGATGTAAGTTTGAGGTTAGGCCTAGTCACCCTCAGCACGAAGGCCCTTAGCGAAATGTCATTCGCCTTTTTTACTTTTTAAAATTGGAGTTCACACTAGACAAAATAGTCATTTAATTATTCTCCTAATATTTAGTTCTTGAAATTGACTCAAATTTTTGTTATTAAATTATTTTCCATTGAACACTAGGTAGGAAACCCTAAAATTTAGGACTTTAAAGTCAATTAAAACTTTACTTAACTTAAATATTTTCCTTATTTGAATTATATATGTCACATAATTATAATTCTTACATTTTGCTTTCATGGATATATATTCTGTGAAAAAAGTAAATAACGTGTGTTTTAAATAAAATTAAAGTAAATAACTGATCCATCAATTTTATGCCTAATATTTAAAAAGGCACGTAAGAAATAGTGCATTTAAGTCATAGTTTTGATATTAAAAAAATTAAAACATTAATGATAATTCATATTAAGGTGGCATGAATTTAGACTTTAAAAAGCAACTGTGACATTCTATTTTCTTTTAACAATAAGGAAGTAGAATTTGAAATATACTTACAAGTTTTGTCCATTTTTATTGTCTAAATATTAAGAAATAATCAAATGATAATCTTTTTTAAATGTGACATTATTTTAAATGGTAGAATAAGTTAATAAATATATATTTTGTACACAAAAATAGGAATATAAAAAGAACATATATATGTAATTGGTCGCGAGTAAAAGTACTTTAGAAAGAAATTTTAGGTAAAATAAGATAATAATTGAGCAAAAAAAATAATATAAAAATTGTTAATAATAATCGAGTTCGGATACCTATATGATTATTAAGTTATTAATAGAATAAGGTTACAGCTTTAGCAGTACCGTAAAATGAGTAAAGATAAACAAAAATTAATTGTTGGTAAACTATCTTACATAAATTTTTTAATAAGTAACATGAAATATACATGCAATGTACGTACCCAAGTCCTCAAGTAAAGTTGAATGATTTTTTTACCTTTCAATCAAACGCTACTCCTATAACTTTTTTTGTACAATAAAGCAAGCAAGCAAGAGAAACTACTGAAGGAAGAACTATTAGACTAGATCAAACTCCTAAGGAAGAACTACTCTTAATTTTATATAATAACATAAACATATTTTTGAATATTATTTATTTTATTTATAAAATTTTATTTTTCATTAACACGAGGGACACGCGCAACGCGCGTATGCTAAAACTAGTATTTATAACTATTAGACTAGATCAAACTCCTAAGGAAGAACTACTCTTAATTTTATATAATAACATAAACATATTTTTGAATATTATTTATTTTATTTATAAAATTTTATTTTTCATTAACACGAGGGACACGCGCAACGCGCGTATGCTAAAACTAGTATGTACTAAATGTAAAAGATTAACATATAATTGTAAATTAATTATTACTATTTTTTATCAGGTTAATTATAAAGATTTACTTATAATTTCTTATAAATAACTCGATTGTGTAAATATTTTTATACAGTTTATTGCAAAAAATTCAATCTCTAATTCATTATACAAGGCAAATGGATATTGTCAAAATCCTTTCACGTGCTTAGCTTATCGATTTGATAAGAACTCGAATGCCCTGTATTGTTTTAAAAATATTTTGAAATGAATATTTATTGATTATAAAGATAAGTATGAATGGGAGGAGGCTTTGAAAGATTCAATAGCTAACGACGGGTTTGCTAGACCTGGTATACCTTGTAACTACCGATTACCGTTGCAGACCTCACTGGTGCGAAGATAAAACTAGCATACTGATATTGATTTTCCTCCAATAGAAAACCTCCACATAATTATTGTTATGATTTTCTTATCCAAATACTATTAAATGAGTTGACGCATGCGAATTCTTTTCAAAAGAATATTTAATAGGTTTTCTAACTCCCATATATCTTTGATTTTTATCTTTAATTTGTTGACTAGGAAGACTACAAGTCTACAACTACTTTATCTTCTTTATTAAGTCTCTTATATTACGACAGAAGGAAAAAATAAAAAAGTGAAAATATGATACTATCTTAAATACCGAAGAAAAAACAAAGATGTCGCTTTAGTGACAAACTGACAATGGTCCAAGGTTGTTTCATTAAAGCTGGGTGTAAGATGGCCCCATTCACAAGTCACGAGAGAGAAAATCTTCTTATGCGTTCACAACAAGTCACTAATTTACTTTTTTATTTTAGTCTAAAATAAGTTTTCATTTATATAATTAAGAAAAAATTCAATTTGTTTTTCTAAAACTACATTTATATATGTATTTTTAAACAGTCTTTTACTTCTCACATTAAATTATGCTGCAACATTTAATTAAGGGTAGTTTAGTCACACTAACTATTTTTTCTAGAATTTATTATTTTCTTAATGAGTGTCCAATGTAAATTGGGCACTTATTGGGGACCGGAGGGAGTATTGTAGTAGCACATGGGCGGACCAATAGATTTGATTCAAATTTAGTACTCCCTCTTTTTCAGTTTGCGTGAACCTATTTCCTTTTTGGTCCGTTCCAAAAAGAATGACTCATCTCTAAATTTGGTAACAATTTAGCTTAAACTTACAATTCTACCCTTAATGAGAAGCTTTTATAACCACACAAATAATCTAGGCCCTTTTTTGACTTGTTTAGGACCACAAATTCCAAAAATCTTCATTTTCTCTTAAACTCCGTGCCCAGTCAAATAGGTTAACATAAATTGGAACGGAGGAAGTAAGTCTAAGAAAATTAATGGAATATATACAAATTATAATTCTGAATCGAGTAACTAAAAAAAGATTGGAGCCTCTGTTCCAAAACTAACTCAAAATTGTATTAGGAAAACTAAATTATTTAAATTTGATATTTGTTAATTTATTTAGTTAATACTCCATCCGTTTCAATTTATGTGAACCTATTTCCTTTTTATTCTGTGCCAAAAAGAATGGTCTTCTTCCTTATTTGAAAACAATTTACTTTTATACAATGATTTATAGCCACACAAAATATATGTGACTCATTTTACACCATAAGTTTAAAAGTATTCTTTTTTTCTTAAACTACGTACCCAGTCAAATGTGTTCAAATGAAAGAAGTATTTAAATAGGATAATTATATAAAAATAATTTTTCATATTTCTAGTTCAAACAGATTCTGTAATATTTTAAACATAGTAATAAAAAAAATTGTAAACACCACTTGGTCTTTCAAGAAAGATCAGTTTAAACTACGGTATTAGTTTGAACTCTCATTCGCACACAGACAGACAGCCGTAATATGGAGAGAGACTTGGAATTTGTAATAGACGAATTGATGATCAATTCAGGGAACGCGGTGGAAAATTGTGGGTCTATCACTTGTTTTAAAAATAAATTCTGTGTTTTGAGACCTTAAAAATTACTTTCTATCTCATCTCGATTTGCGTGTGTGGTTCGGGCGCATAGTCAGAAAGCCAATATGTGAAAATCTGTGAATAGTGATGAATTTTGACTTTGAAATGAATTAAGTTAACTTCAGTCAACATTTTGGGTAAACAAACCTGGACCCGTGATTTGACGGTCCTGAAGGGTCCGTAGAAAAATATGGGACTTGGGCGTATGCCTGGAATCGAATTCCGAGGTCCCAAGGCCGAGAAATGAATTCTTGAAAGAAATTGTTTTACTGAATTAATTAGGAAGTAAAGAAGAGAATTTATGTTTGAAACCATTGGTATCAGGCCCGGATTTTGGTTCCGGATCCCGGTACATGTCTTATATGTGATTTAAGATGAGTCTGTGAAATTTGGTAAGAAACAGACTTGAAACGACGTGAATCGGACCGTATTTGAGAAAATTGAAAAATTTGAAGTTTTTAAGAAATTTCACGAGTTTGATGCTAAATTCATAGTTGTTGATGTTATTTTAGTGATTTGAATGCGCGAACGAGTCCGTATGATGTTTTTAGGTTGGTGTGCATGTTTGGTTTGGAGCTCCGAGGGATCGGGTGAGTTTTGGATAAGTCACGGGGTGAATTTTGGACTTGGAAAATTGCAGACTTCAGTTGTTGCATTGCAGGCCTGCCGGCTTCGCATGGCTCGCAAATGCGAGTTCTCAAATGCGAAGGCTTTGTCGCAAATGCGAAAAATAGCACAGGCCAGCTTGCCTCGCAAATGCGAGGGATTTATTGTAAATGCGATCCCCCAGTTTGTAGTCGTCGCAAATGCGACATGTTGTTCGCAATTCCCACTTTGCAAATGTGAAAGCTTCTTCGCAAATGCGAGCTTAACATAAGTCTGGGTTCGCAATTGCGAACCCTGGTCGCAATTGCAACATCTGCAACCTGCAATTTTATAACTTAGCCGAGAATCTTTCATTTTTCACACTCTTTCAAAACCAAAACACTCTTGGGCAATTTTTCAAAGTCAATTCTTCTTCCAAATCGATTGTAAGTCAATTTTAACTCGTTTTCTTCAATCATTAACATCTTTTCACATGATTTCAATTCAAAATCAATGATTTTCATGAGGGAAATTGGGTGTTTTGGGTAGAACCTATGTTTTTCAAAAATTGAGGATTTGGACCTCGATTTGAGGTCCGATTTCAAAACAAATTATATATTTGGGTTCGTGGGGGAATAGGTAATCGGGTTTTGGTTCGAACCTCGGGTTTTGACCATGTGAGCCCAGGGGCAATTTTTGACTTTTTGGGTAAAACTTTAGAAAACCCATTTTCATGCGTTAGAATTGATTCATTTAGCATTTATTGATGTAATTAAGTAACTTGTGGCTAGATACGAGCGAATTGGTGGTGGAATCAAGAGGTAAAGCGATAGTAGAGACTTGAATTGTGTTCGTGGCATCGAGATAAGTGTTTTGTCTAACCTTAGCTTGAGGGATTAGGAGTCGTGTCTTATTTGCTACGTTTTAATCGTGGAGTACGACGTACAGGCATGGTGACGAGTATCTATATGTCGGTGTCGAACATTCTCGTGGGTCTTGTATTGTACTTGTTATGACTCCGTTGTGGTTTATTGCGCTTCATATGAGGATTATCATCATTGTTCCCTTGCCGGGATGTTATTGTCATATTATTGTTCCTTTGCTGGGATGTATGTTTTTATATTATTGTTCCCTTGTCGGGACCCTTTTATGATTGGTGTTGATAAAAGAAATGGGAGCAGGTTGCACGCCTGTAACAAGATATATGAAATGGGAGCGGGTTGCACGCCTGCAACAAGATATATAAAATGGGAGCGGGTTACATGCCTGCAACAAGATATATGAAATGGGAGCGGGTTGCAGGCCTGCAACGAGACATATGAAATGGGAACGGGTAACACGCCTGCAACGAGACATGTGAAATGGGATCGGGTTGCACGCCTGCAACAAGATGTGAAATGAAAGTGAATTCTGCATTTGTTTTCCTTATCCTTGTTAGTGATTGGATTTTGGTTTCTTTGTATTCTCTTGATATTCTGTTGTTATCTGTTATTCCCCGAAGCATGTTTTCCCTGCCCAATTTTAATTGTAATTATCTGCTTCTATTTCTGTTGTATATGATATAACTGCACAGGTTTATTTGCTAGTCTGGTCCTAGCCTCGTCACTACTTCGCCGAGGTTAGGCTAGGCACTTACCAGCACATGGGGTCGGTTGTGCTGATACTATACTCTGCACTGTGTGCAAATGCTGATCCCAGAGCAACATCTTTTGGATCGTAGCTTGGGTAGCCACCTTCAGTCCACACGGAAATCCAAGGTAGGCCTTGACGTCACCCTCTACCCCTTTATCCCGTTTCATTTACTTATTTCAGAAACAATGTACCTTTTATCTTTCAGACTTTGTATGTAGTATTTTTAGACCGTTTGTGAAACTGTGACACCAGTTTTGGGTAGTCGATGCTCAAACAGTTGTATTGAATATATATTTAGATAGTTTATTATTTTACTTCCGCTTATTATAAATTCTGATTGTCACACCTCCTTTTTCTGTCCCCGCAAGGGGTGAAGGAGTTTTTCCAATTAAAGGACAATCGAAACGGGATTTGTTTATTTATTTCAGAGTCGCCACTTGGGAGATTTAGGGTGTCCCAAGTCACCGGTTTAATCCCGAATCGAGGAAAAGAATGACTCTGTTTAACAGTCCGCGAACCAGAAATCCGAATAAGGAATTCTATTAACCCGGGAGAAGGTGTTAGGCATTCCCGAGTTCCGTGGTTCTAGCACGGTCGCTCAACTGTCATATTTGGCTTGATTATCTGATTTAATACATGTAGAACCTATGTGCGAATTTTAACTTTTAACCGCTTTTATCATTACTATTATTTTTATCAAGAATTGCAACATCGTGGAAACACATCTCGAACCACGTCACATCAATGCACCCGTGGTTGTTGGCACATTTCAACTCTGTTGAGATTTGGATTTGGGTCACATAAATGTGCACCCGAGTTTAAGAAGATAACATTATTAAATACGCGCCTAAAGCGACGAGCGTATCATTATTTTAGGTAGGGCCGTGAAATTTGCTAAAGGACCGTCCCGGAATCTAAGTACTCGAAATAACTATCCGTTGAGGGCCCCGCACTTTGGGTATTCTTGTTTGTCGAGGCTCTTCTCATTCGCTATTTTATTGTTATTATTATTATTATTATTATTTTTGGGAATTTGCAACGTTGTGGAAACGCATCTCGAGCCACGTCACAATCAATGTACCCGTGATTAGAGACACATTTCGACTCCGTTAAGATTTGGATTTGGGTCACATAAATGCACACCCGTATTTAAGAAGGTAAGATTAATTAAGACGCGTCCTAAAGAAACTACGTATTGTTATTTTAGAAAAAGGTCGTGAAAAATTCACTAAACGGCCAAATCCAAAGTCTAGTCAATGGTTATGTATTTATTGAGGGCCCCAGCGATGTGTGATTTATTTGGCGAGGCGCACCTCATTTTATTTAAAAGGTCGTCCTATAGTGACTATGTTTTCTATTAAGTTTGGCTTTAATAATGCAAAAAAGAAAAATGGTCCAACTTTATTTACATGCTTACAAGTTAGTTATAGTTGGGTTCCGAATATGATTTGCAAAATCCGAAACATGAACGCGTATATGGGCAGTCATTTGGATATTATGGGCCCAGGCCTAGCGCACACTGTATTGACTGGACCTGGGCCACTTCTTTTCCGATAAGGGCCCGGTCAGTTCATTCGATTCAGGCCCAACATTTATAAGGCAGAAATGTAAACTGGTGTTGTATACTCTAACGGTATTGTTGCAAGTTATAACGAGGCAGCCTGCTAAATGAAGTGAGATTAACTAACAATGGACAGTTTAACACTTAACATGCGTTAGAAGATATGCTAACCACAAACACAGCTAAAAAATCAGGGTATTGCTTACTACATCATCACTTCTTTTCTAGCTACTGACATACATAGATAATGAGCCATTAAGTTGCCATATGTGGGTGTCTAGTTATGCATGATGACCAATTTCATTATCCTAATAGAAGATATGAACTACTATATATACAACTCAAGGTTCAATACACAACTGAAGCAAATTCGAAAAGAGGCAACTTCAGCTCTTCACTTTTATATTCATGTTTCAACTTTCAGCTTACATTGACAGAGTACCAGACTATCAGTGGTGTACCTGGTATTGGGAAAGTCAGAAGAAGAAAGGGAATGATCAGTTGAGCAGTAGCATTCACAGCAAACAACAACAACAGAAAAACAGCAATCAGCAGCAACAAAACCCAACAATCAGATCTTTAAAACCAAAACAAGGAGTCCAGTTTGCAACCCAGCAATACCCAAACAGGTACAGGCAAGGCAGAGAAGGAAATAGATGCAAAAAAATAGTAGCCTCTGATTGTTATGTTCAAAATCCAGCACACTCTTAACTCTACATCACTCTCAAAACAGACTGTCCTGCTAAATGTTGAAAGACCAGCCTTGTTTTTGCTTCTTTTTTCTCTCTGAAAACTTAAAAATGTCCAGCCCCTTTTTTGTTCTAAATCAGCCTATTTATAAGCAAAAACCAGGCTAGCCAAGCTGCCTTGATACCTTCACCTTTATTCTGCCCATACCCCTTAATTCCCCATGCCTAAATGTCTCCCACTATATTGTTCCCCATGCTTGTCCTATTTGTTTTAATCAAGAGTCATGAGAGGGGTTATAGTATTCAAATAAACCCATGCCCTTGTGTTATGTACCCCACTGGCAATTAAACTAAGTTTAACAAATGACCCCTAGGCAGACCTTAGCTTTACAACCTGTTAACATCCTACTAAACTCCCAAAATTACCCCTTAACCCTTGCATATTAGTGTATTACCCTAAACCTTGCTTGTCAGTATATAAACCCCTCTGAATTTGGCTAATCACTGAATACTGACTGTATCAACTTAAACCCAACACTGATTTCAGGTTGACCTGTTATATTTCTACAACTATATCCAATTCCTAGCCTGAGTTCAACTCAAAATCGGATCATAAAGGGGTGTCAATCAAACCAAATGAGTTGGTCATATTAGGAGCCAAAGCTGACCAACTCAGAGTCAAAAAATGCAAACAGGCAACAGCCAACAGGCTAAGATCAAAGCAGTAATGAACATGCTTCTATGGCAAACTATGAAGATCATGGGGTTACTGAATGAATGAGCAGTCTAGTTTAAAGATAGAACTGAACATATTCCACAGGTTCATTACAAGTTAGCATACAGATGTAGGGCTGGCAAACATACATGGAGGACATTAATGAACTACTATCCTGTTTCTTATAATTTTAAACAGATTAATTGACGACACTTATTTAAACGACTATACAAGCTATAATAGACAGCAAACAATCAATACAACACACAAAACAAACTAAACATTACCTCAGGACTCACAGACTTGACAAAAAAATCAAAAACAAACCAAACTAAACATGAAAAACAGAAAAAATTAATAGGAGAACAAAAGAAAGGGAAAAATTACCTCAGGGATTCGAAATCAAAACTGACCCAGGCTCGAACTCGGACTAGACCATTTTTGAGGTCGAATGGACTTTAATCGAAGTGTTCTCAACCGAGAACACCTCGATTAAGGTCTATTAGACCCCAACCCTCCGTTTAAACTGGCCAGATTCCCAAAGCTTTGTGTTCTAGGGTTTACACGATCTGATTTGGGGATTGAGGGTTTCTGGTTAGATTCGGACCAAACCAAACTTGGTTTGGTAACGAGTGAGGTCAGGGTAGTGATCGGTGTGAATCTGGGGTGGGTTGGTGTAGATCGGGGTTTTGCTCGAACCTTCAAATGAAGATTCGAGACGATGGTGAATGATTCGAGGCAAGACGCTAACGGATTCGTGTTCAGGGTGGTTGGGTGCATCAGGGGTGTTGTTTTGGTGGTCACCGGCATCGTGGTTGCTGGGTTTACAGTGAGAGTGCAGGGTGGCAGCTAGGGTTTGGAACGGGAGGTTAGGTTCGTCTCTGAGACGATGGTGAATAGTAGGTGAGAGGGGGTTTGGTTTGGGGGCGTGGGGTGAAGGGGTTAGGCTTATATACATAAGGGGTGGTTTGATCCTGGCCGTTGGATGAAGTAAGATCGATGGCCAGGATCTTTCACTTAATGGAACGGTGTCGTTTGGCCTTGGTTGGGGGTCGGTTCGAACCGGGTAATGGGTCGGGTTTGGAATGGGTAGGGAGATGAAATCCTGGCCGCTGGATTGATTTAATCCAACGGCTCCGATTAAAAAGGGCCAATACGACGCCGTTTGAGGCGTCTCAAAGCTTGACCAAATTGGACCAGATCTGGGGGTTGTCTTGGGCCTGGATTTGGGTCCAACTAGAGTGGCCCAATTCCGATTTCCTTATTTTTTGCTTTTTTTTTTCTTTTACTTTTTCTAAAAATTAAAATTCTAAATTAAGTTATAAACTAAATTAACTTATCAAAAATACCAACTAATTCCTAGCAACATTTATCATACATAATTAAACACCAATTAAAACAAAATTGTACAATTTGACATTGAATGCTAAAAATGCAAACGATGCATATTTTTGTAATTTTATTCTTGTAAAACAAACTTAATTACTCCTAATTGTAGGATTAAATCCTAAATGCAAATGCGACATATTTTTGTATATTTTTTTATTAACTTAACAAATAATCATGCATGGACAGATACAAATAAAAATGCCACAAAAATTCTCAAAATTGCACACAAAGAAAAATCATTTTTATTTTGAATTTTTGGGAGTGATTCTTTCATAGGGCAAAAATCACGTGCTTACAGCTGCCCCTCTTTGCCCGAAGACTCGAAGGGTTTTAGTGCAAAGATAAAGTGAGCGATTTTTGCCCATCCGAGTACTCCGTGTGAAGCATTTTTTTTAAAAAAGGTTTAACCGAACCCTTGCTTCAAAGGTTTCCTACATATCCCTGGCTAGAAGGGAATCAGGTTAATGTAGTTTGGGAAGTTTTGGTAGCTGGGACTACCATGAGACTGCAATTTTATTGTTACTGTTGCTGCCTGCTGTTACTACTGCTTAACGATCTCCTTATTACACTGTGCTTAAAAGAAAAATCAAGAAGCTAGGCTTGACTACGGATTACAAGATCCCATCTATCTTCCATTTGTTCTTGATTGCTTTCTTGTCGGCTTGCGTCTATTCCAGTACTTCTTTCTTCCTAGAACTGACAGGGATGATACCGGCCTTTTGCTTCTCTGAATACCAATTCTCACTGTCTGGTTCTGTCCGCTGGGGATATGGCTTCCTTCATTAAGCTTTTGTTATGCTGGGAATAATTTGATGTTCAAAGGCCTCTTCTCTCGAGATTTGTCTTATCTTCCTTTTGGCTCATACGCTTGAATTTGCGTTGGGATCTCTTGTTGCAACCTTCTGCTTTCCGGCGAGTTGCTGGTTTCAAGACCTGAAAATGTAGAGACTGAAAAATATTCCTCTTGTTATACAGGTGGGCGCCTAAAACTGAAAAATATTCCTCTTGTTATACAGGTGGGCGCCTAAAACTGAAAAGTACTCCTCTCATTATACAGGTGGGCGCCTGTATATCTAAGACATGAAAAAGTATTCCTCTAGTTATACAGGTGGGCGCCTATTTATCTAAAAACATAAAAGTATTCCTCTCGTTATACAGGTGGGCGCCTATCTATCTAAAAACATGAAAGTATTCCTCTAGTTGTATAGGTGGACGCCTATTTATCTAAAAACATGAAAAGTATTCCTCTCGTTATACAGGTGGGCGCCTATTTCTCTAAGACATGAAAGTATTCCTCTCGTTATACGGGTGGGCGCCTATTTATCTAAAACATGAAAGTATTCCTCTAGTTATACATGTGGGCGCCTATTTATCTAAAACATGAAAGTATTCCTCTAGTTATACAGGTGGGCGCCTATTTATCTAAGACATGAAAAAGTATTCCTCTAGTTATACAGGTGGGCGCCTATCTATCTAAGACAGAAAAAGTATTCCTCTAGTTATACAGGTGGGCGCCTATTTATCTAAAAACATAAAAGTATTCCTCTCGTTATACAGGTGAGCGCCTATCTATCTAAAAACATGAAAGTATTCCTCTAGTTATACAGGTGGGCACCTATTTATCTAAGACATGAAAAAGTATTCCTCTGGTTATACAGGTGGGCGCCTATTTATCTAAGACATGAAAGTATTCCTCTCGTTATACAGGTGGGCACCTATTTATCTAAAAATATGAAAAGTATTTGAGTTTGTTTCCTCGTTCCTTCGAGAAAATTTGGACAAATGGTAGAAATTTTTTTTGCTCCCGTTTTGGTGATCTTCTTTGTGGCGTGTCTTTCTGCCATCATCAACCTTTATTTTCCTATAAAAATCAAAGAAAATCTTGTTAGTTTAAAACATGGTGAGTGATCGTGTCACTCCCACTGGGGATGATTTTTTTTTCTCATTCCCTCTCCCTTGTTCTGCGCTCCCAAAACTGGTTGGGGATAACGTTACTTGTTGGGGATGATATTTCTGCTGGGGATGGTTTTTCCATTTATCCCTTCCCTGCTTTTGTTTCAAAACATGCTGGGGGAATCTTCTTCGACTCCAAAACTACTCCCTTCGAAATTTTATTTTCCCTCAGTACTGCAGGGGGTAAAATGTTATCATCTGGGGATAACGTTATTGAGGATAGGACTGTTGGAGTTATTTTGCTGCGGATCAATTCTCTCTTTCTCCTTCTCCCTTTCTGTGTTGTCTGACCATCTTGGAACTTGGTCAGTGATCTATCGAAGTTCTGCTGGGGATCTCTTAGAACTTGGTCCATAAGTTCCTCAACCGTTGTTTTCCGCTTTTCTCCATGTTCCCCTTAACTTTCTAGGCCAGTTTGTCATTTGGTCTTGCAACAAACGCCTTTTGTCTTATTGCTTTGTCTTTGGCCTGTCCCCTTCGCACTTTGCTTTGTACCATTTTGGCCACTGGTAGTAAACTCTGAAAAATCATTCTCAAAATAAATTTCTGGAAAAAGTCTTTTTAGACAAAGAAATGAAAAGATAGAAAAAGAGAAAAATCTTTCTGAACAAATGCTGGGGGAGAAGAAAAGGAAAGAACTTATCTGGACGGTATGACTGGTCCCAACGATCATGTCGTGCATTCCGGATTAATCGACCCAGTCTATATGTGTCAATCAATCTTCCTGATGGCCTCATTTGCCGGGAATAACCTGACGCCTAACTTTTGCCATATGCGGATTCTTTCTGCCGATATCCTCTTGTCGCCTCATAGTGCCCTTCGAGGGGTTTTCACTAATAAGACTCTCTCCTTTCTCTCATCTTTCGTCGCCTTATGGTGCCTGTGAAGGTTTTCACCGATAAGACTCTCTCATTTTATTTCTCTCATCTTTTGTCGCCTTATGGTGCCTGTGAAGGTTTTCACCGATAAGACTCTCTCATTTTATTTTATTTTTTAGCTGGGGATTGGAGTGTTGCCGATATGACTCTCTCTGCTGGGGATTCTTTTCGGCTATCAATTCATTTCCAGTTTATGATCCTCTTCTTTGCTGGGGATCATCGTGTTGTTCCCGACTTCCGTTTGCATGACTTGGCACTTCTCGGATATTGATCGGGAGGTTTTTTTGGACATCGATATTGGTTTTGTGTGGGATTAAAAGAAAGGCTATCAAAAATTCAAAAAATAACTTTGATGGGTGAAACATTACAACTTTTGGAATCAAACTTTTTTTTTGAAACTTTAAAACATAACTTGTGCCCCAGTTTTCTTGCTTGGGGGATTTTTATTTTTTGTTGCACTATGACCGAGCCGTGAGGCGCCTACATATCCTTCTTTGAGGAATCAGGTCAAACGTAGTTCCCACGATTCCTTTGTTTTTCTTGTGACTTTTCTCTTGTTTCATTTTTTCATTATTATTATTTTTTCCATTAGTGACTCCAAAAGAGGGATATGAAAGAATAAATAAGGCTCAAAGGGGGAAGCAAAGGTTAAAAGTGTTTGGATAGAAGAAAGAATTGCCTCCGTCATTTCATTATCCAATAAGTACCAAGTACAAACAAATGAACCAATAACTATCATAATCAAAGAAACTACGCATAATATCTTTTGACTGCATCGGAATTGATAGCCATGTCGACGCACCTTCCTTCGATATCTGTCAGACATAAAGCGCCGTTGGATAACACTCTGGTCACAACATAAGGCCCTTGCCAATTTGGGGCGAACTTGACTTTTGCTTCGATCTCGTGTGGGAGGATCCGTTTCAATACTTGCTGCCCTACTTCAAATTTTCTGGGGCGCACCTTCTTATTGTATGCTCTTGCCATTCTCTTCTGATACAACTGGCCATGACACACTGCTGCCAATCTTTTTTCATCTATTAAGTTCAACTGCTCCAGTCGAGCTTTGACTCATTCATCGTCGTCAATCTCGGCTTCAGCGACAATCCGGAGGGACGGAATTTCGACCTCTACTGGTATCACTGCTTCAGTTCCGTATACCAATAAATAAAGAGTTGCACCTACTGAAGTCCGAACTGTAGTGCGATAAACCAATAATGCAAAGGGTAATTTCTCATGCCATTGTCTAGATCCTTCTACCATCTTCCTTAGTATCTTCTTGATGTTCTTATTGGCTGCTTTAACTGCTCCATTCTCCTTGGGACGATATGGGGTGGAATTGCGGTGTGTAATCTTAAACTGTTGACATACCTCTCTCATCAAATTGTTGTTAAGATTCGCACCATTATCCGTGATGATCACTTTTGGGACCCCAAATCTACAGATGATATGGGAGTGAACAAAATCCACCACTATCTTCTTGGTTACCGACTTGAAAGTTTTAGCTTCAACCCACTTAGTGAAGTAGTCGATGGTCACCAGAATGAACCTATGGCCGTTGGTCGCTGCCGGCTCAATAGGCCCAATGACATCCATGCCCCATGCAACAAATGACCATGGCGCTGACATTGTATGCAATTCTGTTGGCGGAGAATGAATCAAATCTCCGTGTATCTGACATTGATGGCATTTCCGCACGAAATTGATACAATCACGCTCCATAGTGAGCCAGTAATACCCTGCTCGAAGGATCTTCTTTGCCAATACATATCCGCTCATATGTGGCCCACAGAATCCAGCGTGCACCTCTGCCATAACTGTCGTGGCTTGATCGGCGTCTACGCATCTCAACAATCCCAAATTCGGGGTTCTTCTGTACAACACTCCTCCACTGAGGAAGAACCCATTTGACAATCGCCGAATGGCTCTTTTTTGGTCTCCGATGGCCTGTTCCATTTATATCCCCATCCTGAGGTACTCCTTTACGTCATAAAACCATGGCTCGCAATCCACTTCTTCATCTACCATGTTGCAATAAGCATGCTGATCTCGAACCTGAATGTGTAATGGGTCAACATGAACTTTATCGGGGTGGTGTAGCATCGATGCTAGGGTGGCCAATGCATCAGAAACCTCATTATGAACTCTTGGGATGTGTCTGAATTCCACTGATCGAAATTGCTTGCTCAGATCGTGCAAACATTGTCAATATGGTATGAGTTTCAAATCCCGTGTTTCCCATTCACCCTGAATTTGATGCACCAGGAGGTCCGAGTCTCCCAAGACCAAAACGTCCTGGACATCCATGTCTGCAGCTAGTCGCAGACCCAAAATGCATGCCTCATACTTAGCCATGTTGTTGGTACAATAGAAACGCAGCTGAGCTGTAACAGGATAATGACGTCCTGTTTCAGAAATAAGTACTGCTCCTATTCCAACTCCCTTCGCGTTTGTGGCTCCATCAAAAAAAAGCTTCTAACCAGGTTACTTGGGTAATTCCAGCTCACCTACATGCATTACTTCCTCGTCCGGAAAATACGTTCTCAATGGCTCGTATTCTTTATCAACAGGATTCTCAGCCAAGTGATCGGCCAGCGCTTGGGCTTTCATGGCCGTCCTCGTCACATAGACGATATCAAACTCTGTGAGTAAAATCTGCCATTTTGTTAACCTCCCTGTAGGCATAGGTTTCTGGAAAATGTACTTTAATGGATCCAAACGGGAAATGAGATAAGTAGTATACGAGGACAAATAGTGCTTCAATTTCTGAGCCACCCAAGTTAGGGAGCACCATGTCCTTTCGAGCTGAGTGTACTTGACCTCATATACTGTAAACTTCTTGCTAAGATAATAGATGGCTTGCTCCTTCCTTCCTGTAATTTCGTGTTGCCCCAACATGAGCCAAACAAATTCTCAAATAAAGAATTAATGGTCTCCCCGGCTCAGGTGGAACTAACACCGGTGGATTTGACAGATACCCTTTGATTTGGTCGAATGCTTCTTGACACTCCGCCGTCCATTCTACCGCAACATCTTTCTTCAGCAGCCGAAATATGGGTTCACAAGTTACCGTGAGTTGAGCGATGAACCTGCTGATATAATTTAGTCTTCCCAACAGACTCATCACCTCCGTTTTGTTCTTTGGCAGTGGCAAATCCTGGATGGATTTGATCTTGGACGGGTCCAACTCAATACCCCGTCGATTGACGATGAATCCTAACAGCTTTCCTGATGGAACCCCAAAGGCACATTTGGCCGGGTTGAGCTTAATATCATACCTTTGAAGTCTTTGAAAGAACTTCCTTAGGTTTGCTACATGGTCTTCCTGACGCCAGGACTTTATGATCACATCATCTACGTACACTTCAATTTCTTTGTGTATCATGTCATGAAACACAGTAGTCATTGCCCTCATGTATGTTGCCCCAGCATTCTTTAATCCGAATGGCATTACCCGGTAGCAGTAAGTTCCCCATGGCGTAATGAAAGTCGTCTTCTCCGCATCTTCTTCGTCCATTAAGATCTGATGATACCTTGCATAGCAGTCCACAAAGGATCCGATCTCGCGCCTCGTGCAATTATCGATCAAGATATGGATGTTGGGCAATGGAAAGTTATCCTTAGGACTTGCCTTGTTGAGATTGTGGTAGTCGACACATACCCTAATTTTCCTATCCTTCTTTGGCACTGGTACCACATTGGCCAACCAATCGGGATATCGAGTGACCCGAATAACTTTTGCCTGCAGCTTCTTGGTCACTTCTTCTTTGATTTTCACACTCATTTCCATCTTAAACTTCCTCAGTTTTTGCTTGACCGGAGGGTATGCCGGGTCAGTGGGCAATTTGTGAACCACTAGATCGGTGCTTAATCCCGGCATATCATCATATGACCATGCAAAAACATCTTTGAACTCAATGAGGGCTTTGATTAATTCCTCCCTGATGTTTGGCTCAATGTGGATGCTGATTTTGGTTTCTCTGACATCATCTGCATCCCCTATATTGACAGCTTCGGTGTCATTCAGATTAGGCTTGGGTTTCTCTTCGAACTGGCACAATTCTCTGTTTATTTCTTCGAAGACTTCATCCTCGTCGTATTCGGACTCATCATCATAACCGATCTCTTGTACAATTAAGCCGGAGTCAGATTGATTTTTTAGACTAGGTCGAAGATCCATTGTGCATGCCATGTCATTAGAACCAGTAAAAAGAGAACTGTTCAGAAAGAGAAAAGAATAAAACAAAATTAAAACAAGACAAGAAGAGAAAATTTTATTAAAAATGCGGGATAACAGGGTTCACACTTTACAAAATAAAATGAGATTTGGATTACACCCTGGAATAATCCGAAAAACAAGAAAGAAAAATCAAAGCCTACTACCAGGACTCCCCCCAGGTAGGAAGAGGAGTAACCGTCCAATTGCTGGTATTGGCCTCAGGCCCCACAAACTGTATGTCTGTTATGCTGGATCCCTCTCCAACTTCTATCACATTGACATCAGCGAACATCCTTTCGAAGCTCTTATTCAAATCCCCGTCCATCCCAATCAATGGTTCGAGAATTTTCGGGTCCGGTGACCCCTTGGCACTTGCTCTAACAAAGGATCTGGAGAGACGCGGAATAGGTTTGGGAAGAACCCAAACTCTCTTCTTCATTTTCCACGCTCGCTTTACATCTGCCGTAGTAGGTTTGAACCCTAGTCCAAAGGTCTCTAAATTCTTGGGCAAGGAGACAGGTTGAACAATCCCCTGAAGCTCAGTTCCCAGGCCTTTTCCTGGCACGAACCCATTACCCAGCATCTCTGAAACCATCATGACGGTTGCGGAAGCTACCCTGGGGTGTGGAATGCTTTTACCCTCGGGAATCTTGTTTGCTGATACTGCATCAAAAATCTGGTAAACTCAGGGACCTTTGTCACCGTTGGTTTCTATGAATGGCACAATGGCACCTCCCATGGTGCACGCAGTGTCTTTCCCATGCAGCACGACATCTTGTCTGTCCCATTCAAACTTGACCATTTGATGCAATGTGGATGGTACTGCTTTGGTCGCGTGGATCCACGGTCGTCCCAACAAAAGGTTATAAGATATCGCGACATCCAATACCTGGAACTCCATAGTGAACTTGACCGGGCCGATGGTCAACTCGAGTATAATATCCCCTACAGTGTCTGTTTCGCTTCCGTTAAATCCTCGGACGCAAATGCTGTTTTTGTGGATCCTATCATGGTCAATCTTCAACTGGTTCAGTATGGACAATGGACGAATATTGGCACTTGAACCGTTATCCACCAGCGCCCGAGTAACTACCGAATCTTCACATTTGACCGTCAAGTAGAGAGCTTTATTATGTTCCGTGCCCTCCACTGGCAAATCATCATCAGAGAATGTTACCCTATTTACCTCAAAAATTTTGTTGGCGATCGTTTCAAGGTGGTTCACTGAAATTTCATTGGGCACACGAGCTTCATTTAGTATCTTCATCAGGGCCCGGCGATGCTCGTCCGAATGGATCAATAGTGATAACAACGAGATCTGGGCCGGGGTTTTCTTCAATTGTTCGACAACGGAGTAATCCTGCACTTTCATCTTTTTCAAGAATTCCTCCACTTCTTCTTCTGACACGGGTTTCTTCGTTACTGCTGGGTTGGACCTTCTCAACTCCACTGGAGTAAAACACCGTCCCGATCGAGTCAGTCCCTGCGCCTCACAACTATCCTCCTCCACTTGCTTTCCCTTGTACACTACCACTGCCTTTTCATACTTCCAAGGCACAACCTTTCTATCAATCACTGGCAATTGGACTACCGGCTTTATAATAACCGGTTCCCTGCAGACCCCCTTCACAACAGCTACGGGTGCAGATGATGCTCCCGATACTACCAATTTGGCTGGCTCTGGTTTTTTTGTTGCGGTGGATGGATTCTTCCCTAATATCACCACTGGTTTGACATCTTCCCCTTTTGACTGTGCCCCTGCTTCCCCACCGGTCGATTTTTCTTTCGGAGTGGCACGGATCATCATCACTATTTGTGAGGGTTTCTTGGGCTCCCCTCCTTTGTGCACCAGCTCGATCATGTGAGCTTTGTGGTGCACTGGCAATGGGTTCTGGTTGATGTTGGGTGCCTCCGGCGTCTGGACCTCGATCTTGCTGGCGTCAATAAGATCTTGTATTTCCCGCTTCAACCTCCAACATTTTTCGGTATCATGCCCTATCATTCCTGAGCAGTACTCGCAGCTTATCGATTGGTCCACATTTTGGGGTGGGGGTTTGGCCACCTAGGCTCGACAGGACTCAACAAACCTAACTGGCTTAACTTGTGGAACAAGGCGGTATAGGTTTCTCCCAACTCAGTAAAGGCTTTCTATCTCTGTAGCCTTTCATTTCTAGAAGCTTGATTTCCTCGAAAGCCTGCCCCTGGAGGGTTCCTGTACGCCCTTGGTGGAGGATAGGCGTTTTGGGGTGGAGGGTATGTGTTCTGTGGAGGTGCATATGCGTTTTGGGGAGCCAGCGCGCGCCATTGCAGGCGAACCGGAGGCTGAGTGTATGTTTGGGCTTGGTGCACGGAGAAGTGTGGTTCTTGAGGTAGATAGTAGTGTTGTGGCGGGCTGTATGGATAATTTGGATTGTGGAGTCTGGGTTGGTTGTAGTATGGTTTGCCGAACCTGGACCAACTGCCTGCCTCAACTGTGGCGACTTCTTCTTTATTTTTCCTCCCCAGCGCACCTCCCGTGCCGCTGTAAATAACCTGAGTCGTTGCCTTAAGTGCTGAGTAATTCAGGATTTTATCGGACCTCAGCCTCTCCTCTATCATAACCCCTATCTTTATTACCTCATTGAAGGATTTTCCAACTGTCGTCACCAAGTGACCAAAGTAAGTTGGATCCAGCATTTGCAGGAAGTAGTCCACCATTCCCCCCTCTCTTATGGGAGGATCAACCCTGGCTGCATGTTCTCTCTAGCAGAAACCGAACTCACGAAAGCTCTCCCCAGGCTTCTTTCCGGTCCTCAGTAATATGAGACAGTCAGGGACTATCTCGAGATTGTATTGGAAGTGACCTGCGAAAGCCTGCGCTAGATCATCCCAAGTGTACCACCTGCTGGGATCTTGTCTGGTATACCATTCCAATGCCGTTCCGCTTAAGCTTTGACCAAAGTAAGCTATCGGTAGCTCATCTTTGCCGCCTGCTCCTCTCATTTTGCTACAAAAGCCCCGCAAATGTGTCATAGGATCACCGTGCCCTTCGTATAAGTCAAACTTGGGCATCTTGAAACCTGCCGGGAGTTGGACGTGCGGGAAAGGGCATAGATCCTTGTAGGCCACGCTTACCTGGTTGCCCAATCCGTGCATGCTCCTGAAGGATTGCTCCAGGCTTTTGAACTTCCTCATTACCTCATCCTGCTCTAGAACCTTAGCCGGCTTTTCAATCTCTGTCGGGACCTCCAAGTGTGGATTATAGGTATGGGGTTCTGGTACATTGAATGTGGGTTCAGGGGGATAGTATTGTGCATCGTGAGCCTGAAACAACGACTCACTAGTTAATCTTTGCAGCGTGGCTGGTGTGGGTCCTAATAAAGCGGTAACATTTTGTGGTGGGAAATGTTGATGGGGTGGTGGAGCTTGGGAATCATAGGGGATTCTCCCCTGATAATAGTGGTGATTCGGGAGGCTTGTTGAAGGGCCAGGGTGAGGGTATTCCGGCATATGCCCTAGTGTAGGAGTAACGGGTGGTTCAGGGCTCTTTTGTACTTTAGCCAAGGCTAACTGCATCGCGTTCATTTCCAATCCAATCCTCTCTATCTTCTTCATTGCCTCTTTCAGCAACTGGCTTACTGGCCTTTCTTCCTCGACACTATTTTCTAAAGTAATCATGATTATTGGTACAGGTCCTTTGGATCTGGTTTGATAATGATGTGATGCCAGAACGCTTTAACAACTAACTGTCTGGTATTTTTGGAAAACAACAAACTTGTTAGCGTTAGAGTTTAACAGATTTGGTAATTGCACGTTGGGGATGCAATGTTCCTAAGCAGTTAACCATTTCTAACATGTTTTTGCTTCAACCGCATGCGTCATCCTGGCTTGCTTTATTTGTGCCTTTAAAGTGTTTTGGGAACCCTCCGCTTTCCTCTCTATTATTTTTTTTTCTTCTTTCCTTTTTTTTTCTCTTTTTTTTTTCTTTCTTTTTTTCTTTTTTTTTTCTTTTCTTTCTTTTTAGTGGTGGTCGAATCTTATGTGGATTGCCTACGTATCACGTCCCCGCGTGAATCAGACCGGGCGTAGTTCTGCCACAAAGTAAAGACACAAAATTCTTTTGGAATCATTCAATTCATCACAAAAATTTGCTATTACAAACTACTTATTTTAAACAAAGAACAGCAAAATACAGATTCCAAAATTCTTAACCTGACTCGATAAAAAGAAAAAAAACAACATATGGGAAGATAACGGACCCATAAAGTCAACAAACAAGACTCTAACTAGGGATACATTAAAGATTTCAACTTAGGTGCTCGCGAGGCATCGTTTGGCCTTTCCACGGGCTTTGGTGTAAGACCCCTTTATAAGCTTTTCAACTCATTCATGATCCGGTGGACGTAGCCCATGACGGAGGCAAGTAGGGTATCACGAGGCATCTGCTCACATGCTAAGCATCTCATGTAGATGTAGTGCCCAATCTCGTCAATCCTACCTCGGATGTTGTCCCTTTCCCTGAATAATTGCTCTATTCGCTGGTTTTTTAGTCCCAGTGCTTGAGCATTGTCGGTGAATCGATCCTGGAACCTCTCCATTTATTTTTCCATTCTAGCCATCACATCATTACAGCGCCTTCTGTTAGCTTGGGCATCTCGGGCTTGTTTAAAGATCCGCTCCTGAAGAGTGGAGTTTGTTTCTCTTAATAGTCCAATGCTCATTTCATAATCCCTTATGACTTGTTGTAGATGCTTTCTCCGTGTCATTGTACCTTTTGCCCATCTGACCCGCATTCTTGCTATGCAAGCCTCGGATCTCTCCAAGTCCTCTCGACTTTTGCTGACCTGACTCCTCAGCTCTGCTATCAACCTCTCGTTGGACCGACTTTTCTATTGGTCACCGACATTCTTTCTGTCTTGGCGGATTCGGGCTCTCAGGGCCTTGTTTTCTTGAGTCAACTTGCTTTTCTCTCGTGTATCAGCATCAATTTGCAAGCTGCTTTGGTATTTTAGCCCCTCAATTCGCTGTTTTAGTTTGCCAATATCGACCCGATATTCTTTTTCTTTTGCTAGCCAACCCCATTGTGCTTGCGATGATTCTGCAAAATCTTGGACGTGAGCTCTCTTAGTTGGTCTCTGGTGCTCAAGCTCTCTTCTGTACCATGTGAGGTATTTTAGCGACATTTCGCCTTTGGCGTGGTCTTGTACACAAGTATCTACTTTCAGGGTTTGACATCCATTCTAGATTCTCCGAACGACTGCTTCAGGGAACTTTCCACCAGGCCCGATTTCGACCACCTGGCTACTGAGATCCTCTTCCTTTGGGACTATTTGGCATCGCCCCAACTGCCTCAATGCTCTGTATGGCGCATAGGGCTGGATACTTTGGAGACCCATCAACAACAAATGAGATTCGGTGGCTGACATGTGTATGATCTCATTTATGGGTAGCCACCCAAATGCCCATTCTATCTGGTTTGCTGAGACGGAACGCAGCAAAGTGACCCATTCAGCGACCCCTTCTGGCAGGTTGAACCCGTCGATCCTTGTGGAAAACTCTTCTATAAAAGTCTTTTGTGATGACCCATATTTCAGAAACTGAGGGCGATGACATAGGTGTTCTATCATCCACATTTGCAGTAGTATATTGCTACCCTCAAAGAAACCTCCTCCGGTTTTGCAAACAGTGAGAGCGCGGAAGATGTCTGCTATTATCATCGGTGCCAGAGTGTTGTTGTCTTGTTTGAGCAAAGTACTGACGACCCCAACGACTTGTATGTTAATTTCCCATCCTTTTTAGGGAATACCAGAAAACCCAGAAAGGCTATCATGAAAGCAATACACCTATGTCTTTCCCATTTCAGCCGGCTTTCCCCGCTGCAGATCTTACCCTCGGGATTGTTGAACCCCCTAAGATGACCGTACCTGTCGTACAGGAATGCCAAACTACAAAAACCCTCTAATAATTTTGGGTTGTGTATAATTCTGCGGATCTTCACGGTGTCCAAGAACCTGTGTATGGTCGCGGTCCTTGGTGCAATAAGATACTGCTCTCTCATAGGGATTTTAGGACATCCGATGTACCCTGTCAGTTCCTCTAGTGTCGGTGTGAGCTCAAAGTCTGAGAAATGAAATACATTGTGTGTTGTGTCCCAAAATGAAATTAACGCCCTTATAATGTCCCCTCGCGGATCAATGTCCAGTAATCCAACCAAGTTTCCTAAGTATATCTTGACTGTATCTCGCCCTGATTCTTCCAAGTCATTCCACCACATGCGTAAGCCCAAAAGGATCCGGTTTATAATGGCCCTAGATAACTTCCTACTCGTGCTCATTCTGCACATTTATTAAGGTGATTTAGACAAAAGCAAAATCTTTATTTGACTCAAAAACTAATTTTCCCATTTTCCCTAATTTTGAGAAAAGAAAGACTGATTTTCCAAATACGGCCTTTCAGCTCTTCAGGGATGAAGATTTTAAGGCTGTGGGGATTTAACCGGCCAAAAGGTAAGAAGAATGGCCAAAGGCGGCTGTTTATGCAATGACAGCCTTCCGGCGTCCCTTTAGGGAACATTCGATTATTTTTGCAAAATGGCATCGCCTAACTCTTTTATGAAAGTAGAAATATTTTGTCATTTTTCCTGATCGTTTTTTTGCAAAAATGGGAAGTTGGACCCGATAAGGGTTGCCTACGTATCTCACATCCGGTGAGAATCAAACCGACGTAGTTCGGGTAAGAAAAATTAATTAAATCACGAATGCAATTTTCTTTCTTCAAAAATCAAAATTTCGGCAGAGTTCTCACATTATTTGGACATTGGTTTTTTTTAAATGAGAAACTCTCAATTTTTCTCAACATTCCCGTTTTCACCCACCAGCCAACATGCAAGTTCGAAGCAAATTAAATGCGTCAACAAACAAGATGCAGCAGGATGGTCCGTTTTTATTTCAGGTTGCTTTTCCTAGACGGGCCCAACCCCTGTGTTGAGCCCCCTAAGTCAAATGCAACGTGATGCAAATAAACGTTTCCTACTAGGGATCCGGCATGAAGTCATGTTTTACTAAGTTTCAAAACTGGGTTTTGTTCTAGACCTGGCTTACCCGAGCGGACAACTCGAGTCGAGGAGGGGGCAACTTACCGGGGACCTGCGAGATCGTCCGGCTTCGTAGCTTATCCGAGCCTCTTTCTACTTGGGTATGACACTAACAGAATAGGGAGTCTCAAACCAGTGAGCAGCATCCCCGGAGGTAAGAAGAGAAGGGTTCGGCACAGTTTATATATACAGTCAAATAATATCAAAGCGGTAACACACATCATTTGCATATGAAGCACATATCTCATGGCAATATCAGATAATAAACAAAGCCAAACAAAACAATTATTCTAAGCTCGAATTTCTAACCCTGAACCAGTGGTTCTGGGTTGCCAGATCCCTAGCAGAGTCGCTAGAGCTGTCACACCTACTTTTTCCGCCCCCGCAAGGGGTGAAGGAGTTTTTCCAATTAAAGGACAATCGAAACGGGATTTGTTTATTTATTTCAGAGTCGCCACTTGGGAGATTTAGGGTGTCCCAAGTCACCGGTTTAATCCCGAATCGAGGAAAAGAATGACTCTGTTTAACAGTCCGCGAACCAGAAATCCGGATAAGGAATTCTGTTAACCCGGGAGAAGGTGTTAGGCATTCCCGAGTTCCGTGGTTCTAGCACGGTCGCTCAACTGTCATATTCGGCTTGATTATCCGATTTAATACATGTAGAACCTATGTGCGAATTTTAACTTTTAACCGCTTTTATCATTACTATTATTTTTATCAAGAATTGCAACATCGTGGAAACACATCTCGAACCACGTCACATCAATGCACCCGTGGTTGTTGGCACATTTCAACTCTGTTGAGATTTGAATTTGGGTCACATAAATGTGCACCCGAGTTTAAGAAGATAACATTATTAAATACGCGCCTAAAGCGACGAGCGTATCATTATTTTGGGTAGGGCCGTGAAATTTGCTAAACGGCCCATCTCGGAATCTAAGTACTCGAAATAACTATCCGTTGAGGGCCCCGCACTTTGGGTATTCTTGTTTTTCGAGGCTCATCTTATTCGTTATTTTATTGTTATTATTATTATTATTATTTTGGGGAATTTTCAACGTTGTGGAAACGCATCTCGAGCCACGTCACAATCAATGTACCCGTGATTAGAGACACATTTCGACTCCGTTGAGATTTGGATTTGGGTCACATAAATGCACACCCGTATTTAAGAAGGTAAGATTAATTAAGACGCGTCCTAAAGAAACTATGTATTGTTATTTTAGAAAAAGGCCGTGAAAAATTCACTAAACGGCCAAATTCAAAGTCTAGTCAATGGTTATGTATTTATTGAGGGCCCCAGCGATGTGTGATTTATTTGGCGAGGCGCGCCTCATTTTATTTTAAAAGGTCGTCCTATAGTGGCTATGTTTTCTATTAAGTTTGTCTCTAATAATGGAAGAAGAGAAATGGTCTAACTTTATTTACATGCTTACAAGTTAGTTATAGTTGGGTTCCGAATATGATTTGCAAAATCCGAAATATGAACGCGTATATGGGCAGTCGTTTGGATATTATGGGCCCAGGCCCAGCGCACACTGTATTGACTGGACCTGGGCCACTTCTTTTCCGATAAGGGCCCGGTCAGTTCATTCGATTCAGGCCCAACATTTATAAGGCAGAAATGTAAACTGGTGTTGTATACTCTAACGGTATTGTTGCAAGTTATAACGAGGCAGCCTGCTAAATGAAGTGAGATTAACTAACAATGGACAGTTTAACACTTAACATGCGTTAGAAGATATGCTAACCATAAACACAGCTAAAATATCAGGGTATTGCTTACTACACCATCGCTTCTTTTCTAGCTACTAACATACATAAATAATGAGCCATTAAGTTGCCATATGTGGGTGTCTAGTTATGCATGATGACCACTTTCATTATCCTAATAGAAGATATGAACTACTATATATACAACTCAAGGTTCAATACACAACTGAAGCAAATTCGAAAAGAGGCAACTTCAGCTCTTCACTTCTATATTCATGTTTCAACTTTCAGCTTACATTGACAGAGTACCAGACTATCAGTGGTGTACCTGGTATTGGGAAAGTCAGAAGAAGAAAGGGAATGATCAGTTGAGCAGTAGCATTCACAGCAAACAACAACAACAGAAAAACAGCAATCAGCAGCAACAAAACCCAACAATCAGATCTTTAAAACCAAAACAAGGAGTCCAGTTTGCAACCCAGCAATACCCAAACAGGTACAGGCAAGGCAGAGAAGGAAACAGATGCAAAAGAATAGTAGCCTCTGATTGTTATGTTCAAAATCCAGCACACTCTTAACTCTATATCACTCTCAAAACAGACTGTCCTGCTAAAGGTTGAAAGACTAGCCTTGTTTTTGCTTTTTTTTTTCTCTTTGAAAACTTAAAAATGTCCAGCCCTTTTTTTTGTTCTAAATCAGCCTATTTATAAGCAAAAACCAGGCCAGCCAAGCTGCCTTGATACCTTCAGCCTTTATTCTGCCCATACCCCTTAATTCCTCATGCCTAAATGTCTTTTCTTGATGCCCACTATATTGTTCCCCATGCTTGTCCTATTTGTTTTAATCAAGAGTCATGGGAGGGGTTATAGTATTTAAATAAACCCATGCCCTTATGTTATGTACCCCACTGAAAATTAAACTAAGTTTAACAAATGACCCTTAGGCAGACCTTAGCTTTACAACCTGTTAACATCCTACTAAACTCCCAAAATTACCCCTTAACCCTTGGATATTACTGTATTACCCTAAACCTTGCTTGTCAGTATATAAACCCCTCTGAATTTGGCTAATCACTGAATACTGACTGTATCAACTTAAACCCAACACTGATTTCAGGTTTACCTGTTAGATTTCTACAGTTATATCCAATTCCTAGCATAAGTGCAACTCAAAATCGGATCATAAAGGGGTGTCAATCAAACCAAATGAGTTGGTCATATTGGGAGCCAAACCTAACCAGCTCAGAGTCAAAAAATGCAAACAGGAAACAACCAACAGGCTAAGATCAAAGCAGTAATGAACAAACTTCTATGGAAAACTATGAAGATCATGGGGTTACTGAATGAATGAGCAGTCTAGTTTAAAGACAGAACTGAACATATTCCACAGGTTCATTACAAGTTAGCATACAGATGTAGGGCTGGCAAACATACATGGAGGACATTAATGAACTACTATCCTATTTCTTCTAATTTTAAACAGATTAATTGACGACACTTATTTAAACGACTATACAAGCTATAATAGACAACAAACAATCAATACAACACACAAAACAAACTAAACATTACCTCAGGACTCACAGACTTGACAGAAAAATCAAAAACAAACCAAACTAAACATGAAAAACAGATAAAATTCATAGGAGAACAAAAGAAAGGGAAAAATTACCTCAAGGATTCGAAATCAAAACTGACCCAGACTCGAACTCGGACTCGACCATTTTTGAGGTCGAATGGACTTTAATCGAAGTGTTCTCAACCGAGAACACCTCGATTAAGGTCTATTAGACCCCAACCCTCCGTTTAAACTGGCCAGATTCCCAAAGCTTTGTATTCTAGGGTTTACACGGTCTGATTTGGGGCTTGAGGGTTTCTGGTTAGATTCGGACCAAACCAAACTTGGTTTGGTCATGAGTGAGGCCAGGGTAGTGATCGATGTGAATCTGGGGTGGGTTGGTGTATATCGGGGTTTTGCTCGAACCTTCAAACGAAGATTCGAGACGATGGGGAATGATTCGAGGCAAGACGCTAACGGATTCGTGTTCAGGGTGGTTGGGTGCATCAGAGGTGTTGTTTTGGTGGTCACCGGCATCGTGGTTGCCAGGTTTATGGTGAGAGTGCAGGGTGGCAGCTAGGGTTTGGAACGGGAGGTTAGGTTCGTCTCTGAGACGATGGTGAACAGTAGGTGAGGGGGGTTTGGTTTGGGGGCGTGGGGTGAAGGGGTTAGGCTTATATACGTAAGGGGTGGTTTGATCCTGGCCGTTGGATGAAGTGAGATCGATGGCCAGGATCTTTCACTTAATGGAACGGTGTTGTTTGGCCTTGGTTGGGGGTCGGTTCGAACCGGGTAATGGGTCGGGTTTGGAATGGGTAGGGAGATGAAATCCTGGCCGTTGGATTGATTTAATCCAACGGCTCTGATTAAAAAGGGCCAATACGACGCCGTTTGAGGCGTCTCAAAGCTTGACCAAATTGGACCGGATCTGGGGGTTGTCTTGGGCCTGGATTTGGGTCCAACTAGAGTGGCCCAATTCCGATTTCCTTATTTTTTGCTCTTTTTTTTCTTTTACTTTTTCTAAAAATTAAAATTCTAAATTAAGTTATAAACTAAATTAACTTATCAAAAATACCAACTAATTCCTAGCAACATTTATCATACATAATTAAACACCAATTAAAACAAAATTGTACAATTTGACATTGAATGCTAAAAATGCAAACAATGTATATTTTTGTAATTTTATTCTTGTAAAACAAACTTAATTACTCCTAATTGTAGGATTAAATCCTAAATGTAAATGCGACATATTTTTGTATATTTTTTTATTAACTTAACAAATAATCATGCATGGACAGATACAAATAAAAATACCACAAAAATTCTCAAAATTGCACACAAAGAAAAATCATTTTTATTTTGAACTTTTGGGAGTGATTTTTTCATAGGGAAAAAATCACGTGCTTACACCGATATCTACACGTTATTGCTTCATAACTGTTAAAGGATATAAAATAGGTAAAAAGGTAATTTGTTCAAACAGTCGGCTTTCCTAGCTTACATTAGTAGGCGCCATCACGACTCCCGAGGGTAGGAATTCAGGAAGATTTTGTGGCGCCTCGTCTGGAGGCAGGGATTCGTATGGCAGAGGCCATCCTCCTGGGCCTTTTCAGTTAGCACTTCAGGCTTCTCACGGTGCTTTAGGTGGTCGTGGTTCTCATATGCAGTATTCTGATCAACAGTCCTACAGTGCACCACTAGATCCTATCAGTGCACCGCCGCTTCTGAGTTTTCACGGTCGTCAACCCCAGAAACCGAGGGCTTGTTTTACTTATGGCGACATGAGGTACATTGCTAGATATTGCCCTCAAGAACCGAGCAGTTCTCAGCAGCAGGGTTCCCGTGCCATGGTTCAGGTATCGAGTGTTCCACAACCCGCCCAGCCAGCTGGAGGTAGGGGTAGAGGTGCTAGAGGTGGAGGTAAAGGTATTAGAGGTAGAGCTCAAACCTCTAGAGGTGGAGGCCAGCCAGCAGCAGGCCGCCCTAGAGATGTAGTTCAGGGTGGCGAGGCCCAGCCCGGATGTTATACTCTTCCAGCAGGCCCGAGGTTGAGGCTTATAATGTAGTTATTACAGGTACTATTCTGGTTTGTAGCAGAGATGCTTCAGTTTTATTTGATCCAAGATCTACATACTCCTATGTGTCGTCTTATTTTGCACTGTATCTGGTCATGCCTAGTGATTCTTTGAGTGCTCCTGTTTTTGTGTCTACACCGGTGGGTGATTCTATTGTGGTAGATCGAGTCCATCGTTCATGTATAGTTGTGATTGGGGGTCTTGAGACTCATGTAGATTTGCTTCTGCTGGACATGGTTGATTTTGATGTCATATTGGGGATGGACTGATTATCACCTTACCACACTATCTTGGACTGTCATGACAAGACTGTGACCTTAGCCTTGCCGGGTTTACCTTGTTTAGAGTGGAGAGGGACTCTTGTTCATTCTACACATAGTGTTATCTCTTATATGAAGGCTCGGGATATGGTCGAGAAGGGGTGTTTGGCCTATTTGGCCTATGTTCGTGATTCTAGTGCTGAGGTTCCTTCTATTGATTCCGTGCCTGTTGTTCGTGAGTTTCCTGAGGTATTTCCTTCAGACCTGCCACGTATGCCACCCGACAGGGATATTGACTTCTACATTGATTTGGCTCCGGGCACTCAGTCCATTTCTATCTCGCCGTATCGTATGGCCCCGCCTGAGTTGAAAGAGCTGAAGGAGCAGTTGCAAGACTTGTTTGAAAAAGGTTTCATTAGACCTAGTGTTTCGCCTTGGGGTGCTCCAGTGTTGTTTGTTAAGAAGAAGGACTGATCGATGAGAATGTGCATATATAACCGGCATTTGAACAGGGTTAAAATCAAAAATAAGTACCAATTGCCGAGGATTGATGATTTGTTTGATCAGCTTCAGGGTGCTAAGATATTTTCGAAGATTGACTTGAAATCTGGCTACCATCAGTTGAGGATTAGGGCATCTGATGTCCCTAAGACAACTTTCCACACTCGGTACAAGCATTATGAGTTCTTGGTGATGTCATTTGGGTTGACAAATGCCCAACAACTTTTATGAATTTGATGAACCGAGTGTTCAGGCCTTACTTGGATTCATTCGTGATAGTCTTCATTGATGATATCTTGATATATTCCCGCAGACAGGAGAAGTATAAGCAGTATCTTAGGAGTGGTTCTTCAGACTTTGAGGGATAGTCAGTTGTATGCCAAGTGTTCGAAATGTGAGTTCTGGTTGAGTTCAGTTACATTCCTAGATCATGTTGTATCCGTAGAGGGTATTCAGGTTGATCCGAAGAAGATAGAGGCAGTCAAGAACTGGCCTAGATCCGCATCAGCTACAGAGATCCAGAGTTTCATGGGTTTGGCAGGCTACTATCGTCGGTTTGTGGAGGGGTTTTCATCTATCGCAGCCCCGATGACCAGGTTGACCCAGAAGGGTGCCCAGTTCAGATAGTCGGACGAGTGTGAGACGAGCTTTCAAAAGCTCAAGACAACTCTGACTACGGCACCGGTGTTGGTTTTGCCCACAGGTTTACGGCCTTATATAGTTTATTGCAATGCATCTCATATTGGACTTGGTGCGGTGTTAATGCACGATGGCAAGGTCATTGCCTATGCTTCATGGCAGTTGAATATTCATGAGAAGAACTATCCGGTTCATAATTTGGAGTTAGCATCTATTGTTCACGTGTTGAATATTTGGAGGCATTATCTGTATGGCGTGGCATGTAAGGTGTTCACGGATCACAAGAGTCTGCAGTATTTGTTTAAGAAGAAGGAGCTAAATTTGAGGCAGATAAGGTGGTTGGAGATATTAAATGACTATGATATCACCATCTTATATCATCCAGGAAACGCCAATGTGGTGGCCGATGCTTTGAGTAGGAAGTCAGCCAGTATGGGTAGTCTCGCTTATATTCCAGTCGGTGAGAGACCACTTGCTTTGGATGTTCAGGCTTTGGCCAATCAGTTCGTGAGGTTGGATGTTTCTGGGCCCAGTCGTGTGTTAGCTTGCATAGTCGCTTGTTCTTCTTTACTAGAGCGCATCCGAGATCGGCAGTATGATGATCCCCATTTGTGTGTCCTTAGAGACACGGTTCAATATGGAGATAGCCCTTACAAGTGCCAAGCTCAACATATGTGGCACTGTAAACTCGTTCTAGGAAGAGATAGCATCGAGCTGGACAGATACCATGTTGGCTGCATCCCATACTATTCAGGCTAGCTAGAGGATAATCACAATGGTCTGGGCCAACCCGGGTTTGTTCGAGGTCATAGAATCATCGATGAAAATGCTGAAGCACAGGTCAAATACAATCAACTGTGCAAGAGGATTCAGGAATGTGAAAGCGAGCACCGTGAGATTCAAGAAGCCCACCAAAAACTGATTGAAGAGTGGAAAGACATAGATGTCAGTACCAACAAGCGACTGGGATACTTGGAACGAGGTTTAGTGGAGCTGGAAAGGTATTTTCTCAAGAGGATCGAGGACTGCCAGAATGCTAAAGGAAACGAGGGTGGACACCTAGCCAGAGCCTACCTGCTGCTGGGACTTCGCGAGCTGGTGAAGCTGTTCGATGGAACCAAAGATGCCAAGTCTGGGGAAGGACCTTCTGGGACCAAATAGATAGGAATCGTTTCTTTCATGCTTTAAGAAATGTAATAAGGCCAATGGCCACTAGTGACATTTTATTCCTTGTTATTTAGTGTCGTTTTGGGTTTCGTCTACTTTTATAAATAAAATGAGGCATTTAGCATTCTTAGTTGTCCAAATCAATTTGTCGCTAGGCCTACCTCGGGCACAACGAGGCTCCCAAATTAGGACACGATTTACATTCTTGCACTATGTGTTTAAATATCGCAACATCTTTTCCTTATAATCCTCACTAACTTGTTACCTTTTGTTTTATTTTTCATTTTATTCCCCTCCCCAAAGGTTAGTTCGTGCACTCTGGCATCGTCATCATATTCCACAAGATTAAAAGGCCCTCCACCCACTCCTCCTCCTAGTCCTATCAGAAGCAGGAACAAAGGAAAGATGGAAGATTTGAACAACACCAGAAGGAAAAACTCAACTGAACGGGTAGAGGTCACTCATAGTGCTCAGGTCTCCAAAGAAAGTGCGTCCCAACTCGAGCAGAAACTGTTGAAATTTCAGGAGTAACTTGATCAGGTTCGGAATCTGGCAAACTTGTCATTTTCCCTCACCACTCCCGATGTCAATATCCCAAATGCTCAGAACCCCATACCTCCACAAAATATCCCCAAAGCTACAAAACCATCATGCTCTTCACCACCATTGCAATACTTGCCACATATCCAACAATACTCCATTGCTCATCCCTGAACCTTTGAATTCCACAAATGACCATTTCCACGCCCACCATAACACCCCCATCTATGTGGAGACCATGCCACACTCCACCCAACCCATCTAAAGCACACCCGAGTCTGATGATGAAGACTCACTCATCAGAAACCTAGCTGCGGAACTCAAGAAATTAACTAGTCGAATTCAGGGTGTCGAAGGAAGTAAGGGGATTGAAGGGTTGAACTACGAAGATCTTTGCATACAACCGGATGTCGAACTGATAGAGGGGTACAAACCTCATAAGTTTGATATGTTTGATGGTACAGGGGATTCGAGAGTCCACTTAAGAACATACTGCGACAAGCTGGTCGGAGTAGGGAAGGATGAAAGGATTTGTATGAAGCTTTTCATGAGGAGTCTGAGAGGAGATGCTCTGTCTTGGTACATTATCCAAGACCCGAAGAAATGGTCGAACTGGGTGAGTATGGCGTCCGACTTTATGGACAAGTTCGGGTTAAACACAGAAAAAGTGCCAGATGTGTTCTACACCCAGAATCTAAAGAAGAAGCCCACAAAAACATTCCGCGAGTACGCTACTCGTTGGAGATCAGAAGCTGTTAAGGTCAGACCGGCTTTAGAAAAAGAACAAATGAACAAGTTTTTCATCCGGCCTCAAGAATCGCAGTATATGAAAGGCTGATATTGATTGAGAGCCAGAAATTTTCCGACATCATCAAGCTAGGGGAAAAGATCGAGGAAGGCATCAAAAGTGGTATGGTTACAAACTTTAAAGCTTTTCAAGCTACCAATAAGGCTTTACAGTCTGGTGGTACGTCCAAGCAAAGGGACGTAGGTGCCGTAATGGTTGCACAAAGAGCCAAATCCCCTATCAAATACCAAGCCTATCTGATACCTCCACTCACATATCAGCCTACCCCGAATTACCAAGCACCCTCACCCTCTTACCAAACTCCACCACCTACTTACCAATCACCCCCACCTCCTACATATCAACCTACTTCACCCAGATATTCCCAACCCGCACATGTCTACCAAACCTACAATGCTCAGCCATCCCACTGTCAATTACCTCCCACACGTCAAAACTTTCCTAGACCTCGACCAAATTTCAACTGCAGACCCCCCAAACAGTATACCTCCATTGCTGAGCCAATTGACTAGCTGTACGAAAGGCTCAAAGCTGCTAGTTATGTCACTCCTATCCCTGCTATAACCCCTAAAACCCTTATCAATGGGTCAATCCAAATAAATCCTGTGCATACCATTTCGGCATGAAAGGGAATACCATTGATGAATGCTGCTCTCTGAAAGACAAGATCCAGACTTTGATTGATAACATGATCATTATGCAAAAAGAGACTACTCAGAATGTCTACAACAACCCTCTGTCGAACCATAAGGGTGGAGGTATTCACATGGTTGAAATAGAGGATGATTGGGATCCCAAAGGATCGATCGGTTTAATCACAGAAGGTGACGAACCAAAGAAGCCAATAGTCACCCTTAATCTGATTGTAGTCCAGACTCAGCCTTTTGGGGATGCCGAGGTAAACATGTCTGTACCACTTGCATTTGAAGCACCACCCCCTGCAAAGACGTCAACACCAATTGTGGTCGAGTTTGGGTCTCCAGCAAATGCACCCGCACCATTTAAAGTTGCAGTTTTACCCTCCAAAATACATGTTCCATTTGGAGTAAAGGTGCCCATTCCAGTAGCAATGTCGGTCGTAACATCATTCCATACAAGTGCCATACCTTGGGATTACACAGCCGAGGCGAGAAGGAAAGGGAAATTCAAGTTTGGGGAAACAGTTGAGCACAGGGCATGACAAGAATCAGCAGGGTTTATACTCTAGAGCATTTAGCTGAGTCGAGTAAGCAGGACTATGGTCGGCCGACCATCACTGAAACCGGGCCCGATGATCTCTGGAGAAAGATACAAGCCAAGGAATACTTAGTCATTGATCAGCTGAACAAAACACCGGCACAGATTTCTATCCTATCTTTGCTGCAAAGTTCCGACGCACATAAGAATGCCTTGTTGAAGGTGCTGAGTGAGGCATATGTACCAAGAAACATAACCGGAGGATAAATGGCAAACATGGTAGGGCAGGTATTGGAAAGTCACAAGATCACTTTTCATGAAGATGAGCTGCCACCAGAAGGGTTGAGTCACAACAAAGCGTTGCACATCACCGTGCAATGCGAAGATTATTTTATCACTAGGATCCAGATTGATGGAGGGTCCAGCCTCAATATCTGTCCGTTGGTAACACTCAAAACATTGGGAAAGGGGCTACATGAGATCAAGGATGGGGCCATCAACGTCATAAGTTTCGACGGTTCCCAAAGGTCCACTATTGGGGAAATTAGTTTGTGCTTGCAAATGGGGCCTACTTGGTTCGATGTCAATTTCCAAGTAATAGATGTGCCAACATCTTAACACTTGCTATTAGGATGGTCGTGGATTCATACCGTTGGGGCTGTAGCGTCAACACTACATCAGGCAGTGAAGTTTGAGTGGAATCACCAAGAGGTGATCATTCACGACGACGGTAGCAATCCCATTTATAGTCACCAAACCATCCCAGCGATTGGAGGAAGAAGAAAGATAAGCGGGGAACCTACCACCACATCGAGCGAGTCAACGCCGTTGACAAAGACAAATGGTGGGACAACAAAATTGAAAGCATATTAAACTGTAGCGGATATGAACCTGGCAAGGGACTTGGCAAGAACCTCCAAGAAATTGCCAAGCCTACCAAACTGAAGAAACATGGCACCACTTTTGGTTTGGGATACGAGTATACTTGGGAGGAATTCAACAACTGGTCGCCGCCATGGCACGGTCCATACTACCCGCTGGAGCAGCCAATACCACATTTGGAGCAGACTTTCCAGCCGACCGATGTTATCTATGGGTCGGAAGAAGAGGAAGCATTGGCAGTAGTGAGGAATTTATTCCTAGAAGATGATGATAGGGATTGTTGTGTCATTTTCGAGGAGGATGGGGAGGAAGGCCCTTCCATACAGGTTGTAAGCCGAGGAGCATGCCTCAAAAATTGGACCATCAGAACCACCAAAAATTGGACCATCAGAACCACCAGAGCCCGGAAAGCCTCGGGGTAGCAAGGCTGAACAAAGCATCATGCACTATCTTTTATTTTTACTAGTTGATTTTCCTTTCGCATTTTGAATTTTTGCAATAAGATCTTCCAATGTTCAAAGCAGTTATGAAATTTCTCAACACATTTCGGTTTCCTTACAAATATTATTCTTATTATTTTCTCTCATTAATTTATTTATACAGCGTTACTATTACCTATCTTGATGAACCAATGACTATGACATGCAACGAGACAACGCAATAAACGGATATAGATTCAGAGGAAGATGATATACCAGAAGAGATTATTAAAGAAGTCGAGAACTTTGAGAACAGGATGAAGTCCAACCTAGACGAGACTGAGATTGTTAACCTGGGAGATGCAGAAAATGTCAAAGAGACACGAATCAGCATTCACTTATCACCGTCAGAAAAGGAAGAGTACACAGAATTTCTAAGAGAATACGAGGACATATTCGCCTGGTCATATGGTGACACGACTGGTTTGAGCACATCTATTATGGCCCACAAACTACCAACTTATCTAACATGTCCACTGGTAAAGTAGAAGCTCAAAAATTTCAAGCCTGATATGAGTCTGAAGATAAAAGAAGAAGTCACTAAGCAGGTCAAAGCTAAGGTTCTCAGGGTAGTAGAATATCCGACATGGTTAGCCAATATTATGCTGGTGATGAAGAAGGATGGGAAGGTCAGAGTCTGTGTTAACTATCATGATCTAAATCGGGCCAGTCCGAAGGACGACTTCCCCTTGCCAAACACACACATCCTAATTGACAATTGCGCCAAGCATGAGTTGCAATCATTTGAAGATTGTTTCGCTGGGTATCATCAAATCTGAATGGATGAAGAAGATGCTGAGAAAATGGTTTTTATTACAACGTGAGGAATGTACTGTTACAAGATGATGTCGTTCGGGTTAAAGAATGCGGGGGCCACCTACACGAGGGATATGACTACCATTTTCCATGATATGATACACAAGGAGATATAGGTGTACGTAGATGATGTTATTATCAAGTCCAAGAAAGCCACTGATCAAATGGAAGATTTGAGGTAGTTCTTCAACATACCGAGAAGGTACAACCTAAAACTGAATCCCGCAAAATGTACATTTGGGGTTCCTACCGGAAAACTACTTGGGTTCATTATGAGTCGTCGAGGGATAGAGCTGGATCTATCAAAGGTCAAAGCTATTTAAGAATTGCCACCACCAAAGAATAAGAAGGACGTAATGAGCTTCTTGGGGAGACTCAACTATATTAGTCGGTTCATAGCACAATCTACTGTCATTTGTGAGCCAATATTTAAGATGTTGAAAAAGGACGCTGCTACCAAATGGACTGATGATTGTCAAAAGACCTTTGACAGAATCAAGGAGTACCTGCCAACACCACCAGTTTTGGTCCCGCCGAGCCGGGTAAACCTCTATTACTCTACCTTGCAATATTGGATGGAGCGTTCGATTGCGTTCTGGGTCAGCATGATGAAACAGGGAGGAAGAAGCAGGCCATCTATTACCTCAGTAAGAAGTTCACCCCGTACGAGGCTCGGTATTCTCTGTTATAGCGCACCTGTTGTACTTTGACTTGGGTAGCTTAGAAGTTGAGGCACTACTTCTGTGCCTATACTACATATCTCATATCAAGGATGGATCCCTTGAAGTACATATTTCAGAAGCCCATGCCCACTGGCAAGCTGGCCAAGTGGCCAATCCTGTTGAGTGAATTTGACATTGTCTATGTGACTCAGAAAGTAATCAAAGTACAGGCACTAGCAGATCACCTTGCTGAAAATCCCGTGGACGGAGAATATGAACCCCTGAAAACATATTTTCCTGATGAAAAGGTATCATTCATAGGAGAAGATATTGCAGAATCCTATGACGGTTGGAGAATGCTTTTCGATGGATCAACAAATTTCAAAGGAGTTGGTGTAGGAGCGGTCCTACTATCAGAAACCGGTCAACATTATCCAATGTCTGCCAAACTCAGGTTCCCCTACACCAACAATATGGCCGAGTATGAAGCCTGCATCTTAGGGCTCAAGATGGCCATTGACATGAACATTCAAGAGTTGCTAGTAATTGGAGATTCGAGCTTGCTTATACATCAGGTCCGAGAGGAATGGGCAACTAAAAACTCCAAAATACTCCCTTATCTGCATCACATACAGGAGTTGAGAAAGAGGTTCACAGAGATAGAGTTCCAGCATGTTCCCAGAGTCCAGAATGAGTTTGCTGATGCATTGGCTACCCTATCATCCATGATACAACATCCAAATAAGAACTTTATTGATCCCATTCCGGTAAAGATCCATGATCAGCCAGCTTATTGTGCTCATGTTGAGGAAGAAGCACACGGAAAGCCTTGGTTTCATGATATCAAGGAATATTTGACGAAAGGAGAATATCCAAAACTTGCAAATCCTACTCAGAAGTGCACACTTCTGAGGTTGTCCAACAATTTCTTTCACAACGGAGGAATCCTGTATAGGAGGACTCCTGATTTAGGATTGCTAAGATGCGTCGAAGCAAAAGAAGCATCTAAACTGCTAGAAGAAATCCACATTGGGACCTGCGGTCCACATATGAATGGCTTTGTTTTAGAAAAGAAGATACTCTGGGTTGGTTACTTCTGGATGACTATGGAGATGGACTACATCTAATATGTCCGAAAGTGCCACCGCTGTCAGATACATGCAGACAGGATAAAAGTGCCTCCAAATGAGCTTAATGTGAAAAGATCGCCGTGGTCGTTCGCCACATGGGGAATGGATGTTATTGGACCAATCGAACCCGCCGCATCAAACGGGCACAGGTTTATCCTAGTAGCAATTGATTATTTCACCAAATGGGTTGAAGCAGCATCTTACAGGGTAGTGACTAAGAAAGTCGTGGCAGACTTTGTCCGCGATCGCATTGTTTGTCGATTTAAAATTCCAGAGTCAATCATCACTAATAATGGCTCCAACCTCAACAGTGACTTGATGAAAGCTATGTGTGAAACCTTCAAAATCAAATACAAGGATTCCATAGCCTATAGGCCACAAATGAATGGATCTGTAGAGGCTGCCAACAAGAATATCAAGAAGATACTAAGGAAAATGATAGAGAAGCATAAGTAGTGGCACAAGAAGCTATCATTTGCTCTATTGGGGTATCACACCACAGTCCGCACATCAACCGGGACAACCCCCTATATGCTGGTTTATGGTATAAAAGCCATCATTCCCGCCGAGGTGGAATTCTCTCATTAAGAATCATACAGGAAGCAGAGCTAGACGATGCAGAATGGGTGAAGAATCATTGAGAACATCTAGCTCTTATAGACGGAAAGAGAATGAATGCAGTTTGTCATGGTCAACTTTATCAGAATAGAATGTCCAGAGCCTTCAACAAAAGAGTCGAGCCAAGACAATTCACACCAGGGCAGCTGGTATTAAAGAAGATTTTCCCACATCAAGATGAAGCCAAAAGGAAATTCTCTCCCAACTAGCAGGGTCCATACATGGTTCACCGGGTTCTGACAGGAGGAGCCCTCATACTTGCAGAAATAGACGGGGAAGTTTGGCCAAAGCTGATCAATTCAGACGCAGTCAAGTGATACTATATGTAACCTTTATGCTTTCCTATATGATGTAATTTGAACTATGCCTGACCTGATTCCCATTTAAGAGGGGATACGTAGGCAGCCCTATGGGTTCGGTCACAATTCAATAAAATTTTCATTTCCCCCGCTATTGGAAACTGGGGCAGAATTTTGAGGAGGACCCTCAAAAATCTGAAGTCGATTCCAGCCATTTATCATTAACAGTAGTCAGAAGCAACAGCCCAGTAAATTGGGGCAGAATTTTAAGGAGGACCCTCAAAATTCCGGAGCAAGAGAAGTTGCAATGTCTTGAACCACGTCATAGTCATCGGTTCATCTAAAGAAAACTATTCTTAATTATGCACTTATGTTATGCTTTTACTAAATCATGCATGTTTATTACTAAAATTTCCTTGTTTAGCAACGTCACCCCAGTGATATATACAGTATCGCCTGATCAAAGCTGAGCAGGTCAAGCAAAGCCAGTGGGGATACGAACTAACCTTTCCCCTTTACAAACTCATGATTTTTCTTTGGATGCAGGCACTTGAGTTGCAAAATCATCAAATATACTATACGCTCACTCACAAAGTTCAGGAATACAACTCTCCAAACCGTTTCACTTGCTCGCAACTGCTATCCACACACAACAGTGTCCCCAGCAGGCACAATATCCCAAGCAATCACGCTACCGCAATCTTCTATCAGCTAAGAAAACTCTATTGCCATTTGCCATTTTTACTTCCTGCATAAGGCTACCATTCCGCCTTCCGAGACTAAGCTCTGTCTCCATCTGCATTCTCTACATTGCATAAGGCTACCATTCTACCTTCCGAGACTAAGCTCTGTCTCCACCTGCATTCTCTGCATTGCATAAGGCTACCATTCTGCCTTCTGAGGTTAAGCTCTACCTCCACCTGGATTCTCTGCATTGCATAAGGCTACCATTCTGCCTTCCGAGACTAAGCTCTATCTCCATATGCATTCTCTGTATTGCATAAGGCTACCATTCTGCCTTCCGAGACTAAGCTCTGTCTCCATCTGCATTCTCTGCATTGTATAAGGCTACCATTCTGCCTTTCGAGGTTAAGCTCTACCTCCATCTGTATGGCTGAAAGATCGCCACTTTATTTATATTCTACATGGCTGAAAGATCGCCACTTCATTTACATCTTGCATCAGCTGAAAGATCGCCACCTTATTTACATCTTGCATGGCTGAAATATCGCCACTTTATTTACATCTTGCATGGCTGAAATATCGCCACTTTATTTACATCTTGCATCGACTAAAAGATTGACACTTCACTTACATCTTGCATCGGCTAAAAGATTGCCACTTCACTTACATCTTGCATCGGCTGAAAGATCGCCACCTTCTGGCTGAAAGATTGCCAATCTGTCCAAAGGCGTCATTGTTCGGAGGCACCATTTTCATAGCCCGAGAACTCCATGCCATGGCCTGATGACCCCTTTTATCTTTTGCATATCATTATTCAAAGGCGTCATAGTTCGGAGGCATCATTATCATAGCCCGAGAGCATCATTTCATGGCCTGCGAATCCCTTATCATATGTTTCATGGCCCAGGACGTCATGGTCTGAGGACGTCATCCTAACCATCCAAAGACAACATTCATGGTCCGACGGGAACTTGCATCACGTTTACATTTCCACACAATATACACTTGTATTGCTTATTTGCAGGTAAAATGGAGAGTAATGACCATTTCAGTAGAAGCAATCCCACTCCAGTTCCCGTAGCCCTGTTAGACTTTAACCATCCATCCCAACCCAAATACCGCATCCGTCTTGAAAAATCACCATCGGCATATTCCGCCGATGGATCCTGAACTACATATGGCCTGATTTCTGTAAGACCAGGGATATGTAGGTAGCTTAGGAGCCAGAGCTCGATCAAATTCTTCAAACCATTCCGTTCGGTCAAATTGGCCATCATATTTTTACCCACAACTCTTTCATCCTTCCCGGGTAAAGAGGGGCAGCTGTTGATACCCAATTTTTCCCTTTATATTTTTATATGCAAAATACTATCAAAATAGTATGTCCAAATGTTTTAGTATTTTTTCTAATTTTTAAAAAGATTTTTAAATCAATTTATTGCCCTATTTTATCAGTAAAAAAACCAATAATTATTCCCCAAATTATCATATTTTGATAATTCATTTATTGAATTCTCATATTTATACTAAAATATAGCTGAGGTAATTTTTGCATATTTTTTACAAATTTATTTAGTATTTTAAAGCTAAATTGCATATAATTGCAATATTAGCCTATTTTAAGATTTAATTGCGTTTATAATTACAAAATTGATTCCAGTATTTTTAATTTAATATTTATATATTATTAATTAATTTAGTACCTTTAATTTGTTTCCAGAAGTCATTTTACTATTTTTATAAAATAAATAAGGGAAAAGTGGCTATTTAAATACTAGCCCTACTTATTTCAATTTTAGCCTAAATTCTACCCCAATTGAACCCCATACAAATTCCTAAAATTACCCGCCCCTAAACCAATTAAATCCAACCCGCCCGGCTCCCCATTTAATCCAGGCCATTGATCAAACTGATCAACGACCACATTCTCTCCTTTTCTTTTTTAATTCACCAACCCCACTAACCCTAAGTCATTTTCACCTACCCGCCGCCTCTGAAACCCTCCACTCTCTTAAACTCTCTCGAGTCTTCTCAGAACCCTAGCCGCCTCTTACCGCTTCTAGCCTGAAAGCCACCGGAATCCATGGCTTCCAGGGTTATGGGAGTCTTATACCTACCTCTTGTTGCTCTTATACACCTGATCTCTAAAGATTCAAGGCCTGACCTTGAAGATTTGTAACCAAACCTCTGTCAATTCGAGGTTCCATGGTCATCTCCGGCCTTGCTCCAGCGTACCATGGTTGTTTGAGCCTGATCCTGACCTCTCCGACTCAGATCGGTGACTTTTCAAAGCCTTTCTCATTTCTAGGGTTCTTATGAAACCCTAACCCTTTGAGGTTTTTCCGATTCCCTTAGATCTTTTCCAGATCCATGCTTTCCTTAAGGTCTTAAACGTTATCCTGACTTTTCTTTCATAAAACTACTTTCAAAATCTTTCTTTTCCGATCTAGGGTTTTCTGAAAGTATTTAAGTGTTTTCTAACTTTCTTTTTCCTTTTATGTGTATTTTCTTCTACTGGGTTCTTGTATTTTCTTCTACCATGTTCTTATGTGCTTCTTCTGCTGTATTTTCCTATACTGTGTTCTCGTATGCTTTTCTACTGTATTCTTTCTCTACTGTGTTCTGATATGTTTCTCCTACTATATTTTCTTACTAAGTTCTTAAGTTTCCTTATTAAGTTTCTTTTATTGAGCTCTGTTTAAAGTTTCTTCTAAAATTTCTTAGCATACTTCTTCTACTATTCTTATCAGTCTTCTCTATTATGTTTCGTATTAGCTTCTTCTACTCTATTTTTCTTTGAATTCCTCTACTATGTTCTGCATGTTACATGCTATCATTGTTTTCTCATGAGTTTCTGCTGCTGAAAGAAACATGCAAGAGGTTTCATAGAACTGAAACCTCTGAGCCTGTTTCGATTACTTGCCTTCTCATCTCTGTACTTGATGCAAGGTGGAAACCCTAGAATTCGGGGGTTTTGCCAAGTTTAAATATGTGATTTAATTGAACTTGGGTTTTTATTTTAGAACCCCTAACTCTTTCAGACCAACTTCGAGTCTCTGAACTGAGTTTGGACATCTGTGTTTGCATATGATTCTGACCTTTGACTAAACTCTTCTAAAACTCTTTCTTCACTGGATTTTTCTATTGATTTTTGCAATGGCACAACATTTTCTTTCAACTCAACGTGTTTGTGTGCTCTTTACATGTGATGAATCTTCCTCTAAAAAGGCTTTCAACTCGTGATTTATTCAAATTCCTTCTAAATAGGTCTGATTGATTCCCTTTCCATTGTTTGTTGATTTCCCTTAAGTTAAAAACCTTTCCTATCATTTGGACTCGGTTCATTCATATAAGATCCCTGACCTTTGATTTACTTGCTGTTAATTGATTTTCTTGCCTTGTTTGTGCAACCGCGTATTTTAGAAATTCTATCCTTAAATAACCTTTATGTATTTACCCTTAATTGCATGTTGTGCACAAAGTGCTTATTCATTTTTCTTTCCTTAAATTATTTTTACCCGTTTGAATCTGAATCCCTTAATTAAGAGAAGTCTTGTGTAATTGATTGACAATCAGTTCCTTGACTATTTTCTTACCTTATTTCTTCATGATTTTCACACTACAAAAGGCATGACCCTTTTTCACAAAGAGCACATCAGAATCTTTCTGAACTCATACTCTCTCACAATAACTTTCTCTTCTTGTCTGCATTGTGGCCTGTTTACAAGACCTACTACTTTTCTTTGTTTGTTTCCTTTGAAACTGGTATGTCCTGATTTAAGCTTCAGCACCACAACAATATGTTTATTTACAGTCTTTGTATCCATGTCTACTTTACTGCTTTCTGTAGAGTTCAACATTTAAATTAGTATGCTTATGTCCTACTGCCTGTTTCTGCTATGAATCATCGCTCCCTATTTCCCTTTATGTGCTTTGAGTTACAGTTTAAAACATGGCAATATGCAAGTTATTGTCTATGGATTGAACTTGATCCCTTAGAGGATCCTAACCTCTAAACAATGTGTTCTAATAGGCTTATGGGTGTGCCAGCATTTCCCATTGTTGGGTATGCCCACTAGCCTATCCTTGCCTCCTTACCACCTCCCCATTCCCTATACCCCTATATGTATTAATGTAAATTGTTTCCCTTCCCCTTTCCCTTTTTCCGAATTCTGTGCTTGCACCCTCTCGTAGTCTCTAAGTTCTACCCCTCTCTTATGAGCCTTGCCTTGGGACCTTGAGTTCCCTCTGAACTTGGACACTTGAAGGCTAGCCCTTCCACACTACACTATGTCTTCATCTATAATGAATTTGGGTGTGAGCACTGCCTGGAGTCTATATGAGGCTCTTAGGGAACCCTGACACATCCAAATGGGAGAAAGGCTTTGAAATAAGATCTCTTAGAGTTGGTTTACTTCATACTTCAGACAGGAAGTATGAATCAGGCTCTCCTTGGTTGTACTTTTTCTGATTGTATTTTTTCTTTACTTTACTCTTTCTAGGCTGTAATAACTTTATAATAAAACTCTCGGGGATGGCTAGTAAAAAGGTAGGGGTAACTATGTATGCAAAAGGGGTAGATAACCTGCCTATAGGAGTTTATGAATTCCTGCATTATCATATAAATACCATGTCTATAGGAATCTTGCATTCTCATATAGATACCATGCCTATAAGAATTTCTGCATCCTCATGTATAAATAACATGTCTATAGGAATCTTGCATTCTCATATAGATACCATGCCTATAGGTTATTTCTGAATTTCTGCATATCATATAGATATCCTGCCTATAGGTTCTTTCTGAATCTTGCATATGCATTCCTTATTAGGCAAACATGTTTATAGGTCTTAAATAATCAACTCCAATTAGATATCATGTTCATAGGCTTTAAACAAAATTCAGCATCTACATGTCGTGCCTATAGGATTTTTGCATTTTTACTATGTTTATAAAAGTGTCCAAAATCGACAACACATAGAAAGCATGCCTGCAATAGCTTTAATCGAATCTGAACCGCTTCACTCGCTTATAAGTCTAAAACCAGTAACAATGACACATGCTCTTTTGCTAAAACTCGCCTTTCTTTAATAACAGACGATTTTTCTTAAATCAGTATGTATTAATATTTACTTCATTGTTTATGGAATCAGTAGATATCATGCCTATAGGGTCTTCGTCTAACACTTAGGCAAGCCATGAGGTGAAAGTTTATAAACTAAATCAGATTTTATATGCTACAACCAGCAGGCAGGCCTGATTCGGGCTTCTTATCTGAACTATGTAATAAAACAGTCTACGTCGATCCTTTAAGTTTAATCAGACCCTAAACAGTATGTGTAAGTCATGCTAACTACTTGCCTTTCTCTACTTAAAGGAGGTCTATTTGAGCCTTTTCATTTGTTTATATGCTTCCTCATACTTACCACATATGTTTTGTTTGTCACCTTAGTATTTTTACCTTTTGAAACCACAAATAAGCCCAATATCCCTCCCCTTTAGGATTAGTAGTCCCAAATGCCTTCGGGACTGATAGGATTGGGGCGGGTAATAGCATGCAATAAGTAAACAAGACCATTTTGCACTTTAATACCTCAACGGGGTGGGAAAGGGTAGATATGGATATGATGACCATGCGATAACATCTCGTGTAGCCCCTCATTGAGGAGTGATTACCGGATGTTGTGTGGGGTGGTCCATATTATTACAAACCTAGGATCCCTTTTCCTTTATTTATTTGTTTCGTTGTTTATTATCAAATTTCAAACTATTTTCTTAAAAAAATCATCTTTTCTTTTAGTTCTTTTAACTTCACCAGTTTTATAACCATTACATGAAAATCCCCTCTTGTTTGAAGTTCTTATTTGCCTACGTGTTATTTGTACCTAAAGTCACAACAATGGTTTGGCTGGGAACCACACTAGTGGATCTTGAGGAGTGTCTAATACCTTTCTCTTGGGATAATTTCAAGCCCTTACCCAATATCTGGTTGTTCAAATCAAACCTTTCTTAGTGTCCTAATGCACTTAAATCATTAGGTGGCGACTCTTCAATTGAAACCCAATTCCCGAAAGGGAACGAGTTGTCCTCCCAAATGTCATAAACCTAATTTTGTGAGAAAAAGGGGGCACGACAATTGAGGGGCAAGATATGATCTCTGTGTGTTATTATTGGGCCAGTGTGGAGGACTTGAGGCCATATTTTACCTATAGCTTAAGCACTGCGGCGTTGATTGTGTGAGCACGTACTTTTGGATTTATATATTCGATGGTGTCCCTATTAGTGAAAGTGATGACTGGATAGCTACGTGATAAGTATGATGTGATTGCGAGATGTGTACATATGATTTAGACGAGACAAGAAGGGTTTGCTTGGGGGTAGTGAGAACTATCCGGTGCTTGGTTTCCACCGTGATTTGATGTTTAGCCCGAGTTGTGGGCGTGTTAAAGGACCTTTTCTGTTGCCTAGTTGGGAAGTGAAGTGGATTTCACGTTGTGATATGAGTTTAGACTCAGGAAAATTAAGTAACTGCGTAATGTTTATGACGGTGGAAGGGTATAAGGAGATGTTAGTTTGAGCGAGACAGGTGGGCTATCTTCTGCGGATTGTTCTGAAGTTTGCGTGATCCTTTATGTCGTTTATTGGAAGACCTCTGTTACCAGTGAAATATATGTGTTGCAATTTGAATTTGGGTCGCCTAAGAGAGTGGGCTTGACTGTTATGAGGGTGAATGCGAGATTTGCAGAAGATTTAAAGTACTGGATGGTTTGTGTTTCACGAGCTTATGAAGGATTGAGTTTAATCTCACTATGGTATTATGGCAGTAATAGAGTATATGCATTATGAGTTATTATGTGTTTTGATCTAGGGCTTTGAGTCAAGTGAGGGAGTCTGCTATTGATTAGTTGATTGCACGATTATGTACTATGTTGGTTCCAGTTTGAGGCGTATGGGTGAATCAGTTATGGCTTACGGAGGTTGAGACCAAGGATGGCTCGAGTAAAGGAAATTTCAATAAAGGTTATGTTATGCTTTATGGGTGTACGAGAATCATGGAATGACTTGAGTTGTTATCGGTAAAGGATGTACGGTGCATAGACCAGGAAGTTGCTTGATTGTATTAAGGTGAGGTTACATTCTGCGATGTCGGTAAGTTAATGGAGCACGGGTCTTCCGGTCCATTTGATCGGTCTAATTACGGTTTGAATAGAGTGGATGACTCTCGAGAATGGTTCTAGGGGGTTCAAGTTTTTACATGTAATAATTGGAAATTTTCAAGTTGTATAATTGGCTAGAAACTGAGGTTTGCATTGGAGGGTGTCAAGACTCGTGGTATTTCTATATCATTAGGGGATTTTATATGTTAGTATCAGGAAGGTGAAGGTAATGGCTTTGGGTTCGCAGGGAGTCCCTTCGGGGTAGGTATTTGAACGTGGTGCATCTGGGAATATTTAAGAGAGTATTAAGCGGCTTATGAGCCGTAGGACAGTGTAGTTTTATGCTTTGGATCTCGTGTGGCAAGTCTGGGTCGAGAATTGTGGTGTTGTAGCGAGAAGAAGTATTAAGTTGAAGGTAAATCAGAAGGAACATGGATAGATGGGATAGCTTGGTAGTAGGCCGGATCGGCATGGTAAGGATATGATTAATTCTTTGGATGCTTACGAGGTAATGAGTTTCTATAGGTGTTTCGCGGCAATGCTTTTGGGTTTTAGTGGCCTGCGTAGCTGGGTCGAGTTAGAAGGATTCAGTCCTGACGTTTAGTTTTGTGCAAGTGGAATTCAGAGAGTTCTTGATGGTTTCTACCATGGTTAGAAGTGTATATTTTCTACGAACGTGAGGAGCATGGGATGTATAGTGATTTTTTTCTGGATGGGATCAATGGAAAGTTCTTGGCTAGTGAGAACGTAGTTGCTTGTGGCTTGGAAGGGATATGAAGTTCTCATATTTATCCTAGGATGGTATGGTATATACGGTATGTTGTCTAAGATTGAGATTTGCATGTGTAAGGTCACGGTTCAGTTCTGAAAGGAAGGTCATAGAATTCTTAGGCAGTACAGGCAGCTTCAGATGATTATGGAAATGATATTACTAAGTGGTGTAGCTTGATGAGGGTATACATTTTAGAAGGGGCGATGTGTTTGAGTTGAGGATACTTTATTAGTATTACGACACTCTCTTGTTAGATCGACGGCTGATATTAGAGTTTGCTGGGTGGCACAGAAGAATTATATGAGTACCTCACGTGAGATGATTGCGTATTAGGGGTGTGTTGTATATTCGGACGGTGGAGTTGAGATTGGATATGGTGATTCGCATGCTGTATGGATTTGGAGACTGGGAGTTCTCATAAACAGGTTAGGTCGTGATTGTGGACCGCGTATATCGACCTTGTGTGGTAACTATTGGAGGTTTAGAGACCTGAGTGGATCCTCGTTGCTTAGTATGCTGGATTTTGGTATGGTATTGGATATGGACTGGTTGTTTTCCATATCGTGCTATTCCGGAATTTTACGCTAAGACGACGGCGTTGGCTATGCTAATGATGCCAGGAATTGAGTGGCGAGGTTCGACAGATTATGTTTTTAGTAGGGTGGTTTCATTTTTGAAGACCTAGTGGATGGCCAGGAAGGGTTGTCTTTCTTATTTGGCCTTCATGATGGATGTCAGTGCAGAGACTACTACCATTGATTCAGTTCCAGTGGTGAGGGATTTTCCGGATGTGCTTCCTTCTGTCGGGCGTGTCGTCGGGCAGGGATATTGATTTCGGTATTGACTTGGTGTCGGGCACCATAGCGTATGGCACCGACGGAGTTAAAGGAGTTAAAGAAACAGCTTCAGGGATTTCTTGATAAGGGGTTCATTGGTAGACCAATATGGATGTGTGTTCTTCATCGAGTCGGCTTGGTTGACTCCGAGTTGTATTGTTGAAGGAGGTGTTGATTCAATTGTTATTGAGCTTATTAATGACCTGGTAAGATCTATGAGTTACCTTTCCATGTTGCGAGGCATTGGGATTGTTGGTTATAGGCACATGTGGTGCGGTTTTATTGAGGTCTCTCAGTGGAATTCGAGCGAGAAGAGTATTGGGTATTACTCGGCGGATAGCGTATCAGTTGTTTCCCCTTCAGGTTTTTGTAATGTTATGTCAATTGCTTTGTCATGGTTATGATGATTTTCTTTGTTCTAAACGTCATATTGCGCGTGGTTGTCGATTTTGAGCATATTGACTTGAGGTGTTTCATGTGGACTAGCATTTGGATAGGGTCGCGCATTGCAGCGAAGTTATGTAGAGGTATGACCCTTTGGGTTAGATTCGTGTGTTCTGTTTCTACGACGTGTAATGGGTTCTCAACATTTTATTGTGGTGGTACTAGTGAACTTATGGTACAGCTATTTCATTCGAGTTGTTTTCATGATTTGAGTATGTTCGAATTGTTGCTTATTGGTGTGAGGATTGCATGAGATGTGGCTTTAGATTGTATTGATGTATCATGTCACCAGAGTAGTTATGTTTGATTAGATGAGATCATTGGGATCTAGAATAAATACAAACGGATTCAGTTTCAGCGTGTTAGAAGGATAATATCGATGTGCGGCTCAGAACTTTGTTATGGTCCATGCCAAATAAGGAGTGGCTTCTCGAATGGTTGATCTGAGAAATGGTTATGAATTTCTACGTGTTTTATTTATCATTGGCAGTATATAAAAGTGTTGTAATGAGACTTTAATTGATAAGAGGTTATTATCGATATTTGCTTGTTGTGTGCAGTTGTTGTGATTTGAAGTTATCACTACAAGTGTTTGAGTTATGTGGTATGTCATGTAATGGCATTTGAGTCTGCGGGTGTGGTTTGTTACAGCTTGTTCGGGCTTATTCAGAGTATAGATGTGAGATTCTGATCTTGTAGAGTATTTCAGAAGTGGAAATGTGGTTCTAAGGTTTATGGGCTAGGTTGGATTGTAAAATTTCATTTACATTGTGTTATCGGACCTATATGAGATAGGGTGACGTGGGATCACCCCCGGGTATGGGCATGGTAAGGTTATTCAGCGATTGCTTGGCCTTTGGAACAACTCTGGGCACGTTCGAGGACGAACATATGTTTAAGTGGGGGAGGATGTAATGACCCGACCGATCGTTTTAAGCTGTTGTACTTTGCTCGCTAGTTCTCTGACATGACTAGCCCTGCGAGATGTATTATGACTTATGTAAATCGTTAGTTTTGGTTTTCAGGGTAATCAGAATGGATTTGGAAGAACAGTTCTCAATTTGAAACTTAAAATTTGAAAGGTTTGACCAAGTTTTGACTTGTTAGAATATGATCTCGGATTGGAATTTTTATGATTTGGTTAGCTCCGTTAGGTGATTTGGGACTTAAGAGCGTGATCAGAATGTATTTTGGAGGTCAGTGGAAGGTTTAGGCTTGAATTGGCGAAATTAGAATTTTGGCGTTGTCCGATTGATAGGTGAGATTTCGATATAGGGGTCGGAATGGAATTTCGGAAGTTGGAGTAGGTCCGTTGTGTCATTTGTGATATGTGTGCGAAATTTCAGGTCATTCGGACGAGGTTTGATAGACTTTTTGATCGAAAGCAAAATTTGGAAGTTTTTGGAATTCTTAGGCTTGAATTCGATGATGATTTGGTGTTTTGATGTTGTTTTGAGCATTCCGAAGGTTGGAACAAGTTTGAATGATGTTATGGGATATGTTGGCTTGTTTGTTTGAGGTCTCGAGGGCCTCGGGGTGAGTTTTGGGTAGTTAAACGGATCAATTTCATGTTTTGAAAGTAGCAATTTTGCTGGTATTTTGTTGCAAGTATTTTGCTCTTCGCGATCGCGTAGACTATTTTGGGGCTGGGGTGAAGTTATTCTATGCATTTGTAGTAGAGGGATTCACGATCGTGGTTGTTTGAGAAGTTGTGCTTCGCGAACGCGTGGGCAAGGCCGCGTTCGCGTAGAAGAAAGTGGGCTGGTGAGCGGTGGAAGGCATTGTTCTATGCGATCGCGTGGGGATGGTCGCGATCGCGTGAGTTGGCTAGGCTATGTTTCGCGATCGCGTGTGTTGTTCCGCGATTGCATAAGGTTGTTATGAGGGGCAGTCCTTTTGTGTTTCGTGATCGCGAGGCAATTTCTGCGATCGTGATGAAGGAAAAATCTGGGCAGAATGTTTAAGTTCAAAATCGAGAGTTTAAGTCCAATGCCACAAAAACTATTGGAGAGCTTGGGAGAAGGTGAAATTTGAGGAGATTTTCAGTGGAGCTATTGGGGTAAGTATTCTTCACTCATATTTGGTTTAATTCCATGATTTAGTCTTGAATTTCATCATTTAATTTGAGAAATTAGAGTGGAAATTGGGGAAAAATGAAAGAAAAGTTTGAGAATTTTTTTGGGGATTTGAATGGGCATTTGATGTCCGATTTGGATGTTCTTTGTATGTATGAATTCGTGAGAGTGTAAGGATTCTAGTTTTATAATTTTTATCGGAATCCGAAACGTGAGCCCCTGGGGCCGGGTTTGGCCAATTTCGAAATTTTTGGTATAAATTGGATATTTTCGAATGGGCTTTGTTCCCTTAGCATGTTTTGATGGTATGAATATGCTTTTGGCTAGATTTGATGCATTCGGAGGCGGAGTCGAGAGGCAAAGGCATCACGGGCTAGAGTTAGACCGGATTGAGGTGAGTAATATTTTTAAATATTGTCCTGAGGGTATGAAATCCCGGATTTCACATTGTTGTGCTATATTGAGGTGACGCACACGCTAGATGACGAGCGTGGGGTCGTGCACTATTGGGGACTATGACTTAGTCCATCCCGTATGATTGTTTTATTGCGTATTTGATTTAAAACGGTTTGCTATCATCATGTTTTGGGCTGAATGCCATATTTGGGCCTCGTACCAACTGTTTTGGACCCTTAGGGAATTTTTACTACTATTCCTCACTGATTTGACTTTATACTTGTACTCAGTCATGATATATTCTACTATTTTATAACTCAGTCATGTTTACTCTGTTTTGACATCTTAAATGATATTTTAAGCTGAGCATCATATTTTACTGTGCCCGAGTGGTTTTAAGAATTTCTGACTGAGTAGGGCTGATGGCCTGTGTCTTGAGGTTATTATGGGATCGGGTTGCACGCCGGAGCAGTGTTGTACTGATTTATGATTATGAGGCTGAGGGCCTGAGTTGTTATGCCATGAGGTGGCTTGATATGAGGCTGAGAGCCTATTGATTATGTCACGAGATGACTTGATATTGCGCTTGGGCCGTAAGGGGCCCCTCCCGGAGACTGTACACCCTCAGAGAGCGTGGGTACCCAGTGTGTGATGTGATTTAGCCCGAGGGGCTGAGATTGTTCCATGTTATTGCCCGATGGGTTGATACAAGTGATTATGAGATAGCCCGAGGGGCTGGTTTTGTTGGTATTTTGCCCGAGGGGCTGATTTTATGTGTTTACCTTTTCTCACTATTTTTCATTCACTTGTTTAACTGTTAAAAAGGTTTTGAAGAAGCTTATACTGAACTAAGGTAGTTTACAAGTTCTCATTGTTTTATTGCATTGTATTGGTTTACACCGCCTCTTTGTAGCATTTTACTATGTTTTACGAGTTTTCTTATCTCTCAACTGCTTTTACTTTTATTACTCACTGAGTTGGCGTACTCACATTACTCTCTGCACCTTGTGTGCAGACTCAGGTAGTTCTGGACTCAGTAGCGGGGTGTTGATTGCTCAAGGCAGAGTCATTGGAGTTAGCAAGGTAGCTGTTCGATTTTCGCAGCACTGCTTTTCTCCCTCTTGTCTTCCTTAGACTGTATTTAGTACATTCTTAGATTCTTGTTGTATTCAGACCTTAGTAGATGCTCGTGACACCCTGATGGCGGGCTTGTGTATTTATTCCGCATTGTTCATCTTGACTTACATTATGTGATATTTGATTAATTAAAGGCTTAAAAATTGACTTTTATTGATTAATGATTAATTCGGGAGTTGTGTCGGCTGACCTAGTTTTATGATAGACGCCATTACGACCGGATTGATTTTAGGGTCGTGACACTTTTCCCCTATAAATATAGGGGTTCTATTCCATAATAATTCATCTCAAATCAATAAGAATTTTCTCTCTACTTTTCTCTGCAATATTATTCTTTTTCTTTTATTTTTTTTAACATTTATGATTTTCTTATCCAAAGACTATAAAATGAGTTGACGCATGCGTATTCTTTTCAAAAGAATATTTAATGAGTTCTCTTTTCCAAGTTAAGACTTTTCTGCTTGCTAACGTGAATTAAATCTCTTTTGGTTAATCAAATAAATATGAACCGCTAGATCTTTCAAAAGACACGTGTTAAAGTTATAAGGTTGATGATATGAAGAGATTGTGAATTGACTACTTTAAGTGAGATGTAGATGCTGGCAGTGGCAGAGCCACCATTCGCGTGAAAAAATACACTATGTAAGTAAGTAAAAAAATTATATGTAAAATAAATTCAGCAATCATTTTGTTTATAAACTCAGAGTTTTGAAGAATGGCCAGGTGCACCATTCTTTTATTGTAATTTCTGATGTAAGTTTGAGGTTAGGCCTAGTCCCCCTTAGTTTCCTCATGATAAATATATATATATATATATATTGACTCCCCGAAGATGGGCCCATTAACAAGTCATGAGAAAGAAAATCATGTTATGCAATAGTACTATAACAGCTACTATTGAATTTATATACGATGATTTCTAATATGAATTTGTTACCGATTGTTTTTGAATTTACGTGTAAAAAAAGTTCTTTACTTGTATGACATCGAAATATTTATTTGAGATGATTACTACTATTTGAATATTCTCATTAGTTCTGGACTTGTTCTACCGTTTCTTGAGATAGATTTACTGTTATTGAGATTAAATTTCATAATTTAATAAGAACTCGAATGCCCTGTATTGTTTTAAAAATATTTTGAAATGAGTATTTATTGATTATAAAGACATGTATGAATGAGAGGAGGCTTTGAAAGAATCTGTAGCTAACGACGAGTTTGCGATACATCTTGTAATTTTCTAACTCCCATGTATCTATGAATTTTATCTTTAATTTGTTGACTAGGAAGACGACAACTACTTTATCTTCCTTATTAAGTCTCTTATATTATGACAAAAGGAAAAAAATAAAAAAGTGAAAATATGAAGATTTTTGGAATTTGTGGTCCTAAATAAGTCCAAATGTGACACAGAGTATTTGTGTGGTTATAAAAACTTCTCATTAATGATATAGTTGTAAGTTTAAGCTAAATTGTTACCAAATTTAGAAAGGGTTCATTTCAATTTATGTGTACATGTTTGACTAGGTATAAAGTTTAAGAAAAAAAATAACGATTTTTGGAATTTGTGGTCCTAAACAAGTTAAATAGGGGTCCAGGATATTTGTGTGGTTATAAACACTTCTCATTAAGGGTAGAATTGTAAGCTTAAGTTAAATTGTTTCTAAATTTAGAAATGGGATATTCTTTTTGGAACGGACAAAAAAGGAAATAGGTTCACATAAACTGAAACAGAGGGAGTAAGTATTTGTCTAAAATATTTACTGAAATATATGCAAATTATAATTCAGAATCGAGTAACTAGAAAAAGATTGGAGTCTCTGTTCCAAAACTAACTCAAAATTGTATTAGGAAAACTAAGTTGTTTAAAATTTGATATTTGCTAATTTATTTAGTTAATACTCCATCCGTTTCAATTTTATGTGAACCTATTTGCTTTTTATTCTGTGCCAAAAAGAATGATCTTCTTCCTTATTTGAAAATAATTTACTTTTATACAATGATTTATAACCACACAAAATATATGCGACTTATTTTACACCACAAGTTTAAAAGTATTCTCTTTTCTCTACGTGCCCAGTCAAATGTGTTCCATCGTAAAAATAAATTTTCATATTTCTAGTTCAAACAGATTCTGTAATATTTTAAACATAGTAATAAAAAAATTGTAAACACCACTTGGTCTTTCAAGAAAGATCAGTTTAAACTACGGTATTAGTTTGAACTCTCATTCGCACATAGACAGACAGCCGTAATATGGAGAGAGACTTGGAATTTGTAATAGACGAATTGATGATCAATTCAGGGAACGCGGTGGAAAGTGTAACGGAGACACTTAACTCAATATCAAGTGAGATAAAAAGATTGTTGCAGATGCTAAAGGATTTTGGTGCCAAAGTGTTAGTGACGCTAAAGAATGTTGGCGGCCAAGTGTTAGTGACGCTAAAGAATGTTGGTGGCCAAGTGTTACTGACGCTGAAGAATATTGGAGGAGAAATGGTGGTGACAATGAAGAATATTGGTGGTGGATTTGCTAGTTGGTTTAATAGGGTGTTTCCGCCGGAAACTAGAACCGAAAAGATCAAAGAATGGTGTAAGTTTGCTTTATGCTTCATAGGGATTCTAGTTATTCTTTATGTAAGCTTTTATGTTGGAAAAGTAGGGGCGGAAATAATGAAGAATATTTTTGGTAATGGATTTCCTAGTTGGTTTACTACGGTGTTTCCGCCGGGAACTAGGGTTCAAATGATCAAAGAATGGTGTCAGGTTGCTTTATACATCATAAAGTTTCTGCTGCGTTCGACTGAACAAGATGATGAAAGCTTTCGTGTTGGAAAAATGGTGGCGACAGTAAAGAATTTTGGTGATGGATTTGCTGACGTGTTTCCGCCGCCGGGAACTAAACTCCATAAGATCAAAGAATGGTGTCAGGTTGCTTCACCTTTCATTGGTTTGCTGCTGCGGTGGCTTCAAGAAGATGCTGAAACCTATTATCAGGGAGTGAAATCGCAGCTGGAGCTGACTAATTTAGAGGGTGAAAGCTCTATGTATGCGGCGGTGCTGGGACTGATACTGCTACTGCCCAATTATCTGAAGGAAAAAAATGATAAAATAAAGCCAGGCAAGAATTTATAGTACAGTAATAATTAATTCCAAGAATTTATAGTATAATAACAACCCTTTATAGTGGCAGCAAAAGCACAAGGACCGGTGATCGGAATCGATCTCGCCACTACATACTCATCCGTCGACGTGTTGCCAGGACCGATGATCGGAATCGATCTCGGAACTACATACTCATCCGTCGGCGTGTGGCAACACGACCATGTTGAAATCATTGCCAATGGTCAAGGTAACAGAAGGACGCCATCCTACGTTAGTTTCACTGATTTGGAGCGTCTCATTGGTCATGTCGCCGAAAAAGAAGTCGCTAGGAACCCTACCAATACTGTCTTTGGTAAGATCTCGTCTTTTTGCGGTTTTAATATATCAGATTTTTCATACCATGTTATGTATGCGAAGAGCTTTATATTTTACTGATTTCTGTTCTACTTGATAGATCCGCGATGTTAATGTATGATTGCATATAAGTATTGATAACACTCAACGAAATTCTAGGCAGAACTTTCGTGTTTAAAATTAATTCACATGTTAAAGATTGGACTTAAGACGTACTTGGTGAATAGAATTTCGTTTCAAAAAATTATTTGATAATGCGAACATTTTATGCGTATCCACGCCAAGATCGATCTTTCTTATCAACTCTTCAATCAATGGAACCGGCGAACAAAAGTATTATGCTGAAATTGTTCTCAGAAACTTTCAGCACGACAAGGAAAACAGTTTTCTTGTCTGATTAGCAGATAGAGCTCGGCTATTGTCTGATGATAGTGTTGTTATGAAGAACATACAAAATTTTGGTTTGATCATAAGCATGTTAATGTGTTACTATTATGTGAAAATTCTTGAAAGTTTGTTTATGGCTGTTTTGGAGCTTAAGCACACCGGCTATAAAAATTATTTAGTTCTTGAAAACCACATGCTGATGTTAACCTGAACTTTTGCACCATGCAGCTGCTAAAAGGTTGATAGGTAGGAGATTTAGTGATGCCTCTGTGCAGAGTGACATGAAGTTGTGGCCATTCCAGGTTGGTGCTGTTGCTGGTGATAAGCCGCCGAGGATTGGAGTCTACTACAAGGGTGAGAAGAAACAGTTTACTGCTGAGGAGATCTCAGCTATGGTGCTCATGAAGATGAAAGAGATTGCTGAAGCTTTCCTTGGCACAAGTGTTAGGAATGCTGTGGTTACTGTTCCAGCCTACTTCAATGACTCTCAGCGTCAGGCCACCAAGGATGCTGGTGTTATTGCAGGCCTGAATGTGATGCGTATTATCAATGAACCTACAGCAGCTGCCCTTGCTTATTATGGTCTTGATAACAAAGCTACGGGTGTTGCTGAGAAGAATGTGCTAATCTTTGATCTTGGTGGTGGTACATTGGATGTCTCTATTCTCACAATTGTGGAAGGTAGTCTCTTTGTGGTGAAAGCTACTGCTGGAGACACCAGCCTTGGAGGCGAGGACTTCACCAATAGGTTGGTTAACCATTTTGTTCAGGAATTCAAGATAAAGAGCACAAAGGATATCACTAGTAATCCTATGGCGCTCCAAAGGTTGAGAACTGCATGTGAGAGTGCAAAAAGGACTCTTTCATCCTCTGCTCAGACCACCATTGAAATCGTCAATCTATACGAGGGTATTGACCTTTCTTCCACCATCACACGTACTAAGTTTGAAGAGCTTAACATGGATCTGTTTGCAAAGTGTGTGACATCAGTTGAGCGCTGTTTGAGGGACGCTCGGATGATCCAGATCTCGGTTCATGATGTCGTCCTGATTGGTGGTTCCACTAAAATCCCAAAGGTCCAACAACTTTTGCAGGACCTTTTCAATGGAAAGGAGCTATGCAAAAGCATCAACCCTGATGAGGCTGTTGCTTATGGTGCTGTAGTGCATGCTGCAATTTTAAGTGGTGAGCGTAAGGTGCAGGACCTTTTGCCGTTGGATGTTACTCCTCTTTCCCTTAGTGTGAGATCTGATACTTCTCATAACAATGCTGTAACGTCGATTCCCAAAAACACCACTATCCCAACAAGGAATAAACACTTTACAATCTACCCCCACACGAAAACGATTCAGGTCTTTGAAGGTGAGAAAGTGAAGATCACGGACAACAACTTGCTTGGCGAATTCGAGCTCTCTGGCGTTCCTCCTAAAAGTCCTCAAATCACAGCGCGCCTTCAAATTGATGCCAATGGTATCTTGAATGTCTCTACTGAGGACACGACGAATGGTAAGAAGAACAAGATTACAGTCACCAATAACAAGGGCAGACTCTCGAAGGAGGAGATCGAGAAGATGGTTCAGGAAGCAGAGAAGTACAAATCTGAGGATGAGGAACACAAGAGGAAGGTCAAGGCAAAGAATGCTTTGGAGAACTACTCAAACAATATGAAGAAAGCTGTGAAAGATTACAAGGAGACGATTGAGGATGCCACCGAGCAAAGCAACCAATGGCTCAACGGCAACCACCTTGCTGGGGCTGATCAAATTGAGGGCAAACTGAAGGAGCTACAGAGCCTCTGCAACTCAATGACTGCAAAAATGTACCCTGGGGCAGGAGGCGACATGTAAGTGGGTGTGCATTATTCGGATTAAATCGAAAAACCAAATCGAATTTTAATTTGGATTGGTTTTTTGGTTTGGTTTCCGATTGAGAAATTAAAATTTTCAGTTTTTTGGTATGGTTTCGGATTTAGAAAATTAAAAACCGATAAACAGAAAATTTATGTAATATTATAGTTTTAAACTACTCAGGCGGATCCAACATTTCAAAAGAATGGGTGCACAATTATGAAGAGGTAAATCTAGGATTTACATTTGACGGATTTAACTATAGTGTCTTACCATGAACTCACTATACTTTTGAAATTATAGGTTCAAAATTATATTCTTTTTGAAATTGTAGTGATTTTCATTATATATCTATATTTCATGTTGAAAATAAGACCATCTAGTGTGGGATTTGAACCGCCAATTTTGCTAGGAGTCTTTGAGCATGGGGCACGCACATATATTTTAGTAGTTTTAAAAAAATATAATATTGTTATACATGATTTAAGGAAAGGAGTATGGGTTCACGTGAACCCTGGATTATCCTAGATACGCCCCTGACTCAAGGATGTATCATTTTGATATCCCCTAATCATGTGTTACCTTTGTTCTGGCGGACTCTCACTCAAAGAATCCATTCCCACTAAATTTTTGTGATCTGAAAGATCTAAGGGAAGAGCAGTAAAGCAACAATTCACCACAATCAAAGCGTAGGAAGGGCAAAAACCAGGTGATAATCCCTTTATGAGTTAGAAATTTGAGTTTGATCTTTAATCTTCACTCTAGCCATTAGCTTTTACTTGATTTCTAAAAAATGGTTTTGGGGTATATGTGAGTTTTGTGGAGTTTCTTGGTGATTTGTGTTGGTTTTTGCAGTTTCGCTCTTTGGGGTGGTCAAAGTTCAGTTGGTTGGTTATTAGGATTTCACCTTGTTAATGAAGGTCAATTACATCAACCTAAATCTTATTTTCATAATCTTCGTTTTAGATAATCTTAGTAATGTTACTGGTTAGTTGCTTGAATTTTTACTTTTAATTATTGATGAGAGTTCGATTTTCATCTTGTAATTCCTTCCATAATTCCCCTCACTACCCTATGTATAATTAAAAAAGAAAAAGGTTGCATTCCAAGAAAGCCTAATTTTAATATTTTTATATCAATATATGTTTTGTCAAGTAAATTTGATTTTTTATTGCAGTAGGCTTCAATTTTTACGGTATTTGTTGGCGAGCCCTTTGTTTGAGTATCATTATTTTTTGGCAAAATACCTTAAATCACCCCTAAATTTAGCTCAGATTATTAGTATCCTTCTCGAACTATGTCGGGTCTTAATTTCCTCCCTCAACTTGGCCTTTTGAAAGACATTACCCCCTAGACGCTGATGTGGCAAAAAGTGTGGGTGTCCTCGCTTGTCACGTGGATTTTTTTTGTATATGTGATTTTTTTTTTGAAAAATAAAATATATTTTTACCGTTTTAAGAATATTACTTTTTTTAGATAAATTTTTTCGAATACAATTTATAATAAACTTGGATAAAACTACATTATTTAGGCTAAATATTTTTATTTGGCCAAAAATAATAAAGTTTTAGTTAATCTTTTTTTGAATTTGACCTGAAAATAAAAATTTATACAAATGAAATAAATAGTTAAAACATCTAAAAAGTTATAAAAAAATACATAGTTTGAAATTAATTATTTTGGCTATAATTTTTGTACAGCTCTAAATTACGGTGCTCTAAAAAAAATTTGTTACAGATTTACCTAAAAAAGTAAAAACACACAGTTGAAATAAATAGTCATTGCATCAAAACAAAAAATAAAAAGAATGTATTGATGCAATGACTATTTATTTTTTATAACTTTTTAGATGCCTTAACTATTTATTTCAATTGTATAAATCTTTATTTTCAGGTAAGAACAAAGAAAGATTAACTAAAACTTTATTATTTTTGCCCAAATAAAAATATTTAGCCTAAATAATGTAGTTCTATCCAAGTTTTATTATAAATTATATCCAAAAAAAATTTATCTAAAAAAGTAATATTCTTAAAACGTTAAAAATATATTTTATTTTTCAAAAAAAGCCACATATACAGAAAAATTCACGTGGCAGGTGAGGGCACCCACACTTTTTGCCACATCAGCGTCTAGGGGATAATGTCTCACAAAAGGCCAAGTTGAGAGGGATAATTAAGACCGAACATAGTTCGCAAAGAATACTAATAATCTGAGCCATATTTAGGGGTGGTTTAAGGTCTTTTGCCTTATTATATTAATGTGAGAATTATTACGGTATCATAGCTGACAGAATTCCTGATTTAGTTCTTATCCCATTAGTACATAAATTTTATTTTTATAACGTATAGGTCACAGCTTGAAAGCAAAGCAACATAAAAAATTATTGCACTCTTACACTTTAGACAATTTTAAAGGTAAACAATCACATAGTAAAATCACAGTTATTCGTTAATTAAAGAGTGATGGAAAGGAAAAGTAAAGAAAAAGGGAAAACAACTTTCGGTTTTATAAAATATGCCCTGGGCCAGTGTTTAAGGTTTGTTCTCTAAAATGGTTGGAGTGGGACCCTGCTAATTTATATTCTGGTAGGAATTTGCAAATTATTATGATTCTTACTTCTATAGACAATAACGTTTCTTTTTCTAAAGACTATTTAATAAGTTAATGGGCCAAGCGCAACAAGTTATTTACGGGGATTTGCATCTATACCTAGTTTTTGGGTATCTTTTAACTTATATTTGTTTTACAAAAAAATTGTAAGCGTATCCATTTTTCGCATAACTTCAGCCATACGGGCCTGAAGTAGCAAAAATTTATGTCTGAAGTTTGAATTTCAGAATTTTTTGTCTGAAGTTTGGCCTGACTTGCAAAGACAATCACGCAAACTTCAGTTCATAAGCAAGGACAAACTTCAGGTCAATTGTTTATGTCTGAAGTTTGAAGTTCAGAATTTTTTGCCTGAAGTGTAGCCTTATCAAAGAAAAACTTCAGATATTTTTACCTGAAGTTTGACCTAACTTGCAAAGGCAATCACGCAAATTTCAGTTCATAGTGCAAGGGCAAACTTCAGTTCAATTGTGTATGTCTGAGTTTGAACTTCATAATTTTTTGCTCGAAGTGTAGCCTTATCAAAGCAAAAGTTCAGACAAATTAGTCCCTAATTAGAAATGTCGAGTAAGTACCTGTTGAAATTTTGAACCTTAAGCAAAGGAAGAGATGAGTTGTTAAAAGATTGAGAATGAGCTAGAACGAGAATGAGCTAGAACTACTAATAATATATGGAGCAGAATTGTTTATGGAAGTTTATAGAGCATTGATGATTGGTCTAATTTTTTATGAATGGTTCCAGGATTTAAGCATCATATCTAGTCATCCTAATCGTGATAGTGCAAACTTCAAACAAATTAATCTGAAGTTCTTTAATTTGCAGTACAAATTTCAGGACAAAATCAGCTTGTTATATTTGAACTTCAGTTAGTGCAAGCTTCAAATAATTTGTAGTGCAAATTTCCACATCAGTAAAGTCAAGATAACACAAAGGCTTTATATAAGCTTACATCACTGAGTTTTATACAACAAGCTATGGCGATCTTGACAACTACAAATTACCTCAGCAAAATTAGTGTTTCTGCTGAAGGTCTAATCTATGACATAGATTAGTAACGGTATAAATATCTCTGCAGGCGATAAATCTTGCCAGAACATATTTAGGTCCTAAATCTAAGATTTTGCATACGAACGTATCGTGAACAATTAGAGTATTTATAATTTGACGACAATACAGTCATCGAAAAGAAGCAAGAAGAGTAAAAGGTTAGAGAGAGAGAAAAGATGAAGGAGAGGAAAAGAAGAGGAGGAAGAAAGGAGTGCATAGTTCAGGAATAAGAAGAAGAAGCGTCTGAAGAAGAGGAGAAGAGGAGGCGTCCGAAGTTGGCAAAATTAGAGTATAGGTTAAATAATTTTAAAAATATGGGTATAAGTATTTTGCGCTATTTACATCTGATAGCCAAAAAAAAAATTTAAAATTTGTATAATTTTTATATATAACATACATAATGTATATATGTATACAAAAAATATACAAATTTTATATATTTTTTCGACTATTATTTTTACAGCGGCTATACAATGTCATTTTCCTAAATTATTTTCCAAGTTATGCTTTTTCTACTAGCTTGCGTCAAATAATGGTAAGAAACTGGCACTAATTTACCGGTACCTGCGACCCAATGAGTACATAATCATGTCTTCACGTAAAAAAAGTTACAACTTATAGTATTTTTTGTTGTTATATATCGTTTTTTAAGAGTCACGTTTTGTGAACTTTAATTAATATTTTAAAATATATTTTTTTATTTTAATGACATGAGAAAAATTATAACTTATAGTATTTTTTGTACGGTTTTTATATATATAATATTTTATTTTTAAGATATAAAATTGATCCATCCAATTTGGTTTTGAAGATTAATCAAACTAACTCTTGAAAAGCTAAACGTGAAAAATAATTTGAAACTGATGGAGTATTAATACATCTTCCCACCTTAATTTATGTCTTAAGCATGGCAAACTAGTATTGTTTAATTTGATGTGGATATCAGGTGTAGTTAAATTTTTTGGCAGGCACTATATATTGAGTTTATTCGTAAAATGGTACTGTTAAATTTGTTATGTAGTTTATAGGCATGCGAACTGATTTGATCAAAAAATGGTAAATCAACAAGATTAAAAATAAGACTTAACGATTAAGATCGAAGAAGATGCCAAGCCTGGCTACGAGAACAGCGTGTCCGAGGACAGAACCAAGAACAATGTAAAAGCAAATAAAATTATTTTAATTGAGAGCGAAAATATAATACAACATAAGTTTTGCCAAGAATTTTGTATCCTACAATGGCTGTTAAGCCTATTATTTATAGTTATACCTAAGGAAATGAGATCTTAGTTTCAAGCCCCGGTTAAATGATAATAAAGGAGCCATTGATGAGCATGTAACGGCAGACCATGAATGCAAAAATTCTCTGCAACAGCTTCCCATTTAATGCTAGGGAATATTCTTCATCGAATGTTATCCGATGTTAAGTACGTCGACCATGCTCTCTTCGAGGTTTACTCGACGTCAGTTGCAGTTGTTGTTCCCGGTACTAGTTGTTGCTTTTTATTTGTCTGCAGTTTCACGCATTGCGCTATCATTCAATCATTCATTATAAACTATTTTTATCCTGTACAGACAGTCCACCTGCTTTCCGGTGACATATCTTTGTGTCATTGAGAAGTTGTGAAGATCCCTTCCTTGGCGAAAAATTTTCTGAACAGTCTCTGATGCTTGAAATGACACACGTCTGAGAGATCCTTCATTGTAGCCAAATATTGGCCAATGATGGTCGTTTGTCAGAGAGGACGAAGCTTTGCCGAAGTAAGGGAGCGAGAGCACGACAGGATTTTAGACCTCCAATGCTGGTTGACAGAGCAGTAGCGACAGAGTAGCGGATAGTGGATGACCGAGATTGAATCTTTTTGGACGCAAGCAATGAAAAAAATGGCGCTTGTGATTTGGGAATTTTTGACAGAGAGACGTTATAGCTGAGATAGTGTTTGAAAGTGGGTATGTCACGACCCCAAATGCCCAGTCGTGATGGCGCCTATCACAATACTAGGCAAGCCAACTCCAACCATCAACCACATTAAATTTCTTTCATAAAACTATTTTCTAACACTAATTTAAATCTCAATTCTCATAAGAAATGTATAAAATAGCTAAAGTGTGCGAAAATCAGTAAATCATTAAACCGACACATCCCAAACATCGCGTGTCACGAGTCTAGAGCCTCTAAATATACAAATCCGACTGTCTAATACATAACAAGCCTAAAATGCGGGAAAAACAAGTATAGGAAGGAAGAAAGCAGGCCTGCGAACGCCATGCAACTACCTTGCAGTCTCCTGCAAACTCTGACAATGCTGAGGACCCTCACTCTGCCGCTCGGGCACCTGGATCTACACACAAGGTGCAGGGAGTAACGTGAGTATGCCAACTCAGTAAGTAACTAAAGTACATAAGGTCTGAAAGCAGTGACGAGCAGTTAAAAAATCATATAGAAAAGTAAACGACAGAATATCAAGTCAAACTCAACAGTTTTTAAACCAGTTTCTTCATAAAACTTCTGTTTTGATTGAAATATTATGAAATCATTTACTTAGCAGTTTTCAACAAAGGCTCATTTTAAAAGAAGAGTGAAATCAACATAAATATCATAAATGGGCCCCTCGGGCAAGGTATCACTCATAAATATCGCCTCTCGGGCAAGCCTCTTAGTCACTCGTGACTCAGCTCTCGTCACTCAGTACTCACACTCAGCACTCAGACTCAACAATATCTCATAATAGTAATAATCATAATAACCGCTACGGCGTGCAGCCCGATCCATAGTTTATAGTCGACTACACTCACTGGGGGTGTACAGACTTCGGAGGGGCTCCTACAACCCAAGCGTCATATCGTTGCGGCACGCAACCCGATCCAATATATATATATATATATATCGCTGCGGCGTGCAGCCCGATCCATAATATATACGTATAATATTGTTGTGGTGTGCAGCCCGATCCATAATATTTATAATCTTCACCATTAGGTCCTCAACCTCTCTCAGTCATTAACCTCACAGCCACTCAGGCATAACAGTAGAAATCAGGGAACTCAGTCCGAACAGTTCTCATATTTTAAGAAGTAGAGTGATAAAACAAGTTTTAAAAAATAAACAGGTAAAACATAACTGAGGATATGCTTCCAAACAAATAGAGTGAGGAAAAACAGTATAAATGCCCCTAAGGGTCTCAACAGGTCGGCACAAGGCCCCAAACATGGCATACAACCCATAATACAGTATAAATTTCTAAAATACGGGATATCATAAGATTTCAAATCAAGTACGCAACTTAATAGTCGCTACAAGACAGATCAAGTAACAATCCCTACCGGTGCACGCCCACACGCTTGCCACCTAGCATGTGAGTCACCTCATTTAGCAAAACGATACGAATACCGGGGTTTTGTACCCTCGGTTTCAAATTTACAATGGTTACTTACCTCAAACCGAGTGAATTACTACTCCGCGACGCCTTTGCCTCTCTCCTCGGCCTCAACTCGCGCCGAATCTACCCAAAATCAGAATCATAAAGGGATAAAGCCCATGCGAAATTAATCAAATTATACCAAAAATTCCGAAATTGGTCCAATGCGGCCCCCGGGCCCACATCTCGAAATTTGATAAAAGTCACATCAACTGAATTCTTATCCTCCCACGAGTTCATACATACCAAGAATACAAAAATTCGACCACAAATGGCCCCTCAAATCCCTAGATTAAAGTCTCAAGTTTCCAAGCCCTAACTCCCCAATTTAGGCTTCAAATTCCCCCAAATTTCATGTTTAATTAGGTAGAAATCATAATAGGATCGATTATTAAGTCCAAAATTCTTACCTCCAATAAGTTCTCTTTGATTCCCTCTTCAATCTCCCTCAAAAAGCTCCAAAACCGAGTCAAAAATGGTGAACATAGGCCAAAACTTGCGAAAATGGCCTTTTAAACATTCTGCCCAGTGATCAGAAGTCCTTCTTCGCGAACGCGGTCAAAGCCTCGCATTTGCGAAGCACAAAAATACCATTGACCAAAATTCTCTTACGCGAACGCGACCACACCAACGCGAACACGATGCTTTAGCCTCTCAAACCATCGCGAACGCGTCAGACATCTCGCGAACATGATGCTTCATATTCCGACCCTTCGCGAATGCGGGACTCCCTCGCGAACACGAAGGACAAATCTCCAGCCTCCCTTCCTGACTCTTCGCGAACGCGAAGCACAAATTATCTGCAACACTACAACAGATTTCTGTAATTTCCTTTAACTTGAAATGGTCCGTTCCACCATCCGAAACTCACCCGAGGCCATCGGGACCCCAACCAAACATGCCAACATATCCTATAACCTCATTCAAACTTGTTACAACCTTCGAAAAGCCCAAAACAATATCAAAACACCAAAATCACATCGCATTCAAGCCTAAGAATTCAAAAAACTTCCAAATTCCGCTTTCAATCAAAAAGTCTATCAAACCACGTTCGAATGACCTGAAATTTTGTACACACATCCCAAATGACACAACGGACCTACTGCAACTCCCGAAATTTCATTCCGACCCCTATATCAAAATCTCACCTACCAACCGGAAAACGCCAAAATTTCAATTTCGCCAATTCAAGCCTAAATCTACTTAGGACCTCCAAAATACATTCCGATCATGCTCCTAAATTCCAAATAACCTCCTGAAGCTATCCAAACCATTGGAACTCACATCCTATCCCTTTAACATGTAAGTCAATATCCGGTTGACTTTTCCAACTTAAGCTTACTCAAAAGAGTCTAAGTATCTCAACCTTACCAAAACCTCTCCGAACTCGAGCCAACCAACCCGATAACACAAAATACAGCTAAACAAGGCAATAAGAAGTATAAATGGGAAAACGAAGCGATAATTCATAAAATGACCGGTCCGGTCGTTACACCCTCCCCCTCTTAAACAAACGTTCATCCTCGAACGAGTCAAGAAACATACCTGAAGCCTCAAATAGGTGAGGATATCTGCTCCGCATCTCCCGCTCGGTCTCCCAAGTAGCCTCCTCCACGGGCCGACCTCTCCACTATACTTTCACTGAAAGCTATATACTTCGACCTCAACTTTCGAACCTGACGCTCCAAAATAGTTGTTGGCTCCACATCATAAGTCAGATCATCATCTAACTGAACTGTGCTGAAATCCAAAACATGAGACGGATCGCCAATATACTTCCGAAGCATAGAAACATAAAATACCGGATGCACACTCGATAGCTGGGTGGCAAAGCAAGCTTCATACGCCACCTCCCCAATCCTTCGAAGCACCTCAAAAGGCCCAATAAACCGAGGGATCAATTTACCCTTCTTCCCAAATATCATAACACCCTCCATGGGTGAAACCTTCAACAGAACCTTCTCGCCAACCATGTAGGACACATCCCGAACCTTCCTGTCAGCATAACTCTTTTGTCTTAACTGCACTGTGCGAAGACTCTCCTGAATCACTTTTACCTTGTCTAAAGCATCCTGCACCAAGTCTGTCCCCAATAGTCTGGCCTCACTCAGCTCAAACCAACCAACTGGAGATCTACACCACCTCCCATACAAAGCCTCATATGGAGCCATTTGAATACTCGACTGGTAGCTGTTGTTATAAGCAAACTCTGCGAGCGGTAGAAACTGATCCCATGACCCTCCGAAATCAATGACACAAGCGCGCAACATGTCCTCCAATATCTGAATAGTGCGCTTGGACTGCCCGTCCGTCTGAGGGTGAAAAGTTGTGCTCAACTCAACTTGAGTACCCAACTCTCGCTGCACAGACCTCCAAAACTGCAAAGTGAACTGAGTGCCCCTATCTGAAATGATGGAAACTGGGACACCATGCGAGCGAACAATCTCTCGGATATAGATCTCTGCCAACTGCTCTGAAAAATAGGTAGTACACACAGGAATGAAGTGCGCGGACTTAGCCAGTCGATCCACAATCATCCAAATAGCATCGAACTTCTTCAAAGTCCGTGGGAGCCCAACTAAAAAGTCCATAGTGATCCGCTCCCACTTCCACTCTAGAATATCCATACGCTAAAGCAAGCCACCCGGTCTCTGATGCTCATATTTTACCTGCTGACAATTGATACACCGAGCCACAAATCCCACAATGTCTTTCTTCATCCTCCTCTACCAATAATGTTGTCTCAAATCCTAATACATATTTGCGGCACCCGAATGAATGGAATACCGCGAGCTATGGGCCTCCTCTAGAATCAACTCCCGAAGTCCATCCACATTGGGCACACATATCTGGCCCTGGATCCTCAACACCGCATCATCACCAATAGTCACATCTCTGGCATCATCGTGCTGAACTTTGTCCTTAAGGACAAGCAAATGAGGATCATCATATTGGAGCTCTCTGATGCCATCATATAAGGAAGACCGAGAAATCACACAAGCCAACACCCGACTAGGCTCCGAAATATCTAACCTCACGAACCGATTGGCCAAGGCCTGAACATCAACTGCAAGAGGTCTCTCCCTGGATGAAATATATGCCAAGCTCCCCATAATCACCGCCTTCCGGTTCAAAGCATTGGCTACTACATTGGCCTTCTCCGGATGGTACAAAATAGTAATATCATAATCCTTTAGTAACTCCAACCATCTCCGCTGCCTCAAATTGAGATCCTTCTGTTTGAACAAGTGTTGGAGGCTACGATGATCAATAAACACCTCACAAGACACACCGTTAAAATAATGCCTTCAAATCTTCAATGCGTGAATAATGGAAGCCAACTCCAAATCATGAACATGGTAGTTCTTTTCATGGGACTTCAATTGACGAGAAGCATAAGCAATAACTCTACCCTCCTGCATCAACGCACATCCAATACCAACTCTCGAAGCATCATAATACATGGTATATAAACCTGAAGTTGATGGCAACACTAACACTGGAGTTGTGGTCAAGGCAGTCTTGAGCTTCTGAAAGCTCTCATCGCACTCATCCGACCACCTGAATAAATCACTCTTCTGAGTTAACTTGGTCAAGGGCGATGCGATATATGAGAATCCCTGAACAAACTGGCGATAATAGCCTGCCAAACCAAGAAAGATACGAATCTCTATCGCTGAGGACGGTCTGGGCCAACTCTGGACTGCCTCTATCTTCTTTGGATCAACCTGAATACCCTCGCTAGACACCACGTGGCCCAAGAATGCCACTGAACTGAGCTGAAACTCACACTTGGAAAACTTTCCATAAAGTTTCTCCTCCCTCAATATCTGCAATGCAACTCTCAAATGCTCCGCGTGCTCCTCCTAACTACGTGAATACAATAGAATATCATTAATGAAAACTATGACAAATGAGTTGAGATACGGCCGAAACACGCGGTTCATCAAGTGCATGAATGTTGTTGGGGCATTGGTCAGCCGAAAAGACATCATCAAGAACTCATAATGACCATATCGGGTCCTGAAAGCCATCTTAAGAATATCTGAATCCCTGATCTTTAGTTGGTGATAACCTGAACGGAGATCAATCTTGGAGAACACTCTCGCTCCTTGAAGCTGATCAAACAAGTCATCAATGCGAGGCATGGGATACTTGTTCTTAATTGTAACCTTGTTCAACTGCTTGTAATCAATGCACATCCTCATAGTGCCATTCTTTTTCTTCACAAATAGAATCGGCGCACCCTAAGGCGACACACTAGGACGAATGAACCCCTTATCAAGGAGTTCCTAAAGCTGCTCCTTTAACTCCTTCAACTCCGCTGGTGCCATACGATACGGTGGAATAGAGATGGGCTGAGTGTCCGGCACCAGATAAATATCAAAATCAATATCCCTGTCCGGTGGCATACCCGGTAGGTCTGCAGGAAACACATCGGGAGAATTCCTCACAACTAGAACAAAATTAATACTAGGGGTCTCTGTACTGACATCCCTTACAAAGGCTAAATACTAAAGACAACCCTTCCCAATCATACGCTGGGCCTTTAGAAACGAAATCACCCTACTGGGGACAAAATCAGTAGAACCCCGCTACTCAATCTATGGCACACCCGGCATAGCCAACGTCACTATCTTAGCGTGATAGTCTAATATAGCACGATATGGAGATAGCCAATCCATTCCCAATATGACATTGAAATCCACCATACATAATAACAAAAGATCCACTCGGGTCTCTAGACCCCAAATAGTCACCACATAGGACCGGTACATATGGTCTACAACAATAGTATCGTCCACCGGAGTAGATACACGAACAGGTAAAACAAGAGGCTCATGGGGCATATCCAAATAACGAGCAAAGTATGATGACACATAAGAAAAGGTAGAACCGGGATCAAATAACACAGAGGCATCTCTGCGGCAGACTAAGATAATACTTATAATCACAGCATCTGAAGCAACAACATCTGGTCTACCTGGGAGGGTATAGAAATGAGCCTGACCACTACCTGATCGACCTCCCCCTCTGGGGAGATTCCTAGCTGACTGGCCCCTACCCCTAGCTGCCTGAGCGAGTGGTGAAGTAACTGGAGCTGAAGTCAAAGGCTGAACTCTCTGCTGAGACAGACCCTCAAGAAGACGAGGACACTGCCTCATCATATGCCTAAACTCTCCACACTCATAACAGCTCTCCGGTGCTGGAGATGAAGACTGAAGGGAACCCCTGGCATCGGAATGACCAGTAGAAGGACTTGGCATGGAAGAACCCTGAACTAATGGAGAACGAGATGAACTCTGGGCTAGAAGGGCACTGAGTGATGAATGGACCTGATGAGAACTGTAAGAACCATGACTCGATGATGTCCTATGATAACCTGGGCGAGCTGACTGAACTTGCCTGAATGGACGGCCTCTGTCGTGCTAAAACTGACCCCTCGAAGGAGCACTACCAAAGCTACCAGATCCCCGAGGCCTATTGGCCTCCCTCTCCTCTCGCTCCTGGCGACAAACCGACTCAATCTCACTGGCGATGTCAACAACCTCCTCGAAAGTAGCACTTGACACCCTCTCCCTAGTTATGAGAATCAGAAGTTGATATGTGAGGCCATCAACGAACCTCCTGGTCCTCTCTCGATCTGTGGGAATCAACCAGACCGCATGACGAGCTAACTTAGAGAACCGCATCTCATACTGTGTCACAGTCATCTCTCCTTGATGCAACTGCTCGAACTGCCTGCGCAGCTCCTCTCGGCGAGACTATGGCACATATTTCTCCAGAAAGAGAATAAAGAATCACTGCCAGGTAAGGGGCACTACACCAACAGGCCTACGCCTCTCATAAGCCTCCCACCAAGTAAAGGCAGCTCCAGAAAACTGAAAGGTAGTAAATGCTACGCCACTGGTCTCTAGAATACCCGTCGTACAAAGAATCCTCTGACACTTGTCCAAGAAACTCTGGGCATCCCCGCCTTCAGTACCGCTGAAAGTTGGAGGTTGAAGTCTACCAAACCTCTCAAATCGACGCTGCTCGTCGTCAGGAAAACTGGTACCAATTCGTTAGATATAAAGCACGACTTGTGGCACAAGGGTTTTCCCAAAGGCCTGGAATTGATTATATGGAGACATATTCTCCTGTAGTGGATGCTATCACCTTCAGGTATCTCATAAATATGGCAGTACAAGAAAAACTTGATATGCATCTAATGGATGTTGTTACAGCCTATTTGTATGGATCATTAGATAACGAAATTTTTATGAAAGTACCTAAGGGATTTAAAGTGCCAGAAGCATATAAAAATTTTCGAGAAACTTGTTCAATAAAACTTCAGAAATCTTTATACGGATTGAAACAATCAGGACGTAAGTGGTACAATCGCCTGAGTGAATACCTGTTGAAAGAAGGGTACAAGAATGATCCAATTTGTCCCTGTGTCTTTATAAAATGGTCTGGATCTGAATTTGTTATAATCGCCGTGTATGTTGATGATTTAAATATCATTGGAACTCCTGGGGAGCTTCCAAAAATAGTAGACTGTTTGAAGAAAGAATTTGAAATGAAAGATCTTGGAAAAACAAAATTTTGTCTTGGTCTACAAATTGAGTATATGAAAGATGGAATATTTGTCCATCAATCGACATACACCGAAAAGATTTTAAAGCGATTCTATATGGATAAAGCACATCCATTGAGTACCTCGATGGTTGTGAGATCACTTGATATAAAGAAAGATCCATTCCGACCGCATGAAAATGATAAATAGTTTCTTGGTGCCGAAGTACCATATCTTAGTGCAATTGGGGAATTAATGTATCTTGCCAATAATTCCCGATCAGATATAGCTTTCTCAGTAAGCTTATTGGCAATATTTAGTACTTCGCCAACACAAAGACACTGGAATGGTATTAAACATATATTCAGATACCTCCAAGGGACCATTGATATGGGTTTATTTTATTCAAATGAATCCAAACCATCATTGATTGATTATGCAGATGCAGGATATTTGTCTGATCCACACAAAGGTCGATCTCAGACAGGCTATTTATTTACAAGTGGAGGTACAACCATATCATGGCGTTCGACAAAACAAACTATGGTTGCTACTTCTTCAAATCATGCAGAGATAATAGCCATTCACGAAGCAAGTCGAGAATGCGTTTGGTTAAGATCTATAACTCAACACATTCAACAAACATGCGGTCTTTCTTCGAAAGAGAATATTCAAACAATATTGTATGAAGACAATGCTGCATGCATAGCTCAATTGAAAGGAAGATATATCAAAGGAGATAGAACAAAACACATTTCACCGAAATTCTTTTTCACTCATGATCTTCAGAAGAATGGTGAAATAGATGTACAACAAGTTCGTTCAAGTGATAATTTGGCTGATCTGTTCACTAAGGCATTACCAACCTCAATATTTGAAAAGCTGATATATAAGATTGGAATGTGTCCGTCTTCGAGACATTAAGTGATTTTTCATCAGGGGGAGTAACTACACGCTGCACTCTTTTCCTTAACCAAGGTTTTGTCCCACTGGGTTTTCCTGGTAAGGTTTTTAATGAGGCAGCAAACAATGCATATTATAAATAACTATGTACATCCCAATATTTTTTTGTAAGTTTTTAATGAGGCACATTATCTTACATGGACATCCAAGGGGGAGTGTTATGAATAGTTTGTACATTGGATACTACTTTGGATACTACATTGGATACTACATTGGATGCTACATTGGATGCCCATGTTGTGAATAACTTAAAGATTAAATTTCCTATTTTATGTCCATCATCTTTACTTTTTATGCCTATAAAAGGCCATGTAATTGCAATGAAAAATTACACCAAAGTGAAAGAAGAAAACACTTCTTCATTCTCTCTATCTCTTCTTGTTTACATTTTACTGCATTGCTTTTATTTTATAACATGTATTCTTTTCTTATGAATTATTATATTATCAAATAAGACGTTTTTCGTTTGTTTGGTCATATATAACATATCAAACAAAAAAATTTATTTTAAAGTTATTTTAGCAAAGTTATTCGTGGATTAATTTGGGTATAATTTAAAATAGTCAACAACTACTTTAAGTTAGATGTAGATGCATGCCTGGGAATCTGTAGTACTCTTTTGGAAAGTGTTTAAAGCTTTTCTCGGAAGTTCAAGCAAAGAAGCAACAACGAAATTAGAGAAAGGACCATTCATTTACATGCATGACATTGACCTTAATTGACTCTCTTGGTATTTTACATATTGGTTCTTCAATACTATTAACTTTACCCAAAAAGTCTAATATTATGAAAGTGAAAATATTATATTCCCCGTGTTTCAAATTATATAAGGTAGTTTGATCCGACATAAAATTTAAGAAAAAAAATTAGAATTTGTAATCTTAAAAACTTAGAGTTTAATATTGAATTATTTTGAATTGCAAAAATATATCGTTATTTTTTGAAACTATGTAAAAAGTATCATATAATTTGAAGAGATGCTATTGCTTTGTTATCTTTCGTACCGAAGAAAAAACGTAGATGTCGCCTTAGTGATAATGGTCCAAGGTTGTTTCATTAAAGTTGAGTGGAAGATGGGTCCCATTAACAAGTCTGAGAAAGAAAATCATGCTAGTAGCACTATAAAATTTTATAGGGAGAGAAAGACTCAATTGCAAATAATCTTTTGCTTTCTACTGAGAGAAAGAGATTGGAATGGAGAAAATGATAATCTATGTGATGGAAAAGTTGAAGGAAGTGCTACTGATGATTGAGAATGTTGGTGGGCAATTTCTATTGACGATTGTGAAGTTTGTATGGCAACTGCTACTGACGCTGCTAAATTTTGCAATGGAGATTCACAAAAAATCAACGCCAATTCTTGCAAATTTTGTGAAGATGTCGTTTGACTGGTTATTGGAAAGAATTCCTCAGGTTCCACTGATTTCCACTGCAAAGGACAAGTTGAATAATTGGATGCAAAAATCCCCACTATCGTTTACCAATATTTCTATTGGTTTTGTGCTCATTTTGTTGTTCCATTGGTGTTTTAAAGGAAACGAGAAGACGATGAAAGCTCCTGGAAAGAAAAATGCAAGGATATCAAGGCGTTCTTTTGAGAGCAACCCTAAATCTTATTTTCGCAGTCTCCGTTCCAAGAAATCTAATAAAATAGTCTAGTTGGCTGGTTTCCTAAATTTTTACTTTATTGGCGAGGGTTCAATTTTCAGCAATCTTAAATCTTATATCTGCAATCTCCGTTTGTCGTAATTTTAGAAGTTCAGTTGGTTAATTTCCAGGATTTTTACATTGTTGGTGAGGGTCCATTCCATCAACCTAAAACTTATTTCATAATCTTCGTTTTGGATAATCTTAGTAATTTTGCTGGTTGGTTGCTTGAATTTTTACTTTTAGTTGTTGGTGAGAGTTTTTTTTTATTTTTTTTATTTTTTATTTTTTTATCTTGTAATCCCCTTCTTCACTTCCTCCTTACCGTCTTATGTATATTTTTTAAAAAAAGTTGCATTTCAAGGAAGCCTAAAATTGATATTTTAATTTTATATCAATATATGTTTTGTCAAGTAAGTTTGATTTTTTATTGTAGTAGGCTTCATTATTTTCTGAATTATTGCGGATATAGTTCAAGCGCTACGGTTTCTTATAATGTTATGTAAATTGCAAAAGAACTAGTGTTCAGAGACTAGTGATTTTGCGGAAAAAATATGGGCTGCATTGACACATATGTGGCAACATAACATATATAATTGTTTTAATAAAAAGAAATCAACGGAATAAACATAGAGACAAGTGAGGTTTGCTCGGTTTGTAAAAGCACATTCACTCATGGCCATTAGGTCCTGAATTCGAGTCATGCTAGAGGGAAGTATTGAAACACTGTATATCCTCCTAATTTGGGAGGGGTTTTGTCCAGACCCAAAATCTCACATGTCGTATGACATCTATCGCAATACTAGACAAGTCGACAACTCACAATAACTACACCTCTTTAATTTAAAATATACCAAAACAAGCTTACATAATAATAATCTCATAACAACGGGAAGAAAACACCGCATCTTAATACAAAATTCTCCCGAATCGGGATGTCACTGAGTACATGAGCATCTATACAATAACATGGTCTGACTGCTAAAACACTGCCTAGGAAGGTAGAACAATATAAATAAAACTAAAAGAAAAAAAAGAGGAAAGACAAGGTATGCGGATGTCAAGGCAGCTACCTCGATAATCTTCGAACTGATAAAGCTCCCAAGCTAGCAACCGCCTTTCCCGGAAGTACATAGATCTGTACACGAAGGGCAGAGTGTACTATGGGTACAACCGACCCAATGTACTCAATAAGTAACAAGACTAACCTAGGGTTGAAAGTAGTGACGAGCTCAACCAATACAGTCAAATACAAAATTTAAACAATACAAATACGACAAGAAATATGACAATAATATCCTAGAGAAACTCATAATCTGTTGGTACACAGTATATGAATGTAGACATGCTCTCAGGTTTAACCGTTATGCTCAATACAGATAAAATATACCAAGTATGACTGATATGAGGAATGTTACATCTTTTTATCTATATGTCAATGGGCATGTCGTATGTGATGCAACACAATGAAAACCTCATGTATTCACACTCTTAGTGCCCAATCTGTTGTCTCAATTCTCACTCATCACACTCAGTCACTCGTCACTGTACGGTGTTTGTGCTTACTGCTGGTATGTCAGACTAAAGAGGGCGGATCCTACCAAGCGCTAATATAAAGCCAATCTAGCCTGCTGCAGCGTGTATCCCGATCCCATATAATAAAGCCTAAAAGGCCTGCTACGGCGTGCAACTCGATCCATATAATAATAATATATTTAAAATCATGAGACATGCTGCATCGTGGAGCCCGATCCACAAATCTCACTCACAACACGACTCTTATGCCCTAACTCAATCCTCAATCTCCTCATTCTCTTGGGCTCACAAATCTCATGCCAATCATCCCAAACAATAATATATGATACAACAATAAATAGTAATAGAGACTGAGATATGATATACAAATAATGGATATGAATGAGTACAAAATTTTTATCTAAGAAAATAATTCAACAGCAGAAATGACCCTAGTGGGTCTCAACCGGATAAGCATAAAGCCTAACATGATTTCTAACGAGGATTGCAGTTCAATTACTCTAACACATATGGATCACATGAATGGCAACAAGGTTTGATGACTACACAGTACCACATAATCGATCGGGTCACATTTAACACTGTGCACGCCCACACACTATAACGACCCCGCCGGTCGTTTAGAGAGTATTATCCCTGATCCCTTATCTACTAGTCCTTCCATTTATTTTTATGCTTAGGTGACTTGATGGAAGGGTTTTTGGAGTGAAATGGGACCCTTAGCTCCTAAAAAAAATGAATCTTGAGTTCCAGGAATTTGAACGTAGTCGAAATTGTGTGAAGATGACTTCGAAATGGAGTTTCATCGGTTCTGTTAGCTCAGTTAGATGATTTTACACTTAGGAGTGTGTCCAAATTGTGATTTGAAAGTCCGTAGTTGAATTAGGCTTGAAATAGCGAAATTTGGATTTTTGGGAAGTTTGACGGGGATTGGACCTTTTGATATCAGGGTCAGATTCTAATTTCGAAAGTTGGAGTACGTCCGTAATATCAAATATGACTTGTGTGCAAAATTTGGGGTCAATCGGACGTGATTTGATAGGTTTCGGCTTCAGGTGTAGAAGTTTAAAGTTTTAAAGTTCATTAAGCTTGAATTGAGGTATAATTCGTATTTTTAGCATTGTTTGATGTGATTTGAAGGCTTGACTAAATTCGTATGATGTTTTAAGACTTGTTGGTATGTTTAGTTGAGGTCCCAGGGGCCTCGAGTGGATTTCGGGTGGTTAAAAGACTAGAATTGGACTTGTGAGAATTTCTGAAGTTGGGCATCATCTGGTATAATCGCACCTGCGGAGTCCCCATGCAGGTGTGAGCTCGCATAAGCGAGTTATGGGGTACAGGTGCGGTCTAGAAGGAAAGGTCCTATGATTGCAAGTGCAATGTGAAGACTGTAGAAGCGAAGTCGCTTCTGCAGAAGATGGAGCGCAAAAACGGAAAGGCTAGAGAGGCCCGTTGATCGCAAAAGCAGAAGGCTCTACACTTAATCGGGCTTGGAGGTGCGAGCCCTAGTACACAGAAGCAGAATTTTGGCCTTAAGTGGAATCCACACATGCGATGAAATTTCTGTAGGTGAGACGTCGCAGGTTCGACTGGAAGCCCGCAAAAGCGAAATCGCTGGGCAGAAAATGGGGAAGTTCGAGGTTTGATCTCATTATCATTTTGGGAATTTGAGAGTTCGGATTGAGGCAAAAATTTGAGGTATTTTCAGAGGAAATATTTGGGTAAGGATTCTTGACTTGTTTTTTATTAACATCCACTAATCCATCGTTAATTTCATTATTTACTTAAAGATTTGGGTTGAGAATTTGGGGAAAAAATAAAAAGTTCTTAAACTGAATTTTGGGGTTTCGATTGAGGTTTTGGTATAGAATTTGAGTAATTTTGGTATGATTCGTGGTTGAACGGGTGTTCGGATTTTGTGACTTTTACCTATTCCGAGACATGGGCCCGGATCGACTTTCTTGGTGAATTTCTAATTTCTTGCTAAAGTCTTGATTTTATTAATTAGATTAGTTTCTTAAGTTATATTTATGATATGTAACTGCTTTTGGCTAGATTTGGATCATTCAGAGTCGAAAAGTCAAGGAAAAGGCATCATTATTGACTGATTGATCTTGGTTCGAGGTAAATGACTTGCTTAACCTTGTGTAGGGAAAATTACCTTAGGATTTGATATTGTTTTAACAATTTGGGATATGTGAGCGCCATGTACGCCAGGAGATGAGTGCGTACACGGGTTAAATTTTGAAAAACCCGGTTCTTGCTGAGTAGTCTTCTTTAATTACTTAACTGAGTAACCCTAGCCTGTGTAGTCATCATGTTTAACCTAATATCGCATGCCTAGTTGCTTAAGCTCTTACTTGCCACTTTGTGCAACATGCATAATTGAATTACCTGCTTCCATGAATTGTACTCAGTTTTTAATCGTAGAATTTCTTGTTGTAAATTCGTTGAACCTTAAAATATGAGTTTTACATTTACTTTTGGGACTACGAGGTGGTACCTTGGGAGATCCCCGTTGGATATTTACTTTTGGGACTACGACACGGTTTTTCGGGAGATCCCATTGCATATTTACTTTTGGGACTACGAGGTGGTACTTCAGAAGATCCACGTTGCATATTTACTTTTGGGACTATGAGGTGGTACCTCGGGAGCTCTCCTGTTGAGTATTTACTTTTGGGACTACGAGACAGTATCTTGGGAGCGCCCCTGTCATTTACCCTATGTGTTGTGTTGTTACTTTCTGTAATTTCTCCTTGTTAGAGTCTCAGTCTTTTCATTATATTACTATATCTTTTGTCTTAATTATTATATACCAATATAGGTTGGCCTCACCTCGTCACTACTCTACCGAGGTTAGGCTTAGCACTTACTGGGTACCATTGTGGTAAACTCATACTACCTTTCTGCACATATTTTGTGTGGAGATCCAGGTACCTCCTACCAGCCCCGATATCAGTGAGTAGTGAGTTCGTGGAGACTTCAAGGTATGTCTGCCAGCGTCCGTAGACCTCGGAGGCCCCTTCTATCCTTATGTTGTCTTTCTTCTTTATTCTCTTAGATGTTGAAGTATAAAGACAATTAGCGCATTCTATATTTCTTGTGACTACTGGGTTTTGGGAAATGTCTATACCCGAGTTGGTTGTTTTACTTGTATATGTCGAGTGACAGTTTTCCAGCTTTATCTATATATATACCTATTGTTGTTAAGGTTTAGCCATTATTTATGTTATTATTTAGTTATTCCGCAACTGCTAGGCTCACCTAGTTTTAGTAACTAGGTGGCGTCATGACATCTTACGGAGGGATATTTGGCTCGTGACAAATTGGTATTAGAGCTCTAGGTTCATAAGTATTGTGAGTCACAAGCAGGTTTAGTAGAGTCTCGCGGATCGGTACGGAGACATCTGTACTTATCTTCGGTAGGCTATGGAACTCTTAGGAAACTTTCGCTTCTTTGATTCCTTGCGTGCGTAATTATTGGCTGAGGAATTCTAAACTTCTGTCTTCTATTCTCTCATAGATGGTGAGGACACGTACAGTCGGATCAGATGACTAGGCACCCGCGCCCCCTGCTGGAGCTGCTGAGACGCTTGTTACTGCACTAGCTCTTCAAAATATCCTTGCATAGTTTCTGAGCATGTTTTGAACTTTGGCTCAAGCAGGGTTGATCCCACTTACTCCTGCCACATCTCAAGCCGGGGGAGGAGCACATACTCCTACCAGCCATACCCCTGAGCAGCAGGTTCAGGTCAACCGGGTTCAAGATGACATACCAATACAATCGGTACTACCCTCCTACATTCAGTAGCTTGGCGTTAGAGGATGCACATGATTTTCTTGAGGAGTGCCACCATATCCTCCATACAATGGGTATTGCAGAGTCGAGTGGGGTTTCTTTCACTACGTTCTAGCTTAGAGGAGCGTGAGGGAGTAGTTCCTAAGAGTCCTAGAGATGCATGGCGTGTAGAGTTTGAACAATTACACTGGGGTTCTATGACCATGCCAGAGTATACGGTTTGTTTCAGTGATTTGGCATGCACCAGCCTTGGTTGCTATAGTTTGAGAGAGGGTCCGTCAATTTATCGAGGGGCTCAACCCCAGTATCAAATTTAGCATGACCCGAAAGTTGGAGATGGACATTGCAAACTAACAGGTAGTGGGGATTGCCAGGGGATTGGAGGGTATGCTGATTCGGGAGAGAGAAAGGAGAGAGAGAGGCCAAGAGGTCTCGAGAGTCTGGCACTTATAGTGGTACTCGTGTCCCAGTTGCAGTTCGCCATGGTAGGGGCTATGGGAGCCTCCCCATTCATTCAGCTCTTCCAGCCGCCAGTGGTATTCCTATCCCTTCTAGGCCCAGAAGCCTTATTATGTACCGCCATTGTCTAGTGCACCTACTGCGTGGGGTGCTTTCAGCGGTCCGTCCAGCTGACCTAGCCTGAGCTAGTCACAGCAGCCACGCCCTCCGAGAACGTGTTTTGAGTGTGGCGACACTCTCCATATGGCGAGGGGTTGCCCCAAACTTAGGAGGGGTGTACCTCCCTAGACACTATCAGGAACCGCGTGCTCCACCAGGTCCCCAGGCTATTATTACAGCACCAGCTACCACTTCACCTGCTCAGCCAGCTCGAGGTGGAGGTCGGACAGGTAGAGGTCACCCTAGAGGGGGAGGCCAGGCCAGATATTATGCCTCTCCTGCTCGTACGGAGGCAATTGCATCCGACTTTATCATTATAGGTATTGTTCCGATCTGTCATAGAGATTCATCAGTCTTATTTGATCCAGACTCCACTTATTCCTATGTGTCATCTTATTTTTCTCCATATTTGGGAGTATCCTGTGATTCTTTGAGTTCTCTTGTTTATGTGTCTATACCCATGGGAGATTCTATCGTTGTTTACCATGTGTATCAGTCGTGTTTGGTTGTTCTTAGTGATTTTGAGACCAGAGTCAATTTATTATTGCTTAGTATGGTAGACTTTGATATAATTTTAGGCATGGACTGGTTGTCGCCCCATTATGCTATTCTTGATTTTTACGCCAAGACTGTAATGCTGGCTATGCTAGGATTACCGCAGTTAGAGTGGAGAGGTACCTTAGATTATACTCCTAGTAGAGTTATTTCATTTTTAAAGGCTCAACGAATGGTTGAGAAGGGGTGTGACATGTATCTAGTTTATATGAGAGATGTCAGTATTGATAACCTTACCGTTGAGTCAGTTTCGGTAGTGAGGTATTATCCAGATGAATTTCTAGATGATCTTCCGGGCATGGCGCCCGACGGGGATATAGACTTTGGTATTGATTTATTATCAGGCACTCAACCCATCTCTATTCCTCCAAATCATATAGCTCCACCTGAGTTAAAGGAACAATTGCATGAATTGCTTTATAAGGGCTTCATTCCACCGAGTGTGTCGCCTTGGGTGCTCTAGTCTTGTTTGTGAATAAAAATGATGGTTCTATGCATATGTGCATTGATTATCGCCAATTGAACTAAGTTACAGTGAAGAATAGGTATCCATTGCCTCGTATTGATGACCTATTTGATAAGTTACAGGATGCCAGAGTGTTTTGCCAAGATTGACTTGCGTTCAGGCAATCATCAGTTGAAGATTCGGGAGCTAGATATCCCGAAGGCTGCTTTTAGGACTTTGTATGGTCACTACGAGTTCCTTGTGATGTCATTTGGGCTAATCAACCCAGCAACATTTATGCACTTGATGCACATTGTATTCTGGCCATGTTAGCAATAAATATTTGTAGTACGAAAAATAAACTGCAACAAAAATAATATTAAGAAAAAGAGATTTTATTGATAAATATTTGTGAGTACAACCCTATGTATCCCTTGATTCTCCTATCTAAAATTCTCCGTGATTGTAGGGCTTGAGAAGCGTCTTTCTCGAATGTAGGACGATGCAGACCTCCTTGGGGTGTATTTAATCGCCAAGAACATTGAGTAGCACTTTGTTGTTATGGGTTGATCTCCGAGAAGAACTCCATTGATCACTCCTTTGTTGAAGAACTATGCACCTGATGATTGATCTATCTGTTTGTGGATGCCTTCAACAATTACGGAATGCTCTTTTCCAACTATGAATGTTCACTAAGAGTTATGTAACCCCTCTATATATAGTTGTAGAGGATGGACAGTCCAGCTATATATGAAGTCTCTTGCTTGATTCTGATTGGTTCATGTCATTTTAGCCACTTGGCGACCTATGGTTGGTTCTTGCTTTTGACTTGGATTGGGCACATCATTTAACACATGGCGTCAGCTTTTTGGCTTGCATTTTGACTAGATATGCCATGTCACTTGACACATGGCATGAGTCTGGGCCTTAAGATGAAATGGACATTGGGCTTGAAAATAATAAAATGGACTAATTTAATTTGTAAACCCCAAATTCATTATTTAACTCAATTGAATTTAATCCAAATTTTGTATGGATTAGACCCATTAAATTTTATATGTCTATAGATACCCTCTACTTCAAGATTTGTCGAGGTGTAGACTTGACGAACCATAGAGACAAGACTTGAAGTACATGGGCAGGTCATCGTTTTAGGTAAAGACAATTTGTTTGGTACCATTCTCACCTGGAAAAAATTGCCGAATTTGTACTTACGTCCAACTACTCCGTTATTTGGAAGAATAAGTACTTAATTTAATTAAATGATCCTTAATTAAATAACGTACCCATTGGGAGAGGATTAGTATGCTCAAACAATGAGGAAGCTCGGATGAATCCAGCTACATTCCATGTGTGCAACAAATTAATTTGTATGATCAATCCAAGTTCATTCACTTAGCTAAATATTCAAATGCCACATAGAAGTATTTGTAGGGAACTTGATCACCTTTATTGGATTGACGTGAGAAAGTAAGGAATGTGACTTCTCCCGTGTATTTGGCCAACCTAAGCTGGAAATAACTCTTCAAGTATTTTTTAAAAATACTAAATTATTGGACTCCTTCCTTATATTACTTAAGTACTTGGCCTGATCCTTTTTATGTGAAAAAGGATTCCTTTGGAATTTTCAATCTCTATCAACTTCTTATTCTCCGACTTTACAACGGCAATTTTTTTGTTTTCTTTGTCTTATTCAAACACTTCTCAGAAATTAACTTCTAATGAATATTTACCATTTAAAACTTTCAAGTCAAACAAGGATTTCCTATTTTACTTTAAGAAGAATTCTTTTTCCATAAGGAAAATTCCATCACCGTAAAGGATCTATATAAGGGATATTTGTTTCCTTTACCTTGACATATGAGAGTCGTGAACATAGGGTTTCTTTCACGCTGAACATGGTTGCTCGTAGTCTGCTTTCGCTTCTGTCTGCATTTATTTCTCCCTCTAAAATAGAAAGAATATCATTCATGCCTTTTTTCAATTGCAATACGAGTCAGCCAGCTTTGCACCCTTGCGAAAAAGAATTCATATTTTGCTGTAGGAGACTTCAAATCATGAGACGCTTGTTTCTACCGAAAGTAGACTCATAGGACTGAAACATATCAAAAAAATAGCACGAATCTCCTTTTGTATCAGCTGGAATTAATTTTCGAAGTTGATCTACACGTCTGGCTTGCGTTGATCTCACAGCTTTGCGCACTCTCGACAAAAGATTCATATCTTGAGATAGCAGAGTCCAAATTGTGAGCCACTCTGGTTCGACTGATTCTAGACTCAAAGAAATCCAAAATATCAAAAATTAATAGCCAAATTCCTTATGTATTGTCTGGAATTAATTTTTGAAGTTGGCGTACATGTCTGGCCTGTTGATCTCACAGCTATGTGCACTCTTGGTGAAAAAAATCGTATCTCGAGATAGGAGCATCCAATTCACAAGCCATTTGCAGGCTGAAAATTAGACTCCTAAAGGTACAACATGTGTAGAAATCACAGTCAGGATGTTGTTTATACCCAATTTTCCTCAAACTATTTTAAAATTTGCATATATACCTTCAAAATCACTTTTTATATAATTGGTATTTTTCCATAATTTTCCATATTATTAATTTTTGTTTTCTAATTTATTCAGTACTTTATACCAATAATTATTTATAAATTATATTACAAGTAATTTCAAAGTATTTCTTAGCTCAATATATCATTTTTGGTCCTATTAAGACCAAATGTATTTCACAAATTAACCAAATTGGCAATATCTGGTTATAATTGCAATGACTTTGCAATTATGGCCTAATTATTTATTTTGTGCTATGTTTTTACTCAATAATTAGTCATTTATATTTTTAATACTAATTAATCATTTTAATTTAGTTTATTAAGCATCAATTTAATTTTTTATAATTATTAGCCATTTTTATAAATTATTTATCTATTTTTATGGTGTATTTAACAACTAGCCATTTTTAAAAATTCAATTCTAGCCTAATTAACCCAGACCCCTAACCCAATAAACTAGCCCAGTTACCCAACCCAAACTTAAAATCTTACCCGGCCCAACCCTCGTTTGATCCGAGCGGTTGATTAATTCAAATCAATGGCCCAGATTAATACTTACCATATTAACCCCTAAACGACTACCCCCTTTCTCATTTTCCCCCCGTCTCACTTCTCACCCGTCTATCGGAATCCTCTCAACTCTCTCTAGAACCTTCATCTCCTGAGCTTTGTCTCTCCCCTCTCCGGCCATCTCCTCGCCGGAAACCATGAAGTTTCCACCTCTCATCGACCTTATGGATCCGTCTTTCACACCTGTGTCACCGGTAGAGGCTCTCAAGTGACCGTGAGGCGGTCCACTCCCATCTCCGGCCTCATGCTATATTTTCCGGCCACCTATGGCCGTTCGAGTAAGATCTCTACATTTTCCGGCCAAAGGCCGCTGATATTTTAAGCTCTTTTCTCCCCATTTGGGTTTTCTCTGGAAACCCTAGCTTCAAATCCTCCTATATTTTTAGATTTGTGATGGATCTATGTGTCTTTTAAGTTTCTCACCTGTTTTCCTCAAAATATTTCTCTGATTTCAAACGATTTTCTCATTTTCCAGACGAGGGTTTCAAACCCCTTTTGCAAAAATGATTTCTTTATGATTTTTAGCAATTACTGTCACACCTCCTTTTTCCGCCCCCGCGAGGGCGCAAGGGAGTTTTTTCCAATTAAAGGACAATCGAAACGGGATTTGTTTATTTATTTCAGAGTCGCCACTTGGGAGATTTAGGGTGTCCCAAGTCACCAATTTTAATCCCGAATCGAGGAAATGAATGACTCCATATTATAGTCTGCGTACCAGAAATCCGGATAAGGAATTCTGTTAACCCGGAAGAAGGTGTTAGGCATTCCCGAGTTCCGTGGTTCTAGCACAGTCGCTCAACTGTTATATTTGGCTTATTTATCTGATTTTAAATACAATATGAACTTATGTGCAAATTTTATCTTTCAACCGCTTTTATCATTTACTGTTATTTTTATCAAGAATTGCAACGTTATAAAATGTATCTCGAACCACGTTACAATCAATGTACCCGTGGTCGTCGACACACTTTGACTCCGTTGAGATTTGGATTTGGGTCACATCAATGTGCACCCGAGTTTAAGGAAATTAAATTATTAAAGGCGCACCTAAAGCAACTAGCGTATTTATTTTGGGTAGGACCATGGAATTTTACTAAACGGTCCATCCCGAAGTCTAAATAATTTTTAAAGTAAATATTTACTGAGGGCCCCGCAATTTGTATTTTATTTGGCGAGACCCATCTCATTCTTATTTTTTAAAATGAATTTGCAACGTCATGGACACGCATCTCGAACCACGTCACAATCAATGTACCCGTGATTAGAAACACATTTCGACTCCATTGAGAATTGGATTTGGGTCACATAAATGTGCACCTGAGTTTAAGAAGGTAAGATTTATTAAGGCGCGTCCTAAAGAGTCTAACGTATTGTTATTTTAGGAAGAGGTCGTGAAGGTTCATTTAAACGGCCAAATCAAAAGTCTAGTCAATGGTTATGTATTTTATTGAGGGCCCCGACGATTTTGTGATTTATTTGGCGAGGCTCGTCTCATTTTTATTTTTTAAAGGATAAACCTATAGTGACTACATTTTTCTATTAAGTTCGTCTCTAAAATAAAAGAAAATCTCCTAATTATTTACATGCTGAAAAACGCAACTTATTAGTTATTAAGTTACGGCTAATGTGAACAGAAAATTGCGATCGCGTTTGTACAAGGAAAAACTGCTTTCATTCTACATTCTATTATTTGCTAGAACATGAGATTAGATACACAATAATATCAAAACAGATTAACTATTCTTCGGTTAAATTAAACTAACATTATTAGATGAAGGAAGTATACATATGCAGCCTCATTACTCATTAATTAATCGACTACATTTTTATACAAAGAGAGGAAAATTAATATTCAAACACAGATCCAAACAAAAGAATTCAACAGGAAAAGAAGCCTGATTAATATTTCATTTTTCGCTTCAAGCCAAGAGTGTACAAATGTGTACCTGGAAACAGCAGTACAAGAACAAAAGAAGTAGGAGTCAGCAACTGTAATAACGCGGCAACAGCAGGTTCAGCAACACCGCAAAACCAGTAACAACCAGTAGAATAACCCAGCAACGGATTGAAAAATCAGCAGTGCCAAAATGCAATCACAATCAAAGCAGAGAAGAGAAAAGATACGAGATGCAGTAGCTTCGGATTTTTGAATAACACTCGAAGAAAAAACAAACAGAATTGTTCGAGTGAAAGTTCAAATTGTCTTTCTCTTTTACTATCACAAACTCTCTCAAGTATCCAAGTATGTCAACTCTCCAAGTCTCTCTTAATAATATTCAATTTCTAAAAACTCTCCCAAAAATCCTCTCAAGGTTCAAGTTCTAGTCCCTAAAAACCTCCCTCTAAAATGTGTCAAATGACCCTATATATATAGCAAGACAAGTCTTCAATTCCCAACCCTAAAATTATTCCTCCAATGGCATGCTTTGGCCAACTATTAAATGTCTTCTTTATTTTAAATTTTGTCCCACATGCCTACATTAAATAACTAACACATTCTCAACCCATTACAATTTATCCCACATGCCTATATTAAAAAAGTACAAGATTCTTCCCCATTATAATTTGTCCCCCATGCCTATATTTAAAAAGTACAAGATTCCTCCCCATTATAATTTGTCTTGTCCCCCATTATATTAAACAAATACCTCAAAAACCCCACCCCATTATATTTGTCCCCCATGCTTAACATAAAGAATCAAAATAATGCTCAATTACCAAACTACCCCTCCGACCTTATTGCAATTACAAATCTACCCCCGAATGCAATGCAATTTACCAAATTACTCATCTGCTCTAAACAATCAATTAATCATAACTCAACCAAAATATAGTCAAGATGACCAATTTCTCAACAATCTTCAACAACAATTTACATGAACATGATGAACAACATAAACTCCAAATTAATGGAATGAATTAACCATATCGGGAACCAATCCTGGTTAATTTAGACCATGAATGTATGAGCAAGAACACAACAATACAAACAACAATATGCATGATTCAAATTAAATCAACAAATCACAAAACAAACACAAACTCACATTAAATCACTGGATTTAAACATGAACTTCAAACCAAGATGAACATGAATTAAATCTATTTTTAAGCAACAAAACATGACGGATTCACATGATTCAAACAACATTACTAATTTCTGGAAAATACATAACAACATGAAACAAATTGAAGAAATAATTAATCAAATTTCAATTTGAATCTAACAAACATTAAAAAAACAAATATTCACTTAAACAACAATACAAACATGAAATAAACATGAAAAATAATTAATTAATCCTTCATTTGAAATCTGAAAAATTAATTTAACAAACAACACATGAACATGAACTAAAAATTAATTCAAACGATAAACAAAACAAACATTTGCCGATTTTAGATTCGAAAATATCAAAACAAAATATGGACAAATAAAACTCAAAAATCTACTAACCGGAGATGAACACCATACGTACGGACTGTTTCGTCAAACCTCGAATGGGAATAAATCTGTCCGGACTCAACAACGAACTTAACGACGAACAAACGACTTTAAGAACTTGACTGAAGCAAAAAGCCGAAGAAGATGAAACAGTGGCTCGGAGCGGAGGGGCTGTCTTGACGAGCGTCAACCAAAGCTCGAACGAACGACGATGGAGGCGAATAAGAAACGAACCAAGCGGCGCCGAAGAAGTAGAGGCAGTACAGCCCAGCAGCGACGCATCCCTTCAGCAGCGACCAAGCAGCTACGAACCAAGTAGCGACGAGCTGCTGTGTTGTTTGGATGGGAATATGAAGGCAGCGACAGCAGTAGCAGCTTGCGCGAGCTTGCAGCTGAAAGCAGAAGAAGCGAGGTGGAGGAGGGCAGTGTTGACGACGGGTTGGCCATGGCGATGCTCGAGCTTTGAAGAAGACGAAGTGAGGCAACTGTTCGTGCGTTCGGCTAGCCATGGAGTCAGCAGCGATGAGCTGCAGACATGGCATCCATGGGGTTTCAGAAGCAAGGGCAGTAGCGAGAGACAAAAGCAGTAGCGCGAGCTTGAAGCGGACGACGCAACAACAGTTGGGTTCGTTCGAAGAAGGTCAATTTATAGGTAGCAGCTGCGACAAGAAAACAGCAGCAGTACGGAGGAGCTGGAGCAGTTGTTGGCTTCGTCAATGGCGGATGTTCGCGATGGTGAGGTCGAGGAAGAAGAAGGCAGAAGCGTCTGGTTTAAGGGCAGCCATGGGAGGTCGTTTGGTGGTTCTTAGTTTTTGGAGAAGATGGAGCGTGGGGGCGGGTAGTTTTCTTTAGGTTTTTAGGGTTTGGTTTTTTTTTGTGTTTTGCTTTGTGTTAGGACAAAAATGAAGAGTGGGTCTTGGGTTAATGGGTTAATGGGGCGTACCGGGTCGACCCGTATGAAGTGGACTGGGTCGTGGACAATTGTTTGGGCCTGGGGTTGAAAATTGAAGAAGTGGCCCAATCCGATTTTTATTTGTATTTTTGTTATCTTTTCTTCTTTTATTTTCTAAAACTAAATTATAAGAATACTTAAATTATTATTAAGAAATAAATTAAGTTAAAAAAAGTGCAAATTAACTACCAATAACAATTAACGCACAATTAAGTAATAATTAAGCATAAAATTGTTCATTTGGACATTAAATGCTAAAAATGCAAAAGATGCATATTTTTTGTAAATATTTTAATTTTGATAAAACTAATTTAATTACTAACAATTATAGAATTAAATCCTACATGCAAATGCGATATATTTTTGTATTTTTTATTAATTTAGCAAATAAACAAACACAGACAAATACAAATAATAATCCAAAAATGTCACAAAATACTCAAAATTGCACACCAAGGAAAATCATTTTATTTTGCATTTTTTGGGAGTATTTCTCATATAGGGCAAAAATCACGTGCTTACAGCTGCCCCTCTTTGCCCGGAGACACGAAGGGTTTTCGTGCAAAGATAAAGCGAGCGATTTTTGCCCGTCCGAGTACTCCGTGTGAAGCATTTTTTGAAAAAGATTTAACCGAACCTTTGCTTCAAAGGTTTCCTACATATCCCTGGCTAAAGGGGAATCAGGTTAATGTAGTTCGGGAAGCTTTGGTAGCTGGGACTACCGTGGGACTGCAATGTTACTGCTGTTGCATGCTGTTATCACTGCTTACCGATCTCCTTATTACACCGTGCTTAAAATAAAACAAGAAGCTAGGCTAGATTGAAATTTGTTCTTGTTGCCTTGCTTTCTTGTCGGCTTGTGCTTCTTCCGGTGCTTTTCTTCCTTGAACTTGGAATGATACTGGCCATCTGCTTTTCTGAATACCAGTTTTCATCATTTTGCTCGGTCCGCTGGGGACATGGCTTTCTTCATTAAGCTTTTGGCGGTTCCTCTGGTGGGTACGGCTTTCTTCATCAGACTTGTTATGCTGGGCATGATTTAATGTTCACCAGCTGCTTCTTTCAAGACGCCTCTTTTCTTCCTTTTGACTCATGCGCCTGAATTTGTGCTGGGATCTCTTGTTGCAACCTTCTGCTTCCCGGTGCTGGGGATTTTTATTGTTTCCTGTAGGGGATTCCTGCTGTAACCCTCTATTTTATTGTCCTCTGACTTTATCTTGAAACGTATGCCTCTGTTGTATGGGCGGGCTCCCAACTTCAACACTTGAAAATTAAAGACTGAAATGTATGCCTATGTTATCTGGGCGGGCTCCCAACTTCAACGCTTGAAATATAAAGACTGAATGTATGCCTCTGTTATTATGGGCGGGCTCCCAACTTCAATGCTTGAAAATAAAGACTGGAATGTATGCCTCTGTTATCTGGGCGGGCTCCCAACTTCAACACTTGAAAAATAAAGACTGAATGTATTCCTCTGTTATTATGGGCGGGCTCCCAACTTCAACACTTGAAAGTAAAAGACTGAATGTATGCCTCTGTTATCTGGGCGGGCTCCCAACTTCAACACTTGAAAAGTAAAGACTGAATTTATGCCTCTGTTATCTGGGCGGGCTCCCAACTTCAACGCTTGAAAAGTAAAGACTGAATGTATGCCTCTGTTATCTGGGCGGGCTCCCAACTTCAACACTTGAAAATAAAGACTGAATGTATGCCTCTGTTATCTGGGCGGGCTCCCAACTTCAACGCTTGAAAGTAAAGACTGAATGTATGCCTCTGTTATCTGGGCGGGCTCCCAACTTCAACGCTTGAAAGTAAAGACTGAATGTATTCCTCTGTTATTATGGGCGGGCTCCCAACTTCAATGCTCGAAAATAAAGACTGAATGTATTCCTCTGTTATTATGGGCGGGCTCCCAACTTCAACGCTTGAAATATAAAGACTGAAATGTATGCCTCTGTTATCTGGGCGGGCTCTCAACTTCAATACTTGAAAAGTAAAGACTGGAACGTATTCCTCTGTTATTATGGGCGGGCTCCCAATTTCAACTCTGGAAATATAAAGACTGAAATGTATGCCTCTGTTATTATGGGCGGGCTCCCAATTTCAGCAACAACTTAGGATTGGGTAAAACTAAACTTAGGAGGAAATGCATCTCCTATGGGTAAAACTATACTTAGGAGGAAATGCATCTCCTATGTAAACTTAGGAGGAAATGCGTCTCCTATAGGTAAAACTAAACTTAGGAGGAAATACCTCTCCTATGGTTAAAATATAAACTTAGGAGGAAATGCGTCTCCTATATGTAAAATTAAACTTAGGAGGAAATGCGTCTCCTATGGGTAAAACTTAGGAAATGCGTCTCCTATTGGCAAAACTAGACCTAGGAAGTGTATCTCCTATTGGCAAAGGCATGGAATGTATTCCCTTGTTATATAGGTGGGCGCCTGATGGTAAAGACATGAGATGTATTCCCTTGTTATACAGGTGGGTTCCTGAAATTAACAGACAAAAAAAGTATTCCTCTCGTTATTCAGGTGGGCGCCTGTTTTTTGAGAAAATTTTCGCGATGAGAAAATTTTCTGCCCCGGTTTGATGATCTTCTTTATGGCATGTTCTTCCGCCATCTGTAACATTTCTTTTCCCTGCTTCAAATCAAAGAAAGATTTTGTTAGTTTTAAAAGAAAAAAACATGGTTGCTTTCCCTTTTTTTTTTTTTTCGGTGTTCCATTACACTATCAGAACTTGCTGGGGATGATACTATTTATTGGGGATGATATTACTGTTGGGGATCATGTCCCTGCTGGTGAACACATTCCCGTTGGGGGTGGTTTTCCTCTTCTTTCCTTGCTCCACATTGTCCGACCTTTTTGGAATTTGGTCGATGATCGGCCAAGGATGCTCTTGCATCTCGACCCCTTTTTCACTATACCCCCTTGACATTTAGGCCAACCCATCATTCGGTCTTGCAACAAATATCTTTTCCGTTTCATTGTATTATCTTTGGCATGTCCTATTCGCCTTTTGCTTCGCAGCATTTTGGCAATTAGTAGTAAGCTCTGAAAAACAAAATCCTTCTAAAAACAAACTACTGGAGAAAAACACTATAAACCCAAAATAAAAAGTGATGACTTTAAAAAGATGAAAGAAAAAGTCTTTCTGAACAAATGTTGGGGAAAGAGAGAAAAAAAAAATAAAAGAACTTATCTGAATGGTACAATCAATCCCAATGATCATGTCATGCATTTCTGGATTAACCAACTCAGTCTATTCATATCGATCAATTTTTCTGACGGCCTTACTTTGCTGGGGATGTGCAGAAGCCCAACTTTCGCCGGATGCGGATCTTATCTTGCTAGCCCCCTTTATATCCTTGTCGCCTCATAGTGCCCTTCGAGGGGTTTTCACTGATGAGGCTCTCTCATTTCTCTCAATTCTCGTCGCCTTATGGTGCCTGTGAAGGTTTTCACCGATAATTCTCTTCTCATTTTATTTTCTAAGCTGGAGATTGGAGTGTTACCGACATGACTCTTTGCTGGGGATGTGCAGAAGCCCAACTTTTGCCGGATGCGGCCCATTTTTTGCCAATCTTATCTTGCTAGCCCCCTTTATATCCTTGTCGCCTCATAGTGCCCTTCGAGGGGTTTTCACTGATGAGACTCTCTCATTTCTCTCAATTCTCGTCGCCTTATGGTGCCGATATGACTCTTTGTTGGGGATTCTTTAGGTTATCAATTCGTTGCCGACTTTCTCTGCTTTTATTTGCTTAAATTGGCTTTCCTCAGATTCTGATCGGGAGGTCTTTTTTGGACATCAACATGGGGTTTTTTTTTTATGGCTAAAAGAAAAAGAGGGCATCAAAAGGGTTCAAAATAATTCTGATGGGTAAAAACCATTACAACTCTTGGAATCGAACTTCTTTCCCAATATTACAAACATAACTTCTGCCCCAGTTTCTTGCTTGGGGATTCTTATTTTTTGGTTTCACTATGACCGAGCCGTGAGGCGCCTACGTATCCTTCTTTGAGGAATCAGGTCAAACGTAGTTCACATCTCTTTTTTTTTTTTTTTTTTACTTTTCTTTTGTTTTTATTATCATTATATTTTTCTTCTCTTTTTTCTTATTTTCATTACTGATTCCAAAAGAGGGGTATGAAAGAATAAATAAGGCTCAAAAGGGGAAGCAAAGGTTAAAATGTTTGGATAGAAGAAAAAATTGCCTCCGTCATTTCATTCTCCGATAAATGCCAAGTATAAACAAACAAACAACAATTAATAGCCATGTCGATGCATCTTCCCTCGACATCTGTCTGACATGAAGTGCAACTGGATAACATCTTGGTCACAATAGACGGCCACTGCCAATTCGGGACAGATTTGCCATTTTTGCTTTGGCCTGATGTGGGAGGATCCGTTTCAACACTTGCTGTCCCTCTTCAAATTTCCCGATATCGTCTGCATCCCCTAAATTGATGTCTTATGCGTCATTTAAGTTGGGCTTGGATTTCTCTTCCAACTAGCTTAACTCTCTGTTTGTCTCTTTGAAGGCTTTATTATTATCGTATCCCGATTCGTCATCATGATTGACCTTTTGTATAATCAGTTCGGAATCAGATTGATTTTTAGACTAAGTTGAAGATCCGTTATGCATGCCACGTCATTGGAATCAGTATAAAGAGCTTTGTTTAGAAAGAGAAGAGGAAGAAAACAGACTTAAAAACAAAATAAGAAGAGAAAAGCTTTCGCTTTATAGAAATACGGGATAACAGAGTTTCATACTAAAACAAAACTGGATTACAACTCTGCAATAATCCAAAACAAGAAAGAAAAATCAGTGCCCACTACCAAGACTCCCTTCGGATAGGACGAGGAGTAGCCGTCCAATTGTTGACCGTCTAATTTTTCATTTATTTTCACCGGCACGGATCGTCATTAATGTTTGGCGGCTCTGGAACCTGAACCTCGATCCTATTTGTGTTGATGAGTTCTTGCACGGCATTCTTCAACTTCCAACATCTCTCGGTATCGTGTCCGGGAGCCCCCGAACAATATTCACAACTTGCTAAAGGGTCAAGATTTTCAGGAAGGGGATTTGGTAATTTAGGCTCAATAGGATTCAATAGGCCTAACTGCCTCAATTTGTGGAACACGGTAGTATAGGATTCTCCCAGCGGAGTATATTTCTGCTTCCTCTCATTATTAAAAGCTTGATTCCCCCGGAAACCTGACCCTGGAGGATTTCTATAGGCCCTCGGAAGTGGATATATGTTTGGTGGAGGTGGGTATGTATTTTGGGGAGCCGGTGCACGCCATTGTGCGTGTGCTGGAGAGTGGGTATAAGTTTGTGCATGATGAACGGAAAAATGGGGATCTGGCAGTGAGTAATACTGTCGTTGAGGGCTATATGGAGTGCGGGGGTAATTTTGGTGGTAGGGTCGTGGGTGGCCATAGTAGGGTGACGGGCCTCTAGATCCGAACCAGGCTCCAGACTCAACGGTCGTGACATCTTCTTTCTTCTCCTTCCCTAGTACACCCTCAGTGCCGCTCTGGATGGCCTGAGTGGTTGCTTTGATTGCCGAATAGCTCAGGATTTTGTTGGACCTGAGTCCCTCTTCGATCATACCGCCCATTTTAACTACTTCATTGAAAGATTTACCAACTGTCGTCACTAGATGACCAAAGTAAGTTGGCTCCAAGGTTTGTAAGAAGTAGTCCACCATCTCTCCCTCTCTCATAGGAGGATCGACTCTGGCTGCTTGCTCTCTCCAGCGGAACCCGAACTCGCGAAAACTTTCCCCGGGCTTCTTCCCGGTCCTCAACAACGTGAGACGGTCAGGGACTATCTCGAGATTGTATTGGAAATGACATGCAAAAGCCTGCGCCAGATCATCCCAAGTGTACCATCTGCTGGAATCCTGTTTGGTATACCATTCGAGTGTCGATCCGCTCAGACTTTGGCCAAAATAGGCTATCAGCAATTCATCTTTACCGCCTGCCCCTCTCATTTTACTACAGAATCCCCGCAAATGTGCCATGGGATCACCGTGCCCTTCATATAAATCAAACTTAGGCATCTTGAACCCAGCCGGGAGTTGGACATCCGGGAAAGGGCATAGATCTTTGTAGGCCATGCTGACCTGGTTGCCCAATCCATGCAGGTTCCTGAAGGACTGCTCCAGGCTTTTGAATTTCCTCAATACCTCATCTTGTTCTGGGGCTTTAACCGGCTTTTCAATTTCGGTCGGTGCCTCCAAATGTGGATTGTAGGCATATGGTTCGGGGGCATGGAATGTAGGCTCAGGGGGATATTATTGCGTATCGGGAGCCTGAAGCAATGGCTCGCTGTTTGATCTTTGCAGGGTGGCTGATGTGGGTCCCATAAAAATGGGAACATTTGGTATTGGGAGAGGTTGATGGGGCGGTGGAGCTTGGGAATCATGGGGGCTTCTCTCCTGATGGTAACGATGATTCGGGAGGCTTGTTGAAGGGCCGGAGTGAGGGTATTCCGGCATGTGCCCCAACGGCTCAGGGCTCTTTTGTGCTTTGGCTAGAGCTAGCTGCATTGCATTCATCTCTAGTCTCATCCTTTCTATCTTTTCCATTGCTTCCTTTAATAACTGGCTCACCGGCCTTTCTTTCTCGGTACTATTCTCTGAAGTAGTCATGCTTGTTGTTATCGGTCCTTTGGATCTAGTTTGGTAAGGGTGTGTTGCCAGAATTCTTTAACAACTAACTGTTTGGGATTCGGAAAACAACAAACTTGTTAGCGTTTAGAGTTTAACAGATTTGGTAACAACACATTGAGGATGCAATGCCCCTATGCAGTTAACCGTTTCTAACAGGCTTTGCTTCAAACAACATGCGTCACCCCGGCTTGCTTATTTGCCCCTTTGAAGTACTTTGGGAACCCCTGTATTTATTCTATTTTGTATTTTCTTTTTCTTTATTACTGGCGGTCAAATCTTATGGAGATTGCCTACGTATCATGACCCCGCATGAATCAGACTTTGCGTAGTTCGGACCAATAAAAGCTAAACAATAATACACATTTTTCGATTTTAAAACAAACTAGGTTTCAAAGGTTTGAAGATGACCTGCAAACTTGAAAATCAAACAACCCACATATTCTAATCAAAAGATTTACAAACTCAAAAATAAAAGGCTGCCCCCTTTTCTCTGTTTGACAAATGCAACAGAACAGTTATTTTTTGCAAACGTGGCCCCTTCCAAATTCCACATGAATTCGAGGCCAAGGAGGATTATTTTATGACACTTTTACAAACTTGTCCGTTCTTTTACGAAAATAACCTTTCGACAACTGAAAGATACTCTAAGGCTATTTCGGCAAGAACGGTTTAAGACGCGGCCGAAGCTGGGTCAGCTTATTTTGACCAAAAATCCGAACGGTATTCACCTAACTGCTGACTCTTTGTTTTTTTTTCAAATTACAATGAAAACGTGGAGTTGCAAACACGGCCCTTCAGCGCCTCGGGGACGAAGATTATTAAGGTTGTGCGGGTCAACTGGACCAAACTCCTAAACATGATCCAAAAGGTGGCTGTTTATACAAAGTCAGCCTTCCGGCGTCCCTTTCGGGAACATTCGGCTATTTATGACAAAACAGCATCACCTGACTTATTTATGACTCTTTTTATCGATTTTCAAATTAGAAAACTCTATACTGCAAACACGGCCTTTCAACGTCTCGGGGACGAAGATTTTAAGGCTGTGTGGGTCAACTGGACCAAATCTTAAATATGACCCAAAAGTGGTTGTTTATGCAAAGTCAGCCTTCCGGCGTCCCTCTCGGGAACATTCGGCTATGTCTTGATAAAACAACGTCACCCGACTTCTTTATGACAAAATTAAAATTTGACATATTATTCTTTTATTATTATTTATTTGTTTTTGGCTTTTTAGCAAAAGGTGGGGTTGGACCCGATGAGGGTTGCCTACGTATCTCACATCCGGTGAGAATCAAACCCGCGTAGTTCGGGCAATCAAGAATAAGTAGATGAACTAACTTTTTTTTTTAATTTTGCGAAAGAACTACTCTGAAAGAAGAAAGGAAGTATTTTTTTTTGATTGATTTTCTTTTTTTTAAAAGAAAGACTTCAAAGATATATTTTTTGAATTTTCATTTTTTTTTATTCTAAAGAAAAGAAGAAAATATTTTTCGGAATTTTACCTTTAATAAAAGAAATGCTTCTCAAAATGTTTTTTGAATTTTGAATTTTCTTTTCAATTTTGAAAGAAGAATCAAAATATTTTTGAATTTGTTTTTTTTATTATTTTTTTTAAAAAAAAAAAAACAATTAGAAAGACTTTCTAAAGAAGTCCATAATGGAAAATATTTTTGGATTTTTTTTTGTTTTGAAGATTGGGGTCTAAAAACTTTTCTAGACTTTTTGGCAAGACAAATATTTTTGCAACAAATAAAGACATATATGGAAATTAAAAAAACTTTTTGGATTTATATATATATATATACATATATATTTGTGACAAATAAAGAAAGACTCTTTTATTGTTTTTTATTTTTGCATTTTCATAAACAAATAAAAAAACATTTTTTTTAAAAAATAAGACTCTTTTCATGGCAAAACAAACTATTTTCTTTTCTATTTTTTTTGAAAAACAAAACAGAACAATGATGATTTTTCTATTTTTCCTTTTAATAAAACAAAATAAACATTTTTTCATTTTCTTAAAATTTCGGCAGAGTTTTGACAGTATTCGGGCATTTGGTTTTATTCAAAAATAAGCAATCAATTCCCTAACCGCTATTTATTTTTTTTTCAATTTCAAAATATTATTCCTGATATTCATAAGACAGTCAACACACAAGTCTGAATCAAATAAATGCGCAAGTAGTAGCAAGTAAGATGCATCAGGATGGTCATTTCCATTTTCGGTACACCTGTCCTAGACAAACCCAACCCCTGTGTTGAGCCTCCAAAGTCAAATGCACGTGATGCAAACAAACGTTCCTACTAGGGAGCCGACATGAAGCTGAGTTATTCTAGGTAAAAACCTGAGGCGTATTGTTCTAAACCTGGCTTACCCAAACGGACAGTTCAAGCCGAAGCGGGGGCAACGTACCGGGAGCACGAAAGTCTACCCGGCCTAGTTACTTGTCCCAACTTCGTCTTATTTGGTATGACTTTTAACAGAAATGTGGGTCACGCTCACGTGTACACCATAAATTTAGAAGACTCAGAAAGAATAAGGGTTTCACAACAATTTTATAAACACGATTCAGATAATATTAAAGCGGTAAATGCATCATTTAGCACATTAGGCATATATCATGTAAAAATCAGATAATAAATAAAGCCAACTATAACAATTATTTTAAGCTCGAATTCTTGAACCCTGAACCAGTGGTTCTGGGTTTGTTCCCCAGCAGAATCGCCAGAGCTGTCACACCTCCTTTTTCCGCCCCCGCGAGGGCGCAAGGGAGTTTTTTCCAATTAAAGGACAATCGAAACGGGATTTGTTTATTTATTTCAGTGTCGCCACTTGGGAGATTTAGGGTGTCCCAAGTCACCAATTTTAATCCCGAATCGAGGAAATGAATGACTCCATATTATAGTCTGCGTACCAGAAATCCGGATAAGGAATTCTGTTAACCCGGGAGAAGGTGTTAGGCATTCCCGAGTTCCGTGGTTCTAGCACGGTCGCTCAACTGTTATATTTGGCTTATTTATCTGATTTTAAATACAATATGAACTTATGTGCAAATTTTATCTTTCAACCGCTTTTATCATTTACTGTTATTTGTATCAAGAATTGCAACGTTATAAAATGTATCTCGAACCACGTTACAATCAATGTACCCGTGGTCGTCGACACACTTTGACTCCGTTGAGATTTGGATTTGGGTCACATCAATGTGCACCCGAGTTTAAGGAAATTAAATTATTAAAGGCGCACCTAAAGCGACTAGCGTATTTATTTTGGGTAGGACCGTGGAATTTTACTAAACGGTCCATCCCGAAGTCTAAACAATTTTTAAAGTAAATATTTACTGAAGGCCCCGCAATTTGTATTTTATTTGGCGAGACCCATCTCATTCTTATTTTTTAAAATGAATTTGCAACGTCATGGACACGCATCTCGAACCACGTCACAATCAATGTACCCGTGATTAGAAACACATTTCGACTCCGTTGAGAATTGGATTTGGGTCACATAAATGTGCACCCGAGTTTAAGAAGGTAAGATTTATTAAGGCGCGTCCTAAAGAGTCTAACGTATTGTTATTTTAGGAAGAGGCCGTGAAGGTTCATTAAATGGCCAAATCAAAAGTCTAGTCAATGGTTATGTATTTTATTGAGGGCCCCGACGATTTTGTGATTTATTTGGCGAGGCTCGTCTCATTTTTATTTTTTAAAGGATAAACCTATAGTGACTACATTTTTCTATTAAGTTCGTCTCTAAAATAAAAGAAAATCTCCTAATTATTTACATGCTGAAAAACACAACTTATTAGTTATTAAGTTACGGCTAATGTGAACGGAAAATTGCGATCGCGTTTGTACAAGGAAAAACTACTTTCATTCTACATTCTATTATTTGCTAGAACATGAGATTAGATACACAATATTATCAAAACAGATTAACTATTCTTCGGTTAAATTAAACTAACATTATTAGATGAAGGAAGTATACATATGCAGCCTCATTACTCATTAATTAATCGACTACATTTTTATACAAAGAGAGGAAAATTAATATTCAAACACAGATCCAAACAAAAGAATTCAACAGGAACAGAAGCCTGATTAATATTTCATTTTTCGCTTCAAGCCAAGAGTGTACAAATGTGTACCTGGAAACAGCAGTACAAGAACAAAAGAAGTAGGAGTCAGCAACAGTAATAACGCGGCAACAGCAGGTTCAGCAACACCGCAAAACCAGTAACAACCAGTAGAATAACCCAGCAACGGATTGAAAAATCAGCAGTGCCAAAATGCAATCACAATCAAAGCAGAGAAGAGAAAAGATACGAGATGCAGTAGCTTCGGATTTTTGAATAACACTCGAAGAAAAAACAAACAGAATTGTTCGAGTGAAAGTTCAAATTGTCTTTCTCTTTTACTATCACAAACTCTCTCAAGTATCCAAGTATGTCAACTCTCCAAGTCTCTCTTAATAATATTCAATTTCTAAAAACTCTCCCAAAAATCCTCCCAAGGTTCAAGTTCTAGTCCCTAAAAACCTCCCTCTAAAATGTGTCAAATGACCCTATATATATAGCAAGACAAGTCTTCAATTCCCAACCCCTAAAATTATTCCTCCAATGGCATGCTTTGGCCAACTATTAAATGTCTTCTTTATTTTAAATTTTGTCCCACATGCCTACATTAAATAACTAACACATTCTCAACCCATTACAATTTATCCCACATGCCTATATTAAAAAAGTACAAGATTCTTCCCCATTATAATTTGTCCCCCATGCCTATATTTAAAAAGTACAAGATTCCTCCCCATTATAATTTGTCTTGTCCCCCATTATATTAAACAAATACCTCAAAAACCCCACCCCATTATATTTGTCCCCCATGCTTAACATAAAGAATCAAAATAATGCTCAATTACCAAACTACCCCTCTGACCTTATTGCAATTACAAATCTACCCCCGAATGCAATGCAATTTACCAAATTACCCATCTGCTCTAAACAATCAATTAATCATAACTCAACCAAAATATAGTCAAGATGACCAATTTCTCAACAATCTTCAACAACAATTTACATGAACATGATGAACAACATAAACTCCAAATTAATGGAATGAATTAACCATATCGGGAACCAATCCTGGTTAATTTAGACCATGAATGTATGAGCAAGAACACAACAATACAAACAACAATATGCATGATTCAAATTAAATCAACAAATCACAAAACAAACACAAACTCACATTAAATCACTGGATTTAAACATGAACTTCAAACCAAGATGAACATGAATTAAATCTATTTTTAAGCAACAAAACATGACGGATTCACATGATTCAAACAACATTACTAATTTCTGGAAAATACATAACAACATGAAACAAATTGAAGAAATAATTAATCAAATTTCAATTTGAATCTAACAAACATTAAAAAAACAAATATTCACTTAAACAACAATACAAACATGAAATAAACATGAAAAATAATTAATTAATCCTTCATTTGAAATCTGAAAAATTAATTTAACAAACAACACATGAACATGAACTAAAAATTAATTCAAACGATAAACAAAACAAACATTTGCCGATTTTAGATTCGAAAATATCAAAACAAAATACGGACAAATAAAACTAAAAAATCTACTAACCGGAGATGAACACCATACGTACGGACTGTTTCGTCAAACCTCGAATGGGAATAAATCTGTCCGGACTCAACAACGAACTTAACGACGAACAAACGACTTTAAGAACTTGACTGAAGCAAAAAGTCGAAGAAGATGAAACAGTGGCTCGGAGCGGAGGGGCTGTCTTGACGAGCGTCGACCAAAGCTCGAACGAACGACGATGGAGGCGAATTTAAGTAACGAACCAAGCGGCGCCGAAGCAGTAGAGGCAGTACGGCCCAGCAGCCACGCATCCCTTCAGCAGCGACCAAGAAGCTACGAACCAAGTAGCGACGAGCTGCTGTGTTGTTTGGATGGGAATATGAAGGCAGTGACAGCAGTAGCAGCTTGCGCGAGCTTGCAGCTGAAAGCAGAAGAAGCGAGGCGGAGGAGGGCAGTGTTGACGACGGGTTAGCCATGGCGATGCTCGAGCTTTGAAGAAGACGAAGTGAGGCAGCTGTTCGTGCGTTCGGCTAGCCATGGAGTCAACAGCGATGAGCTGCAGACATGGCATCCATGGGGTTTCAGAAGCAAGGGCAGTAGCGAGAGACAAAAGCAGTAGCGCGAGCTTGAAGCGGACGACGCAACAACAGTTGGGTTCGTTCGAAGAAGGTCGATTTATAGGTAGCAGCTGCGACGAGAAAACAGCAGCAGTACGGAGGAGCTGGAGCAGTTGTTGGCTTCGTCAATGGCGGATGTTCGCGATGGTGAGGTCGAGGAAGAAGAAGGCAGAAGCGTTTGGTTTAAGGGCAGCCATGGGAGGTCGTTTGGTGGTTCTTAGTTTTTGGAGAAGATGGAGCGTGGGGGCGGGTAGTTTTCTTTAGGTTTTTAGGGTTTGGTTTTTTTTTGTGTTTTGCTTTGTGTTAGGACAAAAATGAAGAGTGGGTCTTGGGTTAATGGGTTAATGGGGCGTACCGGGTCGACCCGTGTGAAGTGGACTGGGTCGTGGACAATTGTTTGGACCTGGGGTTGAAAATTGAAGAAGTGGCCCAATCCGATTTTTATTTGTATTTTTGTTATCTTTTCTTCTTTTATTTTCTAAAACTAAATTATAAGAATACTTAAATTATTATTAAGAACTAAATTAAGTTAAAAAAAGCGCAAATTAACTACCAATAACAATTAACGCACAATTAAGTAATAATTAAGCATAAAATTGTTCATTTGGACATTAAATGCTAAAAATGCAAAAGATGCATATTTTTTGTAAAAATTTTAATTTTGATAAAACTAATTTAATTACTAACAATTATAGAATTAAATCCTACATGCAAATGCGATATATTTTTGTATTTTTTATTAATTTAGCAAATAAACAAACACAGACAAATACAAATAATAATCCAAAAATGTCACAAAATACTCAAAATTGCACACCAAGGAAAATCATTTTATTTTGCATTTTTTGGGAGTATTTCTCATATAGGGCAAAAATCACGTGCTTACAATTACTTTGTGATTTTTAGCATGTTTAAATATCACCTTAGTCTTTCCTTTTGCTCGATTCATTTTTGTTAAGAAACCCTAATACTTCTGGGTTCGAATTTAAGTTTGAGTCTGTTTGCGATGTGTTTGCATGTCTCTCATGAACATTCTAGGTTTCATGTATGTTCTATATACTCTTGTGCTTCCTGCTCTAATTTGTTCTTAGGGTTTCTCTTATTATGTTCAACACATGTTATTTATCGTTTAATGGGTCCGACTATTTGTTTTATTGATTGTTCACATAATAATTTGTGTTGATTTTTGTGTAATCTCTTTAGACATGCGATATCTTCCCTGAATATGTGATTTTGTGTATTTTTCTTGTAATTCTGTACTGATTTTTCGAATTGCTTCCTTACTTTTGTGATACTTTCCTTAGTTAGAGTTGATTCCCTGTGATTTTCAATCTCATTCGTGATTCTTGGAACTAACTTTCAGAATTAAAATTGTACTCTACCTTATTTATGTGCACAAATATGTTGTTAGTTATTTAACGTGTACTTTCCTTACTTGAAAATATTCTGTACTTAGTCCTTATTACATGCTATATGCTTTTACTACTCCTATTATGGTAAAATCAGTCTTATAAGTAATTCTATTCCTTATTTGATAAAACTTGTACCCATTTGAACTATGACTCCCTAATTGAAGGGCGTCTAGGTTTTTAATTGATTCTGATTTGTATTATTTCTATAATTGTGCTAAGTTAATACTTATTACCTTGTTTTTTGCCTGTTCTCAAACTATAAATACTCTACCCTCTCTTTAGCATAACAGATGAACAATTCCACTGTTCTTAACTCTCTCTTACACACATACATACTCTATTACTTCTCTTGCTGTTTACTTGATACTCAATCGGGTACAAGCCAAAACTAAGTAATTACATTGCTCTGCTGCTCTATTGTTCTACCGCTCTATACACTACTGCTCTACTTCCCTTCATTTTACTGCTCTTCACTCCTCATTCTGCACTTATTCTCTCATTTTTACTGGTATATTTTCAGTTTAACTTACAACATCCAAAATAATATGTCTCTATTTGTATTGCACTCCCTTTTGTTTCTCTTATGCTTCTACTTGTGGTTCTGCTATCTCCCTTGCAATTAGCATGCCTATTTTGCCATGTGATTACCCCTTCCCTGTAATTCATCATGTCTACTACTTTCTTACATTTTCTACTACTATTCTGCCCTACCCCTAACCCCCAATACAATATAATCATGTGTTCGTGACACCTAGTTACTATGTGATCCTGAATCCTTCCCCCTAAACCTAATGTGTAACTCTGTTTAGCTCCCCTTAATCTAATACTGTTAAGCTCCTGGCATGAACACTTTGTGATAGACTATTGCTGTGACTTTTTAAGTTCTATAGTACTTTTCTGGTGTTAACCTGTGTACAAATATGCTTTCACATATGAACTACTTATCCCCAATTCCTCCTTTCCATGTTTGTGTTTGAACTATATATGTTGATTTGGTTTTGAGTTGCTGATTGTCCTGTTTCTTTTCTTCTTCAAACCGGTTTTCACTAAGGCAAAATCTTCTATTACTTTCCAAAACTTATTTCAAACTAATCATTGTCAAAACTGTTTCCAACTAGAGTCTTTTAAACATATGTCAAGCACTCTCACTCTTAGAAGTCTAGACATTGCCCCCCTTAATGTGTGACTGCTTAAGGACCCTTATGAGCTCCCTCTGGACTCTAACACATTAAGGCTGGCTCTTCCACACTGCACTTACTTAATTTGGTTATGAATCTAGGTGGTTGCACTGTCCGGGATCCCTTGAGATCCTTACGGAACTATGACACACCTGGATCATGTGAAAGGCTGTGAACCAATGACATTTGAGGCATTCTGGAGATTCTGGGCCTATCAGTAGGTTCCTTGTAGTATAACTTCTTCTTTTATTATTTCAATTATGTAATTTGTGCAAACGGTGTGTAATAATTATTGTAAAAACTCTCTGGGAATGGATAGTGAAAAGGGATGGGGTAAATATGCATGCTATAGTTGTTAAGGGTATAAAATATGTTATTAGGTCTATATTCCTAATTGCGCAATAGAAACCATGCTTAGGATTCATACATGCATTAGAAATCATGCTCTTAGGTCCCATGTTTATTGTTTCAGGAGGTTCATCCTTATAAAGTCATGTGTTAAAATCCGCTAATAACTAGCTACCATTATATTATGTGCTGCCATGCACACTTAGAGATCGTGCCTTAGGATAAACACAACGCTAATAAATAGGTCATTTCCATCTCTTCTGCATATTCTGAAAGTATGTAACACTTATGCATTTAGAGAAAAAAAATCCCGCTCAGGTCCTGCATATACATCACTCTGCATTTTTTATACATTAGATATCATGCCTTTAAAATTGTATTCACATCCGCTTAGGCATCTCTAGTTTAATTATTGATAAATAAAATAGACTAACCCAGCTGGTAATAATTCCGAAATTCTGAACATTTAGAACAACATGTTTAGTAATACAATTCAAACAGTCTTCTCTAAGTAACCCTGCTAACTAGTGTAAGCACGTGATTTTTTCCCTATGAAAGAATTACTCCCAAAAAATTCAAAAATAAAATGAGTTTCCTTGGTGTGCCATTTTGTGATATTTTTGAATAATTATTTGTATTTATCTGTGCATGTTTATTTGTTAAATTAATAAAAAATACAAAAAATATGTCGCATTTTACATGTAGGATTTAATTCTACAATTGTTACTAATTAAGTTTGTTTTACAAAAATTAAAAATTATAAAAATAGACATCTTTTGCATTTTTAGCATTTAATGTCCAAATATATAATTTTATGCTTAATTATTACTTAATTATGCGTTAATTATTATTGGGAGTTAATTTGCGCTTTTATAACTTAATTTAGTCTTAATAATAATTTAAGGAGTTTTAGAATTTAGTTTTAAAAAAATAAAAAGAAGAAAAGAGAGCAAAAATACAAAGAAAAATCGGAATTGGGCCTCTTCTTCAATTTCAAACCACAAGCCCAAAAAAAATAAAATTGCCCATGACCCGGTCCAATTCAAACTGGGTCGACCCGGTCCATAACCCATAGACCAACGACCCACCCCTATCTTCCCATTTTTTTCATTTTTCATTCCAAAAAAAACCCTAACACCTAAAACATAAACCACCCCCCATCTCTTATTCATCCTCTCCAAGCTTCCCCAAGCCCCCTCCAATGGATGCCTTAGCCAACCATGGCTGCCCAACGTCGACCACCCTCCAGCCCTTCCTCCTCACCCTCACGACCACCCCTTCACCACCACGCTTCCATGGCTGCCTCCCTCCCTTCGTGCTTCATCGTCCAAGTCCACCACGACAAGCAGCCATAGTTGTTGCTTCGCCTCTGCGTCGACCTTCTCCAAACGACCAGCTGCGTCTTCTTCGTCACGCGGACTGCCATGGCTGCCTCACCTCGCTTCCCAGCTCCTCCGTGCCGCTGCTGCTGCTTCGTCACTGCTTCTGCTGCATCGTCCGCTTCTTCTACTGCTGCTTCCCGTCGAGCAGCTGGATCGAAGCCACCCCGTCGCCACTGTTGCTTCTGCTACAGCCATGAACGACCACTGCCTTCCCCGTACTGTTGTTGCTCACGTTTCTGCGTTGCTGCTGCCCCGCCCGACATCGCTTCCACTGCTGCTACTGCTTCATCGCTGCTTGAGTTTCTTCTTAAATTCGTCTTCGTCGTCGTTTGTTCGAGTTTTGGTTGGGGTCGTCAAAACAGTCCATACGAGTTCGTCGTTGGTCAATCATTGTTCGTCGTTTCGATCCGGTTAGTGGGTTTTGAGTTTTATTTTTGTCCATATTTCGTTTTGATATTTCTCGAAGCTAAAATCGGTAAATGTTTGATTCTTGTTTTGTTCGTTGTTCATCGTTTTGTTAAATTTTTAGTTTGTTCATGTGTTTTGTTGGTTTAATTTTCAGATTCAAATGAAAATTTAATTAATTGTTTTTCAGTTTATTTCATGTTAATTTTATTTATTTTTTGTAAAAAAGAATTGTTAGTTTAAGTTTAATATTGTTAGATTTAGTTTAAATCGCTTGAATCCGTTGTTTGTTGTTTAATATAGATTTAATTCATGTTCATTTTTTGTTTGAAGTTCGTTTTAATTCAGTGATTTAATGTGAAGTTATGTTTTGGTTTTTTAATTTTTTTTAATTCAGTATAACTTTGTTGTAATTTTGTTGGATTTAATTTTAAAAGATCAATTGATTATTTGAAGTTTAGTGATTTGAATAAGTTTATTTGTTTTGTTTAAGATTAATACAAGTTTAATTCGAATTTGAATAAAACTTGCTTGTTATTGTTGTTGAATCTTTTCATTTATGTCCATACTTTGTTTGATTGTTTTTGAATCCGAAATTAGTGTAAGTTTGATTTTCTTGTTTGTTGTTTATCATTTATGATTATTTCTTCAGTTTGCTTCATGATCTTGTTTAGTTTTAGTATAGAAATTGTTGTTTATAATGTTGTTAGATTCAATTTTAAGTTCAAATGATTATTGAATTTAGAAATCTGAATATACTTGTTTGTTGTTATTATGTTTGTTTGTTTCTAAAAATGTTGTTCAATCAAGATAATTTTAGTTGTTTCTTTGTTGTTCATCATTTAGTTTGAATTTGTTGTTGAACATTGTTAGAAGTTGGTCATATTTGTTGTATTTTGGTTGAGATTGATTAAGTGAATTGGTTATAGCTGATGGGGTAGTTTGGTAATTTGCAGCATGTTCAGGGGTAAATTGGTAATTTTAGTAAGGTCAGAGGGGTAGTTTGGTAATTGAACATTTTGAATAATTCTTTATGTTAAGCATGGGGGACAAAATGTAATGGGATGTGGGTGATATAATTGTTTAATATAAATGGGGGATAAGACATAATGTAGTGGAGGGGAATATGGTAATTGTTTATGTTAGGCATGTGGGACAAGATGTAATGGGGTGGGGTTGATATATTTGTTTAATATAGTGGGGGGTGAGTGGGAAGATAGTAGGTTTGGTAGGAGAAAGTGGTGGTTTTATTAATTGATTAAAGGGTTTGGGATGAGATATAAATGAAAGACTTAGATCAGATTTTGAAGAGAACAGATAGAGATGGAGAGAGAAAAAAAAGCTGAATATTTAAGAGAGAAAGAAAAATTCCGAAAAATAGAAAAACTTTCAAGAAAAAGAAAAGAAAAGAAAAAATACAAATAAAAAAGGGAGTTGGAAATTAGAAGAGAGAGTAGTACACACCTGACAAATATTCTGATATACGGGTTTAGAAATTAAGGGTTAAACATTAATTAGCCTTTCAAATCTGAAAATTCCCTTGGTTTCTGTCCGTTGTTTGTTGTCGGTGTTTCTGGATTTTATTTTGATTTTCAAATCTGTTCCTGGGCTATTATTGCTGGGCTGTTGTTGCTGGGCTGTATTGTTATTACTGCTGCTAATTCTCATCTTCATCTTCTTTTGTTTCCAATACCAGGTACACGACTGTAATACTAGCTATTGCAAGCTAATAATGTGGAAGCATGAATACATATGAAGAATGAAATTTTGAAGTTTTAATTTCGTTTTTTTTTTCTTCCTTTTGTTGATTGTATTTAAGTTATTTCATGTATTACTGAATAATAATTGGAATAAGAAAAAATAACATAAGTTAGTCTTTAATGAATCGGTTTGACAAAACGGGTTAATTCACTAGTTATGAAGGTTTCAAGATTATCAACAGTAGGTTAATCATGAATAAGTAGCTAAATTTAGCTAAGGCATGAATTTAAATTAAATTTCATAAATTAGGCATTAAGGCATGATTTGAGTTCAAGCAAGATTAGAAGAACGTTTAAGTCTAATAAACTTTCTAATAAGCTTTAGTAATTATAGTTAAATCTAGTTTCAAATGGTTGTGAATAATTAATCTCAATAATTTTTTTTATAACAATGCTGAGTTGTATTTGATTCTTTTGGATATTAGTTGTCGAATTTTTATTTTATTTATAATTTCGAAATTTTGAGTAAAATTCCTTTTTCATCAATATTTGTATTAATCTAGCAATTAGCATGCCATGTTTTCTTAAACTAATAAAAAAAGCTAGTAATTAATTAGAATTTTCTTTCTTTATTTTAGAGACTAATTTTAATAGAAAAATGTAGTCGCTTTAAGATTTGTCCATTTAAAATAAATGAGATGAGCCTCGCTTAATAAAATGCATAAGATTGCGGGGTCCTCAATAAATGTACATTTAATTGCTTAGAATTCGGGAGGAGCCGTTTAGCAAATTTCACGGCCTTACCCAAAATAATGATACGCTAGTCGCTTTAGGCGCGTATTTAATAATGTTATCTTCTTAAACTCGGGTGCGCATTTCATGCGACCCAAATCCAAATCCCAAAACATTGAATAAAAATGTGTTCCGGATTGCGGGTGCATTTCATGTGACGTAATCCAAAGACGTGTTTTAAACAATGTTCACATTCTTGTACAAATAATAATAACATTATGAAAGCGGTAAAAGGATAAAATTTGCACATAAGTTCATATTTGTATAAAATCAGATAATCAAGCCGAATATGACAGTTGAGCGACCGTGCTAGAACCACGGAACTCGGGAATGCCTAACACCTTCTCCCGGGTTAACAGAATTCCTTATCCGGATTTCTGGTACGCAGACTATAATATAGAGTCATTCTTTTCCTCGATTCGGGATTAAAATTGGTGACTTGGGACACCCTAAATCTCCCAAGTGGCGACTCTGAAATAAATAAATAAATCCCGTTTCGATTGTCCTTTAATTGGAAAAAACTCCTTGTACCCTCGCGAAGGCGGAAAAAGGAGGTGTGACAGCTCTGGCGACTCTGCTGGGGACTGACCTAGAACCACTGGTTCAGGGTTAGAAATTCGAGCTTAGAATAATTGTTATATTTGGCTTTATTATCTGACTTTTATTACATGTTTGGGCCTAATGTGCTAGATATTGCTTCCTACCGCTTTGATTTTGCGTGGACTGTACATATAAACTGTGTCGACACCCTTCTCTCTTCACCTCCGGGGATGTGCTTACTGGTTGAGACTCCCTATTCTGTTAGTGTCATACCTTGAAATAAGAAAGAGGCTCGGATAAGTTACTAAGCCGGATGGCCTTTTGGTTCCCGGAAAGTTGCCCCCTCCTCGACTCGAGTTGTCCGCTCGGGTACACTGTCTAGAACACATACCCAGGTTTTGAACCTAGAATAACGCTTATTTGCATCACGTTGCATTTGACTTAGGGGACTCAACACAGGGGTTGGGTCCGTCTAGGACTAGCAACCTGATTAGAAAAGACCATCTTGATGCATCCTATTTGTTTTCCGTGCATTTATTTGTCTCGCGCCCGCATGCTGACCGGTGTTTGAATATTAGGAATATTGTGAAATTGAAGAAAAAAAAGAAATAGCGGTTAGGGAATTGATTGTTTATTTTTGAAAAAAACCCAATGCCTGAATACTGTCAAAACTCTGCCGAAATTTTGAGAAAATGAAAAAAAAAATGTCTTATTAGTTTGTTTTATTAAAAGCAAAGGAAAAAGAAGAAAAAAAAAGTAGTTGTTCTATCTTGTTTTTCAATAAAAATATATTAAAAAAAATATATAGTTTGTCTTGCCATGAAAATGAAAATAAAAAAAGAGTCGGGCGTTGAAAGTGGTTTTATTATTTGTTGCAAATTTATATATATCCAAAAAGTTTTTCTTTATTTCCAAAAATATATATATATATCTTTATTTGTTGCAAAAAATATGTGTCTTGACAAAAAGTCTAGAAAGGTTTTAGACCTCCCAATTTTCAAAACAAAAAACCCAAAAATATTTTCCATTATTGACTTCTTTAGAAAGTCTTTTTAATTATTAAAAAAATAATAATATATAATAAAATAAAAATATCCGAAAATATTTTCCAAATTGAAAAGAAAATTCAAAATTCAAAAAATACTTTTAGAAACATTTCTTTCATTGAAGGTAAAATTCCAAAAATATTTTCTTAGAAATCCTTCTTTGCAAAAATGCTCCCCTTCTTCTTTATAAGTCTTTCCTTCGGAAAAAAAAAGGGTTAGTTCATTTACTTATTCTTGATCTGCCTGAACTACGCGGGTTTGATTCTCACCGGATGTGAGATACGTGGGTAACCCTCATCGGGTTCAACCCCCTTTTTGCTAAAATAGCCAAAAAACAAATAAATAATAAAAAAATATGTCAAAATTTTAATTCTGTCATAAAGAAGTCGGGTGATGCTGTTTTGTCAAAACATAGCCGAATGTTCCCGAAAGGGACGCCGGAAGGCTGACTTTGCATAAACAGCCACCTTTGGGTCATTTTTTAAGATTTGGTCCAGTTGACCCACACAGCCTTAAAAATCTTCGTCCCCGAGACGTTGAAAGGCCGTGTTTGCAATATTGAGTTTTCTAATTTGAAAAACGATAAAAAGAGTCATAAATAAGTCAGGTGATGCTGTTTTGTCATAAATAGCCGAATGTTCCCGAAAGGGACGCCGGAAGGCTGACTTTGCATAAACATCCACCTTTTGGGTCATGTTTAGAATTTTGGTCTAGTTGACCCACACAGCCTTAAAAATCTTCGTCCCCGAGGCGTTGAAAGGTCGTGTTTGCAATGTGGAATTTTCTATTTTTGAAAAATGATAAAAAAGAGTCATAAATAAGTCAGGGTGATGCTGTTTTTGTCAAAAATAGCCGAATGTTCCCGAAAGGGACGCCGGAAGACTGACTTTGCATAAACAGCCACCTTTTTGGGTTAGGATTTTGGTCCAGTTGACCCACACAGCCTTAAAAAATCTTCGTCCCCGAGGCGCTGAAGGGCCGTGATTGCAACACCAGGTTTTTATTGTAATTTGAAAAAAAAAACAAAGAGTCAGCGGTCAGGTGAATACCGTTTGGATTTTTGGTCAAAATAAGCCGAGCCAGCTTCGGCCGCGTCTTAAACCGTTCTTGCCGAAATAGCCTTAGAGTATCTTTCAGTTGTCGAAAGGCTATTTTCGTAAATAAACGGACATGTTTGTAAAGTGTCAAAATAATCCTCCCCGACCTCAAAATTCATGTGAGATTTGGAAGGGGCCACATTTGCAAAAATAGCCGTTTGGTTGCATTTGTCAAACGGGGAAAGGAAGCTGGCCTTTTTGTTTCGAGGTTATAAATCTTTAATTAGAATATGTGGGTTGTTTGATTTTCGAGTTTGTAGGTCATCTTTAAACCTTTGAAACCCAGTTTGTTTTATTATGAAAATTGATAATTTCAAAAAACAAATGTTTCATTGTTGTTACCTTTTATTTGGTCCGAACTACGCAAGGTCTGATTCATGCGGGGTCATGATACGTAGGCAATCTCCATAAGATTCGACCACAACAAAAAAAGAAAAAAGAATGAAAAAAAGAGAAAAAAAAATGACAAAAAAAAGAAAAAAGAAAAAAGAAAAAAAAGATGTTGTTAATAATGAGGATCGACTGAGTCCATTCTAACCTGTTTTGCTTTGAATCACAAAGAAAGTTAAGGTGGTTGGTTTGTGGTAAGCCGGAAATACAAAACCCATAAGCACACTTTGCGGGGATCAGGCCTGATAACAGAAGCACTCGAATCCTATTGGGACTTGTTGACTAAGGTTGATGATATTAAAGTTGGCAATGGTCTGGGCAATACTGATGCGAAGCTCAGTGGCTGAGATGCCAGTTTTGATAAAATGGGAGGACGCTCCGTTCCTTGGTTAGCAAGAGCGAAGCTTTTGGTGGCTTATTTTGTTGTCATTTCTGTTGTCCGGATTATTCTTAGGGTTGTAATCCGGATATTGTCTTATGTCAAACCTTCTTATCTTTCCATTTTGTCATAGCGGTCTGTTTAAGTTTTGTCCAGGCTATTTTAGGATTTTATTCTGGTTTGTTTCATTTGTTTTGTTATTCAAACCATTTCACCGGTAATCTAATGCAAAATCCGGTCTTTTATTATTTCTCGTCATCTTTTGTTTGGTCCTTTTATCATTTTTTTCCAGCGCCGATTCTGGTGACATGAAATGCGCACACAGTTTGGGCCTGATCTTAAAAGATAATCATAAAACCATTAGGAGGTTGTCAGAACATTTAAAAGGAATAAAGATGGTTTGAGATTATTTGGAGCTCGAGTCATGTGGAACCGGGGCAAATAAAACATAAAGAAAAACCATAAAATCAAGTGAGAGTATTGCCCAATGGTGCTTTAAAAAGGACAAAAGAAAAAGGCAAATGTATGCATATGGTTATCAAGTCCGGCACAATCAGAAGATGTGACGAATATTTAATGGTGTTGTTTGTGCTTGGCGTGTTTTGAAGACTGGAATGACGAAGGCATTTCGTTCTGCTACCTAAACACTTTATCCTTCGTTACCCCTTTTGAGCCTTGTTTATTTTTTTTCTTTCATACCCCTCTTTCGGAATCAGTAGCAAAGAGTAGAAACACAAACATAAAAGATAAGAAAAGAAAAGGAAAAAGAAAAAAAAACAAAAAAAAATCAACAAAACGACAAAAGAAAAAGGAAAAAAAAGAAGAAACGGAAAATGATAAAAAAAAAAGAAAAAAAAGAAAGAAAGTCAGAAGAAAACAGAGGAATTGGGAACTACGTTCGACCTGATTCCTCAAAGAGTATACGTAGGCGCCTCACGGCTCGGTCATAATGGCCATAATGGTCATAATGTGCATAATGTGCATGGTGTAATAAAAATAAAAAAAAATAAAAAAATCCCCAAGCAAGAAACTGGGGCAAGGGTTGCGCTTATGGTGAGCAAATATGGTTCCGAAGGTTGTAATTTTGAACCCCAAGTTTATTTTGTTTTTGAGCCTTTAATACCCTTTCTTTCTAGCCTATCCAAAACCCACATTACGGTCCGAAGAAAAACCTTCTGATCGGTCTTCAAAGGATGCCAAGTCAGACAAATAAGAGTCTTACCGGTGAACATAACACTCTGTTCCACAATAGAAATGACTCGAATCTCCATCAGAGAGAGTCATACCAGCAACACTCCAAATCCCCAGCTGGAAAGTGATACAAATGAGAGAGTCTTATCGGTGAAAATCTTCACGGACACCATAAGGCGATGAAAGCTGAGAGAAAAACCAAAATGAGAGAGGCTTGATAGTGAAAACCCTTCAGGCACTACAAGTCGAATAAGATTGAGAATCAGATGGGGAATTGCCAATTGAAGGTCTTGAAAGATGATTAACGACAGAGGATAGGCCACATGTGCATGTCACGACCATTAGAGTCGATGTCGTCGTTTGATAGTTTTTTTATTTATAATTTCTTTTGTTAAAGAGTCGTTTTTTTTTCTCTGTCTTTTATTCGGTTCCCCTTTTGTTTATCTTTTCCTTTCATAGAAAAATTCCCCAATAGAGTTTGTTTGGTCAGAACAAGTGAGAATTGACTTCAAAATAGGCTATCAGCTTTCCAATCATGCAAGATGAGATCTGACTAGTACATCCAAATGGTATAGTCAGCAAGGAACAAGCGCGAGGCCAGTGTCAAAAAAATGATATCCCCAGCAAAAGGGAATTGACAAAAGGATTGACGAGTGTCAAGAGGGATACCCTTGCCGAAATCAAAGGTTATAAACCTCAAGGCCAAGGCCCGTGGACAAATCAAGGAGAGCAATGAGCATGATTTGGGAAATTCATGCGAGACTAAAAGGTCGGAGAAATGCCAGTTTCCGAGCTATGCCACAAAAGAAGAGGGATATCCCCAGCAGAAAGGGATTATCCCCAGCAAATAATATCATCCCCAACAAGTTGTGGAACGCAGAGCAAGGAAGGAGAAAGGGAAAATCCATCCCAGTAGGAGTATCACAACCAACCACCGCATTTTAAACTAACAAATTTTGTTTGATTTGAAACAGGTAAAGGAAATGGCATTGATGACAGAAATGCATGCCATAAGGGAGACTGTCAAACTGGGGCAGAAAATTTTCCTTTCATTTAGAAAATTTTCTGGAAGTCAGGTACCCATTCGAGGAAGAATAAAGATAACACCAGTCTCAAGGGAAGTGGTCTTTGAACCAGTGTTGCCCCCAACATAATAAGTTTCAATGGAGGAAGTTGTTCCCCAGCAGACAGAACAAAGGGATGACACTTGTGCTCAGAAAAGCAAAAGGCCAATATCATTCCCAACAGCCTTCCGAAGAGTGAAGCACTAGTTCTGAAGGAGTCAGAATCCCCTAGCAGTGTTATCCTCGATAGCGTTATCCCCAGTTGATAACATTCTATCCCCCAACAGGTAAGTAAATAATTCCCCAACAAGGTTATCCCCAGCAGTTTCGAGGAGTCCAACACAAGTTTGGTGAAAATCGGTATCCTCAACGGTTCCTTTCGGGGAAAGGCAAAACGAGTCTTAAGGGAGGTAGTCTTCGAAGGAAGAAGCTATGCAAAAAAAAAGAAGGAGAAAAATGCTAAAAAAAAGAAAAAAGAAAAAAAAAGAAAAAAAAAGGGGGAAGTAGTTTGGAGAGGAATGAAACATCCTACTTAAAAGGATGTAATTTTGGAAGGAGTAAGATAACATATTTACTCAGCAGTGTTATCCCCAGCGGACCATCGAGATGTAAAAGCATCCTCGACAGAGTTTCGACCAAGTTTCAAGAGGGTCGGACAACCCAGAGTGGGTAAGGGGAGAAAAGGAAAATTCATCCCCAGCAAAATAATCCCCAATAGTTTCGAAGGAAGACAACACAGGTAAGTAAATAATTCAGGAATAAGGAAATAGTTTACCCATAGGAGAGACATTTCCTTCTAAGTTTGTTTTACCCATAGGAGACGCATTTCCTCCTAAGTTTGTTTTTACCCATAGGAGAGGCATTTCCTCCTAAGTTTGTTTTTACCCATAGGAGAGGCATTTTCTCCTAAGTTTGTTTTTACCCATAGGAGAGGCATTTCCTCCTAAGTTTAGTTTCACCCATAGGAGAGGCATTTCCTCCTAATGTTTAGTTTTACCCATAGGAGAGGCATTTCCTCCTAAGTTTATTTTTACCCATAGGAGACGCATTTCCTCCTAAGGTTATTTTTACCCATAGGAGAGACATTTCCTCCTAAGTTTAGTTTTACCCATAGGAGAGGCATTTCCTCCTAAGTTTAGTTTCACCCATATGAGAGGCATTTCCTCCTAAGTTTATTTTTACCCATAGGAGAGGCATTTCCTCCTAAGTTTAGTTTTACCCACAGGAGAGGCATTTCCTCCTAAGTTTGAAATCAGGAGCCCGCCTGAAGAGAGGAATGACGTTTATTTTCAAAGTTGTTGTTGAAATCAGGAGCCCTCCTGAAGAGAGGAAAGACGTTTTATTTTTAAAAGTTGTCGAAATTTCGCCAGCCTAAAGAAAGGAATGGCATTTTTATTTTAAAGTTGTTTTTGAAATCAGGAGCCCGCCTGAAGAGAGGAATGGCGTTTATTTTTAAAGTTGTTGTTGAAGTCAGGAGCCCGCCTGAAGAGAGGAATGACGTTTTATTTTTAAAAGTTGTTGAAATTTCGCCAGCCTAAAGAAAGGAATGGCATTTTTATTTTGAAATTGTTTTTGAAATCAGGAGCCCGCCTGAAGAGAGGAAAGGCGTTTTATTTTCAAAGTTGTTTGTTGAAGTCAGGAGCCTGCCTGAAGAGAGGAATGACGTTTATTTTAAAAGTTGTTTGTTTGAAGTCAGGAGCCCGCCTGAAGAGAGGAATGGCGTTTATTTTAAAAGTTGTTTGTTTGGAGTCAGGAGCCCGCCTGAAGAGAGGAATGGCGTTTTATTTTTAAAAGTTGTTGAAGTCAGGAGCCCGCCTGAAGAGAGGAAAGGCGTTTTATTTTCAAAGTTGTTTGTTGAAGTCAGGAGCCCGCCTGAAGAGAGGAATGGAGTTTATTTTTAAAGTTGTTGTTGAAATCAGGAGCCCGCCTGAAGAGAGGAAAGGCGTTTTATTTTTAAAGTTGTTGAAATCTTGCCAACCTAAAGAAAGGAATGACATTTTATTTTATAGTTGTTTTTGAAATCAGGAGCCCGCCTGAAGAGAGGAATGGCGTTTTATTTTTAAAGTTTGTTGAAGTCAGGAGCCCGCCTAAAGAGAGGAATGACGTTTATTTTTAAAAGTTGTTTTTGAAATCAGGAGCCCGCCTGAAGAAAGGAATGACGTTTTATTTTCAAAGTTGTTTGTTGAAGTCAGGAGCCCACCTGTATAACAAGAGGAATACTTTTTAGTCTTATACTGCAGATTTTGAAATCAGTAACCCCACCGGAAAGCAGAAGGTTACAACAGGAATCCCCAGCACCAGGAAGCAGAAGGTTGCAACAAGAGGTCCCAGCACAAACTCAAGTGCATGTGTCAAAAGGAAGAAAATGCGCATTTTGAAAGAAGTGGCATGTGAACATTAAATCATGCCCAGCATAACAAATCTGATAAAGAGAGTTGTACCCCCAGAGGAACCGCCGAAAAGCTTAATGAAGAAAGCCATGTTCCCAGCGGACCGAACAAAATGATGAAAACTGGTATTCAGAAAAGCAAAGGGCCAGTGTCATCCCCAAATTCACGGAAGAAAAGCACCGGAGGAAACACAAGCCGACAAGAAAGCAAGGCAACAAGAACAAGTTGCAGTCTAGCCTAGCTTCTTGTTTTCTTTTAAGCACGGTGTAACAAAGAGATCGGTAAGCAGTGGTAATAGCATGCAACAACAGTAACATTGCAGTCCCACGGTAGTCCCAGCTACCAAAACTTCCCGAACTACATTGACCTGATTCCTGTTTAGCCCAGGATATGTAGGAAACCTTTGAAGCAAAGGTTCGGTCAAATCTTTTTCAAAAAAGCTTCACACGGAGTACTCGGATGGGCAAAAATCGCTCACTTTATCTTTGCACGAAAACCCTTCGTGTCTTCGGGCAAAGAGAGGCAGCTGTAAGCACGTGATTTTTGCCATATAAAAGAATTACTCCCAAAAAATTCAAAAATAAAATGATTTTCCTTGGTGTACCATTTTGTGATATTTTTGAATAATTATTTGTATTTGTCTGTGCATGTTTATTTGTGAAATTAACAAAAAATACAAAAAACAAGTCGCATTTTGCATGTAGGATTTAATTCTACAATTGTTACTAATTAAGTTTGTTTTACAAAAATTAAAAATTACAAAAATAGACATCTTTTGCATTTTTAGCATTTAATGTCCAAATATATAATTTTATGCTTAATTATTACTTAATTGTGCGTTAATTGTTATTGGGAGTTAATTTGCACTTTTATAACTTAATTTAGTCTTAATAATAATTTAAGGAGTTTTAGAATTTAGTTTTAAAAAAATAAAAAGAAGAAAAGAGAGCAAAAATACAAAGAAAAATCGGAATTGGACCTCTTCTTCAATTTCAAACCACAAGCCCAAGAAAAAAAAATTGCCCATGACCCGGTCTATTTCAAACCGGGTCGACCCGGTCCATAACCCATAGACCAACGACCCACCCCTATCTTCCCATTTTTTTCATTTTTCATTCCAAAAAAAACCCTAACACCTAAAACATAAACCACCCCCCATCTCTTATTCATCCTCTCCAAGCTTCCCCAAGCCCCCTCCAATGGATGCCTTAGCCAACCATGGCTGCCCAACGTCGACCACCCTCCAGCCCTTCCTCCTCACCCTCACGACCACCCCTTCACCACCACGCTTCCATGGCTTCCCCCCCTCGTGCTTCATCGTCCAAGTCCACCACGACAAGCAGCCATAGTTGCTGCTTCGCCTCTGCGTCGACCTTCTCCAAACGACCAGCTACGTCTTCTTCGTCGCGCGGACTGCCATGGCTGCCTCACATCGCTTCCCAACTTCTCCGTGCCGCTGCTGCTGCTTCGTCACTGCTTCTGCTGCATCGTCCACTTCTTCTACTGCTGCTGCCCGTCGAGCAGCTGGATCGAAGCCACCCCGTCGCCACTGTTGCTTCTGCTACAGCAATGAACGACCACTGCCTTCCCCGTACTGCTGTTGCTCACGTTTCTGCGTTGCTGCTGCCCCGTCTGGCATCGCTTCCACTGCTGCTACTGCTTCATCGCTGCTTCAGTTGCTTCTTAAATTCGTCTTCGTCGTCGTTTGTTCGAGTTTTGGTTGGGGTCGTCAAAACAGTCCATACGAGTTCGTCGTTGGTCAATCATTGTTTGTCGTTTTGATCCGGTTAGTGGGTTTTGAGTTTTATTTTTGTCCATATTTCGTTTTGATATTTCTCGAAGCTAAAATCGGTAAATGTTTGATTCTTGTTTTGTTCGTTGTTCATCGTTTTGTTAAATTTTTAGTTTGTTCATGTGTTTTGTTGGTTTAATTTTCAGATTCAAATGAAAATTTAATTAATTGTTTTTCAGTTTATTTCATGTTAATTTTATTTATTTTTTGTAAAAAAGAATTGTTAGTTTAAGTTTAATATTGTTAGATTTAGTTTAAATCGCTTGAATCCGTTGTTTGTTATTTAATATAGATTTAATTCATGTTCATTTTTTGTTTGAAGTTCGTTTTAATTCAGTGATTTAATGTGATGTTATGTTTTGGTTTTTTAATTTTTTTTAATTCAATATATCTTTGTTGTAATTTTGTTGGATTTAATTTTAAAAGATTAATTGATTATTTGAAGTTTAGTGATTTGAATAAGTTTATTTGTTTTGTTTAAGCTTAATACAAGTTTAATTCGAATTTGAGTAAAACTTGCTTGTTATTGTTGTTGAATCTTTTCATTTATGTCCATACTTTGTTTGATTGTTTTTGAATCCGAAATTAGTGTAAGTTTGATTTTCTTGTTTGTTGTTTATCATTTATGATTATTTCTTCAGTTTGCTTCATGATCTTGTTTAGTTTTAGTATAGAAATTGTTGTTTGTAATGTTGTTAGATTCAATTTTAAGTTCAAATGATTATTGAATTTAGAAATCTGAATATACTTGTTTGTTGTTATTAGGTTTGTTTGTTGTTAAAAATGTTGTTCAATCAAGATAATTTTAGTTGTTTCTTTGTTGTTCATCATTTAGTTTGAATTTGTAGTTGAACATTGTTAGAAGTTGGTCATATTTGTTGTATTTTGGTTGAGATTGATTAAGTGAATTGGTTATAGCTGATGGGGTAGTTTGGTAATTTGCAGCACGTTCAGGGGTAAATTGGTAATTTTAGTAAGGTCGTAGGGGTAGTTTGGTAATTGAACATTTTGAATAATTCTTTATGTTAAGCATGGGGGACAAAATGTAATGGGATGTGGTTGATATAATTGTTTAATATAAATGGGGGACAAGACATAATGTAGTGGATGGGAATATGGTAATTGTTTATGTTAGGCATGGGGGACAAGATGTAATGGGGTGGAGTTGATATATTTGTTTAATGTAGTGGGGGTGAGTGGGAAGATAGTGAGTTTGGTAGGAGGAAGTGGTGGTTTTATTAATTGATTAAAGGGTTTGGGATGTGATATAAATGAAAGAATTAGATCAGATTTTGAGGAGAACAGATAGAGAGGGAGAGAGAAAAAAAAAAGCTGAATATTTAAGAGAGAAAGAAAAATTCCGAAAAATAGAAAAACTTTCAAGAAAAAGAAAAGAAAAGAAAAAATACAAATAAAAAAGGGAGCTGGAAATTAGAAGAGAGAGTAGTGCACACCTGACAAATATTCTGATATACGGGTTTAGAAATTCCCTTGGTTTCTGTCCGTTGTTTGTTGTCGGTGTTTCTGGATTTTATTTTGATTTTCAAATCTGTTCCTGGGCTATTGTTGCTAGGCTGTTGTTGCTGGGCTGTATTGTTATTACTGCTGCTAATTGTCATCTTCATCTTCTTTTGTTTTCAATACCAGGTACACGACTGTAATACTAGCTATTGCAAGCTAATAATGTGGAAGCATGAATACATATGAAGAATGAAATTTTGAAGTTTTAATTTCGTTTTTTTTTCTTTGTTCCTTTTGTTGATTGTATTTAAGTTATTTCATGTATTACTGAATAATAATTGGAATAAGAAAAAATAACATAAGTTAGTCTTTAATGAATCGGTTTGACAAAACGGGTTAATTCACTAGTTATGAAGGTTTCAAGATTATCAACAGTAGGTTAATCATGAATAAGTAGCTAAATTTAGCTAAGGCATGAATTTAAATTAAATTTCGTAAATTAGGCATTAAGGCATGATTTGAGTTCAAGCAAGATTAGAAGAACGTTTAAGTCTAATAAACTTTCTAATAAGCTTTAGTAATTATGGTTAAATCTAGTTTCAAATGGTTGTGAATAATTAATCTCAATAATTTTTTTTATAACAATGCTGAGTTGTATTTGATTCTTTTGGATATTAGTTGTCGAATTTTTATTTTATTTATAATTTCGAAATTTTGAGTAAAATTCTTTTTTCATCAATATTTGTATTAATCTAGCAATTAGCATGCCATGTTTTCTTAAACTAATAAAAAAAGCTAGTAATTAATTAGAATTTTCTTTCTTTATTTTAGAGACTAATTTTAATAGAAAAATGTAGTCGCTTTAATTTTTGTCCATTTATAATAAATGAGATGAGCCTCGCTTAATAAAATGTATAAGATTGCGGGGTCCTCAATAAATGTACATTTAGTTGCTTAGAATTCGGGAGGAGCCGTTTAGCAAATTTCACGGCCTTACCCAAAATAATGATACGCTAGTCGCTTTAGGCGCGTATTTAATAATGTTATCTTCTTAAACTCGGGTGCGCATTTCATGCGACCCAAATCCAAATCCCAAAACATTGAATAAAAATGTGTTCCGGATTGCGGGTGCATTTCATGTGACGTAATCCAAAGACGTGTTTTAAACAATGTTCACATTCTTGTACAAATAATAATAACATTATGAAAGCGGTAAAAGGATAAAATTTGCACATAAGTTCATATTTGTATAAAATCAGATAATCAAGCCGAATATGACAGTTGAGCGACCGTGCTAGAACCACGGAACTCGGGAATGCCTAACACCTTCTCCCGGGTTAACATAATTCCTTATCCGGATTTCTGGTACGCAGACTGTAATATGAAGTCATTCTTTTCCTCGATTCGGGATTAAAATTGGTGACTTGGGACACCCTAAATCTCCCAAGTGGCGACTCTGAAATAAATAAATAAATCCCGTTTCGATTGTCCTTTAATTGGAAAAAACTCCTTGTACCCTAGCGAAGGCGGAAAAAGGAGGTGTGACAACTAGAATACTGTTTTACATCTAGGCAAGCCTTAGGTGCTAAATTTGTCAAAACTGGAAATATGCTTCTTTACATATGTTGCTTAGTTATCAAGTGGTTTAAAATCAGTAGGCAAAACTTATTAGGACCCCTTTTCTGAATTACAGATCAAATCCGCCTCTGTTATGTTTTTAAAATCACTTAGATACCATGTTTTAGGATTCTGAGTTCAAATGTGGACCTTATCTGTGTATGAGTCGTGCTGTCTATGTGCATTACTTGTGGAGGTATATCTGAGCCTTCTATCTATTTTCTGTGCTTTGCCCCCTAAATGCAGTCCTATGTGTTCTTATTTGTCGCCTAGTATTTTTCCTTTAAACCTGAGGGTGTGCCTAGAACCTCCCTCATAGGATAGAAATCCTAAACTCCACCAGGATTATAGGAAAGGATGGGTAACATCATGCAATAGGGGTCGAAACTAACCCTCGCTTTAATCACCTTCACGGGGTAGGAAAGGGTAGATGTGGATATGATAACCAGTGCGTTAATACCACGTGTAGCCCCTCTTTGAGGAGTGTTATACCGGGTATTGTATTGATGTGATCCATATTATAAACAAACCTAGGATACCCTCTTTACATTCCCAAATATGCTTATATTGTAATTCTTTTCAAAATCTCACTTTTCATTAATTGGTTTTTTCAAACACCTGCGTATTTAAACTTAAATCCCCTACTATTTGAGTCATACTTGTTTATTTGCTACTTGTACAAATTCATAAAAACTATTTGGTCGGGAACCACACTAGTGGATCCTGAGGGGTGCCTAACACCTTCCCCTTGGGATAACTTCAAGCCCCTACCCTGTCTCTGGTTACCAAACGTAGTTATAAATAAACTCTATAGGTATCCTAACACACCTTAAATCGTTAGGTGAAGAATCTTCAAAAATGCAAACCCCCATTCCAAAAGGAACGAGTTGTCCCAACCGAAAATGTCATAAACCCAATTTCGCGAGAAAAAAGGGGGCGCGACAGGCTTTTACCATTTCATACCGTTTTTGTGAATTTGTGCCCCCCCCCATGTGCAACTATTTGTTTAATTCCTTTAAGTATTTAATTTCTTCTTCACTGCAAAACTGAAATATCTTTCTTGTTTCCTTCCTTTATAATTGTTTTAAATTATAAAACTGATGTATATCATTTTCTTAACGTGCAAATACATGTCAACATGCTTTTAATTATTACATAATCATGCTCAACATCATACTCCACTCATGCCAAACAAATACTATAGCAGTGCTTGATGAGTGGTTGCGCCCTTCCTATATCATTACCCCCTAAATTCGGAAAGGCTTATTTGCTGTAAAACTAGTCGATCAGCAGTGCAGTCGACAGTTCCGTGCCTTCCCTTTGAATTTTCCGCTCAAGGGTACCAGTCTAAAACCCCATAGAAACCTTACTCTGTTTAAATTACGCATGCGCCATGGTCAAACCTATCCGGGTCTGTTATGTTGTCCACGTAATGATCCTTTAAGATAGCCTTGTCCAAAAGTCCACTGGGTTTCCCTAAACCCAAACGGACATCATCGCGTTCTGCGCATTTATTTGGAGAAATAAATGCTTCATGCTAATTGTTGATATTAAATAATCGAGTCTGGTGGGGGTAAGGGCCTAACCTTGTTTAACTTGCAGAAATATGAGGCACGAAGTCCCCAGATTCAGCATGGTCACCAATATCCACCCAAGATTGCTAAGTTGGTGGGAAGATTTACATTCTAGTGACAAAACCCTCGCCAGAATATATTTGTGTAATCTACCATCCCTCCTGGAGATCCAGCCTAACAACATGATAATAGAAGCTGCTACCTTATTTTGGGATTGTGAAAGGGCCGTGTTCCGCTTTGGGGACATCGAAATGACACCTTTGTTAGAGGAGATAGGAGGACTGGTCGGTCTAGTGTGGGAAACCCTGGGTTTGCTAATGCCTAAGAACTGCACCGGTTCACAAAACCTGGTGTCACACCTCCTTTTTCCGTCCCCGCGAGGGTACAAGGAGTTTTTCCAATTAAAGGACAATCGAAACGGGATTTGTTTATTTATTTCAGAGTCGCCACTTGGGAGATTTAGGGTGTCCCAAGTCACCAATTTTAATCCCGAATCGAGGAAAAGCATGACTCTGTATTACAGTCCGCGAATCAGAAATCCGGATAAGGAATTTTGTTAACCCGGGAGAAGGTGTTAGGCATTCCCGAGTTCCGTGGTTCTAGCACGGTCGCTCAACTGTTATATTCGGCTTGATTATCTGATATAATACGTATTATAAACTTATGTGCAAATTTTATCCTTTAGCCGCTTTTATTTTTTTTATTTATTGTTATTATTTTACGAAGAATTGCAACATTGTGAAAACGTATTTCAAACCACGTCGCAATCAATGCACCCGTGGTTATCGACACATTTCGACTCCGTTGAGATTTAGATTTGGGTTACATAAATGCACACCCGTATTTAAGAAAATAACATTATTAAATACGCGCCTAAAGCGACTAGCGTATCATTATTTTGGGTAGGGCCGTGAAATTTGCTAAAACGGCTCCTCCCTAATTCTAAGCAATTAAATGTACATTTATTGAGGGCCCCGCAATCTATACATTTTATTAAGCGAGGCTCATCTCATTTATTTTAAATGGACAAATCTTAAAGCGACTACATTTTTCTATAAAAATTAGTCTCTAAAATAAAGAAAAAAAATTCCTAATTAATTACTAGCTTTTTTATTATTTTAAGAAAACATGACATGCTAATTGCTAGATTAATACAAATATTGATGAAAAAGGAATTTTACTCTTAATTTCGAAATTATAAATAAAATAAAAGTTCAACAACTAATATCCAAAAGAATCAAATACAACTCAGCATTGTTATATAAAAAAAAAACTATTGATATTAGTTATTCACAACCATTTGAAACTAGATTTAACTATAATTACTAAAGCTTATTAGAAAGTTTATTAGACTTAACGTTCTTCTAATCTTGCTTGAACTCAAATCATGCCTTAATGCCTAATTTACGAAATTTAATTTAAATTCATGCCTTAGCTAAATTTAGCTACTTATTCATGATTAACCTACTGTTGATAATCTTGAAACTTTCATAACTTAGTGAATTAACCCATTTTGCCAAACCGATTAAAGACTAATTTATGTTATTTTTTTTCTTATTCCAATTATTATTCAGTAATACATGAAATAACTTAAATACAATCAATAAAAGGAACAAAGAAAAGCGAAATTAAAACTTCAAAATTTCATTCTTCATATGTATTCATGCTTCCACATTATTAGCTTGCAATAGCTAGTATTACAGTCGTGTACCTCATATTGGAAACAAAAGAAGATGAAGATGAGAATCAGCAGCAGTAATAATAATACAGCACAGCAACAACAGCCCAGCAGCAGTAACAACCCAGGAACAGAGTTTGCAAACCAGTGGAGCAGTAATCCCAAAAAACAAAAGCTTCAAGCTTTGATGAAACAACAATTAATTCTGATTTCAAACAATGAAAGAAAGCAGAAGATTTTTTTTAGTTTTTTTTAAAAGTTTAAATATTTTTCGGAATTTTCTCTCTCCTAAATGTTCAGCCCTTTTTTTTCTCTCTTATTTTCTTTCTGTTCTTCTCTATATTCAGATTAGTTCCTCTATCTGTATTTTTTTGTGTTCTTTTCATCTGATTTCAAGACCTCTACTTATATTCCATCCCAAAAATCTTTTAATCAATTAAAATCAACCCATTTTCTCCTACCAAACCCATTATCTTCCCATTTATCTCCATTACATTAAATAAGTATATCAACCCCACCCCATTATATTTTGTCCCCCATGCCTAACATAAATAATTACCATATTCCCTCCACTACATTTTGTCTTGTCCCCCATTTAATTAAACAATAATATCAAAACACACCTCATTACATTTTGTCCCCCATGCTTAACATAAAGAATTACAAAATGTTCAATTACCAAACTACCCCTCCGACCTTATTGCAATTACCATTTACCCCTGAACGTACTACAAATTACCAAACTACCCCCATCAGCTATAACAATCAATTAATCAAATTTAACCAAAATATAGACAGTATGATCAATTTCTAATAATGTTCAAACAACAAATCACCTGAACATGATTTCTTCAACATTTCATCAACAAATCACATGAACACAAATTGAAAAACAAAGAACAACTAAAACTTGGTTGAACAATATTTTTAACAACAAACAAACCTATTTTCAGATTCAACAATAACAACAACAAACAAGTATATTCAGATTTCTAAATTCAATAATATTGAACTTAAAATCAACTTTAACAACATTACAACCAACAATTCCTATATTAAACTTAAACAAGATTATGAGACAAATAAAATAATCATAAATGATAAACAAGAAATCAAACTATACAAATTTCGGATTCAAGCGATTTAAACTACCATTCTTTTATATTAACTTTAAATCCTTTTTTAAATTAATAAAACAAACTGAAAAATATTTAATTGAATCTCAACTTAAATCTTAACAACATTATAAATAAACTAATCAATTTTTATCTAGAAATAAACAAGAAAAATGAAACAAAACAAACTGAAAAAAATAAAAAATAAAACGATGAACATGAAATTAATATCAAACATATTGATTTCAAATCCGAAAAATATCAAACAAATTAACGGACAGAAACGAAACTTACAACTAACCGGAAATGAGCAACGATGAACTCGAACGGACACGGACAACTAGAACAACTGTTTGGTGATAATAGAAGTTAGACGAGCAAAAGTTGTTGGACCTTTGGGATTTTAGAGGAACCACCAATCAGGACGACATCATGAACCGAGCTCTGGATCATCCGAGCGTCCCTCAAACAGCGCTCAACTGATGTCACACACTTTGCAAACAGATCCATGTTAAGCTCTTCAAACTTAGTACGTGTGATGGTGGAAGAAAGGTCAATACCCTCGTATAGATTGACGATTTCAATGGTGGTCTGAGCAGAGGATGAAAGGGTCCTTTTTGCACTCTCACATGCAGTTCTCAACCTTTGGAGCGCCATAGGATTACTAGTGATATCCTTTGTGCTCTTTAGCTTGAATTCCTGAACAAAATGGTTAACCAACCTATTGGTGAAGTCCTCACCTCCAAGGTTGGTGTCTCCAGCAGTAGCTTTCACCTCAAAGATACTACCTTCCACAATTGTGAGAATAGAGACATCCAATGTACCACCACCAAGATCAAAGATTAGCGCATTCTTCTCAGCAACACTCGTAGCTTTATTATCAAGACCATAATAAGCAAGGGCAGCTGCTGTAGGTTCATTAATAATATGCATCACATTCAGGCCTGCAATAACACCAGCATCCTTGGTGGCCTGACGCTGAGAGTCATTGAAGTAGGCTGGAACAGTAACCACAGCATTCCTAACACTTGTGCCAAGGAAGGCTTCAGCAATCTCTTTCATCTTCATGAGCACCATAGCTGAGATCTCCTCAGCAGTAAACTGTTTCTTCTCACCCTTGTAGTAGACTAAAATCCTTGGCGGCTTATCACCGGCAACATCACCAACCTGGAATGGCCACAACTTCATGTCACTCTGCACCGAGGCATCACTAAATCTCCTACCTATCAACCTTTTAGCAGCTGCATGGTGCAAAAGTTCAGGTTAACATTGGCATGTGGTTTTCAAGAACTAAATAATTTTTATAGCTGATGTGCTTACGCTCCAAAACAGCCATAAACAAACTTTCAAGAATTTTCACATAATAGTAACACAATAACATGCTTATGATCAAACCAAAATTTTGTATGGTCTTCATAACAACACTATCATGAGACACTAGCCGAGCTCTATCTGCTCATCAGACAAGAAAACTGTTTTCCTTGTCGTGCTGAAAGTTTTTGAGAACAATTTCAGCATAATACTTTTGTTCACCGGTTCCATTGATCGAGGAGTTGATAGCAAAGATCGATCTTGGTGTGGATACGCATAAAGTGTTCGCATTATCGAAGAAATTTTTGAAACGAAACTCTATTCGCCAAGTACGTCTTAAGTCCGATCTTTAACATGTGAATTAAGCCAAGTACGTCTTAAGTCCGATCTTTAACATGTGAATTAATTTTAAACACGAAAGTACTGCCTAGGATTCCGTTGAGTGTTACGAACACTTATATGAAATCATATATTAACATCGCCGATCTATCAAGTAGAATAAAAATCAGTGAAATATAAAGCTCTTCGCATATTACATGGTATGAGAAATCTGATATTAAAACCGCAAAAAGACGAGATCTTACCAAAGACAGTATTGGTAGGGTTCCTAGCGACTTCTTTTTCGGCGGCATGACCAATGAGACGCTCCAAATCAGTGAAACTAACGTAGGATGGCGTCCTTCTGTTACCTTGACCATTGACAATGATTTCAACATGGTCGTGTTACCACACGCCGACGGATGAGTATGTAGTGCCGAGATCAATTCCGATCACCGGTCCTTGTCCTTTTGCTGCCACTATAAAGGGTTGTTATTATACTATAAATTCTTGGAACTAATTATTACTGTACTATAAATTCTTGCCTGGCTTTATTTTATCATCTTTTTCCTTCAGATAATTGGGCAGTAGCAGTAGCAGTCCCAGCACCGCCGCATACATAGAGCTTTCATCCTCTAAATTAGTCCGCTCCAGCTGCGATTTCACTCCCTGATAATAGGTTTCATCATCTTCTTGAAGCCACCGCAGCAGCAACCCAATGAAAGGTGAAGCAACCTGACACCATTCTTTGATCTTATGGATTTTAGTTCCCGGCGTCGGAAATACGTCAGCAAATCCATCACCAAAATTCTTTACTGTCGCCACCATTTTTCCAACACGAAAGCTTTCATCATCTTGTTCAGTCGAACGCAGCAGAAACTTTATGATGTATAAAGCAACCTGACACCATTCTTGGATCATTTGAACCCTAGTTCCCGGCGGAAACACCCTATTAAACCAACTAGCAAATCCACCACTAAAAATATTCTTCATTATTTCCACCCTTACTTTTCCAACATAAAAGCTTACATAAAGAATAACTAGAATCCCTATGAAGCATAAAGCAAACTTACACCATTCTTTGATCTTTTCGGTTCTAGTTTCCGGCGGAAACGCCCTATTAAACCAACTAGCATATCCACCACCAATATTCTTCAATGTCACCACCATTTCTCCTCCAATATTCTCCAGCGTCAGTAACACTTGGCCACCAACATTCATTAGCGTCACTAACACTTGGCCACAAACATTCTTTAGCGTCACTAACACTTTGGCACCAAAATCCTTTAGCATCTGCAACAATCTTTTTATCTCACTTGATATTGAGTTAAGTGTCTCCGTTACATTTTCCATCGCGTTCCCTGAATTGATCATCAATTCGTCTATTACAAATTCCAAATCTCTCTCCATATTACGGCTGTCTGTGTGTGAATGAGAGTTCAAACTAATACCGTAGTTTAAACTGATCTTTCTTGAAAGACCGAGTGGTGTTTACAATTTTTATTACTCCCTCAATTCCAATTTATGCGAGAGCTTGCACGGAGTTTAAGAAAGAATAAAGAATTTTAGGATTTGTGATCCTAAACAAATAAAAAAAAACAGAGTATTTGTGTGATTATAAAAACTTCTCATTAAGGATAGAATGGTAAGTTTAAGTAAAATTGTTACCAATTTAGAAATGGGTCATTCTTTTTGGAACGGACCAAAAAGAAAATAGGTTCACATAAACTGGAACAGAGGGAGTACCATGTTTAAAATATTAGAGAATCTGTTTGAACTAGAAATATGAAAATTTATTTTTATATAATTCTCCTATTTAAATTCTCCCTCCTTTTGAACCCATTTGACTGTGCACGTAGTTTAAGAAAAGATAGAAGACTTTTAAATTTGTGGTGTAAAATGAGCCACATATATTTTGTGTGGCTATAAATCATTGTATAAAAGTAAATTGTTTCCAAATAAGGAAGAAGATCATTCTTTTTCACAGAATAAAAAGCAAATAGGTTCACATAAATTGAAACGAATAAAGTATTAACTAAATAAATTAGCAAATATCAAATTTTAAACAATTTAGGTTTCCTACTACAACTTTGAGTTAGTTTTGGTATAGAGACTCTAATCTTTTTTTAGTTACTCATTCTGAATTATAATTTGTATATATTTCATTAAATTGTTTAGATAAATACTTACTCCCTCTGTTTCAGTTTATGTGAACCTATTTTCTTTTTGGTCCGTTCCAAAAAGAATGACTCATTTCTAAAATTGAAAACAATTTAACTTAAGCTTACAATTCTACCCTTAATGAGAATCGTTTATAACCACACAAATATCATGGCCCCCTTTTTAACTTGGTTAGGATCATAAATTTCAAAAGTTTTTATTTTTTTCTTAAACTCTGTGCCTAGTCAAATAGGTACATATAAATTGGAATGAACCATTTCTAAATTTGGTAACAATTTAGCTTAAACTTACAACTCTACCCTTAATGAGAAGCTTTTATAACCACACAAATACTCTGTGTCATATTTGGACTTGTTTAGGACCACAAATTCCAAAAGTCTTCATTTGTTTCTTAAATTTCGTGCTCAATCAAATATGTTCACATAAATTAGAACAAATGTAGAATCATATTTTCACTTTTTTTTTTTTTCCTTCTGTCATAATATAAGAGACTTAATAATGAAGATAAAGTAGTTGACGTCTTCCTAGTCAACAAATTAAAGATAAAATTCAAAGATATATGGGAGTTAGAAAACCTATTAAATATTCTTTTGAAAAGAATACACATGCGTCAACTCATTTAATAGGTTTTGGATTAGAAAATCATAACAATAATTATGTGGAGGTTTTCTATTCGAGGGAAATGGATAATAGAAATTTTCATAAAGCACTATCTTTTGGTAGTAATTAGCCATCTATAGATATCATTTGCTATATTACGGATTATAGATACTTTTTATGTGATTATAAGATGTATTTGATGTATTTAAGCTATTGTATTCATGAATACAGTAACAAAAATAGGCGTGAATCAGGGAAGTCCAGTTAATCAGTTGTTGTATTCGAGTGTATTCGACTAGATTTATGGAGTAAAATATGGGATTACAGCTGGACAGATTATTGTATTCAACTGTATTCGACTGTATTCACGGCGTGAAATAGAGGATTACACTGTTTTTAAAACAAAAAGTGAATCAATTAACATAATAGATTCCTAATATAACTCAACAAACTCAATTATAACACACAAATTTTGTATTTTCAGTTATAAAAAGATTCTCAACAGAAAAATATCCCAAAAATATAACAATCTTCAGAAAAATTATATAATACACATCTGAATACATAAATTATATTAATTAAAAAATATATATGAATACATTCATGGCATATAGCGAGACAGTGAATATAATGAAATACATATAATACAGCAGGATACATTGAAATACAATGAAAAAAAGACAGTGAATACAATAAAATACATGAAATATAACGAGATACATTGAATTACAATGAAAACCCCTAAACCCTAATGGATCTATTCAAGCAACCTGCAACAAAGCGGCTAAAACGGGTCTCCTCGCCATTTCCAGAGTTCATAGAACAGAGTATTGTAAAGGTCAGTAATGGATACTGATGTGTTACAACGGGGGTTGATGGGTCGTCTTCATCCTTCACTAGATCACAAACAACGTACTACTAAAAAATTAGTAGTCTGTAAACTTGGTTGGCTGACAATTGTAATAGGTCTCCCTGTCAATTTCTACATTGTAGAGAATTAGTGGCACCATCACGGCCAAAGCAGCAGCAACAACATGTGAAGCGGTTTTTCGACCATCATAATCCGAAGAAGAAGAATTACAACAATAATACATGGGCGGTTGAGGGAGAGATACTGACGTTGAGAGAGAGAGAGGGTGGAGAAAAATCTGAGAGAATGAGAGAGAAAAATAATACAAAGAGTATTATATGGCTTAAGAGTAGGAGGTAACCATAAATAGATATTTGTCTATAAAAATCAAAAAGTATCTATATAGTATAATTTTTTAAAAGGATATTTATTTAAAATAAATAAGGTATCAACCTATGCTATATGAGGTAAAAATTCCAATCGATAATAGTATGTTAGTTTTATCTTCGCAATAATGAAGTCTGTAACAGTAATCGGTAGTTATAAGATGTACCCGATCTAGCAAACCCGTCCTTAGCTACAGAATCTTTCAAGCCTTCTCCCATCCATAGTTGTCTTTATAATCAATAAATACTCATTTCAAAATATTTTTAAAACAATACAGAGCATTCGAGTTCTTATCAAATCATGAAATTTAATCTTGATAACAGTAAATCTATCTCAAGAAACGGTAGACCATGTCCAGTAATAATGAAAATATTTAAATAGTAGTAATCATCTCAAATAAATATTTCGGTGTCATACATGTAAAGAATTTTTTTCACATGCAAATTCAAAAACAATCGGTAACAAATTCTTATTAGAAATCATCGTATATAAATTCAATAGTAGCTGTTATAGTACTATTGCATAACATGATTTTCTTTCTCATGACTTGTTAATGGGCCCATCTTCGGGGAGTCAATATATATATATATATATATATATATATATATATATATATATATATATATATATATATATTTATCATGAGGAAACTAAGGGGGACTAGGCCTAACCTCAAACTTACATCAGAAATTACAATAAAAGAATGGTGCACCTGGCCATTCTTCAAAACTCATAGTCTATAAACAAAATGACTCCTGAATTTATTTTACATATAATTTTTTTACTTACTTACATAGTGTATTTTTTCACGAGAAAGATGGCTCTGTCACTGCCTGCATCTACATCTCACTTAAAGTAGTCAATTCACAATCTCTTCATATCATCAACCGTGTAACTTTAACACGTGTCTTTTGAAAGATCTAGCGGTTCATATTTATTATATTAACCAAAAGAGATTTAATTCACGTTCGCAAGTAGAAAAGTCTTAACTTGGAAAACAGAACTCATTAAATATTCTTTTGAAAAGAATACGCATGTGTCAACTCATTTTATAGTCTTTGGATAAGAAAATCATAAATGTTAAAAAACAACAAAAGAAAAAAAAAGTATTGCAGAAAAAAGTAAAGACAGAATTTAAACTCTGTTCGGCAGCGTAAGGTCTTGAACACAACTTCATATTACGCGTATCGACTTACGTGTATGGTTGAATTTAGTTACCGAAAACATAATATATAATGCCTGCTAAAAATTTAACTACACCTGATATCCACATCAAATTAAACAATACTAGTTTTTGTTTTGGTCAAACAATAGTAGTTTACCATGCTTAAAATATAAATTAAGGTGGGAAGATGTATTAATACTCCATCCGTTTCAAATTAATTTTCATGTTTCGCTTTTCAAGAGTTAGTTTGATTAATCTTCAAAACTAATTGGATAGATCAACTATATATCTTAAAACTAAAATATTAGATATGAGATTTGGAAAGAAGGGAAAGCTTAGCCCTAGGTTCATTGGCCCGTTTGATATTCTTGATCGAGTGGGAGAGGTGGCTTATAGACTTGCATTGCCGCCGAGCTTATTAGCCATGCATCCAGTGTTTCATGTGTCCATGCTTCAGAAATATCACGGCGATCCATCTCACGTATTAGATTTCAGCATTATCCAGTTGGACAAGGACTTGTCTTTTAAGGAGGAGCCGGTAGCTATTCTAGATCGGCAGGTTCGTCAGTTGAGATTCAAGTGTTTTCTTTCTGTTCGTGTTCAGTGGACATGTCAGTCTGTTGAGGCATCGACCTGGGAGTCCGAGTCTGATATGCGAAGCCGTTATCCCCATCTTTTCCCCGACTCAAGTACTTCCTTCTTATGTCCATTCGAGAAGGAACGGTTGTTTTAGAGGTGGAGAATATGATGACCTTTACTTGTTATTAAAATGAATTCTGCATTCCGAGGCCTCAAAAACCCTTTCGGCATCACCTCGATTTGCGTGCGTAGTCCAGGCGCATAACCGAAAAGCTATTATGTGAAAATCTGTGAAAATGTTGAAATTTTGGCTTAAAATGCGTTTTAGTTGACTACAGTCAATATTTTGGATAAAACGGATCCAGACCCATGATTTGACGGTTCCGGGGGATCCGTAAAAAAATATGGGACTTGGGCATATGCCCGAAATTAAATTATGAGGTCCCAAGCCCGAGAAATGAATTTTTAAAGAAAATTATTTTCTGGAAATTTCTATGAGTTTTGAAAATGAAATGCATTTAGAATTTGATGGTATCGGGCCCGTATTCTGGTTCTAGATCCCGGTACAGGTCTTATATGTGAAATAAGATGAGTTTGTGAAAATTGGTAACAAACGGAATTCGTTTGAGGTGATTCGGACCCGTGGTTGTGAAAATTTCTACTTTGAAAGTTTTGAGAATTTTCTTAGATTTCTATGCTTAATTTGTTGTTTAAGAGGTTATTATGGCGATTTAATCGCGTGGATAAGTTCATATGATATTTTTGAGTTAGTACGTATGTTTGGTTTGGAGCCCCGAGGGCTCGGGCGAGTTTCGTATGGGTTTCGAAAAGTTTTGAACTCATAAAAAGTTGCAGGTTTTTGGCTGTTCAGTGTCGAAGGATTTTGTTTTTCGCGTTCGCATGGTCCCACTCGCGAACGCGTAAGGCAAATCTCCCAGAGATTTCTTCTTCGTGTACGCGAAGCTTGAGACGCGAACGCGAGGCTGAGGGGAAAATACCCTTCGCGAACGCGTCCAAGCACTTGCGAACGTGTAAGGCAATTGGCTTGGGGGGGGAGGGGGTCCTCACTTGTTCTACATGAACGCGACCACTGGCCCGTGAACGCGAAGGCTCGAGCGGTCAAAGTTCTGCGAACGCGAGCCCAATGTCACGAACGCGAAGGTCACCGAGGCCTAACTCATCGCGAACACGCATGCCTATCGTGAACGTGATGAAGGCCTGTCCAGTGATTTTGAAACAGAAGCAAAAACGGGACTTAGTCAAAAGTTCATAATTTCTTCTTCCAAACTCCAAAATTGGGCGATTTTTGAAAGAGGATTTCACTACCAATCCATAGGTATGTAATCTTAGACTCATTTTCTTCTATTTTCATTAACACCCATTAGATTTCTAGGCCTAAATCATGTTTTTAAGAGTCAAAAATTAGGGATTTGGGTAGAGTTAGGGTTTTTTGTATAATTGTAATTTAGACCTTGTTTTGGGGTCAAATTTTGGAACTAATTATATATTCGGGCTCGTGGATGAATGAGTGATCGAGTTTTGGATCCAAACCTCGTGTTTTGACCAAGCGGGCCCAGGGTCAATTTTTGACTTTTTGGGAAGAATGATGAGAAAGCTATAATTAAGCATTGAAATTGGACTGTTTAGCGTTTATTGATGTTATTAATTTGATTATGTCTAGATACAATTGATTTAGAGCCTACTTCAAAAGGAAAGGCGGTGTTTGAGGCTTGATTTGGATTGAGTTATTGCTGAAAGGGAAGTAATGTTTTTTAGTGAGAAGGGAGAGGTTTAGGAGGTACTTCCTCAATATATGTCTTGTCAAGTAAATTTGATTTTTTATTGCAGCAGGCTTCAATTTTTACGGTATTTGTTGGCGAGCCCTTTGTTTGAGTATATCATTATATTAATGTGAAAATTATTACGGTATTATAGCTGACAGCATTCCTGATTTAATTCTTACCCCATTAGTACATAAATTTTATTTTTATTTTTATTGAACGTATAGGTCACAGCTCGAAAGCAAAGTAACATAAAAAATTATTGCACTCTTACACTTTAGACAATTTTAAAGATAAACAATCACATAGTAAAATCACAGTCATTCGTTAATTAGAGAGTGATGGAAAAGAAAAGTAAAGAAAAAGAGAAAACAACTTTCGCTTTTATAAAATATGCCCTGGGCCAGTGTTTAAGGTTTGTTCTGTAAAATTAGTATACGTACCTACGCGATGCACGAAAAATATTAAATAAGAGTAATTTCACAAAATTTTATCTTATCGTTATTTTCACTGCTCTATTGTTAGATTTTCTTGCCGCCTTAACTATACTGCATTATAAACTACTTTGCTTTGCATGTTGCAGGCAATGAACTTTACATTTATATAAAATTAAATTAACCTTTGAATGCAAGATTATTTTTGAAAAGCTCCACACATTCTTCATATTGTGAATGGCCTTCAACTGTGCAATTTTGAGTACAAAGAAGGACGGTAATTTAGAAAAATTATGGAAAATAAATGATTTTAATGGGATAAATTAGTTTTGTAACTTTCTCAAACTTGTCAACCGAGATAATATAGAGATGTTAGTGATACTTAGTTTATCACATAAAATTAGTTGCTACATATAAACACCAGTGTGTAATATTCATTTACCTTAGATAAACTTGCATTACACTCTGTAGAAAATTAATCCAAAGCATATGACAATAGTAAACACTATCAATACTCACAACAATTTAAAAAATTTATTCTTCTCCCTAAGATACAATTTACATATTAAAACAATCAGCATAACAATGTATTTTAGAAACTTTAGTACGTCTCCAACTTTTGCAAAGCAGCTATAGAGATATTATTCATCCATCCAAAATTACAGATCTCCAATTCAAAGTATTCGAATATCATAGGCACCAGTCGGTTGAGCCGGCGCCATGTAACCTCCAACACCAACCTTGCTTGTTACTTTATTTTTATCGTTTTTTAGCCGAGAGTCTATCGGAAATAACCTTAATTTAATGTATGTGCTATTTGGCATGACGATAACCATTTATTGAGGATTTGTTTCCTCAAGGTTGTGTTGCTCAACCTGACGTCCGGATTAAAAACATGAAAATCAGCCTCTAACCCAATAATGAGAAGGATGACTTTAATTTTTATGTTTTCAGCGGTTCTGTCGCTGAACAGAGAAAATAACTCGATATAAACGGAACAAACAAAAATTGGTAAAGCCAAAGCAGTTTTAAATAAAAGAGTCTTGAAAGGAAAAATATATATGATAACTAAATAAAAAATAGTTATTAAGCCTCACAAAAGTTACTTGTAGTATCTCGAAAAATTATTCACAATACATAATAATTGGACTTGTATAGAAGTAGGAAAGACGTAGAGTTGAGGCGAAAGCTTGTCAATAATATCATCACCTTACTTTTCTTATCAAGCCATTCAAGAATATAAGAAAATGTATGGCTTAAGGATTAGAATTCAATGGCAACAACCATATTTATAGAAAGAAAAAATATGTAAAAAAAACCTTCAAAATAAAACTCCAATGAATAAACTTCCCATTGACAGCATGAAGACTAATATTTGTTGTTGCCTCTGCACAAACTTTTTTCAGAACTGTTTTCCAATAACAACAATAGCAGAATCAGGCTAAGAAAAAAAAAGGATCTCCAAAAAGAGTTGATGATAGAAGAGATCATAGAAAGAAAGACTTAGACTGTAAGTGAAAAATTGATCTTGTAGTCTAAAATGTAAGATAAATGATATGAATGTAGAAATATAATGAATAAACTTCCATAATATTCACGGTACACATGCGAAAAGCAAGTCAAAAATAGAAGAACCTAATAATACTGAATATTAAGCTGGTTGCGAAACGTTAAATGTAATGCAGTTCCATCATGAATCCTATACATGCCTTGGTACTATGCCTTTGGAAAAATATCCACACGGCTATGAGATTATATGCCCTCGTGAGACTTTGCCGGCAGCTACACCATGAATCCTCTACATGAGGCTGCTATCATAAGGCAATGTGAGGCGCAGAGGAGTGATTATATAGCCAAGGCATATGGGTAACAATACCGGTGCTATTGTCTCCCTTATTTGTACTGTTCCTAATTGTTGTATTTTTCTTTTCTTTCATTAATAAAAAATTAGCCCTAGGCGCTTGCCTAGCGGATTGCCAAAAAAAAAAACTGTGAAATCTTTAGAAATATCTTAGCTCAGTTTAAACCTCTTTTGAAAATGGTTTTTTTAACAGTTATGCAAATGAATGCAAAATAATTAGTGCAGATAAGCAAAGAAATTCTCCCCTCGGGCTCAACACTCAATTTAACAGGTAATGCTAGGCAATCAGGAAGATAACACATAAAGTAACACAATCAACAGGTAATGGCAGACAAATGAAATAAAGTAAACACATAGAACAGTACCAGTCCCTCGGGCTCACTCTCAGAACACTCTCAGCCCCTCGGGCTCACTCTATGATCACAATGGGTACCCGCGCTCACTGGGGGTGTGCAGACTCCGGGAGGGGCCCCTTACGGCCCAAACGCAATATCAAGCCATCTCGTGGCATCAAATCCAGGCCCTCGGCCTTATATCAATATCAGCCACCTCGTGGCGTATGTATGTATCTTCGTTATCCGTGTTTTATGTGATCGAGTTGATTAGTTCGAGTTCAGAAAGGATTTGGTAAGAAACGAGACACTTGTAAGCACGTGATTTTTGCCCTATATGAGAATTACTCCCAAAAAATTCAAAATAAAACAATTTTCCTTTTGTGTGCAATTTTGAGAATTTCGTGGCATTTTGGATAATTATTTGTATTTGTCCGTGCATGTTTAATTGTTAAATTAATAAAAAATTCAAAAATATGTCGCATTTGCATTTAGAATTTAATTCTACAATTAGGAGCAATTAAATTTGTTTTACAAGAACAAAAAATCATAAAAATAATGTACGTTGCATTTTTAGCATTTAATGTCCAAATTGTGTGATTTTATCGTAATTGCTATTTAATTGTGTGTTAATTGTTATTGAGAATTAATTTGCACTTTTATAAATTAATTTAGTTCTATAGGATAATTTAGGATTTTTAGAATTTAGTTTTAGTTTAAGAAAAAATAAAAGAAGAAAAAAAGAAGCATGGGAAATAAGAAGAAAATCGGATTGGGCCACCTTTTTAATTTAAATCAACCAAGCCCAAACCAAATAAACTCCTACAAGGTCGACTCGACCCGGTCCGCCCCATAACCCTAAACAAACACCCCCTTCTTCCATTTTTCATTTTTTTGAAAAAAAAACCCTAAAAAACCCTAAAGCCATCCGCCCCCCTCTCTTCTTCTCCTTCTCCAAACCAACCCCCCAGCTCCAATGCCCCCCTCCCATGGCTGCCCCTTCCCCTTCACGTCCAACAGCCTCCTCACGTCCACCATGTCCATGGTTGCCCTCCCTGTCGTCCCCATTATCCCAAACGACCATCTGCAAAACGACCCCTCGTCCTAAACAACCACAGTCCGTCGAGCTCCAGCGTCGCCATGGCTGCTGCTTCTTCTGCCCTGTCTTCATCTTCTTCGACGAGCGTCAAACCATCATCGAGCTCCAGCCAGCTTCACCTGCTGCTTCTTTTGCTTCGTTTTCACCAGTCCGTCGACCTCTAGCCTCACGTCCAAACGACCCCTCCAGTCGCCGGAAAAACCAGACGACCACCTCCCTCTCGTCGACCAAACAGTCCCATGACCACCATCGTTGCTCCATGGCCAGCAGCCATTGCTGCTGCTTCATCTCCTCATCCCAAGCGACCACTAGTCGTCAACCCAGCTCACTCGTCCGTCGCCCAGCCACGCCGGAAACCACTGACCGTTCGGTCATTTTCAGTGGTGTTCGTGCCTTCGTCGTCCAGCTTCATCGCCTGAAATCAACCGGAAAACATACAAAAAATTTCCAGGCAGATTCGAGTTATTTTGGTTTCAAAGTTTCCGGGAAGATTTGTTTCCGTTCGAGTTCGTCGTTGTTCCGATCCGATTAGTTGGTTTAAGTTTCATTTCTGTCCGTATTTTGTTTGATATTCTCGGATCTGAAATCAGTATATGTTTGATTCTTTTCTTGTTCGTTGTTTATCATTTCTTGATTATTTCTTTAGTTTGTTTTTATTCATTTGTTCTTGTTTAGTTTTAATATAGAAGTGTGTTAGTTTAATCACTTGAATCCTTTATCTTGGTTGTAATGTTGTTAGATTTAATTTGAAGTTCAATTGATTATTGAGTTTAGTGATTTGAATCTACTTGTTTGTTATGTTCAATTTGTTACTGTTATTGAATCTGAAAGTATGTTTGTTGTTAAAAAATATTGTTCAGTCAAAATGATTTCAGTTGTTTCTTTATTGTTCATCATATGGTTTGGTTCCCTGAATCCTTAGTCTTTGTTTTGATAATATTTGACATAATCTGAGTTTCTAGCTTAAATTTGTTGATGAAATTTGATTGGAAATTGGTTATAGCTGTTGTATTTTGGTTAATTGATTAGGTGAATTGGTTATAACTGATGGGAGTAGAATGGTAAATTGCAGTATTTTCAGGGGTAGAATGGTAATTTCAGTAGTTTCAGGGGCATTTTCGGGATTTTAAATGAGTCTTAAAAAATGATTAATTTGAGTGCCCCGTCCACTAGGTACTAATAATATTAAATTAATACATAGTGGGGGACAAGACATGTGGTAGTGAGAATTAATACATTGTTTAATATAGTGGGAGACAAAGCATGCGGTAGTGGGGCAATAAAGGAATTAAATAAGGAAAAGATATATGTTAATGGGAACTAATATATTTGTTTAATATAGTGGGGGACAAAACATTAAGTAGTGTGATTCAAAAGGGGATGGGGAGAAGATGGTGAGATTTAATTTAAATGTTTCAAGTTTGGCTATAAATAGAGGGGGCTGGACACAAGTTAGGAGATTCGAAGACGGATTTTGAGAGAGAGAGGAGAGGACTAAAAATTAAAAGATAAAAGCTGAGGAAATTGAAAAAATAACTACTGTTTTCATTGCCTGGTTTAGGATATGAAATAGCTAGAATTTTCTTCCTTTTACTTCTGCTATATACTTGGAGAAGTATAAAACTGCTGGTTATTTTTTGCCGCACTGCTGTTGTAACTTCTGAATGCTACTGCTGCTGTTGGTTACTGCTGATACCTCATTTTTCTGCTTCCTTTTTTTATTTCCAGGTACATTTTTATTCTACCCACTGTAAAACCTTCTGTGATATGGGAATCTGAAGCATGTTGGCCATTTAATCTCATTAGAAGAGTTTAATTCTGTCTTTATTTCAAGTTTTAGTTTAAACAGTTTGCGTTTGAATGTTGGTCAGTGATAATGCTTCTAGAGGTTGAGTTTGGTTTAAAATAGATATGGGATTCGATTTTGGTCGAATATTCTGTAATCTAAAACCAGCATTGTGTGAATGGACATGGTCATAATGTTAAAATCTGTTTTAAAAGTCAGGACAACATGTTTGCTTAGTTAGGTCAGTAATGGAGTTCTGTATATGATTTTGGGTAGTCATTTGCTCAATTAGATATTGAATGATCAAATATCACTAGATATGGTAGTTTCTGCGTAGGAACAGCGTGATTAGTTGCGTTGTTGCGTAATTGAAATGGCTAAATTCAATTACCTTTTGTTAATCATTGAAATTGGAGTATAATCCTGCTTTCATAATCAAACCATTATTAGGTTTGATTCGTTTGGCTTTTAAGTTTGAATGGAAATCTGAAGTATGTTGAATTACGATCCTCCAGTTCTACTGCAATGGGTTTGTCGTAATTTCAAAATTTAGTTGATATATGTTTGTTTAAGTTATTTTGATGGCTATTCTCTTTTAATAGTTTTAGATATAAACTAGTAATCATTTTAAGCCAGCAATAATCGACGAATTTGGATTGTTCTCTTGGTACGTAAAAATTGAATAAATACAATTTGCCTCCTCTGTATTTATTTAATCATTTGCTAATATTCATAATTTTGCTACAATATCATTTAGCGTCTATCTTTAGTTGGAAAATAAGCTGTTTGAAAAATGTGAATTTCGTTAAATTGAATTCCCTTTGCTTTACTAATCGATAGGCTGCTTGGTTAGCGTTTACTTTGGTTAGGTCATTTGTTAATCTTAGGAAGATACAAAGTTGGATTGAGATTAAAACAAATATGATCTATTGGTTCGAGCCATTTCGTGTAGGCATTGGTAAGACAATCAAGTCATAAAGCTAGCATATTTTTCCCATTTAGCAAAAATAGTCACTCATGAACATCCTTAGTTCGTTTTGGCTGAGTAAAACAACTCGAGGTGTGTCATGTTGAATAATATCCCAAAACTCATGGCCCCCCATTTAATTAGTTTTAACTCTTTAGAAATTGAGATTTGCCATTTTATTGAATAATCTATGGCCCTCAGATAATTAATACTAACTCTTTTATAATCGTGATGCGCCGCGCCAAATAAAAATGACAAATGCGTGGCCCTCATATAATTATTTCTTTCAAAAATACTTAAAATTTGAAGCGTGCCATTTAGCTAATTTGCAGGGCCCTCGCAAAGTTAATAATGTGTTAGTTGCTTTAGGCACGTTTAATATACCGTCATGGTTGTGGACATGTTCGCGTGACATGATTACAATTCTAAAGACAATTCGGAGTATGCGTTCGCGCAACTTCGGCCAAATCTTCTCAATAAAAATGGGTTTTCGGAGGTTATTAAATTAATTTAGCTCATATAGTCCGAGGCACGCCACCTACCATTTAATCATACAAAAAATGACAAATGTTCGTAGTTTGTTTTAAGCACGCACAACTTCGGCCAAATTCATTTTTATAATAAAAATGTTATTATTGTCAATGTACGCGTGACATGATTCCTTACATAAAAAAAAAGTAAAAATAAAAAGAATATACGTACGCGTAATTCGTTTCAAGATAATTCTATAATTACAAATAATCAAGTTAAAGTGGGTGATAAAAGTTAAAAATACGCAATAAGTTTAAAATGTATTAAAAATCAGATTAATAAGCCGAATATGATAGTTGAGCGACCGAGCTAGAACCACGGAACTCGGGAATGCCTAACACCTTCTCCCGGGTTAACAAAATTCCTTATTCGGATTTCTGGTGCGCAGACTGTTAAACAGAGTCATTCTTTTCCTCGATTCGGGATTCAACCGGTGACTTGGGACACCACAAATCTCCCAAGTGGCGACTCTGAACCTTCAAATAAAATCTCGTTTCGATTGTCCTTTAATTGGAAAAACTCCATTTACGTCCCTTAGCGGGGGTGCAGCGGAAAAAGGAGGTGTGACACCCCTCAGGCATTAGTAAAATAGTAGTCCTCAGCCCAAAACATCATTTAAAATATAATTTTAGTTCCAAAAGCAAGTAAAAATGTCTGAGTTGTAAAACAGTGGGAAACAGTACGACTGAGTTCAAGTAGTAAGTCAACACAGTGAAGAAATAGTGATAAAAATCCTCGGAGGGTTCAAATAGTTAGCACGAAGCCCAAATATGACAATCAATCCAGATAATGATGATAACAAATAAGTTTCAATCAAATACGCGATAAAATCATCAATCGGGACGGACCAAGTCACAATCCCCAATATTAAACAACCCCACGCTCATCATCAAGCGCGTGTCTCACCTCAATATAGCACTACGATGTGCAAATCCGGGGTTTCAAACCCTTAGAGTACCATTTACAATCATTACTCACCTCGAACCAACGAAATCTCGCGACGCCTTTGCCCCTCAAATCGGCCTCCACGCGCATCGAATCTGACTAAAACCAGAACGAATACATCACAATATGCTAAGGGAACAAAGCTTAAGCGAAAACAATCGAAAATCCCGAAATTAGCAAAACCCGAGCCCCGAGCCCACTGCTCGAAACTTAGAAATTTTGACATCATTAGATTCCTCATCTCCTCACGAGTTCATACATATCAAAACTTCTTAAATCCGACCCCAAATGGTCCTTCAAATCCCAAATCAAAAGTCCAATTTCTCAAGCCCTAGTTCTTCAATTTTAGGCTTAGTTGTCCATGAAATTTCTAGGTTGGATTTCACAATATAATCGAGTTTTAAGACCAAGATTCTTACCTCAAGTCGATTCCTCTTGAATCCCTCTTTAATTTCCTTCAAAAATCTCGAAAAATGAGCAGCCATGGGTGAAAATAGACTGAAAATCGCGGACAAGGCGACTTAAAAACATTCTGCCCAGACATAACTGCATCTACGATCCAAAATCCGCTTTTGCGGTACCGTATATGGGGTCAACACATCTGCTTCTGCGGAGTTCATTAAACCGACCTAAGCCGTATCTGCGAATCTCTTTCGCATCTGTGCATCCGCAGATGCGATGCCCTTTAGTCACTTCTGCGGTCCAACTCACCTGACCCATTTTTGCTTCTGCGATGAAACACCCGCATCTGCGGTCCACAAACTGCAGATGCGAAAATACCAGAAGCAACAAATCTGAAGTTGCAACACAAATTCCAATTTTTCCCTTAACCATCCGAAATCACCCCGAGGCCCCTAGGACCTCAACTAAAAGCACAAACATGACTCAATACTTTATTCAAACTTGTTCCAATCATCAAAACACATCAAAAAACATCAAATTACCCGAAACACATCGGATTCAAGCCTAAGTTTCAAGAAATCTTTCGAAATACGCTTTCGATCAAAAACCCAACCAAACCACGTCCGAATGACCTGAAAATTTGCACAAACATCCCAAATGACACAACAGAATTACTGCCACTTCCGGAATTTCATTCTGACCTCTATTTCAAAATCTCACCCATCAACCGAAAAACGCCGAAATCTCAATTTCGCCAATTCAAGCCTAAACCTTCCATGGACTTCCAAAAAGCATTCCGATCACGCTCCTAAGTCTCAAATCACCTCACGGAGCTAACCAAATCATAAAAATTCCAATCTGTGATCATATACAAGCAAGTCAAATATTGGTCAAACCTTCCAAATTTCAAGCTTCAAACTGGGAGCGGTTCTTCCAAATTCATTCCGATTATCCTGAAAACCAAAACCAATGATTTACATGAGTCGCAAAACATCACACGGGGCAAGTCGTGCCCGAGAACTGACGATCAAAGTGCAAAAGCTCAAAATGACCGGTCGGGTCGTTACACCCTGAGACCTAGAAGAAAAAAAAGCACCACATTTTGGACAAAACTAAGATAAAATAATGAAACAAATGCTAGAACATATGCAAAGAAAATCTTTATGTAACAGAATAAAAGGCTTAATTTCTAGTTACTTTTCTTTTGCATTACGTTCCACTGCCATAAGGCATTCGATTGGTCAACAGACACAAATGATGCGGACCTAAAACAAATGTGAAAAATAATATATTAAAAAATATTATATTTCCCTGATCTGGAGAGAACGTTGACACTTTTATATACCTTGCTTTATCTTTTATTCACTTGTTATGTTGTTTTATTCCATCCCAGAAAATTTATTTGTACATACATACGTAGAATTGAGGCTAAAGCTTGTCAACAAAGACTACATATATATGAAGTGTTACAGGTTTTAAATGATACTTATTAAGAGAGTAAAATATTGTCAAAACATGGATCGAAAACAATCATAAGCCTCTCTTATGGGTTTTACATCTCTTTTATCTATGTATCCTAAAAGGATGAAGAGTAAAGAAGAAGCTCCTTATATATTGGCTCAAAAACTGTAAGATATCGCCATGAAAGATGACTTTTTAATTGACACATACGGATAACATCTACCATGTCATTGAATTTTTCTATTTATTTATTTGAAAAGCATGACACTATAAATTTATAGCATGGGTTTGATCCATTAACCAAAAATTCTTGGTACATTCATTTGAGAACAAATTAGTACAGTATATTTTTTAGTTTTGCTTATATGATGGTCAGAAAGAGAAAAAAATAAAATAACTATTCATGATGATATTGATGGGCCAACAAATACAAAAACTGGATTGAAAATTGAATATATTATTTTTATTTTATCCATAATTGCCTTCAACAATATATGTCATCTTGAAGAAAATGGTTATAATTAATAAATCAATGCTAATTATTCCTTTTTATTATTTCACATTCTGGTAAATCTCTATGTGGAATAGATAAGCTCCTAAAAACTAATAATGGCAGCAATCCAAAAGCATATCACTCATCCGATCATTCTAAGCTCAACTTTTTTCTATTCTTTATGTTGCTCTAGTTCTAAAGACTAAGACTTGATGTTTAATCCTACCTTACAAAAAAAAACACTTAATGTTTAATCCAAGCTAAACCAATAAAGTTACTTTGGAGGTAAACATGCCAAATTACAACACCAAGAAGCACAATCTAGTAACTAAATTTTGCATTCATAACCTATTCAAAAAAAAAAGCTGTAGATAAATGACGATGAGAGGAACTTACTTGAGATGCTTCCTAGACTACCCAACATATCTTGATGAGCCTCTTATAGCCACTAATTTATTTTCATCTTTGTTCCTCTCAAACCAACTATGTGTAATCCTGGGAAAAATCTTCACAGATGCACGTTTACAACTTCTATGAGTTTTGACTAATTAGTTTATATAGTGACATCTTATTAGTTTAATATTTTTAAATAAAACTTCTTGGAACATTATAATGCCAATTTTCCTTTTACTTGTTTGAATTTGCAACTTTGAACATCACAGAGCTACCTAAAAGACTCCACAAATTCACTATCATATTCATATTCTCACACAACTAATATAGAAAATACAGGATGACAAACTTTTTCTTGATAAGGAGGCACACTAAAATTGCAAGTTTTTTTGCACATACACAATTCAATATAGACCATTACATATTCGGTTATTTCATAATCATTTACTCATCAACCTCTTTATCACCTATTTCCACGGTTATTCAGTAACATATTTCGGCCGAACAACCTTATTTACCATAGCACTATCATGCCACTTCATAATTTAGCTATTCAACTCATTTTTTTCCCGCATATAAAACATCAATCGTTGATTTGAAATGAAGGCATCTTATATTATTTATTTTTCTCTGCTTGTACAATAAAACTACTTGGATGTTATATTGCCAATTTTCCTTCTACTTGTTGGAATTTGCAACTTTGAATATAACAGAGCGACCTCAAAGACTCTACAAATTCACTATCACATTCATATTCACACACAACTAATATGGAAAACGCATGAACGCAAACCTTTTTTTCATAAGGAGGCAAACTAAAATTGCAAATTTCTCTGCATATACACACTTCAATCTAGACCATTACCTATTCGGTGATTTCATAACCATTTACTCATCAACCTCTTTCTCACCTATTTCCACGGTTGTTCGGTCACATCTTTCGGCTGAACAACCTTATTTGCCATAGCACTATCACAGTATAGTAAAGGATTTACTGAGTATTTTATACACAATAGATAACACACAAAATCGGATGAAGATCCTTATTCAATAAGAGAACATTAAGTACATTATAAAAATTCCCCGATCATTTAAACCTATATCAATGAAATAACATTTATCAAAACATATGTAACAATAGATTAGTTTGCCTTTTTTAAATTGTTGCCAGCATTGTCACACTTCCTTTTTCACCTACACCCCCGAGAAGGGAGTATATAAGGGAGTTTTTCCAATTAAAGGATAATCGAAATGGGATTTTATTTGAAGATTCAAAGTCACCACTTGGGAGATTTATGGTGTCCCAAGTCACCGGTTGAATCCCGAATCGAGGAAAAGAATGACTCTGTTTAACAGTCTGCGCACCAGAAATCCGGATAAGGAATTCTGTTAACCCGGGAGAAGGTGTTAGGCATTCCCGAGTTCCGCGGCTCTAGCACGGTTGCTCAACTGTCATATTCGGCTTGATTATCTAATAATATACAATTATGAACCTACGTGCAAATTTTAACTGTTTACCGTTTTTGTTATTATTTATTCAAAGAATTGCAACGTCGTGAGAATGCATCTCGAATTGCGCCACATAAATGTACCCGTAATTTTCGATAAGTTCCAGTTTCGTTGAGATTTGGATTTGGGTCACATAAATGTGCACCCGAGTTTAGAAAGATAACATTATTAAATACGCGCCTAAAGATACTAACACATTGTTATTTTGAGAGAAGCCGTAAAGTTTGCTATGCGGCCTGTCTCGAAATCTAAGCATTTGAAATAACTGTCCGTTGAGGGCTCCGCAGTTTGTGTATTTTTATTTGTCGAGGCTCGTCTCATTCATTATTTTTTAAAGGAATTTGCAACGTCATGGAAAGACATCTCAAACCACGTCACAATCAATGTACCCATGATTAACGACACATTTCGACTTTGTTGAGATTTGGATTTGGGTCACATAAAGGTGCACCTGAGTTTAAGAAAGTAAATTATTCAAAGTACGCGCCTAACAGTGACTAACGCGTTATTACTTTTGGGAAAAAGGTCGTGAAATTCGCTAAGCGGCCGATCCCGAGTTCTAAGTCATTAATATATATATACAATCATGAGGGCTCTGCAATCGGTGAGTTTTACTAGGAGAGGATCATCTCGTTTATTTTGAAAAGACAATCCTAAAGTGGCTACATTTTCTATTAAGTTCGTCTCTAAAATAAAAGAGAAGAGGTCCTAATTAGTTACATGTTTATAAGCTCGTGCCTCTTATTGTTTATTAGATTAAGACAAATCCAAACGGAAAATTGCAACAGAGCTTACTCAAGGGAGATTGTATCGTTCCTTATTCTATTAGTTAATAACGCAAAAGTTGAGATTATGAATAGAACACGAGATTGACACCCAGTAATATCAAAACAAACTAACTATTCTTTAATTAATTTAAACTAACATTATTAGATGAATTGAACTATTGGAATTAACTATGTGCAATACAAAACCATTTTTTTAAACTCTTTTTACGACTTGTCGAAGAAATGCGTCAATGCTAATAAACTGACATCAGGCCAACATCAATCACTAACATTTGAGAATATTAGTTACTAACATTATTCACATTGCTATTTAAAATGATGTTGCTTACTCAAGCGAACTCGCAATTTCAGAACTAACCCTATTGAACCAACATGCTGATTTCCATGAACTATTTGAACCTGTTTCGTGGCATAATTAAAACTATTACACGACTACTAAAAAAAAAAAGAATTAACTACACTATATTTTATAACTAGTAATCACAAACTAAGATTAATTACAATTGATATTCACATGTTTGTAGAAATAGATTCAACAGTCCAGTTTATGCATTCCAAAGTCATTCTAATACATGCTATGCGATATCAAGTGAACTACTGCTTATACATTAAATTAAACACAAAGAAACAGGAGAAATTCAGAAATCCATTCCAACAACTCTTTACTTCCTTTCCATTAAATTTGAGAGCTTTAGAACATGTACCTGGATAAGGGAAATACAAGAAGATGAAGGAGCAGTCAGCAACAGTAGTAACACAGCAAAACAACAGCAACCCAACAACAGCAGTTCAAACCAAATTCGAGGCTCAGAAAAATTTGAAGAAAACCAAACAAGCTCAAAAGAACAACCCCAAAAGTTTGTAAAAGACTAAACAACAACCACCAATGAAAACAGTAGCCAATAACCAATAGCAAACTCAGGAAGAACCAATTAAAACCGCAACAGTACTAGTTCCTCAAATTACTGAACTTTTAAATGTTAAAAATTCAGCCTAGACTCTCTGGAAAAAAACTGAAAGAGAACTCGTTTTTCTTTCTCCAAAAACCCGCCCCTTTTCTGTCTTGAAATGACCCTATTTATAACCCAAAACAGGTAGGGGCAACATATTTTAATCAATCTTTTTTTAATCTTTTCATACCATTATGTTTTGTTCCCCACACTTTCATGTCTTGTTCCCCACTATATTAAACAAATGTATTAGTTCCTACTACCACATGTCTTGTCCCCCGCTATATTAAACAATGCATTATTGCCCACTAACATATGTCTTGTCCCCCACTATGTATTAAATAATATATTATTTTAATATTATTAGTACTTAGTGGACAGAGCACTCAAATTAATCATTTTTTTAAAAAATAAAATCCCGAAAATGCCCCTGAAACTACTGAAATTATTATTCTACCCCATCAGCCATATCCAATCCTCCTAAATCAATTAACCAAACTATAGCAGCTATAACCAATCTTAATTGAGAAATCCTAACAATTGGCTAATTTAAACACATGAAACTAACTCCCAATCAATGACATTAAGATTCATCAAACTCAAATCACATTTTAAGCTTGAAACTCAATTTGGATCAAATATTATCAAAATAAAGATTCAGTGATTAAACTAACACACTTCTAGATTAACCCTAAACAAGAAACAAATGAACACTGTCAATATACTGGATGAAAACAAACTGATTTCATATGCAAGAAATGATGAACAACGACAAGAAAAGAAACAACATAACATAACCAAGAAAAATACAGAAACTAGAATGAGGCAAGATAATTAAAATAAGCAAGAAGAACGACAGATTCATAAACTTGTACTGCTGCTCACTACGTTCGATCATGAAAACACGCAGCTCGTTACCTTCAACTGCTTCAGAACTTGCATCCTCCTCCCGGCATACAGTCGTAGCTCAAGCAACACGCCTTCCCCATAGTCCTCGTCAGCATCGTCGCTGTTAAATCACTTTGCTGCAACGACTTCATGTCAAACATGCTACTATCTCGTCAGTCGCTGGGTGTATCGACAGCGTGATCGAAGGACTGGTTTGGTGGTTGCCGCTGGAGAAGGAGGTGGTCATTTGAAAGAACTGCTGGTCGACGTGAGTGTTGCAGCTGGTTCATGGCTAGTTGGTTTTGGGTGTTGAAGGGGTCTTTTGGGGAAGATGAAGATGGGAGGCTGGGTTGTTGGTGGTCAGCTGGACGATGATGATTGCTGCTGGACGTGAGGGAGCTAGGGTGGTGACGACTGTGTGTGTGCGTGTTGAACAGTGACTGACAAAGAAGAAGAAGAAGCAGCGGCCATGACGGAGGCTGGCTGTTCCGACGAAGAAGAAGAAGCAGGCAGCCATGGGAGGGTGGTCGTTTGGACGAAGATGAGTGAAGCAGCAGCGGTTGGTTTGTTTTGGGTGTTGAAAGGGGTCGTTTGGGGACGATAAAGATGGGAGGCTGGGCTGCTGGTGGTCGTTTGGACGATGATGATGAAGAAGGCAGCCATGGGGGGTGGGCGTTTGGATGAAGATGAAGAAGAAGGGCAGCCATGGGGTGGTGGGCTCGAAGAAGAAGGAGAAAGAAGAGGGGGCGGGTGTTTAGGGTTTTGGGGGTTGAAAAAAATGAAAAATGGAAGAATGGGGGGGTTGTTTGGGGTTATGGGGCGGACCGGGTCGGGTCGACCCGGTGAAGGTTTGGTTCTTTGGGCCTGTGGTTTCAAATTGAAGAAAAGGCCCAATCCGATTTTCCTCTTCTTTTATTTCCATTGCTTCTTTTTCTTTCTTTTCTTAAAATAAAACTAAAATTCTAAGAATTCTAAATTAACCTATAGAACTAAATTAATTTCTAAAAGTACTAATTAACTCTTAACAATTAAGACATAATTACATAGCAATTAACGATAAAATCACACAATTTGGACATTAAATGCTAAAACTACGACGTACACTATTTTTATGTTTTTTGTTCTTGTAAAACAAACTTAATTGCTCCTAATTATAGAATAAAATCCTAAATGCAAATGCGACATATTTTGTATTTTTTATTAATCTAATAAAAAAACATGCACAGACAAATACAAATAATTATCCAAAAATGCCACGAAAATTCTCAAAATTGCGCACAAAGAAAAATTGTTTTATTTTGAATTTTTGGGAGTAATTCTCACATATGGAAAAAATCACGTGCTCACAGCTGCCCCTCTTTGTCCGAAAACACGAAGAGTTTTCGTGCAAACATAAAGTGAGCAGATACGAGCGATTTTTGTCCATCCGAGTACTCCGTGTGAAGCAATTTTTTGAAAGATTTAACCGAACCTTTGCTTCAAAGGTTTCCTACATATCCCTGGCTAGAAGGGAATCGGGTTAATGTAGTTCGAGAAGTTTTGGTAGCTAGGCCTACCATGGGACTGCAATGTTACTGCTGTTGCATGCTGTTATTACTGCTTGTCGGCCTCCTTATTACACCATGTTGAAAGAAAACAAGAAGCTAGACTAAACTATAATCTATGAATTACAAAATCTTATCTAGATCTTTAGCCGTGCTCTTGTGTCTCTTGTTGCTTTGATGTCTTGGTGACTCCTCTGGTATTTCTTTACTTCTGATTTGTCTTGTATTCTCCCTTGACTGCCGATCTCGAACTGCTTATTTCCTTCTCGGGAGCTTCGCATTATTTTTCCATCGAATCTTGGACTGCCTTCATCTGCTGGGGATTTTTGTTGTTTCCCGCTGGGGATTTCGGTTGTATTCCTCTGCTTTACTGACTTCAACACCAATTACTTCTTAGAATATAACACCTTTATTCTCCAGGTGGGCTCCTGACTTCGATATAACTTCTTAAAGATAACACCTCTAACGTTTCTTTACTTCTGGCTCGACTTGTGGTCTTCCTTCTGATTTCTGCTAGGGTTTTTTGTTGTAACCCTCCGCTTTCCTGACTTCAAACTTCCATGTATTCCTCTGTTATATGGGCGGGCTCCCAACTTCCAGACTTGAAATGTAAAGACTGAAATGTATTCCTCTGTTATATGGGTGGGCTCCCAACTTCAAAACTTGAAATTTAACAACCTCCATTCTACAGGCGGGCTCCTGACCTTAACAACAACTTCAAAAATAAATCGCCATTCCTTTCTTTAGGCGGGGCTCCTGACCTCAACAACAACTTCAAAAAATAAATCGCCATTTCGTTCTTCAGGCGGGGCTCCTGACCTCAACAACAACTTCAAAAATAAAGCGCCATTCCTTTCTTCAGGCGGGCAAGACTTCAACAACAACTTCAAAAAATAAATCGTCATTCTGTTCTTCAGGTGGGGCTCCTTACCTCGACAATAACTTTGAAAAATAAATCGTCATTCCGTTCTTCAGGCGGGCTCCTGACCTCAACAACAACTTCGAAAAATAAATCGCCATTCCGCTCTTCGGGCGGGCTCCTGGCCTCTACAACAACTTTGAAAAATAAATTTCCATTCCTTTCTTCAGGCGGGCGAGACTTCAACAACAACTTCGAAAAATAAATCGTCATTCCGTTCTTCAGGCGGGGCTCCTGACCTCGACAACAACTTTGAAAAATAAATCGCCATTCCTTTCTTCAGGCGGGCGAGACTTCAACAACAACTTCGAAAAATAAATCGTCATTCCGTTCTTTAGGTGGGGCTCCTGACCTCAACAACAACTTCAAAAAATAAATCGCCATTCCGTTCTTCAGGCGGGGCTCCTAACCTCAACAACAACTTCGAAAAAGAAATCGCCATTCCGCTCTTCGGGCGGGCTCCTGGCCTCGACAACAACTTTGAAAAATAAATCGCTATTCTGTTCTTAAGGCGGTCTCCTGACCTCAACAACAACTTTGAAAAATAAATCGTCATTCCGTTCTTCAGGCGGGGCTCTTGACCTATTTTTCCTTCTAACTTGAATTATCTTTCTTCAAAACTACTTCCCTCAAAACTTGTGTCTCATTTCTCTACGAACTGTTGGGGATAACACTTTTCAAAAATATGTTATCTTACTCCTTCAAAGACTACTTCCCTCAAGACTGATGTTTCATTCCTGTGCAAACCGTTTCCTTTTGCAAAACTAGTCTTCCTCTTCTTCTTTTTTTTTCGAAGACTACCTCCCTTAAAACTCGTGTTATCTTCCTCCTGACATTGCTTTCTTTAAAACTTATTTTGCCTTCTCCCGAAGAAACTGCTGGGGATACCGCTTTTCACCAAACTTGTGTTAGACTTCTCAAAAATTTTCGAAATGAATGAAAATTTTCTGCCCCAGTTTGACAATCTTTCTTGTGGCACATCTTTCCGTCATTAGTAACATTCCTTGTCCCTGCTTCAAATCAAAGAAAATTCGATCAGTTTAAAACGTGGTGGTTGGTTGTGATACTCCTGTTGGGGATGCCATCAACCATTTTCCATCTATGCGTTGTCTGACCATCTTGAAGCTTGGCTGATACCTTCCGACCTTCTTGACGATTCCTTATTCACAAAGCTCTTAACCATTTTCACAGTCTCCTTATCTGACCTCATGTATTTTCATGACAGCTGATTTCACTTGAAGATCTTGCATGTTCATTGATTAACCACTTCCTCCATCGTCTTTGTTACTGAAATACCTTTTCCCGGTGCAGACCCAATATCTTCTTTTGCGGTACTGTCCGTGAACTGGCATTTCCCCAACCTTTGAGTCTCCTATGAATTTCCCAATTATGTCCATTGCTTTCCGCGTTGTTCTTTCTTGATTTTCCGCTGGCCTTGGCCTTATAACCCTCGATTTCTGCTGGGGATATCCTTCTTGACACTGGTCCATCCTTTTGTCAATCTCATCATCAAATATACCCTCGGTTCAATTCCCCTGACCCTCTTTTTGTTACACTGTCCCTGAATTGATATGGACCAATCTTGGGTATTTTGCGTGAACCTCAAAGCACGTTGACTATTACCAGCTCATTGCGCTTGTTCTTTCTTGACTTATACCACTTTGACGTACTAGTCAGATCTCGTCTTGCATAATTGGAAAGCTGATGGTAAATTTTGAAATCATTTCTCGCTTGTTCTGACCAAAGAGACTCAAGAAGAGGAAATGACAAAGGTAAAAGGAACAAAGTAAAAGGCAAAAGAAAGAGATGACTCCTAACAAGAAAACTATGAAGTAAAACCTATCAGATGTGGATACCAACTCTATTGGCCATGACATGCACACGTGGCCTATCCTCTATCATTAATCGCCTTCGTCTGGTGCTTTCCTATATGATTCTCAATCTTTATTCGACTTGTAGTGCTCGAAGGGTTTTCACTATCAAGTCTCTCTTATTTTGATTTTTCTCTCGACTTATAGCTGCCTCAAGGTGCCTGTGAAGGTTTTTACTGATAAGACTCTCTCATTTTATTACGTTTCTGTCGGGGATGAGAGTGTTACTCTCGACTTCCAATTTCATGACTTGGCATTTTTCGAAGACTGGTCAAAAGGTCTTTCTTTGGACCGTAACGTGGGGTTTTGGATGGGGCTAGAAAGAAAGGGTATCAGCGGCTCAAAACGAATCAATTTGGGTTCAAAATTTACAACCTTCGGAACCAGATTTCTTTACATCAAACACAACTTCTGCCCCGGTTTCTTGCTTGGGGGATTTTTGATTTTTTGTTACACTATGACCGAGCCGTGAAACGCCTACGTAGCCTCTTTGAGGAATCAGGCCAAACGTAGTTCCCAATTCCCTTTTTGTTTTCCTTTCCACTTATTTATTATTTTCTTTTCTTTCTCTTTCTCATTTCTCCTTTCTCCTTTCTCTTTTGTTGTTTTGTTGTTTCTGTTGTTTTCTGTTGTTTTCTTTTCCTTTTTTTTTATCTTCCATGCTTGTGTTTTCTAGTCTTTGCTACTGATTCTGAACGAGGGGTACGAAAGAAAACCAATAAGGCTCAAAAGGGTTAACGAAGGATAAAGTGTTTAGATGCCAAGCACAAACAACACAATTAAATATTCGCCACATCTTCTGATTGTGCCGGACTTGATAACCATATCCACATATTCTCCTTTTCATTTGTCATTTTAAAGCACCGTTGGGCAATACTCTCACTTTCGTTACCATGAACGGCCCCCTTGTCAATATGGCTAACTTGCTTTTATGGCTTTTCCTTATGTTTTACTTGCCCCAGTTTTACGTGGCTCGGGCTTCAAAGAATCTCAAGCTGTTCCTATTTCCCTTGAGTGTCCCGATCATCCCCCAATGGCTTTATAATTAACTCTTAAGATTAGGCCCAAACTTTGCGTGCATGTCATATCACTAGAATTGGCGTTTGAACAAGGACAAAACAAAAGGATAAAAAGAACTAAACAAAGAAGATGACTAGAGGTAACAAAAGACTGGAATTTGCATTAGACAAGCGGTGAAACGGTTCGTATAACGAAACAAGCAAAACAACTTGGGTACAACCTTGGAACAAACCCTAAAACAAACCTGGACCACACTAAACAAACCACTATGACAAAAATGGAAGGATAAGAGGGTTTGACACAAGACAATGTCCGGATTACAACCCTGCAAATAACCCGGAGAACAGAAATGATAACAAATGAACCACCGAAACTCCTCCCTGACCAACTAAGAAAGGAGCATCTTTCCAATTGCCAAGCTCGACATCTTAGCCACTGGATTCGGTATCAACATTACTGGGACCTCCACCAACTTCCATCTCATTGTTCTTAGCAAATTGCTTTTGGGTTCCCTTTACGGGCTCGTTCTTAAGAGCAACCTCTGATAGCACTAAAAACTCGGCAATGCGCGGACCTATGAGGATCTCAGAAGACTTCTCATATTCCTTTTCAAAACAAGTCATATTCAACATATGCATCTCATTACGAATAGGCGATGGACCTTGGCTAGTGTCTGTTGCATCTAGATTTTGCACGACAATGTCACCTGCACCAATAAGCTTTTGAATTGCTTTCTTCAGCTTCCAACACTTCTCTGTGTCATTCCCCGGGGCATCTGAGCAATATGCTCACCTTAGAGAAAAATCAAACTTCTTTTACAGAGGGTTTGGCATTTTTATATGAATCGGCTTCAACATGTTCAATTGCTTCAACTTTTGGAACAAACCGGCATATGATCCTCCAACAGGGGTGAAAGCCTTTTCTTTTTTCAGCAACCTCTCATTCTTAAATGCTTGATTGGGCCGAAAACCTAATCTAGAGGGCTTTAGGTAGGCTTGTAAGGGTGGATAGGCATTTTGTGGAGTTGGGTACTGGGAAAGTGAAGCATGTTTTTGGGAGTCCCTTGGAGAGAAGTAGCGTTGGGGAGGGGAGTAGCGTTGAGAGAATATAGTTGGATGACGAGTGATGGAGCTATTCGGGTGGCTGGGAAAGCTGTCATAAGTGGGTAGATATGAAGAGTATGGGGGATCATCCGTTATTGTGTTAGGTGCTTGGGTAAGGATAGAGTCCAAGAAGCTAGGCGGTGGCGGGGGTGGTGCTTTCCTAGTCATCCATGCCCGATGCATGTCTGCCATATGCTGTCTCAAAATTCTTACCTCTTCTACCAACCCGTAGTCCTGTTCATCCCACTGCTTTCGGGCATCATTACCATCATGCTCAGTTCTGTTGCTCTCTGCCATTGTCTTTTATAGGGAAGCGTTACTTTAGAATCACAACAAACCACCTTTCTGATTATTGAAAGAGGACAAAATGGAAGCAACCTGTTAGCGTTAGGGTTTTCAATCAGATAAGAAAACACACATTAAGGATGCAATGCAACTAGGCAATTAACCCTTTCTATCATGCATTTGCTTCAGTTACGTGCGTCATTCTGGCTTCTTGTAATTGTGGTCCCTGTTTCTTTTTCTCCTTTTGTCCTTTTTTTTTGGCTATTTTTGCAAAAGGGGAGGTTGGACCCGATGAGGGTTGCCTACGTATCTCACATCCTGTAAGAATCAAACCGGCGTAGTTCGGGCCACGACAATAAACTAATTCTGACAACAAGACTTGTTTAAACAAATTACACTAAAAAAACATTTTTTTTTCATTTCCATAAAAATTTGGTAGAGTTTGCCGATAACTTAGAATTATCTCTCTACACCGCTATTTTTTTTCTTTAATATTCCAGTATTTTCAGAAGCCGATCAGCATGCAAGTCTGCGGCAAATAAATGCATAAAACAAATAGGATGCAGCAGGATGGTCTTTTTATTTCAGGTTGCTTGTCCTAGACGGACCCAACCCCTGTGTTGAGTCCCCTAAGTTAAGTGCACATGATGCAAATAAGCGTTCCTACTAGGGATCCAGCATGAGGTTTTGTTATACTAGGTTTATCCTGGGTGTTTGTTCTAGACCTGGCTTACTCGAGCGGACAACTCGAGCCGAGGATGGGAACTGCGTACCGGTAACCAAAAGATCATCCAGTTTTGCAACTCCTACGAATCCTCGTTCTATTTTGGGATATGACACTAACAAAAAGAATCACGACCAGCGTTCACTCCTCAAGAGAGAGAAGAGAGGGATTTCGTAGCAGTTTATATATACAATTCAGATAATATCAAAGCGGTAAAAGCATCATTTAGCACAATAGGCCCAAGCAAGTAACAAAATCAGATAAAGCCAAATATAACAATTTATCTAAGCTCGAATTTTGAACCCTGAACCAGAGGTTCTGGGTTTGTCCCCAGCAGAGTCGCCAGAGCTGTCACACCTCCTTTTTCACCTACACCCCCGAGAAGGGAGTATATAAGGGAGTTTTTCCAATTAAAGGACAATCGAAACGGGATTTTATTTGAAGATTCAGAGTCGCCACTTGGGAGATTTATGGTGTCCCAAGTCACCGGTTGAATCCCGAATCGAGGAAAAGAATGACTCTGTTTAACAGTCTGCGCACCAGAAATCCGGATAAGGAATTCTGTCAACCCGGGAGAAGGTGTTAGGCATTCCCGAGTTCCGCGGATCTAGTACAGTTGCTCAACTGTCATATTCGGCTTGATTATCTGATTTTATACAATTATGAACCTACGTGCAAATTTTAACTGTTTACCACTTTTGTTATTATTTATTCAAAGAATTGCAACGTCGTGAGAATGCATCTCGAATTGCGCCACATAAATGTACCCGCAATTTTTGATACGTTCCAACTTCGTTGAGATTTAGATTTGGGTCACATAAATGTGCACCCGAGTTTAGGAAGATAACATTATTAAATACGCGCCTAAAGATACTAACGCGTTGTTATTTTGAGAAAAGCCATAAAGTTTGCTATGCGGCCTGTCTCGAAATCATTATTTTTTAAAGGAATTTGCAACGTCATGGAAATGCATCTCAAACCACGTCACAATCAATGTACCCGGGATTAACGACACATTTCGACTTTGTTGAGATTTGGATTTGGGTCACATAAAGGTGCACCCGAGTTTAAGAAAGTAAATTATTCAAAGTACGTGCCTAACAGTGACTAACGCGTTATTACTATTGGGAAAAAGGCCGTGAAATTCGCTAAGCGGCCGATCCCGAGTTCTAAGTCATTAATATATATATACAATCGTGAGGGCCCCGCAATCGGTGAGTTTTACTAGGCGAGGCTCATCTCGTTTATTTTGAAAAGACAATCCTAAAGTGGCTACATTTTCTATTAAGTTCATCTCTAAAATAAAAGAGAAGAGGTCCTAATTAGTTACATGTTTATAAGCTCGTGCCTCTTATTGTTTATTAGATTAAGACAAATCCAAACGGAAAATTGCAACAAAGCTTACTCAAGGGAGATTGTATCGTTCCTTATTCTATTAGTTAATAACACTAAAGTTGAGATTATGAATAGAACACGAGATTGACACCCAGTAATATCAAAACAAACTAACTATTCTTTAATTAATTTAAACTAACATTATTAGATGAATTGAACTATTGGAATTAACTATGTGCAATACAAAGCCATTTTTTAACTCTTTTTACGACTTGTCGAAGAAATGCGTGAATGCTAAAAAACTGACATCAGGCCAACATCAATCACTAACATTTGAGAATATTAGTTACTAACATTATTCACATTGCTATTTAAAATGATCTTGCTTACTCAAGCGAACTCGCAATTTCAGAACTAACTCTATTGAACCAACATGCTGATTTCCATGAACTATTTGAACCTGTTTCGTGGCATAACTTATTTGAAACTATTACACGACTACTGAAAAAAAGAATTAACTACACTATATTTCATAACTAGTAATCACAAACTAAGATAAATTACAATTGATATTCACATATTTGTAGAAATAGATTCAACAGTCCAGTTTATGCATTCCAAAGTCATTCTAATACATGCTATGCGATATCAAGTGAACTACTGCTTATACATTAAATTAAACACAAAGAAACAGGAGAAATTCAGAAATCCATTCCAACAACTCTTTACTTCTTTTCCATTAAATTTGAGAGCTTTAGAACATGTATATGGATAATGGAAATACAAGAAGATGAAGGAGCAGTCAGTAACAGTAGTAACACAACAAAACAACAGCAACCCAACAGCAGCATTTCAAACCAAATTCGAGGCTCAGAAAAATTTGAAGAAAACCAAACAAGCTCGAAAGAACAGCCCCAAAAGTTTGTAAAAGACTAAACATCAGCCACCAATGAAAATAGTAGCCAATAACCAATAGCAAACTCAGGAAGAACCAATTGAAACCGCAACAATACTAGTTCCTCAAATTACTGAACTTTTAAATGTTAAAAATTCAGCCTAGACTCTCTGAAAAAAAACTGAAAGAGAACTCGTTTTTCTTTCTCCAAAAACCCGCCCCTTTTCTATCTTGAAATGACCCTATTTATAACCCAAAACAGGTAGGGGCACCATATTTTAATCAATCCTTTTTTAATCTTTTCATACCATTATGTTTTGTTCCCCATGCTTGCATGCCTTGTTCCCCACTATATTAAACAAATGTATTAGTTCCCACTACCACATGTCTTGTCCCCCGCTATATTAAACAATGCATTATTGCCCACTACCATATGTCTTGTCCCCAACTATGTATTAAATAATATATTATTTTAATACTATTAGTACTTAGTGGACAGAGCACTCAAATTAATCATTTTTTAAAAACTTAAAATCCCAAAAAATGCCCCTGAAACTACTGAGATTACCATTCTACCCCATCAGCCATATCCAATCCTCCTAAGTCAATTAACCAAACTATAGTAGCTATAACCAATCTTAATTGAGAAATCCTAACAATTGGCTAATTTAAACACATGAAACTAACTCCCAATCAATGACATTAAGATTAATGAAACTCAAATCACATTTTAAGCTTGAAACTCAATTCGGACCAAATATCATCAAAATAAAGATTCAGTGATTAAACTAACACACTTCTAGATTAACCCTAAACAAGAAACAAATGAACACTGTCAACATACTGGATGAAAACAAACTGATTTCATATGGAAGAAATGATGAACAACGACAAGAAAAGAAACAACATAACATAACCAAGAAAAAGACAGAAACTAGAACGAGGCAAGATAATTAAAACAAGCAAGAAGAACGACAGATTCATGAACTTGTACTGCTGCTCACTACGTTCGATCATGAAAACACGCAGCTCGTTACCTTCAACTGCTTCAGAACTTGCAGCATCCTCCTGGCATACAGTCGTAGCTCAAACAACACGCCCTCCCCATAGTCCTCATCAACATCGTCGCTGTTAAATCACTTTGCTGTAACGACTTCATGTCAAATATGCTACTATCTCGTCAGTCGCTGGGTGTATCGACAGCGTGATCGACGGACTGGTTTGGTGGTTGCCGGTAGAGAAGGAGGTGGTCATTTGAAAGAACTGTTGGTCAACGTGAGTGTTGCAGCTGGTTGGTTTTGGGTGTTGAAGGGGTCGTTTGGGGAAGATAAAGACGGGAGGCTGGGCTGCTGGTGGTCAGCTGGACGACGATGATTGCTGCTGGACGTGAGGGAGCTGGGCTGGTGACGACTGTGTGTGTGCATGTTGAACAGTGACTGACGAAGAAGAAGAAGAAGCAGCGGCCATGACGGGAGGCTGGTTGTTCCGACGAAGAAGAAGAAGCAGGCAGCCATGAGAGGGTGGTCGTTTGGACGAAGATGAGTGAAGCAGCAGCGGTTGGTTTGTTTTGGGTGTTGAAAGGGGTCGTTTGGGGACGATAAAGACGGGAGGCTGGGCTGCTGGTGGTCGTTTGGATGACGATGACGAAGAAGGCAGCCATGGGGGGTGGGCGTTTGGATGAAGATGAAGAAGAAGGGCAGCCATGGGGTGGTGGGCTCGAAGAAGAAGGAGAAAGAAGAGGGGGCAGGTTTTAGGGTTTTCTTTTGGTTAGGGGATGAAAAATAGAAAAGGGGGGTTGGGGTTCATTTGGGTTATGGGGCGGACCGGGTCGGGTCGACCCGGTGGGGGTTTGGTTCTTTGGGCCTGTGGTTTAAAATTGAAGAAAAGGCCCAATCCGATTTTCTTCTTCTTTTATTTCCATTGCTTCTTTTTCTTTATTTTCTTAAAATAAAACTAAAATTCTAAGAATTCTAAATTAACCTATAGAACTAAATTAATTTATAAAAGTACTAATTAACTCTTAACAATTAAGACACAATTACATAGCAATTAACAATAAAATCACACAATTTGGACATTAAATGCTAAAACTACGACGTGCATTATTTTTATGATTTTTTGTTCTTGTAAAACAAACTTAATTGCTCCTAATTGTAAAATAAAATCCTAAATGCAAATGCGACATATTTTGTATTTTTTATTAATCTAATAAATAAACATGCACAGACATATACAAATAATTATCCAAAAATGCCACGAAAATTCTCAAAATTGCGCACAAAGAAAAAGTATTTTATATTGAATTTTTGGGAGCAATTCTCACATAGGGCAAAAATCACGTGCTCACAAGCATACGCAAACAAACAAATTGTGAAGTGATGTTTGAGGAGGAACACTCTTGATTCTCTTCTTAACACCTTTATTATTCGTCTTGTATCCTTTTCTCTATTGTATCAATCAATCATTAAAAATCTTTGCATCACCATTCAACTTAATTGTTTTGGTGAAAGTCAAAATCCTGTATCAAATTTCGTCTACCAAATTGATTTGGTTATACTCAAATTCAATTCAAGTTTCAAATAGAAAATAAATAAATTTGAAATGAGGAGAACAAAGGACCTTTTTCTTATGTGACAAACTTCAGATTTCGTGCTTACAACCACCAATTAGGTTGTCTTCTTTCGCAATCTGTCATCGAAATTGGTAGTTCTTCGATCTGGTCATTATTTGTACAAATCTCCTCCCAGAACAATCTATGGTTGTTCGATCTGGTCATCATTTGATGAAATTAGATGAGTTTTAAACTTCTTCGAAGAAGAGAACACTGATTTCTGCAGCAATTTTTGCTATGCTAATTTGTTACCCTTTTTTACGCTTAATTTTGCAATTTCGCGGGATCATGGGAGGTTTTTTATCTTTTAATTTAATGTAATTAAATAATATAGAATTCAACTACAATTTTTTAACAAAGAAGCTCGTTTATTATTTTTAGAATTGTAACAATGTTTTTTTTTTCTTCCTTATTTCTTTGTAATTTATATTTCTTAATTTTGACAGGTTTAATTGTAATTGTTATGCAGCAGTTTTTGCTGTGTTAATTTGTTATCTTTTTGTGATTTTACAATTACATGGGATCATGGTAGGTTTTGTCATCTTTTAATTTATTTATTTAAATAATATATAATTCAACTACAGGTTTTTAACAAAGAAGTGGGTGGGGACACTCATTTATTCTTTTTGAATTGTATCATGTGTTTTTTTTCTTGTTTTTCCCCCTATTTCTTTGTAAATATTTTCTTTATTTAAAATTAATTCTATTATAAATTATTTTTTTAACCTCCAAGTTAGTTGGAGGTTTGTCCTAAGAGTGGTCACATGTTCAATTATTGTTTTGACACTTGGCATAATATTATGGAAGTTATCATTTGATGAAATTAGATGAGTTTTAAACTTCTCCGAAGAAGAGAACACTGATTTCTGCAGCAGTTTTCGCTATGCTAATTTGTTACCCTTTTTTACGCTTGATTTTGCAATTTCGTGGGATCATGAGAGGTTTTTTATATTTTAATTTAATGTAATTAAATAATATAGAATTCAACTACAATTTTTTAACAAAGAAGCTCGTTTATTATTTTTAGAATTGTAACAATTTTTTATTTTTTTTCCCTATTTCTTTGTAATTGATATTTCTTAATTTTGACAGGTTTAATTGTAATTGTTATGCATCAGTTTTTGCTGTGTTAATTTGTTATCTTTTTGTGATTTTACAATTACGTGGGATCATGGTAGGTTTTGTCATCTTTAAATTTATTTATTTAAATAATACAGAATTCAACTACAGGTTTTTAACAAAAAAGTGGGTGGGGACACTCATTTATTCTTTTTGAATTGTATCAGGTGTTTTTTTTTGTTTTCCCCTATTTCTTTGTAAATATTTTCTTTATTTAAAATTAATTCTATTATAAATTATTTTTTAACCTCCAAGTTAGTTGAAGGTTTGTCCTAAGAGTGGACACATGTTCAATTATTGTTTTGACACTTGGCATAATATTATGGATTTGCTTCTCTTATTCTATATAGATAGAAGATGGTTGGAGTGGGACCCTGCTAATTTATATTCTCGTAGGAATTTGCAAATTATTATGATTCTTACTTCTTCTGACAATAACGTTCTTTTTCTAAAGACTATTTAATAAGTTAATGGGCCAAGCGCAACAAGCTATTTACGGGGATTTGCATCTATACCTAGTTTTTGGGTCATCTTTTAACTTATACCCGCTTTATAAAAAATTTGCAAGTATACCTACTTTTCGCGTAACTTCAGTCATACGGGCCTGAAGTAGCAAAACTTTATGTCTGAAGTTTGAATTTTAGAATTTTTTGCGTGAAGTTTGACATGACTTGCAAAAGAAATCACACAAACTTCAGTTCATAAGCAAGGGCAAACTTCAGTTCAATTGTTTATGTCTGAAGTTTGAACTTCAGAATTTTTTTGCCTGAAGTGTGGCCTTCAAAAAAAACTTCAGATATTTTTGCCTGAAGTTTGTCCTAACTTGCAAAGGCAATCACGCAAACTTCAGTTCATAGTGCAAGGACAAACTTTAGTTCATTGTATATGTCTGAGTTTGAACTTCATAATTTTTTGCTCAAAGTGTAGCCTTATCAAAGAAAAACTTCAGACAAATTAGTCCATAATTAGAAATGTCGAGTAAGTACCTGTTGAAATTTTGAACCTTAAGCAGGGGAAGAGATGAGCTGTTAAAAGATTGAGAATGAGCTAGAACTACTAATATATGGAGCAGAATTGTTTATGGAAGTTTATAAAGCATTGATGATTGGTCTAATTTTTGATGAATGGTTCGAGATTTTAAGAATCATATCTAGTCATCCTAATCATGATAGTGCAAACTTCAAACAAATTAGTCTGAAGTTCTTTAATTTGTAGTATAAACTTCAGGACAAATTCAGCTTGTTATATTTGAACTTTAGATAGTGTAAGCTTCAAACAATTTATAGTGCAAATTTCCACATCAGTGAAGTCAAGATAACACAAAGGCTTTATATAAGCTTGCATCACAGAGTTTTATACAACGAGCTATGGCGATCTTGACAACTACAAATTACCTCAGCACAATTAGTGTTTCTGCTGAATGTCTAATCTTTGACATAGATTAGTAACGGTATAAATATCTTTGCAGACGATAAATCCTACCAGAGCATATTTAGGTCCTAAATCTAAGATTTTGTATACGAACGTCTCGTGAACAATTAGAGTATCTATAATTTGACGACAATACAGTCATCGAAAAAAAGCAAGAAGAGTAAAAGGTTAGAGAGAGAAAAGACGAAAAAGAGGAGGAAGAAAGGAGCGCATAGGTCAGGAATAAGAAGAGGAAGCGTTTGAAGAAGAGGAGGCGTCTGAAGTTGTCAAAATTAGGGTATAGGTTAAACAATTTTAAAAATATGGGTATAGGTATTTTACACTATTTACTTCTGATAGCCAAAAAAATCTATAAAATTTGTATAATTTATATATATAACATACATATACAAAAAATATATAAATTTTATATATTTTTTCGACTATTATTTTTACAGCGACTATACAATGTCATTTTCCTAAATTATTTTCCAAGTTATGCTTTTTCTACTAGCTTGCGTCAAATAATGGAAAGAAACTGGCACTAATTTACCGGTACCTGCGACCCAATGAGTACATAATCATGTCTTCACATAAAAAAAGTTACAACTTATAGTATTTTTTGTTGTTATATTTTATTTTTTGAGAGTCACGTTTTGTGAACTTTAATTAATATTTTAAAATGTATTTTTTTATTTTATTGACATGAGAAAAATTATAACTTATATTTTTTTGTACAGTTTTTATATATCTAATATTTTAGTTTTAAGATATAGAGTTGATCCATCCAATTTACTTTTGAAGATTAATCAAACTAACTCTTGAAAAGCGAAACATGAAAAATAATTTGAAACTGATGGAGTATTAATACATTTTCCCACCTTAATTTATGTCTTAAGCATGGCAAACTAGTATTGTTTAATTTGATGTGGATATCAGGTGTAGTTAAATTTTTTGGCAGGCACTATATATTGAATTTATTCGTAAAATGATAATATTGAATTTGTTACGTAGTTTATAGGCACGCGAACTGATTTGATCAAAAAATGGTAAATCAACAAGATTAAAAATAAGACTTAACAATTAAGATCGAAGAAGATGGCAAGTCTGGCTACGAAAATAGCGTGTCCGAGGACAGAAACAAGAACAATGTAAAAAACAAATAAAATTATTTTAATTGAGAGCGAAAATGTAATACAACATAAGTTTTGCCAAGAATTTTGTGTCCTACAATGATTGTTAAGCCTGTTATTTATAGTTATACCTAGGGAAACAAGATCTTAGTTTCAAGCCCCACTTAAATGATAATAAAGGAGCCATTGATGAGCATGTAACAGCAGACCATGAATGCAAATATTCTCTGCAACAACTTCCCATCTAATGGTAGAGAATATTCTTCATTGAATGTTATCCGATGTTAATTTCGTCGACTATGCTCTCTTCGAGGTCTACCCGACGTCAATTGCAGCTGTTGTTCCCGGTACTAGTTGTTGCTTTTTATTTGTCTGCAGTTTCACGCATTGCGCTATCATTCAATCATTCACTATAAACTAATTTTATCCTATACAGATAGGTATATTATATTGGAACTCCGGTATATTAGACTAGAGTTCCAGTATAATATACTGGAACTCCAACATATTATGCTAGATTATTTTTCCGAATTTTAAACTGTGTTTTCGTTCAGATTTATCTTTACATGAAAAATGGCTAAATTTCGATTACTTTTAAAACCGTAGCTATTTTCGAATGACAACTTGTAAATCTGGCTATTTTTAAATTTCTTCCAGGTGCATATGCTTTCCATTTCCGAAATCACTTCTTGTCGTTTAGATGATCTACGACATTTGTCCAGTTTGAAGAGCTAATCCTCTATCGAATCGAACTTCTACAAAGTCGAGCATTACACAATCATTTTTTTTTTTTTTGAGATTGATATTGCGCTATGTAATTTTTACTAACACATGTTTAATTTCAACGTAAAATTGCCTATTTTTTTAAAAAAAAGTTTGAATATCTACTGACAAATATTCTTCAATGTCATATATTACTAGATCCTATATTCCAAAGGGAGAAAAATATAAAATATTGGGATTCAATCAATTGCATTCCTACCCCCACCAGCTTCAATTAGCTATAAATAATTGCGTTTTTAAAGCTTTCGGCTAGACTAGTGAAAGTCTTCTCTAATAAAAGAAGGAAAAGTGAACAAAGAAAAAAGTTAAAATGGTTGCAGCAAAACTATCGATTTATGACACTGTTCCAAGCCAATATTGTAGTTCCCATCAGATTTAGGTGGAAGATGATTCAGCAATTTCAGAAACTGGTCAAATGAGAAAGAATACCAAGCCTTGGAAAATTTGTTTATGAACACTGAACCTAATTTTAAATCATAACCCCTATAGGTCAGTCAATAAAAGGTTATTACTTTTCTTTTTGAAGATAGAGTTATCTTAGTTTCTTTATTCTTTTTTAATATGGGGTTTGAATTTGAATCGTTAATACTGCAATATATGTCTAGTTCATTCAAATTTTGTATTTTCAAATTAATTAAGATGTCACGAACAACTAGCTCATGACATAGCTAGCAACATCAAACCACCACCTTATAACTATCATCACCAACGACTACCACCATATATTACTTCCGCTGCTAACTTTTAGAGTGATATTCATGAAACAAATAATTTTCTTACGACTGCTTAAATTAAGTTTTTCTCTAGTATTTTCAGCATATAATACTTATAATATTTTATTTGTAATTTTTAAATGGAGATAATGTATACACATTACTTTAAACTTATATCACAAATGCATTCAGAATGAAAGACAATTTGGTGCAAGAAGCATTTCACATTAATGCATAGTTTAATTAAGGATCGCACCCCAATGAATTGTGATATAGGCAGCATACCCCGACACAAGTTTACTCACTGATTTCATAGCTTGAACACATAACTTATAAATCACACAAAAATACGTTTACTGTTGTTCCAAAGCTCCCTTTGACATATGCATATTGATGCTCCCCATCCCAAATTAATAGTTATTTTAGCTCCAAAATAAAATTGTCTCAAAATAATTGTCAACTTAGGAAGCCATGACTAAATTTAATAATTGTTTCCAACTATATCCTTAATATTATAGGGCTCTCATTCTACGGATCAATGGTACACCGGAGCTTTAAGCAGAATAGGGAATTTCTCTTTCTGGTTTAATAATTTTCAACCCCAAAAAATATTTAATATAAGTAACTTAATAAAACAACTTAATACGAGTAAATGAAGTAAAAAGAGCTAAAGTGACAATTAAAATAGAATGGCAATAGCAATTTTAATTTTAAAGGGGCGGCTATTTCAGTACAAAGATGCTTTGGTGGGGTCTTAGGTGGGATCTTTTGTCTTTAACAAAACCATGGGCCTAATTAGTGGGAAATATTAGTAGTATCTCTCATTTTATAAAAACCAGCCAAATACATAGAGAAAGCAATCAGCAGATAACGCACTAATGGACAAAGTGAACGTAGAAAGCCTAACAAAAGCTACAATGGAGAAGTTGAAGGAGATAAAACCAGAAAATATGGTGGAAAATGCAAAAGAGATTGTCAAAAAATCAACACCAATTCTAGCAAATTTTGTAAAGACATCGTTTGAATGGTTATTGGAAAGAATTCCTCAGCATCCAGTGATATCCACTACAAAGGAGAAGTTGAATAATTGGATGAAAAAATCCCCACTATCTTTTACCAATATTTCTATTGGCTTTGTGCTCATTTTGTTGTTCCATTGGTGTTGCAAAGGAAATGGGAAGACGATGAAAGCTCCTGGCAGGAAAAATGAAAGGATACCAAGGAGTTCCTTTGAGAGTAACCCTAAATCTTATTTCCGCGATCTCCGTTCCAAGAAATCTTAATAGTCCAGTTGGTTGACTTCCTGAATTTTCGCTTTGTAGGCGAGTTGAGTTTGGTTGGTAAGGGTCGATTCCATCAAACTAAATCTTATTTTCATAATCTCTATTTTTGATAATCTTAGTAATATAGCTAGTTCGTTGCATGAATTTCACTTTTATTTGTTGATGAAAGTTTGTCTTTTCATCTTGTAATCCCCTCATCCATTATCCCTCACCGCCCTATATTTAATTAAAAAAAGAAAAAAGTTGCATTACAAGAAAGCCTAATTTTGATATTTTTATATCAATATATGTTTTGTCAAGTAAATTTGACTTTTTATTGCAGTAGGCTTCAATATTTTCTGAATTATTGCGGATATATATAGTTCATGTGTTACGGTTTCTTATAATGTTATGTTAATTGCAAAAGAACTAGCGTTCTGAGACTAGTGATTTTTCGAAAAAACTATTGGCTGCATTGACACATATGTTGCAACATAACATATATAATTGTTTTAATAAAAAGAAATCAATGGAATAAACAGACAGTACTACTCCTAGGGGCAAAATTGGAATTTAAGCAATTACATTCCTGATTTTCCACCCACCAGCTAAAGCTTTCGGCCTGACCAAGAAAGTCTTTGAGACGAGTAATAAGAAAGAACGAAAAAGTGAAAACTGTTATAAGAATAATTGGATATTACGTTGGATGCCCTTGTAAATAACTTAAAGATTAAATTTTCTATTTTATGTCCATTATCTTTACTTTTTATGCCTATAAAAGGCCATGTAATTGCAATAGAAAAATACACCAAAGTGAAAGAAGAAAACACTTCTCCCTTCTTTTTATCTCTTATTTACATTTTACTGCGTTGCTTTTATTTTATAACACGTTATCAGCACGAAGCTCTAATTTTATTCTTAACTCCCGCTAAGTTGAGCCATATTTAATTAAGGTATGTATCATTATAATCATCTTATTTATGGCAGTACATATCATATGCTCACTGTTTGCAGATTACTTGTGCGCTTGGGCATCTTAAATAGTTTAAGTACATTGCAGTGATTAAATAACTATTTCCTTCCGTGCTCAACTCTTAGAGGACCTCAAAATCATCAAACTAGCTATGCACTAATGTCATGGACTCTCTGGATCAAAACATATTTTTAAGGCATTTTGAAAAACTGTGAGATTACTTTATGTTGGAACATATAAATAATGTTTTGATCTAGGGAAACATACTTACTGGATGCTGGTTTTCTTCAATCCCAGGCAGTCCCTTTTTATGTATCAATAATTAATATAAAGTAATCTCACTAACATTATTTAGTGTTGCAATAATGTCATGACTAACATAAAGTATTTATATGTTGCAATAATGTTAGTCACGTTCAATTCTATGAACACATATATATTAATAATATAAAGTAAAATGAAACAAGTATGTAATTTCTACTTTATGGCAAGAATAAAATGAAATAGTAGATTGTTAACATGATATAGCTCTATTTTCATTTCTTTTACCTTAATCGTTTTGTTTTTATTAATTGTTTATTATTATAATTATTTCTCTATCTTATTCATCTTTTATGATAGTTTTCACTATGTCAAATTTATTAAAATTTGAATTTGTGGCACTTGACATCACCGGAAGGAACTATTTATCATGTGTTCTTGATGCTGAAATTCACCTTGACGCTAAAGGTCTTGGAAATACTATTATACAAGGAAATGAAGCATCAAATCAGGATAAAGCGAAGACCATGATTTTCCTTCGTCATCATCTACATGAAGGGTTAAAAACTGAATATTTAACCGTAAAAGATCCACTTGAATTATGAATTAATTTGAAGGATTGATATGACCACCTAAAACTTACGGTATTACCGAAAGCTCGGTATGAGTGGATACATTTAAGGTTGCAAGACTTTAAAACCGTAAGTGAGTATAATACTGCTATCTTTAAAGTAAGTTCTCTATTAAAATTATGTGGAGACACTATCACAGAAGAGGACTTATTGGAAAAAATATTTTTTACTTTTCACGCTTCAAATGTGGTGCTACAACAACAATATCGTGAAAAGGTTTTAAGAAATATTCTCAGTTAATCAGATGCCTACTTGTGGCTGAGCAGAATAATACTCTATTAATGAAAAATCATGAAGCTCGTCCCACCGGGTCAGCTCCATTTCCGGAAGTGAATGTTGTAGCAACATATGATAAGTTTGAAAGAAAACAAAATAATTACCGTGGTCGTGGACATGGTCGTAAACGTAAATGTGGCAGGGGGCGAAACAATTATCGTCATTATGGTGGAAATAAATTGGAGAACAATAAGGGTTCTCAAATTAATCATTCAAAAGCTAAAGCTAGTATGTGTCACCGATGTAGTATGAGAGGTCATTGGGCACGCATTTGTCGTACACTAGAACATTTTATCAAACTTTATCAAGCCTCCTTCAAGAAAAAAGAAAATAATGTGGAGGCACACTTGACCTTTCAAAATAATGATGATGAAGCAGGTCCCTCAAATAAATATGATTCTAAGACACATCTTGCATATAAAGATGATGATTTTGAATGCCTAACAAATATTACTCCTTTAGAAGTTGGGGACTTCTTTCAGGATATTGACTGAAGAACTAATCATCTTACTGGGGAATGAAACTATAAAAGTTGTTATGTTTATGTTTGCAACTAGTTTATTTTTCTTGAGTGTATTTTCCTAATGCATCATGTGTTGCTAGTTTCTACATTTCTAATGTATTTCTTAATGTTTTTTTCCTGCTTGTCTTTCATATTTCTTATGATGTATTATTTGTCTTTTTTATGAAGAATATGAAAATTCCCCAGTCTTCAGTTGGACTCAAGATTAATAAAGATGATATATGTCTTCTGGATAGTGCTACAACATACACTATTTTAAAAGATAAGAGATATTTCTCTTATTTGGTAATAAAAGAAGCGAATGTTAATACAATATCCGGTAGTACAAGATTAATTGAAGGTTCTGGAAGAGCCAATTTATTACTACCAGGAGGAACAAATTTGACTATTGATGAAGTACTATATTGTAGTAAATCTCAAAGAAACTTATTAAGTTTCAAAGATATTCGCCAAAATGGCTATCATATTGAGACTACAAATGATGAAAAGATTGAATATCTTTATATTACTACAATAATGTCCGATAAGAAATATGTGCTTGAAATGTTACCTGCTCTTTCCTCCGGCTTATACTATACAAGTATTAGCAGGATTGAAACACATGCCGTAGTAAACGAGAAGTTTACTAATCAAGATAATTTTATTATTTGGCATGACCGGTTGGGCCATCCTGGTTCTAATATGATGCGTAAAATAATTGAGAATTCACATGGACATGCAATGAAGAATCAGAAGATTATTCAATTTAAGGAATTCTCTTGTGTTGCGTGTTCTCAAGGAAAATTAATTATTAGACCATCAACTATTAAAGTTAGGATGGAATCCCTTGCATTTCTGGAACGTATACAGGGTGATATATGTGGGCCTATTCACCCTCCATATGGACCATTCAAATATTATATGGTTTTGGTAGATGCATCTACAAGATGGTCACATGTGTGCTTACTATCAACTCGCAATATGGCATTTGCGAGATTGTTGGCTCAAATAATAAAGCTAAGAGCACAATTTCCAGATTATGTAATTAAGACAATTCGTCTTGATAATGCCGGTGAGTTTACATCCCAAGCCGTTAATGATTATTGTATTTCAACTGGGATAACAATTGAGCATCTGGTTGCTCATGTTCATACACAAAATGGTCTAGCAGAATCATTGATCAAACGCCTCCAATTAATTGCTAGACCAATGTTTATGAGAACAAAACTTCCCATTTCAGTATGGGGTCATGTTATTTTGCACGCAGCAGCATTTGTGCAGATAAGGCCCACAAGTTATCATAAAGTATCCCCATTGCAATTGGCTTTTGGTCAGGAGCCAAATATTTTCCATCTTAGGATCTTTGGTTGTGTGATATATGTTCCAATTGCTCCACCACAACGCACAAAGATGGGTCCTCAAAGAAGGTTGGGGATATATGTTGGATATGAATCTCCTTCTATTATAAAATATCTAGAGCCGATGACTGGAGATTTATTTACGGCAAGATTTTCTGTTTGCCATTTTAATGAATCAGTATATCCAACATTAGGGGGAGAAAATAAGCAGCTAAAAAAGAAGATAGATTGGAATGCATTATCACTGTCTCATTTAGATCCTCGAACAAATCAATGTGAACAAGGGGTTCAAAAGATTATTCATTTACAAAATATTGCAAATCAATTGCCAGATGCATTCACTAACCTACCAAGGGTGACTAAGTCACATATTCCAGCTGCTAATGTTCCAACTCGAGTTTATATCCCGACAGAACAATTAATTAAAGTAAATGAGTCTAATCCATGCTTGAAACGTGGTAGACCAATCGGTTCTAAAGATAAAAATCCTCGAAGAAGAAAAGGAGCAAGTGATCAAAGTGAACATAACATAGAGGTAGTGGCTCAAGAAGAGCCCCAAGACGTAACAAATGATAAGACCTTAGGGGAGGTCCAGGTACCTAAAAATAATGAAAATGAAGAGATATCAATAAGTTACGTCTCAACCGGGAAAAGATGGAACCGAAATAATATTGTTATCGATAACATTTTTGCTTATAATGTTGCTGTTGAAATAATGCAACAAGATGAGGATCTTGAACCAAAATCTGTCAATGAATGTAGATAAAGAAATGATTGGCCAAATGGAAAGACGCTATCCAGGCAAAATTAACTTCACTTGGAAAACGTGAAGTCTTTGGACCCATAGTTCGAACACCTGAAGGCATAAAGCCAGTAGGGTATAAATGGGTTTTTGTACGAAAACGAAATGATAAAAATGAAGTCGTTAGATATACAACACGACTTGTGGCACAATGGTTTTCCCAAAGGCCTGGAATTGATTATATGGAGACATATTCTCCTGTAGTGGATGCTATCACCTTCAGGTATCTCATAAATATGGCAGTACAAGAAAAACTTTATATGTATCTAATGGATGTTGTAATAGCCTATTTGTATGGATCATTAAACAACGAAATTTTTATGAAAGTACCTGAGGGATTTAAAGTGCCAGAAGCATATAAAATTTTTCGAGAAACTTGTTCAATAAAGCTTTAGAAATCTTTATACAGATTGAAACAATCAGGACATATGTGGTACAATCACCTGAGTGAATACCTGTTGAAAGAAGGGTACAAGAATTATCCAATTTGTCCCTGTGTCTTTATAAAATGGTCTGAATCTGAATTTGTTATAATCGCCATGTATGTTGATGATTTAAATATCATTGGAACTCCTGGGGAGCTTCCAAAAATAGTAGACTGTTTGAAGAAAGAATTTGAAATGAAAGATCTTGGAAAGACAAATTTTGTCTTGGTCTACAAATTGAGTATATGAAAGATTGAATATTTGTCCATCAATCGACATACACCAAAATTTTTTAAAGCGATTCTATATGGATAAAGCACATCCATTGAGTACCTCGATGGTTGTGAGATCACTTGATATAAAGAAAGATCCATTCCGACCTCATGAAAATGATGAAGAGCTTCTTGGTGCCGAAGTACCATATCTTAGTGCAATTGGGGCATTAATGTATTTTGCCAATAATTTCCGACCAGATTTAGCTTTCTCAGTAAGCTTATTGGCAAGATTTAGTACTTCGCCAACACAAAGACACTGGAATGGTATTAAACATATATTCAGATACCTCCAAGGGACCATTGATATGGGTTTATTGTATTCAAATGAATCCAAACCATCATTGATTGGTTATGCAGATGCAGGATATTTGTCTGATCCACACAAAGGTCGATCTCAAACAGGCTATTTATTTACAAGTGGAGGTACAGCCATATCATGGCGTCCGACAAAACAAACTATGGTTGCTACTTCTTCAAATCATGCAGAGATAATAGCCATTCACGAAACAAGTCGAGAATACATTTGGTTAAGATCTATAACTCAACATATTCAGCAAACATGCGGTCTTTCTTCGAAAGAGAATATTCCAACAATATTGTATGAAGACAATGCTGCATGCATAGCTCAATTGAAAGGAGGATATATCAAAGGGGATAGAACAAAACACATTTCACCGAAATTCTTTTTCACTCATGATCTTCAGAAGAATGGTGAAATAGATGTACAACAAGTTCGTTCAAGTGATAATTTGGCTGATCTGTTCACTAAGGCATTACCAACCTCAATATTTGAAAAGCTGATATATAAGATTGGAATGCGCCGTCTTCAAGACATTAAGTGATTTTTCATTAGGGGGAGTAACTACACGCTGCACTCTTTTCCTTAACCAAGGTTTTGTCCCACTGGGTTTTTCTGGTAAGGTTTTTAATGAGGCAGCAAGCAATGCATATTATAAATAACTATGTACATCCCAATATTTTTTTTAAAGTTTTTAATGAGGCACATTATCTTACATGGACATCCAAGGTGGAGTGTTTTGAATAGTTTGTACATTGGATACTACTTTGGATACTACATTGAATACTACATTGGATGCTACATTGGATGCCCATGTTGTGAATAACTTAAAGATTAAATTTCCTATTTTATTTCCATCATCTTTACTTTTTATGCCTATAAAAGGCCATGTAATTGCAATGAAAAATTACACCAAAGTGAAAGAAGAAAACACTTCTCCATTCTCTATATCTCTTCTTGTTTACATTTTACTGCATTGCTTTTATTTTATAACATGTATTCTTTTCTTATGAATTATTATATTATCAAATAAGACGTTTTCCGTTTGTTTGGTCATATATAACATATCAAACAAAAAAAATTATTTTAAAGTTATTTTAGCAAAGTTATTCTTGGATTAATTTGGGTATTATTTAAAATAGTCAACAACTACTTTAAGTTAGATGTAGATGCATGTCTGGGAATCTGTAGTACTCTTTTGGAAAGTGTTTAAAGCTTTTCTCGGAAGTTCAAGCAAAGAAGCAACAACGAAATTACGAGAAAGGACCATTCATTTACATGCATGACATTGACCTTAATTGACTCTCTTGGTATTTTACATATTGGTTCTTCAATAGTATTAACTTTACCCAAAAAGTCTAATATTATGAAAGTGAAAATATTATATTCCCGTGTTTCAAGTTATATAAGGTAGTTTGATCCGACATAAAATTTAAGGAAAAAAATTAGAATTTATAATCTTAAAAACTTAGAGTTTAATATTGAATTGCAAAAATATATCGTTATTTTTTGAAACTATCTAAAAAGTATCATATAATTTGAAGAGATGCTATTGCTATGTTATCTTTCGTACCGAAGAAAAAACGTAGATGTCGCCTTAGTGATAATGGTCCAAGGTTGTTTCATTAAAGTTGAGTGGAAGATGGGTCCCATTAACAAGTCTGAGAAAGAAAATCATGCTAGTAGCACTATAAAATTTTATAGGGAGAGAAAGACTCAATTGCAAATAATCTTTTGCTTTCTACTGAGAGAAAGAGATTGGAATGGAGAAAATGATAATCTATGTGATGGAAAAGTTGAAGGAAGTGCTACTGATGATTGAGAATGTTGGTGGGCAATTTCTATTGACGATTGTGAAGTTTGTATGGCAACTGCTACTGACGCTGCTAAATTTTGCAATGGAGATTCACAAAAAATCAACGCCAATTCTTGCAAATTTTGTGAAGATGTCGTTTGACTGGTTATTGGAAAGAATTCCTCAGGTTCCACTGATTTCCACTGCAAAGGACAAGTTGAATAATTGGATGCAAAAATCCCCACTATCGTTTACCAATATTTCTATTGGTTTTGTGCTCATTTTGTTGTTCCATTGGTGTTTTAAAGGAAACGAGAAAACGATGAAAGCTCCGGGAAAGAACTAGTGTTCAGAGACTAGTGATTTTGCGGAAAAAATATGGGCTGCATTGACACATATGTGGCAACATAACATATATAATTGTTTTAATAAAAAGAAATCAACGGAATAAACATAGAGACAAGTGAGGTTTGCTCGGTTTGTAAAAGCACATTCACTCATGGCCATTAGGTCCTGGATTCGAGTCATGCTAGAGGGAAGCGTTGAAACACTGTACATCCTCCTAATTTGGGAGGGGTTTTGTCCAGACCCAAAATCTCACATGTCGTATGGCATCTATCGCAATACTAGACAAGTCGACAACTCACAATAACCACACCTCTTTAATTTAAAATATACCAAAACAAGCTTAAATAATAATAATCTCATAACAACGGGAAGAAAACACCGCATCTTAATACAAAATTTTTCCAAATCGGGGGTGTCACTGAGTACATGAGCATCTATACAATAACATGGTCTGACTGCTGAAACACTGTCTAGGAAGGTAGAACAATATAAATAAAACTAAAAGAAAAAAAGAGGAAAGACAAGGTATGCAGATGTCAAGGCAGCTACCTCGATAATCTTCGAACTGATAAAGCTCCCAAGCTAGCAACCGCCTTTCCCGGAAGTACATGGATCTGCACACGAAGGGCAGAGTGTACTATGGGTACAACCGGCCCAATGTACTCAATAAGTAACAAGACGAACCTAGGGTTGAAAGTAGTGATGAGCTCAACCAATACAGTCAAATACAAAATTTAAACAATACAAATACGACAAGAAATATGACAATAATATCCTAGAGAAACTCATAATCTGTTGGTACACAGTATATGAATGTAGACATGCTCTCAGGTTTAACCGTTATGCTCAATACAGATAAAATATACCAAGTATGACTGATATGAGGAATGTTACATCTTTTTATCTATATGTCAATGGGCATGTCGCATGTGATGCAACACAATGAAAACCTCATGTATTCACACTCTTAGAGTACCCAATCTGCTGTCTCAATTCTCACTCATCACACTCAGTCACTCATCACTGTACGGTGTCTGCGCTTACTGCTGGTATGTCAGACTAAAGAGGGCGGATCCTGCCCAAGCGCTAATATAAAGCCAATCTAGCCTGCTGCAGCGTGTATCCCGATCCCATATAATAAAGCCTAAAAGGCCTGCTACGACGTGCAACTCAATCCATATAATAATAATATATTTAAAATCATGAGACATGATGCATCGTGGAGCCCGACCCACAAATCTCACTCACAACACGGCTCTTATGCCCCAACTAATCCTCAATCTCCTCATTCTCTTGGGCTCACAAATCTCATGCCAATCATCCCAAACAATAATATATGATACAACAATAAATAGTAATAGAGACTGAGATATGATATGCAAATAATGGATGTGAATGAGTACAAAATTTTCATCTAAGAAAATAATTCAACAGCAGAAATGACCCTAGTGGGTCTCAACCGGATAAGCATAAAGCCTAACATGATTTCTAAAGAGGATTGCAGTTCAATTACTCTAACACATAGGGATCACATGAATGACAACAATGTTTGATGACTACACAATACCACATAATCGATCGGGTCACATTTAACACTATGCACGCCCACACACTATAACGACCCGGCTGGTCATTTAGAGAGTATTATCCCTGACCCCTTATCTACTAGTCCCTCCATTTATTTTTATGCTTAGGTGACTTGATGGGAGGGTTTTTGGAGTGAAATGGGACAGTTAGCCCCTAAAAAAATGAATCTTGAGTTCCAGGAATTTGAATATAGTCGAAATTGTGTGAAGATGACTTTGAAATGGAGTTTCATCGGCTCTGTTAGCTCAGTTAGATGATTTTACACTTAGGAGCGTGTCCAAATTGTGATTTGAAAGTCCGTAATTGAATTAGGCTTGAAATAGCGAAATTTGGATTTTTGGGAAGTTTGACGGAGAGTGGACCTTTTGATATCAGAGTCAGATTCTAATTTCGAAAGTTGGACTAGGTCCGTAATGTCAAATATGAATTGTGTGCAAAATTTGGGATCAATCGGACGTGATTTGATAGGTTTCGGCATCAGGTGTAGAAGTTTAAAGTTTTAAAGTTTATTAAGCTTGAATTGAGGTGCGATTCGTATTTTTAGCATTGTTTGATGTAATTTGGAGGCTTGACTATATTCGTATGATGTTTTAAGACTTGTTGGTATGTTTAGTTGAGGTCCCAGGGGCCTCGAGTGGATTTCTGATGGTTAAAAGACTAGAATTAGACTTGTGAGAATTTCTGAAGTTGGGCATCATCTGGTGTAATCGCACCTGCGGAGTCCCCATGCAGGTGTGAGCTCGCATAAACGAGCTATGGGGCGCAGGTGCGGTCTAGAAGTAAAGGTCCTATGATCGCAGGTGCAATATGAAGAGCGTAGAAGTGAAGTCTCTTCTGCAGAAGATGGAGCGCAAAAGCGAAAAGGCTAGAGAGGCCCGTTCATCGCAAAAGCGGAAGGCTCTACACTTAATCGGGCTTGGAGGTGCGAGCCCTGGTCCGCAGAAGCAGAATTTTGGCCTTAAGTGGAATCCACACATGTGATGAAATTTCTGTAAGTGAGACGTCGCAGGTTCGACTGGAAGTCCGCAGAAGCGAAATCGCTGGGCAGAAAAGGGGGAAGTTCGAGGTTTGATCTCATTATCATTTTAGGAATTTGAGAGTTCGGATTGAGGCAAATATTTGAGGTATTTTCAGAGGAAATATTTGGGTAAGGATTCTTGACTTATTTTTTATTAACATCCACTAATCCATCGTTAATTTTATTATTTAATTAAAGATTTGGGTTGAGAATTTGGGGAAAAAATAAAAAGTTCTTAAACTGAATATTGGGGTTTCGTTTGAGGTTTTGGTATAGAATTTGAGTAATTTTGGTATGAGCTAACTCGTGGTTGAACGGGTGTTCAGATTTTGTGACTTTTACCTATTTCGAGACGTGGGCCCGGATTGACTTTCTTGGTGAATTTCTAATTTCTTGCTAAAGTCTTGATTTTATTAATTAGATTAGTTTCTTAAGTTATATTTATGGTATGTAACTGCTTTTGGCTAGATTTGGATCATTCAGAGTCGAAAAGTCAAGGAAAAGGCATCATTATTGACTGATTGATCTTGGTTCGAGGTAAGTGACATGCCTAACCTTGTGTAGGGAAAATTCCCTTAGGATTTGATATTATTTTAACAATTTGGTATATGTGAGCGCCATGTACGCCAGGAGACGAGTGCATACACGGGCTAAATTTTGAAAAACCCGGTTCTTGCTGAGTAGTCTTCTTTAATTACTTAACTGAGTAACCCTAGCCTGTGTAGTCATTATGTTTAACCTAATATCGCATGCCTAGTTGCTTAAGCTCTTACTTGCCATTTTGTGCAACATGTATAATTAAATTACCTGCTTCTATGAATTGTACTTAGTCTTTAATTGTAGAATTTCTTGTTGTAAATTCGTTGAACATTAAAATATGAGTTTTTCATTTACTTTTGGGACTACGAGGCGGTACCTTGAGAGATCCCCGTTGGATTTACTTTTGGGACTACGACATGGTTTTTCAGGAGATCCCATTGTATATTTACTTTTGGAAATACGAGGTGGTATTTCGGAAGATCCTCGTTGCATATTTACTTTTGGGACTACGAGGTGGTACCTCGGAAGCTCTCTTGTTGAGTATTTACTTTTGGGACTACGAGACAGTATCTTGGGAGCACCTCTGTCATTTACCCTATGTGTTGCGTTGTTACTTTCTGTAATTTCTCCTTATTAGAGTCTCAGTCTTTTCATCATATTACTATATCTTTTGTCTTAATTATTATACACCAATATAGGCTGACCTGACCTCGTCACTACTCTACCGAGGTTAAACTTAGCACTTACTGGGTACCGTTATGGTATACTCATACTACTCTTCTGCATATATTTTGTGTGGAGATCCAGGTACCTCCTACCAGCCCCGATATTAGTGAGTAGTGAGTTCATGGAGATTCAAGGTATGTCTGCCAGCGTCCGCAGACCTCGGAGGCCCCTTCTATCCTTATGTTGTCTTTCTTCTTTATTCTCTTAGATGTTGAAGTATAGAGACAATTAGCACATTCTATATTACATGTGACTACTGGGTTTTGGGAGATGTCTATACCCGAGTTGGTTGTTTTACTTGTATATGCCGAGTGGCAGTTTTCCAGCTTTATCTATATATATACCTGTTGTTGTTAAGGTTTAGCCATTATTTATGTTATTATTTAGTTATTCCGCAACTGCTAGGCTTACCTAGTTTTAGTAACTAGGTGGCGTCATGACATCTTACGGAGGGATATTTGGGTCGTGACAAGTTGGTATTAGAGCTCTAGGTTCACAAGTATTTTGAGTCACAAGCAGGTTTAGTAGAGTCTCGCGGATCGGTACGGAGACATCTGTACTTATCTTCGGTAGGCTATGAAACTCTTAGGAAAATTTCGCTTCTTTGATTCCTTGCATGCGTAATTATTGGCTGAGGAATTCTAAACTTCTGTCTTCTATTCTCTCATAGATGGTGAAGACACGTACAGCCGGATCAGTTGACCAGGCACCCGCGCCCCCTACTGGAGCTGCGAGAGGCTGGGGCCAGGGTAAAGGCTGAAGACATCTACGTGGTGCAACCAGAGCACCCACACAATCTGCTATAGAGGAGCTGCCAGTAGCTCCAGTCGGAGCCTAGGTGCCTGAGACGCCTGTTACTGCACTAGCTCTTCAAAAGACCCTTGCACAGTTTCTGAGCATGTTTGGAACTTTGGCTTAAGCAGGGTTGATCCCACTTACTCCTGCCACATCTCAGGACGGGGGAGGAGCACCGACTCCCACCAGCCATACCCCTAAGCAGCGGGTTTAGGTCAACCGGGTTCAAGATCACATACCAATACAATTGGTACCACCCTCCTACATTCAGTAGCTTGGCGTTAGAGGATGCACAAGATTTTCTTGAGGAGTGCCACCGTATCCTCCGTACAATGGGTATTGCAGAGTTGAGTGGGGTTTCTTTCACTACGTTCCACCTTAGAGGAGCATGAGGGAGTATGTTCCTAAGAGTCTTAGAGATGCATGGCGTGCAGAGTTTGAGCAGTTACACTAGGGTTCTATGACCATGCCAGAGTATACAGTTCGTTTCAGTGATTTGGCATGCACCAGCCTTGGTTGCTATAGTTCGAGAGAGGGTCCATCAATTTATCGAGGGGATCAACCCAGTATCAGATTTAGCATGACCCGAAAGTTGGAGATGGACATCGCAAACTAGCAGGTAGTGGGGATTGCTAGGAGATTGGAGGGTATGCTGATTCAGGAGAGAGAACGGAGAGAGAGAGGCCAAGAGGTCTCGAGAGTTTGGCACTTATAGTGGTACTTGTGTCCCAGTTGCAACTCGTTATTGTAGGGGCTATGTAAGTAGCCCTGTTCATTTACCAGTTGCAGCCCGGCTATGTGAGCCGTCCAGTTCTACTCCCAGGCCTCAGGTTGCTCATTATGCACCGCCACTGTCTAGTGTACCTCCTGCGCGGGGTGCTTTCAGCGATCAGTCCAGCTGACCAGGCCCGAGCTAGTTTTAGCAGCCATATCCTCCGAGAGCTTGCTTTGAGTGTGGTGATACTTGTCATGTGGTGAGGGACTGCCCCAGACGCAGGAGGGGTGGACCTCCACAGACTACTTAGGCTCTACGTATTATACAGGGTCCCCAGACTTCTCAGGTCATGGTTACTGATCCAATTTCCGCTCTACCTACACAGCCAGCTAGGGGTGGAGGTCAGGTGGGTAGGGTCACCCTAGAGGGGGAGGCCAGGCCAGATATTATGCCTCTCCTGCTCGTACGGAGGGAATTGCATCCGACTCTATCATTATAGGTATTGTTCCGATCTGTCATAGAGATTCATCAGTCTTATTTGATCCAGACTCTATTTTGCTCCATATTTAGGAGTATTCTGTGATTCTTAGAGTTCTCTTGTTTATGTGTCTATATGGGAGATTCTATCGTTGTTTACCATGTGTATCAGTCGTGTTTGGTTGTTCTTAGTGATTTTGAGACCAGAGTCGATTTAGTATTTCTTAGTATGGTAGACTTTGATATAATTTTAGGCATGGACTGGTTGTCGCCCCATTATGCTATTCTTAATTTTTACGCCAAACCTGTAACGCTGGTTATGCCAGGATTACCGTGGTTAGAGTGGAGAGGTACCTTAGATTATACTCCTAGTAGAGTTATTTCATTTTTAAAGGCTCAACGAATGGTTGAGAAGGTGGTGTGACGTGTATCTAGTTTATATGAGAGATGTCAGTATTGATAACCTTACCGTTGAGTCAGTTTCGGTAGTGAGGGATTATCCAGATAAATTTCTAGATGATCTTCCGGGCATGGCTCCCGACAGGGATATCGACTTTGGTATTGATTTATTATCAGGCACTCAACCCATCTCTATTCCTCCAAATCATATAGCTCTACCCGAGTTAAAGGAACAATTGCAGGAATTGCTTGATAAGGGCTTCATTCGGCCGAGTGTGTCGCCTTGGGTGCTCTAGTCTTGTTTGTGAAGAAAAATGATGGTTCTATGCATATGTGCATTGATTATCACCAATTGAACAAAGTTACAGTGAAGAATAGGTATCCATTGCCTCGTATTGATGACCTATTTGATAAGTTACAAGATGCCAGAGTGTTTTGCCAAGATTGACTTGCGTTCAGGCTATCATCAGTTGAAGATTCGGGAGCTAGATATCCCGAAGGCTGCTTTTAGGACTTCGTATGGTCACTACGAGTTCCTTGTGATGTCATTTGGGCTAATCAACCCAACAACATTTATGCACTTGATGCACAGTGTATTCTGGACCTGTTAGCAATAAATTTTTGTAGTACGAAAAATAAACTGCAACAAAAATAATATTAAGAAAAAGAGATTTTATTGATAAATATTTGTGAGTACAACCCTATGTATCCCTTGATTCTCCTATATAAAATTCTCCGTGATTGTAGGGCTTGAGAAGCGTCTTTCTCGAATGTAGGACGATGCAGACCTCCTTGTGGTGTATTTAATTGCCAAGAACATTGAGTAGCACTTTGTTGTTATGGGTTGATCTCCGAGAATAACTCCGTTGATCACTCCTTTGTTGAAGAACTATGCACTTGATGATTGATCTCTCTATTTGTGGATGCCTTCACCAATTACGGAATGCTCTTTTCCAACACTGAATGTTCACTAAGAGTTATGTAGCCCCTCTATATATAGTTGTAGAGGATGGACAGTCCAGCTATATATGAAGTCTCTTGCTTGATTCTGATTGGTTCATGTTATTTTATCCACTTGGCGACCTGTGGTTGGTTCTTTCTTTTTGACTTGGATTGCCACATCATTTAACACGCGGCGTCAGCTTTTGGCCTTGCATTTTGATTAGATATGCCATGTCACTTAACAAATGGCATGAGTCTGGGCCTTAAGATGAAATGGACATTGGGCTTGAAAATAATAAAATGGACTAATTTAACTTGTAAAGCCCAAATTCATTATTTAACTCAATTGAATTTAATCCAAATTTTGTATGGATTAGACCCAATAAATTTTATATGTCTATAGATACCCTCTACTTCAAGATTTGTCGAGGTGTAGACTTGACAAACCATAGAGACGAGACTTGACGTTCATGTGCATGTCATCGTTTTAGGTAAAGACAATTTGTTTGGTACCATTCTCACCTGGAAAAAATTGCCGAATTTGTACTTACGTCCAACTACTCCGTTATTTGGAAGAATAAGTACTTAATTTAATTAAATGATCCTTAATTAAATAACGTACCCATTGGGAGAGGATTAGTATGCTCAAACAATGAGGAAGCTCGGATGAATCCAGCTACATTCCATGTGTGCAACAAATTAATTTGTATGATCAATCCAAGTTCATTCACTTAGCTAAATGTTCAAATGCCACATAGAAGTATTTGTAGGGAACTTGATCACCTTTATTGGATTGGCGTGAGAAAGTAAGGAACGTGACTTCTCCCGTGTATTTGGCCAACCTAAGCTGGAAACAACTCTTCAAGTACTTTATAAAAATACTAAATTGTTGGACTCCTTCCTTGTATTACTTAAGTACTTGGCCTAATCCTTTTTATGTGAAAAAGGATTCCTTTGGAATTTTCAATCTCTATCAACTTCTTATTCTTCGACTTTACAACGACAATTTTTTTATTTTCTTTGTCTTATTCAAACACTTCTCAGAAGTTACCTTCTAATGAATATTTACCATTTAAAACTTTCAAGTCAAACAAGGATTTCCTATTTTACTTTAAGAAGAATTCTTTTTCCATAAGGAAAGTTTCACCACCGTAAACGATCTATATAAGGGATATTTGTTTCCTTTACCTTGACATATGAGAGTCGTGAACATAGGGTTTCTTTCATACTGAACATGGCTGCTCGTAGTCTGCTTTCGCTTCTGTCTGCATTTATTTCTCCCTCTAAAACAGAAAGAATATCTTTCATGCCTTTTTTCAATTGCAATACCAGTCAGCCAGCTTTGCACCCTTGCGAAAAAGAATTCATATTTTGCTGTAGGAGACTTCAAATCATGAGACGCTTGTTTCTATCGAAAGTAGACTCATAAGACTGAAACATATCAAAAAAATAGCACGAATCTTCTTTTGTATAAGCTGGAATTAATTTTCGAATTGATCTACACATCTGGCCTGCGTTGATCTCACAGCTTTGCGCACTCTCGACAAAAGATTCATATCTTGAGATAGCAGAGTCCAAATTGTGAGCCACTCTGGTTCGACTGATTCTAGACTAAAAGAAATCCAAAATATCAAAAATTAATAGCCAAATTCCTTATGTATTGTCTGAAATTAATTTTTGAAGTTGGCGTACATGTCTGGCATGTTGATCTCACAGCTCTGTGCACTATTGGTGAGAAAATCGTATCTCGAGATAGGAGCGTCCAATTCACAAGCCATTTGCAGGCTGAAAATTAGACTCGTGAAGGTACAACATGTGTAGAATCACAGTCAGGATGTTGTTGATACCCAGTTTTTCCTCAAACTATTTTAAAATTTGCATATATATCTTCAAAATCACTTTTTATTATAATTGGTATTTTTTCCATAATTTTCCATATTATTAATTTTTGTTTTCTAATTTATTCAGTACTTTATATCTAATAGTTATTCATAAATTACATTACAAGTAATTTCAAAGTATTTCTTAGCTCAATATATCATTTTTGGTCCTATTAAGACCAAATATATTTCACAAATTAGCCAAATTGGCACTATCTGGTTATAATTGCAATGACTTTGCAATTATGGCCTAATTATATATTTTGTGCTATATTTTTACTCAATAATTAGTCATTTATATTTTTAATGCTAATTAATTATTTTAATTTAGTTTATTAAGCATCAATTTAATTTTTTATAATTATTAGCCATTTTTATAAATTATTTATCTATTTTTATGGGGTATTTAACAACTAGCCATTTTTAAAAATTCAATTCTAGCCTAATTAACCCTGACCCCTAACCCAATAAACTAGCCCAGTTACCCAACCCAAACTTAAAATCTTACCCGGCCCAACCCTCGTTCGATCCAAGCCGTTGATTAATTCAAATCAATGGCCCAGATTAATACTTACCATATTAACCCCTAAACGACTACCCCCATTCTCATTTCCCCCCGTCTCACTTCTCACCCGTCTATCAGAATCCTCTCAACTCTCTCTAGAACCTTCATCTTCTGAGCTCTGTCTCTCCCCTCTCCGGCCATCTCATCGCCGGAAACCATGAATTTTCCACCTCTCATCGACCTTATGGAACTGTCTTTCACACCTATGTCACCGGTAGAGGCACTCAAGTGACCATGAGGCGGTCCACTCCCATCTACGGCCTCATGCCATATTTTCCGGCCACCTATGGCCGTTCGAGTAAGATCTCTACATTATCCGGCCAAAGGCCGGTGATATTTTAAGCTCTCTTCTCCCCCTTTGGGTTTTCTCTGGAAACCCTAGCTTCAAATCCTCCTATATTTTTAGATTTGTGATGGATCTATGTGTCTTTTATGTTTCTCACCTGTTTTCCTCAAAAGATTTCTCTGATTTCAAACGATTTTCTCATTTTCCAGGCGAGGGTTTCAAAACCCTTTTGCAAAAATGATTTCTTTATGATATTTAGCAATTACTTTGTGTTTTTAGCATGTTTAAACATCACCTGAGTCTTTCCTTTTGCTCGATTCATTTTTGTTAAGAAACCCTAATACTTCTGGGTTCGATTTGAAGTTTGAGTCTGTTTGCGATGTGTTTGCATGTCTCTCATGAACATTCTAGGTTTCATGTATGTTCTATATACTCTTGTGCTTCCTGCTATAATTTGTTATTAGGGTTTCTCTTATTATGTTCAACACATGTTATTTATCGTTTAATGGGCCCGACTATTTGTTTTATTGATTGTTCACATAATAATTTATGTTGATTTTTGTGTAATCTCCTTAGACATGCGATATCTTCCCTGAATATGTGATTTTGTGTATTTTTCTTGTAATTCTGTACTGATTTTTCGAATTGCTTCCTTACTTTTGTGATACTTTCCTTAGTTAGAGCTGATTTCCTGTGATTTTCAATCTCATTCGCGATTCTATGAACTAACTTTCAGAATTAAAATTGTACTCTACCTTATTTATGTGCACAAATATGCTATTAGTTATTTAACGTGTACTTTCCTTACTTGAAAATATTCTGTACTTAGTCCTTATTACATGCTACATGCTTTTACTACTCCTATTATGGTAAAATCAGTCTTATAAGTAATTCTATTCCTTATTTGATACAACTTGTACCCGTTTGAACTATGACTCCCTAATTGAAGGGTGTCCAGGTCTTTAATTGATTATGATTTGTATTATTTCTATAATTGTGCTAAGTTAGTACATATTACGTTATTTTCCTGTCTGTTCTCAAACTATAAATACTCTACCCTCTCTTTAGCATAACAAATGAACAATTCCACTGTTCTTAACTCTCTCTTACACACATACATACTCTATTACTTCTCTTGCTGTTTACTTGATACTCAATCAGGTGCAAGCCAAAACTAAGTGATTACATTGATCTGCTGCTCTATTGTTCTACCACTCTATACACTACTGCTCTACTTCCCTTCATTTTACTGCTCTTCACTCCTCATTCTACACTTATTCTCTCATTTTTACTGGTATGTTTTCAGTTTAACTTACAACATCCAAAATAATATGTCTCTATTTGTATTGCACTCCCTTTTGTTTCTTTTATGCTTCTACTTGTGGTTCTGCTGTCTCCCTTGCAATTAGCATGCGTATTTTGCCATTTGATTACCCCTTCCCTGTAATTCATCATGTCTACTGCTTTCTTACATTTTCTGCTACTATTCTGCCCTACCCCTAACCCCCAATACAATATAATCATGTGTTCGTGAAACCTAGTTACTATGTGATCCTGAATCCTTCCCCCTAAACCTAATGTGTAACTCTGTTTAGCACCCCTTAATCTAATACTGTTAAGCTCCTGGCATGAACACTTTGTGATAGACTATTGCTGTGACTATTTAAGTTCTATAGTACTTTTCTGGTGTTAACCTGTGTACAAATATGCTTTCACATATGAACTACTTGTCACCAATTACTCCTTTCCATGTTTATGTTTGAACTATATATGTTGATATGGTTTTGAGTTGCTGATTGTCCTGTTTCTTCTTCTTCAAACTGGTTTTCAGTAAGGCAAAATCTTCTATTGCTTTCCAAAACTTATTTCAAACTAATCATTGTCAAAACTATTTCCAACTAGAGTCTTTTAAACATATGTCAAGCACTCTCACTCTTAGAAGTCTAGACATTTCCCCCTTAATGTGTGACTGCTTAAGGACCCTTATGAGCTCCCTCTGAACTCTAACACATTAAGGCTGGCTCTTCCACACTGCACTTACTTAATTTGGTTATGAATCTAGGTGGTTGCACTGTCTGGGATCCCTTGAGATCCTTAGGGAACCCTGACACACCTGGATCATGTGAAAGGCTGTGAACCAATGACATTTGAGGCATTCTGGAGATTCTGGGCCTATCAGTAGGTTCCCTGTAGTATAACTTCTTCTTTTATTATTTCAATTAAGTAATTTGTGCAAACGGTGTGTAATAACTCTCTGGGAATGGATAGTGAAAAGGGATGGGGTAAATATGCATACTATAGTTGTTAAGGGTAGAAAATATGTTATTAGGTCTATATTCCTAATTGCACAATAGAAACCATGCTTAGGATTCATACATGCATTAGAAATCATGCTCTTAGGTCCCATGTTTATTGTTTCAGGAGGTTCATCCTTATAAAATCATGTGTTAAAATCCGCTAATAACTAGCACTTTACCATTATGTTATGCGCTGCCATGTACACTTAGAGATCCTGCCTTAGGATAAACACAATGCTAATAAACAGGTCATTTCCATCTCTTCTGCATATTCTGAAAGTATGTAACACTTATGCATTTAGAAAAAAAAAATCCTGCTCAGGTCCTGCATATACATCACTCTGCATTTTTGTACATTAGATATCATACCTTTTAGAATTGTATTCACATCCGCTTAGGCATCTTCAGTTTAATTATTGATAAAAAAATAGATTAACCCAGCTGGTAATAATTCCGAAATTCTGAACATTTAGAACATCATGTTTAGTAATACAATTCAAACAGTCTTCTCTAAGTAACCCTGCTAACTGGAGCACTGTTTTACATCTAGGCAAGCCTTAGGTGCTAAATTTGTCAAAACTGGAAATATGCTTCTTTACATATGTTGCTTAATTATCAAGTGGTTTAAAATCAGTAGGCAAAACTTATTAGGACCCCTTTTCTGAATTACAGATCAAATCCGCCTCTGTTATGTTTTTAAAATCACTTAGATACCATGCTTTAGGATTCTGAGTTCAAATGTGGACCTTATCTGTGTATGAGTCGTGCTGTCTATGTGCATTACTTGTGGAGGTATATCTGAGCCTTCTATCTATTTTCTATGCTTTACCCCCTAAATGCAGTCCTATGTATTCTTATTTGTCGCCTAGTATTTTGCCTTTAAACCTTAGGGTCTGCCTAGAACCTCCCTCATAGGATAGAAATCCTAAACTCCACCAGGATTATAGGAAAGGATGGGTAACATCATGCAATAGGGGTCGAGACCAACCCTCGCTTTAATCACCTTCACGGGGTGAGAAAGGGTAGATGTGGATATGATGACAGGTGCATTAATACCACTTGTAGCCCCTATTTGAGGAGTGTCATACCGGGTATTGCATTGATATGATCCATATTATAAACAAACCTAGGATACCCCCTTCACATTCCCAAATATGCTTATATTGTAATTCTTTTCAAAATCTCACTTTTCATTAATTATTTTTTCAAACACCTGTGTATTTAAACATAAATCCCTACTATTTGAGCCATACTTGTTTATTTTCTACTTGTACAAATTCATAAAAACTGTTTGGCCGGGAACCACACTAGTGGATCCTGAGGGGTGCCTAACACTTTCCCCTTGGGATAATTTCAGCCCCTACCCAGTCTCTGGTTACCAAACGTAGTTATAAATGAACCCTATAGGTGTCCTAACACATCTTAAATCGTTAGGTGGCGACTCTTAAAAAATGCAAACCCCCATTCCAAAAGGAACGAGTTGTCCCAACCGAAAATGTCATAAACCCAATTTTGCGAGAAAAAGGGGGCGCGACAAGCTTTTACCATTTCATACCATTTTTGTGAATTTGTACCCCCTATGTGCAACTATTTGTTTAATTCCTTTAAGTATTTAATTTCTTCTTTACTGCAAAACTGAAATATCTTTCTTGTTTCCTTCCTTTATAACTGTTTTAAATTATAAAATTGATGTATATCACTTTCTTAACGTGCAAATACATGTCAACATGCTTTTAATTATTGCATAATCATCTCAACATCATACTCCACTCGTGCCAAACAAATACTACAGCAACGCTTGATGAGTGGTTGCACCCTTCCTATATCATTACCCCCTAAATTTGGAAAGGCTTATTTGCGGTAAAACTAGTCGATCAGTAGTGCAGTCGACAGTTCTGTGCCTTCCCTTTGAATTGTCCGCTCAAGGGTACCAGTCTAAAACCCCATAGAAACCTTACTCTGTTTAAATTACGCATGCGTCATGGTCAAACCTAGCCGGGTCTGTTATGTTGTCCACGTAATGATCCTTTAAGATAGCCTTGTCCAAAAGTCCACTAGGTTTCCCTAAACCCAAACGGACATCATCACGTTCTGTGCATTTATTTGGAGAAATAAATGCTTCATGCTAATTGTTGATATTAAATAATCGAGTCTGGTGGGGGTAAGGGCCTAACCTTGTTTAACTTGCAGAAATATGAGGCACGAAGTCCCCAGATTCAGCATGGTCACCAATATCCACCCAAGATTGCTAAGTTGGTGGGAAGATTTACATTCTAGTGACAAAACCCTCGCTAGAAAATATATGAGTAATCTACCATCCCTCCTGGAGATCCAGCCTAACAACATGATAATAGAAGCTGCTACCTTATTTTGGGACTGTGAAAGGGCCGTGTTTCTCTTTGGGGACATCGAAATGATACCTTTGCTAGAGGAGATAGGAGGACTGACCGGTCTAGTGTGGGAAACCCTGGGTTTGCTAATGCCTGAGAACCGCACCGGCAAGGGTTTCCTAAAAATGATGGGTTTGAAGAAGAATGCAGATTGGGTATGCCTAAAGGAATCGTACATCCCTTTTGACTACCAGTATGAAAGGTACGATCACAACAAATCATACCGTACCTACCATGACGAGTTTGACATCACATCCTTGGGACATATCCATCGTAGGGTATTCGTCTTCATGTTTTGCTTCCTGGGTCTGATCGTGTTTCCAATGAAGAAAGGGAGAATCCATACTAGGCTGGCTATGGTAACCAAGACCCTAATGGAAGGGATTGGTGGGCAGACGTTCAGCATTGTACCCATGATCATCGCAGACATACACCGAGCCTTGGAAAAGTGTCAACAAGCAGCAAACCATTTCAAAGGATGCAATCTACTACTGCAACTTTGGCTCATGGAACATCTCCAAAAGGGCGAATACCGACAGGAAATTCAGCGAAGGGCTTGGGATGATCACATCACTTTCCACCATCCAAAGCGAATGAATTACATCCCCGACATGTTCATTCAGCCTGAGAATGCCAAGAATAGGTTGAGCTCTTTGATAATCTGACTGAAGAATAGGTTTAATGGATGTTCGAGTGGTTTCCGATAGAGGAGTTCATTGCTCGATCTAGAGATGCACCTTTCCTAATACTGATTGATCTAAGAGGAACATACCCTTATATCCATCTTCGAGTTATGAGGCAAGTAGGTAAGAAGCAAGTCATACCCAGGGTCGACAAGATGAGCCATCTTCGAGCTAACTTCCAAAATGATGATAGTCCCCACAAGTGCCAATCCCAGCACATGTGGCACTACAAGATCGCAATGGATAAAGACACCATCGAGCCAGACAGATATCATGCCAGTTGTACCCCTTTCTATTCTGGTTGGTTGGAAGACAATTGGGATGGTCTGGGCCAGCCAGGGTTCGTTCGAGGTCATAGAATTATAGATGAAAATGCCGAGGCGCAAGTCAAGTACAACCAGCTGCGCAAAAGGATTCGTGAATGTGAGAGCGAACACCGCGAGATACAAGAATCCAACAAGAAGCTTATTGAGGAATGGAAAGACATGGCTATCAGTGCTAACAAAAGGCTAGGATACTTGGAGCGAGGCATATTATAACTAGAGGGGAAATTTCTCAAAAGGGTTGAAGACTGTCAAAAGGTTGAAGGGACCGAAGGTAGACATCTAGACAGAGCATACATGTTGCTGGGACTTTGCGAATTGGGGAAGCTGTTCGATGGAGCCAAGGATGTCGAATCTGGGGAAGGTCATTCTAGGACCAAATAGATAGGAATTTACTTTTTTGCTTTATGAATGTAATAATACCAATGGCCGCTAGTGACTTCTATTTATTGCTTATTTAGTGTCGTTTTGGGATTCACATATCCTTATCAATAAAATGAAGCATTTAGAATTAAAAGTTCTCCAAGTCTATTTGTCGCTAGGCCTACCTCGGGCATAAAGAGGTTCCCAAATTAGGATACGCTTTACATTCCCACACTATGTGTTTAAATATCACAATACTTTTTATAATCCTCACTGACTTGATTACCATTAAAGGCAAAGGCAAGAATAAAATGGAAGATTTAAACAACATCAGGAAGGAGAACACAACTGAATGGGTAGAGGCCACTGATGGCCAGGGTATTCAGGTTCCTAACGAGAATGTGTCACAACTGGAAAAGAAACTGTTGAAATTCCAGGAAGAGCTCGATCAGGTTCGGAATCTGGCAAACCGGTCATTTTCCCTCAACACCCCAGATATCAACTTCCCCAACGCTCAAAACGCTACACCTCCTCAAAATATACCAAAAAAGAAGAATCATCCTGCGCTTCACCATTACGCTGCTCCACCAAAGAACCAATATAACACCTATCATACCCCAAATAACACTCCACTACTCATCCTTGAACCTCAGAACTCCACAAATGACCATTTCCACACCCATACACCAGGCCACCATAACAATCTTATCTACGTGGAGACCATGCCACACTCCACCCAACCTATCTCATGCACAACTGAGTCTGATGAAAAGGATCTGCTTATCAGGAACTTGGCCGAGGAACTTATGAAAGTGACCAGTTGGATTCAGGGCGTTGAGGGAAGCAAAGGAATCGAGCGGCTCACCTATGAGGACCTTTGCATACAACCTGATGTCGAACTGCCTGAGGGGTACAAACCTCCTATGTTTGAAATGTTTGATGGTACGGGTGATCCAAGGGTCCATCTGAGGACATATTACGACAAGCTGATTGGAGTGTAGAAGGATGAAAGGATCCGCATGAAGCTATTCATGAGGAGTTTGAAAGGAGATGCATTATCTTGGTACATCAGCCAAGATCCCAAGAAGTGGTTAAGCTAGGTAGGCATGGCATCTAACTTTATGGACAGATTCAGGTTTAATACAGAGAACGCACTAGGCGTGTTCTATATCTAGAATTTGAAGAAGAAGCGCACAGAGACATTTCGCTAGTATGCTACTCGCTGGAGGTCCGAAGCTGCTAAGGTCAGACCCACCTTAGAAGAGGAGCAAATGAACAAGTTCTTTGTCTGAGCTTAGGACCCGCAGTACTATGAACGACTGATGATGGTTGAGAACCACAAGTTCTCTGACATTATCAAATTAGGTGAAAGAATTAAAGAAGGTATTAACAGTGGTATGGGTACAAATTTCGAAACCTTGCAAGCTACGAAAAAGGCTTTACAGTTCAGTGGTGTGTCCAAGAAAAGGGATGTAGCGACCGTGATGGTTGCACAAAGGACCAAGTCTCCCCTTAAATACCAAGCATTCCCAACACCTCTACTCACATACCATCCAACCCCAAATTACCAAGCACCCTCATACAAAGCTCCGCCACCAACTTATCAGTCATCTCCACCTCCTACATACCAACCTACTTCACCAGATACTCCCAACCCGCTCATGTCTACCAAACTTGTAATGCTCAACTGTCCCACTATCAATCACCCCCTCCCCTGCACGCCAAAATTTCCCTAGACCTCGACCAAATTTTGATCATAGACCTCCAAAACAATATACAATCATTGCTGAACCCATCGACCAGCTATATGAGAGACTCAAAGCTGCTGGTTATGTCACCCCCATCCCTACTGCGACCCCTGAGAATCCTTCTCAGTGGGTTAACCTGAACAAGTCTTGTGCATACCACTCTGGCATGAAAGGGCACACCATCGACGAATTCCACTCCTTGAAAGACAAGATACAGTCTTTGATTGATAACAAGATCATTGTGGTAAAGGCACCTGCTCCAAACGTCCTCAACAACCCTCTGTCAGACCATAAGGGTGGAGGTATCCACATGATTGAAGTAGAAGATGATTGGGATCCCAAGGGATCAATCGGGTTGATCACAGAAGGTGATGACCCGAAGAAACCGACAATTACTCTCAATCCAATCATAGTCCAGATCTAACCGTCTGAGGACACTGAGGTGAATATGTATATACCTCTTGAGTTTGAAGTAGCATCCCTCACAAAGAAACTAGTACCAATTGAGGCTGAATTCGTGTCTCCAGCAAATGCACCCGCACCATTTGAGGTTGCAGTCTTGCCACCCAAGGCACCTGTTCTATTCAAAGTAAGGATAGCCGTGCAGGTCCCAGTGGCGATGTCTACCATGCCACCATTCTAGACAAATGCTGTACCCTGGGACTATACAGCCGAGGCGAGAAGGAAGGGCAAGGTCAGGATTGAAGAAACTATCGTAACACAGGGTATGATAAGAACTGATAGAGTCTATACTCCTGAACATCTAGCTGAATCAAGCAAGCAAGCCTCCAATCGGCTGCCCCTCATTGAGACAGGTCCGGACGACCTTTGGAGAAAAATATAGGCCAAGTAATATTCAGTCATCGACTAGTTAAACAAGACGCCAGCACAAATATCCATTCTCTCTTTGTTGCAAAATTCTGAAACGCACAAGAATACTTTGTTAAAGGTGCTAAATGAAGCGTATGTACCAAGTAACATCACTAGAGGGGAAGTGGCTAATATGGTAGGACAAGTGCTATAAATCCATAAGATCACCTTTTATAAGGACGAGCTGCCACCTGAAGGGTTGCGGCAGAACAAAGCACTACACATCATCGTGCAATGCGAAGATCATTTCATCACCAAAATCCTGATCGATGAAGGTTCCAGTCTTAATATTTGTCCACTGGTAACACTCAAGAAGTTGGGTAAAGGGATGCATGAGATAAAGGATGGAGCAATCAATGTGAAAGATTTCGATGATTCTCAGAGGTCCACCATTGGTGAAATTATTCTATGCCTGTAGATGGGACCAACCTGGTTCGAAGTCGATTTCCAGGTAATAGATGTACCAGCGTCTTACAACTTGCTACTGGGATGGCCATGGATACATGCTGCTGGGGCCGTAGCATCAACGCTGCATCGGGCAATAAAGTTCGAATGGAATCACCAGGAAGTGATCATTCACGAAGATGGTAGCAACCCTATATACAGTCGCCAGACCATTCCGACAATCGAGGGAAGAAGGAAGTTGGGTGGAGAAACTTACCACCACATTGAGCGGGTCAATGCTATCGACAAAGGTAAATGGTGGGATAGCAAAATCGAGAGTATACTAAGTTGGAATGGGTACGATCCTGACAAAGGGCTCAACAAGAACCTCCAAGGAATCTCTAAACCCATAAAACTCAAGAAACATGGCACTACCTGCGGTTTGGGATATGAATACACCTGGAAAGAATTCAATAGTTGGTCTCCACCATGGCACAGTCCTTACTACCCACTAGAGCAACCAATACCACATCTAGAGCAGACCTTCCAACAGGTCGACATTATTTATGGGTCAGATGAAGAAGAAGCACTTGCAGTAGTGAAGCACTTGTTTCTAGAGGACAGTGATATGGACTGTTGCGTTATTCTCAAGGAGGAGGGGGTGGAAGGCCCTTCCATACAGGCTGTGAGCAGAAGGGCACATCTCAAGAATTGGACCATCAGGGCAACCAAAGCCCGACGAGCCTCGGGGTAGCAAGGCTAAAATAAACATTATTCATTGTTTTTTTTCAATGTTTTTCTTTTCGTATTTTTCAATTCCCGCAATAAGATCCTCAATGTCCAAAACCATTACTCAATTTATCAAAAGCATTTTTGATTTTTCTTATGAATTAATATTTATTGCTATCATTTTCTCTCCTTGCTTTACCAATACAACATTACTATTACTTATCTTGATGAACTAATGACTGTGACATGCAATAAGACAATGCAACAAACAGACATAGATTTAGAGGAAGATGAAATACCTGACGAGATTGTCAAAGAAGTTAAGAACTTTGAGAACAGACCTAAGTCCAACCTGGATGAGACCAAAATTGTCAACCTAGGAGATGCAGAAAACATCAAGGAAACGTGAATCAACATCCACCTATCGCCATCAGAGAAGAAAGAATACACAAAATTTCTAAAGGACTACGAGGACATATTCGCCTGGTCATATGGTGACATGACTGGTTTGAGTACGTCTATTGTGGTCCACAAACTACCAACCGATCCAATGTGTCCACCTGTGAAGAAAAAACTTAGAAAGTTCAAGCATGATATGAGTTTGAGAATCAATGAAGAAGTCACCAAGCAGATCAACGCTAAGGTTCTCAGGGTAGTAGAATATCTGACATGGTTAGCCAACATTGTGCCAGTGCCAAAGAAGGATGGGAAGGTTAGAGTCTGTGTCGACTACCAGGATCTCAACCGGGCTAGTCCGAAAGATGACTTCCCTTTGCCAAATATACACATCTTGATTGACAATTGCGCCAAGTATGAGCTACAGTCATTCGTAGATTGCTTCGTTGGTTATCATCGGATTTGGATAGATGAGGAAGATGCTGAGAAAACGGCTTTCATTACGCCATGGGGAGTGTACTGTTACAAGATGATGCCATTCGGCCTGAAGAATGTGGGGTCCACTTACATGAGGGCCATGACTACTATTTTCCATGATATGATACACAAGGAGATAGAGGTATATATGGATGATGTTATTATAAAATCCAAAAAGGCCACTGACCACATAGAAGATCTGAGGAAGTTCTTCAATCGACTGCGGAGATACAACTTGAAACTAAACCCCGCAAAGTGCACATTTGTGGTTCCTGCTGGGAAATTGCTTGGGTTTATTGTGAGCCGCTAAGGAATAGAACTGGACCCATCGAAAGTCAAAGACATTCAGGCACTACCACCGCCAAAGAACAAGAAGGATGTGATGCATTTCTTGGGAAGGCTTAACTACATCAGCTGATTCATAGCACAATCTACGGTTATCTGTGAGCCGATCTTTAAGATGTTAAGAAAGGCCGCCGCCACCAAATGGACCGATGATTGCCAAAAGGCCTTCGACAAAATCAAAGAGTACCTGTCAACACCCCCAGTCTTAGTCCCGCCCGAGCCAGGTAGACCATTATTACTCTACCTTGCAGTGTTAGATGGAGCTTTCAGCTGCATTCTAGGGCAGCACGATGAAGCAAGGAGGAAAGAGCAAGCCATTTATTATCTCAGTAAGAAGTTCACCCCGTACGAGGCCCGATATTCTCTATTGGAACGCACCTATTGTGATTTAACTTGGGGAGCTCAAAAGTTAAGACATTACTTCGTGCCTATACTACATATCTTATATCGAGAATGGACCCCTTGAAGTACATCTTTCAGAAGCCCATGCCCACCGGCAAGCTAGCCAAGTGGAAAATCCTGTTAAGTGAGTTCGACATTGTTTACGTAACTCAGAAAGCGGTCAGGGGATAGGCACTGGCAGACCACCTTGCTGAAAACCCCATGGATGGAGGATACGAAACCTTGAAAATGTATTTTCCTAATGAAGAGGTATCATTCATAGGAGAAGACATTGCGAAATCCTATGACGGTTGGAGATGTTCTTCGATGGAGCAACAAACTTCAAAGGAGTTGGCATAGGAGCAGTCCAAATATCAGAAACCGATCAGCATTATCCGGTGTCTGCCAAACTCAAGTTTCTCTACACCAACAATATGGTCGAGTATGAAGCTTGAATCTTAGGACTCAAAATGGCCATTGACATGAACGTTCAAGAACTGCTAGTGATTAGAGATTCAAACTTGCTTATACATCAGGTACGAGAAGAATATACGACCAAGAACTCCAAGATACTCCCGTATCTGCATCATGTACAGGAATTGAGAAAGATGTTCACGAAGATAGAATTCCAGCATGTTCCTAGAATCTAGAATGAGTTCGCCCATGCATTGGCTACCCTATCATCTATGATACAGCATCCCGACAAGAATTTCATTGATCCCATACCGGTGAAATCCATAATCAGCCAGCTTACTATGCCCATGTTGAACATGAAGCAGACAGAAAGCCTTGGTTTCATTATATCAAGGAATATTTGGCAAAGGGAGAGTACCCGGAGCTTGAGAATCCTACTCAGAAACGCACACTTCGGAAATTGTCCAACAACTTCTTTCACAGTGAAGGAATGATGTATTGGAGGACTCCCGATTTAGGATTATTAAGATGTGTCGACGCAAAGGAAGCATCCAGGCTAGTAGAGGAAATTCATGCTAGAACCTGCGGTCCACATATGAACGATTGTCTTAGCAAAGAAACTCCGGGCTGGTTACTTTTGGATGACCATGGAGACGGATTGTATTCAATATGTCGGCAAATGCTTTCAATGTCAAGTACATGTAGACATGATAAAACTACTTCCAAGCGAGCATAACACAACAAGCTCACCGTGTCCGTTCGCCGCCTAGGGAATGGATGTTATTGGACCAATTGAGCCTGCTACTTCCAACGAACACAAGTTTATCCTAGTAGCCATCGACTATTTTACCAAATGGGTCGAAGTTGCATCTTACAAAGCAGTGACTAAGAAAGTTGAGGCAGACTTCGTCCGCGACCGCATTGTTTGTCGATTCTAGATTCCAGAGTCAATCATTACTGATAATGGCTCCAACCTCAACAACGACTTGATGAAATCTATGTGCGAAACTTTCAAGATCAAACACAAGAATTCCACATCCTACAGGACTAAGATGAATGGAGCTGTAGAAGCCGCCAACAAGAATATCAAGAAGATATTGAGGAAAATGATAAAGAATCACAGACAGTGGCACGAGAAGTTATCATTTGCTCTTCTGGGGTATCGTACCATAGTCCGCACATCAACCAGGGCAACCTCCTATATGTTGGTTTACAGTACAGAGGCTGTCATTCCCGCTGAGGTAGAAATTCCTTCCCTAAGGATCATACAGAAGCTGAGCTCGACGACACAGAATTGGGTAAAAAGTCGCTATGAACAACTAAACCTTATATACATAAAGAGAATGAATGCAGTATGCCATGGTCAACTCTATCAGAATAGAATGTCCAGAGCCTTTAACAAAAGAGTCAAGCCAAGACAATTCACACCGGGACAACTGGTGCTAAAGAAAACTTTTCCGCATCAAGATGAATCCAAAGGGAAGTTCTCTCTCAACCGGCAGGGTCCATACATGGTTCACCGGGTTTTGACAGGAGGAACCCTCATACTTGCAGAAATGGATGGAGAAGTCTGGCCAAAGCTGATCAATTCAGATGCAGTCAAGCGTCACTATGTGTAATATTTATGCTTTTCTTATATGATACAAACTGAACTACGCCTGACGTGATTCCCGTTTAAGAGGGGATACGTAGGCAGCCCTATGGGTTCGATCACAATTAAATAAAATTTCATTCCCCCCTCACCGCAATTGGAAACTGGGGTAGAATTTTAAGGAGGACCCTCAAAATTTCGAAGTAATTTTAGCCGATCGCCACACGAGCAACAGTCAAAAACGTCAACCTATCAAATTGGGGCAGAATTTTGAAAAGGACCCTCAAAATTTCGTAGCAGGAGAGGTCGCAATGTATTAAACTACGTCACAGTCGTTAGTTCATCTAAAAGTTATTTTATGTCATACGTTTACAAAATCATGCATGTTATTATTGAAACTGCTTTGTTTAGCAATGCTACCCTAATGATACAGATGGTATCACCAGATCAAAGTCGAACGAGTCAAGCAAAGCCAGCGGGGATACGAACTAACCTCCCCCTTACTAAACTCATATTTTTTCTTTGGATGCAGACACTAGGATTGTGAAGTCATTAGACATACTGTACGCCCACGGGACAAACATTGTTCAAAATACGATTCTCAGAACCATTGCACTTACCAACATTTGCTATCAGCACACACCAGTGATGTTCCGTATGTCACAATGTTCCCAGTAATCACAATGCCGCAATCTGCTATCAGCTAAGAGAACTCTACTATCATTTGCATAAGGCTACCATTCTGCCTTCCGAGACTAAATGTTGTCTCCATCTGCATTTGCATTACATAAGGCTACTATTCTGCCTTCTAATCTGCATAAGGCTACCATTCTGCCTTCCGAGGTTAAGCTCTACCTCTATCTGCATCTATATTACATAACGCTACCATTCTGCCTTCCAATCTGCATAAGTCTACCATTTTGCCTTCCGAGGTTAAGCTCTACCTCCATCTGCATCTACATCTGCATTGCATAAGGCTACTATTCTACATTCCAATCTGCATAAGGCTACCATTCTGCCTTTCGAGGTTAAGCTCTACCTCCATCTGCATCTGCATTGCATAAGGCTACTATTCTACCTTCCAATCTGCATAAGGCTACCAATCTGTCTTCCGAGGTTAAGCTCTACCTCCACCTGTATCTGTATTGCATAAGGCTACTATTCTGCCTTTCTATTTGCATAAGTCTACCATTCTGCCTTCCGAGGCTAAGCTCTACCTCCAATTTTCTTCAAAACTAAGCGCTATCCCAAACACTATTTATCTCGCTCCTCTTATGGGCTAAGCTCCACCCTTCAATTCGCAAGACTGGGCTATGTCTTGTTCACATCATACTACTACATCTTTCATGGGCTGAAATATCGCCAACTCATCCAAAGGCGTCATTGTTCGGAGGCACCATCTTCATAGCCCGAGAACACCATGTCATGGCCTGAGGATCTCTTTCAATCTTTTGCATATCATTATTCAAAGGCGTCATGGTTCGGAGGCACTATCCTCATAGCCCGAGAACATCATTTCAGGGCCTGCGAATCTGGCATCAAACAACCCATGGCCCAGGACATCATGGTCCGAAGACGCCATTCCTAACCGTCCAAAGACAACATTCATGGTCCGACGGGAATTTGCATCATGTTTAAATTTATGCACAATATATGCTTGTGTTGCTTATATTTGCAGGTAAGACAACGAGCAATGACTATCCTAGTAGGAGCGATCCCGCTCCAGTTCCTTCAAGCCATATCAAACCTAACCGTTACTGTAAACCATTCACTCACCCAGCCCTAGATGTTGTGTCCGTTCTTGAAATGGCTTCATCGGTATACTCCTTCAATGGATACTGAACTACATACGGACTGATTCCTGTAAAACCAGGGATATGTAGGCAACTTAGAAACCAGAGTGCAACCTAAACCTCTTTGAACTGTTTTGCTCGGTCAAAATTGGCCATCATATCTTTACCCGACAACTCTTTCATCCTTCTCGGGTAAAGAGGGGCAGCTGTTGATACCCAATATTTCCTTAAACTACTTTTAAATTTGCATATATACCTTCAAAATTACTTTTTATAATAATTGGTATTTTCCCATAATTTTCCATATTATTTTTTTTGTAATTTATTCATTACTTTATATCTAATAATTATACATATATTACATTATGAGTAATGTCAAAGTATGTTTTAGCTCAATATATCATTTTTGTCCTATTAAGACCAAATGTATTTCAAAAATTAGGCAAATTGTCACTATCTGGTTATAATTGTAATGACTTTGCAATTAGGACCTAATTATATATTTTGTGCTATATTTTTACTTAATAATTAGTAATTTATATTTTTAATACTAATTAATTATTTTAATTTAGTTTATTAATCATCAATTTTAATTTTTATAATTATTAGCCATTTTTATAAATTATTTATCTATTTTTATGGGGTATTTAACAACTAGCCATTTTTAAAATTTCAACTCTCGCCTAATTAACCCATACCCCTAACCCAATAAACTAGCCCAATTACCCAACCCAAACTTAAAATCTTACCCGGCCCAACCCTCGTTCGACCTAAGCTGTTGATTAATTTAAATCAACGGCCCAGATTAATACTTACCATATTAACCCCTAAACGACTACTCCCTTTCTCATTTTTCCCCTGTCTCACATCTCACCCGTCTCTCGGAATCCTCTCAACTCTCTCTAGAACCTTCATCTCCTGAGCTTTGTCTCTCCCCTCTCCAGCCATCTCTTCGTCGGAAACCATGAAGTTTCCACCTCTCATCGACCTTATGGATCCGTCTTTCACACCTGTGTCACCGATGGAGGCTCTCAAGTGACCCTAAGACGGTCTATTCCCAACTGCGGTCTCATGCGATGTTTTTCGGCCACCTATGGCCGTTCGAGTAAGATCTATACATTTTCTGGCCAAAGGCCGGTGAAATTTTAAGCTCTCTTCTCCTCCTTTGGGTTTTCTCTGGAAACCCTAGCTTCAAATCCTCCGATCTTTTTAGATCTGTGATGGGTCTATCTGTCTTTTAAGTTTCTCACTTGTTTTCCTTAAAAGATTTCTCTGATTTGAAATGATTTTCCCATTTTCCAGACAAGGGTTTCAAAACCCTTTTGCAAAAATGATTTCTTTCTGATTTTTAGCAATTACTTTGTGATTTTTAGCATGTTTAAACATCACCCGAGTCTTTCCTTTTGCTCGATTCATTTTTGTTAAGAAACCCTAATACTTCTGGGTTCGATTTGAAGTTTGAGTCTATTTGCATGTCTCTCATGAACATTCTAGGTTTCATGTATGTTCTATATGCTCTTGTGCTTCCTGCTCTAATTTGTTCTTAGGGTTTCTCTGATTTTGTTCAACACATGTTATTTATCGTTTAATAGGACTGACTATTTGTTTTATTGATTGTTTACATAATAATTTATATTGATTTTTGTTTAATCTCCTTAGATCTGCGATATCTTACATGAAGCTGTGATTTTGTGTATTTTCCTTGTAATTCTGTACTGATTTTTCGAATTGCTTCCTTACTTTTTTGATACTTTCCTTAGTTAGCACTGATTCCCTATGATTTTCAATCTCATTCGTGATTCTTTGAACTAACTTTCAGAATTAAAATTGTACTCTACCTTATTTATGTGCACTCTACCTTATTTACTAACATTCCTTACTTGAAAATATTCTGTACTTAGTCCTTATTACATGCTACATGCTTTTACTACTCCTATTATGGTAAAATTTGTCTTATAAGAAATTCTTTTCCTTATTTGATACAACTTGTACCCGTTTGAACTATGACTCCCTAATTGAAGGGAGTCCAAGTCTTTAATTTATTCTGATTTGTATTATTTCTATAATTGTGCTAAGTCAGTACTTATTACCTTATTATCCTGCCTGTTCTCAAACTATAAATACTCTACCATCTCTTTAATATAACAGATGAACAATTCCACTATTCTGAACTCTCTCTTACACACATACACTCTGCACTTATTCTCTCATTTTTACTGGTATGTTTTCAGTTTAACTTACAACATCCAAAACAATATGTCTCTATTTGTATTGCACTTCCTTTTGTTTCTCTTATGCTTATACTTGTGGTTCTGCTGTCTCCCTTGCAATTAGCATGCCTATTTTGCCATGTGATTACCCCTTCCCTGTAATTCAGCATGTCTACCGCTTTATTACATTTTCTACTACTATTTTTCCCTACCCCTAATCCCCAATACATTATAAGCATGTGTTCGTGAAACCTAGTTACTATGTGATCCTGAATCCTTCCCCTAAACCTAATGTGTAACTCTGTTTAGCACCCCTTAATCTAATACTGTTAATCTCCTGACATGAACACTTTATGATAGACTATTGCTGTGACTATTTAAGTTCTGTAATACTACTCTGGTATTAACCTATGTGCAAATATGCTTTCATATATGAACTACTTTTCCCCAATTCCTCCTTTCCCTATTTGTGTTTGAACTATGTATGTTGATTTGATTTTGAGTTGCTGATTGTCCTGTTTGTTTTCTTCTTCAAACTGGTTTTCACTAAGGCAAACTCTTCTATTTCTTTCCAAAACTTATTTAAAACTAATCATTGTCAAAACTGTTTCCAACACAACTCTTTTAAACCTATGTCAAGCACTATCACATATACTCTTAAAGGTATAGGTTCTGCCCCCTTAGTGTGTGACTGCTTAGGGACCCTTATGAGCTCCCTCTGAACTCTGACACATTAAGGCTGGCTCTTCCACACTGCACTTACTCAATTTGGTTATGAATCTGGGTGTGAGCACTTCTCGGAATCCCTTGAGATCCTTCGGGAACTCTGACACACCTGGATCTTATGAAAGGCTATGAACCAATGGCATTTGAGGCATTCTGGAGATTCTGGGCCTATCAGTAGGTTCCCTATAGTATAACTTCTTCTTTTATTATTTCAATTGTGTAATTTTTACAAACGGTTTGTAATAATTATTGTAAAAAATCTCTGGGGATGGATAGTGAAAATGGATGGGTAAATATGTATGCTATAGTTGTTAAGGGTAGAAACCATGTTATTAGGTCTATATTCCTAATTGCGCAATAGAAACCATGGTTAGGATTCATATATGCATTAGAAATCATGCTCTTAGGTCCCATGTTTATTATTTCAGCATGTTCATCCTTATAAAATCATGTGTTAGCATTTAGAAAAAATAATCCTGCTCAGGTCCTGCATATACATCACTCTGCATTTTTTGTGCATTAGATATCATGCCTTTAGAATTGCAGTCACATCTGCTTAGGCATCTCTAGTTTAATTTTTTATAAAAAATAGATTAACCCAACTGGTAATAATTTTGGAATTCTGAACATTTAGAACAACATGTTTAATAATACAATTTAAACTGTCTTCTCTAAGTAACCATAATAAATGTAACACTGTTTTACATCTAGGCAAGTGTCACGACCCCAATTTTCCCTCCGTGAACCATCGTGACGGCACCTAGTCTCTATGACTAGGTAAGCCTAATTTGCGGAAGAAACACCAAAATTTGTGGAAGTAAATAATTTAAAATAGAAATAAAATAGTAACAGTGTTTAAATGTGCCGCTCGGCTCACACCATGTTTAACTCTCAATACCAATACATCTAATCCAAGACCCGAAAACCCACGAATCACAAGCTAAGATCAACACTACATAGTTCTAACTCCGGAATGTCTAATAAGAACAGAAAAAGTACAAAGGGGCTAAATACTAAAAGCATGAATAGAAAGAAACTTCTCGGTTTGCGGACACGGCAGATGTACCTCGAAGTCTCTAGAGCAGTCGCCTCCTCAAAGATGATAGGTCTGAGCAGTGGTACCTGGATCTGCACATGAAAAACATGCACAGAAGAGGCTTGAGTACACCACAATGGTACTCAGTAAGTGCCAAGCCTAACCTCAGTTGGGTAGTGACGAGCAAGGTCAGGGCCCTACTGAGATGAAATAATTATAAAGATGACAGGATAAGATAAACAGTACAATTGAGAATCTACAATAAATAACAAGAGTGCAATAACGGAAACAGAGATGAAGGCAAAGCAGAAGGAGGTAACCGGGGATCTCTCAGTATCCCGAGGATCTATTAGTACCCTCAATACATACTAGGGATCTATTAGTATCCCGAGGATCTCTCGGTATCCTCAATATATGCTAGGGATCTCTTGGTATCCCGAGGATCTCTCAGTATCCTCAATATATGCGAGCGATCTCTTGATATCCTCAATATATGCGAGGGAGCTCTTGGTATCCCGAGGATCGCTTGGTATCCTCAATATATGTTCCAGAGATCTCTTGGTATCCCGCACCTTAGTCCAGATCATAAATACGTACAGGGGATCTCACGGGATGCCGTCCCGTAGTCCCAAATTAAAAACACATAGAAGCAACACCAGAATATTCAATAAAGCTAAAGTTCGTACCAAGTAAATAGTTAATTCTAGCCTAATATGCTTCAAGTAATTCAATTCAGGTAGTTTAAGAAAATACGCAATTAAGTCAATTAAACATGCTTTTCTAAACTAGCAACAGACTAAATTTACAAGTAATATAAAACTGGAAAAAGAACTCATTTGAAATACTTGAGGGAAAACCGGATTTTCAACAATTAGCTCAAGTACGCGCTCGTCACCTCATGTACAAGGCATTTCAATTATCAAAAATATCATATCCTAAGGGGAAGGTCCCCCACGCAAGGTTAGACAAGCCACTTACCTCGAACCAACTCA